>NW_028258364.1:9704761-10951011 GCF_053883595.1 Heterocephalus glaber | reverse complement strand
CCACGATGCAGGGCCCCTTTCTAAGTCACCAGCAACTTTCTCTTGTGGTCCTGAACAAAGAAACAGCCCTAAACAATAGCCATGTGTAGAGGGTAAAAAAGCGGGGGGGGGGGGGGCTGTAAAAATAAATCTAAAAATCAAAGACTCCTAATGCTCCAGTTTCACTGATTAGGTGGGATTTGGGAAGGGTGGTTTAGGCTTTTTTTTTCCTCCCTGCCTTTACAGTTCTATAATCACAGTGGCTCTCTGGTGGGATGCTAAATTAAGAGGCATTTTGTTTGTATTGTTAGCAGCTAGATCGAAACAGTCACAGAGAAATGCTTTATTATGGTGAGAGAAGGAGTCTTAATAAGGCTCTTAGGAGACTGAGTTTTAATGACGCTTAACACAATGTTTTAAACCACACACCACATCTACATGTTATTTCTTGTTAAATGCTGGTTATTAAACAGCAGGCTGGTTCCAGATTGCCTGCAGAGGGTAGTTAGGGTTGGCTGATACATCTCTGACAATTTGAATAGTTGATGGAGTGACAAGTGCTGTTTGCATTTAAAGGATTTTACATTTTAACATCTGCACAGTGTAACAGTATATATTATTACTCAGGGTACTTCTGCACAATATGTTGAAGGGTTAAAGCCAATTAAGCACAATTGTAAGTTTCAATTTCTTCTAGAATTCTGTGCCCTCATCCAAACTGAACATGCTTAAGCTGAAATGATTTCCCTCATTAGTTAACCCGGGGAACTCTGCAGTGAATTGCTGTTCAAAACTGCAGAACAGAGAACAAGGAAGGGAAATGAAGAACAGAATGTGCCCCAAGGAAAGATGTGGGTTATAAAGCAATACATGCTTATAAGTAGACTTTTTAACCATTTAAACCCTTAGTATTTTTTAATTCAAAAGCAAAGAGAACATTGTTTTGCAAGGCCTTTGTTTGTGTCATTGTTAAACTCACAACTTCCTTGTTCTAATCTGCTCCAACCAAGAGGGAAACAAGGTATCACTTGTGTCAAGGAAACTATTTGATATCGAGAAACTAAGGTGTCCAATTTTCAAATGTCAATTCCCAGTAGTGTATGTGATTCCTCTATGTAGCTTACTTTGTCTTTTCATCTGTATTTGGGGATGCTGTTTCAAATTGTTTTGTTCTCCTTTGAATTGCCTATTTCTCTGAATAATGTATGCATAGAAAGCAGGGCTTCCTGCCACTTGGGAGAGGCCTCCATACTGGATTGCTTATAGCTTGTATCAATGAGTGAATTTATCATTTTCTGTAGGTTTTTGGAGAAAAAAACCTATTTTATTTACTACTTTTCATTCTATTCCTCTTCTCTTTCACACTGTAAGACATATTACTGAATTTCCCCCTTGCTGGACCCAATGCCTTATACCCACAACTTAAAAGGAGAAGAGAAGTTTCATTGAGGTTATGTGTGAAGGATATTCAGTCCATGGTTGTCTGGCTCCAAGGCAGAATCATCATGGTTGAAGTTTGTACCGGAGCAAAGCTCAGCTCGGGGTGGTGAGGAAGCAGAGCAGAACAGTTCCAGAGTAGATGAGGCCAAGTACCATATGTATTATCCAAGGTCATATCTCCATCACCCACCCAGATACATTCAGTGTTTTACTAATCCCTTGGGCATTTTTTATCTAATGAAATTGACATATAATGATTAATGCTCACATAATATGTCAAGATAAAGATAGATTGTGATCTGGCCAGGGATTTAGCTCAGTGGTGCCATCACCTGCCTCGAAAGCGCAAGGTCCTGAGTTCAATCCCTGGTACCAAAAAAAAAAAAAAAGATAGATTGTGATCCCAAGTGTGAAAGAGGTCCTCAGATAGTGTAGGTCAATGATTTTTAGTAGCAGATTGTGATGATTCTTTTCATAATCAAGAGGGGTAGAAACAAAGGAGTCTAGTTTATTAGAAAAATTTAAATGTGGCTTTTCAGCCAGAACTGACATCTTCTATTAGTGTGCCAAAACAACAAAGGGAAAAAAGAGAAGCATCCATTATATGTTCCCAGACTTTTCAAGTAAGCATGAAGTTGGTTCTTCAGCTATATGCATGCGTATCTACAATAAATAAAGAGAATCAGTCCTGTTCAAAAAGGAAAGTTCTCCAACTGTTACAAAGTCAGACCTGAAAGAGTCCACAGTGTTACTGGGCTCAGTACAGATATTGTAAAAAAACAAATTTAGAGCAGAATTCTTACCAAGAGAATGAATCCACATACTGAGCATATTAAGCATTCAAAAACCTGAGACAGCTTCCTAAAACACAAGAAAAAAATTATCAGAGATAGAAGAAACCAAAGAGAAAAAAATACTTGTGTTCAACAGACAAAACCTGCCTGCTCTGCCCAGAGAAGCACAGTGTATGAGAACAAATGGGAAGGAACCTGAACTGCGGGCGTCTGTTCTCTATGAATAAATGATGTCATAAGTGTAAAATAAAGAAAGACTTCTGGGTTCTAAAAAAAGTGAAAAGATACAAGCTTGAGTATTCATCAAAGAAGAATTAGTCTTCAAAATTAGGCAGACCACCCTGAGTAAGTTTTAATGCCGAAATATGGGCATGGGAATGTGCTGACGATGGATGTAATGTGTTCCTGAAAAGACATTGACTGTGTCATTGGCTTAAATGCAAATCAGGACAAAATTAACTCAGTGTTTGCCCATGGCCCAGGCCACTTCATTAAGAATAGGAACTTCGTGGGCCTTGGGATTAAACCTATGGTTTCTACACATTTGACCATTTCCTCCTACTCAGGATCCTGGGGTGGTGGTAAAGATAGTATGGTATTGGCCAAGGATCAACTCTGAATATTTCTGTCATCTCCATGTAAGTACAAAACAAACAGAAACTCGATCAGTATCATATGTGTCCTTAAACTATGTGGAATTATTTGTTAAAATAGACTATGGCACATTTAAATTAGATGAGTCAGGGTACTGCCACCTGGATGTACAAGATACAAATCCCAATTTCAAATTGGACCTCTCAGTTCCAGTGCTATATCTAAGGGCCTCATAATGGACAACAATGTGAACTAGAAGCACTAATTACAATCCCATCACTACCATTAGTTTTCAGTTTGGTATTATGCTAGTCACTTCACCTCTTTGAAGGTATGTAGATTGGCTTCTAAGGAAGAATAGTAATCGTTGTCCTCCATCCATTATAGAGTTCATATAAGAATTAAAATAAAAATGACAGGAACTATAAGAATGTCCTTTGTAAAGCAAAGTAACTTGCTATATAAAAGTAAGAAATATATTTAGTCAACTAATCGATTTGTGACAAAGCATACAAACTGTGCAGGAGTTTCCCCTTTTCTTAAGAGGGATATGGCCTGATATACATTCTTTAATTAGTGAGTCACTTGAATAAAGAAAACACATTATCATTACTAAGTGTTGGAGATATTTAGAAGACATAAAATGGTGGGAAAAGGGTGGCCAAAGAGTTACACATAATTCCATTCTGGTACAAGTACCCAATACTATATTTGAATATCCAAATATTTCCTAATTTTTTGGTGAGTCTCTCGTGATCTCAATAGAATTATCCAATGCTAGTCCATTGGTTGTTTAATAGGAGTATTGTCATTTCCACGCAGCTACAACTTTTCTTACTATAGGCTTTCAATCCATGTGTTTCTGTTTAAAAGAAAGGTAGTTAAAAGATTACAAATTTTAGACCCTTGCTGTGCTGCTTACTACTCATTTATGATATAGAGGCTAGCTCTTAAGATCTCTATTCCCATTTAAAAAATATAAACAATACAAATGTCAACCTATAAGGTGAATTTGAGTTTCAAATTAAAACATACACACATACTATATAACTATATACTTATATCTATATAAATATACATACATAGATATAGATATCCTAGATACCAGTATTCACTGTTAATATGTCAGTTGAAGACACATAGTTTCATAGGGAAAAACAAAAAGAATAATTAAGGTGTCATCCCTGGTTCTCTTTCCTCTATACCTGATAAATATGACCTCTTCCTCCAAAATATATCTTAAATCTCATATTTCTATACTTAATTATCACCAAACTTACCTCCTTGCTTTCTTTCTGATGCATCTATAATCTTTTCCCACCTCCTCTCCCAGAGTAATCACTCCCCATTCAAATAATCCACTGGTTATATCTTCCCCAGGGTATAATTCCAACTCTGTATTTTGCTCTAACAATGTAAATCACACAAATATCTAAGTAAGCATATTTAGCATAAACATCTAAGAATACAAAATACTTGATTTTTTCAACATAGGCAAGATTTCTCAGAAGTTCCAAGAAAACACTATGATATTAAGATAAAATTTCAGTTATAAGATAAATACATTTGTTGGTATCTAATATATAAGATGACTATCCTTAATATTTATACTCAATACTGTATTATTCATTTGAAATTTGCTAAAACTAATATTAAGTGCCCTTACCTGCTCTACCACAGATACACAAATGATAATAATGTATCAGTCATTTTCATTTCACTGAGAAACAACACTGGATATCCACAACTTAATAGAGGAAAAATTTAAACTAGCTCATGTTTTAAGGAGATCCAGTCCACAGTCAGCAAACTCCAAGGCAGAAACATCATTGCGGAAGGGACTGGTAGATGAAAACTGCTTAGTTTAATGAGGGCTGGGCTGCAGAGGAGGGAACAGTGGCAGAGAGGAATGGGTGAGAAACCATCTCCAGTATCCAAAGCCATGCATCTGTGTCCCACAGAGACCCACTCAGAAGTGTGCTAGACTAATCTGCTAAGGATTTCTTAATCGAGAGAGGTTGCCATATCAGCATTAATAGTAACATTAATGAACATTAATGATGAATGTTCATTTATTTGACTGTGGTAATTATTTCACAATATATCAAATCATGACTCTGTGTACCTTGAATGTATACAATTTATTTTTGTGAATTATATCTCAATAAAACTAAGAAGTCATATAATAAAATATTAAGACAGTAGATATACTACAGATTTAATAGCAGTAATTTAATGCTCTGTGATAAACAGAAAAAAAATTCTCAGATATCTTCAGATGTCTTATGTCTACTTTATTTTTACTTTACTGTTTTTGCTCGATCTAGGTTTGTAACTTTATGTAACTAACAAAGCTTTTGTTCAGATTTTCATTCTTTTAAAAATATTCCACTCTTCAGAAAAGTCCTCACTTTCAATACAATTTATTTAAATTCTTCATATTTTGCTTTATCTTTTGGTTAACTGGGTTTTGTCATCACAAAGTCTTCACTTTGTGAAAAGATTTCAAAGATTCTTTATTCTCTGACTTCATGCATGCTTAAGTCCAACTGTCTGTTGTTTTCATATTCCAATGTCAATTTGAACAGTTATCCTTAAATTACAGAATTTATATTCATGAACAAGCAACCTGTAGATGAAAAATAAGTTATCCATCTCAAATTTATATAATGTACAGCATCTCAGAAATAAAGGTAAATATTATAAAAGTTTCCACTTGGAGCCAGGGATTTAGCTTAGTGGTTCCTCCACCTGCCTCGAAAGCGCAAGGACCCGAGTTTGATCCCAGGTACCAAAAAAAAAAGTTTCCACTTGAAAAATGGGAAGTGGGAGATGACAGTGACCATCTGACTGGTCTGTATATATCATGTCAGGCCATGATTGGTGCACAGACAGGGAAGTGCTTTGGAAGGCCAAACCTTTGACCTGATGTCAAGTCCTCAGGTAGTATTCTTGTCTATTGTCTTCTGTGGTTAGACCTTGGACAGGAAATGCAGAGGTGTGTCCTTTTGGAGAATATATAGTTTTATCAACTCTACTCATGCAATGTAAAGTTTTTGATTGTTATTGCCTTAGGATTTGAACAATCAGAAAATTCTTTTAAATAGAATTTGAGTGTCTTTAGTAGAAGTTCTTTTAAAGCATCCCATTAAGCTCCCAATATATTTTCTTCCCCTCATTTCCAGAGCCAGATATACCATTTAGAGTTTTGCTTAAATCCAGGTACATCTGACTTTTAGCAGTGTACTTCGATAGCTTTGGTATCATTTTAATGGTCTCTGAGCTGAAGAAGACTCTAGTAGCTCTGAGTGGAAAGGTAATGATCATCATCTGCCTGCACCTGGCTTTAAAACAGTCACATTTTCACAATGAGAAACACGTTTTTCAGGCAATGACGGCTTAATAGGATTGCTAGTAGATAGCTCTGGTAAAGGAAGGTAAGAGCTATGACAAACCATAACTCCTGCTAACTCCTCCTAATTTTAACCTGATCATATTAACTCAGGATTGAGGTATGAGATTTTAGTGGGTTTTCCTATATGTTAATATTTCCAAATATTCTCACTTGCATTGACACAAAGTATCTCTGTGTATTTAACAAAGACAATTTATTTTCTTCCTTCTTTTAAAGTCTCTCTTTAGTGTGAGCATATTTGTCCTTTCTTGCAGGATTTTAATGAACACCACCAAACATAGGTTACATAGACCTATGGTATGATCTAAATATCTGCATAAAAACAAATGCACAGTTTAACTGGCTTGGAATTTTAAGTATTTTATAGGAATTTTCAAACCTGAATGAGCAGGCGCCTCAGAAATCTCATTACTCTATAGCCTCAGTTCAACAAGGTGTAAGATCTATCACTCTTAGAATTTTATATAACATACACTTTCATTCTCTAACATTGAATAACAATCTTAATGCTACTATGAAATATCAGCTAGTTTGGAAGACATTTATAAATTGTCTATATTTATAGAACTATATTTCACTGATCGCAAGATAGAATTTGGGATCAGGGCTTAAAAAACAACTTAGTTTTGATTTTAGTTTATGTATTCTAAAACACAATGGAGAATAAGTGTGAGAATGAAAAAGAATTCTTTGCATGCAGCCTCAACAATTACCAAAACATTGTTCAGAATCAGAATAAGTGGTCAGGTAGGTCAAAAAAATTAACTAAGCTATTACAAATGAGTAAGAATATTCAAAAACAATGAACCCAATCTTTATTTTTGTAACTATTGGGCAAAGTACTCTGAATACTAAGTTCAGTTCCACATCATTTAGAATGCATTTTTCTTCAAGTAATAAATCTTATTTCCTATTGCAAGGGGTTCAGAATAGGTGGTTACTTGCATTAGTTCAACAGTATAACCTGTTCTGGCCACTGAATTTGCAAATTACTTGTATTCTCTTCAAAGTAAAACGGCTGTTTAAGTTTCAGAAACTCTGGCCACTTTTCAGCATGATGGAAAACAAAAGAAGAAGATCAGATTCAATTACCAGAAAGAAAAACTGTCACAAGAAAACCACATTTGACATTCATGAAGTCTCATGTGGCTAACTGAGTCAGTCAACAGTGGTAATAGGCTAGAAATAGCTCCTATAACTTCTTAACAGCTGGCTGGTAAACTTTCAGCAATTTCGTGAAACAGTTGTTAAACAGAGCCATTATCACAAGTCAAATTATGTAAACGTATAATTAAACTCAATCCTGAAAACTCACCTTAAATATTTTATTAAATTTTACTCCTTATAATACTCATGAGGTTGTTTATTTCAGTTGTATCTCTGTGGTAAGAATACTATATAAATGGTGTGCTTCTGTGTATCTCTTCTCAGCATTTTGATATTGATTATGGTAGAACAAGATACCCCATGGAACTAAGAAAATGATACGTACAAGTCAAGTTTTTTTTTAATATGTTCTGTGTATTATCTAAAGTTAAGAAAGTAAAAGACAAATGTCCGTATAGTAGATCAAGTTCAAATGGTTTCCTGTTTCTAGCCTTTGCATTATAATTAAACTTAAAAAGGTATGTTTCATTAGCTATTTCATTCTAAATGTAAAAATACCTCTTTTCAAAAGCTATTATCTGATTCAGCAAAGTAATTGCACTTGTTATTGACAAATGAATAACATTTTTACCTTGTTCTTTGTTATATCACTTTCATCTTACTCATTAAAGTAAATCACTATATGAACCAACATTCATGTTGGCATTCTTTTCAGAGATCTAGTTGGAACCTGGATATTCAATTATGTTGACTAGAAATTCCACAGTTCACATGTAGAAGACAAATGGTCCAAATATAAAATATTCAGAGAGCAGCATATAAAATGATAAAAGTGCTGATGTTTACCATGGGATTATTACTTCAAGATGTCTGTGGTCCCAGTAGGTACTCTCATCCATCAATACTGTCTAAAATGGTTATCTTTAGTATTTTAAAATGGCTACACATTTCACCTCAGTCTGAAAAAAAATTTCTTTAACAGCCAAAATCATCCTGAGATGAAAATTTACATTGTATTTTTCACTGGGAGTCAACACATTCCTACTCCCAGAAATGCTCAGAAATAAACCTATTAAACATGGGGTAGGAAGAATCTAATTATAAAAAGCTTTTCTTCCTAGATGATTTTGTTTAGTTTTTTTTTTTTTTTGCAACATTGAGGCCATGCGAGTTTAAGAATGAAGATGTTCTTAAACATATTAATTTATTGTAACATTAAATTTTATCAGTTATCCATTTCATATGTATTCTTATTTTCTCAATTGCCTCTTTAATTCAAGGATTACTTTCAGCAACCTCTTCCAATGGTCCCACAAAACTTTTTCTTTGAAGAACTTTAAGATATTTGTAGAGTTCCATCAAAGCCAATTCCCATTCAGTATTTTGGAGATTTCTTTTATTCTTATTTTTTCCTTTTTGTTTAAAAGAATCACAATGCATTTATTTCCTAACTTACAGTCTTCTTTTTAATTTTTCATACACTGCTCTAGGCACTGATTAGAGTGTTGATGGCAAGACAGATATGATCCCTGGAAAAACAAATAACAAATATATGAGCAAAAATATAAGGAGATTCAACATGGCTGAATGGAGGAAGAGTCACACTGGACCTACTCAGAGAAATCAATTAAAAACAGAGACAGCAGTGCAGTGGAGATGGGGAGAGGAGTGGCAACTAGTGGCTTAAGAGAAAGATGCAGATGCCAGAGGGATTTAAACAACCCCGGGTCAGCTAGTAACCCACTGGAGAGAAGATTTAAGCTGATCCTAGAAGCCTTGGGCTGTATTTGAAGCAGCAACAGCACCCATATCCTCACCACCCACCCTGCTACAAGCAGTGGAACAGGATAGAGAAGGGCCAGTGGGGGTGAAACAGAGTAGGCTGTGAAAAGACCAAATGGAGTCAACTGTACAGAGACTGAGAGCAGCCCTAGGCTGTCCCTGAGAAACCCACTGTAAGGAGGCTTGAGGGGGAGATATCCAAAAAGCTCTTGACTGAATACCAGCTCCAGCTCCACTCCCACAAGTGCAACCCCATATCCAGCACTAAACCTACTGCAGACTTGGTGGGGGTACATAGCACAGTTTTGGGACACTACCTGCCTAGGACACTATCACAAAAATGTGGACTCCAGAGAATTATTTTTTCATTATTGGTTTTGTTTCCTTTTTCTGCCTGTTTTTGTTTGTTTGTTTGCTTGTTCACTGTTTAGGTTTTTATCTTTACTTTTATCTTGTTCTACTTGTCTTCTTTCTCTCTTTCCTGAACTATTTCTCTTGAGTTTATATTTTCATGTGAGTAGAAATTGTCTCTCATCTTTCTGGTTCACTCTGATAATCTTTTGCTTCATCCTCATGCTCTCTCTCCTGCCCTCTTCTCCAGTTTCCCAAAGCTTGAGTGAGCATCTAGTGTCCTTCAGGCTTGTCCCAACTATCTATATTTCCCTTCATTTATCTCTGTTTTGTTCCCTGTTCCTCTTAAAGCCCCCCTACACACACACACACACACACACACACACACACTCACACACACACACACACCAGAAGGTAAAATAACTAAGGGGAAACTCATTGCGTACAAGTTCCTGGTTTATGTTGGATTGTGTTATTTAACTGTAGATCTTACTCCTACAGTTAAAGTTACCAAATTAATAGTTACCACAATTTGTCAATTTCTAGGCTATTGATAATATTGGTAATTGTACTACTTTAGCCAGGATGTCATAACTGTTGTAATCAGTTGTTCTCCCATGTATTGTCTGGGGCCATAACCATCAACATAGTCTAGTACCAAAGAACTGGGTGCTGAGCCAAGTAAAGACCAATTTCCAATCCTCAATAATTTGGGGATGTAGGACCTTGGGACACACACACAAAGAGCATGAACCACATACACTCAGAAGACGTCTCCAAGGAAAAGACATTTCCTAGGGGAGAGTAGACACTAGAGATAAAACTATGTGCTATAAGAAATTTACAAGCATCAAAACAGAAAACAAAAGAAAAAGATAGAAAATGGCAAGACACAGAAACAAAATGCAATCCCAGACCTCCAGCCCATCTAGGACAACAAGATTTCACCTACCAGAAAATTCAGATTTTATGATAGCAGAAGTAAAAACAAACAAAAAAACAAACACAGTTTCATGAGGTTATAAAGAAAATAACCTCTCAGGTCAAAAAAGAAATGATAATCAAAATGAAAGACATGCTCAATGAATCTAGATTAGACACAGAAAAATCATAGAGGAGCTCAGGAAAATGATGGAAATCATGAATGACTAACATAGGAAAGAAATGGAATCCATGAAGCAGATTCAAACAGATATCCAGGAGATTAAAAATTCTATTGAAAGTATATGCAATAGATTGAACAAAGGGAAGGAGAGAATTTCTAATTTACACAATGGGATTGCAGGTAACAACCGAGAAAAGAAAGATATCTTAAAATTGGCAAGGGATCATAAAAAGTCAATCCAATGGCCACAAGATGATTCAAATAAAAATAATATAAAGAATGATCAGAATCATTGGCTGATTTCTTGATAGTCATTCTTTCTGGAGTGAGGTGAAATCTCAGTATTGTTTTCATTTGCATCTCTGGGATGACCAGTCATGTTGAACACTTTTTATATGTTTATTTGCAGTTTCTACTTCTTTGCCTGAGAAATATCTATTCATTTCAGATGCCCATTTTTGGGCTGGGTCTTTACATTTGGGAGGTATGATTTTTTTGTTGTTCTTTATATATTCTTGATCATAAACCTTTGTCTGAAGAACAGTTGGTAAAAATGTTTTCCCACATTTTGGGTTTTTTCTTAAAGCTGTTAGTGGTTTATTTTGCTGTACAGAAGCTTTTTTAATAAGATGAGATCCAAGTTGTTGATTCTTTGTGCTAGTTCACGTGTGGCTGAGGTTTTGTTCATGAAGTTTTTTCCTATTCCAATGTCTTCAAGAGTTCTACCTAACATCTCTTCCAGCCACTTTAGTGTTTCTGTTTTAATATTTAGATCTTTGATACATTTCAATTTTAATTTAGTGCACGGTGAGAGATATAGGCCTAGTTTTACTCTTTGGCAAGTTGAAACCCAATTTTTTCAGCACCATTTATTAAAGAGGCTACCTTTCCTTCAATGAGGGTGTTCGGCTCCTTTGTAAAAATGAGGTGGCTGAGTATATCTGGAGTTGTATCTGCATCTTCTAATCTGTTCCACTGATCCTCAGGTCTGTTTCTTTGCCAGTACCATGATTTTTTTTTTATCACAGTAGCTTTGTAGAATAGTTTCAAGTTGGGGATGGCTAGAGATAATGCAATGTCATTAAAAGCCTATTCAAAGAAGTAATGGCAGAAAACTACACAAACATGGAAAAAAATTTGACAGGCAAATGAGGCATATAGAGTTCCAATTAGCCACGATCAAAATAAATCTACACAGAAGAACATAATTACCAATATCCCAGAAATTTAGTACAAGTACAGATTATTAAGAGCAGTTAGAGAAAAGAAACAAATCACCTATATAGGAAAGCCCATTAGAATCACAGCAGATTTCTCAATGCAAACCCTTAAGTCAAAGAGAACTTAGAGTGAAGTAAGTCAGGTTTTGAAAGAAAACAATCTCTTCCCCGGATTAATGTTTCCTGAAAAACTATCTTTCGAATTCAATGGAGAAATAAGATACTTTTTTTGTAAAGAACAACTGAAAAAATTCATGACCACTAAACCAGCTCTACAAAATGCCCTGAAGGATATTTTTAGAAAGAGATAATGAAGACTACAATTCTAAGAACATAAATAGAAAGAAGCTGCCAGGCAGAGCAAGCAATTAAACAGGGGGGAAAGATAGGGAATCAATAATAGAAAAATAATGTGACACAGATAAACCAATACATTTCAATTATAAACATCAATGTAAATGGTCACAACTCACCAATCAAAAGAAACAGACTGGCAGAATGGATCAAGAAACAACATCCAACAATATGCGGCATACAACAAACACAATTAATTCAAAAAGAAATTCATAGACCAAAAGTCAAAGGATGGAAAACAATACTCCATGTGACAGGAACCCAGAAAAAAAAAAGCAGGTGTAGCTATTCTATTTTCAGACAAAGTGTATTTTAACCCAAGAGAGCTTAAGAGAGACAAGGAAGGTCACTATGTCCTTGCAAAGGAAACAATCCAAGAGGAAGAAATAACAATCATAAATATATATGTACCAAAAACAAGTACACCAAAATATATAAAACAAATATTAATGGATATGAAAAATCAAATAAACACTAATACAATTGTAATAGGGGACCTCAGTACCTCACTGTCACAAATAGATCAACTAGACAAAAAAATCATCAAAGAAATATCAGAACTGAACCAAACCTGTGAACCAATGGACTTAGTGGATATTTACAATGTCCCACCTCACAAATCAGAATACACATTTTTCTCAGCTGCATATGGGACATTCTCCAAAGTAGACCACATACTAGCCCATAGAACATGCTGAAGTAAATGCAAAGGAATTGAAATTATCCCGTGAATATTATCTAACCACAGTGCGATGAAATTGGAAATCAACAGAAACCACAGAAACTCCATAAACACATGGAAATTAAATAATACTCTCTTGAACAACCAATGGGTCACAGATGAAATTGAAGAAATTAAACACTATATACAATTAAATGCTAATCCTGATACAACATACTGGAATTTATGGCATGCAACAAAAGCAGTCTTAAGAGGGAAATTTATAGAGGTAAATTCTCACATCAGGAAAACAGAATGAGCTCAAATGAACAACCATTTTGAACCTCAAATGTCTAGAAAAAGAATAAGTCAAACCCAAAGCTCATATGGAAGGAAATTATAAAGATCAGAGCAGAAATTAATGCAATAAAAAGGTAGAAAACTATGTGAAGAATAAATGAATCAAAGAGTTGTTTTTAGGAAAGATTTAATAAATTGACAAAACCTTAGCCAACATTATAAAAAAAAGAAAGAAAAGACTCAAATTTATGCAATTAGGAATGAAAAGGGTGAAAGCACAACAGATCCTGTAGAAATCCAGGAGATCATCAATAGCTACATTAAGAACCTGTGTTCTAACAAGATTGAAAACACAGAAGAAATGAACAGATTCCTAAGTACATATGAATCACCAAGGCTGAATCTAGAAGATATAAAATTCTAAATGACCCAATATTAATGAAATTGAAAATGTAATTAAAAACTTGAGCCCAGGTCCTTAATTCTATAAGAAACTTAGAGAATATCTAATGCCATTACTCTTCAAACTCTTCAATGAAATTCAAAGGGAAGCAGTATTTCCAAAATCATTCCTGGAAGCAAGTATTACCCTAATACCAAACCAGAGAAAGACCCAACCGAAACAGAGAACTACAGGCCAATCTCCCTAATGAACATAGATGCAAAAATCCTCAACAAATTGCTGGCAAACAGAATGCAGTAAGTCATCAAGAAGATTATACACCATGACCAGTTTGGATTAATCCCAGGGGTGGTTCAACATATGCAAATCAATAAATGTAATACACCATATCTACAGAGCCAAAGACAAAAATCACATGGTCCTCTCAATAGATGCAGATAAAGCACTTGACAAAGACTAACACCCATTCATGATAAAAATCCTACAGAAAATCTGAATAGATGGACTTTATCTCAATCCAATAAAAGCGATCTGTGACAAACCCAGAGCCAACATCATACTAAATCAACAAAAACTGCAAGTTTTCACTCTAAAATCAGGAACAAGACAAGGATGTCCATTATCCCCACTCCAACTCCTATTCAATAAAGCTCTGGAAACATTAGCCAGAACGATTAGATAAGAGAAACACAAAAGGAATAAAGAAAGTGAAGGAAGAAAATAGATTATCATTATTTGCAGATGGCATGATACTGTATGTAGAAGACCCAATAAACTCCACCAAAAGACTTCTAGATTTAAAAACAAAATGCAGTAGTGTAGCTAGATACAAAGTTAGCACTTAAAAATCAATAGCATTCCTGTACACAAATAACAAACTCACCAAGAGAGAAGTTAAGAAAACAACACCTTTCACAATAGCATCAAAAAAAAAAAAAAAAAAGAAATACTTAGGAATTAGTCTCACAAAGGAAGCAAAAGATCTTTACATTGATAATTATAGTACTCTGAAAAAAGGAGATCAAAGTGGATAACTGAAAATGGAAAGATATCCCTTGCTCAAGGATAGGAAGAACAAATATTGTGAAAATGGCTGTACTTCCAAAATTATTATACAGATTTAATTTAATCTCAATCAAAATACAATTAAAATACCTCACAAAACTAGAGAAAATATTCCTGGAACCAGAAGAGACCTAGAGTAGCAAAAACAATTCTGGGCAACAAAGGTAAGGCAGGGAGCATCACAATCTGTGACTTGAAATTATACTACAGAGCTACTGTGATAAAAACAGCATGGTACTGGCAAAAAAATAGACCTAAGAATCAGTGGAACAGATTAGAAAATGCAGAAAAAAACCCAAACACACTCAAACTCTATGACAAAGGTGTCAAATATATTCACCAGAAGAAAGACAGCCTCTTTTAAAAATGGTGCTGGAAAAACTGACTTTCTACATGAAAAAGACTAAAACTAGACCCATATCTCTCATCATGCACTAAAATAAAATAAAAATGCATCAAAGACCTAAATATTAAAAGAGAAACACTAAATCTGGTGGAGGAGAGAATAGGTAGAATGCTTGAGAACATAGGTGTAGGCAAAAACTTCATGAACAAAACCCAGACATCTGGGAAAATATTACAAAGAATCAACAACTGAGATCTCATCTTGTTAAAAAGCTTTTGCATAGCAGAAGAAATTACCAACAGAGTGAAAAGCTGGCCCACAGAGTGGGAAAAAATTGTAGCCAGTGGTTCCTCAGACAAAGGACTAATATCTAGAACATATAAAGAATTGAAAAAAAATCAGATTCCCAAAATTTAAAGACTCGGTCCAAAAATGGGCATCTGAGATGAATACACACTTCTCAGATGAAGAAATACAAATTGCAAATAAATACATGAAAAAATGTTCAATGTCATTGGCCATTTGAGAGATGCAAATTAAAGCAATGCTGAGATTCCATCTCACTCCAAAAAGAATGGTTAATATCAAAAAATCAAGCACAACAAATGCTGGTGGAGCTGTAGGGAAAAGGGAACACTTCTCCACTGTTGGTGGGAGTATAGACTGGTGCAACCACTGTGGAAATAAGTACGGATATTTCTCAAAAAAACAAAGTAGAATTAGAGGTCTCATTTGACCCAATTATTCCCCTTCTGGGTATCTTCTCAAAAGAATTAAAAGCATCATAGCATAGAGATATATGTGCACCTATGTTTATAGCAGCATAGTTTGTAATAGCTAAATTGTGAAAACAACCCAAATGCCCATCTACTGTTGAATGGATAAAAAAGATGAATATTTTTATATAATGGAGAACTATTCAGCCACAAAGAAGGATAAACTTGGGGTATTTCTAGGTAAATGGATGCCCCTATAGGCCATACTCTAAAGTGAAATAAATTGAACACATATTTTTAAATATTGCTCTTAATATATCTCTTTGGTGTGAGTCACTGAAAGTATAAATAAGGATCAAAATAGATACAGTGAAGTATGAAGAAATTTTTCAAAATTATACCGAGTTTGGGATACTTTGTTAATAATTAAAATGATATATACAAAAGAAAAGTTTGATATTAGGAAATGAGTTGAGAGATAGATTAGCAATTGAAAATATTAAGATGATGATATTAAGATCTTGTAAGATCATGATACACAGTATATTTACCATTGTTATTATCTAATTGTTTTTGTTATGAAAAATTATTTAATATAGAGCTATTTTTATATTTTTATTAATATCTATGTGTATTACTTTTAAAGAAAAAACAAATATATAAAACAATTTTAAGTAGAAATAAACACTAAAAAATTAACAATATAAGTGGATAACAAGTAGTGATGCAGATTGGGGAAATAAGACAGGTTAGTTTGACTAAAGTTGCAGAAATATATATATCTTACACCTCTCTATGGAGTTATTTCAGCCAAGAACTAAATATTGAAAACACGGAACAGTAATAAAGCTTGAGAGTAAGCATAATTGAGAAGGAGGAGACAGAAATTGCAAAAATAATGAGGAAAGACGGTAGCCTTTGCTTATTTAAGGTAAGGACATCAAGGCAAGGAGAATAGAATGTAGCAAAGTTAGAGAGATGGTTAAGAGACAGACATGTTATGATCCTGTAGGCCATATTCAAACACTTGGGTTTTATCAAAGTTTCAAAGGAAATTAATTCATGGAGGACTTTAATGCTGCAAATTAAATGATATGTGTAAAAATTAAGGTGTCTTCCAAAATAATTCAGAAACAGGTTTGAGTCAAATATAGGTTAAACTCTTAAAGAACAGATATACTGAGATTTTGTTGTTGTTGTTTTTGAAGCAAAATTAGTAGAATTCTTCTTTCTGTTTTAACTTTCTAAATCCTGAGATACACATCACTGGAAAACTGACCCAACTCCAGCTCTCCAAGCTTCAATTGTAAAATGGAAATGATAAAAGAGCACCATTTTAGGTACTGTTATGGTTTGGGTCTAGATGTCCCGCAAAGCCTGAGACAGACATAGGTGTGTAATGCTAGGATTAAGGGCCTGTGATTACTAAACTGATATACATGAGTGATTGGTTTGGCACTCCCCTAATCCCGGTAATCTGAATAAGATAAAGGGAGGAGAAAGACTTTGTTAGGGTCTCTTGTTTTGCTACTGTCTTTCCACCATGAACTGTTGACCCTCTGCCACCCTGCCCTGGAGCCAGCTGATTATGGACTGAAAACTCTAGGAACTGTGACTTAAATAAACCCTTTCCCTTTAACTTGGGGTGTTCAGTATTTTGTATCAGCAATGAGAGAAAAGTAAATAACATAGGTCCTTTGGGAGACGATAACAAAATATGTAAGACTGGCATATTTGTAAATGACAGAATTTTTTTTTCACAATTCTGGCAGCTGGGAGTCAAAGATTAAGACACGAGCACCTGTGGAGTTTGGTAAGGGCTGTCTCACTTCCAAGACGGACTGCCTTGTTGCTTCTTCCTCCAGAAAGAAAGGCATTCTGTGCCCTATAGGGAACCCATGGAATAGCAAAAGTGCTGGATGCTGTGTGAAGCCACTTTTATAAGGGCCTCAATTCCATGTGAGAGGGACAAACCCTCTTGACCTTACCATAGCCTTAAAAGCTTGCATCTCAATATTACTGAATTGAAGATTAAGTTTCAACATGAATTTTAAAAGGAGCACGAACATTCAAGCCACAGCAAGTACTTACCGTATAATATTTCGGGAGAGCAAAATAATATAACAGATGTCAAAAGCCTAGTAAAATGGTGCTTTGAATATTATAATGCATAATAAGCTACCTATTCATGTTTTTCCCATCTAGTCATTTGTAGTAAGCATCTTAATACTTTACTCATCTAACTCTGAGTTAGAGCAATGTATTAGGTATTGTATGAGCAAATATTAGGTTCGGCTCAACCTAAACTAAAGACTGAGATCCAAAATGAACAAGTCACATTAAAATGCCACATGTACATTATTTGGTGAAGATAAAATGCAAATTAACGATCATATCAGAAAAGAGTATTTCAGTATCTAACTCCTCTATCTCCATATGTAGAATTGTTGAATAAGAATTAAGAAATTTATGTTTTTTCAATTACCCAAAACCAATTTTGTATATTTGATATGACAGTATATTCCTTCAAAAATATTTGTATAAGAAAAATGTATATATACACAGACCCCCTTACACACACACACACACACACAAACACACCACACACACACATAAGCACACACAGAGAAATGAAAATCCTGCCCTCAACACTTTTTTACATAGGTATACACTGCTAACATGAAACTATATTTTGACATAAGTCAACTGTTTATCAAAATGCTTTGTCTAGAAAAGACTGCTTTATAATGGCCATACACCTGATTAATTAAGTGAAGATCTCTCTAGAAGATAACTGGAACTTTTTTTTAGAAGGAGAGAAAAATTAATTACTGTCTACCATACATAAAACACTTTGACATATGATATCTAAAATAGCATGCAATAATAGAGATATCAATTGCTTTTGTTGATGTAAAGTGTATTAAAGTAAAATAATACATATGACATTTCAAACTTAGCTTCCATGCCATGAGCCCCTGATTTTCTGCCATGCAAACCAGCATCATGTCCATGTCTAAATGGAGCTATGTTAGCATAAAATAACCTTAGTGATGGCCTACAAGGGATGCCATGAGCCTGTCTCTCAAAATCTCAATTTATAATTTTGATAAAATTTTATCCTTATGTAATGAACATACTTGATTTTTGTAAATGTACTTTGTTGATGGGAAGATAAAATCAACTTGTTCATTTATTCAACTCTCCCAGATACTAGCATAAATTGTTCTATCACATTTTATTCCTATAATTGTAAATTTTCACTTATTCAGATAAAAAGATCTTAACTTCAGCACAGTTAAGTGGTTCACCTAAGGTCACAGAGTAAGGTCCAGAATTTGAAATCAATGAGAGTAACTGTTTTTTTCATAACAACACAAAATAAACTAATATCTTGTTGCATAAGAGATTATGGACTCTCCTTTCCTTTAGACCAAAGTTTACATTCTATCTGCAACATTCTGCTAGAACAGCACTTGGGTTTGGTCCTCCTCCTCCTCCGACTTTTTTTCTTGCTTCCAGACTTGACAGTACAAATTCTAGGATATAAAAGTAGCACCTCTAATCACAACATCAATATCCTGTATCAGAGTTCTGCAAATATTCATGCTTTCTCTTTTTGCCAGTTATGCTCTATTTGGTGTTAATTATGCATATCTGTTTAAGTGCAAGTTATTTTGAATGCAAGAACTACCCAGCTTATTCTTTCATTCTGAACATTTCTATGCCTATCTTCTGTCTGCTCACCCACTGTGATCTTCTTTGCATCTGAACATTATATTTGCTGACCTTGGTTGGAAGGGAGGTTCAGCTGGTCAGACAGCAGGGCTAGAGTGAAAAAAAGTGTGATCAAAGATTCAATGCTAGGAACCTAGGAAAGGAATGTATTAAGGTCACAAGAAAGGAAGTGGACAAAATGTGCCACCAGAATAAGTTATAAGAGAGCATGTGTACAATAGTAAAGGAAATTTTGGAGCTGTAATTGTTAATAAATCAAGAGTCAAAGAGGATGGGAATAGGACATTGTCTGGATCAATACTGGATAATAGTCAAATCTCTTTGTGATTTAAACACTGTTTGAAGTATTTATTCCTTTAGGGGGATTGGTATCATTTAAAAGGACCAAAGTTGATAAATTAGTTAATAAATTGGCATCGAATAAATGTTAAACAGTATGTCTGTGGTTAATCATGAATAATGTATTCTTCACAGCCTCATATTTAACTCACACAAGGCTTACTCTTTTTTCTCCCTCCTTTTAAATGATGGAAACTTTGCCTTCTTTATCATTTTTTTCTAACATTAAGTTCCTCTGTCTTTATGACATTTCATGTCCCTCCCTAATCATCAACTGTACTCCCAATTCAAGAAATTGGATCATTGTCATATCCTCTTATTGGATACTTCCACCAATCCTCCATTCATCCATCATCTTCTTCCTTGTCTTTCTTCATCTTTCTCCTTCCTTTCCACTCATTTGGTCCCTTGTATGAAAATAAACTCAGAGTACAATGGACAACTGGAAAGAACTTCAGTCTAGCCATATTTCTCCCCAATTTTTTTTTTTCTGGTACCAAGGATTGAACTCAGGACCTTGCACTTGCCAGACAGGCGTGGCACCACTGAGCTAAATCCTTTGCCCCATTAGCCTAATTTTTGCCTGATGGACACTAGCATATGAGCAATTTTACAAGATTTTAATGATTTCCTTGCAGAAAAATGTTACAATGACTAATTTTTGACATCTAAATTTTATCTGTATTTTCTATGACTTTTGAACATTAGTCAAGAAACAAAATGAAAATGACTCTTTTATTCACACTTAAGGCATACAGTAATACTTCAGTTCACAAACACTTGTGCTTACAAACAATTCAGTTCACAAACAAAATGTTCAGCACAATTTTGCTTCTGTTTGGAAACTACACATCTGGCAACAAACACAACTGTGGCCATCTTCCCACATAAACAACAAGCACGGTCATCTTCTCCAAGTTCACAAAATTCATAAGCCGAGGTAACACTATAGTTTGAAAATCACTTGATATTATATTCAAAGGACTCTATTTCCTAGAAAGTTATTCTCCTGTACAGTTTAGATCCCATTATCCTAAGTTGCTCTATCGAAATCAGCCAGAATCATAACCACAACTACAAAATAGTGTTCAGATCAGTCTTTTCATACCCTTTTTCAAGCTTCATTTCAAAACTTTTCCCTCCAAAAATACCAGAATTGTCTTTCTAAAACACAACACAATTACATCAAGGGTCTGTTCATAACACATCAGTAGTTTCCTATTTCCTGTGCAGTAGGAGCAGGCTCCTGGCCCTGATAACACAGCTTTCTCTAATAAGACCCAGGACTCCTCCCGCATACTCCATCCTGTTCATGCTATTTTTATGAGGGTCCAAACATTTACTGAGCTTCTGTGCTGTACTTTTTTTTTTTTTCCAGTAGCAGCAATTGAACTCAGGACCTTGTGCTTGCGAGGCAGGCATGGTGCCACTGAGCTAAATCCCTGGCCCCTGTGCTGTGATTTTTTTATGGGCCATGGCTCTGCCTCAAATGTTTTTCCCACTCTTGTCTGCTTAGCAATACCCACTCCTATTTTCCACAATTCAGCCCAAGCTTCCCCTCCACCATCAAGTCCTTTCAGTTTCCCTACAGATAATCTAATGTTATCTTCTTTGCTTTGTTTACATTCTTAGTGGATTTCTATTGTAGCACTAATTATATTATATTATTAAGAGCAGGAGGTATGTCAGGTGTACCTTTGAATATAGTATTGATTATTGTACTTACTATATTTAATAAACAATAAAAATGTATAGAATGAAGTTTGGACAGGTGAAAAAATAAGTTGTATAATTTTTTAAAAACCAATAAAATGGAAATTAAGTAAAGATTAACAAAAAGTATAACTAAATAACAGGAGGTTTACCATGACATTAGTGTCCCCTTTTTGAATACTCCTTGGAGGGGTGAGTTCTGACTTTTGTGTGTCCTTATGAGGACAGGAATGGTAGAACGCAATTGGCAAGCTCTTTCATGTGGTCATTTATGACATTCATAAGGGACCAGAAGTTACAGGATGACAGTAATTTGTTATTACTTCTTATCTGCTTTTAAACATTTATTTTCAAAACTAATTTACACTCATGAATTCATGTTCTTTTTCGTAAA
Source organism: Heterocephalus glaber (assembly GCF_053883595.1). Classification (NCBI taxonomy): domain Eukaryota; kingdom Metazoa; phylum Chordata; class Mammalia; order Rodentia; family Bathyergidae; genus Heterocephalus; species Heterocephalus glaber. Next base: position 10,929,195 of record NW_028258364.1, on the reverse strand, counting down.
GAGCATCTTCAAATTTTATATACTTCAGGCTCTCCAAAGTCCCACCCACTCCAGCTAGTCATATAGAAAAACAAAAAGGAATAGGACCAACAAATTTCAGTTATCTACACAAAAGTATCTCTTCATTAAAAAAAAGCCATAATGATCTCAATAGCACAAAACTGTTAAGGTAAAAGAAGGTATAGAATAAGACAATTCAGTCCAAAATATAGAATGTTTTAAGTTATTTCCATATCATGTCTTTATTGGATACTACTCTTATTCTTATGTTGCTTAACTGTATCCTTAACAGCCTATAGTTTTAGTTCCTTTCCTCCTGATGGGACAAAATACCTAACACCCACATGTTTGTTTCATTTTTTTTGGTACCGGGGATTGAACTCAGGTCCTTGGGCTTGCGATGCAGGCGGCAGAAACACTGAGCTAAATCCTCGGCCCTAACACCCACATCTTAAACAGGGAAAGTTTTATTTTTGCCTCACATTTTATAAATTCCGGTCATTGCATGGTCAGCTCCAAGGATATCCAGCATGGTGGAAGGGCCTGGGCAGAGGAAAGCAACTCATACATCAGACAGGAAATAGAGAGAGTGAAGGAAGGAGACAGGAAGGGAGATAAACCCTTCCAAGCCATCCCCCTAGGGACCTGCTTCTTCCAATCAGACTCCACCTCCTAATAGCAAATCAACTAGAAGCCCCTCAGAATCCATTCACCTTCCAAAATCCCATCCTATGAGTGCACGAGACTTGAGGGACATCCAGATACAAACCATAGTGCCTATCTTCCTAATAACCAGATGAACTGCTGGAAAGCCAATTATCATTTTTCTTTGTATTTGAATCATTCAAAATATTTAACAACAAGTATGTTAATATAAATTGATATGAAAATGAAAAACTTTAAAACACTATATTCTTTCATTCTCTAAATAAAATCAATCTATAGTACCAAATACTATAGCACAATGTTATATTGTGCATTTTTCATTAAATTATTTGTAATAATTTACAAAACATATTTTTGACTTTTAGAAAATGTTGATAACAGATTTGTTTGAAATGGCTGTCAGAGTCATGATTTGACATAAGGAAAACAAAATTTTCCCAACTTCTTCATTAAATTGTAGATATTAGATAATTTATACCCTCAATTTCTCTTAATATTAAAAATATTATTCATAATTCCAAGAGCTTCTTTTTTGTGGAATAATATTAGTTGTGTTAAAATTTTTATAGCTCCAGTAATAACATTTTTATATATTCAGTAAATTTTATTGAAACTGTTTTTTGATTATTATTTTAATAATGCTACAAACCAAGGATCCCAAAACTCAAATGTCTTACAAAAATAGGCATTTATTCTTTTGCCTCTGGATTTTCAGGTCCATTATAGTTCCTGCTGATCTAGGATGGGCTACTGTGGGTACCTCTAAAGTAGTTCCCCAAAAGATCTTCTCCTTGCAATAAAAGCAATATGAGAAAAGAGGAAATAGAAATTCCTGATGCGCTATAACCCTCTTATTAGAATTGCAACAATAAAAATTCTACCTACAATTCATTGACCAAAGCAAGTTATGCAGGAACGTTGAATACGATGGAAATTAGAAGCCCTCTACAGAAAGCTACTAACAGTTCACATATCAAAAAATGTTATCTAATTTTATAATAAGGAAGAATAAAGACTTGAAAATAAAGTAGCATACTTCATCAACTAAGTCTCAAAAATGGTCATTAGAATGTCAGGTTTTATTAAGTCAAAGCAATTTTGTTACTCCAGATGAGAGAAGGTATATTATTATTGTTGGGAGTGTGGATTTTGTTGTTAATTTCCTGAAGTCAAATCCTTTTACTTGGCCTTTACTTTTAAATGACAGTTCACAGTTGGCAGTGGTGGTGTCTTCCTACAATCCTGGGACTTTGGCAGGCTGTGGCAGAAGGATCACAAATTCAAATCTGGCCTGTGTAACTTAGTGACATCCTGTCTCAAAGTAGAAAAAAATATAAATAAGTTAATTGATTAAAATAATAGCATGGTCCCTCAGTTTATTCATTTACAAAACAAGGAAGATGTAAAAAAATCTAATATTTAAATCAGTTAAAATATATTTTGAAAGGACCCTGTATCAGATTGATTTATAATATATACTTTTTAATTATGAAAACAAATATTGTTTAAAAAATCACCACTAGATGTGGAATAAGTCCAACCAGATATTAAATGGAGATAAATTTCAACCAGATATTGAAAAGGGGTCCTCAAGCCATGCATCAAGTCCTCATCTTTGTTCACCAAACTTGTCCAAGAAGCATCAGCTGTCCTTGTGCAGTAGAGAAGAGCACCCCGAGGCTGTGATGTTCTCGTTGTCACCTTTCTGCCTTTTCTCTGAATTTTTCTCTGGAACTCAGAGTCTAAGGGCTGCTAAAGCTGCAATTTCCACAGTGTTTCCAGGAAGACAACTCAAAGATAAAAAGAGAAAAAGGAAACCTCTAGCCAATAGGATGCATCCAGAGAACCAAAATACACGTGCTTGAGAAACAGTGGTGCCCTTGCATTTGCACAGTACTGATAGGGTCGTGGCCTGGATAGCTGTGGCCAGGGGCTTGTGCATGAGAACTGTAGCAGGCTGGAAAGGAGGACAGTAATAGTAGCAATAATATTTCAGGACATCTTGATGAGAGTTTGGGGCAAGACCGCTCTTTTTGTGTAAATGGGACCATTCCCTATTAAATATGTCTGGGAAGCAAGACTTGGGAAAGGGGTTACTGGTTTCTTATTTAATGGACTCTAGTTACAAAGTTGAAGTGTGATCATAGGAGACACCTGAGCCAGACATCAAATTGTAACTGCTTCATCCTAGTAAGTATAGCTCAAAAAAACAAACAAACAAACAAAAGCCTTGAGGACAGCTGGCAGATGGGAAAGAGGAAAAACAATATGGTAACATTTTAATATTTTTAATAAATGATACAGGAGCACTGGGCCATACTGGCAGTTTGGCATCCCTATTTAAATCCCCAGTACAGATAGTAATGCCTGGGGCACTGAACACTTGCAGTGACTGGTAAGTGAAATTTATTTTGGAAGAATGTAATGAAATCCCTCAAAGCAAAAGTATCTCTTTATTTTTAAAATGGAAACAATTATACCTTCCTCATATACATAACAGGGTTTTTATAAATAAAAAGCAAGTTAATGGACATTGAAGAGAGCCATAGAAAATAAAGTGTGGTAGAGAGAGACAGAGAGGGAGAGAGGCACTAATGAATCTTGCACATGATCAAGTCATTCACATGAGAAAATTACTTTCTTTTAGGGAAGGACAGAAGCCAGTCAGTCTTACTTAATCTTCTTGTCACCTGGGCCTCTATGTCAGTAAACAAAAGGAATTGTCTAGTAAAAATAGTTCATTCATATAGAATGCCATTAGCTGTATGTTGCTGGTTTAGGCTTATATTCAGCACATAAAACCAAGATCTCTGATCTATGAGACCTGGCTTCCTGGAGAATGTCACACAAGCTGTACAACTCTCTGGGGTATAAAAAAGGAAATGGTCGTAATTTAAATGCCCCTCCTGCTGGGTGAGGTAAGGGCTTACAAAGCCTCACTTGGAGCCATCTATTATTCTGGGCCAAAGACACATGTCTGATGTGAGAAGAAAGGACCCGAACAACCACCGTCCGTGTCCCTGAGCCCTCTTTCCTTCATCTGAGCCCTTTTATTGTCTGTATCCTTGAAATTATTATTAAAGCTTTAAACAGGATAAGATACCAGATTCAGTAGAATTTAATTTCTTACTCTTATCCTAGAACCTGGTAGCATTTGAAAAATACTTTTCCTTTTTGCCCTTTACTCACAGAGACATAAGAGATAGGAAAATGGTAAAAATGGAAACTAACCTCTATCAATTCCTCTCTGTCTACTGGACATGAATTCTTGAATATGTTATAGAATTACCAAAGCCCATTGATATGCCTCAGAATGCACATAAAGTGGTCTTGCAAGACAGAAAAGGCAGGGCCAGGGATTTAGCTCAGCGGTTCTGCTGCCTGTCTCACAAACACAAGGTCCCAAGTTCAATTTCCGGTACCAAAAAAAAAGACAGAAAAGGCAGAGAGAACAATTTCTTTGCAAGAAAAAGTTAGAATTGAGTTCAACAGAGATGCCTGGAGAGGGGAGGAATGGAGCACAGCCTACTGAGTGTCACCCACAGGCCCATGTATAAAGCTTGGTCATCAGAGTAGCACTACCAGAAAGTAGGGGAATTTTAAAGAGGTGGGGTTTACTGGACAGTCTTCTGGTCATTTAGAGGTGTGCCCTCAATGGGGACTGTAGAACCACAGCCTCTTCCTCTTCCAGTCTTCTGTTCCTCACCAAAGAGTGATGGGTTTTGCCCATCACGCAGTTCACCATGAGGTGCTGCGTTGCACTGGCCCAGAAATAATGGGCTCAATTGATCATGAACTGAAACTTCCAAACCCTGAGCCCAAATTAACCCTGTTTCTTTATAAGTTTATTATCTCAAATATTTTCCACAGTAATAGAGATTTGATTAGCTTTGTTCAGGCCATAGCCCAGAACCTGGGACCGAATTACCTCTGCTCTATTCCACTGAGAAGGCACCAGTACTCAAGTGGAGGAGACTAGGGTACTCCTTTAGACAATTAACATAAAAAAATGTGCAACCCACTTCCACCCATCACAAAATTCAACCTAAAACTGCAATACTCCACCCCATTTGATTCATAACTACCAGTTTTTTCCCTATGGTATTTTACTAAATGTTAATAGTAGTCTTTTCTGTAGCAACTGATTAAAAGAGGATTATTTATAAAAGCAAACAGGTTAGTTTTATCTGCTTAACTAATCTGCCTAACGAGATATACATGACCTTTTAAAAATTGTCTTCCTTTTCTTTAAAAAATGTAACCATTCATGTTAGATGAAAGTTGACACCTCTATAACTCTTTGTTTGCATGTGGAGTTACTTTGGCAAAAATAAGGCACATTTTCTTTTGTCAGGTAAAAGCTGCAGAATATGATTTATGTCGATTCATAATAGACATGTCATTTCTAACCTTCCAGTCTTTGCAATCTGCAAAACAAATTCCGGTAGTCATAACTATCCTCTTAAATGTACATATGCTCCACCTTCACCTCGTATTCACTCCAGTTAATTCTCCATACTGATCTGTTCTGGCCTGACATCTCCTTTGTGTACTGGGATTTAAGTTAACCTTTCATACTTTTATGACAGATGCCGCATACACTGTAGTCGGAAACTGTAGTAGGAAATTCGGTTAATTGCTTTTCTGATGGGAGACCATTGCGAGGGATTCAAAAAGATTCAGGAAATCAACAACAGGTAAATTAGAAGAGGATCAGAGACTTCCCTGCTGGAAAAAAAATGTACATGTTAAAAGCTGATCTTCATGAATATTTCTAAAATAGGATTTGTCCCTGCAAATGCAAAGCAGCTCCAATTTGATATTAGTGACTTTGACTATTTCACATGCTGAAACTCTAAAGGAGCAGAACTGACTGCCAGGTATTGATGTAAAACTATTGACAAAGCAGAAGGCTTCCCAGTTTGGACATCCCCTCAGAAGGCTCCACAGTGACTCTGCAATTACAGCTGCAGTCATGGCATATCACATCTTAGCCCACTGTTCTGCTGGAATTGATTTCCCCTTTCACTCTCCTGAGAATTTAAAAAAGGACACAGGGAAAGAAAAATGAATGAACTGCTCTAGGTAGGAATAAATAATTGTGCATTGAAGATGGAGTAATAAGCTATCATAAAATAAGCACTTAAGGTCTTACAAAGATTCAAGGATAACAATCATGAATTCAAGGCCCACGTGGGCTACACTGTGAGAGCCTGTCTCACAAAATAAAAACAACAGTGACAGCAACAAAATAAAAGCAGCTGATACTGAATGAGGTAGAAAAATGGGAGTTTCATTTCTTTGTTAACTGTCCCATTTCCATTCATGTACCTTCTCCTTGCCACGTAAGACTAGTTTCACCCTCTCCGGAAAGCATATTGCACTATTGTGCCTTGCTTTTCTTCATCCTTTTGTGTTCCCTGACCTCTATGGCAGGAAGCCCTAACTTTTTCTCAGTTCTCACCTTGAACAAGATTCAGATTGGCTTAAGCTTCAAATTCTTCTCCTATTTGGGTGGAGGTAGGTATCAGTTACCCCACCTCAAGTCTTACCTTGCAAACCTCCTCTTTTTATCTAAAAAAAAAAAAGCTTTTGAATACCTCCTCATCCAAACAAACTCCTTTATGTAGATACAAGATAGCAGCAAGAACAAACATTAAGCTCAGTTTAAGCTATAACCCTGAAAATATAAATTTGAGTTACAACATAAAATAGCTTTCTTTTCTGCACACTGATGAGTTATCATCTCATTATTATGGCTAGAGAAAAAAAATTTAAGCTCTACAGCAAGACGTAGCAAGAAGTATTGACTCTTAAAAGAAACTGAGGCACAAATTGTAAAGAAGAGTCTATTTGAGCTCTTTAGAACTGCAAGTAGGGAAACACAGATTCAGTCAGGCTGAACATTTGCTTCAGATCCTACAGATTTCAAATAAGTTTTAAAAGCAAAAATCACAATTAAGGAAAGGGATTACTGCAAGTACTTGTTAATAATTTAGACTTGTACAGGGAAGGACAGTAAACTATCTCATAAGATAAGGATTGGGGAAAGAATATTCAAGAAACAGTTCTCAGAATGAAGGTGGTCTGGAAGAGATTAAAAACAAAACAATGTACCAATAAACTAGAAGGAAAAGAAACAAAACAAAATAAAATTCTTAAGAAAGGAAGAAAGTTAGAGCAGCTACCTGCAGGACTGGACTATTCCATTATAATGAAAACTATAACTCTTGGGAAGCGAACTACAGGATACAGTGAGCTTTGGCCTGCTGAGGTTTCTATAGGTGCTAAGAAATAGATGTGTATCTGGAATAAGGTCAAAAGTTGATAGTGAGGTAGTTGTTTCTAAAGTGTCATCTCTACTAGCCTCTCAGTCTACATTTTGGGGTGCCACAGGCTGCTTTTATTGTTTGACTTTAATTTTTGCAAGGAATGAAGTAAGTTCAATCAGTGGAAGATGCTAACAGGTAATTTATCAAATTATTCTAGAAAACCCAAGTGGAGAATATCAAAAGGGAAACAGCCAAACATATATTTTAATAGAACCATAAAGAATAGAGATCCAAGAAAGCATCTCCTTTGAATCTTACTAAGGAGGAAAATTTTGTCATCCATGAAGATTAGGAAACAAAATAAATTCATTCCCAAATGGTAGATGTAAAAATATTGTACATAAAAAGCCATGATTAGCTAGTTTATTATTATAATAACATATTTTTCGCTTTGGAGATAGCCAAACAGTTGATGCTAGTTAATAGTTTCTAATTTGAATGCCTCTTTTTATGCATCTTTCCATAAAGGAATATTAAATAGTAAAGTTGAAACAATTATCCAAATATTTCATGGGTAAAATCTTCTCTGATGTGCACTAAATTAGGGAGACCTGAGTTACTCAATTTTAACCATAAATATTGATCAGATTTAGCCAACTCACTAATATTTTATATTTTGTAACTGTTCAACTAAATACAAGTTTGTTTATCCTTCTCCAGTGTCTAAATAGGCGAGGACAGTCCAGAACCTGAAGTGATAGGGTGCAATAAACCGTGAAGAAATTCAAATAGGTAGGGAAGTGAAGGATAAACTTCTGTGTTGAAATTTCCTTCTTCCCCTTATGGTAAATGCTTTAGCCCCATATTTATTCCTATCAGTCACAATATAATAAAAGATTACAACACCTATATGCCATCTTAGTGGTCCGATTTAGAGCTATTTATTCAAATGATATGGATCTAAATTTGCAGTACAATTTGATGATTGAAAGTGCAGGCACAATGTACCAATAAACTAGAAGAAAAAGAAAAACAAAATAAAATTCTTAAGAAAGGAAGGAAGTTAGAGTTCATATGAAGGTTGGGTGAATTAATTGTGAAATAGTGAGAGCGATGTCATACACCAGTATCACAAAATGGTTATTCTATTTATACCTCCTTTTAATAAAAGTGAAACTGTTTATAGATTTGTTTATAGATTATAGACCCAGGGTACACCATTCAAGACTGGTGTACCCACATTGGTGCAGATGACTCAAAATAAATATAATGCTGCAGGAACAGAAGTTGTGACAATTAGTTATGAATAGATTGGTGAAAATTTCCAGAATGTCTTTAAGGCCCATTAAAAGGACTGGAAGAATAATGCCTTGACATCACATTATAAATTGTCACTCAATAAAATGTTTTTTAACATTGTCATAGAACTATGCTATTTCTGTATCTACTTTTCAGAGACACAGGTATGTCAGAGATACCACCTTGATGAGTAGAATATAAGTAGACTGGGATAAGGTATAAAGTTATTAATTACACTTTTTTCTAACAAAATTTACAGCGTGTACATATTATAGAAGAAAAGAACCCAAGGAAAATAATTTCTCAGTTAATTTTCATATGTTCCAATTAGAAGGGTTCCCAGAGCTGTAGGTAACTATCTCCAAGCTCTTGGCCTTTAGATCTTAACTTTTATGATTAAGATCTTTAAATTTTCTTCACTCTGTTTAATCAAATAAACAGTAGCTGTGCATGGTGGACCTTGCCTGTAATACCAGCGTTCTAGGAGAATAAGCCAGGAGGATTATAAATTTGAGCGCAGCCTACATAATTTAATGACTTAGCAATACTCTGTTTCAAAATAAAAAGTAATTTTAAAAGATTGATTATGTAGCTCAGCCCTGGTTTCAATTCCCAATATTGGAGATTGATAAATAAATTTTAAAAATATAAATATAATCCTGACATTCTCCCTCTTGTTTACTATATCCTTAGATTCAGAAATGAAGATCATTCATTCCTCAGACAGAAAAGAGAAAAAAAGAGTAGGCTGAGTGAGGGGAGGTAAAGAGAGAGAACTCAAGACTAAGCCTAGAGCATTTTACCATTTGGAGCTGGAGAAAGACAAGATCAGAGAAGGAGAGAGGAAATAGGAGCCAGTGAAATAAAAGGAGAATGTTCTGTTTTCAAGGCCAAAAGTAGGAAGAGTATTAAAGAGGAAGAAATGAAAAAGTATGTCTGCCTCTTCAAAGTGTTTAGATATGGTGAGAATAAGAATGTGTACGCTGTTTTGACATATGAGACTATTAGGACATCAAGCATAATATAAGAAGTGGAATGGAAATATTTAGAGCAGATAAGAAACAAACAATAGATACAGGAATAGAAATAGTTGTAAAAATATCAATGAATTTGGTAGAGAACTGAAAAAGTAACTGCAGGAGAATGTGGGTCAAGAGAAGGTATTTTTAAATAAATTCTAAGTTTCATGGTGGTCAGTAATTTTGTTCTGTTCACTACTTTATAGCCAGTGCCTAGAGAGTGACTGGCAAAGAGGAAGAGATTAGGGTATTTGTTGAATGAATGAATAAGTATGTAGCACAAACTAGAACTCAGTTGAAAGCTGATGACTAGGATCCGGTGTAGAGAGAATGCTCTGTCGGATACAGCAGACAGATCTGCCTTACTGAACAGCTGCAGCAGCCTGTGTGCTTAGAGTTCTCGTCCTGCTTTAGGACCAAGCCATTCATTCCACAGGTCCAAAAGCCAGAAAGTCCAGGGTGGCCTAATTCTTTTCTGCAGCTAGCTAACTCCCAATACTTTTTCACCTTATTTCACCCACTCAGGGAAGCCTTTCCTGACTCCTGTTCAGATTTGGAATCTTCTCACTTCACAGTGTTATAATTGTTATTTTTACTTGGCTGTCTTTCTAATTAGTCAATAAGCTCTGTGATGGGGGAGACTATGTCATGTTTGATTTTTCATTGCAATGTCTGGCATAAATCAGACATCAATGCACATTGATGAATAAATAATAAATGACTTTCCTACTGGGAATGCAATGTGATTTTTCAGGCAACACACATATTCTAGTCTTCTTGGCATTTTGTTTTTATTTCTCATTATGCAGTAAGTCATTGCTTGATATTGATATTCTGACATATTCTTTCCATGTGGTTTGGTGAGCATGATGTAGAGCCTTTTAAGAGAATGGATATCCACTTTTGGATTACTCCAATTTAAGAGGTAAAATTTTAATCTTAGGAGGCAAAGGCCCAGCCACCTCTACTGTGCACCGACTCATTTAGACTAAATAGTGAAAAATTTATGATGTCATCTCACAAATGTTTAATGAAATATTTTTCTATTTTTTGAGTAATTTAATCACAGAATTAAAATTTTGAATTGTATTTTATTGAACTTTATATTGTCACAGGTCTTATATTTATTAATCATATTTAAAAACAAACAATGAGACACTAGGTTTTGTCACAACATTGGATGATTTTTATTTGAGCATCTTTTTATTTAATGTCCAGATTAGATTTGTCCAAATTGAATAATAATAAAAGACCCTTCATGGTGAGTGCTCATCTCTATTTTTTCTTGTTATGGAAATTGTCACTAAATGAATTAACTATAACTTCTTTTAACATTTATTATATTGCATGGCTTCAAGAAGTTATCTTGTTTTGAAATATTAATTTTTGGTAACTATATTCCTCTGGTCTTTCATTCCTATTAATATTCAGCATGAGGTACGATGCCTTTAAATACCAATAACTGTCCCAGCTCATCCGTAATTCATAAATCCCTTTTTAACATGTAATTTTTAGGTATTGGTATTGCCCACTGACTCTGGAATTAAAGTCAGATAGAACAATGGCAAGAAGCACTGGCAAATAACTGTCAGTTTCTGCAATCTTATAAAAATCAGCCAGTTAGATGAAGTTCATATTAGCTCCATGTCAAGGAGGAAAAGCTATTAGAGGCACCCTGTGGATTCAAATTCCATTTTATTTATTTTATTTACATTTTAACAATGTTTGACTAGGTAAAGCTCTTAAGAAATACTGTATCACTTGCAAGACAGGTTGCTGAATCTTAAGAAGGAAGTCATCCTAGCCATGACAAATGCCATCCTCAAAAATGCTTTTTAAAAATATTTACAGCTGCCAGTCAACAGTTATGCCTATGTTCAAGAAATGTGACTACATTCTAAAGCGAATAAACAATGCTCGAGTAAAATATTATGCATTTTCTTAAAAAAATCAGCATTATAGAGACAACAGAGAAGTATCTCTTTAAGAGATACACTGTCGTAAAGCTTTATTTAATTCACCTAATAGTGGATGAAACTTTATTACAATGTAGATAAAAACATTTTACTTCTGGAGAGGTCTCAAATAAATTAATCAGCTGCATTCTGCACGGCACAATACAATGTTAAACAATGGTTAACTGTATTTCAAAACTGTCCAAGCTGAAAGAAGTGCATTCACAGTCATGATCACATCAGAGAGATATGATGATCAATTAAGTGACCTTGATGATAAGACTAAATATGGCATTTGTATTTTATCTGAACTATATTAAAATGTTTAGTATATTGTTTAAAGAAGTGTTGAAGAAAGTCTAATGAAAAGCTCAAGTTTTTCATTCCACTATGAATGGCAGCAAAAATAAACACCAAGCACAGTGTTCTGTGCTCATTCTATTCCACCCACCTATACCCACATCTCTCAGGGCTTGAAAAAGGGAAGCAGAACTACTAACACTATTAGCAAATGAAGAATTTATCTGACTTTAGATGATTGGAGCAGATGCTCCGTTTCAGCCTTAAACACGAGCCAAGCTCACCCTGACAGTGTGCACTGGCCTCAGGATTCCCGCTCCCTGGCATTCCTTTTCCTCAGCTTTTTCGGGACTGCTTGTGCAACCACCCAAGTCTCCACTGCAATGCTATCTCTCTCCACTCCACCATGCTATCTAGTGAGGAATCTCCATAACCTGCCATCTCTTTGCCTTCATTTGCAGGTTTTATCGGTTCCTTACATTTCTACCTAAGATCTAAGAGTAACAATAAAATATGTATTATATTTCTTCCTGTGGTATAAGCTTGATGGAGACAGATATTTGTCTGTTTTGTTCATCAGTGTTTCTTTGGGGCTTAAAATGGATCTTGGCACCTAAAAAACATTAAAAACTATTGGTTGAGGGCCAGGGATTTAGCTCAGTGGTTCCAGCACCTGCCTCGCAAGCGCAAGGTCCCAGTAACAAAAAAACAAAACAAAAAAATTGTTCTGTTTCACTGAGTAAATTAAAAAAGGCCAGGGATTTAGATCAGTGGTTCTGTCACCTGCCTTGCAAGCACAAGGACCCAAGTTCAATCCCCGGTACCAAAAAAGACAAAAAATTTTGGTTGCACAAATGAAAAACTGGCAAGGATGATAGTAATAGCGACAAGAAAACCATGTTTTAAAAAGTAGGGACAAAGCATGCTAGAACAGAGTTTATTAAATTAAGAGAAGGTAGAAGACATGAAAGAGTACATTAATGATGGTGTGGAGAATTTTCAGATAAAGTGACAAAATGAGTTTCGTTTTCCATGGACTACAGAGCAACTTCATGGTCTAATCCATTTCTACTTCTCAGTACTTTATCTCTTCTGAACTTCTCTCATGACTTGTGTTCCTGTCGTAGTATAATAATGATAGCTCTTGGAAGTACCAAGTTCATGAATTGATGTCCCTCATGCCGTTCCCTATGGATGGAAGAAACACCATGCACCATATAGTTATTGTGACATACCAATGAAACATTTGGTCTCTGCCCATATCAGAACTCCCAAATCCTTTGAGATGTCCTTGATAGTTAGGACATCTTTTGTTCTAAGGAGGTGGCTTGGCAAGGATCATTTCAGAATGGGAATTTGTCACCAGAAAGACTAAGTCATGATTACAAGCTGGGAACGTTCAGCCTCAGCCTCACCCTTGGGGAGGAGAGAAGAACTCTGGGTTGAGGTAGTAATGAGTCCTAGATATAAGATGAGGCTTCCACCAAAACTCCTGAAAGATGAAGTTGAAGAGCTTTAAATTTGGTAAACATGTCCACATGCTGAAATTGGTATGCCCTAAATCCATGGGGAAAGAAGCTCTTGTACTTGTGAATCTTACAGACTTTGCCCTACATATCTCCTTATCTGGCTGCTCATCTGTATCCTTGGTCATGTCCTTTGCATTAAACTGGAAAACACACTTAAGTATTTACCTCAGTTCTGTGAGTCATTCTAGCAATTGATTGAATCTAGTAGGTTGCAGGAAATTCCCATTTATAGCCAGTTGGTCAGGAAAACAGGTAACAATCTGAACTTGTGACTGGTACTTGAATTGGGAGGGTAATCTTTGGGGACACAGCACTTAACATGTGGGGATTGTACTACTCCATGCAGGTAATGTCAGAATTGAATTGATTCAATCATAGGGCACACTTAACTGGTGTTGGAGAATCAGTTGGTGTCAGAAAAAGACCCATATACATGGTTTCACCTGAAATTTTACAGAAATGTTGAGTATTGCTGGTAAAAGTATGAAAGACAGCAGTTTATTTTTCCTGTATTGACTTCCTGTGTTTCCAGTTTTGTGCTTACCCTTGTCGCCATAACTAGAGATTGCTCAATGGGCAGAAAAGGTCAACTTCTAAAGCTGAGCTCTAGGATTGCCTGTATTTTAAGGTGGTATAATCTACTGCTTGCATTCCTCTCCAGAGCATTCTGCATTTCTTCCCTTGTTAGTCTACTGTACTCTGTTCCAGGAATGAAAGTTGCAATCAAAGGCAAAAAAAAAGAGCTCTGCCAAAGGCCCCCCAGTCCCCCTCCTGGGAATACCCTAGATTGAATGCCCATTCCATTGGCAAAAAAACAAAAAGTTCAAATTCTATCATGGTGTCTTTACCAGTCCCCTATCTTAAATTTATTTACATGTCTGTTTGGGCCATGTGGAATATCTTAATAGCAAAGGTGAACTTTCACCTCAAAATAGTATACCTTAGGAGAGAATATCAATTTTCAAGTTCAGGATGGACCTAGATTAATCAGGTTGATTTTGAGAATAAAAAGGAGTCATGGTAGAAATAACTGGCTGCTAATTCAACTCAGTAAATATGAATTCATTTATCTTCTAGGCACTCTACTGACTATATGAAATACAATGATGAATAAATCAAAGTCCCTGTCTGCAAAAATCTACAAAGAATTGTGTCTGAAAGCTAGAATTACAACTGAGTTATATGCATGATATAAAATTGTGTCCATGTTAGATAAAATAAAATACATAGAATTGTTTTCTTAAAAATAAAAATTATAACAACAAATCAAGTTACATCAGAAACATATATACAGTATCAGCCATATCCCAAACCACCATTAAGGTTTCTTTTGGTATGTCAAAAATCCATCCTTTAGGTTCTGCCACATAGGTATCAGTGACATTCAATCCAGTGGTGAACTCATCAAAATGTAAATAATGAAAACACCATGACCTAAAAACTGACTAAAAAAAGCAGAAAAAATATTGCCAAACCAAAAATTCAACTAATGGTCTACTATGTGTTCTGTCCTTCTACAAAAAATGCACAAACGTTTTGAATATTTAAGAATGTTCTTTTTTTCACCACCCAGAGCTGTTCTACAATGCCTATTCAGGTTACGTCAGATCATCAGTACTAGAGTCCTTGAACATAACTGTTGGCACTGAAGTAATGTTCATCTAGTGCAAAATTTCTCATCCACTAGAGAGCATTGAAAGGGTAGTAAGAAAATAACATGGAAAGGTCATAAAGAGTGGAGAGACAAAAACAAGCATTTATGCTACCTTTTAGAAAATTTGAGCAGGGCGTAGTGGACTATAATCCCAGCACTCTGGGAGGCAGAGGCAAGAGGATCAAAAGTTTCAGCCAGGCCTGGAGATTAGAAAGTTAGCGAGACCCGGATTCAAAATTTAAAATACAAAAAAGGGCTAGGGATGTAGTTCACTGAGAAGGTCTTGGGTTCAACTCCCAGTACAAAACAAAAGGCACAAAGGTGAGAGGACAAGCTCACCACAGTCTGAGCAGCTGAGCTGTCACTTGTTACATTTATGCATGTACACTTGCATACATGTTGAATCTGTGTTAAAAAGGCATATGGTTTATGTAGACGTTTTAGAAAGACATATGAACAAGTTAAGTTAATTAAAAAAGGCCCAAATACACAAGAACCCTCAAAGAGTGCTGTTAACTTAGTAATTTCACCATTTCCAAATGTTTTCTTGCATTTTACTGAATAGAGCTTTCCAGTGTCCCCAAAGCTAATGATTAACCAAAAAATTGTACATGACAGAGGGTGTATAAGGCACTAGCTGACTTCAGCTGCCTGACCAGTACAGATGGCTTTCAAGCATCTTCTTGTGAAAGTGCATCTTGAAAAGAAAGAAATCAAAATAAAGACATTTGGATGTGTAAGTCAGATGATTTATTGGATCGTTTTCTGTGACTTGTAACTCTATTTTGAATACACAAGTTTTACCTCTCTCCTTCAGAATTTATTTTTACACCTCTCTCTTTAATAAATTCATTCAGTCAAAACTTCTCTGTAACATGAGAAGCATTCTGCTTTTGTTCTTAGGCAATCTGAGTTTCCCCATTTCCATGTTCTTGAAGAAAAGGGTCACAGACAGAGCTTACCATCCTACATGTAAGACCTACCTCTCCTGTAAAGTTCTATACTTTTAGTCAAACCACTTTTGGATTAATAATGAGTGTTGGTACAAAGAAGCAGATGAAAGTTTTCCAATATCTTTTACAGTTTTTTGAGAACTTTCATATTTCTGTTGCTGATGCTAAAGATATTCTTTGAACATCTTTATGTGTGACATTGATCTGATTATTGCCTCTGTGTATTCTGAAAATGTATAAAAGCTACAAGGAGAAAAATAAATATTGATGTAAAACTACAGATGTTAGTAACCTTCCCTCTTGCTAATCCTTTAGATAAAGATCATGGATAAAATCACTAATGACATGTTATACCAGCCAAAATTGTACTTTGTATAATAATCTGGATAAAGCAGGATTTGAGTTGATTTTTTTCAAAAAATTCAATTTTGTGATCCCTCAACTGTTGAAATTAATCACCATGATGTTGACTTATCCCTTTCTCAATATCTGCAGTAAGTTTTTTTCAGAATTGCAGAAATACATAGGTATTTTCAATGCTTAACGATGAGAAAGACTAAAAAATAAATTTCAATAAAATGATAAATGTAAGCATTTGTGCACGAAACATTGACACTACTCTCACCTCATTAAATTATACAATAATACTTTCAGTTCTATGCTTTTATCATATACTTTCAAATTTAGTGTTTTGTTTGACCTTTACTATGAAAATTATTTAGTATCCATATATGGAGAGTGTAAACATACAGTCGTAGTGATTAAGGATTTCCCTAAAATGAGTAAACCAGTAATCAATATATCCAAACTGAGAAGTAAAAATAAAACCCATGTAAATAAAATGAAATCTAGAGTACTTTTCAATGTGACAGTGACAGTGGCATATGGCAGTGTTATTTATCTCCAGTTTTTCAGAAAGAAAACTTGTGAGAAGAAGCATTATCTAAATATTCACAGGAAAAAAATCCTACATTCTTCTCCTTAACCCTGTTTCAAACGTATATTGTCAAAACTACTTTGAATTTTATCTTCTCCTAATCATGAAATAACCAGGGGCAAACACTCACTAAAATAGTGCTAAAGTTGAAAAGAAGATAGTCCAATCAAGTACAATATGTGCATTATATTAAGGTCAGTATTACTCTCAGAATAAAAATCCCAAGTAGATGGAAAATGAGAACAATATGTACAATATAATCCATGTTCTGAGCTCAGTTCTGTATTTTCAAAACTGGCTGAGAGTCACAAAGAGACTTACTCTTCATGAGCAAAAGGTATTATGTGTCCTTTCAGAACTAGGCTCAGAGTACGAAAAATAAATAATGGCCTTATGCTTTCTATGAAGCTTCTGCAACTCTCCCCCAAAGCTACTGGTAATGACTTCTTGTCAAAAGGAATAGAGGAAACATTTTTTTCAATTCCTCTGGAAGTAGTTCTACATCGATTTCAGAGATGTAGTTGTGCACCTGGCCAAGTTGGCAAGTGGACACCCAGTGCCCTCCAGCTCTCTGAGGCAAATCAAAGCCTGAACGGAGAGCAGTGGCCAAAATAATCTTGCATCCTTCAGATTTTCTAGTGTCACAACTGCAATAATATAATTGATTTCATTGCCACAGATTTAGTTTGTTTTATTCAAATTACACATATAAAACATGATCATATATCCTAATATAATATGCATGCACTGATAGTATATGAATTCATGTTTTTCATTGGCAATTTTTTTCTTGAGCAAAGCTATTTTTCATCTACAGAAATTTTTCATTCTAACTATGGTGCCAAATTTAGAACTATCTGAAGTTTCTGGTTAAAAATGCATTTGTGAAAAATAAGATCCAGAGTCTCCCCACTCTATTTATCTACTATGTCAATTTAAGAGTTTTACTTCAGATCTGTAAGTCCTAGCATTCTCAACTGCAAAACATGAATAACAATGACACTTATTTAGTGAATCGATTAAAAATTATGATTCATCCGAGCCATTTTAGTGTCAGACATATGGTACATACTCACTAAATATTAACTTTTATGTTAAGTTATTTTTATTACTGATAAACGTCTCAAGTATATTTTAGCAATTATGATTTATAAGAGACTATTATCTCCTCCCAGTTTTTCTTCTTTTTCTATTTGCTATTTGTTGATGTTTTCTGTTTTCCTAACACACATTTCAGATGGGTAATTGTCACTGAAGTGAAAATCAAAGAGGAAAGTATTATTAAAATAATAAATAAAAATTACTTTACCATTTAGGATTACTATTTAGGGTTAAAATAAATATAGAACACTCAAAGCAATTAGTATATTTCTGGTAAGATAAAGAATTCATTATTCTTAGCATAAAAACAGCAGTTTGAAACATCATCAAGAGATACCTGTAACAACTAATTTCTCTCCTCTAAACATATTTTCCTTGTGAAACATTTGATTTTCAGTCAAGAAAATGATTATTGCTCACTTGAGTAGTTAAAAGATTCTCCCCATTGGGCCTGGAATGTAGCTCAGTGGTTCCGCTCCTGCCTGGCAAGCTCAAGGTCCTGTGTTTGATTCCTGGCAGTGGGGGAAAAAAGTTCTTTCCATATAAACTATCACCCTTGCTGCGTCTTTGGAATGACTAGTGGATCTCTGGAATCTTTTAAGACAGTTTGTCAGCCACCCAGAAATAAGTGACAACAGATTGTGGAGCTACTGCTTTGTGGAAGTCTCCTCCTTGATATCTTCCTCTGAAATATGGGTGGAAGTGGCTGTAGCACCAGTTCTGCATTACTGTGCTACATCCTATCATTAGAGAAAGACCATTTTCCAGGTGCATACATGTGTGTCCAATGTACGACTCACTAGAAATGCACTATTTAAAGTTATTTCTATTAATTTAAATGTCTTTAAATTTAAAATGCATTTCCTCAGTTGCACTTACTGTAACATATATGCTCAATAGCTAACATTGGCTGTCGCATTGTATTGTATTGTACTGTATTGTATAGCACAGAGCTAGAATATTGCCATCCAAGAAAATTCTACTGGTCAGCACTGGCCTAAACCTTAGAAGAACAAAGAGGACAAGTATCACAGACCATCTTTGGGACAAGCTATAGGACAAGTATCACACTCTATCTTTCCACTTATGGAAGAATGACATATATTCCATATATGGAACTGTGGAATCCAAAGTGAAATATTTTGTTATTTTACTTATAATTTATATCATGCAGATGGTGAAACTCTTTATCTCTAATACATATTTATATTGATATCTACAGTGCTGTGGCTCCTCAAAACACCATTAAGTGAATTTTATTCTATTTTTAAATAATGTAAAATAGTACCATTATATTAAACTGCTTATTTGAAAATTAAGAGTTTCCCTGAAATAACCCTCATATTAGTTCCTAAGATTATATTCATAGTATTTAATATTAATTTCTTATCCTTCTCACTTCTATTATCATTACAGTCAAGAAAATCTATGAGTTATAATACTCTAAAGAATAGTACATTTGAAACATCCCAAGCAACTGTCTCTCCCTTAATTCTGATGATAAAAGACATTCTAGAGGAAAGGCTCTATTCAATGTTCAGATGATATTCTGTTCACCAAGAAGAGCCAGCTATTTATACTTGGTGGCATACTGCAACAAAATTATCTCACTTGCAAATCTTGGAATCTGGAGATGCAGATAAATGTTAACAGTACAAAGCAGCAAATGTAGAATGAGCTATATTCTTAGTATTTGGAGAAAGACTGTGTTTCATGTTTGTGCATATGGAGCTTTGAAAACTTATTCATAAACATGCCATCTGAGCAATATGGCATGCAAGGCATTTTTAATATGGCCAAAGCTGCATTAAGGTATTTCCTTGTATAATGTTAAACAAACAAATATTTTAACATCTCACTTGCATAAAATGTGAATATAAAATGTGGTTAGCAGTGAAAACAAAGGTATGTCTAGTTTTTTCATGATAAAATGTGCATTTTTCAATGAATCAGTGTCATAGTTAAAGATATTACACTTTCTTAGAAAAGCAAATGGCCCCTGATCAGTAGATAAGATACATCAGATTTCTTTGGCAAGTTCACTTGTTTAACGAATTCACATCTTAGCCTTCACAAAATGTCCAGCACTTGAAAGGAAAAAGTGTATTCATAGATTATTTTATGAATGTGAAAACAAGGAAATCAAAAATTCAAGATTCATTGACAATTTTTAAAATATGAGAGTTCTTTTGAACCTAGGCATATTGTTTTCTGAGAGAAGAAAACCCTTCATTCATAGTATGAAAGTATTTTTAACTTTTTCTTGAATGGAAAGAAAGTCTGCCATCACTACTCCTGACTAAGAAAGGAAAATAGATTTTTTTCTCTTCAGTTAAAAAAAAAAAAACTCATTCTGGTTCTGTTAATCAATTCATTCTTTGCACAGCAGCCAGAATTATCTTTTTAAAAATTCAAATAAGATTACATGAAATTTTTAATTAAAACACTACAATGATTTCCATTGTTCCTAGAAAAAACATCCAAACCTTTAACCTTTCACATGGCCTACAAAGGACTGCTGGGTTGATCTTTCCAGCCTGTGTACCTGCCACGCCATTGCCATGGAGTCATACAGAGGCCTGGTAGACAGAGGCTCAGCATTAATATTGAATGAATGGATAAATCAACATCACAACTTTTTCTCAAACAAGAAGCACCCAGAGAAAAGTGATGGACAGGGCATACACATTTTCCTGACCACCCTGTATAAAATAAGACTGTCTTACACTCATTCTCCATCTTCTAATCATGGTTTATTTTTCTCATAGCATAAATACTGGACATACATTCATTTTTAAACATAAATAGAATTTCATTATGGTAAAAATACATGATTTGTCTGTTGCTAATGATTTGAACAGAATTTTGACACAGAGTAGGCATATGATTTACATCTGTTGAATTAAATGAATAACTACTCCTTAAGCACCCATTGACTCAAAAAAATGGCCACAAAGTATTTTCCAAGCCTACTTTGCCTTCATTTTCCTCCTTCCTATTCATCATGCTCTTCTCCACATTTTCATTTGAGAAGCATATTTATTTTTTCATTGGAAAGATCCCTCTTTCTTTCCTCACTTAAAAATGTCCATTCACATCCCTTACATTCAGAATTTTAAAATACTTAGCATGGGCACGTGCTGTGACACCTGCTGACATGCCCACGCTATCTCCCACCTTCAACATTACTCAGCAGGCTGTCGCCAGGCAGAGCATCTCTTAGCCTTTCAGGCACATTGTCCTCGCCCTTATCACTACTAAGTCCTTGTGTAAGCTGGATTCTCTGGATAGGCTACTCTTCCTCCCCAGTACTCCTTTTCACCTGGAAAAATTCTTAACTTTCCTTCAAGTTTGTACTTCAGAAATAAATTCTTCTGTGAAGGCTTCCCAAGCCGTAAGTGCTAGAGGAGAAACTTCTCCATTGTGCTCCTCTAGCTCTTTCTGCACTCCATATGGCATACTCTTTAGTCTCTTACAACCTTACTGTCTGTATTTCACCCAGACAATACAACGTTGGATGGCAAAGAAGACCAGTTGTCACACATGATAGCTGTGCATGAAAATACTGTTTGTTGAAGCAGGAAAGGGAGGTAAGTAGCTCATAATCCTAACCAGCTACAAATCTCAGGAAGTTACTTTTTAGTTATGACTGGCTATTTTTTTCCATACTTTGAAATAACAAAGATAAGTCACCACACACACACACACACACACACACACATACACACACAGAAAGTGAGAGAGAGAGAGAGAAAGAGAGAGAGAGAGAGAGATTAATGATGGTTGTTTGCTCACATCTCAGTTTCTAGATGAACTGACCCTACACAGTGAGGAACTGTGTTCATCCCCAGCAAATGGTTTAAGGAGAACAACTTTTTTTATTCCAAAATCATACAACTTTCTGCATTATATAACTAAGCTCCATATAACATTTGTTTAACCTGCAAACACGACAAAAAAAAAAAAAGCTGCTATTACAAGCAAATAAAATAGAGGAAAACTAGAAAAGCTTTGATTTATTAATTTATTGATCAGTTTTCTATATTCTAGATACTATTATTTTTGGGATAAGCTCTCAGATTTCACCATAAAATCCATCACACTGATAAATAAAATTAAGTTTAAGATTGCAATATGATGGCATACATAAGAATGGATAACACTAGAGTCTTCACATATCAAAGTCTGTCCTTAAGCAGCAAAAAACAAGGCTACATTCTCCCTCCTCTTTCAAGATTTTTGGACAACTTAACATAGTTTTGAGAAGATCTGCATGCGTTCTCTGCCACAGTATCAATGGGAAAATGTCTCCTCCTCTAAGCTGACAAACAGTTTATTCTATTTGTTGTTAAGTGGAGAATTAAGTCCCCATTGTAAGGTCTTCAAGGATCACTTCAACACAGGCACAGAAATTACAATCAGGGAAGTGTATGAAATGAAAGGATCTGTTATGCTCAAAGGTGCTAGAAGGCAGGCATGGCATGACCAGCAGTCCACACAAAGTCAGAGAACAGCATGAAGTCTGCTCACAGGAGACAGGTTGAAAGCAGAGCAAAGATGGTTTGCCAATGCCTTTACTGAGGGCTGCGGGTGACAGCTTGGGCTTTCAGGAAGCATTCTCACTTGATAATTGGACAGTAACTGGGTCAACATGGAAAGGGAGAAGAGTTAAATGGTGAAGTCATTATGAGGTTTATCAGCTGAGTGCACAAACCAGTTGGTGATAGATCCCCAGATATGGACAAATATGAAAATATTCAGAACAAGCAAGGCCAATACCAGCATGAGGGGAAGCATAATGATAATAAATAATAGCTTTAAGGTTTATTAGCACAATCTAAGAAGTGCCTTAGAAAGCAACTGGAAATACTAATTTATTGGGAGAAAGAACAGTTCAGTATCAGGTGAGGCAAGACTCAAATATTCATTCTGAAGGAGTTGTATATAAGTTTCCATGTGGACACCATCTGGTACAATTCTCTACTACATTTTTTATTAATTTGGAAGAGGTCTTTGCTTTATGTAGGCTAAGTTCTTCACAAAAATAGGTTAATAGCCTCAAGGGTTTATTGTGCATATTCAAGTCAGATAGGAATTGTAAAGCACCTAGCACATTATTAGCACATAGTAGCTCATCAAAAACTGATTAATGTGCCGCTTAAGTGTGTGGGGTACTGTCCCAATCAGGTGTATTAGTTTATTTTTAAAATGACCCCTGAATTTTGTCACCTAAATTAGAGCTGTTTTGGAAAGGAAGAAAACACAATAAAAACGGGATTGTATGACATGAAAGTGGAGAAAATTATAGAAAACTCAAAAATGTCCTTTTTTTGTTCACGATGTTTCACAAACCAAAGGGACTAAAAAAGAAAATATCTTCCTTTAAGCAAGTGACTATAAACACAGCAACCTTTTAAAGAACTAATTTGTCAGATATTAACCCAATTGTATATGTGAAGAGTTCACACTTCTTGAAATATGTCAGTTTCTGTGAGTTATCAAGGGAAACAACTCTATTTGGCTAATACAATATCTTCTCAATTAAAAAAAATATGTATTTTTTTGTGTGCATGTGTTTGAATGCAAAGAGGTAGGCCAAGTTTAGTTTTTTATTAAAGAGTAACAGTTTGAACCTTAGAGAATTTTAAACCTGGCTTAACAGTTTAATAGCTTTCTACCCCACTCATACACGTGTGCAAAACATATATACAATTGATACATGAAACATTATCTGAGTCAGTGATTAGAGTCTGGGCATACATAACAGTTCCAGTTTTGCTGGGGGGAAGCTGGGAAGACAGAGGCAGTGTCATATGCTGTAATTCAGTTTGAATGCCCAAAACGAGGCAGTCAGGGCAGATATGAAAGCACTAAGGAACATGCTGTTGTGATGACCATTTAATGTTTGGGGAAACAGCTCAGTTATTATCTAAATCATTCTTTAACTGTACTTTTGGTGGGAAACTGAAGTCTATCTGTAAAGGAAAAATTTCAATTGGAACCAAGCAAATTAGAACTGGGCAAACCAACCAAACTAATTTGCATGGGAGAATAATTTGAGATTATATGAGAACCTTTGTAGAAGTTTATAACATATGAAAACTGGCCTTTTCTTAGTTCCTACCCACTAGAGGTACATAGTCATATCCCCCGCCCCTCAACAAATGGGAAGGTAGTCATTGCTATTCTCCAAAAAAATCAAGAATTTTATATCTAAAACTCAAGTCTATCTAGTCTGAATGAATAAACAACCTGAGGATTGTGTGGGGTAAACTACACCATCACAGAGCCACTAGATATAGGTTCCAGGCTTATCTCTAATTTCTTTGTTATCTGTAGGCACTATAAACCTTTACAAATACTTAAGGAACAATTCTACAGGCTAGCATTTCTATTTCTAAAAAAATAAACAACAGAAAAAACTTGATTCAAGCAATGTGTCCTAGGCTACAGAGCAACTAACAGTCAAGATTTAAATGTTTTGTTCTATTGGTCTTAATCACCATACTACACTGCCTCTCAGATCAGATACACACCAGTGCCCACCACATAATAGGATACGTGAGATTCCATTCACCCCACCTCCCATCTTCAGGTCTTAAAAGGTAAATCTTCCCAGCCTTACCCTGAACTCCACCCCTTATTTCTTCTGTATTGGTTCCTCCTTTTAAAATGCCCCTTTCCTTCATTTGTAAAAACCAAGGGCCTCACTGTAGTATCATTCTTTTTTTCTAACCATGTGTCACCACACCCTGATCAAGGCAGACCAATCTCTTCCAACAGCAGATTCTCGAACCTGCCTTGGCTCATACTGCTCTAAAAAGCCTCTGCTGGGGCTGTAGCTCAGTGGTGAAGCAATTGCTTAGCCCTGCATGAAGCCCTGGGTTTGATCACAAGTGCCGGAAAATAAAAACAAAGCAAAAAAACCTGCTGCCTCATTTTCACGGGTCTTTTTTTCTAACTCTATACCACAAATTTGTGCTCAATTTCATATAGTCCCATGGCTTTCTTGTTCTCCCCCTCTGGGGCTTAAAATACTCTCTACTTAGTATAAACCCTCTAAATGAGCTGAAACTCTGTTCCCATGCTTCCATGAGCTATCACACTCAGGCTGATTGCACACATACACTTAACAGTACAGTTTTTTGCAGAAAGCTAAGAGTACTTTTCTTCGTATTTTACAGAAGGGCTTGAAACACAGACTTTCTTTTTTTTTTTTTTATTTACCATGTAACTTTATTGGCAGAAGGGCTGGTTTCTGATGGCTGGGTTTTTGTTTTTGTTTTCCAGTCTCTTAAGACATTACCATGGAGGACATTTAAACCTGCTTTATTTAGTTATTTATATATAAATAAGATGTCATGATGAGTAGTTTTTTCATAGTCCACTTATTTAATTGAGCAGTTCTAAGTAGTTAATTGGCACTTTGCCCTTCTGATTTTCCCTTTCCCCCATTAGCCAGTCTGAATCCATGCCAGGGACGCTGAACACAGTGATCACCTCATCTGCCAGAAGGGACAACTCAGTACTGTTTGTGGCATCACAGTCATAGAGAACCTTGGCCTTCCTGCTGCCACTTGACTCCTTAAGGTCAGTGACATTGGAAGGAGAGGTGATTCTTAGGCCACTAGTTGAAGCCATGGCAGAAGAACCAACTGCATTTGATAAAGTAGATGGCATGGGAGTTCTGGAAGTCTGATTGTTGTTAGAAAGGTAATTGGATGGAAAACTTCCCAGTTGTTTCTGGAAATCTAGCATGTATTGGTAACACTGTGCATAGTAAGTCATCTGGGCTTCTACAAAGTCATTCAGACAGCGAAGATGATGAACGTGTACTGCTGACTAGCAGAAGTCTGGTAATCTCAGCCTGACGATCAAACTCACTTTGAGTTATTCTTAATTCCTGTTCAGATGAACTTCTAGTTTCTGCAGCTTTTGCCTTTTTCAGTCTGTTTTTTGCAGCATCCAAATCCAGTCTCTTATTTTGTAATAGTTTCCTTTCTTTAGCAATTGTTTTGTAATCTCCTTCTATGAAGTTTCTTAAAGGAGTAAGAAAATTTAAGGCTGATGTTTGAATCAGCTCTCTGTCAGCTGTTCCAATTCATTTTTGTGTTTCTCCACACTTAATAAGGGCATTACCATAAGCTGTTCCTGGGCCAAACTCAGTCTCTGCGTCAATCATATATTGTCCCAAAAGTTCTGGGTTGTTTATACGACTTGGTGCTTTTCTATCCAGTTTCTCATAAACAAATTCTTCTATTCTGACATTTGGATTTGGCTGTAATAATACTTCAGTTTGTTTCATTATTTTTTCTGTCCATATTTTGGTACATTCATCTTTGCTAAGGAGGTTCTATAAGTGAGCATCCAATTCTGTCTTCTCTGTATAGCCAAGCTTTTCTTCTGTGAACTGCATGGTGCGGCTGAGGAAGGTGCCCGTGTCAGCTGCCAGTTTCTTCACGTTGAAGTCCATGATGTTCATGCTGGGTGGGACTGGGCGCTGCAGCCGGGTGAGCTAGCGGGGATGCGGCTGCACGGCGGCCAGGACAGCCGTGGTTGGTGAGGGATTAAACACAGACTTTCTAATTAATATTCATACCACGGTACAACAAATATAACTCCTAAATAGATGCATTACAATTTTTTTTAGCATTTAAAAGCTTAATGGCAAAAATCAGGGGAGGAAAAAAGTATAAGTTTATTTTACATAGCTGGGTGAAAAATAAATTTGGGAGGGTAAATAATATTTAATACGGCCTCATACGCCCTGAAGGAGGTAGTGCTGGATTTAGAGGGGTAATTGCAATGTCCAGGTAATCACCTATTTGGAACTTCTGTGACTGCAGAGTCATGGAATCATCCGTCCCCTTTCTGCCAGACATGGTGCTGCCAATCTCCTTAACTCGACAGCCAGGTCTTTTAAGATCCATAAAAACAATTGCAAAATTGAGGTGTGTACCCTTCTTTCTAGCTTCTGGGTAGACTTCTTTTACCAAACTAGTCAGTTCTTTCAAAGTTGCATCCATCCAGATGTAGATCTGCAGCTCACTGTGTAAGACTGTGGGCCTCACCAAACACTCCGAGGAGCTGACTACAGAGGAGGGAACACACCGGACAAGTTGTGAAAGTAAAACAGACCTTTATTAGTCTGGCCAGACGGCACTCTCTAAGCACCAAGCCTAGAGAGGGGCCCAGCTCAGACTCTGAGGTCCTTTTATAGGGGTCGCAAGAGGGAACTTGGCAAGCAGCTGTACAGAAGCAAGACGTTGGTGGTTAGGGGAGTGTACCAACCGGTACAGAAGCAAGACGTTCTGCTGTTAGAACATTTGTAAAACAATAGTTGATTAATTGTTGTTTCTAAGAGACTTTCTAGGGGAGGAGGGTTTTAAGCTTCCTCCTTCTGAGTTCATCTAAAGGGCAGGCAGCTGAGTTAAGCAGCAATATGGAGTCAGTCTTGCTAACAAGGATCCTTCAGCTAGACGGGACGTTGCCCCAGGAGAACTCATCCACGCGGTGGTGGTGGCCATTGTTGGTGGTGGCCATTGTTGGTGGTGAAGACCTGCAGCAGCAGCGGACATGTCTTCTCATGGTCAATTGGCTTCTCTGGCTCCTTCTTAATTTCCTCCTGAGTAACGCATGACTCCACCGCCATCTTCTTCCTTTTGGCCTCCAGACGCTCGCCCTAACATCCGACCCTGGCCGCGAGCATGAGCAAGGAGTCAAAACTATATATATATATATATATATATATATATATATATATATATATATATATATATATATATATATATATATATATATATATATATATATATATATATATACATATACACAAAAGAGATAGTACAAGGTGCTGTTTTAGCTCATTTAAGGAGCCCTGCTCTCTCGCAGTCTCACTCTTATGTAGTCCTTTTCCCATGGCTGAAAGCTAATGTGATTCATTTTCGACCAACTGGATGTGGTTGTCACGATGATACAATGGTCATAATGACCGAAGTCTGGGTCATAAGAAGCTTTGCAGCTTTAGATGAAGACTCTTGGAACACTTGCTGACTCAGAAAACTGATGATGTGATGTGAAGCTTAAACCACTCCGAGAGGCCAAAGCCTCTCCCACCAAAAGCCTCTTCTGAGTTTTCAGCCAATAGCCATTGCCAACTGCCAGCTTGTGAATGAGTGACCTGGAAGTCCAACTCAAGTGAGCCTTAATTTGACTGCAGCTCCAGCCAGCATTTGACTATACTTCCAATAGTGGCCCCAAGTGAGAATTGCCCAGCTGAGCCCTATCAATTCACATAAGAAAGTAAAATACAAAATTATTGTTTAAGAATAGTGGGTTCCAGGGTCAGGGATTTAGCTCAGTGGCTTCGCCGCCTGTTGCGCAAGCGCAAGGACTCGAGTTTGATCCCCGTTACCAAAAAAAAAAAGAATAGTGGGCTCCGTGGGTAGGGTTTTTTTTTTTTATTCAGCATCAGATAATAGGAGCAGCTGCCCATCAAAACTACTGACTAAGAATATAGGGTATAAATAAAAAGAGTTTTGTTATTTGAAGCATTCATGGAAATTTAATTTTTAAACTACAATCCATCTGATGTCAAAACTTGGCAGAGACAAGTGATAGTTAAACTGTTTCAATCATTCCAACATTAATAATTTTAACTTCATTAAGTTGTAATTGACATTATGCTTTCTGCACTTATAGACACATGAATTAAGTAATTCAGTAGGAAGAATTTATAAAATCTTACATTTAAATTTTTTCTTTTTTAAAATTTTTATTTTTATTAGTGTATGTTTGCAGTACATAATGACTGCATGCTTCATAAAGTGTAGTCTCTATTATATTAGTGAATGGCAAACTCATTTTAGAGATTACAATGATAAATCTCCTCTTATTTGCTATATATTTTTATGTATACTCATGTTTATAGCAGCACAATTTGTAATAGCTAAATCTTTTCTTTTGCTATATTTTTCTGATCTGTTATTTCAGTGATCCAATTATCTATTCTAAGCCATCTGAAATATGAATTCTGCCCTAAATTTCAACTTTGCCTTCAATGTGAAGTTTAGATATTACAGTGATGAAACTAATCCTTTAATTATATTTCTTTGAGAAAATATGAAAATAATTTGAGATAATTATGAAGATAATTTTTAAATTTAGATATATGAATATTCTAAAAATTGATATAAATCTGCACAGACTATAGTTTCTAAATTTTTCTTTGCATGTTTGAATTGTGCAGATATGCATACTTCTTTTGCAAACATGAAACAGACTACTCCCAGACATGTAAAAGTGCCTACTGCTTAGCTCTTAAACTCCCTCGAGAAAGAAATTATTGAGTCAATTGTGAAATTAAATTTGGCATTCTGCTAGTTATTTGTAGCCTGTTTTTGTGCACTAACATGGAGCTTGGATGCACAGATACTGTGATGATGGCACAAGTTTTGGCAACTTTAAGGGTCAAGCCTTCCATTTGGTGAATAATTAAAGCTATTGTAATAGTACTATCATGTCCTTCTAGCACATGAAAAAAATATTTTCCAGAATTTAATATTTGCAATAATATGCTTAAATTCTAATTTTGAGAACATGATGTCTCTCTTTCTCTTTCTCCTCCCCCACTCCCCCTTCTTCTTCCTCTCTCTCTCTACACTTGATCTTAGCCAAAAGTCCGAGAAGCTTTTCTCTCTCTCTCTCTGTCTCTCTCTCTCCCCCTTCACCCCTGCCTTCCTTCCCTCACTTTTTGAAATGAAAATGATTAGAAATATGGTGACTGCTGCTACTAACTTCCATCCAATGAAAAGCCAAGCTCCTAAAAATATTGCAGTGTTTCCCCATCCACCGTATTCAGTGGAACCGTCACTGTACAATTTTGGGCTCCTTCCCAAAGTCAAAAATTTAGCACGCATTCTCTTATATGAGAAACCCAAATTATAAATAAAGAGCAAAATAAAAGAAATAATAGGAAGTAGGGAGATAAATGTTTCTCAAATGGGAAAGGGATCAGGAGATGGAGGGAGAAGGGAAAGGGATGAAAAAGGAATTAGGATGCATTATGTACATTGATCAACTCCACACAAGGAATGTAAAAACGATGTACTGCAAGCATGTACTAATAAGAAAATAAAAATAAATAAAAACTTCCAAAATAAACATTAAAATAAATGTTTTCAATCAATTTGGGACTTGGAGGCAGCCAGAAACAAAAGGACAAGTAAAGAGACTCTCAAAAGACAACTCTCAGAACTGATTCAGAAAGTGACAAGAATGATGGGGTAAGTGTGATGAGTGTGTTTGAAGTAAGAGGGAGTATTTTAAGAGAGATTGAGGGCAATGTGTTTTATTGTAATATTTCTTAAAATGTAATATTTACCATACCTTTCAGTCATTCCTGTATATATTTCTTTTCTTTTCTTTTTAAAAAATTTAAGTTTATTGGTACATTTTAGGTACAAAGTATGATCACATTCACTATTGGGAATTTATACCTTTACGTGATATACTTGGTTCTTATTTTTTCTCCATTCCCCTTCCCTCCCTTCAACCCCTCCACTCCTTGCTACTTACATTGGCTTTATTTCCATTTTTTCCCCTTTCCACCTTTTTTATTCTTTTTTCTTTCATTTTTCCGCTTTTTGTATATTACCTATCAAGGGCCTAATATCTCGTCACAAGTAGAGAAGCTAAACAAAACCAGAAAAGGTTAGATAAAGCAGAAAACTAAGAGAACTCTACAAATGCTTGATTGCCTCATGAGAAAATGTATGTTTCAATTCAAAAAGCGTGGTTCAGTAAAATATATCCAAACAACCTAAATTATTGAAGAGAACTGCAAAGTTTGCATATGAAAAGATGCACATGAACCTCAAAAATGCTTTTGTTGAATTATTTAAAATCGTTATAAATGTCAGGTTACTGCTAGTGGTACTACTTCCTTTAAGAGTGGCATTTACAAGATCATATCTACTAAAGTTCATGTAACTATTTCTATGAAACCATACGCAAACATCCTTTTAGAAAAATGTATGTACCCCTTTAACAAAGATATTGTAGCTATTATTAGTGTAACTATTATTTTTGTAGTTCTTACATAATAGGCTTGAATTATTATAACCTGAGGATATCTTAAATACATATTTCAGATTTTATGAGTGATATGATTGCCCCATAAGGAATTACTTTAATTAAACTTGCTTGACAAACTACCAAAAGTCACTGCAAGTGTTATGAGGCATCCCATTAAACATTCAAAAAGGTCATTTGTTTAAAGAATTTTAATTTTGCTTTTATATTGAAAAATGCTCAAAGCATATTTTATACATTATATTTCCTTATTTTATTATTCATGGACAAAATAATTTTAATGAGTTGAATTACCATTGCTGGTATTGTATAGTTTACATCAGAAATAAGATGTGTCTCTCTTCATATAAGCATATCTATCTCTCTTCAAATGATTATCATTTTATTTATGGAGAAAACATTAAAAATCCTTTCTTCCAGCTTGTAAAATGTACATACACAGAGAGTTCTTTTTATTTTCTTGATGCCAATGTCTATTAGTCCATTCTAGCTGTTGTAACAAAATATCATAGAGTGGGTGGCTCATTGCAAATAGTAATTTATTGCTCCCACTTCTGGAGACTGAGAAGTCCAGGATCAAGATGTTAGCAGATTCTGTGTGTGGTGGAAGTCCATTATCTGATTCATAAATGTCATCATCTCACTGTGTCCTCTCATGAAGGGAGGGAGCTATCTAGTTCTCTGCAGTTCATTTGATAAGGGTATTAATCTAACTCATTAGCAGGCCAATCTCACAATCTAATAATCTTCTAAAGGCCCCAACTTTTAATGTTATATGTCCTAAGGCTGAGGATTTCAATTTATGAATTTTGGGAAGACTTGAACATTTAGAACCTAGAAGTTGGATTTCCATTCAACTTAATGTATTTTTGGATTTTCCTTGAGACATTCTCTTCGAAATGATCCTTTTAAAATCTGTTGTTTGGTTTCAAAGTGTGTGGAAATGTTTCTGTTATCTACTCATTATTGATTTCTAGTTGGATTTGATGGTGATCAAGGATAACTTTCTGAATGATTTCAATTCTATTGCATTTATTGAAGTTGCTTTAAAATCCACCTTGTGCTGTTTTTACTGTATGTTCCACAATTTCTGCTCTTGTTGGGTGGAGGGTTTTATAAATGTTAATTAGATCCTGTTGAATGATAGTGTTAATTTTTCTATATACTTGGCTTTTTGCTTTTTGTCTAGTTGATCTCTTTATTGTTGAGAGTGCCCCCTCCCCAAATACCAGTATGGAACAGAAACTGTTCAGACTTAGCATTCATTCAATTACTAGAGGATTAAATTTAAACTTTCGAAGTCACATTTAGGAGCTGCCCCTGCCTAGCAAGCACAAGGTCCTGAATTCCATCCCTGGTACAAAAAAGAAATCACACATATTTTAGCCATTCACAGCATAAAAAAAAGATACATTTGAAATATTTGGTATGTTTTATGTATATTTTGGGCTTTAACCACAGAAAGAAAACCAGTCAATTTATATTGAAATTTATTATGAAGTATTCCTGTATTGTGAAGGCTGGTTAGATAAATTCTAATTTTCAGAGTACACCATCAGAAAGAGAAGACTAGAGCTCTCTGGTCCAGGAGAACTTCTTGTTTTTTATGGATACTTCAACTTTCTTCCTAAGGCTGTTCCCTGGTTCAATCAGCCCAATCAACCATAACTAGAATAATCTTCCTTTTGATGGTTAATGGATTATGAACTTTATTCACATATACAAAATACCTTCTCTGTAACACCTACATTAGTGTATGATTAAATAAATGGAGGTTATAACCTAGTTTAGTTAACATATAAAATTGACCAGCACACTTAGCTTCATTGATCAAACAAATTAAACTCTCTCATCTCCTTGGACTGTCCCCTCAAAGAACCCTTTCCAGCAAGGCTTTCTCCACCTAAGAACTGTACCAAGTCTCACCCAATAATCATTCTCCTTTCCTGTATGTATTTTTGTTATCTTAGCATGAATTGTTATCTTTCACCACCTACACTTTAGTTGTTTGTTTATATGACCCTGTAGAAAGTAAGCATCATGAGAGTAGCTATTTTTGTTTGCTTGGGTCACTCCTGACATCTAGAATGCGCTCTAGCCCAAAATAGACTCATCAAATGTTTGCTAAATGAATGAACAGAATGACCTGGATAGTTTCCTAATCTCCACAACAGTTTGTGTTATTATGAATGTAAACAGAAAATGGATAAAAGAATGTGATGACCTACAATTAATTAAATATTGAATAAAACAGCATATACAAATCCAATATTCCTCTGGAAAAGACTAATGTTTCACCATTTTAATTAAAAACAGAGATATCAGCTTTCCATTAAAATTTAAAATTATTTCTGTCAAGTCTAAGAATAGGAGTGTATCACATCAAAAAGTACTAAAGCTATTTAATGTTCTGAATAAAATCATTCATACTTCAAAATGCAAACAAAATAATGTACAAAAATGTCTATTATAACCATGATTATAAAAACAAAAACTATAACCCAAATGTTTATCAAGATAGGACCAGTTAAATAAAGTATTTTACACCTCTACAAAGCTAAATGTGCATATTTAAATATACTTGCTTCTTAATAAATTTCCTACAGAAAATATTTTAAAATGTTAATAATGTCTACCTCTCAAGTGTGATACCAGGTGTGATACTATATTTTCACTAATCTTTTCTTTTTTTCCTTTAAGTACTCATTTCCAAAGTGCATTTATTTCTTTATGATTAAAAAGTAGGTTACATTAAATAAGTAAAATATGCATATTCTTTGACACAGCAATTTTGTTTCTAGTAATTTATCCTAAAGAAATGATTAAGTATGTGCATAATGATTTATGCATACAATGTTCAATGCAGCATTGTTTATTACAATAAAAATGGAAAATAGCCAATCCTGCAATATAAGAGCATGGTAAAGTAAATTACCATACATCTATTTTATGAATGGCATGTACTATTAAAATGATGCTGTGGAAGTGTTCTCCGAAATAATCTATCAGCCTTTATTAACAAGTTCTAAAATGAGAAGGGAGGGTTACAAAATAGTATATACTTTAAGTTCACATTTTGGTTAAGTATATGCACATTTTTAAAGATGGCTGTATGTCACATTCTGAACTGGTTTTTTATTTAGTTGGTTTATTGATTTTTTAATGATTTTAATATATTTATGATTTTTATTAAAAATTTTGCAAAAGTATACATTACTTTTAGAAACAAAAATGTGTTATGAAAATTAACATATTTATAAACATGAGCAATTTTATTTCATGAGATTATAAAAGGCCAACCAGTTTTAGTGTAAAGTTTACAAATATGTTTAAATTGAGATTTTTATTAGTAATACCAAGAAGGGTAATCTGAGCCATAAAACACGAAGAATAAACCCAATCAAACACCTGACAAGGTAAAGATAGATAAAAATCAAAACACTGGGAAAATTCTGAGACACTATGAATAAAGGGAAGCATCTAATTTCAAATGGCATAACAATGATTTTGTAAAAATAATTCAACTTTCTTAGTGTTTTGTCAATTCACTTGACTTCAAAATAAAATTAACCCTGATGATTGCAATTTGCCAAACGACAGCTATATAATTTTTATGTATCACTCCAATATTTGCCTTTAAAAATATACACTTTGGGGATATTGGTTTGTAGTATCATAAAGACTAAAGAACTAGCTCAAATGTATGTGGCTAGTCAGGGTACTGCTGGAATTTAACTACAGTTTTTGAACTCAAACTCAATATGCTGTCTTTCATCTTCTGTCTTAGCCAGCCAGAATAGTTTACTGCTTATGTTAAATAGACCAGGTGTTCAACTGTACTCTCAGCGCTGGCGCACTTGAGGGAATGAGGGCATATAATGAGCATGTGTACCAGCAACGTGGGAATATTAACAGTGGACAACTGTGGAAAACATGGAGTTGGATGAAAGATGAGTAGCAAGAGGAGTTTAAGCAAGACTTCTAGTATTTAAAGAGTGACTAAGTAATAGTTTCGATTCTTCTCAGAATAATCTATTTAATTCCCCGTCCCCCAGGTGGCAAATTTCGAGAATGACTGTCAAGACTTATTTTGGACAAATCAATTATTGTTAAATGTCAGCCCTTTTTTGGTTATATAATGGAAAGAGAACAGAAAAGATATGTTGTAGGGACACCCTGCTTCCCACCACTCAGTAATCTGATAAACATCTGAAAAAATCTAATGACCCAATGAGTGGCACCTTGGTGACATAGAAGAGATGGCCAGGCCCACAATATTAGAATCAGCACTATGCTGGTGCAGCAGCACTGAGGAAGCATCTACACTATAAATCAGCAGGAACAGGCCCATAAGAGGCTCAGAGGTTGCATGAATGGCAGCAGGAGTCGATGTCAGGAGGCCAGGGCAACTCAACTTGTCATCAGAAGCAGAGAAAAATGAAGATGAGAGCTAGATGGCACATGAGTTTATTCACCAACTGACTCTCAGTGTAAATCCTCTCCCATGGAAAATAGTTGAAGCTATCAGAATTGTGACAGAACTGTCCAAGGTCATGATACCAACTATGCAAAACATGAGAACACAAACTAATATGCTTTCCCTTAAGAACATAAAATATCATACATCGATTTTTATTAGATTTTTTCTCCTTAAATTCTTTTATTGGTACATTTTAGGTATACAATACATTTACATTTATTATTGGGAATTCATAGCTTTACATGATGTGCCTTGGCTCTTATTTTTTCCCCATTCCCCTCGCCTCCCTTTGACTCCTCCACCCCTCCATATTTACAAAGACTATTTCCATTTTTTCCTTTTCTCATATTTTTTCCTTTCCCTTCTTTCTTTTCCCTTATCCCTTGCACTTGCCCTACTCCTTTGAACATTTTCTTCCTATTTCACAATATCAATTATTCATTTTAATCCTTATTTACACTTTCAGTTTCTCACACCAGAGAAACTATTTGGTATTTACACATGTGTGTCCTATTTATTTCACTTAAGAGTATGCCTTCAATGTGCATCCATTTAGCTATAAATGACTCTAGTTTCTAGTTCTTTATGGCTGGGTAGTACTCCATTTTATTTAAAAAATGCCACATCTTTTTTATCCAGTCTCTGGTTGATGGGCACTTGGGCTGTTTCCAAGCTTTAGCTATTACAAACTGTGCTGCTCTAAACATGGGTCTGGATATATCGCTGTAGTATAATTTTTATTAGTTTTTAATATAAATGTTAAAGCTATTGAAATGTTATTATTATCACATGATCTCTGCCCAATTGGAGTGTAGAAAATCTGTTTATAATAATATTTTGTTAATTTAAAATTTCACAAGTTTGGATCACTTTGTATCCCTTAGAGTGATCTGTGGATTTTTCTTATCCCTAGTAACTGTGACTATTTGAAGTTGTTGATTAAAAGTAATATCAAATATCTCCTCTTTTACCAGTGCAATTATTTAGTTCTTGATTTTAACTGCGTCACCCAAATTTTTTCTTTTTATTGCTCTGTTCTTTCCCTCTGCTCTTGTTCACTTTCTCTTTCTTTCTGTGAACCAGATTTTCTGGGAAAGATCAACAAAGAATCATTGAATTGAGAGGAGAAAACTACAATGTATTAGCAATGATTGATCTGTATCAAATATATATTCATGTATAGTACAGAGTAATAAGAAATTATGTTATACCTAAATACTATGATCTACTAGTCATCAACAAACAATACTGGAAGTTACCTTTTAGAAGCAGTACTAAGATAGACATGTGTGTGTTTTGGATGTAGTGGAATTAAAACCATGGGACACGATGAACTCAGCAAAAATCAAGTATAGCTGGGGGGAAAGTCCGCAGTTAGAGCTGTGGACAGAAAAAGAACTAGTGGAAAAAGAGGTCAAGTGTTTTAGGAAGTAGACAGTGATTAAATTAAATCTTTTGTTACAATTAAAAACAATATAAAGATGAGAATTGATCATCATATGTAACAGTACTGAGACTACTGATGAGCTTGACTAAATATTTTCCTTACAACCCTGTGGAGAAACAAACACAAAGCACAGATTGGTGGGTTCAAGTGA
Source organism: Heterocephalus glaber (assembly GCF_053883595.1). Classification (NCBI taxonomy): domain Eukaryota; kingdom Metazoa; phylum Chordata; class Mammalia; order Rodentia; family Bathyergidae; genus Heterocephalus; species Heterocephalus glaber. The sequence goes on along the minus strand of NW_028258364.1, from coordinate 10,892,340 downwards.
AAATAGAAGAGGCAAGACCAGAAAGCATTTTTGAAATATTTGTTGTTAATTGTAAGAGATAATTCAAATATTAATTGGAGATAAAAGTGTTATCAAACACAAGTTTTATTCAAATAAAATAACAGCATCTATGTATGCTAGCAATGATGATCCACTAGAGAGAGAAATCTGAGGGTGAGCTAAAAGGATGAGGGAGAGAATTGCAGTTTACTAGACTAGAGCCCAATGTCTAAGGCACAAGCTTGGAAGTTGGTCTTGTCAAGAGGACATATAGCTCATCTACAGGATTAAAGGAGATGGGGGAGAAAAGGCAGAGAATATTGGCATAGATTTTCCATCTGTGCAGAAATAGTTCTCTTCTTTCTATTTCTATTTTTTCAGTGAATTACAAATTAAGATCTGAGAACAATGGAGAAAGCTAAAGAAGGACTGGTTGAGTTGAAAGAATTGAGGAGAAAGAGGATATGAAATATTTAGGAGGGTTAAGAATGGAAAGTGACTTGAGAAGTACATAGTGATTGGTAAGCAGCTTTAGGGACCTCTGGAGATAAATTTTTATGAATATAAAATGAGACGTGTGTGTATGTTGTATATACTAGGTCAAACACAGAGCAAGTAGAGTTGTACTTAACCAAGGTTGTGGTTAGTAAGAGAGGGATAAGGGAGTTGGCAATGTATGCAAAGGAGTAATTATTGTGATTGACCATGGCATTAAAGCTAGGTTAGGAGGAAAGGTGCAACAATAAGAAACAGTGAAATTTGATGGATAAATATATCAAAGGCTTTCTTAAGGGTTTCCATGAAATGGTATAATAAGAGAGTGAGCTGAAAAAGCAGAGTAGTAGCCATGTAATAGAAAATATCTGTGAATTTATTGAAAATCAGAGACAATTATGAAATGTTTATATTTCTCTCACTGGATAGATCTAGCCACAAAAGAATCATGCTTTTCATAATACTTGCATCAGAGGTATTTTTGTATCAGTAAATAATATCTTTTATTAGACCTCTGAAAACAGTACTTTGAGTGCAGAAATTTCATAAAATAACTTCAGAAGATTCAAATGCTTAAAATAGAGCATCATATACTTCCAACTATGTAAACAAGCATACTTGCAACTACATAAACAAGCAAACAAACAGCCAATACACTGAAGTATCTTTCCTTATCTATGATTGCTTGTGTGTAATCAGGCTTTCCTCTACAGATGAATTTGCGTTTTGTTAATCTGACATTTAAAAATTTCCTTTACTCTCGAATTGTGACTTAAGATAGAGAATTCAGTTACTTTAAAGATATGCAGAGGATCAAAACTAAGGTGAATATTTGAATTTTTAAAAATTACTACAGTAAAATACACATCATCATTAATCCCCCTCAAAATACTCCCTTTTTCTTCCAATACACTTATTCAATTGTTCTTGGTAGTACACATTGCATTGTCTTTCTTTGAATTCAGTAGACTGCCTTCTCCACTTCACATTTTCCCTGTTTCAACAAAAATGTGTAGTATAAGTAGTATAAATCAAAAATTGGAATGGCTTAAGAAACAGATATACTATAGGGCTATATAAATTTTCGGGACTGATGTATCACACAACTGAGTTCGCTTTTACGGACTTTTGAATCTTCTATCTATAATAATAAACTGATCAATATTGAAAGGCCCTAAGTGAGAAAATGATAAGATTTGTTGGTTCCTATGTTATGAACTGTAAAACCAACAAATGGCAGAGTAAAAATCAACAGCCTATTTTAATGCATGTTTATTGACCAATCTACATGCACAAGAATAATCTACAAAGTATGGAGGCTTTGAAGTCATGAGAGGAGTAAAATAAGAATCAATATTTATTAATACAGAAGAAAATTACATTCACTAAATAGAAGTAAGAGGATTATAGGAAGTTTCCTTTCATGAATTGAAAGGATTCAGACACCCACCAATAGTGTGAGGGAAGAATGTATATAGGATGCAGTACCTTGGATACAGAAAGCCTAGAGGCTGTATTTGGGACTTGGTGATGAAATGTTCACTTTGGTGGGAGAATAAGACTTTTAAAATCACAGGAAATCAAATTGGATAGTAGACAGGACTGTATGTATATACAGAAATCAGTAGTTCTCAGAAACCACTGGGAGTCTCTGAGATTTTCCCAGGGTCTCTGCAAAGAAAAAAATTTTCATAATAATATTAAGATATCATTTGTCTTTTTTAATCTCATTCATTCACGTGTATATGGTGGAGTTTTGTAAAAGATATATGATGTGTGACATCTCAGCTGATTGAATGAACAGCAGATATAGAAAATAGCTGCTGTCCAGAAATCCAGACATTAAAGAGGTCTGTAAAGAGATTGTAGAACAATGTGACTCTCCTCGCTTTTGTTTGGGAAATATTATTTTTTATGAAATCGTTTTTGTTTCCATGTTAAATTTAAATTTTTAAATTTATTGAAACTATTTCAAAAATTGTAATCCTTAATGTGATAAAAATATGTGTAATTTATAGTAATAAAAGTACTTTGGGATTTTAAATTATTTCAAAGTGAATAAAAGTGTCTTAATACCAAATGTGTGAGATATATTGGTATATATTAATTAATTCTGGCTTCCTACCTGCTGAAAAGATAGGAGAGGAAAGTAGCCCCAGGAATTCATTGGAAATGAGGGGCTATGGTAAAAATTTGAGCTTGGCCATATATATTTGATATTTTTCATTAAAAGAAACTCTTTAGCATTTATAAATTTATTTATTTCATTTTTGTCAATGATTTTCCTTCTGTGTTATAGAGCACTTGGCATTTAAATCAGGTATTTCTTGTCTCTTACTTCAAAACCACTTTGGCCTCCTCCTTGTCGCAGTTACCAGTGCCATTGTCACTCTCCGTGCTGCATAGGCTCCCCCAGCTCCACCCAGGTGCTGTGAGCCTGCACTGGGGCCTGCATCGCCTGCATCACTCTTCCTCCCAGGCTCCTCTGTGCTATGGGGTGGAGGTACTGGGAACCTACTTCGCTCTCGCATCTATGCCCTATGCGGAAAGGAAGAGCACTATCATTGGTCAATGAATGATGAAGATCAACAAATTTCACCTTTTTGGCACCGAGTTGAAAGTCCTGAGGCTCATTTCATGAAGCTTCTCCCCAGGTGCCAAGGGCTCGGTGTGCACAGCTTCACAACCCATCTGCTTCTCACTTTTCTTCCTTCCTGGTTCTATCCTCTCTCACTTCCTCACTTCTGCTTCTCAGGGTGACATTTATAAATACAATTCTGCAAAAGACATTTATTTTGCTTCAGTCCCTGCTTTGGGGAAAATCCATGCTGAGATCATCATATTCAGTAAACCTTTTCCTTAAAAATTTAGGTATCTCCTGTCACACTAGTGTAAATCAATCCATTTCCCATTAATGAAAACTGAGTCAGTGCCATGGAAGGATGCATTTGTAGAGTAAGAGACACAAATATGAAACACGTCTCTGACAAAGAAATACTCTCATATATATTTTGCTTCAATGTTTTAAATGAAGAACAAGTAATATTTTAATAGTAGAGTAGCTTAGATATAAAATAATTTCATTGATTGAAATAAGCCTCTAATGGATATTACTACAACACTAATATACAATAATGTAATCAATTAACCAGAAAAATAATATGTGATTTCTATATGGAATCTGGCAAAGATGATTTTACAGAAGCTGAGAGGAGAATGGTGAGAAGCAAAAGTTAGGGAGCGTCTTCTTCATATTAAATCTGAAGAATAATGGTCAAGAATATATTAACATCTACATAATGCCTTAAATTTTTAGATAATTTTTCTATATCTAGCAGAAACATTTCTTGTATGCTCTCAATTTCATTCCATCCCCATTAGTACCATGTAGTGACATACACTGTTCATTGCCAACTTTTATCTGCTTTAAGAAAATTTTCCTTTCAGGATTTCCACCCAAGGTCCATACCAGAAGTGAATATGCTGAACATACTTAGAAGAAATAAACTTGTCCTGGTTGTTGTTAATAAGTGACAGACTATCACCCTCTTATAGAGTACATCCTGCTTAGTAATTATGAAATAACTGTGGAAGGAAGTTTCAGGCCCTTTTAGTAACTTACCTCACTCATGTTTTGGCCCTGTGGTCAACATTGACATAATATTAAATAAAATTACCCTTTCCCTAAGAATTGTTATTCCTTTTACTATCCTACTTACTCACTACATATAAATCTGACTTCATAATGTGTGAAATATGCGATTATGTGAAACATAACAGAAAATTAGCCTCAAATTTGTCATTTCTAATTATCTTCAAATGTCAATCTTCCTTGAAATATTCTTGCTTTTAAGCATGGATTTCATAACTTCTCTGGTAAATTTCAAACCATGAGAAATAGCTCAAATAATATACCTCTGAAAGCCTCCTTCACTGTGTCTACCTGACTACCACAGGCAAATTTAAATACTTCTGGACTCATACTTAACATGTTAAATTTCACCATATTTTCTTATATATATGACTTCCACACTAGTTGGTCACTTTAAGTACCTCAAAGGCAGACATTAAACAAGGTACACTTTTGCATTTTCCATGTATACCCAGGACATAACAAGTAGCAAATGCTGTTGAATAAATAAATGGAGGAAAGACTCTATCGATCAATAAATGAAGGCCTGCATGAGTGACAGAACAAATAAACAGATAATTGAAGGAAATAAATGTAATAGTGTACCAGAGTCCAAATTCCAAAAATACAATGGAAAAATCAAGAGAAATTAAAGGCGTTTTTTCTTTTTTCGTCTAGTTCCCATTTCAGTCTTTAAATTGTTTCTGATTTAGTGGAAATGAAAAGAGATTTTTCACTGAGCTAATTTTTCTATTTTAATGTTCTTTCTGACTTTAATTAGATATCTTCCCAAAGCTTGTCTTTTGCCTTCTCTCTCTCAGAAGTGAGGCAGTGAGTGCTCAACTCGCAGGCTTCAAGAATATTTCACAGCTCTATTTTTAATGCTTTCAGTAGAGTTGGAGACACACGTTAGTTTTTTTTTAAGTCTTATTATTGTTAATTCCAACAAACTGTTACAGAAAAAGAATTGTTCTGATCAGAATTATCCTAATTAATTTTACAGAATCAGAGATTTGCTATCACTGTGGCTTTGCGTACTTGTATGATGTGTCATTTTGTGAGAGATAATAAATCTGTATCTGTATTTTTATACATTCAACAGTAGTGAACCCCACTCTAGATGCTAAGAATGTCAAGCTTCAAAGTGAGCATGTGCTGGATAACAGGAAGATGGTAGTAGCTTGATGAACCCTGTGTTTAGGAGTGACGTGAACTTTGCTTGTCCATCTTTGTCCTTTGTTTCTTCCAATAAGGTTGGCTATTTTGGGTATCCTTGGCCTGGCATGAGGTCAGCTACTGTCCGTGACAGCTTTGGTCAAGTTTACTTTTCCTAATTGGACTCAAGAATTTGCTTTTGGCTATCTTTCTGGAATACTTCACTTTCCTAGAGCTTTTGAAATCATCAATCTTACATATGTATCACTTTGAGAACTAGCTTGACAATTTGATGGGCCATTATAGTAGTTTAAATTTCATTTCTGGAAGATTTCATTTGACATTTCATACTTATTATGCTACCTTGAAAGCTGGGGCTCCATAATGCTCTCTTTTTGATCTGGGGTCATCATTAGTTACTGCAATGATCCACAGCCTCCCCCTGGTGTGAATGTTAACTTCAAAATCTTGTGAAGTACCATTCATTGTGGGCTTTCTTCATTAGTAATTATATTGGACAGGTGTAGAACAGTCTGTCCATATAGAAACTCTTCCAATATAATTTCACTAATTATTAAGATAAATAATAATTAGAAATTTCAGTTATCTTTGATTAAGTATAAATAAAAAAGTTATGATTAAAGTGACACTTTCTTTTTATAAAAAGTGGAAAGAGTAAAAAGAATACCAACTAAAGGTTACTGGTTGTATTTTTTTCCTCTTTTGCTGCCACCAAAACTTTTCTGAATTTTGCATTAAATCAAGACAGAAAGTGACTATAGTTAATACTACTATAAAAAAGTCATTTAGGGTTTAGTTTGCTTTCAGGAGAGTTTCTGTAAAGTATATATTTTGAAAAGAAAAGAAAAGTTAGGCAAAGGGTCATTTTTATAACAATGCTTACACAAATGCATTTCTGTAAAAAAAAATTTTAAAACTTTGCTTTAATATCTTGAAAAGACCAAGTGGTTCGCAAAAATTATTTATACACTTGTAAGGGCACAAGACATTAAATAAATCATTTAATATGGAAAATATATGCTATATACTTAAACTTTAAGTCATTATTATTAAGAAATAATTTTTCATACTTGTTTAATTTTAAGCAAGAGAAGCAACTGTGAATTTAGATATATTCTGGCATACAGCAGTAATTGTTCTCAACTTTTTTTTTTCATTTGTGAAACTGTAAACACTCAAAGAAAATATATTTAAATAAATAGGAACATGCTGATTTTGTTAGCTGCTGGGCAGATAATTTTAGGGACGGAATCAATGCTTGTGGGGGGAAGAGCAGCTGCTCCTCTAAATGACTACTAACATTCATTCAAGTTGTACTTTTGTTTCAGATAAAACCCATCAGAGAAACCCACAGGGCAGCAGCCAAAATCACTGGATCATGGTCACTCATCATCCAGGTGCCTTAGATTAAACTGTGCTCATTATAATACTAAATTCTCTACCCAGCAGGTGTTCCCAAACACCATGTATTGAGCACACAATCTATAAAGAAGCATGATCTCCAACGGAGGATCCTTAGATATGTGCCTATCTCTACATGTGACAAGGAGTCTTTTCTATATGAATATGTAAGTTCCCCTCCAAATAACTCTCTGTTTGGGGACACATACATCTTCAGGAGTTATCCCCAGTGCTCTCCTTACTTGGCCAAGTAATAAAGCTTTATTCAATCTTTTATCTTCTGGTTGCACTCACCAAAAGGTAAACCTATTGTTTTTAGTTACAATTTGGGCTGATAGACCAGGAGGATGCTTTCCTCAAGCTTTCTGATGATTTTCTACATCACTGATTTTTTTATGGTGGTCTGTTTCAGACATTAGAAATCTCTTGTTTCCTTCAAATACTTTGAAATCACAGAGTACCTCGGGAACTTCTTCAATTTACTATCCAAATAATTGTTACTCTACTCACCAATCTATAATGACATTTGATTCCCTCCATAAGGCCAGTTGATTTTCACCAATCACAAATTGACCAAATGCATGATATACTCAGTTAGACTTCACTATCTCTTTATATTATGTTAATTCTCAATCAAAACTTCCTTTTGCAACTTTGGACAGATTTGTACTAGGAATTTGTAAATTTTATTTCTTTATGTAGTCCTATTTTGGGTTGTGGATATCTTTGAGGCTAAACAATGACACAAAGCTGCAGTGAAAAAATAATGTGTCCCAGAATTTTCTCTTCTTAGTGTGCAATAGAATGCTCTTTGGGTGAAGGCATTTTCAGCACAGTACGATAATGTTCACTACCGGGAAGGATACAGCTGGGCTGCTGTACCAGCTCTTCTGGACTGAGAATATGTGATAACCTTCAACACACACATTGGAAATGTGTGTTACAGACACATATGTTTATTAGCAGTGCACTGCAATAGACATGCATAGATGTGTAAAATAGTGTTTTAATTGATGTACAGAAATATAAAAAGCAGAGATGTATAAATTGAAGTTAATCTGGTTGTGTGTGTAATACTCATCAAATTTGCAGAACTCAAAGGAATTGAAATGATAAGAAAATGGCACATCTCTTTCTCTCCTTCTGTTCTCCAATGCAATTTTATATGTGCTAATTAACTACTGGGGGACCACACTTCTATTTCCCCTTGATCATGTGAACTGAGAAGGAGATTTACAGAAATACATTGATATTAACAGAATCCCATTACAGCAAAACAATAAGTGTGACCACATGAGATTGCTATAAAAGGATTTTATTTCCATTGTTGTCAGAGGCATCTTTGTACTCAGCTTTAAAGTGTAAAAGTGGCTTTGAAAAATGTAGTCAATAATGTGTATTACAGAAACTACCTATAGATGTCATAATAACGATAAACATTTCTGTTTAAATTAACTGCTGGAGAAATCATAGAATTTGATTATATACAAAATTTAATGGAATGAGAATCTCCCAGCTAAGGGCACAAAGATATATTCTGGTGAAACTTTTGAGTATGCTAGTTTTTTTTTTCTCATACAAAACTCTGTTGAAGACATGTCCATCTGTACTAGTCCTAAATTCCAGTTTCAAATATTTAGATTCACATTAACTTGTATTTCTAAGCAAAATAAAATTTCTGACTTTCATTAAATATTCCTTTTGCCCTTGTTCTGTTAACAGAATACTTCTTCTTCTTGGGGAATCCTTTGGCCACCAACACAAGGGAAGTGAGTGAGCCATTCATTAGCTGTCAGGAGCCCCATCTTTCTGGCTAAGTTGATGGCTAAGAAGTGCAGACAAACCAACACAACAGAGCCCTCCCTTGAGTTCTGTCTGAAGAGTTGGGAAGAAGAGTTCTGTTTGCTTTGGGAGAACTGGTGTAAGAATAATGGAAGCCTGAAGCTACCACTGAATGCTGTCCTGACTTCTTTGATGTACCATGGAAAGACAAAGCCTGAGAAGGAAGCTAGCTGTGAGGAAAGAGAGCAGAAATAATCAGTAATTAGAGGCATAACCTCATGATGTTCAACCCCCAAACCCTGTGGTGTCTAAATAACATTTTCTACTTGGGAAACCTTCCTCCCTCTAGCAGTTATATGAAATGATTTATTTCCTTTTCCTTTTTGTAGTTGAGTGGGTTTTTATACATTGCTACTGAAATATTTGTGACTAACATACATACACACATTCAACGCTTGACATGATGGACTCATGGGATGGTACATTTAATCTTGGAAATGTTGGAAGTGAACTTTTAAAAAGAAGAAAATGTTCTTGAATTTCATCCTTGGACAATGAAGGGTATCTTAAAAGTAGGTAAATAAAAGATGCTCTCTTAACCAAATCAAACACAGTGTTTCTTGAAAGAAACATACAATTCTACTTTTGTATAGCTTATCTTTAATTGTGATGCTAAATTGGGTTCTGACCAGATTTCAAGTCTAGATTTTTATTGTTGACTCTACAGTCCACCTTTAGCCAGTTTCAGCACATGTCTTCACTTCTTATCACATACTCAGCATAAAAAATAAATGAATGCTATGAACCCGAGTTCAATCCCCAGTATCAAAAAAAAAAAAAAAAGAATGGCAATGAGCTAGTATGTGTGGCTTCCTCCCAGTTCTGAAGTTGATATAAATCTACTCCATAAATTACTACAGTTGGAATTCCTACATTTGCAGATTTGTTTGGGTGTCACCTGACCATCAGAACAACCATGTACAAGTCCCATGTTTTGACTTCATGTTGGAGGTTAGGTGTTGGGTCCTGGATGACTGCAGAAAATGTTAGGAGGGATTATGGGGCTCCCTCTCAGCCTCTCATTTAAACATGTGGTAGCAGTGAGATATGCTTTGCAAAAATGCATATCTTCTCTTATTTAAGGAAAATATTATCGTATTATTATTTGTCATCCAGAAAATCAAAGAAAATAATTTGTCGTCATGTACTGGAAGGAAAAGTATAGTTTATAGTTCAAGAAAAAGGTGTGAGCCATTAGGTGCACAGCAGAAGCTTGAAAGATCTCTGATTTCAAAACAAAAAGAAAAACCATTCCTTAGTACAGTAGTGTTCTTAATACTCCACTTGTATCTGCTCATGCTTGACTTTTTTCCCATTTAAGTTCATTGGTACATTTTAGGTATACACTACAGTCACATTCATCATTGGAAACTTGTACCTGTACATGATACATCTTGGTTCTTATTTTTTCCGCATTCCCCTGCCCTCCCTTCACCCCCCTCCACCCTTCCCTATTTACAAAGACTTTGTTTCCATTTTTTTCCTTTTCTCATACTTTCTCTTTTCCTTTCTTTCCTTTCCCCTTCCCCTCCCACTTGTCCTATTCCTTGACATTTTGAAGCCTGCTTAAAATGCTTCCAACTATCCACTTCTGCAATATTTAGGGAGGGCTTTCAAATTTGACCAGTGGAGTCTTCCTTTCCTGTTTTCAAGGCAGGCAGCCAAAAGTTCAGCAGAATTAATGTCCCTAGCCCCAGCACTCTCAAGCAGTGACTAACAGAATTTGGTGTATAAATACTCTAACTTGCTCAAACTTCAGGTGGAAAAAAATACGAGGTGTGTGTTCTGTGTATTGTTTCACACAGTTCTTCATAAATATTAATTTACAGCTTTCAACAGTGGTGCCTGGATTGACAGCATAAATTTTATTGTCTCCTGATCTTCCCAATTTAAGTTTGCCATGCTCCTGTTATTGTTCCTGGAATTAGACCATAACCAACTATTCATCACCAAACGCTTGTCCTAGTACCTGCTTCTTTTAGATCTCAAAGAATGATATTTACTAATGTTATCTTAGATCTTTATGAGAAATCAAAGATGACCACAAAAATATTTGGCATTCTTGACATGGAGAGTTGACCTCTAAGATTCTTCAGAATCTGAATCAAGGTACTCAATATTGTTATTGTTTATTCAAACAACATTTGTTTACATGAGCCATGATTTTCTGTTTCTTTGTTCATACTTTCCATTTGCATCTTAGTCCTCTCTGGAAACTCCATTTCTCTTTTCTCAGAGTATAATATATAATATATAAAACATTGAATATATAACATTAATAGTATATTAATAGTTAACAGTATAACATTTATTATATATTTGGGTAAAGATTGATTTCCAGTCATGTTACATGGTACTTATTTTTCTGGAATGTACTTAATTTAGCTATTGTTTTCTTTTCTTTCTTTTTTTTTTTTTTTGAGGGCTATTACTTGTATTTGAAATACTTACCAAAGAAATGACAAAGTATAGATTAAAGCAAATAGTAGTTAGCTAGTTGAACAGAGCTGACAAATAGACTTCAACTGGTGTGCTGGCTCGGATACATGAGCAGTGGTCGTCTGGAGTGCTTGTTGAGAAAAACTCTGAGGTTCTGTGAGCAAAAGGGTTGTGAGTGATGAGCCAACATCTCCAGGATGGGAGGAGTCAAGTGGAGACTTGTCAAGTGCAACAGGGGTGTGTGGGGGGGAGGGGGCTGGCCCACAGCACTCAATACAAACGGTAAATGTGTTTTGACATTAAAATGAATCCAAAATTTATATCCAGTTCCATACCATCTATTTGGTATGCCATAGAAGTTTAAAAAATCACCTGTAACCTGGGTGCTATAGCCTCAGCACTTGGGAGGTTTGGCGGGAGGATCTGAGTTGGAGGCCAGTCTGGGCAACTTAGTGACATCCTGTCTTAAAATAATAAAAAGGGCTGGGACTGCAGTTTAGTGGGAGAGCACTTGCCCAGCATGTGCACAGCCCTTGGTTTGATCTCGAACATGAGAAAAAAAGAACATTCCCTGACAGTCTGATATTCCTGGCAGGCTGCTGAGGGCCCTGAGGAGCCTGCATGTCTCCAGACTGCATTTGGTAAAGCCGAGCCCTAAGGATGAACAGAGATAAGAATGTTTGCATGTGTGCACAACCAGATATTGTTTTCTTAAGAAATGTTGACCTGGACATAAAATTTAATTAATGACTTGATAAACAAATTTAAGTTTCTACTTAGAATAGTTCAGTATTTTAATTCTTTTTCATTGCCATCTATTTCAATATTGATATTCATATGTATTTTACTTTTTTCAGTAAATGGTTTTATATGTAATTATATTTAATAATAACTTTTTCTGGAATACTCTGTATTCCATTAAAGTGTGTTGAGATACAGATTTCTTTTATATTCCTTCTGTTTGATATTCATTGAGACTTATGAGTATAAGAAATGAAGACTTTACTGAACTGTAGAAAATTTTCAAGGAATATGTATTTCATATTCTTTCTTTTCTACTCTCTGTATTTTCTTTCACATCAATTAGCAATATGTTGTTCTCTCTTTTTCATTCTTTCATGGTCCTAAGACAACTTTCATTTTATTGCATCTCTTTAATTCTCTCTAGTTTTTTCTTAATATTTTATTCACCTCTTGTTTCCAGTTTGTTCCTTTTCAAAAGATATATCTAATCTGCCATTAACTATTGTATCACATTTTCCCATGACTATTTTCTTTTATTTCTCAAAATTCTCATTGGTTTATTTCAAATTCTGTTTTATTTTTGATAGCACTGTGTTTTCTGCTTGTGTTTTCAATACCATACTGCATGATTTCAGACATTTATTTATACACACATTTATATCTTATAATTTAATTACCTAACAATTCCATTTAATTTTGCTATTGTTGTCTCTGCTGATTCTTATTCAGAATTGTTTTTTGCTCCATTTGGGGGGTGAATCAACTTTCAGTGAGCTTCTTTCAGCAAGAACTATACACCCAGTCTGAATTGTGAGTGCTTTGTTCTAGGAAGCACTTGTGCTTATATCTTCCAATGCTAAGGCAATAAAAGAGAAGTCAGTTTTTAGCCACAGATATCTGTGACCTCTGTGGCTACCAATAGAAACCATAAAGCTTCATGAAAGCAAGAATTTGTTACAAATACTAAGAAGTACCACCTTCACTGCCCAGGAACCCTTGATTTGATAAGGACATTTAGTTCTGGATTTGTGTAGTCCCATCTAACACTCCACACAGACAGAGCCTTGGGCCCTTTCTATGTGAGAAGGTAGAAAATCAACCTCTCAATGATCCATGTCAGAAAACACCCATGGAAAAACAGCTTCTTATATATGCTGTTATCTTTTTCTTACTCCATGGCTTCTTGGGATTTTCCTTATTTCCTTTCTAAGACATGTACTTTATTGTATTTTTACTCAATATTTTTGAATAATTTCAAGTAAAAAGGTTTTCATATTATTACCCATCAAATTTTAATTTGTGAACAGCCCAAAACAGTGAACATCATTGACTTCATATTGTTTAATTGTTATTGTTTAATCTAATGGTTACCTATATTTCTGGTTACCTATATATCTGTAAGTGAACATCTCCCTAATTTTTCACTCTATTTAATAAATCCCATTTACTTGTATCTGTAGCTAGTTGATGGTGAATTTGTCAACCAATAACCAGATACTTCAGTACAATCTGTAGACTATCCCTATACAAGAGCTATTCTCAGGGTCCAGACTGTAAATTATCAAATCTTCTGGGTTGAATGTTTCACTTTAGACTATCACAAATAAAAATTCTCATTTTTCTTTCAATGAATTTAGGTACATTTACAGTATTTATACCTAAAAGTGTATATGTGATTTAACACTTATTAAAAAATCATTGATTTCTTTTATCAACAAGTGAAGAAAATACATTTTTAAGTTAAATTCTTCATAAGCTGACAATTTTCACAATTTGTCAATTTGCTGGCAAGCACAGTGTTCTTCTTAAGAAATTCATACTAAACATGAGTACAGTGAACAAAAGTAGTGGTGTCATACTTTCTAACTGCAAAAATATACTTCAAAGTGGTAGTAACAAAATCAGTACGATACTGGAACAAAAATAGATATATCAATCAGTGGAAAAGAATAGAGAGCTCAAAAATAAATCCACACATTTATAGCCACCTGATTTTTAGCAAAAAAAGTAAAAACAATGTCAAGAACATATCTACACTCCCATATTATTAGAGCATTATTCACAATGACCAGGAAATGTAATCAACCTAAAGTGCCAATCAACAGATAAATGGATAAACTGTAATGCCATATATATGTATATATTGTGTCACGTGTGTGACACAATATATAAATATATATGTATGCATACCTAGTACACATAATGTAATAGTACCTCACCATTAAAAGAATGAAATTCTGTCATTTTCGGTAAAATGAATGAAGCTAGAGTAAATTGTGTTAAGTGAAGTTAATCAAACACAGAAAGACATCTACTGCATGGATTTCATGTATATATGGAATGAAAAAAGTGGTATCGGGCAAGTAGATAATAGAATAATAGAATAATGGTTCTCAGAGGAAGGGGAGAATAGGATAAAAAGGAGATGGAGATATAAGTCATGGAGAACAAAGTTACAGTTAGATAAGAGAGATAAGTTCTGGTGTTTATTGCACAGATGACTGTAACCAACAGCATTGTACTATACATTGCAAAATACTAGTAGAGAGAACTCTGATTTTATCATAAAAATATAAATGATTGAATTAATAGATTTGATAAATCTGACTTGATCATCAGGCATCTGAATAGGCCAGCGACATTTCCTCTCTAGTTAGGCAGCATTACAGTTGAGAAGTGTGTTGTATGTGTGTTGCTCCTGCTTGTTTATGAAGTGCTTTAAAATAGTATCTTTTTCATTACTACTTAAATTAACCTGGAAAAAATTATGAAACTTGCATGTTAAAGCTTAGATAGCCAAGTTGTGCTTTTTTCTCTCTTATTTGAAATAAGTTAATTTCAAACAAAATAATGAGTTTTCGTACTGTTCAGGTAAAATTCAGTTGTTTTATTTACCCCAGAGGTCATTATTTAAATAATATTTCAAACAGACATTTTAAATTGTCATGTGAATTGTGAAACTGTCACACAACTATTTGCTGAACATTCATAACAATGTAGATATTGTGATTCACCATAAATGGTTACCAGCTTAATAAATCTCATCTGAGATCATTGTTGATTCCTGCTTTGTATTTTCTCTTGTTGCTTTTACTAAATCATTAAATTCTCAAAATTTCATTCTGAGAACAAATTCATATTTTCAGTTTTAGTGCATTTAATCATTTATATTTATGACTATTGTTTTGTGGTATTTATGTCCATATTTTATTACTACCTTCATGCTTCAGTGAGTAAGTTTTAAGCTACTAATTTTTTCTTATGAATTTGGGACACGATAAAGCAATACTCTAGTTACATTAAGAATGTACATTTAACAAACTTCTTAAATAAAATACAATTTACATAAAATATCTTTGTCAAGACATATTTGCCCATGAATGTTAGCCTACCACCCAAAATCTCCTGGTACTTGTTGGCCATTATTCAAAACTTCATAATGGATAAGATAGAATTTCTGTGAAAATAAGTTAATCTTAAGTTTCAGAGGTGCAGAATACATGTGAACAAGAGTTTCATCTTTTCAATTTCATAGAAAATTGTCAAATTTTCATTAGCTAAATGATTATCTTCCCAGAACTAAACTTTAGGAAGTGGACTCCAGACAATGGGGAATCATTCTGCTGAGGAAAGTCATAACTTTCATAAGTAAAGAGTAATCCACAGAATATTTGACAGGCTCAGATGATAAACAATAGACCATTTATAAGAGCAGAAGAAATGGTAATGCAGAAAGGCATATTGCAGAAGAAAGAGTAAACAGAAATTTGAAGCAAAACTACTTTGGTATGAAAATCTGTACTTTCTACTTCCTACCAATAATGTTCCTACAAGCATCCTATTTCTGCATTTATTATTATTAATAACTGAAATGAGAAAGTAGTACAAAACCTCCATGCCACTTTACACAACAATCAGTAATCCGTTGCTCCTGGTTCACTAGGTTATTGACAGCAGTGGACTCACACAAAACACTATTCCTTTGGTTTCCATGACATCATATTTCCATCTTTCCTATGCCTGAACATGCAACTGAGCCCCAGACTCAGAAAGTTAACTAGCTATTCACCATTATACTTTTCATTCCTTGTAATTATCCAGATGCTAAAATCCTGACTAATAAGCACGTACTTTGCTCCTCTATTCTTCCTTATCTCAGTAAAAGTTCCCATTACTGCCCCATTATACAAGTCTTTTTTCTTCATTCATCTATCATTAAAACCCATCAGTCAGCCCCCATTCTGAAATTCATCCAAAAGTTATCTCTGTTGTCACCACTTACAGCTATCAATCAGGCTGCTTCAAAAGCCTCTTAGCTTCTGTATTAATTTGTAAATCCATTCTCTACATTTGAAGCCAGATTCATGCTTGTAGCTCTATTAAGAGCTAAAAGAAATTATATGACTGCAGTGAAATCCATACATCCACCTCTTGTACCACTAGGTCCCCATCTTGCTAGGCTATAGCCACAATTCATCTCCATTTGTTACTATAGTACAATAAATTTTGTTCCATCTTGGTGATTTTGCCCTATTTTTTGAATTCTTTGAATCTTAGCTACAAAGTCATCTACTTAGTGAAACATTCCACAGTCATCTAAATTATCACTCTGGTATTCTCTATATAATGGTTTTAGTTGTCTTAATTTCTTCACAACAGCTTTTCTTATCCAAAATCAGGTTTTGTGTATACATCTGTATTTTCTTTACTAGAATAAAAGTTTCATAAGTCTGGGAACTTTTATTTGTCATTATATCATCAGTGCCCAGAAAATCACCCATCAAGAAATGATAAATATTTGTTGCATAAATGTTAAATTAAGTAATGAATAATTTGAAATGTAATGAATAACAGGGAGAATTAACCATGGCTGAAATTGGGAGACTAAATGACTAATTAAATAGTGATGCTATTAATGTAAATACAAACCCAGACAGAAGATACAGCTTATAAAAGGCATCTTGGGTTGGCTGAATAGGAGGCATCAGAATATCTTAGCACTGACTTTCAAGAGTAGGAGCTTAAGGGAGAGATAGGGACAAGAAATACAAAGCTGAAATTACTGGCATGCAGTTATAACTGAACTGGATGAGCTCACTAAGGGAATAATACAGAAGAAAATGACAAGCACAGAATGTCAAGGATTGGAAAATGTTCAGAGCCAGGGAAAGGAGAGGGGAATATATGCCGGAGGAGAAAGTTAAATTCAAATTCATATCCTCATCAAGTTTGAGGTGAAGAGATTCTTTCAAAGGGACAAAGCCTGAGCATCACCATCAGAATGAGAGCTCAGTAACTACTGCAGAGAATGAAAACAGAGAAATTCGAGCTACGCTGGGACAGTGGTGTCTGAAGCCAGCTTGCAAATACTGAGGAGTGAGAGCAAGATGAATTAGTGGACACAGTGAACACAGGCTACTCTCTCAAAGCACATTATTACTTGGTAGAAAACAGTGTGGAAGAACAATGTGACTATACTTTTAACATAAGAGCAACTTAAACTTGCTTGTAAATCAAGAAAAAGAGACCAAAGAAGTGGGAAGACTAATGGTAAAAGCCAGATTGTAGACAAAATGGGTACCAATATGATTACAATGAAGTGACTGAGGTCACATTCTCAAAATAGTGATGAGCTTTATCACCTAAATATCTCATAAATAATAGAGGCAGATAAATAAACAGCATGCATTACACATGGAAGGATGGTGAAGACCGAGCTAGAGAAGAATGCTTAACAAGACAGCATGAGCTACATACCACTAATGAACTTTGCTTGGCAAGGTCACCAATTATTGATCATTGGGAACTAATTTTTAAGCTGTGTTGCAACTATCTTTTCACTCACTCTTTCCACATTGCCAGTATTCTGTGCAATTTAAAAGTAAAATTACCTAGCAGAAATTTACCAAAAAGGTGAAGATTGTATAGTTCATTTTTTCATTGTTTATTGGTACATTTTAGGTATCCAGTACAGTTACATTCATCATTGGGATCTTGCACCTTTACACGATGTATCTTGGTTCTTATTTCTTCCCCATTACCCTGTGCATTGTTCATTTTTGATCTAGTTTTGTTAAAATAGCAATATGATGCCCCTTGACCAAGACAGCAGTGAGATTAGCATTTCTTTTTCATCTCAAATGTGTTCCCATTTTAGATGATAAACATTATGATTCATATCCTATATGACACACATAACAACATAATATATGTCATTCTAACAATGACTTACTCAGTAATTCATAACTAAAAAGCAAATGGGCAGCAGAATTTACCCATGTGTGGGACTTGTGAGATTGAGTACCACAGAATAAGATGCTGTCTACAGGTACTGAGCAGTGGGCTGCAGACTGTTCTATGCTGTTAACATGTGTTGTTTCATTTACTCCTCACAGCAAGACTAGATGAGAGGATTTTATAGTTCCCACTTAGTAGATAAACTAGGAGACTAAGAAATTAATTAACTTGACTAAGGTAATAGAAGCTAATAGTGGAACTTAGTATCAAAAGCAGACAATTTGTAAGATTTTAAGATATTCATGAGTGCAGAAGTAAAATGACTATGATGTGATTTAGGAGATAAATGAAACCAGTGGGAGACTTTAAACTAGGATGAGTAGAAAAAGACAAGATTTGAACCCAAGGGCAAAGCATTTGTTCAATAGACATAAGGAGTTGATTGAGTGGGCAGATGAAAGGCTGTGGTAATAAAAAGGGATCTCAAAGTTTGCAGATATGTTCCTAAAATCAGGATAAATCCTGAAGGTTAGGGAAATAGCCATGTTTGTGAATGCCTGGTATACATTAGGAAAGCTGGTGAATGTGTTGGAAATGTAAAAGGTCAAGAAATTGTAATCCAGTAAGTTAACTGGAAAAGTACTTATATAGTATTATCAAAAAAGATAAGATTAATTTTTCCTCTTTAATAATAATTCACCTTTTGCTTTGGTGCCCATTCTTTCATCTTTTATTCATTACCTCTACAAGTCGCCGTATCTAGGCAATAGTACTCCTTTATTTTTTCTGATCTTTTGGTATCTTTGGTATATTTCCTTTAATTCTAAGTAAAAATAAGTTTATTGGTCTTATGTGGCTTCTAGGTTTGATATTAACTTGATATTTCATAGCAGAAATAGAGAGTTAGCTAGGAACAAAACCATTCATTATTGCAAAAAGCAGTCATAAGACTTTTTCATTATGCTCCCGGATCAAATCTCTGACATCTACTTCTAAGTGCTTGTTCTGAAGAATTTCAAATTTAAAAATGGGATCAGAGAAAGCCTCCCTCTCTCTTTCTCTCTCTCTCTCCCCTCCTTTTTTCAATACTGAGGATGAACCCGGGACCTTGAGCATGCTAAGCAAATATTCTACCCCTGAGTGACATCACTAGTGTCTCATCTTTTTAAAAAATATAAAATGCATAAGCATAAGAAAAGTTTTCTACCATAATCGAATATTATGTAATGACAACAAATCATGTCCATTACAAAATCATAGTTGAAAAGGATATAAATATGCTAGCCAATTCTGTTATATACCCATTGATATGAAAATGATAAAACCATAACTTGATAAAATATTTTTCTGTGCAAATACACATATAGAAAGTTGTATTATAACATGTATTCAGATATAATCAAAGACAAAGGAAATAAGAAAAAAAAAGTTGTATAATGAGATATGAATAGCTATTTTTCTTTTAACATTTTGTATCAAATATCATGAAATTATGATAGCAATAATATAAAAGTACTAACATTTAAGAGAAGGCAAAAAAGATAAATGAAACAATCTTTAGGCAAAGCTTAATTCATATTGTTTTGAAAACATACAAATTTTCATACGTACACACATACACACACTATAGAAATTCCTCTAACACCAAATATAAAAGAGAAAAATTTAGAAATGCGAAATTAGATATATAAAATGCACCTTTTGTTGATGATAATTAAATAGCTATTAATGTGCTCCAAATAATTTTTTGTAATTAACAATCAGTCTGTTAAAAATGTAGTTTCAACTTATTATCAATACAAAAATAGATTTGTATTTGCATTGGTTCAAGATAAATTTTCCACAGCGGTCAACAGACCTCAGAATCTATATGATCTCTATGATAAAAATAATTCTCCACCAATGTAATTACATAGTAAGATAGAATTTGCTTTGCTTTTATTCAAAAACTGTTTATTTCTATCAATTGTCCTTGATGGAAGCCAATTTCATAACTGAAAAGGAAACGTTTAATTAAGTGATACTATTCATCCCTTTGTTTATTCCAATAATTGCTACATTTTTTACACTAAAGGAAAAATTATCACAACTATCCTTAAAAGGCTTTTTTCTTATGTTAAAACAGGAAGGATTACATTTACACATAAATTGAATCAACTTTATTTGACTTGAGAGAAACAGTAATAAACCCTTATCACCCATATATAACAGCTTCATGAGGAAGCAGCACTTCGGACTTAGAAGATAGAGAAAAGAATATTTGACAATTTTCTTTTTATTTCCCTTAAAGATAAATAGGAAACATCATTACATGTCAATGATAGATGGCTATAGATGAAAAAATTCCATTGGTTATTAACTTACTTTGCCAAGTGGTTCCATTAGATTTATCAATGTATGATACGTTAAAAACTGCCTACACTGGTAGGCTATTAAAGTAAATCCCCCTTGTATTTAAAATTATAAAGGCTATTTAGCTGTGTTTCACTAATCAAAGAGCCTAATTCTTGCAATTTAGATATTGATAAAACAGCTAAAGTCACTTAAGGAGGATCTGAAAAGAAACAGAAAATACTGAAAGTTGGTGCTAAGACTCAATAAATATCATTGAGTGACATTATACTCTTCTAACCCTTCTGTCCTTAAATATCTCTACTTCTACAAGTGGAAAATTTCCTTGTTTGAGTGGATTTTTTTTCTAGACAGCAAAACCGTCCAGAAACTGTCAGTTTTCTATAGTTTGGGAGATGCCCATGAACACTATAGACATATCTTTTAATCTTGCTTGAAGTTTCAAGATTGCTTTTTGGACAATTCCAAAATACTGGTCACATTTTATATTGAATGCTATTTACAAAACAGTAGTGCATTTTCCCAGCACCCTTCAGAGGTCACTAAATGAATTTTCAAGTAAAAAAATTCAACCAAAATGATATTTTCTCTAAACTCCAACAGAGTCTTTCTGAAAGATTTTCCTGTCCAACTTTAATTTGGGAAATATTTAATTTGCTTCTGGAAATATTAGTCCCACTTAATCTGTGAGTGCTTAATCATGAAAGTACAAAGAAGAAGAAGAGCAAACAGCTCCCAGAATCTTTCATTCATTCCAGGCAACTTTCTATTATTCATTCATCAATGTCCAAGTCTAATTTGACTCCAAAGGGAATCCTCAAAAAAAACAGAAAGAAAATAAAGAAAGGAAGCCTAAGTTAGCGCACTTATCATAAAATATTATCTTGATCATTCTCCCATCTGCTTGTGTTTATATCTCTTTCTATCAACATAAGCATATGTATCCCAACATGTGCATTAATACAGAAACAGAAAACTTCCTGTTTTCCTGAGACCTTTGAAATATTTTAAGGGCATCAAGCTAGCAACCAAGATGGTTGAATAGATGTGCCCTGCACATGATGCTGCCACAAGGAAAGAACTAAAATAACAAAGGAAAAATTTTAATTTGAGGTGAGTGATTGAGGAATAACTCTGCTAACCTGAAAGGAAATAAGAGGAACTCTAAGCAGCAGGGATAGTCAAGAAAGTAACCTAGACAGGAGAATGAAACAAAGTGCAACTTCAACACCGGCCTGGAGGAAGTGGGGCAACTTGGAGTGGAGGGCTCCACACTGTCACTGGACTGGCCTGGGGAGGAGGTAAAAACCAAATTGCCAGCAACTCTCAGCTTCAGAAGTCCACATAAGCCTCACAGTTTCAGTCTGTTGCCTGACAATAGATCAAATTCTCTCTCTCTCTCTCTCTCTCTCTCTCTCTCTCTCTCTCTCTCTCTCTCTCTCTCTCTCTCTCTATGAGATAGGATTTCACTAAGTCACTATGTTGCCCAGGCTGGACTCAAACTTGCTACTCTTATGCCTCAGCCTCCTAGAACTGGGATCTTCATGGCATTAAACAGTAGAATGAGACCACTCACATATTGTGCACAAGATAGGTATGTCTTCTTTATTGGAGTATCAGCCTCTGGGACAAAAGCGGCCTGGGTGATCAGGCTGCTTACTCAACAAAGGAAAGTATTTGCTTCTTATAAATCTGTTAGGTGAGCTAATCTGGTAACTTTCCACTCATCACAGGCATACTTTTAAAAGATGTTCTTCTTCTCCACTAGCATCATGGCCTTGCATTCGGTATCCTACCCAGTTGTCAACTTGCTCAGAAACTGCTAAGTTACTCTTGCAGCAGGCATCATCATCTTTTATAAACATTCTGGCCTGAAGATAAGGTTGAAAGACATTTGGTGCTTGAGTTACTCAGAAAGACTGAGGGTGGGGGAGAAGAAACACAGAACACCTCCAAAAGACAAAACAGGGCAAGTTAAATTGGCATCATAATTTTGGACAAAACATTATTTTTAAAGGAGCAACATATCTGTCTGCAGAGCAGAGTAGAGTTTGACTCATGGATTAAGACAGCAAAGGAAGAGATGCAACACGAAGAAAAAGATGTCAAGCCTTTTTTTCCATTTTGTCACCCATCAGACATCTCCAGACCTAAGCAAAGAGTCAGTGTTTTCAGGAAAAGCAGCTTTCAGGCCCTTGGGAATTAACTCAGGCAACTGTTGTCATAACACATTGGTCAGAGGTGTTACCTTAGCAAAAGACAGTGGGAAATAAATAATGTCTTGCTTAGCTCTGTAACTTCCAAAATTAGTGATTTTAAATTGACTAAGAAAAAAGTGAAGCGAGAGGACTCACTTGGGTTTTTTTTTTCTTGTTGTGTTCATTTTTTTTATTTCATGAAAACCTGCTGTTCTTGCAGTTCCTCGGGGTCTCATGATGAGGATCTATTGAAATATGCCATGGTTCACAGGGTAAGAATTTACTGTGCCTAGGAGTTTATTTTGTTTTCCCAGCCTTCTGTCCTGTCCTTGTCTCTAAATGTTTCAGTTTCAAAGAAAGAAGTCACTTTGGGGCTTCCTCAACCCCCAGAACACAAGCTGCTACAGCAGCCATTTCTAGACACCATGTTGCCTTAGAGGTGGGCAATTGGTCCTCCCATGACACCAGAGGGCTTAGGCTGATGCAGCTCTCATGGTGTGGAAGATAGAACCAGTGGCTGTTGTACCCATGAACCCCAATCCCACCCATATTTGCCCCTCCTGAAGTAGGGGAGGTATTCCCAACCATATGCCTTCAGACTATAGCTTACCAGTACAATGTCCAGGATTCACTTGTGATGGTCCATTGGAATTTGGAAAAGTCCCAGCTATATTCCAGAAACATGTTTCTCAGCAGCTCTCATCCTTGGCTCCACCTGTGCTAGCCTGGTGGGAACTAGGAAAACATCTTTATCCAGCCCATGACCTTGGGATTGCAGAATCCAGTGCAAAAGCAGCAACACCCAAGGCTGCCCCTAGAGACCAGGGAAGGGACTCATCCATGTCTTGAAGCTGCAAGACTACAGATACCAGTCTCACAACCTTTATCCCCAACACAGCTTTGTCCATACAAACTAAGGACATTCCCATCCATGTCCTGGAACTGTAGAACCACAAATACCAAAGCCACAAGCCCCATCACCACCAGGACTTGACCTACAGGATCTACAGAAAGCCTTTTTCAAGTCCTACAACTCCAAAATCATGGATACCAGTCCTACAAGCCCAAATATTACCTATACATGAATATTGAGACCATGGCTGTTGGTGCTCAAAATCCTGGCACTGCTTGTATTTGTTCCTTGAGACCTAGAGAAGGTACCATCTCGGTTCCTCAACTTCACAAAAGTGCCTAACACTGTTACAAGGACTCAGCATTAACTTAAATAACTCCATGGGGGCTAGGGACGGTCCCCTTTGTGCCCCACGAACTCCAGTGCCATGGATCCAATCATCATGCTGCTGATGTGGAGAAGGTCCTATCCCATTCTGTGGCTTCAGATTACGCCTTCTGGTCCCACAATCCTTGCCATCATTTTTGCTTGTCCCAAGGGACCTGAGAACATATGCCTGGGAACACATCCCACAATACAAATCTGTGGCAGCTGATACCATAAGTTCTACTGTGCTCAATAGAGCCTGCTCTATGTAGCCTGCTAATGTGTCCCTTTGGAAGACTACATCCACTGCAAAGTCATATAGCTATCTTCACGAAGCACTAGAGTCTAAACTACTGAGGCACTCATAAACACTGCTGACATAATCAAAGATGAAAAATCACACAGAGACTATTCCTTTGAGCTCCCCTATAACCAAACCTACCTATTCAACTGACAACCCTGCCTCCCATCCAAATAAGTTGCAAATGTGATCTTCCCTTGGACCCAGCCAGGGAAAAAGAATGGCAGGCTACCTGTAAGTTATAAGGGAAGCCTCCCAGCACAGCCTGTTCACTCAGGCTCAGAACTCCTCATTAAGTACTGCTAATTTTTCCAAGAACCTGAATGAGCTTGGGAATGGACTCTTCCCCAATAAAGATTCCAGAGAAGAACATGGCCCTGTTTAACAACTTGTTTTAGGCTTGTGAGACCCAGAACAGGAGATCTAAGTAAGCCATGCCTAGGGCCCTGACACATAGAAACTGTATGAGAGATAAATATATACTGCTTTGAGCCACTAAGTGTGTTGTGATAACTTAACAGGAAAAGGAAATTAGTACACTCATTTTCCTAAGTCACATTTTAAATAATCAGTAAAAAACTAGAGGCGTCATAGCATTCATTCAGTTACCAAAAATCTCCACTTTTGGTTTCCTCTCATATGTGGCTATGCTTCCATCAAATCTAGTAGTTTATAACCTCCTCTCTTTATTTTCAGCTGTCCTCTGGTTGACTATGGGCAATGATTTTACAAAAAGGAAAACAGAATAGTGTTTCATGTCTTAAATTTCTGCTACTAATCATTTCACCTGTCTCATCTCTCTCAGATGTGCATAGCAGTGGAGAGCAATTTTCAAATTTTTTTTAAATAAGAAGGAGAATGATTATGTCAAATGGCAAGAAGGTTTTCAGTAGGAAAGGCTCTAGGCTCTGCACACTAAAACTTCAGCTCAGCTTCTCTGTAATTCTTTTAACAATTTCTTTCTCTAAGTTGGTTTCATCCTGCAGCACATCTAGGAACTGCATATATACATGACATGTCTGGCATTCAAAGAAAGGCAGTCTCTCTCTCTCTCTCTCTCTCTCTCTCTCTCTCTCTCTCTCTCTCTCTCTCTCTCTCTGCCTCATCCCCAACTCTCTCAAAGGAAGCTTGGTGGACAAGCCCCAGCCGACTTCCAGCTGACTTCTCATTAGCCCAACCTAAGTGTCATAGGTCTTAAAATGATCATTGACAAGGCTGAACCAATTCCTTCTCCAATGATAGGGTCACCTTCCCTGATTAGATGATGGGATCAAAATAGGATTTTTTTCAGTGGAAACACCCAGAAAAGATAAGGTAGTTTAGGAAGAAAAACTGAAGTTATAGCCAGTTGGATAATAAATATCAAGCAATTACTAGTCAGGCAAAAATAGTCAAGAGAAAGTTAAAGGATTAGGTATGTGAAGGACGATCAGGATCTGAATAGGGATAATTGTAGTCTGGATGAGAGAATATTGGGACAGGGAAATCATTTATGAAATATTTAGGTAGTTAAATTAGGAGGATTTTTAAATGTATTATAAAATATTCATCTTCCCCCAAATACCGCACAACCTAACTTTCTGCAACTGGTTCACTTGCAAAATTGAATTACTTTCAAAGATAATCTGAAATCTTGGAAATACACTTATTCATGTTAAAGGTCACAAATGAGTTAATTTCTTCTACCTAATCTGAACATTTCAAACTTGAGAGCAACTAAAAAGTGACCACCATGCTAATTGCAAATACCAGAGATAATTGATTCAAAATATGAGAGCCACTTAAGCATGAACAGCCTTCATTTCAAGATAGAAAACTAAAAGCAGCAACTGTTCAAGCAAATTGTCCTCCCGTAAAAGTTCTCTTATATAATTTTAAACTATCCATTCCTTTAGAAAAACCTTCAACTGGCATTATGAGACGATTCATGTCTTTTAAATATCTGGCGTAAGGCTTTAAACTGCTGTACATGTGAATAATTTTGTGAAGTTTGAAATAATTATATATGACTCTCCATAATTAAAATAAAGTTGTTAAATTTAAAAAGACAATTAAAGTTAGAGTAAAATGATCTGTGTTAAAAATCATAAAATCGTCATTGCTCTAATTATTAGCACAATCCATTTTTAATCTATGACATTTATAAAGCAAGAGATTTTACTTATTCAGGCTTATTAGCATAATAATCATTGCACTTTACATGGGTTTAACAATAAATTACTTCCCTCATATTTAAGTTTTGTTCAGACAAACAGAATTAAATATGTGTTGAACTTAAAGGTTAAAGCCCCTTCATTAATTCTGTTATTGTTTTTCATAAGCCAAGTTCTCCATTTGGGTACCTCTGGACTTTGTAGCATTGATTCTAATCATTTTCTAGTAATGAACCCCGTTCTGACATGAGATAATGCCTTTGGGCATGTTTTCTTGTAAGAAACCTCAACCTTTAACCCCTTTCAATCCATTTGCATAATCACTCGCATAGATCTGCCTCCATTTGGGATTTAGTTTGAGTTTTTCTTCATTAAATAATTTTACTATTTTGGAACAGTTGGTTTCTTGATTTTCTTTTTTCTCTATTTTTTTTTCTTCCATTTCATTGTCACTCCAAGCCTGTACTCATTGTGGCTGAGATTCCATTTCAGTGGTTGGCATTCTTGTCTCTAACTATTTGGTCATTTAGAAGAAACTTAATGACGTTGATGGGCTTTAAGGTGCACCTAATGCAAACACTCCAGAAGTATCTTCAAACACAAAATAATACTAATTTCTAGTCTCTAATCAGCTCATTCCAAATCCCTACAAATTCTAGATTGCAAACATGAGAACAAAATATGGATTTTTGCATTACTTTTCTACATTCCCCACATTATATTTCCAACTATTATACACAATTTAATTGAAAGAAAAATTATAAGGCAATATATGGTCACAAGCTGCAAATTATCTGAGAGACACAGTATAGTCATCTTTCTCCCTTTCATTAGAGTGACTCTACTCACAGGCTAACTAGTAACTTGCTCCTCCTGTAACTATTCTTTAAAAAGAATCTTTTTCACTGGTTGTACTTATTTCCCCAATGATACATATGCTTCATCTCAGACATGTAATCTTTAATATTTATCTTTTCCAAACTGAATTAAATTTTTATCAGTTACTCCTTTCTCTAGTGGCATAATTTGAATAACACCACACCCTCTCTAGTATTTTCTTAGGGCATTTTTGTCTCCAGACTCTCATGTCCTCTGACCTAGACTCATATCATCCCAACAGATGTCTTTGCCCAGTGATCCTTCCACAGTTGGTCAAGTATTAATCTATCACAGCAAGCTTCAATTGCTCCATTCATATTTTCAAATTAAATATCTATCTTGAGCGATATGTGTATGTGTTCTAATACCTGGCCATAATTTCATATTGATCCAAATTCTTTTCAAAATCTTTCATTGATTTCCCATGGAAATTCCACATCACAACTACCAGCCTCTGCTTCTATCTCCATTATTTATTTTTCTCTTTTTAAATTTTTTAACTGATACATAAACATTAATTTAAAAGTGTAGGCTTTGTGGGTAACAATAATTCAACACATGTGTACATTGTGTAACATTTAAATAAGTTATGCATGCCTGTCATCTCAATCATTTCGTTATAGTGAAAACATTCAAACTCCTTTTTTCTAGTCTTCGAAATATACAGTACCTTTTTGTTATCTATAGTAACTTTACTGAGCAATATCTCAGTGTTGCTCCTAACTGTAACTTATCACACATTGATCCACCTTTCCTCATTCCTGCTCCCATCCTACTCCCACTACCCCTCCAGTTACACCTATTATACTCTCAACTTACATGAAACCCACCTATATTGTCTTCCACATATGAGTGAATCATGTCTTTCTGTGGCTGGTTCATTTTATTCAGCATAATGATGTCCAGTTCCATCTCTGTTGTCACAGATAACAAGATTTCATTCTTTTATGGCTAAATACTATTCCTTTGTGTACATGCACCACTTCCATGTATCAGTGGATGGAAACTTAGGTTGTTTCCATTTATAGCTATTCTAAATATGCTGCAAAGAACGTGGGAATGTAGATGGCTGTTTAATGTAATGATTTCATTTTCTTTTGGTATATACCCAGGGATGGCATTACTGGATCATATGGTAAGTTTTATTTCTAATTTTTCCAGAAATCTTCATATTATTTTCCACAATGGCTGTAGTAACATGCATTCCCAAAAAACAGTTCCCTTTCCTCCACATCATGGCAATGCTTACCTGACATCTCATTGTGATTCTAATCTACATTTTCCTAATGCTTTGTGATGTCAAGCATTTTTCCATTTATGTTTCATTATTTGTATTTTCCCATCTTTATAATTTATACTGACACCATTTCCTAAAATGCTGCTTGAAGTCCTAGAAGTCTCTTAGGTTTCATCTTAACTCTCTGGAATGTTTCCTTCAGGATTTTTGCCCATTTCTTCCTGGCTTACCTGTTTTCTTCAGCTTAAATATCACCACTCCAGAGAACTTTTGCTCTATCTGAAAGATTATCACATAGATTGTTTAATATATTTCCTTTCATTTGCTTTGAACTGTATATAATTACTTTTTATTGTTTGCTTATTTACTGTTATTTTTCTACCAGTAAAATGCAAGCTTCTATTGTCGTATCCTTGGTATTTAGGGTATTTGTTTTCTGGTCCATAGGACAAATTCATTAAATGTATGATAAATAAACAAATGATGCACATGTATAAATCACATCAATGCAAGAATTTAATTAATATTTGCAAACCAATGTATAATAAATCTCATTCTCAGAAATCTGGAAGAAATGAGAATCCTCTAAAATTTTGAAATTACCTACACCTGACAACTTTAAATGGATTACTTTTCACAGGTTACAATTTCTGAATTTCCAAATATTCTAAAATACAGGTATCTTACTTACTTTCTTCTTCTTAATGCCTTTGAAGACCTAATTAAATGGAGGGTTTCGAAATCAAAGTACCTGGGCTTTCCAGGCAATTGACAAAGACAATTTTATAGACTGTAAATTCCTTGAGACTATGAGCTCCTTAAGGGCATGTCTGAACAAATCTCTGAAACTTTAATAGTGCCTCTAAATGTCTCCTTGTGAGTACTCAGCAATAGTTTGCAGATGGTGATGATAAATAAATAGTTATACAAATTCAGTTTGGGGTCCAAACTATTTACAAATGCTAAAATTAACAAAATAACTTTGGAGTTTATTTTCAACTTTAAAGTCTGGAATCCATATTAAATACACATTTTCCCAGTGTTCCAGGAGCAAGGAGACCTGGTCACTCTCAGATGAGTGCTCTGTGAGGCACAGTCATGCTCTTGGCTCAGAGTAAACTGTTTAAGCAATAATGTGCAATGCATTCAATGCTCTGATGATGTCTTATGGGAAGACCCACCCAAAGATTTCACTTAGTGCTTAGAAATGCTTCAGAAACCTGAGAAAATCAAGTGTACCAGGAGGTAAATATGACAAGAGAGTCTGAGTCTTCACATGACATCAATACTTTTAAACAGGGTAAAAGAAAACTTACACTTAGAAAGAGCAGGCATTGGGTAACATTTTAGTTATCACTGTTAGAATAAATATTTTAACATAATCAGTAAAGTACTTGGATTTCAACTAACAAAGGTTTAGAAATACAAAATCTCTAAGTTATCACTATACATTTTTCTGGTTTATGGACCTGGTATATATAATGAGAAAGACACACTAAATAAGAGTGTATGAAGAGCTTTAAGAAACTCTTAACTCAAAAACATAATTTCTAAGAGCATGATCTTTTAGAATTAGGCCCCCACAGTGCTTGAATAAAAAACATCTTTCATGTGATTTTGATTAAAGTTGTGCAAGGAATGTATACTAAATCTTATTTAGGTAACAATGCCCTAGTAAAATAAGAAAATTCTCCCCAACAAGATTGTCAATGAAAAAAGCAGCTGGGATTATTTAAAAACTCATAAGTGACTTGGAGGACTACTGGATGAGTATTTTCCCCTGAGAAAAAGAAGACATATTTATTCTACAAATACTTTTACCCACTAGTCACTGATTCACCCCCTAAATTGTCAATGGTCCTGAATTTGTAGGATTCACTAAGAGGTTTACATCTGAGTCTAGATCAACTGGTATGAACTCGAAGTCTACACAGAACTGGCTGCTGGGACACAGTCCTACATTTATGTACAAGACAGACAAGGCCAGGAGGATCTACAGTATTACCAAAAAAAAGATAACCAAAACACTTTGTAAGCAAACTGGATTCATATCAATTCAGACTATTTTAAGAAATTAATCAACATAAATATTTGTGTGTGTGTACAAATAACAAAACCCTATTAAGAATGGTTTTTCCTTTTGTAGTCTGAGGAATAATATTGCTTCAGTCTCACTCTTTCAACCAAGTAATAAATGTACATCTCACGCTTTGGCAAAATTTACAGTGGTAGCCAAATACCATCCTATTCCTCACATACACTCAAAAAGATAGCTGTCAGAAGAAATTAAATATTGTTAACTTAATTTTGAAAAAAAAATATGTAAAGCTATAGAGTATTTTATGTGTATAGTTCCACTTTTCAAAACTGCTTCAGAAATGAGCAAAAACCTTGAGAATTTACAAGAAAAATTGCATTTGAATGAAGAGATTATATATCTTATTCCATTTGGGATTCTATAAAAATACTATAAACTAAGTAGATTATAAACAACAGAAAATTATTTCTCATAGTTCTGGAGTGTGGAAGGCCCAAGATCAATACACTGGCAAATTACTTTCTGGAGAGTACTCTTTTCCTGAGTTGTAAATGATACCTTTTTGCAGTGTGCTTATATGGTAAAGAGGGGAAGGGAGGGCCGCCAGGGATTTAGCTCAGTGTTTTTGCCACCTGCTGCACAAGCACAAGGACTCAAGTTTGATCTCCAGTACCAAAAAAAAAAGGTAGGGGGAGGGAGATCCCTAAGGTAATTATGGCACTAATCCTATCATGTGGGTGGCACATGCTTGATCTAGTCATTATCAAAACCACACTTCCTAACATCATCTCATTGGTAATTAGGTTTCAACACTGGGGATTATGGCCATGTAAGCATTTAGAACAAATCAATACAATTGCACACATTTGTTTTTTTCTGTTTTTCATTTGCTCAAAATTTGGAATCAGAATAAATTCAGGTACAAAGATGATTCCCTGCTCATTATTACCAGAACCAAATATACAGAGGCATGACACTTTATGTTGTCTGAAATTTTTGAAAAATATGTAGCTACATTTCCTGTAGTAAGTAAAACACTTATGTCTTCATCGACTTTTGCTAAATGTGGATTTGATCACAAGTTTGAAATATCAATAAACAGCAATGTTTTGACATGACCAAACAGAAGCAGGTCGTGGAGAAAGTTCTAAGAATGAGGAAGGAGTCCTAAATATGAGTTAGTGAAAGATTGATAAAATTCATGGTATCTCCACTTACAATTCTATGGAAACAAATTTGAAATCTAGATGAAAATGATATCATCCAGCAAAATGGAAGCTGACAAACTAACACTTCACAACATAGACACCAGGATGAGTTTTGAAAAGTGATTAAAAATATTCTATGGGATAAAGTTACAAAACTTAATGAACTTATACTTCAGTTTCATCTAGTTTCTAAAGAGCAGATACTTTCAAACATAAAATATTTCAAAACATGTCAAAAATAGGAAAGTTCACAAAATTTAATGAAACTAGCAAAATAGTAATTTAAAAACCTGTTAAATGGTTAAAAGAGAAAACTATAGACATCTTTTTTATATATATTAATTGGTACATTTTAGGTATACAATACGTTTACATTTATCATTGGGTGTTTGTACCTGAACATGATGTATTATATGTTCTTATTTTTTCCCCATTACCTATGTGCCCTTCACCCCCACCACCCTTCCCTATACTTATTACTGAATATTGATTTCACATTTTCAAATAATCAGAATCTATAATTCAGCAATGCATTGAAATTTCACATTACGTTAAGTTGGAGTATGTATTAGGAGAACACAAATGTTTTCATATCAGAAACAAAACCATACTTCAATAAACAAAAGGAAGAGGACAGCTTTATTTTGGCTCACAGCTTTTGAGGTTTTGGTCCATAATCAGTTGGCATCATTGCTTTGGGGCTTGAGAACATGCAGTACATCATGATGGAAAATGTGGTGGAGAAGACTTCAAACAAGAAAGAAGAAGGTGAGATAACCACTTTCCTTTCCAAGGGAAGGGCCCCAGTGACCTGAATACCTCTTACTAGATCCTATCAACTCCCAAAGTGCCACATTAGGGACCAAGACTTTATAATGTGTAACTTGAGGGACATTTAAGATCCCAACTATAGCAGCCTGCCACTGGCTCCCAAAGTTCATGCCCATCTCACAACGCAAATAGTATTCAATCCAGCTTCAAGAATTTCTAAATTCTTAACTATTCCATCATTGTGTAAATATTTAAGGCCAAGGTTTCCCCTGGGATTAAAAGCAAATCCTAAACTGTGAATCCCTATAAAAAGACAAGTCATAAATTTTGAAGATACAATGATAGCACGTGCCCAGAGTACCCATTCTTAGTCCAAAAGGGAGTAAAAGGGGAGTAGAAAGGAATCAGTTAGAGCAAGACCTCAACCCAGCAGGACAAACATTTAACCTTACAGCTGTTTGTCTAGCATCCATGACACACTGTTGCTAATAGTCCATGAGCTTGGTAGCCTCACACCTACAGTTTTGCTGGTTGCAGCCCATGTGGCCACTCTCAGCTCGATTGCATGCTGCTAGCAGCTTTTCTCAGCCAGTGTCCTGTTCCTAACATCCCTTCACCCTTTGATATCTCCATTTCAGCTTCAGCTTCACTCTCACAGCCTCATTATTCATCACTCTACCAGGAATTATTTGCCAAATCTTTTATAACACAATTCCTGGCCCCTAAGACTTTCTTTGGAAATCTCCATGTCAGCCTTCATGACCCCATAGCTCTTGTATTCAGCATGTCTGCAAAACTAGCACCAAGGTCAGCTGCCACTGACAGCTTTACTTGGGTCCACCTGAACCATGGTTGCAGTAACCTCTGAATGCATTGCTGGAATAGGGGGTTCAGGTGAACAAGGCACTTCAAAGTTCTCTCCTCATAAAACTCTACCATGAAAAGTGATTGAAACAAATTTGAATTTATGCATCTGTGAGCCTGTGATGACTGTTGGCCTTGCAGATTTCTGATATTTCTTCTAGGCAGCTTTCCTATTGTCCTGGTACAAAGCTCTTGGCCTCTTTTAAACTGTGGTAATCTAATCTCTTTAGCAACTTCATTTACTTTGGTTGCACTTTTACAAGTGCTCCTTTTCTAGCTGGGCTGTAAATGTTTTCAAATCTTTTCTTTCTCTCCCCTTTGCTCCTGATTCTCACTTTAAATCTGGCAAAAGCAGCTAGCAATACCTATTCTACAGCATGATTGTTTTCCTCACTTGAAATTTCCTCTGGGAGAAAAACTAGTCCATCACCTTTAAACTCAGCCTTCCATTAAATATCAGAGCATGGGCAAAATGTTTCCAATTTTTTACCATGATGTAACAAGGATGACCTCCAGTCCAATTTTACTTTCATCTGAATCCTCATCAGCATAGCTTTCACTGTTTGCATTTCTATCAGCATTCTGCTCTTCTGAACCACAAAAAATTGCCTGTTCATCTCCACTCATAGCATTCGTGGCTTTCTCTAATGCACTCCTCATAACTTTTCTAAACTCCTCCTCCAAATCATTTCTAAATCTCCACATCAACTTGGGTATAGCAATAGCCACCTACTTCTCTGTAGTAACTTTCTAAGGTGGTCACCTTTCTATCACTAAAAATATACCTGAACATCAGTTTGTAAAGAGAAAAGCTTTATTTTATCTTACAGCTATGGAGTTTTCAGTATAAGTTTGATTAGCCTCTATTTTTTTCCCTGTGTCAAGGCTACACATAATAGCAAAGACCATATGGCCAAGCTAAGTTGTTCATCTCATGGCTGAGAAGTAAAAGAACAGTAGAGGAAGAGGCTGGAGACCATATCTCCTTTAAGGGAATGCCCCCAATGAGAGGAAGTCTTTCTTCCTCTTAACGGTCCCATTCCCAATAATACCATTCTAGAGACCAACAGATTTCTTTGGAGGACACTTAAGATCTAAGCTCCAGAAAGAACTAGTTAAACAAAGGAAAAATAGATTTTAAAAGTATATATGACACATTATTTATATGTATAATTATATAGGATTATAAATAACATTTTATATAAAAGGAACTTTTGCATATGTGAATTTCTTTCCTATCATTAGCTCTATTTCATATTTTCCTAATGTTTCAATGATAAATGAAGAATATTTAAACATCCACATGAATTACTGTGAATTAGTAACATTGTCAGATCTCATAGAACACAAAGTATAAAGAAAGATGCTTTTAGATACTTACCTCTTAACGTTCTCAAAATGTCCACAGGTTGTTCAGTATTATTAGAAGTTCATTCAAAACTCTCACTTGCCTGGAATATGTCTGATCCTTATTTTATCATCCTTTCTCTGTTCTGTACTGACACCTCTAGAGTTGAAATTATCTTCTCCTTGCAGTCAAATTTTAACAATCCAGTTATCTTTTCCTCTCTTTATTATTCATCTGTCTTAAACCAAATGAGAAGATTTTTTTTCCAGTGAGACTTACTCTCCACATTTTCTAAAAATGAAAGTAACTTTCTTTTTATGGAATTGAATTCAAATCAAAAAAAGGTCTGAACCCCATTTAAAAGATGGTTTTGTAACTGAAGAATTGAAAGGATTTCTGTATGAAATAGCATCACCTTAAGACAGAGGATGAGGGCCCTGAAGATAGCATTATGATGAATCTCAGAGGCACTCTCCTAAACAATGGGAACACAGCCAAGAAGCAGGGCACTCACGAGGATTTGCAAGGGCAGTGTGACAGGAGAAAAGAGTACCACTTTGTCCCCTAGAGGGCAGAGGCCTTCCTCTCCAGCCTTCAGTATGGACAAGGACATGAGCAGAAACAACAGACAATGAACAGTATGTGAGAGGAAAGGTGGAAATGAAAAAAAAGAAATGAAACAAGAGAAGAAAAATAAGATCATGTGAAAATGATAATACAGTTTTATACCGAACAGGGCAATTTGAAGTCTATATTGGATCTTAATGCTGTTTAATAAATTCAGGCTGTGTAAGTGCATTTTAGAAATGAGATCTCTTTATCAGCCAAACAGGGGTGATCTGTACTAGGTTTCATACTATACAAATGCTTCCTTTTTATGCCCTCTGAGGACAATACATAAGGACAATATATAACTGTGAAGACATTTTATCACGGCCATAAATGAGAAAGTAGTAAATCAATAGTGTGAGAGATGCAGAATATGCAACTCTATCTCCTGCTGTACCAGGCACACCCGGTCTCACCTTCTCTGGTTATTAGTCAAAGCTTCACTGACGCAACTCCAGGGCCTGAAGCGGGAGGAAAGGAGGATGCGCTGACATTCTCCAGGACACAGGGACTCTCAGAGAATGACTGGAATCTTGCTTCCAGAAAAATACCGGGCACTCTCAGTTTTGGCGATCTGTTTGAAACTCAGAAGAAAATTAGATGAACACAATACCACTTCTAAATTTAGAAAGTTGTTTACATATCCTGTAGAAAATATCATCAGCTTTTTACAGTTTACTTCAAATATCTACAGATTATATTTCCAGTTTAATACCTGGGACATTCACCCTATTCATTTTCCTAGCTTCAGTGAATTTCACTTTGGAGCATAACATTGCACTGAAAATGTGTCCTCTAACCTGTGATATTTATGTATCATTTAATATGAAATTTATGTGGTTCCATTACTGATTTCCAAATAGATGCAAATTAGGACACAGAATATTTACCTTCCTTCATTTCTAAAGGACGTATATAATGTTTGACTTAAAATGCCACTGTGCTTGTCTATTTCATAGAAGCTGTGTTTATTTATATATGTCCTTTGTATTTTTAGCACATTGGGGGTTTCAATTTTTAATTTACTATTAGGCAAGAATTAACTAACAAAAAGTACAATGCCACTGAGGGTAAAGGGGTATTTTTTTTTTCTTTTAATTCCTGAGACCATAGAACCGCAGAGAAATATGATTTGCAGCCATATCATCATTTATAACTTTTTTATCTTGTCTTGACTTGGTAGTTAAATATTTCTAAGATGCTTTGGTTCTAAGAGCCCAGAGTTCTAACCATTGCACCATGGAGCCACCACAGCTTGTAAGATCATATTCTTAGGGAGGGGAAATGTGTCAGTCAGTTCCAATTTACATTGTCTGTGCAGGACAAATTTGCAGAAAATGACTGTCCTATTTGTTGAGGATGTTTTCAGGAGTCAATAGCATATATTTCATTTCCTTGATAAACATTTCATACTGTTTAAGTAGTGTGAATCCATTTACATTTCCATGAATGATTCCTTGGGTGATGAAATGCAAATCTAAGACTTAAAACTCATAGGTTTATAAAAATTGTGTCACAGTCATTTAATAATAGTGATTGGACAAATCTACTTTGAATGCAGATACTAATTTCGCAATGATAACTAACAGGAACCCCTGTAAACAAACCAGTATTTTTGTGCACCAAATTTGGACAAAATATTTGATATGTCAGTAATTTTGGCACATGACAATTGTTGATAAAATATTGCCATGAGTAATTCTGTTTCGGGAAATGAAAAAACAAAAAAGTAACTAGTGTTCTAGGAAGGCATCATGATATTCTGTATACTTTCCCCAGTGCTGTTACTGTATTTCCATTTGTTGCTCAGGCTCTACTGCTCACAGTTACAACTTTTCTCATTTTTGCCCTCCAATAATTTGTTATATATAACCTGTTCTTTCACTTAAGTGACACAGAGGCTAGATAAAAGGAAACAGGGAGTTAGAACTCCTGCAAAAGCGAAAGAGATTAAGAGATGGAGACAGAACAGATGGAGGGGAGAGGATGAAAAAAGAATTAAGAAAACAAACAAAAATAAAATTTTCCATTCAATCGACAAAATATCTATATCATACTATTTCCCTTGAACTGCACAAAAACTATATTAAAAGATCAAAATAATATGTAGAAAGAGTATGAATAAATAAGCAAACACTTTTTAAATGGGAAAGGTTTATTTCAAAATAGTTAACATAAGATCTGAATAAAAAGTAAACTCACATGAGCAGATACAAAAATACTTTGATGTTTCTTTCATATTCAAGACAATGTTAAATTTTTTGGGTCACATACTCTATAGGAATTCCAGACATCTAGGTCCCAAGTCCTGCTTCTGTTATTTTATGTGTAATGGTCATAAAGGACAAAGATTTCATTCCCTCTTCTTTCTTTGTAGAATAGGACTACTGATTTCTAAATTTACTTGAGAAGATCTTTATGAAAGTCAAATGAGATCTCATATGCAAAAATTCCCTGCCAGGGATTTAGCTCAGGAGTGCTGTGCCTGCCTTGTAAGTGCAAGGTCTTGAGTTCTATTCCTGGTGAAGAAGAAGAAGAAGAAGAAGAAGAAGAAGAAGAAGAAGAAGAAGAAGAAGAAGAAGAAGAAGAAGAAGAAGAAGAAGAAGAAGAAGAAGAAGAAGAAGAAGAAGAAGAAGAAGAAGAAGAAGAAGAAGAAGAAGAAGAAGAAGAAGAAGAAGAAGAAGAAGAAGAAGAAGAAGAAGAAGAAGAAGAAGAAGAAGAAGAAGAAGAAGAAGAAGAAGAAGAAGAAGAAGAAGAAGAAGAAGAAGAAGAAGAAGAAGAAGAAGAAGAAGAAGAAGAAATGCCCTGAAAATAGTGATGGTGTTCACAAATACAGAGTGACTCTGTTATAATTCCCTGAGACTCAATTTAGAAGGTCAGAAATTCCAAAACATAGGATACATGCAAATCCTTAAAGATTCCTGTAGAATAGAGAGCTCCAACTCAGAGTAAAACATTAGTAATATCATGGCTAAATTGGGGGATCTGGTTTTGTTGTTTCTACCCCTTTTATAACACAGTTTAATTTGTTTGTTAATTCTTATTCTCCTATCAAATATTGTCAGGAGGTAGGTTGATAATAATATTTTTAAAAGTATCTTCCAACAGATTTTCAGATTTTTACAAATTGAGCACAATGTAGAATAATTCATACTCTCATTTTTTATACCCAGATATTTCTAAGTATATAGAAATCTAATTGGGCTTATCCTGAGTAGTGCAAGTTTGTCTTATTTCTGGACTTTTAAATGCTTTTTTTTCTAAAACAAACACAAATTTATTCTATTTATTATGATGAAGAATAATTTTCTATGATGATTTTTTTCTCAGCTAAGCAAATAGACTTTAAATAAAGATTTATTTTGTTTTTATCACATGCTTTAGAAAGATTGAACCAGTGTTTATTTTTCAATTAAGCAGCATAATACTATTAGTATTAATAGGGAACTTATTTAAAGACTAGCAACAAGTCATCTATGTCTTGTCAGTGCTAATAAATAAGAGACAAATCATTTTCAATAGTTACAATTCAGAAACTAAGATTGTAGAATAAAATCATTAATATATATATACAAGAATACATTAATGACTATTAGAGTATTTTCTATAATAGGTATCAGGATAAATTATTTTCTGGTCCAATAATAATTTCAAAAATATAGCTTTCTGGGCCAGGGATTTAGCTCAGTGTTTCTGACCCCTGCCTCTCAAGCACGAGGTCCCGAGTTCAATCCCTGGTACCAAAAAAAATAAATAAATAAAAATAAATAAAAATATAAAGCCATCAGATTTAAAGAAAACTTGATGAAAGAAGTACAGGATTTTGAAATATTTAAAAAGTTATGAAAATATTTCTTACATTGAGGCATATTTATATTCTTTCAAAGGTAATCATTATATATTTATGGTTTCCTGTTTATTTTACATTGCTCTTTTTCTTTTTTCTTTACATTATTGATATCCTGTTTTTCCAAAGTATGAATTTTCACCTTAACTTTTAAAATTATTTCTCCCTGATCAAGGAATAAAATACTTCTTTATAATCATTCATTAAACACAAAATACTCACCACTTTCCCCATAAATATAGTGCTTTTCCCTCTACCTTTTCCTTCTCTCCCCAGTATGATGAAGTTTTCAACTTTTTTATTTATTTATTACCTGTTTTCTCTTCTGCCTTTTTCTCACTCTTAAGTATGGAGTAACATGGATTTTTATTCTATTTTCCAACCTGCAAGCCACTTCCAATGCATCAATGTGATGAAATTATTTAGAACTTTAAGGCACATGCCAGTGTTGGAATGTCTCTTATTGGGTGCTCCTTTTCTTAAAGTAGATATTGAGGCAAATGTTGCATATTTTTAATGTATCCTATTTGTTTGATCTTAATTACTAAAAAAAAAGTTGAAAGAAATGTTACTTACTCTGTTTCCTATGTTGAGAATATGTTACCTACTTTCCTCTCATTGCTGAGACAAAATACCTGGCACCAAAAATTAGAGGGAAAGGGGTTTATTTGGCTTCCTAGTGGTTTCAGTACATAATCAGCCGGCTCCAAGGCTGGGATGGCAAACACAGGAGAAACAACGTGGCGCACACAAGGCCGCAAAGGTAACGAGGGTTTAACAGCATCTTTCTGCCCCTTTTATCTTATTCAGACTACTTAGGTTAGGTAGCACTCACACCCTTAATCCTAGTATCCTTGAGCCTAGCATTGCATCATGAATCAATTCCAGCTTCACACACTCAACATCAAGCCTACACATGAGGCTTTGGGGGGATATCTAGACCCAAACCATAGTACCATATTAGAGGACTTTAGTATTTAGTATTCTCTCTCTCTCTCTCCCTCTCTCTCTGCCTCTCCTCCCATCTCTCCTGTACTAAGGATTGAACTTATGGTCTTATACATGCCACACAGGTGCTCTAACACTGAATTACATCTCTAGACCTTGAGAACTTTATTCTAGTTCACATATTTTTAATTGGTACAAAGTCTTTTCCTTCAATACTTTCTTGAGAAAATTTATGTGGTTTTATTTTTCTTACATATTTTAATTATTTTTAATGGCAAGTTAGCATATCAGGACTCTGACAGTTTAGACATTTTCCTCAAACAGTTAATATGTACACTTCCTGGTAGTTTATAGAGTTGAAAATGGGAAGTCTGAAACCAGCCTAAGTTATTTTTTCTATTTGCTTTAAAGCTCAACATTTTTTCATCTCATTAAAATGTAAGAAATATAGTACATCATATTTAAGATTGTAATATTTTTGTTCACACTGTGGAAGTTGGTAACCAGAGGCTATTAATGAGTCTAAATTCTCTCTAGCTTAGGAAATTTTTTCTATCATGTCTTTAGTTATTACTTCTAATACTTATTCTCATTGTGCTTAGAAACTACATTAATCTTTTATTAGTTCACCAAAATCAATCTTTTATATCATTTCTTTTCCTTTTGTCCATGATTTTTAACTTTATATTACATGCTCTGGTATTCAAACTATTTTTTGCACTTATTTTGCAGGTCAACATTCAGATCAAGTGAGTTATTTCAAGTTATCAATTAAATATTTTATTTGGCAAGTCACATTTTACTAATTTTATTTTATTTTCATTGTGAACTTCATCTTCCTTACATGTCTTCAGAAGTAGCTACTTGGTGTAGCAGCTAGCTGTTTTGATTAGTTAATGTTGTTCTTTGGAGACTGGTCATTGTCTCTAGCTACTACCCACTTTAGATGAGCTGTGACCCACATGGCTCAGCTCATAGATTTGAGTTTACTTGTTTTTCTTAAGCAACACAACTCTTATGGGGGATGGAAGGGGAAAAAATCTCTTGCTTTATAGGATGTTAGTGAATTAAAAACCAGGTCATTAGGATTTGCTGACACTCTAAAGAAGTGTCTGCTCTTCCTAAATTATCTCCACCTTGGTTTTGGTGAAGCTTGGCCCTTTTGTTTGTTGGCCTCCTGCCTGGAGAAACCAAATATATTCTAAAAAGGACATGTCACCATGGGTTCTCTGAGAAAAATTAACTTCCCAGGTTGGTCCACCCTCCATAGTGGTCAGTAGATATCTTATTGCCCAAGTTCTCCATGTAATGCCAAGAAAATTAAACCTCACTTGACTAGACTCATCTTCAAAAGGTGCAAACTACCATGAAACTAAAGAGAACCTGGTAATGCAAGGTGGGGGGAAGGGGGGGAACCAAGTATATGTTCAGAATTCATGAGCTCTATTTATTCCCAGAGATCTCCCAAAGTGTTGAAAAGAAAAGGAAATTGAGTTATGGAATTTCTGTTAGTGTTAACCTATGTGTAATTGGATCACAGTACTATGTATATATACATATATTAACTTATTGGAAAGGATTTGTCCATGTTCATCCTTTAGATAGGCAAGATTATCCAGAGTTTTATTTCTAAGTCATAGAAAGATATACTATCATTTATTCTGTTTTATTTTATTCTTTAGGTTTTGTTATTTTTCAAGTTTTGTAGTGTATATGTGATCATCAACCATAACTGTCAACCTGACTGGTTGACATGTCTAGCAGATTAGTAAAGTACCCTTCTGGGAGTGTCTGGGTAGGTCACTGAGGTGTGACTTTGGGGTCTATATCTGGTCCCTGGCTCCTTCCTCTCTGAGGCTGTTCCTCTGCTTGGTTTCCCAGGTACCATGAAGTGAGCAGTTTTATCTACTATGTGCACGTGTCATGAGGTTCCTGCCTTCAGCCCAACCAACCGTGAATGAAACAATGAACCGAATCAAACATTTCCTTCTTTAAGTTGGCCTTTTGAGTATTATGTCACAGCAA
Organism: Heterocephalus glaber; assembly: GCF_053883595.1. Classification (NCBI taxonomy): domain Eukaryota; kingdom Metazoa; phylum Chordata; class Mammalia; order Rodentia; family Bathyergidae; genus Heterocephalus; species Heterocephalus glaber. Next base: position 10,850,378 of record NW_028258364.1, on the reverse strand, counting down.
GAAAACCTGACCAATACAGTTTACATTGTATATGCATGTATACAAATATCAGATATTTAATAATAAAATAGTTTTTATGATTCATTAGCTGTTCAGAGTATGGATTAAGATTTATTATTTTAGCGTGGCTCCAGTATTTTTGTTTGTAGTTATGAGTAGGTCATCTTACCTAAAGTGCCTTTAGACATTCCCTACATCTAGAAATATTCTGAAATTTTGAATTTCTTACTTTTTAAAAGCTAAAAGAGTAGCAATTGTTACATTTTCATCTACTGATAAACACTATATCCTCTAGTTTGAAGCCCACACTACTAGTTTCCTCTATTATCAAATACAGCTGTGCTTTCTTTACTTTAGCATACATGTGTGAAATTATACATTTCAGCAGTCTACTACAGAATCCTGTTGAAACATATATTATCTCACCTGAATACAGCTTTACCACAGTATTGAAAATGAATGGATGCTAGCAAGTATGAAATTTAGAGTGTAACCAAATACTCCCTAGGTAACAGTGACTTAAAAGCTAATGTCACCTTCCAATGGGTATAATATATAAGAGATAAGGTTATAACATATAAGGATATTCAGGTAACTAATATTTATGGACACTTTCTTCATGTCTAGAAATAAAGTAACTACTTTTGTAAAGAAAAAAGTGAAGCTTCATTTTAAAAACTAAATCATATACTTAGATTGAGAAAGAGGAAATAGTTTACACATTTAACTAGTAGTTCTCATTTGTAAAGATAAGAAAAGTCAAGCAAGGAAGTTTTATCCATTTAGTAGTAGGGATGAAGAGTATCTGGTTTCTGAAATCTTCAAGGTATTTGAGTGGCTGTTTGCCAGTTTTCATGCTAGTTTTCTAAGGCAATTAAGCAGTCATTTGAGTTAGTAGAATTAAAGATCTATAGTGTCTTCCCTTCTATTTTAATTCTTATATTTTAAAGATTGCATTTTAAATTATTTAAGGGAACATATTGTATCTGATTCATTTTAGAATCAATTTCATTTTAGCTCAATGTTTAGATGATGAATAAATGCTAGCAGGACTTGTAACTGGTTACAAGATAAAGAAAATACGATAGCCTAGGACACACACAAAAAAACAAAACAAAATAAAAATCTCAAAATACTTGCCTAGAACAAGGAAGAGCAAAACAAAACAGAAAACCACATATGGCTAAATTTCAGAAACTGTCCTAAAAAAAAAAAAGTGGTTTTGTTGATTTTGTCTTAGATAAGATCTTTCCGCTGTATGTTAACATGTAGATGCTTTAAATTAACTTGTTGTTACCATAACAGCAGACTCCAGGAAAACAAATTTTTTTTAAAAAAGAAGAAAAAGAAAGAGGGAAGAAATGTTAACTCCTGTAACAGTCAAATTTAAGGTGCAACTCATAAACTGGGTTGCAGAGATCTAAATAAACAAGAGGGGTATTCCTTCACATAGGCTGTACAAGGCTGGTTAAAAATCTCTTTTAAATCTCAAGGAAGCAGGATTATTTTGTCTACTTTTTCCAACATAAACAGTGTGAGTCTACTGTGATGAAGATTGCCACATGACCCTGAGAGGAAGCTTCAGGCTTAACACTCATTACAGACAGAGAGAAAAGAGTAACAAAGGAACTTAAATTTTTCACTTCTCTTCAAGGACAACATAAATGTAGCATTTGAGTATCATACCTTGTCCATATTCTGATACCAAAAAGGGACAAAGGAATGAAGAAAAGAACTAGAATTTCATACCACATCACAGCTCAAAAAAAAAAAAAAAAAAAAGCTTAATTATTTTGAACAGGCTCTTGATTCAGAATAAAATGTGGAAATTAAAAAGAATATCTAGTACTGATACGCACTCATACGGGATATATTGGTTCAAATCAAAAACTTTTGCTCAAAGAATAATTTATCTTTTTGTAAGGACTGTACTGGTTACAATATGATTAGTTATGGTAACCCAAGCCACTTTTGCATATGGTCAAAGAGAATAAAAAATTTCTACCTTTCTGGATAGTTATCAGATCTCTGATTATCTTTATTTGTCTAGCAATAGTATTTATCAATAGTATAATTTGTTCATGTTAGAGATTGTTTGTTTAAAATAAATTCCACTCCAACACAGGACCGGCTTGATATATGTGTGACTTCTGCAGTCATAAGGTCCCTTCCTCAAAAGGGTCCTGCCCTGGTTTTTACCATTGCTGTCTTAAGAAGTCTTGATAATTTTTTTAACAGGTCCTCAAGTTTTTATTTTGCATGAGGAACTACACATTATGTAGCCAATCCTGTTCCTATAGGCCATAGCAGAAGCTTTCAGAAAGCAATCAAAAACAGCATTTTTTAAAGCATGATATCCCATGAATGAAAAATAATTTTCTACTACTGACTATAGATTAAATGTATTTATGTTGTTATAGGTAACATTTTCTAGGCTTTGAAAACAGCACACAATTTAGAAGTCACATAAACTGTGACCTTGGAGCTAATTAAATTCAGCATCTAATGGAGTGAAATTTATTGACAGCTCACTAAACTGAATTAAGAGAAACAGTAACTTCAGTATGTGAAAAGTAATAAAGTGTCGATTTTTTTCCTAATCTTTTAGACAATTATTATAAAATTGCTCTAGGCCACTCAGCTAATGTGCTACACCCAATTACTATTCTTAAATCAGTGAGGATATGTCTATTTATTGAAAAGTAACTTACTTGTTATTGTTTCTAATTTTTATTCATTCTTAAGAAATTGGACAGTTATTAAGTATTGAAATTGAGCAAGGCATATCATAGATGTCAGGTTAATGACATACAAAGACTCATTTGCATTGTATTATCTCTCTTTTCAGGCACTTTTCATTTCTAACATGATGTTAGCACAGAGAGCATGAATCTACTCAACCTTCTTCAGATTTAATTTTTTTTTAAGTTGAAATTTTCCACTAACAGTTTTATGGACAAAAGTAGTCTCTTTCACTCTACAGGGATGAAAATCCACTTGAAAACTCTTTCTCAAGGACACTGAAGATTATATCCAAAATACAACTATTCAAAGAAATAAAAAATATTTATAGCCATTATCCATAATCAATTCATATTGTGTTATATATTATACAAAAGATGTTGTCCCTGCCTTCTTTTATCCTATTTAAAGAAATTCAAAACAAAAAAGAAAAGAAAATGTAGAGGTAATAGCCTATAGTGATAAAATATCAAGACAATCAGTGTATTTTAAAAAAAGAATAAGAAAAGAAAAATCCAAATTTCAAGGTTGAGAAGTCAAAGTAAATGTTTAAATCCATGTCAGTTAATTATTGATAATGCCTATAAAAAGGTTTAGATGTTTTGTTTTACCTTAACTTTTCAGGTTTCATGTGTTTGGTTTTTCTCTGTTAATTTTTGAGCAGGGAGATCTTCTCTTATAGTAGTTAAATACACAAGATTAATTTTCTAAACTTTAGAGTAATATTCCACTCAGATTCATTCAAAGAGGTCCTCCTGACCATTGTCAGCCAGTAAAACAAATACAAAATGTGTCTTAACAAAGCTGTGAGTCCTTGTTTACCATTCTAATGTAATATTACAGGCTAGTTCAGAGCAGATATATTAATTAGCTTGATTGTAGTGATCATTTCCAAAGTGCATATGTATATCAAAACAACAAGTTATATACTTAACTACATACAATATTTATTTGCCAATTATACATCAATAAGGCTGAGAAAAGAAAGCACAGAAAAAAGTTCAGTCTTTGCTCCAACTATTTGGCTAATTGACACAATCTTCTACTTTGTTTTATTAGTGAAGATGAATCCTCTAAAAGTTGATGATCTGGCAAAGAATGTTAGTCTCATCTTGTACTAAATGGACATCAGCTAATGTAAAACTAAATGAATTCTGAAAAATGGAGCAGCAGTAGTCACAAAAGCAGAAAACTAAAATGATTAAAAGTAATTCATCAATCCTAAAAAAATGTTGCTGTCCACAAAAGTCTTAAGGAAACTATTGCTTCTAAAGTAACTATCTCACATCATGTCACAATGTAGTGTGCCCTGTAAAATGCAACTCCATATAAGATAATATTATTTAAGTAGGAAAACTAAATTTTTACAGTACCAAATTAAAATACTGAGAAATGTCCCTTTGAAAATCCTCAGGCAAAGGAATCCTATCTGTATTCACTTCCATTATGTACTGAACTGAGAAACACAGAGATACTTACATTTGTAGATTGTTATATTTCAGAACACTCATACCAAAAAAAAAAACAACAAACAAAAAATCTAGTATTGATGCTTTTTCTACTTTTTGTAAGAAGATGTTTGAGGGGCCATGGGTGAAGAGAAGGTAGGACAATGTAAGGTCAGAGGAAAACTGTTAAACTATTGTCATTATAAAATGAATGGAAGTTTATTTTTAAGGAGATAACACAGTAAGCTAAGCCTCCTTCTCCACTGATTCTTGAAATAATTATCTACATCCAGCCCTTCTAATGAACCTAGAGCATACCTTCTGTGGAACTGACTAAAAAATATATTATCAGATGTATAATGAATGCAATGTTAGAAAGATTATGGTGCCTGCTCTTGAACATAGTAATATATGTAACGACCATATATGTAAACTGAAAAAGCAGGGTGAAAAACATGAAAGATTCCAAAAAAGAAAAGGAAAAGGGAAAGGAAAAGGAAAAGGGAAGGGAAGGGAAGGGCAGGGCAGGGCAGGATAGGAAATAATCTGCTTAGTGTTTTATTTAAAAATGTGAAATAGGCCAGGGATTTAGCTCAGTGGTTCTGGCGCCTGCCTTGAAAGCGCAGGGTCCCAAGTTTGATCCCTGGTATCAAAAAAAAAAAAAAAAAAATGTAAAACATTTGACTTTTTCTGTTCTAAAGCCTAATTATCTTATTTTTAAAAATACATTTATAGAAAAATGCTACCTTTTTGTCTCTGGCAATGAAAGCAAGATAGAATTATGTTATCTGTAAGCAATCATAAAGCAGACCCTGTAGTTCACTTTGTTTATAAAGAAATGAGGAATTCAGAATGACGGAAACAATTGACCTCCTCATTATTTTCTCCTATGTTCATTATGACTACATATGTTAATAACCATAGTTGACAAAAGCTCTTGATGTTGGATTTAGGAACCCTTTGTGCCCTAAAGAATGGTCAACGAATACATCTTTAGTCAGAAGATACTTTCTGGGTGATCTAGTCCTGCCTTTCATAAGCAGAAGTTTCTTCCCTAACTCCACATAAATAATTCAAGTGACAGGCAGCTCTGTTCACACTTGGACAGTTTGTGGCACCAGAATCTTCTCTCTTTTAACAACCAACCATTATACCTAATTTGGGCGACTGCAGCAACACAGAATTAGTTTTGATTCCCTTTCAAATTGAATCACTACCATGTCATTCGACTATATTTATTCTGTTTGCAATTGTTTTCCCTTGTACATATCCATATGTCCAGTCCTTTCATCTACACTTACAAAGCCTACCTACCTCTTTTAAATCCTGTTGGTCCACTTTTTCTTTCACATGCATTTTCACACTCACTTTTTCGTTTTTTGTTTTTGTTTTTGTTTTTGTTTTTGCCTTTAACTCAAACCATCCTGGAAGGATGAGGCAGGCAGACTGAAAGTTTGAGCCCAGCCTGGCAATTTAGCAACTTAAGTGAAAGCCTCTCTGAAAATGTAAAATAACAAAGGACTAGGAATACAGCTCAGTGTGAAGGCTCTGGGTTCAATGCCCAGTACCACACCAAAAAGAAAAAAAATATTCTGCCCAAGTACCATGCATGCCACTACAAATATGCTGTACCTCTAGGTAGTCACATGTCTAACCTCTTTGAATCTTTCAAATCTATATGTTGGATTCTTTTCTTTATAATATTCATCTGTATTGATTTCAATTGTATTTTCACTTCACCTGTAAGGTGGGGGCTATATTTTTACACTTATTTTATTTACCATTTATCCCATGCATGAACTAATCAATATTCATAACTTGATTTCCAAAGTAGGTACTATCTTGATGGCACTTTTTCTTTGTGTTCTCTATTTTGATATTGTCCAATTTTATAATATGGGACTTATATTTAAGATAGAATTTTACTTTGTGCTGACCACATAAAAGTCAAAGGGACAATGTTCTTGTACAATTATAATCTATAGTATATTTCACTATATTACTACTTTTATACCTAAGGCATCTAAAACTATTTTTCTGGTTATATCTGTGTGAACCTAGTCATATTTAAGATGATTGTTTCACCTCTGACTGCATCTGTGTCTTCTTTCCATTTTTATTTTGCAATATCCATAGCAAATTTTTTTTTTCCTTTAAAATAAGGGTTCATGTAAAATGTGCATAGAAATAACAGGAAAAAAATGTCTACATCTGAGACCTCATTCTCAGTATTCCTAACCTGAGCTTATTTTTATGTTTCAATCATTAGTAAAGAAATTTAGGGCCAGGCATTTTGCACCTGCCTGGCAAGCACAAGGTCCTGAGTTTGATCCCTGGTACCAAAAACATGAAAACAAACAAACAAAGAAACAAACAAAAAAGAAATTTAATTTCCATATGACAATTCCATCATGTCTACATCTACAACTTTAATGGAACTTTACCATAGTTTTGAACTGATTTCTTCATTAGTTATAGACAACCCAAGCCTTCAGGGGCAGGAACCTGGTACTTGGTCCTTTATCTCCATTGAAGTCACTGTGGCATCCATCCTGTTTCCTGAGCGGCCTGCTCAGAGCAAATACATCCTATGTTTTGCCACCATCTTTTTTAAAAAAAAAAAGAAAAGAAAAAAAGCAACAGGGCCAGGGATTTAGCTCAGTGGTTCTGCTGTCTGCCTTGCAAGCACAAGGTCCCAAGTTCGATCCCCAGTACCAAAAAAAAAAGCAACAGAGTCCAAGAACTTAATGTTCCTATCAAAGGAATTTTTCTCGAGATCATATCATTTAAATTTTAGAAGCAGTGTAATTGTCACAGAAATATTGGTACCAGCCTTATAATATAAATTCAGAGTGATATTATTTGAGTTAACCTATTATTCAAGCAAATGACTCACTCTAGATTTTTAAAGTTAGTGGATTCATGCCGTTACTGTAATCTGATTATAAGCTAAGACAAAATTTTATTTTATTTTAAATGCCAAAGAATTCAAAATGCAAATCAATGTCACAGTGATAAAATCAAATGCTTTTCAAACACAGAGCAGAGAAGGTAAGAATGATTTTCTTTGAGTTTTATCTTTTCGGTATAAAATTAAGAACCAGATATTAAATCACAAAGTCGAGCTGATCTTAAGAAGCTCAATGAATATGAGAGTGAAATGAATGGCATGAGAGGCATTAGACCTCCCAGAACCTGAGCAAAGAGTGAGGCAGGCTGAGATAAACAGCCCTGAGAAGTCAGAAGGAAATGAGGGCAGTGACTGAGCACTGCAAAAAAGATACCACTCAGCCTAGCAGCAGAAGTTGAGGGATAAAGTGTGATAAAGAGCTTAAAAAGCTAAAATGTCCAACAAGTTTCCGATGGCAGATGTCACTGCGTGTGAGTCCAGGGCAGAATCATAGCATAAAACACAAGAGGAAGCCAAACAGAAATAAATAATAATCCGAGGCTATAGAAAAGTCAAAAAAGGGCTTTGTTATTTACCATTTTATTTGGAAACAACACCCTTAACAAGACAATGATGAATATTCCAAGACAAACATAAAGGGCATTATTGAAATGGTAGATATCAGTCAGGGGAATTGGAAATGAGCTTTCTTTAATTAGGAACCAGAGTGGAATAACAAATGTTAAAGCGACATTTGGAGATACTAAAGATGAGACAATATGTTTTCATATGTTACTATTTGCTGATGGACCTGATGATGTATCACTGCAGAGGATCTTAAGGAGTGAATAATAGTTGGCCATCTGGTTGCAAACTGACAGCTTTTGAAGATAGTAGTTCAGAGAGAATGAGAGCGGAGAAAATAGAGTTTTACCAACTGCATCAAAGTTATATGGGAGTAAAGGGGTTGCCTGCTAATGAAGATAATTACCTCTTCTTGTTAAGAGAAGAAGGCACAAAGCTACAGCTGGATAATAAAAAATTCTTCTAGAGCAGAATGGCACAAAATTATATTCAATTCAAGTCCCATGCATTATTAACTCCTTCAAAATTAAAGCGTTTCTTTAGTCTCTGGCATGACCAAGGCATAAAACAGAAAGATCACAGGGTCTGAAGTCAGAAAAACATAGATTCAAAATCTACATCTACATCTACAGGTGTAATTTGGAGCAAATCTTTTGAGCAATCCTCATTTTGAAAATGAAGATATAGCTACTTATGTCCCAGGGTTGTAAATGGTTGGAAAAAGATGAGTATATTAAATGACCACCACAGTAACTCACATTCATATTCATATAACAAATATCTATGAGTGATACTATGAGTTAGGTGCTATCTGAGTATACAAAGGTGACTGCAAACAGAGTAGATTCTCCCTTCTTCATGTAGCTTATTAGTTTATGTAAGACAACACATTAACAGGACAATTGCAAAACTAAATGTAAAAATAACTATCATGGTAAGTGCTGCAAAGAGAAATTACATAAAATTATAAGCAGTGTGATGGCTTGTGTCTAGGTACCCCTCACCCAAAGCCTCATGTGGTCCTAGGTGGGGCTTGAGGAGGCTGGATGGAGGGTGTTGCTGGAATTAAGAGTGTGTGTTTACTAAATTAATCCATTGATTGGTTTGGCATAGTTGTGGGTATAAATAATGGGAAGGCCCACTCTGCATGTGAGTGCTACTCCCCCTAAGGGTGTGTGGCCTGTATAGAACATAAGGGACAGAAAGAAGGCTGCTGCTGTCACTTGTTTCTTTGCTGTTTTGCTGTCTTCTGCCCCCTATGAACTGTTTCTCCTCTGCGATGCCCCTCTGCGATGCTCCTCTGCCATGCCACCCTTTCTTGGAGCCAGCCAACTATGAACTGAAAACTCTACAAACTGTGAACAGAAATAAACCTTTCCTCCTTTAACTTTGGGTGTCAGGCATTTTGTCTCAGTAATGAGAAAAAGTAACTAAGACAAGCAGATTATACAAGTAATGCATGTTCTTTATGAGTCTGCCGAGGCACCTCAAAAGACACCTCCAAGTTGATATTAGAAACAGAATATGACTGGGAAAAATAAAGTGAAAATTATCAAAAGGAAAGCACTGTGTGTGGTGAGACAGGAGAGACAGTGAGTATCAGATAACATAGGAAGGAAAAGTCTTGAACTATATGGGTACAAGGACCATCAGTGAAAGCTACCACTTTCTCTTTTGCATGCACTGCTCCTATGATCTTCGTTGTCTAACCAATAAAAACACCTAAATGTAACTTCTCTGTATTCCTTAATATATTCTTAGATATGTAACAAATAAGATCTTAAAAAGATTGCAAGATTCCTCTTAAATGTGTATAATGACTACTACCTTGTTTTTATAGTTATTTTTTATTGGTATATGTTTATAGTATGTTATGATTATGCTCATCATAGGAAGTTGGTACATGTATGTGACATTTCTCAATTCTTTAGAAGTGGGACAACAATGACAACTGGGCCACTCGGCAGCAGACAGAGCTTGGGCCACTGACCTGTAATTGCAAGATAGATAAAATACAGTGCAGCCCCTTGTCCAGTCTTTTCCCAGAAAAGGGCAATTATCTCTCACATTCTTATTTTCCTAGTAGTCCCCTAGATTAACATCAAACCTAATCCTTGCTTCTGGCTTTGTACTTAAAGGAAATGGCGTAGATTCTCATCAACCTTTGGATGAGTTAATTATCTTAACATATTCTCTATGCAACTAGGACAATCTAGTTAAGCTAAAGGAAAATATGTAAAATGTTTTTAAACAATGCAAATATATTCATTGCTGATTTTTCATAGCTTTCACTGCTCAGCTGGGGCCTCTACTCCACATTACCTTTATGGGGGCTTGCTGAGACCGGGACCACCATGCGACCATAAACACATGCCATAAACATACACTCCTCATTGGCTATGCAAGTGACAGTTCCATGTCTGATACCAAAGAGACAGACAAGTGCAATCCCACCATAATTGTGGAATGAGGACACTAACATATTGGCAAATGATTATACAGATTGCATACCCCTTACTGTCACTACAGAGTCAGAGGATATATCTCTCATACCTGCTTTAAGGGCTTTTCCTTTTTTATATTATACTGTGATTTTTTTTTAACCATCACACTAACTCCAGGAAGTTTATTCCAATAAACTTGCAGCTATTGTTGTTTATTTCCAATGAATCTTCTACAAAATATATATATTAGTCACATTCATAGGCCTTATAATTGTCTCCAACTTAATGTCTCTTAGAATCGATAGCAATCAAGTAATCGTTCTAATAATATATTAAGTTAGAATAGAGAAATATCTCAAAGGTGTTTTGGGAAATAAGTTCTCATGTAACATTCAAATCAAATCAATCAAATCAGAGGGCACTGATGTCCTCATTTATAGAAAAGAAACGGAAATTCAGATTACTATAGTGAGTAGCCAGGACCATATGCTAATAATTGACAGAGTCTGGATTTGAATCACATCTGATTACATTCTTTGAATAGCACTACCAAATCTCAAATCTGACATCTGCTTTTAATTTTTAAAGTTTGTCTGTTTATAAGCTACTTTCTACCAATTACACTAACAGAAAGCAAACAAAATGTAGGGGCTGATAAGGTACTGGTTGGTATGCATATTCCTGCCATTCTGCCTCACATTCATTAACTGAATGTAGGCACTTAGAATCCCAGAGCATTAACCTCATCAGACACTGCAGATAATAACTGACCCCACCCAAATAACAGGATACAGGAAGCATTGACATAAAATAATGGAGTCATGTCTTCTAAGTAGAAAAAGGATTAAAATACTTCAGAAATAAAAGAAGTAAAATACCCTTTCAAAATGTAAATTACTTCTTCCTACAATGATAATGTACTAATTCTAGGAGTCAAATAAATTATTCAAGGACACTGCCATTTAGTTTGTTTCTTGAGTCCATGGGGAAAAAGTAATTATGTCTCACCCAGCCAAGCCTGTGATAACAGCTGGCAATGAGAACAAAAGGGAAGGTAAAGTCTTCAGAAATCCACCATGATGTTTCATACTTCAGTGAAAAATATCCTTGGAGGGACTTTAGAATCAATCACTCTAAGGTTCTCATTTTACATTCAAAGGAGTGGAGACCCAACGAGGTTAAGTACTTTTCTTGAGGTCATATAGTTTATGGCAGTTCTTAAAGACAAAAGGCAGATTCCAACCATGCAAGGCTGGAAAGAAAACTACCAATTACTCAGCATGTTCTGTGATGCGTTATGCACATTGCCTTACCTCATGCTCAGATGAGCACAATGAAAAAGATATCATTTTCTCTTCCATTAGAAATCTATCAGGAAGTTGCAGATAAAATAACTAGCCTACATTCATACAGTAAAAGATAAACCTAAAGATTTTTTTTTCATCCAAATATGGGTGTCAAAGGCAAAAAAATGTCTTGTATGTATGCTCTCTACTAATAACATGGCAAGCTACTATTTAAATAGATTTTTTTTCAGTGAAGTCCCTTTTAATATTATATTTCTGGAATGTATGATATCTATACTAACGTATCTGTACTTTCTTGAAGCACTGTCTTATTTGAGTGGTTGCTTAGATAATTGAAATAATTTGGAGATCATTCAGATGATAGACATTGTCCTCCTGGATTACTGTCCCAAGCTTTGGGAAAGTCTTCAAGTGCAGGTGCTTTATATAGAGAAGTTCCCTGGAGACTAAAGGGATACTGTCTTCCAGATTTGCAATGGCTTTTCTTCCTGAGTAAAGAATCATGTTTTGCCTCTGCTAAGTGGATAATTAAGTTCCCTGTAGGAAGACAAGGCCCTCTCCACCTGACCATTCTTATCACATCACACCTTTTTAAGGTGATTTGGGCTAGGAATAATATGGACCGGGAGAATGAACAATCTAACTTTCACTTGAGTGATCCAACCCCTCCTCATTTAGTGCCAACCATACCCCCTGTCCTCTTCTAAGCACATACTAACTTCGTTTGTTCGGTTGTAAGGCATGAGCTGCCTACACTACATGGGGGGCAGAAGCAAGAGCCAGACATGCTGGGTGGTCCTGTCACTGGCAGCAAGAATAGCAACTTGCTTGAAACCTTAGACTTGTCCACACTTCTGATGCAGTTGCACAGACCTCCTTGAGTGTTCTGCAAGTTTCCTCAACCTGTCAGAGAAACTAAAAGCTACCATCTGCACCCACAAACAAACCTCATGAAGAGAAATTCCAACTAAGAATTTAGAGGAATGTGGGGTTCAACATCAGCATGCTTTCTGAAGGAAAATTTGATCACAATATTTCAGATCTCATTTAAGCACATTCTAACCAGAAGAAATGGGTAGAGATTCCTCTGAAGCCAGCCTGTATGCTAGATCCACCCGCAAAAGTTACCTTTCCGTTCTGAAGAGGCAAAGCCCAGTGAATGTTTATAGGAAAGTTGCACCACGTCCATGTCTTTTCCCTGCTCTGTCCCTTGATATTGATGTCCAACTGACATCAATAATTCAGATCTCTCCACAGCACTCTTGGTTGAAAGACAGAATATCCTTTAGTTTCTGACTTACTGTCACTGGGTGAAACAAATTTAAGTATGAAGACAAAGACTAGGGAAGGAGTGAATGAGACAGTATAACCTCATCCTGTGTTTTAATGAGTAATAACCTTCTAAATCTTCCCTAGGGTTTCCAGTCAGTAGTCTATCAGATCCAACTTAGCCCCCAAATCCCTTTCGAACGTGTAATAGTGAAAAATGTTTTGAATCTCTCAATCATTATTTTAGAAATTACTGAATCAGTGATATGAAGTGAATGATTTCAAAAAGTAATATTTTATGTTTGTAAAATGCTTTACAATATACAAAGCTTTTACAACTTTGAATCCTTTTATATAGGAAGGGGAAGTGTTATTTTTATTTTAAAAATAAGAAACAAAATACTATAAAGATTAAGGATTATGTGGGAAATAAATTTGAAAACAATCAACAAATATCTTTTTTCCTTCCCACTCTGCCCCAGCCCCTTCCTCTGTCAATTTAGATTCTATTTACAGAGTACTCTTTAGCTCTTTTCCTTTTTGTTTTTTTTTTCTTTTTTCTGAAAATATTTATACTATTTTGCACTTTAATAAGAAATACTATAATCAGTGTGTTTTCTTTCCTGTACTCTTACAAAAAAAGTAGTCTATATGTCTTATTTAATTTTGTGAGTGCTCTCATTTAAAAAAAAATCAGATTCATTTTGCTTGAATTCCTGACTAGATTTTTTTTTTCTTTCTTGGTGTTTGGTAAGCTAACTCTGACATTTTAGCTATAGAAAAAAATGTTGATAAATCTGTTATGTTTGTCACCATACCAAAACCAAGAAAGGTAGGAAATGGAACAGCTGGTAGATATTTCTAATCTAAACTTGTCAGACAGAGTGTGCATGAAGAGAAATCTGTTGATGTTGATGTTTTTGATCCAATCCCCTGGCAGGATGACCCCTGCAGGAATCTCCCCAGAGCACCATTTCTAGGTGAAGCACTGCTCAGTGACCGCTTCCACATATCTAAAAAATTGTAAGAACTTGCTACAGAAATGTTTATTTTTCCAAATGAAATGCCTCCTTAAAATCCTTTGTTGTAGTACTGAAATTACAGAAGAGATAACGTACTTTTATTATGTTCACTACTCCAGTGAGCAATTCCAGAAACAGGAACCAAAATGACTGCTTAAAAGTATCCACCTTATGATGTTTATATATTGCACTACAGACTACATTTCACATAGTTTTGACAGATATAACTTGGAAAAAGACTATTCCTGTGTTTGAAAAGTGCCAAATACTGTCTGACTTCAAGTTGGTGGCATTATGGGAAAACAACCAAAGTTTAATTTAATATTTATTCCCAGAGATCAGATGCATGAAAAATATTTTATAAAATTTGCTGGGTTGAATTTTCTTTGTTTTTTTCCCCCCAATTTTAGTTCACATTGCAAACAAATGATATATGTTTTCTTCCCAGAGTGTTCAATTTTTAATTTTTATACTTAAATGCACTTTCAAAATCTGCTGAAGTGTCCTAAAGGAAGCCATTAGCTTGATTCATTGATTTATGGTCTTTTTGTATTTTGTGTGGTTTTTTTCATTTTGGTTTTTCATGTACCAGCACATAAACACTAGAAGCTATTTAACAAGTTAGTTTCTCAAAGTATTTTAGGAGATTATTTCTTCCTTAGATAAATGTGCTGATTTGCTTAACACTGCTTCAGAGAGCATACAAAGCAGTTTGAAAAATATGCAAATACTGTGTTGAGTTTTTGTTTAACATTGGAGAAAAAATAACATGTCTCCTACTTGCACATATTGGCATTTTTATTTGTGAAAGAAAAAATATAATTCAGGTTTTTAAAAAAATTAAGTAACAGTAAAACTGAAAATTTCCAAGCAAAACTAAAAAGGAAAAAGGTATTTTCGGTCAATTTTCAATGGAAATCACTGGAGAATTTTCTGACAAAACAACAGGAGAAGTCAAAATCCAAAAGAGGATCTCTCTTTTGGTTACATTAAAAATATTTAAATGACCAAGGGCATTTATAAACAGTAATTCCCTCAGATATCTGTGGTTCTTTCTCTCAACAAGTGAGTAGATCAAATGGTATTGCCTAAGGAAGTATATGAGTAAAATAAGCATCTTTATTAATTTTAGTACAAGTTTTCTCTTTTGAATGTTTATTGCTTAACTTTTGTTGGCCTTTACTCTCTAATGGTTAAAATTCCCCCAGGCCCATTTTCAAATATGTCTACATACATACAAATTTTTAAACATTTACCTTAACCATTTTAAACAAATTTCATACTTTGAACCACAGCTAAAGTGTGTAAAATTTTCTTTCTTCTTTAAAACAGTTTTTAAAAATTGATCTTAAACAAGACCTTACCAAAAAACTGTTGTGACTTGATTTCTCCTTTGTAAAAATGTAAAGATAGGAGCACGATTTTCTTTTGGGGGGATGGGGGGTAGGTATGCGGGAACGAACTCAGGACCTTGCGCTTCTGAGGGAGGTGCGGTGCCACTGAGCTAAATCTTCATCCCAGCATGATTTTCTTGATCAACGTTGTCTTCACCAATTTTGAATGAACTCTGTAAAGAATTAAGACCAAGAAAGACAAGCCTGTGATTTCAACACGTTTACCTTGATTTTGGTGTGTGTTTTCTATAGACTCGGTGTCAAAGCAAACAGTATACTTAGAAAAGGCTCCAAAGACAGAGACACAAAGCAATTTTCCAGTCTGCAGCAAGAAGCCTACCAGTCAGTTCGCTCACACAAAGACTGGGAGGCCTGAGTTGTTATCTGCTTGATGGCACTTCAGAGATATCTCTTAGGTCCCTGAAGAAAGATATTCAAGGGATTTAACACTATCAAGAAGTTTTTAAAAAAAATTTATATCTCCTTGGGCATGGCGGGACATGCCTGTAATCTCAGCACTGCGGAGGCAGAGCCAGGAGGATTCCCATAGGAGTTTGAGTTTGAGGCCAGTCTAGGCTACATAGTGAGTTCAAGGCCAGCCTGAACTACATAATGAGACTCTTGTCTCAAAAAAAAAAAAAATTATATCTCAAAAAGGTGGAGCAAACAATTATATTTACAAGATTTCTAAAGTAAATGCTCTAAGAAACAGAGGTAGTAGAATCCAAAAAAATATTATGCAAAGTTTAGTCAAACTCAGAGAAGTATTAAGGTCATTTTAATACTTATGAAAATATAAATATAAAAATAATCAGGGCACAAAATTAAGCAGAAAAGCCTTCTTTATTTTTTAAAAAAATTATTTATTTTAGTACCGGGTGAGGAACCCAGGGCTTTCCCACTGAAGTATATCCCCGGCACTTTTTACATTTTTTGACAGTGTCAAAAAATTTAGCTAAGAAGCTAAATTGCCCAGGCTGGAATTTAACTTGAAATCCTCCTGCTCCAGCAGAATGCAAGTGGCACCATGTCCACCTGACCCTTGTTTACTTCAGAAACAAATTTAATCTTACTTTCATGCAAAAAATTGGAATATAATATGCAATATCTTTCCTAGTGATTGTTATATAAATATGAGATTCCCTAGTAAGACCAGGAGATAAACAATAGGCAAATGAGATAGGGACCTGAGTAAACTGAAATAAACCCTGGGGAAATAAGAACACAGAGAAAAAGCTCCTCCAACCCCAGGAAGGAAGCTGGAAGACACTGAAGCAGGGGAACAGGTGTTCTCCTGCTGTCAGAGCCCCAGCTAAAAATGACAACCCTTGTTTCAAAGGACAAGAGCCTGGGTAAATCGTGACATGCCCCTGGGAAGCTGGGGAGCTTCCCATTTGCATGGCAGAAACTAAAAGTAGCAACTACATTGCTTCTTTGTCTCATTCTCTGGTGTTCACCAAAATAGTTCACAGCTAGTAAAAGTCTACATATAAACACCTGAACTTGGGCACTCCCTGAGCAACCTCACTTGGAGCCCCTCTAGGGTAGCAAGAGCTACCTTTGTTCTATACTCTGCTCACTTCCCACTGCTCTCCTGTCAGCCTCATTCTACATTGTCCTAGGACAAGAGTCCAGAGGGAAGAAATTGGCTACACTAGCAGAAATGAGAAAAACAAATTTAACTAAGTACAAATCACAACAAGAACTGAAAAGCAAAATTTATATTCAAAGCAAAATAGGAAAAAATACTTTAAAACACCTTTCCAAAGCCCTCCATCATAGTTATAATCAGACTAAAGCTAGAATGTGTCCTTTTTCAAATTTCAGTTTACCCACATACTATTTATGTGACCTCAGCTAATTTATTTAACCTGTCTCAATTTCCTAAATAAAACTGCAGATGATTTATAAATCATTACTTGATATTTGGTAGAATTGAGTTAGTAAGTGTAAGGTGCATAAAACAGTGCCTGATATATAGTAACTAAATTATGAGAATGAACTTTCATTATTTTATTTATTTATTAATTTCCCCCAATCATTTATTTTATTATCATTATTTTTTCCTCTGTAAAATGGCATTTTATTCAGATGAAGTTTCTTTTTTTATTAAGTTTATTGGTACATTTTTGGTATAAAGTTACATTCAGCATTGGGATCTTGTACCTTTATATGATGTATCTTAGTTCTTATTTTTTCCCAATTTCCGTGGCCTCCTTTCACCCCCTCCACCCTTCCCTAGTCACAAAGACTTTGTTACCATTTTTTTGTTTTTCTCATATTTTTTCTTTTCCCTTCTTTCCTTGCCCCTACCCTTCCCACTTCCCCTACTCCTTTAGACCTTTTCTTCCTATTTCACGTTATCAATTATTCCATTTGAGCCTTATTTACACTTTTAGTTTTTCATACCAGAGAAACTATTTGGTATTTACACGTGTGTCCTATTAATTTCACTTAAGAGTATGACCTCAATGTGTATCCATTTAACTATAAATGTCTCTAACTTTTTGTTCTATATGGCTGAGTAGTACTTCATTTTATAGAAAAACCACATTTTCTTTATCCAGTCTCCAGTTGATGGTCATTTGGGCTCTTTCCAAGAGATCTCACTTAACCCAGCTATCCCTCTGCTGGGTGTCTTTCCAAAAGAATTAAAAGAATCATACCACAGCGATATATGCACACCCATGTTTATAGCAGCACAGTTTGTAATAGCTAAAATTTGGGAATTTTCACTGTTTTAGTCAAAGAAGATTTGCAGCTAGAATTGTATAACAAGGCTTTTCTTGTTTTGGGGATCACAGAATTCTGAATTGGCTTCCTGAGGATGATCGTCAATATTTTCAATCTTTTGCTCTTATTCCCCTTAGGTGTCATTGCATTTATTTATACATTCCATGGAAAGATGGCCTTCAATGATAAATTTATAAATAACACGGAACTGAGTTCAGCATACTGAATGATAAGGCTTTACTGATAGAACAGAAAACAAATTTGTTGTTGGAAGGGGATATGGAATAATAGCAATAGGAGAGCTTTTGGTATGATCAAGATATCACAATACATTGAACAAATTAGGGACAGAAGGAAAGTACTTCAACATAATAAAAATGATTTATAATAACTTTTCTACATCCTCCCAAGAAGGACAACCATAAGCACATGATCAACTTTGTAAAATGCAGACTGAGGGTGACTGAAAGAAAAGCAGGACAACCCATGGTAGCAACACCTTTGAGGTCATACATGCTCTGAAGAAGTCACACTTCCTCCTTTGTCTGGAAGACATTTCCCCAGTAGCATACCACCCACATCAGGAGAACCAGAATCCAACTGGTCACTACAAACTTTTCTGCTCACACAGCGGCATCAATAACAAAAAATTGACAAAAAGACAAAATATTTTTGTGGAATGTGATGTTCTGCTGTGTGTTGTTCCATGCTTTGAAACTGACTACACAAAACAAATTGTTAAATACCGATCACCATATATACTTCCATTACATTAGGTTGAGAGAATGCTTTGCTTTAAAAATAACTCTAAGAACAGTATTTATATTGTATTTTCTCATTGAAAACTGGACAGATTTGCTTCACCTGTAATGATTGTGTTCACATAAAATTAAATGAATGCGGGCAATGAGTTGCATTTTTCTCCCTCTATGCAGGATTAAGCAGAAAAAAAACAAAACAAGAGGCATTACAATAGCTTATTTCAGGCTGCACAACAAAGCCACAGCAATCAAAACAGCATGATATTGACAAAAATGCAAACATGTAGACCAATGGTATAGACAAGAGAACCAAAGAGTAAATCCACATATTGACAGCCAACTGATTTTTAGCAAAGATGCTAAGAACAGCCATTAGAAAATTGACAGTCTTTTCAATAAGTGATACTGGGAGAACCAGATATACACATGAGAAGAATGAAACTAGAACTATTTCTTAGAAGCTACAAAAATCAACTCAAAATATGTTATGGCTTGTGTCTAGATACCACACCAAGGCATCTTGTGGCCATAGCTGGGGGTTTTGTATAGGTGGCTGGATCCAGAATGTGTGATGCTGGGATTAAGGATGTGATTACTAAACCAGTCCACTGATTGGTTTGACACCCACCCTAAGCCAGGTAGCCTAGATAGAGTATAAAACGGGCAGCAAAAAAGCTGCTAGTGTGGCTTGTCGCTTGTTGGTTTGCCTGCTTGCTGCCATCGGTCTGCCTGTTTGCCTTGGACTATTTCTTCTCTGCAATGTCCCTCTACCATGAAACCCTGCCTTGGAACCAGCCCACTGTGGACTGAAACCTCTACAAACTGTGAGCCAAATAAACCTTTCCTCCTTTAACTTTGGGTAGCTAACACAAAATGGACTGAAAGCTCAAACTTAAGACACAAAACTATGAAACTCCTAAAAGAAAATACAAGAAAAATCCTTCAAGAGATTGGAATGGGCAAGGATTTGCAGAGGAAAGACTGCAAAAGCACAGAAAACAAAAGCCAAAATGGACAACAGGATTATATCAAACTAAAAGCAAAGGAAAACAAAAGACTCATTTCCTGCAGAATGGGAGAAAATATTCACAAATTAAACATTTGATAAAAGGTTGATATCTAGGTTATAAAATGAACTCTAGTAGTCAAAAGTATAAATGAGCTGATTTTAAACAAGGCACTATAACCAACAGTTCTCAAAAGAAGGCATATGCAAAAGGCTCCACACCCCACCCCCCACCCCAGGCCAGGAGCCTGCCCAGAGAGGAGCTGCAGGGCACATAGGCTCCCACCGGAGGCCCACCATTCCATCCCTAAGTGGTGGCCAGTCCTGGGGAGTAGCTGTGTAGCCCGGACCAGCAGGGCTGTAGGTGGATCCCAGCTGGGGCTCTGCCCTGACCCCAGAGGCTCTGGCACACCCTCCCAAGCCAAAGACCCACACAGAAAGGGGCTTCACAGGCAGCCAGGCTTCAGCCAGAGAATCACCATAACATTGGCCACAGCCAGGGACCCTCCTGGAGACTGTACAGGTATACCAGCAATACGCACAGGCTCACCCCGATACCACTGATAAGTGTGAGGAGACTCTAGCCAAAGCCTGTGTAGACAGCAGAAACTGGGGTGTACAGCCCTCAACCAAAGGCCCTCATAGACAATAGCTACATAGAGGCCCCAGAGAGAGGCAAGCCTAGATACCATCCCAAGTGTTCTCAGGCCCCAGCCAGAAGATGGCCCAGACAACACATCAGCTCAGGGATACAGAAGGCCACCACTCTGAACCCAGGAATTGATGAACAGGTGAGCAGCAGAGTAAAGGCTGCTCACTCAGTGGCTTGCTGAGAATTCAAGACCACTGAGTAGGCAAAAAGTCACCTCAACAAAGACACAGGAGGCTGAATCTGTTGAAATGAGAAGAAATGTAAACAAACCCCAAAACCAGACTTCCAGATCACCTAAGGGAATGCCAAAGGGCAACATTAGAACAATCTGTTACTCAACAACCTGGACTCCATGAACTAGCAATGAAAGGAGACCTGGAAAAAATGAAATCAGAAATAATTTCTCAGTTAACAGCAGAGATTGTACCCATAGCACAAGATATGATTAATGAATCTAGAGTGGACACAGATTAAAATAAAAGAGGAGCTGAGGAATATGATGGAATCCCAACATAGGGAACAAATGGAATCCATAAAAACAGATGCAAACAGATTTCCAGGAGATTAAAACTCTACTGAAAGTTTATGGAGCAGAATGAGCCAGTGCAAGGATAGAATTTCAGATATAGAAGATAAGATTGCAATTAGTAACCAGGAAAACAAAAATTTCTTAAAAATAGTAAGGGACCATGAGAAATCAATCCAAAAGCTGCTAGACGATGCCAAGAAGAACAACATCAGAGAGATTGGAGTCAAGGAAGAAATAGGAGAGTGCAGATGACATAAAAACATCCATTCACAGAAGTAATGGCAGAAAACTTCCCAAATAGGGGAAAAGAACTTGACATAGAGATAAGTGAGACATATAGGACTCCAACTAGCCGTGATCAAAAAAAATGTACACATAGGCATATAATAGTTAAGATTCCAGAAACCCATCAGAAAAACAAAATTCTACAAGCAGTTAGAGAAAAGAAACAAATTGCAAACAACAGAAAGCCCATCAGAATCAAAGCAGACTTCTCAACACAAATGCACAAGGCAAGAAGAGCAAGGAGCGGTGTACTTCAAGCCCCAAGGGAAAAGAACCTCCAACCCAGATTGATGTATCCTGCAAAACAATCTTTCAAAATTGATGGAGAAATGATACTTTCATGATAAAGAGTACCTTAGGAACTTCATGAATACGAAACCAGTACTCAATAAAAATTTAAACAATATCCTAGGAGAAGACAACAAGTATCACAACCCCAGAAAGCCCTGCAGAATGAATCCATCTGGAATGACAAGAAATTTAATGCAAAGAGGGAGAATCCAACAAAAAGAAAAAATCGTGAAAAGGATAAGTCAAGGCATATCAGCTTTAACCATCAATGTTAATGGTCTCAATTCACCAATCAAAAGAAATAGACTGGCAGAATGGGTCAAGAAGCAAGATCCAATATGCTGCATACAAGAAACACACTTCATTCAAAAAGAAACTGATACACTAAAAGGTAAAGGGTGGAAAAAAATTTCCATGAGGCAGGAACCTGGAAAAAAGCAGGAGGAGCTATCCGCTTTGCAGATCAAGTGGATTTCAAACTAACCTTGATTAAGAGAGATAAAGAGGGGCACTATATCCATGTAAAGGAAACTATCCAAGAGGAAGAGATAACAATCATTAATATATATGCGCGAAACACTAGTGCACACAACTATATAAAACAAATACTAAAGGACATGAAAAATCATATAAGCACTAATACAATAGTAGTGGGGGACCTTAATATCCCACTCTCACAAATAGATCAACTAGACAAAAACAATGAAATACTAGAACTCAATCAAACTCTTGAACAAATGAACTGAACAGATGGTTACAGAGTGTTCCACTCCATAAAATCAGAATACGCCATTATTTTCAGCTCCACATGGGTCATTCTCTAAAATAGACCACATATTTGCTAACAGAACACGTTTAAGTAAGTACAAAGGAATTGTAGTTATCCTCTGTATATTGTCAGACCATAGTGTGATGAAATTGGACATCAATAGCAAAAGAAACCAGAAGAATTTCATAAACACATGGAAACTGCATAACACACTTCTGAATAATCAATGGGTGAAAAAGGCAATTAAAGAAGAAATCAGGCAGTTCCTACAACTAAATGACAATGACAATACAACATATCAAAATGTATGGGACACAATGAAAGCAGTCTTATGAGGGAAATTCATAGCAGTGAAAACTCACATTAGGAAAACAGAGCAAGCTCAATTACACAACCTCATGCAAACCTTAAGCTTCTAGAAAAAGTAGAGCAGGACAAACCCAAAGCCCATAGAAGGGAGGAAATTATAAAGATCAGGGCAAAAGTCAATGCAATGGAGGGTAAGAGAATGAAACAAAAAAATCAATGAAACCAAAAGTTGGTTCTTTGAAAGAATAAACAAAATTGACAAACACTTAGCCAAACTTATCAGAAAAAGGAAAGAAAAGGCCCAAATCCATGCAATGAGGAATGAAAAGGGTGAAATTAGAATGGACCCAGCAGAAATCCAGAGGATCATCAATACCTACTTCGAGAGCCTATATGCCAATAAGCTGGAAAATACAGAAGAAATAGACAGAGTCCTAAATACGTGTGAATTCCCAAAGTTTAACGAAGATGATCTAAAAATTCCAAACCACCCAATATCAATCAATGAAACTGAAAATGTAGTTAAAAACTTAGCAACTAAGAAAAGCTCAGGTCCTCATGGCTTCACTGGTGAATTCTACAAGACATTTAGAGAGGAACTACTGCCACTACTGTTTAAACTCTTCAATGAGATTGAAATGGAAGCAATACTCCCAAATTCATTCCTGGAAGCAAGCATCACCTTGATCCCCAACTCAAAGAGAGAACTATAGGCCAATCTCACTATTGAACATAGATGCAAAAACCCTTAATAAGGTATTGGCAAATAGAATTCAGCAGATCATTAAGAAGATCATACATCCTGACCAAGTCAGATTCATCAGAGGGATGCAGGGGTAGTTCAACATACACAAATCAATAAATGTAATACACTATATCAATAGGCCAAGGACAAAAACCATATGATCATCTCCATAGATGCAGAAAAAGCACTGACAAAACTCCAACATGCATTTATCACAAAAACCTTACAAAAAATTAGAACAGATGGACTCTACTTCAATCTGATAAAAGCCATCAATGAAAAACCAACAGCCAGTATCATACTAAATGGTAAAAACTGAAATCCTTCACACTAAAATCAGGAACAACGCAAGGATGTCCACTATCACCACTCCTCTTCAATATCGTCTTGGAAACATTAGCCATAGCAATTAGACAAGAGAAAGAAATAAAAGGAATAAAGAGAGGAAATGAAGAAGTCAAATTGTCATTATTTGCAGATGACATGATACTCTATACAGAAGACGCCAAGAACTGCACCAGAAGTCTTCTAGACTTAATAACCAAATTCAGTAAAGTAGCTGGATACTAGGTCAACACACAAAAATCAATAGCTTTTCTGCACACACAAAAAACACTCATTGACAGAGAAATGGGGCAAACAATTCCTTTCACAAGAACATCCCAAACACTGAAATACCTAGGAATCAACATAACAAAAGAAATCAAAGACCTCTTCTCTGAAAACCATAGCACTCAAAGAAAAAGAAAAAAGA
The DNA here is from genome assembly GCF_053883595.1 of Heterocephalus glaber. NCBI lineage: Eukaryota > Metazoa > Chordata > Mammalia > Rodentia > Bathyergidae > Heterocephalus > Heterocephalus glaber. The sequence continues at coordinate 10,826,443 of NW_028258364.1, read as the reverse complement.
GATTGAAAAGGATAACAGAAAATGGAAAGACAGCCCTTGCTCCAGGGTAAGAGGATCAACATAGCAAAAATGGCCATCCTTCCAAAACTGCTATATAAATTCAATGGCAATCCCAATTGAAATCCCAGCAGCATACTTCACAGACCTGGAGAAAACAATCCAAAAATTCATTTGGAACAAGAAGAGAACTAGAAGAGCAAAAGCAATACTAGGCTATAAAGACAAGGTAAGGGGTATCCCAATCCCCAACTTGAAACTATACTACAAAGCTATTGTGATAAAAACAGCATGGTAGCATGGTACTGGCAAAGAAACAGACCTGAGGACCAGTGGAACAGATTAGAAGATGCAGAAACAACTCCAGACACATTCAGCCACCTCATCTGTGACAAAGGAGTCAAACACCCTTACTGGAGGAAAGACAGCCTCTTTAATAAATGGTGCTAGAAAAATTGGGTTTCAACTTGCCAAAGATTAAAACTAGACCCAGATCTATCATCATGCACTAAACTAAAATCAAAATGGATTAAAGATCTAACTATTAAAACAGAAACGTTGAACCGGCTGGAAGAGAGATTAGATACAACTCTTGAAGACATTGGCAAAGGAAAAGATTTTATGAACAAAACCTCAGTTGCCCGTGAACTAGCACAATCAACAAGTGGGATCATTTCTTACTAAGAAGCTTCTGCACATCAAGACAAACCACCAACAGTGTGAAGAGACAACCCACAATGTGGCAAAAAATTTTCACCAGCTGTCCCTCAGATAAAGGTCTACTATCTAGAATATACAAAGAACTTAAAAAAATCAGACCTCACAAATTTAAAGACACAATCCAAACATGGGCATCTGAAATGAACAGACATTTCACAGACAAAAAAATAGAAATAGCAAATAAACATATGAAAAAATGTTCGACATCACTGGTCATTTGAGAGATGCAAATGCAAACAATGCTGAGATTCCACCTCACCCCAGAAAGAATGGCTGCCATCATGCAATCAACCAATGACAAATGCTGGCAGGGCTGTGGGGAAAGGGAGACCCTACTCTACTGATGTTGGGAGTGTTGTCTGGTGCAACCACGATGGAAATCAGTATGGAGATAGGTCACAGAGCTAGGAATGGAAATTCCACTTGACCCAGCTATTCCCCTGCTAGGTATGTTCCCCAAAGAATTAAAAGATACATACCACAGTGATATATGTGCACCCATGTTCATAGCAGCACAATTTGTGATGGCTAAATCTTGGAAATAACCCAATTGCCCATCAAGTGGAGACTGGATAAAGAAAATGTGGGTTTTTGTTTTTTTTATGGGTATTACTCAGCCGTAAAGAATGAGAAAGTAGAAGCACAAGGACCCAAGTTCGATCCCCGGCACCAAAAAAAAAAAAAAGAAAAGAAAAAAGAAAGTAGATACACTTATAGCTAAATGGATCCATATTGAGGAGATACTCTTAAGTGAAATAAATAGGACACACATGTGTAAGTACTGAATAGTTTTTCTAGTGTGAGAAACTGAAAGTGTAAATAAAGACTAAAAAGTATAATAGATAATGTGAAATGGGAAGAAAAGGGCAATAGGGAAATGGGAGGAGTAGATGAAAAAAAAGAAGGGAGAGGAAAAATTACGAGAAAAAGAAAAAATGGAAGCAAAGTCTTTGCAGACAGGGCGGGGTGGAGGGGTTGAAGGGAGGGCAGGGGTATGCGGGAAAAATAAGAACCAAGATGGATTATGTAAAGGTGCAGATTTCCAATGATGAATGTCATCATATTGTATAAAAAAAGAAGGCATATGCATAATCAACACGTGTGGGACAACTGCACCATATCATAAATCACCAGAGAAAAGCAAATCAAAACAATAATAAAATATTACCTTATATCTATAAGAATGAGCATTACCAAAAGACTTAAAGTTATTGCTGAGATGTGGGGAAAAGGAAATCTTTGCACAATGTTTCTGAGAATATTAATTAATGCAGTCATTATGGAAAACAGTATGAATGTTCCTGAAAAAATTGAAAGCAAAATTACTATATGATCTAGCAATCCCACTCCTGGGTACATGTCCAAAGGAAATGAAATAAGTATGCTGAAGAGACGTCCACACTCCCATGTTCATTCTTGGACTATTCACAGTAGCCAATAAACAGAAATAATCTAAGCATACATTAACTGATGAATGGATAAAAAAGATGCAACATATGGACACAATAAAATACTATTCTGTAGTTAAAAATCCTATCATTTATGATAACATGGATGGAAGTGGAGATTATTATGTTAAGTAACAAAAGCCAGTCACACAATCTTGTCCATATGTAGGACATAGAAAAGTTGATCTTACAGAAATTCAGAGTGCATTGATGGGTACCAGATGCTGAAAAGTTAACGGGAATGAAAGAGTAGGGAAAGACTGGCCAATGGGTAATAAACTACAGTTACATAGGATAAAGAAGTTTCAGTGTACCATTGAATAGTAGGGTGACTATAGCTAACATTAATGTCCTATGCATTCAAAAAGCTGGAAGAAAATATTTTGAAAGTTTTCACCATAAAAAAGCAATAAATAATACATTTTTGAGGAGGTAGGTAGGTTTAATCTGATTTGCTCAATGTATACATGAATTGAAACAGCACATCTTACCTCATTAGTATGGACAAATGTTTATATGTATCAACTCAAAAATAAGTTTAATTAAGAATTTTAAAAAGAACACCAAGAAACCATCACAGGTTGAGTCATTATGAGATGGTCCAAAAGTTTTAAGTGGATTTTTGCCAAAGAAAATCATGAAGCCTCTTACTTTCTTCCCTCAATTATTTCCTCCAAGTATTTCTGGCATGAATGACTAAATGCTGTAGAAACAGTAACTTTTAAAGTTTAGCCCTTAGTGTACCAATTGCTATCTGCATGATTGCAGGCAAGTTACTTAGAATCTGTGAACATGTTAGATAGACAATTGATCCTCCTTCATAGAAGAAAAAAGAGGGTCAGCATTTAAATAAAAAATAAAGCCAAGTTGGCAATATTTTACAATGTAAAATATGACAAGGTCAAATGTGACAAAGACGCATATTTTATTTTGTTACTATTTCCAACTCTTCATGATAATTATAGTATAAAGAACTTTTTCACTCAATACACATTGTAGCATTGACATACATGCAATATAAACAATGCTTTAGAAAAATATCAGACAGGCACAGTTAATATAATTCTCTTAGTAACTGCAAATATGTGGAAGAAAATAGATAAAATTAAAGGCCTCATTTAATAAAGAATATCAACAACTGAATTTATAGAATATGAATGTCATAATTTTTAAATTTCCATTAAATATTTGTAAAGTAATCATGCACAAGCTGAGAGGGAAAAAATTTCCATAGTTTACAAAATGTGAAAACCATCCACACTACAGTAGTTCCTCAAATTTTAAATATACTTACAAAATAGCAATAAAATATATTTCTCAATAATTACTGGGTTAAAAATAAACTATAATTTTTAATTATACCACTTAGAACCAAACCATGCCCATATACCTATGGAATGAAAAAAAACTAACACTTGGAAAAACTCATAGTTAATAAATCCATTTGTGGAGAAATGGAATATTTCAAACAAATAAATACACATTCAAATGTTTAAAAATGTAAAATGAGAAATTCAAGGAAAATAGGGAGTTTTTAAAAGGTAAATACTCAAAAAAAGGTAAATACTCAAAGTGATAAAATAGAAAAAAATGACAAAACTGTAAGTAACATGATAGGAACAAAACCCAATAATAACCAAACCACAAAAGCTAAATCTGACTCCTTGGATACTTGTGATGAGCAATCAGTTCTCATTCTAATTTATCCCTGAGAAATTATTGTCTTTAGTTTTTGTGTATATCATTTTGTTAGAGTTTAATATAGTCCCTGTAGGATTCATTACAAACACAGGCCCATTTCTAATAAGAGTCGATTTGAAAGCATAAACTACCAAAGTTAATCCATCAAGCCCAACGGAGATTGTTTCCTAATCTGTTAAAACCTTACAAAGATACAATTGCTGTAAAATCAGTAAATTCTTGGAGGGGAAAAATTCTGGTAGAGCTTGTATGTTTATTTTTAATCAAAAATTCAGGAAGATAAAATAGTACTGCATACATGAAACAATTGTTTCTAAATCTGCCTTTGAAGACTTTTCAGTCATTTACAACAAGCCAAATGTATTTCTGGATGAGGAGGAAGGAAGGACAGAATAATATAGACACAAAAGTCTTCCTCTGACATGGTAAATTTTATAAATAAGACCTCTTGGTACTTTACTAAATAAACATAGTCAGATGGAACCATCAGGAGATATGATATAAGAACAGGTTGTAGTAGAGAGTACTGAATGTAGAGCCAAATAGATCTAGTTTTGAGCATCAGTTCTGATGCTTATTAACTACATAATAATAGGTAAGTTTGTTTAACTTCTTTTTAACTTTAATTTTTTAAGTCTTAGTGACGGCAACCACAAAATAAAGACATAATAATCCACTGACAACATTCTAGAATTCTAGATAACATGACTACACAGAGTAAGGCTAATGTAAGTATTTAAAGATAATGAAAACAGCTAGTATGATGACTTCTGCTAAATAAGTAGAAGGTTTTTTATTACTATGTACTATTTATAAATGCTAGTATATTAATTATATTTATACAAGTACACTAATATAGTTAACAAATAATACCAAATGTCTTGCACTGTCTGAGGGATAAGAATGGAACGCTGAACAAGTTTGACAGCTTCCTACCTGTAACAACTCAAATTCAAGTGAGCCTTTCTCTGCTCCTAAATAACTAAGCATTAATCTAAACCTAAATACTATGAAAAAATTGACTTATTTTAGATGCCAGTCTTGGCTTGTATCTCAAAAGCCTTGGGAATTGACCTAAATGTTTCAGGCTACATAGTTAGAACAGATTTTCATTGTTCAGGTAGTAGTGCATTGAACAGACAATAGATATTTGCAATCCTTTGGCTGAGAGAGGGATGGCAAGAGTGCACTGATGTAAGAATGTGCCAGAGAAAGAAGCAATAGGATTAGTTTCTTAGTTTTATACTAGCCAATGTGAACTAACCAATATATTAAATACACAAAAACAAGTTAGTTCAAGTGAAAAGTAGGGGAAAACATGTGTTGTACTTGAATTTCACTTACACCTTAATTCATTTACCTAAGCAATTTACAGCCTTCACATCATATGTAATGAGAAAATGTGGACCTTCAAGTTCTAAATTCTAATCCAGACAAGGAATCCTCCAAGAAGACTTCTCAGTTCAGGAAAAGTCAAACATATTTCCTTCCTATAAGTTTCTTGTACATTCTTTAATTATCAGCTATTTACTATATCATACTGCATCATATGTCTACTTATAACTTTGATTGTCTGCTTTTGAGATCAAGGATAAGGTTACAACAACATGTGGCTATTCAAAAATAGCAAAATGTCAGGGGGCATTTTAGGCAATCTGTGACCATTGAGTTAAATTTCTTAAGATTTCTAATTTCGTATAAGTTAAGACCCATAACATTGCAAACGTCATGCATAGATGTAAAACTAAGTTTACCAATTTCTGATATCTGTGAAAACATTAGAGGATCTTTATCTAACAATCAAGGAATCTGTTTCAAGTCCTCCTCTCATCAATTACTCACTGTAGTGACCCTGCAAATATGTTTCTTTTACCTTTCTGAGTCAGTTTTTTTATGTACAGAATAGGTATATCAACACTTGTTTCTCCTAGATGATTCAAAACCCTTAACAGTAGCCTCTGAATTTGTTAAAATACATAGGAATAAAAGTTACGTATTCCTTTGAAGAAATAGTTTGAAAAAACATGTTTGGTATTATTTGTACTTTCTAAAAGATATGCAATTTGAACACATATTTTTACATTTTTGGTGTATGTTTTACTGTTAAAATACAGGAATAACAGGAACTAATACTGGAGGATCCTCCATCCTCTACATTTCTATAGTGAGTCAAATTTTTAATGAATCCTCTGCTATTTACATACTTCTACAAATTGTGTTTTCCTGGGCTGGATTGGCATGAGAAACAATTAATTATCAATGAAATTTATACTTGCAAATCATAAGATCATTAATTAAAATAATTCTTTTAGAAGCTTGTCTCATTCTTTGACTTCAGAGTTTGGTACTAAAAAAGATTATTTAAAATGTTCAATGAATAGATGCTCAGAAATCTCCAATTCCCACTGAAATAAAAATTCATACCAGACTATTCAGATTACATTTTATATAAAGCTACTTAATTTTTTCATCAAAATATAAAAATGAAGGCAATTAGCAACATCTGATTAAAATAATGGTGCAGCACACTTGATTATATTTGCTCATTAATTTTCTTTATATTTTTTCTTGTGTTATGAAATGAAACCGTCTCAAAGCCTTCATAGTACAGCCTCTGTTAAAGGTCAAGTCTTCCTAAAACACCCTCAGTAAACATTCTTAATGTTGGAAATTGTTCTTCCATTTCTTAGAGATTTAGAAGGACGGGCTGAGTGGAGAAATAACCATAGCAATGAATTCCCTTAAGAGACACTGAGTGGTTTGAAAATGTGATTGAAAACAAGATTCAGGAGATTATTTTTAGCCTATAAATACATAGTTTCTGATTCCACTTTCATATCTCTGAGGGAAAAAACGACCTGTAATATCATTATTTTTGCTATTTACAGTGTGCATGGGGTCTCCCAAGTAATAATTTTTCAAAGTATTTTAGATGTGGAAGATAAAATCCTGACCTTGATATTACAAAATATTATCAAGCAGATAACACTCTTCATCTAAATTGGAGGATTATCAGTATTAAATTGTATATACATAGTTCCTTAGAAGTTCTATAATCCCCAATTTTAGGAACAATAATTTTCATTTTTACTTACCTGTCAAACATCTATGATTCAGATTAACTTGACATCTCCATGAGGAACAATAATTCTGTTTAACTCAATGCAACAAAGCAGGGATTATCTACCTACAGCCTATAACAAAATTAGAAATATCATTGAAATATTCAGTTATCCTATAATAATAATTTTTTGTTTCTAGATTAAAGCAGCCTTTATATACTCAAAACTAATATTCTCCAATAACCAAACGAACATGCAGCTAAAAAAGGAAAGGTCACATGGAAATTTGGGCTAACAAATTATGTCTAATTATGGGGTTGGTCAAACCACCAGGAAGTAAATTAGTCTTCACCAAGGTATACAGTTGTTGGAGTTCTTCTGTGAGTCTAATTGTACTCAAAATTACTTCATTTTCCCAGGTGCTGTTCATTTTCTTCTGTATTAAAAATTTTGCTTTAAGAAAAGAAATGTTTAAGAGATGAATGAAGTTGCTTGTTTCTTATGTATTTATGAAAGATGCACACTGTTTAAGAAAAAAGATGAATTGTGTTTAGTGATTTTCCCTGAATGTGATTAGAAGTGCCTGGGAAGGCTGATGGATACTGACTGAAAGGCAGCAGGGACAAGGCAGGCAAGGCCAGGTCTCCAGGCTGACGGGTGGATGTAACTCTGCATACACGACCACACACTAGAGACAGGCAGGAGGTATTAGGTCCTGCAAAGGCCACTATTCATCTTGAAAATTGTGCAGCAGCTAGAGTCCGATGGAGAAGGCAGGGCTTTTGCGTGCAAACAGTGCCTCCTAAAGGACTCTCAGTGTTCATTATCCAGGAAATGCAACTTGAGGGGTGGATGCAGGATTTTAGAGAGAACCTGGTTTTGCTTTACTTTTCTTCCTTTCTTCTTTAGATGCTAAGGCACAGGAAGAGAGTTTAGGCTTGTGAAATAAAAAAGAAACCTATGTTGAGATGAATAGACCAGTAAGAGGAGCTTGTTCCTTGTTTGTTTTCATTCTTAATTCCTAGAAAAGGGACACATTTTAAATGTATTTATTGTCATTATCATTACCATTATTATTATTATTTTTGCTTAAAGTCTTGTATTGGTACATTTTAGGTATACAAAACGCCACCATTATTTTGAGAGTCTGCCATACAACATGTGCATATTTGTGAATAATCTACAGCATAAAAACATGTGTTAAAATACAATAAAATTTTGTATAGCTATTCATTTTCATTAAGGACATTGCAAACATTTGGGATCTGTCTGTCAAATCCAGACAAAACCAGAAATGAGTGATTGCAAATTAATGAGTATGAGAAAAATAACATTTAGCTGAGATCCATTTCATTTCAAATATTCTGCAATTAGGAAAAAAAGAACAAGTTTACATAAGTCAACTGTATCACTTATGGAACATTGGCCTGGTATTTTAAAATTTCATTTGACAATCAGTGGTACGTTAATTACATAATTTGATAAGAAAATACTCTTAACAAGGTAACTATCACTACTATTGTATTGTCATATTAGTCACATAAAGATTTCACAAGCACTGGATTGGAAGAAATGATGAGTTCATAGTTAATTAGCTTTCAATTTCAACAACAAAAATCTTCCTCACAAGCTTTCAAATGCCCACTTAAAAGAAAACATAATAAACTTACTAATATGAAAAGAAATTCTGGGAAAAATGGAAAGCAGGCAAAAATAAACAAGTCAACGAAATATAAATCTGAATTAGGGTAAAAATCATTGACAATTCTATCAAAGAAAAACCAAAATAGGCCATACCACCACCTCAGAGCACTGAGGAGGTGAGGCTCTTGAGTGCCAACATACTACCCCCCCCCCAGCTGTGCCGAGCCATTACCTATATCCACACGACAGAGATGCAGGGGTCATAAAGGACGTTGTTCTGAGCTTGAGAAGATAGAGTAGAAGTGAACAACAGAGGGCTTCTCTGAGGCCCCTTGATGAAAATTAAAACCCATCAGAAAAGTGAAGAAAATCTCTGCAATAAAGACACACCAGACCACCTTAGTTGGGGGAGCAGCAGTGTGGACCAGAGGAGAACAGCTGCAAGCAAATCCCAGCCAGGGCTCCACCCTGACCCCAGAGTCTGGGGCACAACAGCCCAAGCCAAGGGTCTGCTTGGAAAAGACCTGCACAGGCACACAAGCAACAGCCAGAGGGTCACCATAATACCATCAGTAAGTGCCCAAGACCATAGCCAGAAGCTTGCTCACAGAACAGGAACTGAGAAGCACAGCCCCCAGGCAAAAGCCCTCCCAGACAACATCTACATAGGGGCCCTAGCCAGTGGCACAACTAAATACCATCCCAAGTATGCACAGGCCCCCACCAGAAGCCCACCAGAAAACAGGTCAACTCAGGGATCCAGAAGGCCACCTTTCTGAACCAAGGAATTAGTGTACTGGTGAGCAGCAGAGAAAAGGCAGCTCTGTGGCTTGCTGAGAATTGAAGACCACTGGGTGAGCAAAAAGTTGCCTCAACAAAGGCACAGCAGGGTGCATCTACTGAAATGAGAAGACACATAAACAAGCCTCAAAACAAGACCTCCAGATCACCTAAGGCAGCCCCAAAAGGAAACAAGAAGGAACAATCTGATACTCAACCACCTGGACTCCCTGAATTGAGAACAAAAGATGATCTGGAAAAAAAGAAATCAGAAATAATTTCTGAGATAACAACAGAAATTTGCACATAATGCAAGGCATGATTAATAAATCTAGAGTGGACACAGATTAAAAAAAAATAGAGGAGCTGAGTAATGTGATGGAATCCCAACATAAGAAACAAATGGAATCCATAAAACAGATGCAAACAGATTTCCAGGAGATTAAAAACTCCACTGAATGTTTACACAGCAGAATGAGCCAATGTGAGGACAGAATTTCAGATATAGAAGATAAGGTTGCGATTACTGACCAGGAAAAGAAAAATTGCATACAAATAGTAAGGGACCATGAGGAATCAATCCAACAGCTGCTAGACAATACAAAGAAGAATAACATAAGACTGATTGGAGTCAATGAAGAAACAGGAGAGAGTGCAGATGACGTAAAAAACTCTTCACAGAAGTGAAGGCAGAAAACTTCCCAAGCAGGGGAAAAGAACTTGACATACAGATAAGGGAGGCATACAAGCACTCCAACTAGCCGTGATCAAAAAAAATCTACACATAGGCATATAACAGTTAAGATTCCAGAAACCCAATAGAAAAACAAAATTCTACAAGCAGTTAGAGAAAAGAAATCATATACAACAGAAAGCCCATCAAAATCACAGCAGACTTCTCAATGCAAACCCTCAAGGCAAGAAGAGCTTGGAGTGACATATTCCAAGCCCTAAAGGAAAACAGCCTCCAACACAGGTTGATGTACCCTGCAAAACTATCTTTCAAAATTGATGGAGAATAAGGCACTTTCATGACAAAGAGCACCTTAGGAAATTCATGAATACCAAATCAGCACTCCAAAAAGATTTTAGATAATATCCTAGGAAAAGACAATGAGGATGACAACACCAGGAAGGCCAGCAGAATGAATCCATCAGGCACAACAAGAAATTAAATGCAAAGGGGGAGAATCAAACAAAAAGAAAAAGTCATGACAAGTATAAGTCAATACATATCAGTTATATCCATCAATGTTAATGGTCTCGATTCACCAATCAAAAGATATAGACTGGCAGAATGTGTCAAAAATCAAGATCCAACAATGTGCTGCATACAAGAAACACACTTAGTTTTAAAAGAAACTCATAGACTGAAAGTTAAAGGGTAGAAAACAATACTCCATGTGACAGGAACTCAAAAAAGCAAGAGTAGGTATCCTCTGCAGATCAAATGGATTTCAAACCAAAATCTGAAACACTTCTGGTCCCAAGAATTTCGGATAAGGGACAGTAAACCTTTACATACAAATCTAGTGTGAACATGTGTTTTCATTTCTCTTAAGTAAAAACTTAAGACCAGAACTGTTGGTTCTTAACAGTAGTAAAAGAAATTTCTATATTGTTTTCCAAAATGGTTTTGTCATTTTACATTCACATTATCAGTATTAGAAAGTTCTAATTGGTTCACACCTAAGCTGACATTTGTTCTTTTAAAACTTTTAACTTAATCTTCCTAATGAGTATACAATATGATCTTATTAGTGTACTAGTTAGTATTTTTCTGATTCTCATGTTGCACACCTTTCCTTCTGCTGTGTTGGCTATTTATCATCTTCTTGTGTCTACTTTTTAATTTGGTTGTCTATTAATAAGCTGTAAGAATTCATTATATATTCTAGTCATAGGTTATATAATATTATAAATATGTTCTGGTTAAGCACTACTTTTCATTTTATTAACGATGTCTTCTAAACTTCTGAATTTTGATGGAATCTCACTTATCATTTTTTTTCTTTTATACATCATGTTTTTTATATCCTAGGAAATTGTTGCCTACTGTAAATTTTTTTGTGTATTAAATTCTTTTATTGGTACATTGTAGGTATACAACATAATTACATTTCTCATTGGGAATTGTACCTTTATATAATGCATCTTGGTTCTTATTTTTTCCCCATTCCTAGCCCTCCCTTCACGCCCTCCACCCTTCCCTATTTACAAAGACTTTATTTCCATTTATTCCATTTCTCATCATTTTTTCTTTCCCTTCTTTCCTTTCCCCTGTGCCTCCCAATACCCCTACCCCTTTAGACCTTTTATTCCTATTTTACATTATCGATTATTCATTCTAATAATTGGTACATTTTAGGAATACAATATAATGACATTCATCATTGGAAATTTGCACCTTTACATAGTCTCTCTTGGTTCTTATTTTTCACCCTTGCCCAGCCCTCCCTTCAACCCCTCCAGCCCTCCCTATTTACAAAAATTTTGTTGCTATTTTTCGATTTTCTCATATTAATCCCATTCCCTTCTATCCTTTCCCTTAGCCCTCCCACTTCCTTCCCCTTTGCCCTTTTTCTTCCTATTTCACGTGACCTATTATACATTTAGTCCTTATCTACACTTTCAGTTTCTCACACCAGAGAAACTATTCGGTATTTACACATGTGTGTCCTATTTATTTCACTTAAGAGTATTGCCTCAATGTGCATCCACTTAGCTATAAATGTCTCTAATTTCTCATTTTTTATGGCTAAGTAGTACTCCATTTTATTAAAAAACCACATTTTCTTTATCCAGTCTCCAGTTGATGGGCATTTGGGCTGTTTCCAAGTTTTAGCTATTACAAACTGCGCTACTATGAACATGGGTGCACATATATCACTGTGGTATGATTCTTTTAATTCTTTGGGGAAGATCCCCAGCAGTGGAATAGGGGGTCAAATGGGACTTCCAGTCCTAGTTCTTTGAGGTTATCTCCATACTGATTTCCACAGTGCTTGCACCAGTCTACACTCCCACCAGCAGTGGAGCAGGGTTCCTCTTTCCCCACAGCCCTGCCAGCATTTGTTAATGGTTGATTTCATGATAGCAGCCATTCTTTCTGGAGTGAAGTGGAATCTCAGCGTTGTTTTCATTTGCATCTCTCGAATGACCAGTGATGTTGAACATTTTTTCATGTATGTATTTGCTGTTTCTACTTCTTTGTCTGAGAAATGTCTGTTCATTTCAGATGCCCATTTTTGGATTGGGTCTTTAAATTTGGGAGGTCTGATCTTTTTAAGTTCTGTATAGATTCGAGATAGTAGACCTTTGTCTGAGGAAGAGCAGGTGAAGATATTTTCCCACATTGTGGGCTGTCTCTTCACACTGCTGGTGGTTTCTCTTGCTGTGCAGAAGCTTTTTAATAAGAAGAGATCCCATTTGTTGATTGTTTGTGCTGGTTCATGGGCAACTGAGGTTTTGTTCATAAAATCTTTTCCTATATCGATGTCTTCAAGGGTTCTACCTAACCTCTGTTCCAACTGGTTCAGAGTTTCTATTTTAATATTTAGATCTTTAATCCATTCTGATTTTAGTTTAGGGTATGGTGAGAGATACAGGTCTAGTTTTAATCTTTGGCAAGTTGAAGCCCAATTTTTCCAGCACCATTTATTAAAGAGGCTATCCTTCCTCCAGTGAGGGTGTTTGGCTCCTTTGTTGAAGATGAGATGGCTGAGTGTGTCTGGCATTGTTTCTGCATCTTCTAATCTGTTCCACTGGTCCTCAAGCCTGTTTCTTTGCCAGTACCATGCTGTTTTGTCACAGTAGCTTTGTAGTAGAGTTGCAGGTTGGGGATTGTGATACCCCCTGCCATGTCTCTGTTACCTAGAATTGCTTTTGCTATTCTGGGTCTCTTCTTGTTCGAAATGAATTTTTGGGTTGTTTTCTCAAGGACCATGAAATATGCTGCTGGGATCTCAGTTGGAATTGCATTAAATCTATATAGAAGTTTTGGAAGTATGGCCATTTTCACTATATTAATCCTTCCCAGGAGCAGGGGATGTCTGTCCATTTTCTGATATCATCTTCAATCTCTCTTTTCAGAGTGCCATAGTTTTCAGAGAAGAGGTCTTTCATTTCTTTCATTAGGATGATTCCTAGGTATTTCAGTTTTTTGGATGCTATTGAGGAAGGAATTATTTGCCCTATTTCTCTCTCAGTGAGTCTGTCATTGGTGTAGAGGAAAGCTATTGGTTTTTGTGTGTTGACCTTGTAACCAACTACTTGACTGAATTTGGTTATTAAGTCTAGAAGACTTTTGGTGGAGTTCTTGGGGTTTTCTGTTTAGAGTATTGTGTCATCTGCAAATAATGACAATTTGACTTCTTCATTTCCTATCTTTATTCCTTTTATTTCTTTCTCTTGTATAATTGCTGTGGCTAATGTTTCCAGAACTATATTGAGCAAGAGTAGTGATAGTGGACATCCTTGTCTTGTTCCTGATTTTAGTGTGAAGGATTTCAGTTTTTACCATTTAGTATGATACTGGCTGTTGGTTTTTCATTGATGGCTTTTATCAGATTGAAGTAGAGTCCATCTGTTCTAATTTTTTGTAAGGTTTTTGTGATAAATGCATGTTGGAGTTTTGTCAGTGCTTTTTCTGCATCTATGGAGATGATCATATGGTTTTTGTCCTTGGCTCTATTGATATAGTGTATTACATTAATTGATTTCTGTATATTGAACCATCCCTGCATCCCTGGGATGAATCCCACTTGATCAGGGTGTATGATCTTCTTGATGATCTTCTGCATTCTGTTTGCCAGTATCTTATTTAGGATTTTTGCATCTATGTTCATTAGTGAGATTGGCCTATAGTTCTCTTTTTCAGTTGGGTCTTTTTCTGCTTTGGGGATCAAGGTGATGCTTCCTTCCAGGAATGAATTTGGAGTATTGCTTCCCTTTCAATTTCATTGAAGATTTTAAACAGTAGTGGCAGCAGTTTCTCCCTAAATGTCTTGTAGAATTCATCAGTGAAGCCATCAGGGCCTGGGCTTTTCTTAGGTGATAAGTTTTTAATTACGTTTTCAATTTCATTGGTTGATATTGGATTGTTTAGAATTTTTAGGTCTTCTTCATTCAACTTTGGTAATTCATATGTATCTAGGAATCTGTCCATTTCTTCTGTGTTGTCCATCTTATTGGTGTATAGGTTCTGGAAGTAGGTATTGATGATCCTCTGGATTTCTGGTGGATCTGTTGTAGTTTCACCCTTTTCATTCCTAATTGCATGGATTTGGGCCTTTTCTTTCCTTTTTCTGACAAGGTTGACTAAAGGTTCATCAATTTTGTTGATTCTTTCAAAGAACCAATTCTTGGCTTCATTGATTTTTTGTATCGTTCTCTTAGTCTCCATTGCATTGATTTCTCCTCGGATCTTTATAATTTCTTCCCTTGTATGAGCTTTGAGGTTGGCCTGCTCTTCTTTTTCTAGAAGCTTGAGGCTCAGCATCAGGTTGTTTAATTGGGCTTGTTCTGTTTTCCTAATATGCATATTCACTGCTATGAATTTCCCTCCTAAGACTGCTTTCACTGTGTCCCACAGATTCCGATATGTTGTATTGTCATTGTCATTTAATTGAAGGAACCATCTGATTTCTTCTTTAATTTCCTCTGTGACCCATTGGTTATTCAGAAGTGTGTTGTTCAATTTCCACGTGTTTATGAAATTTTTCGAGTTTCTTTTGCTATGGATCTCCAATCTCATCACACTATGGTCTGATTATATACAGGGGATAACTTCAATTATTTGGCACTTCCTTAAACATGTTCTATGTGTGAGTATGTGGTCTATTTTTGAGAATGACCCATGTGCAGCTGAGAAGAATGTGTATTCTGATTTTGTGGGGTGGAAGACTCTGTAAACATCTGTTAAGTTCATTTGTTCAAGAGTTCAATTGAGTTCTAGTATTTCATTGCTCATTTTTAGTCTAGTTGATCTATCTGTGACAGTGGGGTATTGAGGTCCCCCACTACAATTGTATTAGTGCACGTATAGCTTTTCATGTCTGTTAGTTTTTGTTTTATATAGTTGGGTGCACTAGTGTTTGGTGTATAGATATTTATGATTGTCATCTCTTCCTCTTGGATTCTTCCCTTTACAAGGATGTAGTGTCCTTCTTCATCTCCCTTAATTAGTGTTGGTTTGAAATCTACTTGATCTGCCAAGAGGATAGCTACTCCTGCTTTTTTTCGGGTTCCTGTCGCATGCAGTATTGTTTTCCACCCTTTAACTTTCAGTCTATGAGTTTCCTTTTGAATTAAGTGTGTTTCTTATATGCAGCATATTGTTAGATTTTGCTTCTTGACCCATTCTGCCAGGCTATTTCTTTTGATTGGTGAATTGAGACCATTAACGTTGATGGTTATAACTGAAACATATTGACTTGTCATTGCCATGACTTTTTCTTTTTGTTGGGTTCTCCCCCTTTACATTTAACTTCTTGTCATGCCAGATGGGTTCATTCTGCTTTGCTTCCTGGGGTTGTGATCCTCAATGTCTGTTCCTAGGCTATTGTGTAAAATTCTTTGGAGTGCTGGTTTGGTATTCATGAAGTTCCTCAGGTGCTCTTTATCATGAAAGTATCTTATTTCTCCATCCATTTTGAAAGGTAGTTTTGCAGGGTACATCAATCTGGGTTGGAGGCTGTTTTCTTTTAGGTCTTGGAATATGTCACTCCAAGCTCTTCTTGCCTTGATGGTTTGTGTTGAGAAGTCTGCTGTGATTCTGATGGGCTTTCCTTTGTATGTGATTTGTTTCTTTTCTCTGACTGCTTAGAGAACTTTGTTCTTCTGTTGTGTTTCTAGAATCTTCACAATTATATGCCTATGTGTAGACTTTTTTTTGATCAAGGCTATTTGGAGTCCTATATGCCTCACTTATCTGTATGTCAAGCTCTTTTCCCCTGCTTGGAAAGTTTTCTGCCATTATTTCTGTGTAGAGACTTTTTTATGTCATCTGCACTCTCTCCTGTTTCTTCATTGAGCCCAATCAATCTTATGTTATTCTTTTTTGCATCATCTAGCTGCTGCTGGATTGATTTCTCGTGTCCCCTTATAATTTTGAAGCAATTTTTCTTTTCCTGGTCACTAATTGCAATCTTATCTTCTATATCTGAAATTCTGTCCTCACACTGGCTCATTCTGCTGTGTAGACTTTCAGTGGAGTTTTTCATGTCCTGGAAATCTATTTGCATCTGTTTTATGGATTCCATTTGTTTCTTATGTTGGGATTCCATCATGTTCCTTAGCTCCTCTCTAGATTTATTAATCATGTCTTGCACTAAGGGCACGATTTCTCCTGTTATCTGAGAAGTTATTTCTGATTTCATTTTTTCCAGATCCCCTTTTGTTGCCAGTTCAGTGGGTCCAGGTGGTTGAGTATCAGAGTGTTCCATCTCATTTCCCTTTGGGCTTGCTGTAGGTGATCTGGAAGTCTGGTTTTGAGACTTATTTATGTGTTTTCTCTTTTCAACTGAGGCCGGGGGGGGGGGCTGTTACACCTGCATGGATTACCTCCTCTGAGCTGGGTGAGGTGGGACAGGGGCCGGGTGCAGAGGTAGGGATGGTGACCCAAAAGCCCTTTCCTGTGGCCTGGGAGCAGCAGGAGGGATGGTGGCCTGGAAGCCCCTTCCTCTGGACCAGGAGCAGTGGGATGGTGCCTCAGAAGCCCCTCCCTCTGGGCCAGGAGCGGTGGGAGGGATGGTGGCCCAGAAGCCCCTTCCTCTGGGCCAGGCGCAGCGGGACAGAAGGTGTCCCAAAAGCCCTTTCCTCTGGGCTGGGAGCGGCGGGAGGGGTGGTGACTGGGAAGCCCCTTCCTCTGGACCAGGAGCAGTGGGACGACGGCTCAGAAGCCCCTACCTCTGGGCTGGGAACAGTAGGACTCAGTACTTTGGACTGGTGGTCTGGTGTCCTCTGAGCCTTGGTAATGTGGAATCAGGTGGCTGCCTGTCTGCAGTGGGGTGATTCGGTGTCTTCCGTGTGACTCAGGACCTCGGTAGGGCGTGCACAGACCTGCCTGTCTGCAGCGGGCTGATTCAGCATCTTCCTGCCTACTGTAAATTAATGAACATTTTCCCTTATAATTTCTTCTTAAAATTTTATACTTTTAGGCTTTCATATTTAGGTTCATAAATCCTTTCAAGTTATTTTTATGTATGGAAATAAAGGGTTGAAGTTAATTATTCACATTGAAATACCAGGTGTTCTAGTACCATGTATTGAAATCATTATCTTTTCCTCTGCTCATGAGTTGAGTTTATGTTCTACAGAATGTTAATGCTAAATAATCTTTCAAAAATCAGTGGACCATATATGTATGGTTCTATTTCTGGATTCTCTGTTTTGTTCCATTGATCTATATGTCTTTCCTTAGGTAAACATTGTCTTGATTAGTGCAGCTTTAGAAGTCTCAAAATTAGGTAATAAATGTCTTCCAAGACTGTTATTTTTTTTTTCTTTTTACTTTTTCAGGTCCTTTGTACTCCTACATAACCTTTAAATTTCAATATCCAATTCTTCATTTATAACAAGTATACATAGACCTGAATTTTCATATGTACCTTGTGTTTTCTAATCCTGCTAAATTCAAATACAAGTTCTAGGGTCTCCTAGAGATTTCTTAGTATTTCTCTGTAGATGATCATTTCATCTATGTATAAAGATTTTACTTCTCCCTTGCCAATTCTATGCTATTTGTTTATTTTTATTGCCAGACTATTTTGGTTTGAGCCTGTGTTTCAAAGTTTAAAGGACAGATGAAGGGTAGGCATATCTGCCCTTGTTCCCCACCTTAGGGAAAAAGCACTGTATGTTTTCTATTCATATAAGGTGTTTTTCCTGGAAGTATGGAGTACATGTCTTTTACCTGTTGAAAAGGTTCTGTTCTACTTCTAGTCTCCTGATAGCTTTTACCATGACCAGCTGTAAAATTTAGTTCAATACTTTTTCTGCAACTACTGATAGGATCTCATGGCTTTTTCCTTTCCTTTGTTAAAATGATGACTTATGGGAGTGAATCTTCTAATTATGAAAGAACGCTGCCATTCCTATAATAAAACCATTTACTACATACTGCCAGATCTGACTTCTAATAGTTTGTTTTGTTAAACAAATTTTTATTTATGTTCACACTTTCTCTTCTATTATCTCTATCCAGTTTTAGTAATAGCACAATGTTGATTTCCTAAAATGGGGGGAGAAGTGTTCCTTCTTTATTCTGCTTTAAATGTTTGATGTGATTTATCAGTTAAAATGTGGATGAACCTGTCATTGTCATATAGGTAGGTTTTCAAGCTAGGAATATGCTTTCATTAATAGGTGCTATTCAAATTTTATATTTCTTCCAGAGGCAGTTTCATGAATTTGTCTTCCAAGGTACTTCATAGAAGTTGTCAAATTTATTCCAAAAAGAATTTTTGTAATATGCTTTCTATATCTTTTTTTAATTAATTTTTTGGTACATTTAAGTATACAATATAATGACATTCATCATTGGAAATCTACACCATTACATAATCTCTCCTGGTTCTTATTTTTTCCCCATGCCTCTGGGCACCCTTCAACCTCCTCCATCCCTGTACATTGACAAAGACTTTGTTTCCATTTTTTAATTTTCTCAAATTAATTCTATTCCCTTCTTTCCTTTCCTTTACCCCTCCAACTTTGCCTTCCACTTTGCCCCTTTTCGTCCCATTTAACATTATCTACTATAGCTTGTAGTCCTTATTTACACTTTTAGTTTCTCACACTAGAAAAACTATTTGGTATTTACATATGTGTGTCCAATTTATTTCACTTAAAAGTATCGCCTCAATGTGCATCCATTTAGCTATAAATGTCTCTACTTTCTCATTCTCTATGGCTGAGTAATACTCCATTTCATTAAAAAAAAACCCACATTTTCTTTATCCAGTCTCCAGTTGATGGGCAATAGGTTTGTTTCCAAGATTCAGCCATCACAAATTGTGCTGCTATGAACATGGGTGCACATATATCTCCTTGGTATGATTCTTTTAATTCTTTGAGGAACTAGGTCAAGTGGGTTTTCAGTCCTAGCTCTATGAGGTATCTCCATACTGATTTTCACTGTGGTCGCACCAGTCGAAACTCCCACCAGCAATGGATTAGGGTTCCTCTTTCCCCACAGCCCTGCCAGCATTTGTCATTGGTTGATTGCATGATGGCAGCCATTCTTTCTGGGTGAGGTGGAATCTCAGCATTGTTTGCATTTGCATCTCTCAAATGACCAGTGATGTCGAACATTTTTTCATATGTTTATTTGCTATTTCTATTTTTTTTGTCTGTGAAATGTCTGTTCATTTCAGATGCCCATGTTTGGATTGTGTCTTTAAATTTGTGAGGTCTGATTTTTTTAAGTTCTTTGTATATTCTAGATAGTAGACCTTTATCTGAGGGACAGCTGGTGAAAATTTTTTGCCACATTGTGGGTTGTCTCTTCACACTGTTGGTGGTTTGTCTTGATGTGCAGAAGCTTCTTAGTAAGAAATGATCCCACTTGTTGATTGTGCTAGTTCATGGGCAACTGAGGTTTTGTTCATAAAATCTTTTCCTTTGCCAATGTCTTCAAGAGTTGTATCTAATCTCTCTTCCAGCCGGTTCAACGTTTCTGTTTTAATAGTTAGATCTTTAATCCATTTTGATTTTAGTTTAGTGCATGATGATAGATCTGGGTCTAGTTTTAATCTTTGGCAAGTTGAAACCCAATTTTTCTAGCACCATTTATTAAAGAGGCTGTCTTTCCTCCAGTAAGGGTGTTTGACTCCTTTGTCACAGATGAGGTGGCTGAATGTGTCTGGGGTTGTTTCTGCATCTTCTAATCTGTTCCACTGGTCCTCAGGTCTGTTTCTTTGCCAGTACCATGCTACCATGCTGTTTTTATCACAATAGCTTTGTAGTATAGTTTCAAGTTGGGGATTGGGATACCCCTTACCTTGTCTTTATAGCCTAGTATTGCTTTTGCTCTTCTAGTTCTCTTCTTGTTCCAAATGAATTTTTGGATTGTTTTCTCCAGGTCTGTGAAGTATGCTGCTGGGATTTCAATTGGGATTGCCATTGAATTTATATAGCAGTTTTGGAAGGATGGCCATTTTTGCTATGTTGATCCTCTTACCCTGGAGCAAGGGCTGTCTTTCCATTTTCTGTTATCCTTTTCAATCTCTTTTTTCTTTTTCTTTGAGTGCTATGGTTTTCAGAGAAGAGGTCTTTGATTTCTTTTGTTATGTTGATTCCTAGGTATTTCAGTGTTTGGGATGTTCTTGTGAAAGGAATTGTTTGCCCCATTTCTCTGTCAATGAGTGTTTTTTGTGTGTGCAGAAAAGCTATTGATTTTTGTGTGTTGACCTAGTATCCAGCTACTTTACTGAATTTGGTTATTAAGTCTAGAAGACTTCTGGTGCAGTTCTTGGCGTCTTCTGTATAGAGTATCATGTCATCTGCAAATAATGACAATTTGACTTCTTCATTTCCTCTCTTTATTCCTTTTATTTCTTTCTCTTGTCTAATTGCTATGGCTAATGTTTCCAAGACGATATTGAAGAGGAGAGGTGATAGTGGACATCCTTGCGTTGTTCCTGATTTTAGTGTGAAGGATTTCAGTTTTTACCATTTAGTATGATACTGGCTGTTGGTTTTTCATTGATGGCTTTTATCAGATTGAAGTAGAGTCCATCTGTTCTAATTTTTTGTAAGGTTTTTGTGATAAATGCATGTTGGAGTTTTGTCAGTGCTTTTTCTGCATCTATGGAGATGATCATATGGTTTTTGTCCTTGGCCTATTGATATAGTGTATTACATTTATTGATTTGTGTATGTTGAACTACCCCTGCATCCCTCTGATGAATCTGACTTGGTCAGGATGTATGATCTTCTTAATGATCTGCTGAATTCTATTTGCCAATACCTTATTAAGGGTTTTTGCATCTATGTTCAATAGTGAGATTGGCCTATAGTTCTCTCTTTGAGTTGGGGATCAAGGTGATGCTTGCTTCCAGGAATGAATTTGGGAGTATTGCTTCCATTTCAATCTCATTGAAGAGTTTAAACAGTAGTGGCAGTAGTTCCTCTCTAAATGTCTTGTAGAATTCACCAGTGAAGCCATGAGGACCTGAGCTTTTCTTAGTTGCTAAGTTTTTAACTACATTTTCAGTTTCATTGATTGATATTGGGTGGTTCAGAATTTTTAGGTCATCTTCGTTAAACTTTGGGAATTCACACATATCAGGAATCTGTCCATTTCTTCTGTATTTTCCATATTGTTGGCATATATGTTCTCAAAGTAGGTATTGATGATCCTTGGGATTCCTGCTAGGTCCATTGTAATTTCACTCTTTTCATTCCTAATTACACGGATTTGGGCCTTTTCTTTCCTTTTTCTGATAAGTTTGGCTAAGTATTTGTCAATTTTGTTTATTCTTCTGAAGAACACACCCTTGGCTTCAATGATTTTTTTGTATCATTCTCTTAGTTTCCATTGCATTGATTTCTCCTCTGAGCTTTATAATTTCTTCGCTTGTGTGAGCATTGGGTTTGTCCTGCTCTCCTTTTTCTAGAAGCTTGAAGTTCAGCATCAGGTTGTGTAATTGAGCTCATTCTGTTTTCCTAATGTGAGTATTCACTGCTATGAATTTCCCTCGTAAGACTGCTTTCATTGTGTCCCATAGATTCAATAGTTGTATTGTTATTGTCATTTACTTGTAGGAATTGTCTGACTTCTTCTTTAATTTCCTCTGTGACTCACTGGTCATTCAGAAGTGTGCTGTGCAGCTTCCAAGTGTTTATGAAATTCTTGTGGCTTCTTTTCCTATTGATCTCCAGTTTCATTGAACTCTGGTCTGACAATATACAGGGAATAGCATCAATTCCTTTGCACTTACTTAAACATGTTTTATGTGGTCCATTTTGCAGAATGATCTGTGTGCAGTTGAAAAGAATGTGTATTTTGATTTTGTGGGGGTGAAACACACTTAAACGTCTGTTAAATTCATTTGTTCAAGAGTTTGTTTGAGTTCTAGTATTTTGTTGTTTATCTTTTGTCTGGTTGATCTATCTATTTGTTAGAGTGGGGTGTTAAGTTCCCCCACTACTATTGTATTAGTGCTTATATGATTTTTCATGTCCATTAGTGTTTGTTTTATATAGTTGTGTGCACTAGTGTTTCATGCATACATATTAATGATTGTTATCTCTTCCTCTTAGATAGTTCCCTTTACAAGGATGTAGTGTCCTTCTTCATTTCTCTTAATCAGTGTTGGTTTGAAATCTACTTGATCTGCAAAGAGGATAGCTCCTCCTGCTTTTTTTCAGGTTCCTGCCTCATGGAATTTTTTTTCCACCCTTTACCTTTTAGTCTATCAGTTTCTTTTTGAATTAAGTGTGTTTCTTGTATGCAGCATATTGGATCTTGCTTCTTGACCCATTCTGCCAGTCTATTTCTTTTGATTGGTGAATTGAGACCATTAACATCAGTGGTTATAACTGATATGAATTGATTCATCCTTTTCACAATTTTTTCTTTTTGTTGGATTCTCCCCCTTTTCATTAAATTTCTTGTTGTGCCAGATGGATTCATTCTCCAGGGCTTCCTGGTGTTGTGACCCTCATTGTCTTTTCCTAGGATTTTCTCTAAAATTGTTTGGAGTGCCTGTTTGGTATTCATGAAGTTCTTAAAGTGGTCTTTGTCATGAAAGTATCTTATTTCTCCATCAATTTTGAAAGGTTGCTTTGCAGGATACATCAATCTGGGTTGGAGGCTGTTTTCCTTTGGAACTTGAAATATGCCGCTCCATGCTCTTCTTGCCTTGTGTGTTTGTGTTGACAAGTCTGCTCTGATTTTGATGGGCTCTGTGTTGTATGTGATTTGTTTCTTTTCTGTATTTGCTTGTTGAATTTTGTCCTTCTGTTAGGTTTCTGGAATCTTAACAGTTATATGCCTATTTGTAAAACTGTTATATGCCTATTTTGATCATGGCTATTTGGAGTCCTGTATGCCTCCCTTATCTGTATGTCAAGTTCTTTTCTCCTGCTTGGGAAGTTTTTTGTCATCATTTCTGTGAACATTTTTTTTTAATGTCATCTGCACTCTGTCCTATTTCTTCATTGACTCTGATCAGTCTTATGTTATTCCTCTTTGTATTGTCTAGCAGCTGCTGGATTGATTTCTTGTGGCCCCTTTCAATTTTAAATCAATTTTTCTTTTCCTAGTCAGTAATTGCAACCTTATCTTCTGTATCTGAAATTCTTTCCTCACATTGGCTCATTCTGCTGTGTAAACTTTCAATGGAGTTTTTAATCTGCTGGAAATCCATTTGCATCTGTTTTATGAATTTCATTTGTTTGCTATGTTGGAATTCCATCATATTCCTCTGCTCCTCTATTTTTTTATGTGTGTCCACTCTAGATTTATTAATCATGTCTTGTACTATGGGCACAATCTCTGCTGTTATCTCAGAAATTATTTCTGATTTCATTTTTTCCAGATCCTCTTTTGTTGCCCATTCAGGGAGAACAGGTGTTTGAGTATCAGCTTGTTCCATCTCATTTCCCTTTGGGATTACTTTAGGTGAATTGGGAGTCTGGTTTTGAGACTTGTTTAAGTGTCTTCTCATATCTACAGTTGGGGGGGCTTGTGTGCTGCTGGTGCCCATGCGACTCACCTCCTCACCACTGGACATGGTGATATGGCAGCCTGGAAGACTCACCTCCTCTTTGCTGGGGGCAGCTCTGCTCCTAGGCACTGGGGGCAGTGGTACAGTGGTCCAGAATGTTCACCTCCTCTGCACTGGGGATAGCTCTGCTCCTAGCCACTGGAGACAGTGGTATGTTGGCCTGTAATGTTCACCTCCATTGTGCCAGGGGCAGTTGTGCTCCTCTGCATTGGGGCAGTTCTGATCCTCTGTGCTGGAGGCAGTTCTGCTCCTTGGTGCTTCGGGCAGTGGTATGGGCCCCAGATGGTTCTCCTCCTCTGTGCTGGGGATGGCTTTGCTCCTTGATGCTGTGGGTGGTCATACGGAGGCCCAGAAGGTTCACTTCCTCTCCACTGGGGGTGACTCTTTCTATATCATTTTAAATTCTGTAAAATCTGTGGTAATGTCCTCTAAATGTTGATATTAAAATTTTTTAAAAATGTGTAATTGATGTTGTGTAATAGGAAGAAAAGTTCTACAGGAGTAGGGGAATTGGGAGGGGTAGGGGAAAGGAAAGAAGGGAAAAGAAAAAATATGAGAAAAGGGAAAAATGGAAACAAAATCTTTGTAAATAGGGAAAGGTGGAGGGTGTGAAGAGAGGGCAGAGGAATGGGAAAAAAAATAAGAACCAAGACACGTCATGTAAAGATGCAATATCCTAATGATGAATATAACTGTATTTTATACCTAAAATTTACCAATAAATTTATTGGGAAAAAAATAAAAACCAAAATAACATTGGATATTTGGGTTAATAAAAAAATCCAATGAAAATAACAATCTGATAGAAACAGAAATACCACATTTTATTTTCAGATTAGAAAATCTTTAAAAGAACATTAATATCATTAAATAGATATCATTACATAAGAGCACATATATGTCATGGTAAAGAAAACCTTATTAGAGAATAATTTGCCAATATGGATCAAAGTCTTTTAAAGAAATTTCTATTTACCTTTTCACCAACAATTCTACTCTTAAGAATGTATACGAAGGGAGTATAATGAAGAATGTAATGAAGAGATTCTTTTTTAGAATTGGGCAAATATGTGTAACAAAATCTGCCAATTTGAAATAATTACTAAAAGTGAGGATTATAAAATATTATACATTGAGTAATGTATACACAAAATAAATGTATGTAAATGCACACAGATTCATATACACATGTATTTCTGTATATACGTTGACAGTGACTGTCTGTAAGTGGTGAGATTTCAGATGATTTTATTTTATTTCTTCTATGACTTTTGTAAATTTTCTAGTTGTTTTGCTATGCATCACTGGTGAAATAAAGGAGAGAAAAATTAGCAGTCCAACTGAAAACTAAGCCTAATCTTTAAATCATTCCAGCATTCATATCAGAGATAGGCAGGGTGTCTAATAGTTAGAGTTGATATCTCTGATTTTCAGATGGCCTGAGTTCAAGTTCTACTATCATCTGTTACTTCTCTATAATTTAGGCAAGTTATTTAACTTCTCTGTGTCATCCTTTCCTTATCTGTAAAATATGTTCAGAGCTTAATACGGTTTGAATGGAACAAATGAGTAAAGAAGCACAAAAAACAAATATTTCTGATTTACATTAAAGAATAGATAAGAATTACCAATTATAATTCCCCACAATTAATGTATTATGAGGGCAAATATTTCCATCTTGTTCCCTTCTATACTGTCAGCACAGAAAAACTTCCAGGCAAATAGTAGACAACAAATATATTATGAATGTATTCATTAAAAACAATCACAATATATGATGACTAAAAATGAAAAAGGAAGCACTACTAGAAAGGAAGAAACTTATACCTAAATGTCAGAGGAAAGGTATCAATAAGAAGAAAGGCCTTTTGCTTCCAAACTCTAGAAAACTCTAGAAAGTCTTGTGATTGGAAAACAAATGAATGGAAGTCAGAGAATATGTTGGAGTTTGAAACCAAGAGGATTTGCTATTTTGCTTTTTTCAAGGACTTTATAAGGAGCAGTTAAACTCCTCCAAATTCTAGCTATTTTTTCAAGCAACTATTTTGTCGAGCAATTACCCTTCCTGTCAGCCCCTGAAGAAACCAGAGACTTGTATTCTGGATCCAGACGGAATCTAAACAAAACAATTTCAAATAGAAGTACGAAAGTGAAATTTCTTCTGAAAACTAGGAAATTAACTCTGAATGTGGGACAGTGAAATGACCACTTGTATTTGAGGTGAAGTATCTACATAGATTACTTGAAAATATTTGCATAGATGTTTGCTTCCTTGTTACTTTTTTGTGTTATTTATGTCACTATGGACAAATTAGTATTTATTTTCTACTTTGGTTTATAATCAAATACATTTTTATCTATATAAATGGTAAAACTGCTCCAGTTTGGCCACTGGGCACTCTTTTAGTTGACCCTGTCCTTTAAACATATCCCATCATTGTGCCCTTTTGTTGCTTTAGCACTTCTTTACTTTCTGTCACTGAAACATGCACCAAAATTATTTTGAATATTCTTATCCCTGCCCTAGTGTGAGCCATTTCTCTACAGACCCTTGCCTTCTTCTATTAGAGCATTGTGTTAGAAACCAAAATTGGGATACTAAATGGGCTACCTTTCTCTTTTTATTTGCAGTCAAATTCCTTTGTGGTCTGAGAATATACTTGTGTGATTCTACCCTTTGAAATTTGTTAAGATGTGTTTTATGACCAAAAGTGTGGTCCATTTTGGTGAATATTCCATGTGAACTTGAGAAGAATGAATAGTCTGCTATTTTCATATGGAATAATCTATAAATATCAGTTATATCAAGTTGATGATAATGCTGTTCAGGCTAACTATATTTGTATTACCTTTCTGCCTTTCTAAGTTATCAGTTACTGGCAGGAAATGTTGAAGTATTTAACTAAAGAGCACATTTGTGTATTTCCCCTTTCCACTTTAATAGTTTTTACTTCACATATTTTGATACCTTGTTGTTAGGTATCCATATGTTCGGAATTGTTAAGTCTTTTCAGAAGAATGAATCCCTTTGTTATTGTAATCCATTTCTTTATCTTTAATATATTTTGCTATTCAAACACCAGCTTTATTTGAAACTAATGTAGTTAGTTCAGTTCTATTTTGATTAGTGTTAACCTAGCGTATCTTTCTCCATATTTTTATTTTTAACTGATCAGAATCTGCTGTTAAAATAACTTTCTTATAGACAACATATAATTAGGTTTTATTTTTATCTACTCAAATTCTCTCTTTTAATTGGTATGTTTATTAATCACACTTATGGTGATTACTGATACACTTGGATCAATGTGAACCAAGTTTGTGACATGTCATCCTAGGTCCTAGTCATTACCAAAGCGTTGTTTTCTGTCTCTTCAGGTTTTAATTGAGCACTTTATATGCTTTCTTTCATTTTACTTCCCTTCTTAGATAAATTATATTTAATAAAAAGTAAACTAGTAGCCGTTGTTGCACAGCTTACAATACATATTTTTACTTAATGTAATTCTGACTCCACATAAGGTTTCCACTTTAATACAAATTCTTAAACTAAACTCACTTCCTCTTTTCTGTCCCTTATGATATTCTGTCATTGATTTCAATTAGCAAAGTGCTATAGTTATACATTAACATTGTTGCTGTTACTGCTTTGAATCATTACCTCTTGTCAATTAAGAATAAGAAAAAATTATTTACTTTACCTTATTACTATCTTATGTTCTTTTATTTACGCAGAACCTTGTACTACTGATTTACATCATATCCTTTCTGACTGCAGAATCTTTTAACATTTCTTACATTGCATGTCTGCTGGTGTTAAATATCCTCAGGTCTGTTTGTTTGAGTCTTCATTTATCTCTCACTTTTGAAGATTAATTTCCTTGGATATGAAATTCTAGACTGGAAGATTTTTTTTTTCCAACAGAGCTTGAGTAAAGTCTTAGAAAGTAGACTTGTTATTGAGAAGGTCCTGGGAATAGTTTTTGTACTTGTCCCTTATCTCCCTTTGCCAGAGACAGGAAGGCCTTTTCTTTAGATAACTGCTGTGGAAGACTGGTGGGGTTCCTGCAGGTAAGCTAAAAAAATATGAGGATTCAGGAATCTCTCACTGCCATAGCAGTTCACCACTAGCCCATAGCAATCTGCCAAAATTGCACATCGAGGCAATACTCTTAAGTGAAATAAATGGGACACACATGTGTAAATACTGAATAGTTTCACTAGTGTGAGAAACTGAAAGTGTAAATAAGGACTAAAAGGTATAATAGATAATGTGAAATGGGAAGAAAAGGGGCAAAGGGGAAGGGAAAGTGGGAGGGTAGGGGAAAGGAAAGAAGGGAATGGAATTTATATGAGAAAATGAAAAAATGGAAACAAAGTCTGTGTAAATAGGGAAGGATGGAGGGATTGAAGGGAGGGCAGGGGAATGGGGAAAAAGAAGAAACAAGAGAAATTATGTAAAGGTGCAAATTTCCAATGATGAATGTCATTATACTGTATACCTAAAATGTACCAATAAAATTAATTTTTAAAAAATTGCCAATGAGGGCCGGGGATATAGCTCAGTGGTTTCACTGCCTACTGTGCAAGCACAAGGACCCGAGTTTGATCCCCAGTACCAAAAAAAAAAAAAAAAAGAAAAAAAGAAACAAAATCAAATTGCCAGTAAAGTAGTTCATCATCTTGTGGCTCTGGTGTCATCTGTTTCAAGTAAGCAAACCTCAGCAGGGTCTCCTTGTACTTACCTGTGTCTCCAGATTTGGAAGTAATAGTTTGCCTTGAAAATTTGGTCACTCATGGATTTAAAAAGCTATTGATTTTTATCTGTTCAGTTTATTGTAAAGACAGGAGTAACTATTTTTAAGTTCTCTGCGTGTCAGAGCTGAAACCCAAAGCCTAACTGTAAAATTTAGATGAAAAAAATTCAAAAATAAATTTACAAAATCAACTTCAAAATCAAAGAAACAATCCTTCATTTTAATTTTACAATCATGTGAAATAAATAATGTGAAATGATATACAAAAAAAGTGCACATCCTAAAATTCTATACAGTTCATATTACCCCTTGCTGCACATAGTCACAATTTTATAACATAGTATTTGCTTCAGCATTTCCAATATATAAAAGATAAGAGATTTTTAACTTTTTTTTTTTGATACTGGGGATCGAACTCTGGTCCTTGCACTTGTGAGGCAGGCGGCAGAACCACTGAGCTAAATCCCCGGCCCTAGATTTTTAACTTTGAACAATGTAGACACAAATTGATGTTAAGCCAGCCCCAATGGACTGCTTTTAGTCTTTTTCATATTAGACTTTCAATAAATTCTAAAACAATTCTATATCTCTACCAAGGATATATTTTAAAAATATATTTACAACTTTAGTAATGTTTATGACTTTAAGCTAATATTATTTATCACTCAAATATGTAATTTAAAATGCCACTTGCAACATACAAGTTTTCATAATCCCTTATTTGAGTAAATAATGATTAATTATTATTTGAGTAGATAATTATTAGAGTAGAAATTATGATACCAAATGATTAAATATGATATTTGTATGTGTGCATTTTTATGCATGCTTATGAGAATACAGATACTCTAATGAATTCATTAATAAAGTACACTTAAGACTAGTATCAGGGATAAATTAAAATACATTAGTATGGTAATGACAATGGATAATTGAGTGAAGATGAGGTGGAGAACTTTTGTTGCATTCTTTTTCAAGGAAGTTACCTAATTCACATCTAGAAAAGCCCAATACAGACGACTCAGCAAGTTTATATCACATACAAGAACATTTTCTCCAAAAATATTTATGAATCTAGTTAATCTGTAAACACATTTCCATATTTCACCAGACTTAAAATCCTCAGCCACCAGTCTATACTAAATGTATAAAAGTATTAAGGATGATAGAAACATTATAGTATAGTATTTTCCCTATCATAAATGATCTAAAGTGCTTATATGTTTATCTTTATGTATATTTTAACTTTAAAGCAACAATAAAAACCTTAATTTTGAAATTTTTATTTGAAAATTCAAATTGATTTGTCTAATCACAAAATGAGACCACTGTTGGCTAGAATTTCTGCACTGTAACAATCATTTAGAATTGAACATAGGTTCAGATCTGTGGAACTAGGGGTGATTTATGAGTAAGAGATAAGTGTTTGGGTCTAAAAGTTTGATCAGAGAACCCTTGCTAGTATGATATCTGCATCCAAAGGCCTTTTAGTTATTTAAAAGTAAATTATATTCACCATTATATTTTTACAAGGGAAGTTTGAATACTTAACTGAAAGCAAAATTTTTTTTGGCTTAAATTCTTTTATTGGCACATTTTAGGTATACAATACATTTACATTTATCATTGGGTACTTGTACCTGTACATGATGTATCTTGGTTCTTATTTTTTCCCCATTCCCTGTCCTCCCTTCATCCCCTCCACCCTTCCCTATTTACAAAGACTTTGTTTCCATTTTTTCTTTTTCTCATAATTTTTCCTCTCCCTTCTTTCCTTCCCCCTTCCCCTCCAAATTCCCCTACCCTTTTGGACCTTTTCTTCCAATTTCAAATTATCAATTATTTGGTTTAATCCTTATTTACACTTTCAGTTTCTCACACTAGAGAAACTATTCAGTATTTACACATGTGTGTCCCATTTATTTCACCTAAGAGTATAGCCTCAATACCCATCCATTTAGCTATAAATGTCTCCAGGTTCTAGTTTTCCCTGGCTGAGTAGTATTCCATTTTATTTTTTAAAAAACACATTTTCTTTATCCAATTTTCAGTTGATGGGCACTTGGGCTATTTCCAAGCTTTAGCTATTACAAACAGTGCCGCTTTAAACATAGGTGCACATATATCGCTGTGGTATGATTCTTTTAATTTTTTTGGCAAGATACCCAGCAGAGGAATAGCTGGGTATAAGGGGACCTCTAGTCCTAGTTTTTGAGGTATCTCCATACTGATTTCCACAGT
The DNA here is from genome assembly GCF_053883595.1 of Heterocephalus glaber. NCBI lineage: Eukaryota > Metazoa > Chordata > Mammalia > Rodentia > Bathyergidae > Heterocephalus > Heterocephalus glaber. Next base: position 10,795,361 of record NW_028258364.1, on the reverse strand, counting down.
GGTTGCACCAGTCTGCACTCCCACCAACAATGGAGAAGGGTTCCTTTCTCCCCACACCCATGCCAGAATTTGGTGTTGTAGCAGCCAGGCTTTCCATGGTAAGGTGGAATCTGACTGTTGTTTTCATCTGCATCTCTCGAATGACCAGTGATGTTGAACGTTTTTTGAAGTGTTTGTTTGCTGCTTTTACTTCTTTGTCTGAGAAATGTCTATGCATTTCAGATGCCCATTTTTGGATTGGGTCTTTATATTTGGGGGGGGGTCTGATTTTTAAAGATCTTTATATATTCTAGACAGTAGTCCCTTGTCTGAAGTAGAGATGCTAAAATTCTTTTCTCATATTGTAGGTTGTCTCTTAGCTCTGTTGGTGGTTTCTCTTGCAGTGCAGAAGCTTTTTAATAAGATGAGATCCCAGTTGTTTATTCTTTGTGCTAGTTCCATGCTACAGAGGTTTTATTCATAAAGTCTTTCCCTATGCCAATGTCTTCAAGAGTTCTAACTAAATTACCTTCCAGAAAGTTTAGTGTTTCTTTCTTAATATTTAGATCTTTAGTCCACTTTGATCTTAGTTTAGTGTATGGTGATAGATCTGGGTCTAGTTTTAATCTTTGGCAGATTGAAATCCAGTTTTTCCAACACCATTTATTAAATAGGCTATCTTTCCTCCAATGAGGGTGGTTGGCTCCTTTGTCAAAGATGAGGTGGCTGAGTATGTCTGGAGTTATTTCTGCATCTTTTATCTATTCCACTGATCCTCAGGTCTGTTTCTTTGCCAGTACCATGGTATTTTTATCACAGTAGCTTTGTAGTATAGTTTCAAGTTGGGGATTGTGATACCTCGCTGCTATGTCTCCGTTGCCTAGAATTTCTTTTGCTATTCTAGGTCTCTTCTGGCTCCAAATGAATTTTTGGATTTTTTTCTCTAGTTCTGTGAGGTATATTGTTGGAATTTCAATCAGCATTGCATTAAATCTATATAGCAGTTTTGGAAGTATGCCCATTTTTACTCTATTGGTTCTGTTACCAAAGCAACAAGGGATGTCTTTCCATTTTTTTTATATCCTATTCAATCTCTTTTTTCAGAGTGTTGTAGTTTTCAGTGTAGAGTTCTTTTGCTTCCTTTGTTAGATTGATTCCTAGATATTTTTTTTTGGATGCTACTGTAAAAGGAATTGTTTCCCTAATTTCTATCTTAGTGAGTCTGTTATTTGTGTATAAGAAGGCTATTGCTTTTTGAGTGTTGACCTTGTATCCTGCTACTCTACTGAATCTGTCAGTTGAGTCTAGAAGTCTTTTGGTGGTATTTTGTGGGTCTTCTATGTAAAGTATCATATCATTAGCAAATAATGACAGTTTCACTTCTCCCTTTCCTATTTTTATTCCTTTTATTTCTTTCTCATTTCTAATTGCTGTGGCTAATGTTTCCAGAAGTATATTGAACAGGAGTGGTGATAGTGGGCATCCTTGTCTTGTTCCTGATTTTAGTGTGAAAGCTTTCAGTTTTTGACCACTTAGTATGATGTTGGCTGTTGGTTTTTCATAGATAGCCTTAATCAGGCTGAGATAAGGACCTTCTATTCCAATTTTCTGTAGGGTTTATATCATGAATGGGTGTTGGCTTTTGTCCAATGCCTTTTCTGCAACTAATTAGGATGATCATATGGTTTTTGTCCTTGACTTTATTAATATTGTGAATTTCATTTATTGATTTACATATGTTGAACCATCCTTGCATCCCAGGGATAAATCCACCTTGATCAGGGGTATGATCCTCTTGATGACCCTCTATATTCTGTTTGCCAGTATCTTGTTGAGGATATTTGCATCTATGTTCATTAGGGAAATTGGCCTGTAGTTCTCTTTTTGGGTTGGGTCTTTCCCTGGTTTTGGAATCAAAGTAACACTTGCTTCTAGGAATGAATTTGGAAGCCTTGCCTCCCTTTCAAATTCCTTGATGAGTTTAAAGAATAATGATGATAGTTCTTCTTCAAATATCTTGTAGAATTCAGCAGTGAAGCCATCAGGACCTGGGTTTTTGTCTGTTGGTAAATTTGTTATTACATTTTAAATTTCACTTATTGTAATTGGGGTGTTTAGAATTTCTATATCTTCTTCATTTAACTTTGGCAATTTGTATGTATCTAGAAATCTGTCCATTTCTTCTCTGTTTTCCATTTTATTAACGTACAGGTTTTCGAAGTAGGTAATGATGATCCTCTGGATTTCTGCTGGGTCTTTTGTGACTTCACCTTTTTTGTTCTTAATTACATCAATTTGAGCATTTTCTTTTCTTTTTTTGATAAGGTTGGCTAAAAGTTTATCAATTTTATTTATTCTCTCCAAAAACCAACTCTTTGATTCATTGATTTTTTTGTATCATTCTCTTAGTCTCCATTGCATTGATTTCTGCTCTGATCTTTATAATTTCCCCTCTTGTATGAGCTTTGGGTTTGTTATGCTCTTCTTTTTCTATGAGCTTGAGGTTCAGCATTAGGTTATTTTGAGTTTTCTCTGTTTTCCTAATATGGGCATTCACTACTATGAATTTCCAAGATAGAACTGCTTTCACTGTGTCCCACAAGTTCCTGTATACTTTACTGGCATTATCATTTACTTGTAGAAACTGTCTAATTTCTTTTTTAATTTCCTCTGTGACCCACTGGTTGTTCAGGAGGGTGTTATTCAATTTCCATATGTTTATGGGGGTTTTGTGGTTTCTTATGTTATATCTCCAGTTTTATTGCACTATGGTCTAATAATATACAAGGGGTAACTTCAATTCTTTTACATTTACTTAGACATGTCCTATGAGGTAGCATGTGGTCTATTTTAGAGAATGACTCATGTGCAACTGAAAAGAATGTATATTCTGATTTTCTGTGGTGGAACACTCTGTAAACATCTATTAAGTCCATTTTTTCAATAGCTTGATTCAGTTCCAGAATATTATTGTTAATTTTTTTGTCTAGATGATCTGTCTATTTGTGATAGTGGGGTATTGAGGTCCCCCACTAAAATTGTATTAGTGCTTATTTTGTTTTTCATGTCTATTTATATTTGTTTTGTATAATTGGGGGCATTTGTATTTAGTGAATATATATTTATGATTATCATCTCTTCCTCTTTGATTGTTCCCTTTACAAGGATTGGGGGACCATCTTTGTCTCTCTTGATTAGTTATGGTTTGATATCTACTTTGTCTGCCAATAAGATTGCTACCCCTGCTTTCTTCTGGGTTCCTGTCTCATGGAGAACTGTTTTCCATCCTTTTACTTTTAGTGTATGAATTTCTTTTTGAGTTAGGTGTGTTTCTTCTATATAAAACATATTGTTGAATTTTGCTTCTTAATCCATTCTGCCAGTATATTTCTTTTGATTGGTGAATTGAGGCCACTAACATTGATGGTTATAATTGATAGATATTGACTCATCCTTGTCATGGTGTTTTAGTGTTGTTAGCTCTTTTATTTCTTATTATTCCCCATTTCCCTTTAATTTCTTACCTGGCCTGGTGGCTTCCCTCTGTTGGGCCTCATGGAGTTGTGACCTTCATTGTCTTTTTTCTAGGATATTGTTTAGAATTGTTTGGAGTGCTGGTTCGGTGTTCATGAAATTTCTCAGGTGTTCTTTGTCATGGAAGTATCTAATTTCCCCATTAATTTTGAAAGATAATTTTTTCAGGATACAACAGTCTAGGTTGAAAGTCATTTTCTTTTAGGGCTTGAAATACTTCACTCCAGGCTCTGCTTCACTTGAGGGTTTGTGTTGAGAAGTCTGCTGTGATTCTGATGGGCTTTCTTTTGTAAGTGATTTATTTATTTTCTCTAACTGCTTGTAGGATTTTCTTTTTCTGTTGAGCTTGTGGGATTTTGACTATTACATGTCTAGGGGTAGATTTTTTTGGTTGTGGGTAGTTGGTTTTCTATATGCCTCACTTATCTGTATGTCCAATTCTCTACCTCTGTCTGGGAAGTTTTGTAATATTACTTCTGTGAACAGTTTTTTATGTCAACTGTACTTTCTCCTTTTTTTTTCTTTGACTCATATCTGTCTTGTGGTATTCTTCTTTGCATCATCTACCAGCTGCTGGATTGATTTCTTGTGGTCCCTTACTATTTTTAAGAAATCTCTGTTTTCATGGTCCTTCACTGCAATCCTGTCTTCTATATCTGATATTCTCTTTTCAGATTCTCTTAATCTGCTCTGCATGCTTTCAGTGGAGTTTTTAATCTCCTGGATATCTGTTTGAATTTGTTTCATGGATTCCATTTCTTTCTTATGTTGGGCTATCATGGTTTCCACTTCTTTCTTATACTGGGCATTCATGGGTTACATACTGTTTCTGAGCTCACCTATTTTTTCTCTGTTTCTGTTCTAGAGCCTTTAATCATGTCTTTCATTCTGTGCACCATCTCTGTGCACCATCTCTGTAGTTATCTGGGAGATTATTTCTGCTTTGAATTTTTCTAGAGCCTCATTCATCTGTTTTGTTACTTCCTGTGCTATCAGTTCAGGGTGTCCAGGTGGTTGAGTATCAGACTTTTCCACCTCATTTCCCCCAAACTTTGCCTTTGGTGATGTGGAAGTCTGGGTTTGTGCCTTGCTTAAGTGTCTTCTCATTTTTGTTTTTGGTAAGATCCTTGGTTTAATTCCTTGGTTCATACTTCAAAGTTGCTAATTATAAGTATCTTTGTTGCTTGTATTTAGAAGTCTTATGTAATGATTCCTATCAGAGGTGTCTTCCAGATATAACTGGTCTTTAGGTTTTGAGTCTCTAATGACTCTGAGGCTATCTCATTTTCATTATACCAGAAAGGACAACTGATTAGATTAATCACAACACCTTACCCCAAGTGATACCATAACAAAACCATAGCATCAAGCCCATCTTAGAAAATGAAAATTTGTGGTAGTTATTAATCTATCACTTTTAGCTGTGTGAATTAAATCAAAATCAAGGACCAACCCAATATATATTTATAGTGAATAAACTCTCCAGTATAGCAACTTTACCCTTTGGGATGGGGAGTTACAAGCAATTGAGGAGGTAGGGATAGGTAGGTAGAGAGATAGGGGAAGGTTAGCAGTGAGGCCAGATGGCACAGGTAAGAGATTGAAAAAGAGAAGAAAAGAAAAATAAAGAAGAAATACGAATTAGGGCCAGAAGAGGAACACAAAGGGAAATGAGGAACAATGTGGTATAGTAACAGAGAGAGAGAGAGAGAGAGAGAGAGAGAGAGAGAGAGAGAGAGAGAGAGAAGAAAAAAGGAAAAAAGAGAAAAATAAAAATTTGAAAAGAGTAGAAAAAAATAAAATTAAAAAATAAGAGCAAAATAAAGAATAAGAATAATTTTGAAAATAACAAATGAAAGATAACAATGAAACGCCTCCTTCAGGGTATGTCTCTGCTGTCACAATAGACAATGTGGGCAGTAGGGTGCAGATATAAGTCAATGAGTCTCAGCAAGCCAGAAGCAGACCGGTGAGATTCTAGCAGATTTCTGGCTGCAAGTCCCAAGTTGAGCTCCATGTCCTCCTTCAGGGTTGAACTCTGCAAGGCTCTACTGCAGGTTCCAACTGCCCTTTCAGTGAAGATAGTGCAGATTCCGATGTGAGGTGATGATCCTTCCAACTTACCAAGTGGTCTGGTATGCTTCTATTACAGAGATTTTCTTCACTTTTCCATTGGGCTTCAGTTTTCATCAAGGAGCCTGAGAGAGGCTCTCTAGCTGTTGTTCAGTTCTGCAGCTCCAGTACAATGGCCTTTATGCCACCCTGTGCCTCTGTAGTGTAAAACCAGGTTGTGTCACAGACAGGAAGTCAGAGGTGGAGGGGTTGGTGTGGCTAATGGACGTGTTGAGTTTTCCTCACTCTCTCGCTGGTCACAGGTGGGCATGGTGAGCTGGACTGGATGGAGCTGGACTCCAGACAACCAGGGATCTTTCAGCCCATGAGGCTAAGCTGGTCACCAGTGGGTGTTGAAAGCAAATGGTTCAGATTGATCATATAAATCCTTGGTTATCAATGCAGCTTGAAACAAATTTTACAAAGATATATACTAGAAAGCTCAACTGTTTCATTCAGAGAAATATTTTTGACTCTAAGCTATTGTCATTTTCTTACCTTCCTACCTGTCCCCTGGGATCATTTGAGTCAAGGACCCCAGCTTAAAGTCAGACTGACCTAGGTTAAATCCCAGTTTTGGCAAGGACAAGTTGTAACTTGGGCAAATCAATAAACTTCTTTGAAACTCAATATAAAAAAATAATACCATAACTGTCTAGCAGTCAGCATTTTGTCAGGAAAGCAGAGCCAATGTAGTCTTGTGGGCTCAAGTAATAACTTCCATTGGATTGCATCAGACTCCCCGCCCCCCCCAAAATCCTTTTTTCGATTAACTCAAAACCAACTACTTTGGAGCCTATATTACATATGAAAAAAAAAATCTCTAATCAAGAGTGATTACCCAACACTTTTGCACTGTTCTATTGACTAGAGCAAGTCACAGATTTAGATTCCATTTAAGAGGAGGTCATGGCTTATTGAGGGTCTCCAGAGTGTTTTATTCATTCAAGTGTTAAGTGACATGTCAGAGATCATATTCAAACATTTTGGTCCTAAAATTATTTTTCTGAAAATCTATCTGGAAGAAATAATCATCTAAGCATTAACATGAACTCATTTCTTTGTGATGTAAAAAATTAGAAGCAATATAAATTATTCAAAGGAGAAAATGTTGGTAAATTGTGATTTATTCCTACTATGATACTCTATGATACTATTATTATATCACATTAGAGTAGTTAACCTAATATAGAAAAATGTTTAAAATATTTCTGAGCAGAGAAAAAAGATAGCTTATAAAAACAGGATGTACGTTACCATTTTATTTTATATACACACTAAAAACATATGTACCATAAGCATACATTTCAGTCCTGTGCCACTTTCTCTGCTTATATGGTAGTTTAGAGAAACTGGAAGAGCCACTTCCACAGTCAGACTGCCTCAGTTCCACCCTGGTCCACAAAAATTATAGATGACCTCTGAGAAAAAGCAAGGACTAGATCCCCACAAAACCTATACATACCTTAAACTGTTTGCAGAGTTTTCACTAACACCAAAATTTCTTACTGGATTGATTTAATGTTTTTAATTCCATAGACTCCTGAATTTTTAAGAACTTGGTAATATATTCATATTCTACCCAAAAAGGGCAGTTGAGGCTTCTTGATGGATTAAAATCATTCAATTCATGGACAATCACATTTATTTATATAATCACAGAATTTCTCTTTTTTCTTTCAATATTCTGCATACATTGAATTGTAGTAAATATATGAATAATGCAAATAGTGTAAACTGTATCCTGTTTCTCTCCCTACTCTTTCCTTCCCTCTCTCCCACCCAATCCTTCATCTACTTCCAAAAGTAGTAGCCATGAAGTTTGTTACAAATTAATGGATACATAAAGTTAAAATACATTATATATAGTAATTGTGAATGGGTTATACACGCCTTCTGAATTTGGATGTAATAAAGAACAGAATGTAAAAATTGATGTCCAAAGACAGGTAGCGCCCTGGAATAAAGTCAACATCCTTATTTTTTGGTCCTACCTCCCCAGGAACAAATTAGGGGCTGTAGCATCCTTAAAACTTTCTATAAGCTAATAATGTAAAACTAGAGGATAGGATCTTCATATCACTGAGGATTCTATGTGATACAAACAGAGTATTAAGAATCATAATATGAATTTAGAGAAAATAAAGTTCTGGAATCTTTCACTGGAGAAGAAATTGAGAAACAGAGACAAAACTGGAAATCTTTTTGTAAAATTGACTAATTGTTGCTGGCTCATGACAGGTGCCCACTCTGAAATAGAAATAGATACTTTCACATCCTTGCAGAGTGGGCACTTGTCATGAACATATCTAACATATAGTGAACACACTGTTGCATTAGCAATTGAATGAATTAATTTTTTAGTCATATCTAACTCAATAAATAGCTACGTAGAAGGAAAATACATCAATCTCCCTCCCATCCTTTTTTTCCTTTTTCCCTAGAAAATAGTAAACAAAGTTTTCAGTAGAATTTTATTGACTGTCTTTATCCTGATATTTTTATGCACATGTTCTCTAACCAAAGATATATTTACATGCGGACTAAACCAAAAACTCATCACTGCAAAAATTCTTGCAGAGTCAAATATTACAATTTAGAATATGTTCTGTTTTAGCTTAGACATTCTTTTCATGTTTTTCCAAGTAAGATGTTATTTTACACATCTTATTTATAAAATAGAAGTCCCAGAAGCAAGAGAGATTAAATCTTGAATAAAATTTTAAAAACATTTATGTACAGTCCATGATTAACTTGGAGTCCTTGTCATAATATAAAATATACTTACATAGAATGTGAACTTAACAAACTTGAATTCATGAAAAAGACAAAAATAATAAGCAATAAAAATAATCTCCTATGTCTGTAAAATCCTTTCTATTTTACAAGGCACTTTTGATATATTGATTCTTGATCTTTACAAGAATTCAGTGCATTATTTCCATTTTACCAAGACATAAACTCATTCTGAGTAAATTAAATGTCTTGCTTGCATTCATGCAAATTATAGGTGGTGGAGTTCAATCTACAGCTCTGGCTCCTGACCCATAGTGCACTTCTCTTTCCTTCATACTTCAGTACATGTTTACACATCTATTTTTATAAATAAATATATTGTAGGCATTTTTATATATACTACTATTAAAATAGTTCTATTTTTAGTTCTTCTCTGAAGAAATATTATAATGCATAAATGTTAAGTTTTTTAAGCATAAGCCAATACAAATAGAAAGCAATATTATTAAAATTCACAATATTATGGCATTTAAAAATCAATTTGTCTCAATTGATGGAGAATCCAATTTAGGTTAAATAACTGTTTATGAAATTACTTCAGGATTTATTGGATGTAGCATGATAACTCATCAACTATAGTTGAGCTTGCAGGAATTTGAGCAGAAAAGTTAATTAACAATAATTTCAAAACTGCCAAAAGCTGCTGCAAGTTCACTTTGTACTCTGCATATATAGCAACATGTGGTGGAATTAAAAAAGAAAGTCATTCCTAAATCTGTTTACTTTTATGTCATTGAACTCATTATTAAATATTAGTGAGCAGTATTGATTTGGATGGTTTCATAATTCAAAATGGTTACTGGCAATAGCAGTTCTTGAACAAATATTTTCTATTATTGTTTATTATCACATTTAACTATAATGACTCAATTAATCCAGGCATGGTTTCCCAAAGCAAATTGAAATGCAATTATCAGACCAATAAGCTGCTAGAATCAGTAATTTAAACCTCAGGCAGAAGATTTTACAAAGTGATATTATCAATATTGCATTCAAGGTAGTATGTGGTGGTGTTAATGTGCCATAGAAAACATAGAAATTCCATTACCGTTTTGAAATAAAAATCTCAAAATCTATTCCTGTGTTATTGGTTCCACTTTAAATAATTTCTCTGCAGCATATATGTGATTTTGAAAATAGCTTACAGTCATGCACTTTGGTGACATCCGCTACTGTTAGGTAAGGGGAAATTATGGCTAATAAATTCTTGGATTTAATACTTAGTGAGTAGAAATATACATGGTCTTACTAACAAACAATTGTTATACATAGGCTTTGTTGGAGATGTATGTGTACATGATTCTTGATCACAAACCTACTCACAGCCATCACATATATTCTCAAAATTCCCTTGAAAATATCAAATTATTTTTCTAATATCAGAGTTGTTTTCACACTTGTTCATCACAACTCCTTTTAAATTGAAGGAAACAGAAATCTATGAACATACCTCTGATGGAGAAAATCATACTATCTTCTTTGAGTCTTTTGCAGTTATCCATTTTGGGCTATGACCAGTTTTCTCCATGAACCTACAGAATCCTTTAATTCAGAATTACTGGGTTTAAAATGAAATTCACAAACCTATAAATTATTTCAAGTGAAGATTGAACCAAGAACTACCTTGAACCAAAATAAAATCTATTATTGGCTAATAGTGCTCTGAGCTTTGGTTTTGTCTTCCTTTTCATCTTTTTCAATATGAAAGCACTCTTACATCCTACCACAGTACAAGAATAATTACTAATTGGTTTACTGATCAAAGATACTTATCCTTGGTTGGCAACCAAGGTAGCAAGAATAGTATATTCTCTCTCTCACAGCTTTAAAAATGAGAGGAAAATCTGTTGTGCTGAATATAGGTAAGAACATCATTCAAATTTGATAAACTTGCTAAAGAACTAGTATTCATATTTTTCTTTAAATTCTAAGTCATAGCATGATGACCATTGTTTCCTAAGAAATAAAATCTATATCAAATGCAATAGGATTCTGAAATTAAAATACCATTTTGAGTCTTTACAAAATTTAAGAATATAATCAAAAGTTACATGTGTAAAAGTTGAAATGATAGAAAGATACATAAGTATAAAATTGATATTTCTACATGCCTACCTCCAATTCCAGTCTCTTAAAGTGGCCAACATGAAGACTCTGATCTGTATATTTACATTAATTCTTCTTCGTTCACACAAACACAAACTTACATATTAAGTGGTTGTTAAACATTCTACCATGCACATCCTCCTTGAGAAATGAAGACTTCATGGCCCCAGCAATTGCAAACATAGCCCTGAGCTGATCCTCAGCAATTAGTTATCACTGGAATTACCTCAGCTGAAGAAAATTGTTTCCTCAAAGCTCATGTCTCTTTCTAGTGGCATGAGCTCATCACAGTGGCAAAATGACCCAGCTTCCTTGACCCAACTCAAAAGAAATTTAAAGCAGTATCCTTACCTGCACAGGGTAGCAGAAATTTACAGAGGTTACCAAGAATGTCCTTCACATTGACCTACCCAGATATTTACTTGTTTCTTAGAGATAGTATGATTTTCTCAATCAGAGGTATGTTCATAGATTTCTGTTTCCTTCAGTTTAAAAGGAGTTGTGATGAACAAGTATGGAAACAACTCTTATAATAGAATAATAGTTTTATATTTTAAGGGAAGTTTGATGATAATATATGCCCTTTTTCCTTAGAGACCTAGGGTCCCATCTGGTATCATTGCCTTTTAGCTAAGGAACTTGTAGTGGTGGTGAACAATTTCAGCTATTGCCAAAAAGCCAGTAATTCTTCTCTGAGAAGGTCTTAAATTTTTCTTCTCTTCTGAATACTTTTAGTGAATGTAAATTTAACAGCTTTTTTTTCTTTACTCTAAATGTATGGTTTCACTAGATTCTACTCTTTGTTATTTTCTTTTCTTGTCTTTTTTTTTAAGAGTAGGACAAATTTCTTGAGAGAAAGATAACTTCTGTCTATGAGAGACAGAAGGGGAACTAGAAAGTGGGTTGCCTGTTTTGTTGACTTTTTTGAGACAGCGTTTCACTACGTAGTTCAGGCTCATCTTGAACTCACTAGGTGTGCCAGGCTGGCCTCAAACTCATGGTGATCCTCCTGCTTCAGCCTCCCAAGTGCTGGGATTACAGGCATGGGCCACCATGCCTGGGTACTCTTTGTTATTTATAAAAAATCTAATTATATTTTCTTCCATTTATCCAAGTTTGAAATATGTCTTTTTTTCTGGCTACATTTTAGTTTCTACTTTATCTATCTGTTTCAACAGGTTGACTATAATATGCTTAGATAGTCTTCTTGTGATTGTTTGTACTTGTCTGCCTTGAGATTTGTTGACCTTTTTGAATACAAGGTTTGGTTGATATCTTTTACCAAATTTTGCAAGGTCTCAATTATCATCTCTCAGAGATTTCTTTTACCCTCTAAATTCCAGCAACACATGTGGTAATATGTTTCTTACTAAACCATAAATCTTGAACATTTTATTCTTCTTCACTTGTTTGCTTGTTCTTCCTTCAATTTGTACACTTTTTTTTTCTATTTCACCGATTATTGCATTTGCTGTGTTCAGTTGAAGCACATGGATTAATCATTCCATTCCATAATTATATTTACTTTCAGTCTTTCTGTACTTGACTATCTCTTCACTAAACTTTTTTTTTTTTCCTGGCACAGGGGATCTTGCGCTTGCAAGGCAGGTACGGAGCCACTGAGCTAAATCTCCAGCCCTTAAACTTTCTTAAATTACTCTACTTTTCCCTCTAGATATTAGCATTTTAATCTTAGTTAATTTAAATATCACTATCAAACAATTCTAACATTGTAGGCCATGTCTTAATCGCATCTATTGTTTGCCACATTTGTTAACTTTTTGTCATGTTTCTGCTTCCCTCCTCTCTTCCCTTGCTTCCAAAGTCTTTTTCTTCCTTCCTACCCTTTCCTTCCTCACTGCCTTTCCTCTTCCTCCTCTTCATTCTCTTCCCCCTCCTCCTTTTCCTCCTCTTCATTTTCATCATCCTCCCCTTCCTCCTTTCCCTCTTCCTCTTCCTCCCCCTCCTTTTATTGTTTTTTTATATGCTAAACACTTTTGGTAGACACCAGTCCAGCCTGAAGTAAAGCATCCCATCAGCACAAGGGTACTCCTTTATCGGGCCACCACGGTGATAAAGGTGAGTCAATGTGATCTAGAATGAGACTTTACCTAAGCTTCTTAAAATTTTAGTTATGATCCATTCACCATGGACTTCAGGTATTTTTAGGGCTGGATCAGGATTTTTTTCCCATTAGACCCTTCCCTTCATGAGACTCCAGAGATTTCCCCGTGTTTCAAACCCACTCCCTGTGCTCCTTTCTCCCTGGGCTCCAAACTGCACCCTTCTTAGCAGAGAAATCAATTTTCCTATCCAGTCAGACTCCCTAAGCAATGAGTCAGTCCTTCCATCCCCCTCCCTCCCTGTCTTCTGAGGCAGTAGCCTCTGTCCTTAGAAGGCCTGAAGCACCTCAAAGGGATTTCTCTCAGCACCCACCCGCCAGGGTTTAGCTGTCAGTCTCAGGGGATCGCTCTTGGCTTCCTGCTTTTCTCCATCTTGACGCAGATGGTAGCTGCCTTGTACCTACTCCACTCTCCTTTGTCTCTTTTTGGTTCTCAGTAAACACTTGTGGAAAAGAATTATCAGAAGGCGGACACTTTGTGACTCGAGTCTGATCTATCATGTGAGTCCGCATGTTGACATTAAAAGTTGATTATAATTTTGACTGCTTTCTCCTTTCCTGATCTGTGTGATATTCCTCCTCTTTGACACTTGCACCAATGAGAAGAGTAGCTGTGGTTCTTTGCTTTCCTGAAAAGGGCTCCTCAGTAGCTGATTTGGGTTCCATTGGATTTTTATCTCAACTAGGTCTTTTAAATCTGTTACTTTTGGGCCAGGGATTTAGTTCAGTGGTGCTGCACCTGTCTCTCAAGCACAAGGTCCTGAGTTCAATGCCAGGTACTGGAAAAAAAAAAAAAAGTAAAAATAACCGACCGCTTTGAAATGTATCTAGCATTTTTGGGCTGCTGGGCAGAAAATTATAATCTCATGATTTTGTTTTTTATTTATAAATTATTTTTCCATTGAGAATATTGTCTTTGTGAACTGATATACGCTGAATATATTTTAAAGTTTTTAGATTCACTCTATGTGATATTTATTTTTTAAAATATTATAATCTTCCATTATTTTCTTCATCTTCTTTGAATTATCACAGATATAGATAGAAAGATTAATTATTAAGTCTGGAAAAATTTACATTACTAAAGGAACTTCATACTTAACCATAATTGCTGTCACTAAATCAAGTTTATAATGAATTAATCAAAATGCACAGATAGATGTAGGGTTTTGGGGGGTTTTCTTTTTTAGCAGATCACAAGACATTATTTTGTTATACATTTTACAGAAATGTATCCTGGAATAGAATACATTTAAAAATTAACAAAACAATTGATCCCAGTTTAATAAATGCTGAAAAATGAAAGTACTACATTATATGTCTATCTATGCATTATAATCACTTACCAAGGGTATAATTTACACTAATGTCAGTCATTCTAAGATCTTCAGGAGCTGATTCCCTTCTCCCCACAATAACCCCATTAACTAAATTTGCTAGTCCCTTTAGGCATGAAATTCACAAATCAAATTCTCCATTTAGCATGAATGTTAGCAAGAATTTCCAGAAATCACTAACACATACTAAGTCCTATAGTCCCTACACGATACAAAAGTCATTTCTTCCTTCCCCTCACTTACGTGATGTATGATAACACCCCTAAATCTGACACTGTGACCGTAATTTGTCCTTCTTGTAATAGCCTTAGTCTCGTATCTGTGCACATCAAGAACATGCATGCTAAATATTTTTCAATTTTTTTCACTATCACAAATTGGGAGGTAAACGTATTTCTGAATTTAGTGATGATTTCACAGTCCGTTATCAGGTTCCTCAAAATGACAAAGCCTGATGATGTAATTCTTTTCTGGCATTCTGGGACAACATTTCCTTTGATGGTTATTTTTTCATTTACCGTGTTTTATTTCTCCATGTATTATCATACACGAAAACATTTGGGGCTCTAGACTTAGTTTTTCATATAGTCCAATAATAACAAAGAATTCCTCATATTGAAAGCCTCTGGGTTGGATTTATGAAGTATCCTAGGAAATGCCAAATAAGAGGAGAAAATAATTTAAAAAATATTTTCCTTTTGTTCTACCTTCTTACACCTTGTTAGATACAAAATACATATAGAAAGTTAGGTTAAATGCTGGTCAACTGCCTGCTGCCTGCATTCCTGCAGCGACTAAAGGTGAGCCAGCACCACCACACACTCAGGAAACCCAAACCCTCTGTGGCAACTAATTTACATGTTTTATTTTGCTTTAGTAATCCCTTTGACATACATAATATGACTAGGTTTTTGTATCGAAAAGAAACAGAATAGTAGATGTTCTGTCAGCTGTTGCTGACAAAGATTTGGAAATTATAATTACTTGAGACCAAACATTTTATAAAAATTTATTCTTTGGTTCTTACATGCACTCCTTTGATGTCCTATGAATTCCAAGGAGGAAACATATCATATTGTCAACATGTGCCACACTGTTGTTTTATGAACAAAGTTGAATCCTCTTTTTGGAGCATTATCATCATTTCCTGATGATTCAATTTTAGTTTTGGAAGGATGAGATAGTCTGGTTGATGGATAACCTCTTGTGATCATCATCCTCTGTGATGGGCATATTTCTCTCCTCTAGCTGTAGAGTAACTTACAGCTCCCTCCCATTAACACCCCAATCTCCTTTGGGTTATGGAAAGGAGGAAATGGCCACCTCTCACTATTGCAAGAGCCAGGTGCTGCAGTTCACTCTCCTTGTGAAGATCAAGAGGATTTTGAAGGCAAAAGATGTGACACAGAACTTGGGAATGGTTACAGGACAGCTATCAGTAACAATAGGATACAAATCTGCCTATGTTTGTACTGATACATTTCCTGTAATTTCTGTTGCCTGGCCCATCAGACCTCTCAGAATCCCTTTCTACATTTCAGTCTGTTCTCAATGTACCTAGAGATTCTATAAGCTTCAATATCCTTCAAATAAAATCATACTTTTGATTACTTTCAACTGTGGTCTGTACCTTTTAAGTTTATGGTTTTGGAAATGTCTATATCTGCAATTTTTAAAAATCCAGCTCCTTCGGATCAGAAGTCTGTTATGTGGTTGGGTTGAACACTGAATTTAGTAATGGACTAGGTGACTACAAGGCAAACATCTACTGTTACTCTTGGGAGAGCAATATACACATCCACCTTCTTTCTAAAGATTAATTTTGTTACAAATGCTATTGAGTGTGGATTCTGTTTTGGCTTGCATGCTACTCTCAACCTCTTTAAATAATTTCTGCTATAGATATTACTTATATTAGAAATTAGTTGTTTCTAGTTTACTCATTTAAAAATTGATTCAGTTAATATTAAACTTCTGAAAAAAAATTAAACTTCTGTATACCTCAGCGACGATGTTGGAAATGGGAAGATAGTGCTCAACTCCAGTGTTATGATCACCAGGCTCTTTAAAGTTCAATGGCTGGCTTTGTTAAGTGAGAAGTTATTGAGCACATACTATGTGTATAAAAATGCCTTGGGGATTGGATATTAAAAGTAAAGAACAAACGAATGCTGCCTTTAACCAGACTACAATATAATGTAAGAGACTAATTGAAATAAATAATTCATTACAGAATAATGGTAAGAATGTTCACATAGCCATGGAATCCATATTTACAGTAAGAGAAGGGAAGCAAAATTGAAGCCTCAGGGAAGGTATGCAAAGATGTGATGCTTATTATACTAAATTTTGAAGCTAGAACAGCTAGAATAAAAAATTTTCCTGCCCAAAGTAGAATGTACAAGGCATGACATAGGAGTATTCATGAATGAAAGAAATCCTAAATTTTCTATATCTAAAACCCAGGGTGGTAAAAATAGAGAATGACACAAAAAAGTTTTTCCCTTATGATTTCTTTCTTAATCAAACAGACCAGCCAATCTGTCTAGTAAACCTCCATCTATATAGTGTAGAAAGCATTTTAGAATTTCTTTTTATGTTTAAAGCTTTTATACATGTAATGACTATTTGGACACCTTAAAAAAATTATCCATTTAAAATATTAACTACTACTTCTAGGAGGGCTATAACATTTTAAATATTCGCCAACAAAATAAGGAAATTCTCTTCACACCATACTCATTAACAATAAATATATTATTGTTATTTAGTTTTTAGCAATCTGATGGGTTATAAGTGAAATCTTATTTGTGATTTTGTTTATATTACCCTCCTATATTGAAATTCAGCACCTTCTAAAATATTTTTGACCATTTTAAATTTTCTAATTATATCTTTTACATTTTTCTTCTTAAGAAAAGATTAACTGCATACTTATGTCAACAAATGTGACCTATTTATTATATAATACTAACCCTTTGTCATCACATGCAAATTTGCTCATATCTATCATTTAAACTTTTTAATGTCATTTTTTGAAACCCAAAGTATTTGTTAAATAGTATGTTAATATGTGTATGTGTTCTTTCTCTATAGCTTCTAGGTTTTTAGCTTGGCTACAATGTTCCTTTTAACTCAGTGTGAACAAGATATTTCTACTTTAATTTTCTTTCTTATGATGAGTTCAATGTCATTTGTTAATTAGTAATATTCAATCTATTATTGGAAACTCTATATTATCACATTGATTTTACACAATTACTAAAATAGATTCAATAAAATGGTTTTATAGTCTGTTCCAGGATCTGGTAAGACAAGTACGCCTAAATTCTCTTTTCTGTAATTTCTATTTAGTGTCATTTTCTCTCCACAGCTATAAAAAGTGATTACAAAACTCCAGAAGGAAAACATGCTTATGATTCTGTTGATATTGGAAATATCTAGTAATTCTTTGCTCTATCAGATTTTAAGAAAAATTAAATTCTCTAACTATGAGAGTGGATTTATCCATTATCCCTTAGTTTTCATTCTATTTTTTCAAACAATGTTATTAGGTGCACTCACATTTCTAAGTGTAGTATCTTTCCAGGAAATAGAATCTTTTGTCATTACATTGACTTTTTAAATTTGTGCCAATGTCTTTGGCCTTAAAGTTTATTTTGTACTGCATTCATATAGCTGTCAGCTTTTTAAATATTTTTGCTTAGTCATATTTTTAATCCTTTAGAATTCCTAACATTTATATTTCTTTATACTAAACAGTGTACAGCAGATTTTGATTTCTCTTTTAACTGAAGCATTTAATTTAGTTACATCATAATTAGTAATATAGTTGGATATATTTTGACAATCTTTTCTCATGATTTTTGTTTCAGATTTGGACATTTTTCTCTTATTTTTCTGTCTCATGTTGTGTACACTAATTTCACTTTATTCCATTTTTTTCATTTTTTAGAAATCATTTTACAAGGTCTGTGCATGCCTTACTGAGATCTCGAGTTGCACGGAGCAACAATCCACTGGAAACCCCCCCCCCCACCGCCCCACTCCTCTATACAGCCACCTGGTTCCACACTACAAAGATACAGATGACACCAGACCACCAGACCATGGGACTGAGTCTCGCTGCTCCCAGCCAGCCCAGAGGTAAGGGCTTCTGAGCCACCATCCCACTGCTCCTGGTCCACAGGAAGGGGCTTCCTGGCCACCATCCTTCCCACTGCTCCCAGCCCAGAGGAAAGGGCTTTGGGGCCACCTTCTGTCCCACTGCTCCTGGCCCAGAGGAAAGGGCTTCTGGGCCACGATCCCTCCCACTGCTCCCGGCCCAGAGGTAGGGGCTTCTGAGGCACCATCCCACTGCTCCTGGTCCAGAGGAAGGGGCTTCTTGGCCACCATCCCTCCCATTGCTCCTAGCCCACAGGAAAGGGCTTTTGGGTCACCATCCCTACTGCTGCTCCCAGCCCCTGTCCCACCTCTCCCAGCTCAGAGGAGGTAATCCATGCAGGCACTAACAGCCCCCCACCCCACTCAAAAAGAGAAAACACATAAATAAGTCTGAAAACCAGACTCCCAGATCACCTACAGCAAGCCCAAAGGGAAATGAGATGGAAAACTCTGATACTCAACCACCTGGACCCACTGAACTGGCAACAAAAGGGGATCTGGAAAAAATGAAATCAGAAATAATTTCTCAGAAAACAGGAGAAATTGTGCCCCTACTGCAAGACATGATTAATAAATCTAGAGAGGAGCTAAGGAACATGATGGAATCCCAACATAAGAAACAAATGGAATCCATAAAACAGATGCAAATAGATTTCCAGGACATGAAAAACTCCATTGAAAGTCTACACAGCAGAATGAGCCAATGTGAGGACAGAATTTCAGATATAGAAGATAAGATTGCAATTAGTGACCAGGAAAAGAAAAATTGCTTCAAAATTATAAGGGAACATGAGAAATCAATCCAGCAGCTGCTAGATGTGCAAAGAAGAATAACATAAGGCTGATTTGGCTCAATGAAGAAACAGGAGAGAGTGCAGATGACATAAAAAACCTTTTCACAGAAATAATGGCAGAAAACTTCCCAAGCAGGGAAAAAGAGCTTGACATACAGATAAATGAGGAATATAGGACTCCAAATAGGCTTGATCAAAAAACATCTGCACATAGGCATATAACTGTTAAGATTCCAGAAACACAACAGAAGAACAAAGTTATCCAAGCAGTCAGAGAAAAGAAACATCACATACAAAGGAAAGCCCATCAGAATCACAGAAGACTTCTCAACACAAACCATCAAGGCAAGAAGAGCTTGGAGTCACATATTCCAAGCCCTAAAAGAAAACAGCCTCCAACCCAGATTGAAGTACCCTGAAAAACTATCTTTCAAAATGGATGGAGAAATAAGATACTTTCATGACAAAGAGCACCTTAGGAACTTCGTGAATACCAAACCAGCACTCCAAAGAATTTTACACAATATCCTAGGAACAGACACTGAGGATCACAACCCCAGGAAGCAAAGCAGAAAGAACCCATCTGGCATGACAAGAAATTAAATGTAAAGAGGGAGAACCCAACAAAAAGAAAAAGTCATGGCAAGGACAAGTCAACATGTTTCAGTTATAACCATCAATGTAAATGGTCTCAATTCACCAATCAAAAGAAATAGACTGGCAGAATGGGTCAAGAAGCAAAATCCAACAATATGTTGCATACAAGAAACACACTTAATTCAAAAGGAAACTCATAAACTGCAAGTTAAAGGGTGTAAAACAATACTCCATGCAACAGGAACCCGAAAAAAAGCAAGAGTAGCTATACTCTTGGCAGATCAAGTAGATTTCAAACCAACACTGATTAAGAGAGACAAAGAAGGACATTACATGCTTGTAAAAGAAACAATCCAACAGGAAGAGATGACAATCATAAATATCTATGCACCAAACACTAGTGTGCCCAACTATATAAAACAAATACTAACAGACATGAAAAGTCATATAGGCACTAATACAATTGTAGTGGGGGAACTCAACACCACACTGTCACAAGTAGATAGATCAACTAGACAAAAAATAAATAATGGAATACTAGAACTCAATCGAACTCTTGAACAAATGAACTTAACAGATGTTTACAGAGTCTTCCACCCCACAAAATCAGAATATACATTCTTCTCAGCTGCACATGGGTCATTCTCAAAATTAGAAGGCATACTCACCATAGATCATGTTTAAGGAAGTGCAAAGGAATTGAAGTTATCCCCTGTATAATATCAGACCATAGTGCGATGAAATTGGAGATCCATAGCAAAAGAAAAAAAAAATTTCAAAAATACATGGAAATTGAACAACACACTTCTGAATAACCAAAAGGGCACAGAGGAAATTAAAGAAGAAATCAGATGGTTCCTTCAATTAAATGACAATGACAATACAACATATCGGAATCTGTGGGACACAGTGAAAGCAGTCTTAGGAGGGAAATTCATAGCAGTGAATATGCATATTAGGAAAACAGAACAAGCCCAATTAAACAACCTGATGCTGAGCCTCAAGCTTCTAGAAAAAGAAGAGTAGGACAACCCCAGAGCTCATACAAGGGAGGAAATTATAAAGATCAGAGGAGAAATCAATGCAATGGAGACTAAGAGAACAATACAAAAAAATCAATGAAGCCAAGAGTTGGTTCTTCGAAATAATCAACAAAATTGACAAACCCTTAGCCAACCTTGTCAGAAAAAGAAAAGGCCCAAATCCATGCAATTAGGAATGAAAAGAGTGAAATTACAACAGACTCAGCAGAAATCCAGAGGATCATCAATACCTACTTCCAGAACCTATACGCCAATAAGATGGACAACACAGAAGAAATGGACAGATTCCTAGATAAATATGAAAAACCAAAGTTGAATGAAGAAGACCTAAAAATACTGAACAACTCAATATCAACCAATGAAATTGAAAATATAATTAAAAACTTATCAACTAAGAAAAGCCCAGGCCTTGATGGTTTCACTGCTGAGTTCTACAAGACATTTAAAGGGGAACTGCTACCACTACTGTTTC
This sequence comes from Heterocephalus glaber, assembly GCF_053883595.1. Taxonomy (NCBI): domain Eukaryota; kingdom Metazoa; phylum Chordata; class Mammalia; order Rodentia; family Bathyergidae; genus Heterocephalus; species Heterocephalus glaber. Next base: position 10,774,305 of record NW_028258364.1, on the reverse strand, counting down.
AACTCGTCAGTGAAATTGAAAGGGAAGCAATACTCCCAAATTCATTCCTGGAAGCAAGCATCACCTTGATCCCCAAAGCAGAGAAAGACCCAACTGAAAAAGAGAACTATAGGCCAATCTCACTAATGAACATAGATGCAAAAATCCTAAATAAGATACTGGCAAACAGAATGCAGGAGATCATCAAGAAGATCATACACCCTGATCAAGTGGGATTCATCCCAGGGATGCAGGGATGGTTCAATATATGAAAATCAATCAATGTAATACACTGTATCAATAGAGCCAAGGACAAAAACCATATGATTCTCTCCATATACTCAGAAAAAGCATTTGACAAAATCCAACACTCATTTATGATAAAAACCCTACAAAAAGTTGGAATAGGTGGTCTCTACCTCAAACTGATAGAAGCCATCTATGAAAAACCAACAGCCAATATCATACTAAATGGTCAAAAACTGAAATCCTTCACACTAAAATCAGGAACAAGACAAGGATGTCCACTATCACCACTCTTGTTCAATATAGTTTTGGAAACATTAGCCACAGCAATTAAACAAGAGAAAGAAATAAAAGGAATAAAGATAGGAAATGAAGAAGTCAAATTGTCATTATTTGCAGATCACATGGTACTCTATATAGAAAACCCCAAGAACTCCACCAAAAGTCTTCTAGACTTAATAACCAAATTCAGTCAACTAGCTGGTTACAAGGTCAACACACAAAAATCAATAGCTTTCCTCTACACAAATGACAGACTCACTGAGAGAGAAATAGGGCAAATAATTCCTTTCACAATAGCATCCAAAAAACTGAAATACCTAGAAATCAATCTAACAAAAGAAATGAAAGACCTCTTCTCTGAAAACTATGGCACTCTGAAAAGAGAGATTGAAGATGATATCAGAAAATGGACAGACATCCCCTGTTCCTGGGTAGGAAGGATTAATATAGTGAAAATAGCCATACTTCCAAAACTTCTATATAGATTTAATGCAATTCCAATTGAGATCCCAGCAGCATATTTCATGGACCTTGAGAAAACAACCCAAAAATTCATTTCGAACAAGAAGAAACCCAGAATAGCAAAAGCAATTCTAGGTAACAGAGACATGGCAGGGGGTATCACAATCCCCAACCTGCAACTCTACTACAAAGCTACTGTGACAAAACAGCATGGTACTGGCAAAGAAACAGGCTTGAGGACCAGTGGAACAGATTAGAAGATGCAGAAACAATTCCAGACACACTCAGCCATCTCACCTTCAACAAAGGAGCCAAACACCCTCACTGGAGGAAGGATAGCCTCTTTAATAAATGGTGCTGGAAAAATTGGGCTTCAACTTGCCAAAGATTAAAACTAGACCTGTATCTCTCACCATACCCTAAACTAAAATCAAAATGGATTAAAGATCTAAATATTAAAATAGAAACTCTGAACCAGTTGGAACAGAGGTTAGGTAGAACCCTTGAAGACATCGATATAGGAAAAGATTTTATGAACAAAACCTCAGTTGCCCATGAACCAGCACAAACAATCAACAAATGGGATCTCTTCTCATTAAAAAGCTCCTGCACAGCAAGAGAAACCACCAGCAGTGTGAAGAGACAACCTACAATGTGGGAAAAAATCTTCACCTGCTCTTCCTCAGACAAAGGTCTACTATCTCGAAACTATAAAAAACTTAAAAAGATCAGATCTCCCAAATTTAAAGACCCAATCCAAAAATGGGCATCTGAAATGAACAGACATTTCTCAGACAAAGTAGAAACAGCAAATACATACATGAAAAAATGTTCAACATCACTGGTCATTCGAGAGATGCAAATGAAAACAATGCTGAGATTCCACTTCACTCCAGAAAGAATGGCTGCTATCATGAAATCAACCAATAACAAATGCTGGCAGGGCTGTGGGGAAAGAGGAACCCTGCTCCACTGCTGGTGGGAGTGTAGACTGGTGCAAGAACTGTGGAAATCAGTATGGAGATACCTCAAAGAACTAGGACTGGAAATCCCATTTGACCCTGCTATTCCACTGCTGGGGGTCTTCCCCAAAGAATTAAAAGAATCATACCACAGTGATATATGTGCACCCATGTTCATAGTAGTGTAGTTTGTAATAGGTAAAACTTGGAAACAGCCCAAATGCTCATCAACTGGAGACTGGATAAAGAAAATGTGGTTTTTTATAAAATGGAGTAGTACTCAGCCATAAAAAATGAGAAATTAGAGACATTTATAGTTAAGTGGATGCACATTGAGGTGATACTCTTAAGTGAAATAAATAGGACACACATGTGTAAATACCGAATAGTTTCTCTGGGGTGAAAACTTGAAAATGTAAATAAGGACTAAAATGTGTAATAAGTAATGTGAAATAGGAAGAAAAGGGACAAAGGGGAAGGAAGTGGGAGGGCTAGGGGAAAGGATAGAAGGGAATGGGATTAATATGAGAGAATGGAAAAATAGGAACAAAATCTTTGTAAATAGGGAGGAATGGAGGGGTTGAAGGGAGGGCTGGGCAAGGGTGAAAAATAAGAACCAAGAGAGACTATGTAAAGGTGCAAATTGCCAATGATAAATGTCATTATATTGTATACCTGAAATATACCAATGATTAGAATGAATAATTGATAATGCAAAATAGGAAGAAAAGGTCCAAAGGGGTAGAGGTAGTGGGAGGTGCAGGGGAAAGCAAAGAAGGGAAAGGAAAAATGCTGAGAAATGGAAAAAATGGAAATAGAGTCTTTGTAAATAGGGAAGAGTGGAGGGGGAGAAGGGAGGGCTAGGAATGGGCTAAAAATTAAGAACCGTGATGCACTATGTAAAGGTACAATTCCCAATGAAAAATGTAATTGTGTTGTATACCCACAATGTACCAATAAAAGAATTTAAAAAAAAAAGAAATCACTTTACAAGTCTTAACATTTATGCTTATCAATATTTGTACCTTCCACAAGCGATAACACCATTACTCAGTTTATAACCTATTTTTACACGTATGTTAGCTTGTTCTCATTTTTTCTCTCCCCAGAAGACATTATTACTATGCTCTGAAATACATGCTCTCATTTTATTCTTTTTATGTCATAGAAGGAGTAGATAGAGTAGACTCAGCCCCATCAATCAGCTGCCTTCTGGGGCTGATCCAACAGTTACCTTTTGTTATATATCAAACCTCTCAAGAACTTCATGGCTTCAAAGAAATACAGGTCATAATTCGCATAAGTTGATTGGGTGACCAAGCTTGACCAGGATAGATGGAGTTGTCAAACCTTCTCTCCAGGTGCTTTTTTGATTTCAAGGGGGCTAGATGTAGCTACTGTGCATAGCAGGGGCACCTCAGTAAGACCAGCACAAACTCAACAAGTCTATTGCCAATGTCTCAGTTGCCAATGGTTAAAGAAAGTCACAAGGCTAAGCACAGAGTCTATATGAGAAGGAATTGCATACACGAAGGCATTGTGTAAGAAAAGGGATAATTCAGCAAGCTTGGATTGCATATTTCTCACAGCTACTTGTCATTAAGATTGGCCGTTAGGAAAAGAACTCTAAAATAGTTTCTAGGTGTGAGTGTTTTTTGAAGCTTGAGGGCTCTTGTGTACAGTGTTTCTCTCTGATGGTAAAATTTATACTAACAATGCCATTTATGGTGAATAACTGTTTTTGTATGTCTGAGACATTAGACTATGCTGTACCAATTTGATCATTTAGTTTATGCTACAATTGTAACTTACGGTGAATGCCTGCTTTTCCTCTGAAGATTGGAATCAGAGTGGCTGAGATGAATCACATAAACGTTCAGTGATCCACAGTAAAACGTCTGGATGTCAAAACTCAGTTGAGTTTCCCCATCATCAATCCTTCATATATGTTTTCCCATGCATGTAGATATATGAAGTAACTATGTCTTTTCTTCCATACACATTGGTTGTAAAATAATAAGCATGTCCACGCCACTTGATGGGAAGAAGACACATAAGTGATTGTCCATTTTGCTCCCTTGGGCTTTCTCATGTACCTTTTATTCTTTGCTGATTTTAACCACAGCCTAACAGTTTATGTGAATCCTTATAATGAATCATCAAAATTTACAGTGGTCTTGAGAAGCTCCAACACAAGCCTGAACATCAAGAGGCAAGATTAACTGAGACTATTAATGTAAGAATCTATTACAGGGTGGGAGAAAAACCTTGATGTCAAGTAAATAGATCCACTATAGGTTAATAGAGTACAATGCTTAAATCATTCTGAACATATGAACTTCTGACAAATTCACCTTGTAAATAAAATTTTATCTGAAATATATCCCAAAGCCAGTTGCTGACAAGAAAATAACTGAATAGGTAAACAGTCTAAAATGTTACAAAATATATCCTTCTCTTGAGGATTATCCTAGTAAATGTTCTGAAAAATCAAGCAATAAACTTGTTGAATTTTATTTAAGCCCATTTTCCCATTCTTATTGAAACATGATACTCTTTTATTAAGGTATCTTACAAAATGTTTGCTAGTATCTTCTAGAATATATTTTGGGGAAGGTTAGTCTACATCCATGTACATATATATAATTCACATATTATATAATATTAAACTGTGTATTTTTCTTCTTTAAAATACACAACTAGTCTTTATTTTGATTCTTTTTTTCCCTTAAATTCTTTTATTGGTACATTTTAGGTATACAACACATTTACGTTTCCCATTGGGAACTTGTTCCTTTACATGATGTATCTTGGTTTTTATTTTTTCCCCATTCTCTGCCCTCCCTTCACTCCCCCCTTGCCCTTCCCTATTTACAAAGATTTGTTTCCATTTTTTCCATTTATCCTAATTTTTCCTTTCTCTTCTTTGCTTTCCCCTACCCCTCCCACTTTACCTACACCTTTGGACCTTTTCTTCCAATTTCACATTATCAATTATTCATTTTAATCATTGGTACATTTTAGGTATACAATATAATGACATTCATCATTGAAAATTTGCACCTTTACATAATCTCTCTTGGTTCTTATTTTTTCCCCTGCCCTGCCCTCCCTTCAACCCCTCCATCCCTCTTTATTTACAAAGACTTTGCTTACATTTTTTCTTTTTCTCATATTAATTCCATTCCCTTCTTTCCTTTCCCCTACCCTTCCCATTTCCCGTTCCCCTTTGTCCCTTTTCTTCACATTTCACACTATGCATTATACCTTTTAGTCCTTATTTACACTTTCAGTTTCTCACACTAGAGAAACTATTCAGTATTTACACGTATGTCCTATTTATTTCACTTAAGAGTATCACCTCAGTGTGCATCCATTTAGCAATAAGTGTCTCTAATTTCTCATTTTTGATGGCTGAGCAGTACTCCATCTTATTAAAAAACACATTTTCTTTATCCAATCTCCAGTTGATGGGCATTTGGGCTGCTTCCAAGCTTTAGCTATTACAAATTGTGCTGCTATGAACCTGGGTGCACATATATCACTGTGGTATGATTCTTTTAATTCTTTGAGGAAGATACCCAACAGAGGAATAGCTGGGTCAAATGGGACTTCCAGTCCTAGTTCTTTGAGGTATCTTCATACTGATTTCCATAGTGGTTGCACCAGTCTACACACCCACCAGCAGTGGAGGAGGGTTCCTCTTTCCCCACAGCCCCACCATCATTTGTTATTGGTTGATTTCAAGAGATCAGCCATTCTTTCTGGGGTGAGGTGAAATCTCAGTGTTTTTTTCATTTGCATCTCTCCAATGACCAATGGTGTTGAACATTTTTTCATATGCTTATTTGCTATTTCTACTTCTTTGTCTGAGAAATGTCTGTTCATTTCAGATGCCCATTTTTGGATTGGGTCTTTAAATTTGGGAGGCCTGATCTTTCTAAGTTCTTTATAGATTCCAGATAGTAGGCCTTTGTCTGAGGAACAGAAGGTGATGATTTTTTTTCCCACATTGTAGGCTGTCTCTTCACACTGCTGATGGTTTCTCTTGCTGTGCAGAAGCTTTTTAATAAGAAGAGGTCCCACTTGTTGATTGTTTGTGCTAGTTCGTGGGCAACTGAGGCTTTGTTCATAAAATCTTTTCCTAAAGTTCTAATCTAACCTCTGTTCCAGCCGGTTCAGAGTTTCTATTTTAATATTTAGATCTTTAATCCATTTGGATTTAAGTTTAGTCCATGGCAAGAGATATAGGTCTAGTTTTAATCTTTGGCAAGTTGAAAACCAATTTTTCAGCACCATTTATTAACGAGGCTATCTTTCCTCCAAAGAGGGTGTTGGCTCCTTTATTGAAGATGAGATGACTGAGGGTGTCTGGAGTTGTTTCTGCATCTTCTAATCTGTTCCACTGGTCCTCAGGTCTGTTTCTTTGCCAGTACCATGCTGTTTTTATCACAGTAGCTTTGTAGTAGAGTTGCAGGTTGGGGATTGTGATACCCCCTTTAATGTATCTGTTACCTAGAATTGCTTTTGCTGTTCTGGGTCTCTTCTTGTTCCAAATGAATTTTTTGATTGTTTCCTCAAGGTCCTTGTAGTATGCTGCTGGGATTTCAATCAGGATTGAATTGAATCTATATAACACTTTTGCAAGGATGACCATTTTTGCTATGTTGATCCTTCCAACCCAGGATCAAGGGACATATTTCCATTTTCTGTTATCCTTTTCAGTCTCCTTTTTTTTTTTAGTGTTATGGTTTTCAGAGAAGAGGTTTTGATTTCTTTTGTTAGGTTGATTCTTAGGTATTTTAGTTTTTTGGATGCTATTGTGAAAGGAATTGTTTGTCCTATTACTGTCTCAGTGAGTCTGTCGTTCATGTAGAGGAAAGCTATTGATTTTTGTGTGTTGACCTTGTATCCAGCTACTCTACTGAATTTGGTTATTATGTCTAGAAGACTTTTGGTGGAGTTCTTGGGGTCTTCTATATAAAGTATCAAGTCATCTGCAAATAATGACAATTTGACTTCTTCATTTCCTACCTTTATTCCTTTTATTTTTTTCTTTTGTCTAATTGCCATGGCTAATGTTTCTAAGACTATATTGAACAGCAGTGGGGATAGTGGACATTCTTGTCTTGTTCCTGATGTTACTGTGAAGGTTTTCAGTTTTTGACATTTTATTATGATACTGGCTGCTGGTTTTTCATAGATGGCTTTTACCAGATTGAGGTAGAGACCATCTATTCCTATTTTTTGTAGCATTTTTATCATAAATGCATGTTGGATATTGTCAACTGCTTTTTCTGCATCTATGGAGAGAATCATATGGTTTTTGTCCTTGGTTCTATTGATAGAGTGTATTACATTGATTGATTTGCGTATGTTGAACCATCCCTGCATCCCTGGGATGAATCCCACTTGGTCAAGATGCATGATCTTCTAGATGATTTGCTGAATTCTATTTACCAGTACCTTATTAAGGATTTTTGCATCTATGTTCATTAGTGAGATTGGCATAGAGTTCTCTTTTTCAGTTGGGTCTTTCTCTGCTTTGGGGATTGAGGTGATGCTTGCTTCCAGGAATGAATTTGGGAGTATTGCTTCCCTTTCAATTTCACTGAAGTGTTTAAACAGTAGTGGCAGTAGTTCCTCTTTAAATGTCTTGTAGAATTCAACAGTAAACCCATCAGGACTTGAGCTTTTCTTAGTTGGTAAGTTTTTAATTACATTTTCAATTTCCTTGATTAATATTCAGTTGTTTAGAATTTTTAGGTCTTCTTCATTCAACTTTGGCTTTTCATATGTATCTAGGAATCTGTCAATTTCTTCTATTTTCCATCTTATTGGTGCATAGGTTCTGGAAGTAGGTGTTGATGATTCTCTGGATTTCTGCTGGGTCCATTGTAATTTCACCCTATTCATTCCCAATTGCATGGATTTGGGCCTTTTCTTTCCTTTTTCTTTCTTTCTTTTTTTTTTTTCTTTTTTCTGGTAGTGGCGATTGAACTCAGGTCCTTGAGCTTGTGCAGCAGGCGGCAAAACCACTGAGTTAAATCCCAGGGCCCTCTTTCCTTTTTCTAATAAGCTTGGCTAAGGGTTTGTCAATTTTATTTATTCTTTTGAAGAACCAACCCTTGGCTTTATTAATTTTTTTATTGTTCTCTTAGTCTCCATTAAATTGATTTCTGCTCTGATCTTTATAATTTCCTCCCTTCTGTGAGCTTTGGGTTTGTCCTGCACTTCTCTTTCTAGAAGCTTGAGGTTGGGCATCAGGTTGTTTAATTGGGCTCGTTCTGTTTTCCTAATATGTGTATTCACTGCTATGAATTTCCCTGGTAAGACTGCTTTCACTGTGTTCCATAGATTCTGGTATGTTGTATTGTCATTGTCATTTAATTGAAGGAACTGTTTGATTTCTTAATTTCCTCTGTGACCCATTGGTTATTCAGAAGTGTGTTGTTCAATTTCCATGTGTTTATGATATTCTTGTGGTTTCTTTTGCTCTGGATCTCCAATTTCATTGCACTATGGTCTTATAATATACAGGGGATAACTTCAATTCCTTTGCACTAACTCAGATATGTTTTATGAGTGAGTATGTGGTGTATTTTGGAGAACGACCCATGTGCAGCTGAAAATAATGTATATTCTGATTTTGTGGTGTGGAACCCTCTGTAAACATCTGTTAAGTTCATTTGTTCAAGAGTTCAATTGAGTTTTAGTATTTCATAACTTATTTTTTGTCTAGTTGATATATCTATTTTTAACAGTGGCATATTGAGTTCCCCTACTACTATTGTTTTAGTGTATATATGACTTTTCATGTCTGTTAGTATTTGTTTTATATAGTTGGGCACACTAGTGTTTGGTGCATAGGTATTTATGATTGTCATCTCTTACTGTTGGATTATCCCCTTCACAAGGATGTAGTGTCCTTCTTTGTGTCTCTTAATCAGTGTTAGCTTGAAATCTACTTGATCTGCAAAGATGATAGCTACTTCTGCTTTTTGGGGGGGTTCCCGTCTCATGACTATTGTTTTCTACCCTTTAACCTTCAGTCTATGAGTTTCCTTTTGAATTAAGTGTGTTTCTTGTATGCAGCATATTGTTGGATTTTGTTTCTTGACCCATTCTGCCAGTCTATTTCTTTTGATTGGTGAATTGAGACCGTCAACAATGATGGTTGTAACAGATATGTATTGACATATCATTGTCATGACTTTTTCTGTTTGTTGGATTCTCCCCCTTAACATTTAATTTCTTGTCATGCCTGATGGATTCATTCTGCTGGGCTTCCTTTGTTTGTAATCCTTGTTTCTTTTCCTAGGATATTGTCTAAAATTTTTATAGAGCTGGTTTGATATTCATGAAGTTCCTAAGATGCTCTTTGTTAAGAAAGTATCTTATTTCTCCAACAATTTTGAAAGATAGTTTTGCAGGGCACATCAATTTGGGTTGGAGGCTGTTTTCCTTTAGGGCTTGGAATCCATCACTCCAAGCTCTTCTTTCCTTGATGGTTTCCAGTGAGAAGTCTGCTTTGATTCTGATGGGTTTTCCTTTGTATGTGATTTATTTTTTCTAACTGCTTATAGTAATTTATTCTTCTGTTGCATTTCTGGAATATTAACAATTATATGCCTAAGTGTAGTTTTTTTTTTATTAAGGCTAGTTGGAGTCCTATATGCCTCACTTATCTGTATGTCAAGTTCTTTTCTCCTGCCTGGGAAGTTTTCTTCCATTACTTCTGTGAAGAGTTTTTTTATGTCACCTGCACTCTCTTCTGCTTCTTCTTTGACTCCAATCAGTCTTATGGTATTCTTCTTTGCATCGTCTAGTAGCTGTTCAATTGATTTCTCGTATTCCCTTACAAGTTTGAAGCAATTTTTCTTTTCCTGGTCACTCATCGCAATCTTATCTTCTATATTTGAAATTCTGTCCTCACATTTGCTCATTCTGCAGTATAGACTTTCAGTGGAGTTTTTGATCTCCTGGAAATCTGTTTGCATCTGTTTTATGGATTCCATTTGTTTCCCATGTTGGGATTCCATCATGTTTCTGAGCTCCTCTCTAGATTTATTAATCATGTCTTGCACTATGAACACAATCCCTCCTGTTATCTGAGAAATTATTTCTGATTTCATTTTTTCCATTTCCTCTTTTGTTGCCACTTCAGGGAGTCCAGGAGGTTGACTATCAGAGTGTTCTATCTCATTTCCCTTTGGGGTTGCTGTAGGTGATCTGGAAGTTTGGTTTTGAGGCTTGTTTACATGTCTTCTCATTTTGATAGATGGAGGCGTGCTATTGGTGCCTGTGCAGCTCACGTCCTCTGAGCTGGGAGCACTGAAATGGCGGCCCAGAAGCCCCCTCCTCTGGGCTGGGAGCAGTGCAATGGCAGCCCATAAGCCCCTACCCCTGGGCTGGGGGCCCTTTATTTTGATTCTTAATGTACATAACAGATATAGCCTAAAAATTTGTTTTTACACTAGGATTTTGAAGTTTAAATTTTAAGTTGTCTATTTAGATATACCTCTGTCATCCTGGCAAAATGACTTAATATTTCTAAGTTTCTTTCCTCATCTGTAAAATGGAGCATAATGATAATACCAATCCATTGGATTGTTGTAAGGAGGAAATGAATAACATGCAGAGCAGTACAGTTGCCATAGCAAGCAATGGATACATAATAGCTAATTCTTCCAACACTGTCATCATCATCAATGTCTTCATTAATGCTAATATAAATAAAGGAAGAGTGATTGGACCTTTCACTCTTTCATTCTATCCTTCACTTTCTTCCCTCACCAATACAAATGTTATCCCAATAATTGGGAGCTAATAAGAAGAAACTCACTGGAAAGGCCAAACTCAAGGTCCCTATACATTCAGAGGGAATAAGAGGGAGCAACTGTTCTTCCTGATGTTGAACTTGAAGTGTTGAGTGTTATTCTTATAATAAAAATGTATTTGCTTCTCAAATTTTAGAATTTATTCTGACTTTTATAGAATAGTATGCATAAGAGAAAAAAATCACTTAATATAACAATTACCTCTAATCATACAGCACAATTAATTTCATGTCTTATACAGTATTTAGTGATATAGACTATCACCCTCTTAAACTCAAGCCCTGTATATAACTCAGAAACTTGGTTTTTATTCGACTCAATTTCCATTACTCTGTGTATGTGGAATTCTTTCTGTGAATAACAGGTCCTTTAGATGCATGTTTCATTTTGGAGGAATCTTTGACAATTTTCAGGGAAGAAAAGGTACAGTGAATCAAATGGTCCATTCATAGGCTATAAAAAAGAAACCTTTCAGCTGTAGTATTCTGACAGCAGAATATTCTATCCAACTAGGCCATTTTAAATATGTGTCTAATTGTTACTTTAAATTAGAGGATATTCCTCTGTCTAAACATAGCAATCAGGAATCAAAAGTGACATAAAAACATCAAAGGGAAAACAATTGAAAATTTAATCAGTAGTTTTCATTCAGTACCATAAAGTAATGATTTATCATAAATAATTTGTCCTTAGGAATACTAAAAGTTTGGAAATTCATGAGATAACTTACTAAAAACATTGACTTAGCATGTTGAGTTATTCTTATATATAACCCTCCCTTGGTGCATTCAATATGCTTTCTTTAATGAGGAGAAAAATATATGTGCCAGCAATACAGGTATTGCCCTGGAGAAATGTTCTCAGCCCTAGTTTACAAATTTATCAGCTAGATGTATACTGTGTCATACTTGAGGCCAGGTGAAAAATTTCCAGACTATGGAATGGTTCACACAGTTTGTGATGCTTTTAGATTCCAATGCAGGCAAGAATTATTAGAAGTAAACAGAATGAGGAAAAATTCAAAAGTTAAATTCTATTCATCTTCTACTTAATAGTTCATAAAATAATTACACCTTTACACCATTGTTTTACAATAATTTCAATAAGTTGGGTAATGAAAAAAATAATTCCAAGAATGGTCGATTCAAGGAAATTGACAGTGAATTCTCCTTTAATATCATGTGCTCTAAATTCTCTTGTTGGGTGCATTATAGCTCAAGCTTTAGCAAAAATTATATAACTTGTACAAAATATTTAAATATTTGTGGAAAGTTTTCAAATTTCCAAATTTTTTAGTTTGTTACTTATAAAAACAGAGTTGGGGCTAATATATATAATATTCAGTTTATAATCTGAGTAAACAACTGCACAACCTTTCAAAGTATGTCTAGGAATAATTTTTACATGGTCATAAAAGTTCTAGACAACAACTTGGATCCTTGATATAGCAAACAATTTAAAACACAACAAATAAAATAGAGATTAGGTTCCCCAGCAGAAAATGTTCTTCAGCAATTTTCATTTTGTATCTTTAAAAGAATGGACAAAGATGTCTTCTAGGAATTCTACATATTCTGCAAATCTACTTACTATATGGACATTAATTTGTACCACTGTAGGTGAAGTGCCTGTACTGCTGAACTTGAAATTACCTTCTCTTCCTCCTTTCCCTGTCATGAATTATTTACCTCAAATGATATTAATTTTCTGATCAAATACACTTCTCAGTAAAATATATACCAACTTTTATAATGCTAAAGTTTCTGTTTTCTATGTTAGGACATCTTTAAATTATAAATCAATATAGTATTCACTAAATATTGTTTTTTTAAAATTAAGATGAATAAAAATAATCTAATTATTGTCTTATGTCTTGATATTAATTACTATTACCTGAAATGGTAACTATTCCCTCCAAACAATTGTGTTGAGATACCTACTTTGTACAAACTCATCTTATTGATAGCATCCTGGCCTAATTTCAACATCTTTTGCTATTTCATGCTATTACTCACAACTCTGACCAGGGTAGCAGGAAATAAAAATCACCACTTCAAATGCCTCCAGCTGCAGTTTTATATCTCGATAGTTCCAATTATTCTCAACAAGAATGCTTGATAGCTTCAGAATCTGCATAAAAAATGATACATTCTTGAATGTTTTCCTATATTATTATTGCACACTAGAGCAAAACAATTACTTGATTTTATTGACTAAATAAGAGAATGAAATTTTCAATGTTCTCTTGCTTAGATTAATTCTCCAGTTTCTTTATTAAGTTTATTATTTACCATTCTCCAGAGTATTTGTATGTGTGTGCACATAATATTAGCTGTCAGAGAATTTAAAAATAAATTTTGGCAAATGCCCAAATCCAGTGTCAGGTATTATAATTAATTAAAGATCTTATTTTTAAAAAGTCTTTTGAGTAATAGTGTTTTCTTATAAATAAAAAAGAGTACCATTTATCATGCCCTTAAAAACAATATTCTGCCTTAAATGGGCTTTAAGAATTGAAAAATTTTAATTGAGATAAAAATTGGAATAAAAAATAATAATGATTCATATTATTGTCTCACTATGTGTCCAGTTGTATTTGTTTTCTGTTCATTACTGACTTTTTTTTTTTTTTTTGGTACAAGGGATCAAACTCAGGACCTTGCGGTTGCAAGGCAGGCAGCGGCACCACTGAGGTGCCCCCATTACCATCTTTTTTAAAAGACAGCATATGGAGCAAATGCTTGATGACTTGGATTTTCTAAATCTGATGCTGTGATCTCAAGTCATAGTGTTTCACCTTGCCCTTTGTTCAGTCAACATTAATAACAGCAAAACACAGACAAGTGCAATACAGCCAAGATTTTCCTGTCAGAAATTCAAATTAACAAGTATTTCTTCTGTAGGCATTTATATTTATTTTTACCACTGTGTACACATATGAGCTAATTTACTATGAAAAATGATGCTAGTTATGTAAAAAAGATTTTTAAACTCTTGGTTGTTCTTCTGTCTATTCTAATATTTCTTTATTGCATTAAGGAAAAATCTTAAAATCCTGTGATTCTATAGTTCCAAGATAATAGTATGCCTCTAATACTATTATTTATGTTATTCAAAGGTCTAAATTGAGAGCAAAAAAAAAAGGTTCATGGTACACCAAATAATATAGCAAATGTTCAAATTCTTAGAGTATGGAGTAGCATTTGTTACATGAAACAAAAGTGCCCTGCAAAGACCAGTCTCAAAAAATGTATGGAATGGTGTTGACAATACTGAATTATCCTTTAAATACCAATTACCTTTCTTTTCTTCTCGATTCCTTTATCCACTTTCCATAACTTTATCATTTCAATCATTTTACCTTGTAACTATATTTATCATCATACACAGCTCAGTAGGTCATGCACACACACAACAATGACCTTTCCAAAGAACATTTGAATCTGACATAAAAATATTGTGCTGTCTAATTGCCATGCACATTCTAGTCAGTAAAATATCAATGCTCAGCAAACCTTTACATTGAAAAGAACAGATCTGTGATGATCAGAACAACAGATGTTAGTTTCCTATTACATTAAAAACAGAACATAAAAGAGAAAGATATCCGCTTGCATCATATGCTGTGAGTTGATCATCTGCGTCTGCTTGGCATGTTTGGGTCTAAATGAAGCAAGTTGAGTTTCCAAAGGGAATATCCGTTTAATGCCGCATAGTCAAAGCAATTACATTTCCTTCCTGAGGTATTCATCCATCATAGAACAAGTCAAATATTCATATTGCTGCTTAAGCAAGAAGACCAGAGGAAGCAGGTATCACTTGCTAGGTATTAAGTGCGTGAGCAAGATGCTAAAGAGAGGAGGCTAAGTGCAGACAATGGAGGGTAAAGGGAAAGTGTCAGGAGCACTCAGATTGCATTGAGTCATCCTGTCACTTTTCAACTGAGTTAATTTAATTACTCTCTCCCAACGCCAAGTATTGCTCCTAACCTTGAGTGGCTGCTGATGAAAGGTCTACGTCACCGATGACTCTACTAGATGAGAACTCTTCTGTTCTGTAATGGTGATTTGCCTGAGGTGAAAAACAAGATCACTCCCTTTCCCTCTTGATTTCTGCAAAAGAAAATGCTTCCTCCCAACTAGCACTGTATTATTATTTTTGCTATCACTTTTCATGGAACTGCACTTTCTTTACAAAAATAATATTGAAAAAAAACTGTCAAACCTTTGCCCATGGCTAGAGGTAGAAACTAAAATTCAATTATCTAACTAATAGAAACACTTATATTGCATCTTTGAAAGAAAGAGTTATTGTTTTAAAAATAAAATGTCAATGCCATTATTTAGTGTGTAATGTAAAATTTACAAAGGAAATGTATAATCACTGAAATATGAAATGAAGGAAAGAGTAATGTTTATATCTAAGTTTAAATTTTTGTTAAAATATATTTTTAAACTTTCACTTTCTGCTCACTCTGCTTATAAATAAACAAATGTAATTTTTGATCAATGAACCTCATAAAGATTACTAGACTAATTTAATTCCTCAGATTGAAATTATTCTTCCTTTACTCCTAGAACAAACAAAAAATAAGATTAAACAAATACTATTACTTCAAAAGTTTTGGTTACAAAAATCAATTAGTGAGAAGTTTATTTACCTAGAACTATTGTGTTTTACCTAACAGTAAATTACAGGGAAACATTCATTTGCAATTCAATTAAATTATCTTCTAAAACCTGTAGAAACATAACTACTAATTAATTAAGTATGGAAAAAGTTAAGTTGGTATTTTGATTCAAGATGGTAGGTATGATTACCTCCTTTAGTCTCCAACACTTACTGAAATGACTGAAAATAATACAAATGAAATAAAATCCAGAAAAAGGTTAAAAACAAGTCAGATGCACTTTGAACAGAGGAAAACCTAGGGAAATTATGGAGAAAAGCAGATACATGAGATCAACTCAGAAAATATTGTAAGAATCCTGAAGCCAAGAGACGAATCATTCAGCTGATAGAGTTCACAGATCAAAAAAGGAGAAGAGGAAGACAGAGGGATGGAAGGTAACACTACTAATAATTTATTGAACGGTGGCCTTGTGATGACAAAGAGCCAAATGGAAATAACAATATTGTTTCAGCTTCAGCCACAAATAAGAATTACTCTGTTGACCAGAAAGGATATAATACAGAGAGAGAGTTAAGTTTTTAGAAGATTTGGAAAATTCACCCTCTGATCTTATGGACTATCAATTGTCAGTCACCCTTGTCTACAGCCATACCTTCAAATGCCACAGTGGTCTTTAGGTTTTGGTTGAACTGGAGAATTCTCATGAAATAAATTGGTCAGTCCATCAGGAATAGACATGCTTAGCTCAGGTCTCATACCTAAATCCTAAATTTCACAGTTTTATTCTGAGAATGAATTTATTTTCAAACTGGACTATATTACTCTCTCTATCATAATGTAGAACTGTGGCTTTTATTAAATTCTCTATAGTGAACTGTATGTAGCTTCTTTTATTGGCATAAGACAGTAAGTAAAATGCAGAGACAATTGTCTGTTGCATATTTAATTTAAAACTATGGGCATTCCTGTTGATTGCAATGCTAAAATATTTTGTTTTCTATCAACTTTTCTGCTGAGAACACTAAATCTAAGGAAAGTAGTTTTTAAAATTCTTTCTAAAAGTGTTAAAGAATCGTGTCAAAACAGTTGAGGTCCTAAGACTAAGGGAGAAATGCATTCAAAACAGTGAATTGATAATTTGATGCTACTTTTTGTCTCAAGGCACTTGGAAACACCCCAACATGTAGATGAGCACAATATTAAAGAAAATTATGGGATTGGAGAATATTTGGAATTTAGAGTTCAGCTATACAGATAGGTTCTGTAAAAGACCCTAAACATTAATCATAACTCAAAATCACTACTCCCTAAGACTATGAGTAAATTAGAAACCAACCAGACATTATGGGATGTGAAGACCAGATTCCAGTCATTTGAATTCATGACAGCATTCAGTGATTTGGAATAGCTGGTATCCTAGCCTGCCTATCTGAAATTAAACTAAGTCCACTCAGAAGAGGGATATCATCAACCAAACCATCAAACATCAAATGAACTCTATAATTTTTAATATGTAGTGTCTGGTATTTAATAAAAATACCAGGCATAATATGTACAACAACAGTTAATTAAACTGAGAAGAAATTTATGTTAAAAATAGACCCATGACAACTCTAGAAAATCCTGTTATTGGTCAAGGAATTTAAAATAAAATATGATTAACATATTAATTGAATTAAAAGCCAAAGTAGAGGGGTTTTTTTTTTATCAGTACATGTTGGCAGTACACAATCCTCACATTCATCATTATATGTGTGTACATTTACATGACACATCTTAATTCTTTTTTCCCTTCCTCTATCCTTCCTCCATCCCTTCTCCCTGTCATCCCTTCTCCTCCTCATTTGCAAAAGTTCTATTTCCATTTTTAAAATACAGAAGCTTCCCAGATTTGCACGTCACCTTCCCGTAGAGGCCATGCTAATCCTCTCTGTATCATTCCAATTTTAGTATCTCTGCTGCCAAAGTGAACCCCCAAACAGAGAATTTTGAAAAGAGTCAACAACTATAAAAATAAAGCAGGTAAAAATTTTAGAACTAAAAAAGTATAACTACAAAGAAAAGGGATTAATAAATTGAAAGATAGGTCAGGTCAAAATTCTCAAAACTAGGGGGAAGTTAATAAATAAAAATATAGAAAAATTATGAACATTCCAGACACTATGAACACATGTAACACTTTGTAACTATAGTCTCACAAAGAGAGGATAGAAAATAAGTCAAACCAGTATTTGGGTGATACTGACAGAATTTTCTGAAACTGACGAAAGACAATAAAACCAGACCCAAGACATAGTATAAATCTCAAGCATAATGAATATAAAATAAGAAAGCATATCAACTCACATCATAGTAAAGATGTTGAAAATTGAAAATAAGAAAGAAAAATAACTTTAAAAACAGCAGGGAAAAGAATGTCACATCATCTACAAGGAAGTAATAGCTAAATTTTCAGTAGAAAAAAATGAAAAAGCAAAAAAGGAAACTGAAGATATAGGATATTTTCAAAATATTGAAAGAAAATAACTGAAAAATTCTGTGAGAATTTGTCACCTCAAATTCATAATGTAGAAAATAATAATGGTATTTTATGGACAGAAAGTCATCGATCACAGCAGAGTTCAGAAATAGAAGTGGATGAAAAGAAACAGAAATGCTAATTATGTGGAAAATCTAAGTGGATATTGGCTGAACAACAGCAGTAATGTCCTCGGAGGTTTAAAATATCCATAGAGTGAAAACATTTGATGACAATGTCACAAGATCCTGAGTCAGAATGGGTATAATTATATGGTGTTAAAATATTCTAAACATCTTCACTGTCTGGCAAGAGATAAAAAGTATTCTTACATTAGTTGTTAACTTGTACTACAAGTTTCACTTTCTAGGACATAACTAAAAGATGTACAAAATCAAGTAAAGTCATGAACTCGCAGTTAGAAAAATGGAGTAATAATAATTATTTTTAAATATACTTAATCCTAAGGAAAGGAAAGAAAACAAACAAAAATTTTATGGAGAAGAAATGGATAGATTTAAATCCCTAAAATAAAAATTGTCAGAGCATATAAAACAAAATTTGCCAAGCCATGCATAAATCAAATAAACAAACAAAAGTCATCGGGCCATGTTTAAAAAAATACAACTATACAACGCTTACCAAAAAAAAAAGCCCTGATATCTATCTGTCTCTCTGTCTCTCTGTCTCTCTCTCTCTCTCTCTCTCTTTCTTTCTCCCTCAAAAGATTGAAAAGAGTTGAAAGATAGAAAAATACAAACAATAATTCTAAACATATATCCAAGATTACAGTGGGTTAAATATTAAAAAACATATGATTGAATGCATACAGCAATAGACTGAATGTACCACTCTAAGCAACTAATTGTGATAATCAATGTCCATAGAAAGAAAACAACAGTTTATTTATTTATTTTTTAATTATTTTTTAGAGCACAAAAAGTTCTTTATTAACCATTAATCTTAATACACAGATTAAGCAGGAGTTTATTTAACAGAAATAATTGATTATAGATAATTTGTGTACATTGTGACTGAAAGCTAAAAGTAAAAAAAAAAAAAGGAACACTGAGGCAAGATTTAAGTGGTGTGTACAATAAGCAACTTTAAGGCAAAGAGATCAGAAGGAAGAGGTGAAGGTTGTAAGAGCATTAAACCTGATGGACTGGACTCAGAGTTTTGAAAAGAGGGCATTGCCAAGTTTCCAGCAGTACTTCAGAAGCTTGGAAGAAGGAATTCACAGAATTAAGACCTGCATCTCTAAGGACAAAGTGTCATTCGGTGGCAGCAGTTGTCTCAGATGCCTTGAGGAAGGCTGTGGGGATTCTGGACTCCCTTATTTAGGAGAACAAAGCCTGAATCCAGCAGGAACCTTGGAGGCAGAAGGATGGCTGTGGGAGTGCGGGAAAAGGCTAAACCTGCAACCCCTCACTGCTAAAATGAATCTGCAGCCTTGAAAGAAAATTGATGAAGTATACTGAGCAGAACAATGAAATGGGAAGAGATATGTCAGTACATTGTTGGCTGCTGTAACAGAATACATGAGACTAAGTAATTTAGAAAGAGCAGAGACTTATCTCTGCAGCTGTAGAGCTGGGGAATCTAAAGTAAGAGTGCTCCATTTGCCCAGGGCCTTCTTGCTGTGCCATGTCATGGTAGATAGCAAAAGAGCAAGAGAGGATATGTGAGAGATCCTACAATAGGGGGCTGAACTTGGGTTTAGAACGAACCCACTCTCACAGCAACAATATCAATAAATTCACAAAGCAGGGGGTGGATGACATTGTCACTTCTTATTAGGCCCAATCCCCCAACATTGCTCTGTTGGGGATCAAGTTTCCAACACAGGAACCTTGGAAACACATTCGAACCATAACCAGGAGTAACATCCATCTTCCTCTTTCTACCTTCCAATTGTCCTTCATTTTATTTTATTGGGAAAAAAAACAGTGACAGTAACAAAATATTGCTTGCAGGGTCTCAAATACATCATAGAACATAGGACAGAAGGAAGGATTTGGAGCTAAGAAAAATACTTGGTAATTGAGTCAGACACGTTCGTAACTCAGCATCCATGAATGCACACTTCTGAGCATATTGGAACTTCAACACAACCACAATTGAGTAACGGTTTAACTTTATAAGATGCAATTATCCTTCAGACAATCTCATCTTCTCCCTAACAGTGAGAGATAAAGATTCCTAACAATCATTATATCTCTTTCTGGGGGATAGCCATGCAACTTGCCTTTTGGAAACATTCATTACTCTTCAAATTCAGACACATTTACATCTGAATAGGCTATCACTAAATTCAGTGTCAGAGATAATCGTAAACAACATCCTTAAATAAAATAAAAAAGGAAGGAGAAATTCAGAAAAAAAAGAAATAACCACATATCTCAAGAAGTAAAAATGGAAAGCTGCCTCTGTAATGAGTCATATACTTGATATTTATAACTTCTCTTCTACATATTTTGTGGTTAGTTCACCATAAGTCAATGCCTCAACTCCAGGTTCTTTACTTTGTGAGATGAACAAGACCTCTCTTCATGATGGCTATGAATCTTCCAAAGTTTGACAGGTTTGGAAAGTACTACAACTACCAGAGAAAGTACTACAACTATCAGAGAGCTACCTGCATTACAGAAAGTGTTTCTCTTGATATACTCCTAGCACAAATTCAATATTCACTTGAATCAAAATTTTTGAGCAAATACATAACTATTCTTAACTTCAGTCATTGCTTCTTCTACTGTTTGGATATATTATCCCCACATCCAATCCCTTTTATTCTACTGTTCCATTTTATCAAAAAATTGGATTGAAAACTTTTTCTATGATTAAAGCAAATGACAGATTTATTTTTTACAGTTTAAGGAATAGTGGAATGACTATCATATTACTAAATATTTTGACCCTCAACAATATTTTAATGTCAACATTGTTATTTTTTGCAATAGCAAAAAATTGTAAGAACTTAAACGTTCAGATATTTTTCTCTTATAAACCATTTTAAAGATATATTCATACTTTATCAATATTGAATAATCTATTAAAAATCTAATAGAATGCAGTATACTAATAAATACATGAAGAAAGAAATGAAAAGTAAGAGATGTATATTTATGTTTAAATAGTAGGCCACTATTTTAGGGTTCTTATGGGAGAGCTTAAAATCTGCATAATGAATACAATTATTTTCTGTAATGAATATTTAAAAGAAATGTAAGGCACCCAAATTAGAGACAAAAGTAAAATGATCTGTTTGAAAATTGCAAGATCATATATGCAAAAAACTTTTAAAGAGGCTACAAAAACTCTGTTAGAATAAATAAGCAAATTAAGCAGTTATATGATAAAAATTGATATATGAAAATTGGTTATGTTTCTTTATGTTAACAGCAAACAGTTTAAAAAGGAAATTAAGAAAACAATCCCACTTATCAGCATCAGAAAGAAAAAAGTACCTAGTAATAAACCTAACCAAGGAAGCAAAAGACAAGTACTAAATCTACAAAATACTAATAAAAAGTGGACGAAAACATGAATAAAGCATAACACATCCTGTGTTCATGGATTAGAAAAATTATTATTGTTAAAATATCCATACTACTCAGAGCAATCTACACAGTTAATGCAATCACTATCAAATTTTCAATAGAAAAAATAGGAAAAAAAATACCAAAAGTCATGTGGAATCACAAAAGAACTTGAATAGCCAAAACAATCATGTCAAAAAAGAATAATGCTAGAGATCTCACATTTCTTGATTTTAAAATGTTACACAGCAACAGTAATCAAAACCTTATGATACTAGTGTAAAGACAGACATATAAACCAAAGAAACACAATAGAGAACCCATTAATAATCCCATATATATACTATCAAATGATCTTTGACAAGGGTATCAAGAGTTTATAGTGAAAAAGAATAGTCCTTTAAACTAGTGATACTAGGAAAATTGATATTCTCTTACAAAAGAATGAATCTGGACTCTTACATTGTATTCAAAAATTAAAACAATGTAGAAGATTTAAATGTGAAACATGATAATATAAAATTCTTAGAAGTGATAAAAGGAAAGCTTCATAACATTAGTCTTGACGATGATTTATTAAACATCAAAAAACCCCACAAAAATCAACACATATATGACTGCATTAAACTAAAAAGTTTTACAGTAAAGGAAACAACAGACTGAAACAGCAATCTATGGAATGGGGAAAATATTTGAAAACAATTTATCTAATAATAGATCAATAACCAAAATGGATATAAACTTGCACAAGAGTAAAAAGTAAATACATAACCTGATTTAAAAGATTTACTTACACATTTCTCTAAAGAAAATACTCAAATGACCAACAAGTTCAGAACAGTTGCTCAATTTCATTAAATATCAGGAAAATGCAAATCACACTGAGACATCACCTAGTACCTGCTAGGATGAACATTATTTGAAAAATAAAACCCAGAAAATGGAGCCAGGGTACAAGGTCCTGAGTTCGATCCCCAGTACAAAAAACAAACAAACAAACAAAAAAACCCAGAAAATAAGTGTTGCATGAGGGTGTGGAGTAATTGGAATGCTTGAGCACTGTTGTAGGGAATGTCAGAAAACAGTATGGCAGTTTCCCAAACATTTACAAAAAGATCTACTGTACTATTCAGCCATACAGCTTCTGGCTATTTATCTAAAAGAAATGCAAAGAAGATCTCAATCAGATATATACACCCCCACGTTAATTGTAGTATTGTTCACAAAAAGTGAAAACAGGGTAAACCCACTAATGAATGAATGAAAGGGTAAAGAAAATGGAGTGTACAAATGCACATACTGTTATTCATTCCCTTAAAAGAAGGCTGTTAGAAAAAGAAAAATGTCATCCCATTCTATGTCACAAATTAACCTTGAGGACATTGTGCTAAACAAAATAAGTCAGTTATAAAAGATCAAGTACTACAAGATTCCATTTACATTAAGTATCTAACTTTCAGAGTCAGAAAGGAGATTAGTAGCTGCCAGGGTCTAGGGGAAGGGGGCATTACTCTTCAATGGGCATAGAGTTTTGTTCTTGCAAGATGAAAAATTCTAGAGATCTGGTGTACAACAATGAGCATATGGTTAGCAATATTGTACTGCACAATTAAAATGCAGCCTTCATTATATGTGGTTTTTAACATATACAAAAAAACTCACAAATGAATGTGGAGGATATTATGTTAAGTAAAGTAAATCAAGCCCAAAAACATAAATACTACATATTCTCATTTATAAATGAAAGCTAAGCAAATGGTCTCATAGAATATGTTGTTAAAGTGGGGGAGGGAGGAGATGGAGAGAGGATGGCTAATGGGTATGGGTGCACTTGTACAAAAGGACTAACTTCGAATATTTCATAGCACAGTAGGGTATGGTTGACAATTAGCTATGTGTTTCTGAATAGCTGCTAGAACAAGTTTGGAATGGTCCCAACCCAAAGAAATGATAAATGTTAAAGATGATAGATATGATAACTACCCTGGTCTGATCAACATGTCTTCCATATGGATATTGAAATATAAGACTGTACCTCATAAAACATACAATTATGAGTCAATTAATTTTTTAAAGATTTGAAAATCTAGTAATGGCTCCTATAAATATATTTTATGTATATATATTTATATTATATTTTACAAATATATATATATATATAGAGAGAGAGAGAGAGAGAGAGGGAGAGAGAGAGAAACTTGCTGTGTTGTTTAGACTGACCTTGAACTCATCCTGGAACTTGTGGCAATTCTTATGCCCTAAGTGCTAGGATTACAGTCATGGGCCACCATACCCACCTGGCCCCTAGAATATTTTAATCACAGTCACTTGACTACTCCATCCTGAGAACAACTGCTTATTTAATTATTTATTGGGACTTCATGGCTTATTTGAAAGAAAATTCAATCACACCTCATCATCATGAGCTTTGAGGTTTCTTTGTATTTCTAAACATTGCAGGTAATCCATATTATTGAACATATGCAAAAATTCTCTATTAAAATGTAACTATGAGTAGTCAACAAATTCTAAAGATAAATTTCACACTTGCACTGAAAGAGTTTTGTACTTTGTAGTACTAACATAATTTTAATTGAAATGTACTACTTTATTTATATCTTTATATCATTTAAAACTATTGGAAATTCTACAGAAATAACATAGGAATTGCACCAAAAAATAGGACAATTAACTTTTCATCTCCGATGTAGCCTATTTTCAAATTATGACTTTCAAATGTTTAACCAATTCTCTACATAAACAAAATTTTTAACTATAAATAAAAATGTTTGTTTTTGTTTTTCTTGAATAATTAAATTCTTAACTAATGCTTAATAAACAACTTCAAAAGACTAAGAATAATGTTCTGACTTCCCAACTTAAAATAGTAGAGTAAGTTTGGCACTTTCTCTAATTCTTTTAGAAATCTTATCCAACCTAAAGGAAAAGTAGAAATCAGAAATGTTTATTTAACTTCAGTGAAACAATGAGGTATATAAACCTTCAAACCACAAAATATGAGAAAAGCCTATATAAGAAAACAGTAAATATGAGAAATATGAGAAAATAGTAAATTATCAAGTAAAAAATGATGTCTCATTGTTGTTTCTACTTGTATATCCTTGATTATTGTATAATCAAGTTAACGCAATTAATTTCATATACTGCCACTTGCAATTATTCTAGCATATATTTTATTTTATTTTGTCCAATATTTATTGGGTCATTCATAATTTCCCTATTGATAATTTCCTACATGAACATTTCATATGTACTGGATCTTAATCCCAATACTATTTATAGACTAGTCTATCACTCTCATTCTTCAATTTATTACAAAAGCTATCTTTATTATTAACTCAATTTCCCTTTATTTTGTGGGCTCACTCTTGCATATTGTTGCATCAACAATAGTATTTTTTTTTAGTATATGTCCTGCCAAAGCGAGCACAATAATAGTATTATTATACAGTGTTATGAAATAGTTGGATTTCAACAGGACACACTTTACTACCATTAAGTTTTTTTCATTAATTTGACTATTACTTAGTATCTTTCATTCACATGAATTTTAAAATCAGTTTTATACTCCAGGAGGAATCTAGTCCTAATTTTTCCTGGAATTCTATTACCTTCCACATTAATATAATAAATATTTCAATATTGATCCTGTTGAACTGTTTCTCCATTTATTTACAATAGCTATTAGTAAAGTTTTGCAGATTTTTCATAATATTGTTTTTTGTTTTGTAACACATCTACATTCTTAAGGATTTTTTTGCTATTGAAAATGTCCATGGTATTTCCTAATTTATCATTGTTACAAGAATATGTGATTTGTGTGTGTATATACTTTCTGACTTTCCATCTTTCCTATGAATTAATTATTTTGGTCTTTCCTACTTGATGATAACAACATACACACAAAAAATTTTGTCACTTTTTTTTCAATATTTATACCACTGTCACTGTTTTTTGCATTATTACCTTGTCTAGAATCTCTGCTATAATGTTGAATTGTGGCAATTTTATCAAATGTCTGCATTGTATTTCATATTTTTTTTGATACGAGGGATCAAACTCAGGACCTTGCACGTTTTTTATATATATTAAATTCTTTTATTGGTACATTGTACATATACAACACAATTACATTTCTCATTGGGAATTGTACCTTTACATAATGCACCTTGGTTCTTATTTTTTTCCCATTCCTAGCCCTCCCTTCACCCCCTCCACCCTTCCCTATTTACAAAGACTTTATTTCCATTTTTTCCATTTCTCATCATTTGTCCTTTCCCTTCTTTCCTTTCCCCTGCCCCTCCCACTAGCCCTACCCATCTGGACCTTTTCTTCCTATTTTACATTATCGATTATTCATTCTAATCATTGGTACACTTTAGGTATACAATATAATGACATTCATCATTGGAAATTTGCACCTTTACATAGTCTCTCTCTCTTGGTTCTTATTTTTCACCCTTGCCCAGCCCTCCCTTCAACCACTCCATTGCTCCATATTTACAAAGATTTTGTTCCTATCATACCACAGTGATATATGTGAGCCCATGTTTATAGCAGCACAGTTTGTAATAGCTAAAACTTGGAAGCAGCCCAAATGCCCATCAACTGGAGACTAGATAAAGAAAATGTGGGTTTTTTATAAAATGGAGTACTACTCAGCCATAAAAAATGAGAAATTAGAGACATTTATAGTTAAGTGGATGCACATTGAGGCGATACTCTTATGTGAAATAAATAGGACACACATGTGTAAATACTGAATAGTTTCTCTGGTGTGAGAAACTGAAAGTGTAAATAAGGACTAAATGTATAATAGGTAATGTGAAATAGGAAGAAGAGGGGCAAAGGAGAAGGAAGTGGGAGGGCTTGGGGAAAGGATAGAAGGGAATGGGATTAATATGAGAAAAAGGACCTTGCACTTGCAAGGCAGGCGGCGGAACCACTGAGCTAAATCCCCGGCCCTATATTTCATATCTTATAGAAATTCATTCATAAATAACTATTTGTTAGATGATTGTAATGGACCAAAGTTTAATTTAATCTAGGGATTAAAGTCTTCATGAAGTTATGGGAAATACTGATGGAGTCCTTTCTTTTGTTGCAGAGAAGACATGATGAACAAGTAAAATAAATAAATTTAGAAATAAACATAATCAGATAATGTCAAAAGTTATGAAGAAAATAAAACATCAACGTAAGGAAAAGAAATCTAACAAGGATAATATAACATTAGAAAAGTAAGTTTTCTTTAGTTAAATAATATTGGAGCTTAGACTTGAACTGTGAGAGGGATCTTGTCATGGGAAAGTAATGTGGGAAAAATTTGCAGGGAAACAAAACAAACAAGAAAAGGTTTCAGGGGACCAAAAAGCTGCTGCATTTGAGTTTTGGGGAAGAGAGAGTAATGATAGGTGTGTAAAGACCACTGTCACTTTTTCCATAATGACTGATCTATTCAAGTTCTAATTTTGTTAATTTGTATCTTTCTACAAATTTTTCCTTTTGCCTCAGTTTCAAATGTACAGCTGTACATTTGATAAGTATGCTCTAATTTTTTGTAGCTACTCTATGTCTCTATTTATTATTTCCCCTTTTGTGTTCTTAATATTATCCTCCTTCTCTTTATTTTTATAGTTAGGAATTCCTGACAAGGTTTTACTGAGCTTCTCACTATCTTTTGACAATTTCAGTGATTATGTTTTACTATTTAGGACTTTGATTTTTAATGGAGCAATTGATAAAAATAAACTGTTTCATTACTAGTGGAAGTAAAAATCCTAAATCATAATGGAAAGGCAGCAGCCCTCTAATCTCTTTTAGGGATTAATAACTTCTGTTGTAATTTAAGGGATGTGAGTATACAATAATATAATATAATAAATGAAATATGTCATAATATGTAAGATTATAAATATACATTGTAAGTATACACTCATTTATTCATTCAAAAACATTTATTCATAAAAAAACTGATTGCTGTATTTTAACAATTATACCTTTGGGAACATTCAAAGATAATGAATCCATTACCCCTCATCTCAAAGTGTTCCAAAATAAGAACTGAAATTAAAGAGACATGATATAAATCATGTGCAAAGCTAGGATTTAAAGACATTTTCAGGGAATTCAAACAGAAGTTGAACCTTCTGAATCTCTCCAAAAAAGATTTTGCACTTATGTAAACCTTTTTTTAAAAGGCCTTTTCCTTTTGTGATAATGCTTTAGAATTCTTGACTGTAGGCTATCTCACTTCCTCTAGGGTGGCCCACAGAAATGATCTGTAAGCTTGAGTCTTGTGCCCTACATTTTGTCTCAAGATCTATCGGTGTAGCCAGGAAACCCGGGGTTATAGTGATGAGGCAGACAGAGCTGTAGAAAGTTACAGATATGACTGCAATAGAGCAGGCAGATGCCCAACTCTTTGAGTTATACCTCCTGGCCAGTATGTTCCCTGATGAAAAAGAGCTCATAGTGAATGACCAACTGGCTTTATCAGAACTGAAAGACTATATTGAGAAGCAGAAATGGAGGAGTGATCTTCGAAAGTTTCCTTTACAACCAGTATGAACTTGAACCTATCTGAGGAAGTAATGGTGGATGTTTTCTCTGGCCTGCATTTTTCCCTGTAAGTTTTCTGAAATCTTGCCTACAATTACAGAACAAGATTGTTAAGTAGATCTTGGTAGTCTTGGGTGAACATAGATCTGACCACTGACTTGTGGAAGAATTGTCTTGGAAATGTCTGTATGTTGAATGCCATGGAGTGGGCTGGAGAACTTGTCTCTTCGTATGTCAGCAACAATACCCCATCTTCCTCTACCACAGAAAGTACAGTCCAGCCAGTCAATCTCATTCTTACAAGACTGGATCTACAACCTTCCCATGTACAAGAATTGGAAAAGAATGTTCTAGAGTGGGCAAAAGAGCTTTCCCTGTGTAGGTTTAACTTTCCTAGAAAACCTGGTGTGGAAGGCCCAAAAAGTACCCATACAAAATTCTGGTCGAGACTCAGAAAATTAAACTGAAAAAGAATTCTAATTCACCATCGATAAGACATTCCTTTTCATGGTACAAATGACAACATTTAAAGGAAAAAGAAATTTTCCACTTCTGAGGAAAAAGTGTTCATTTCTAATGGGACCAAAGGAAACCATGTGGAATAGGGTCAACTGTATCAGTTCTTAAGTACCAAAGGATGTGGGGATGTTTTCCAGATGTTCTTTGATATGGAAGGAGAGTGACTGAAAAGAAGGGTTGATGGTATTTTACCACTGTGAGCTTTTTGATTTTTTCTCCACTCTTTCTTAAAAGATTAATTTTATTTTAGCTCCATTCTAGAATGGTAGGAGGAAAAGATTAAACATGAAAAAGTCAAGTAGTTGAAATGAAGCTGTAAAACACAAATCATGAATCAAAGAACTGAGTCTCAATTTATAGTCTTTATCAATAGAAATTTCTGGACATGCAAGTTATCCATTTTGAAAGAGAAAATTATATGTGAAGGTAGTGTTGGTTGTCCACCTTGCTACCCATTCCCAGTACGCCTCTTCTCTAACTGCTTTTACTAAAGAACCTGAGAAATCTAGCTGCTCACCCTTTCAGCCTCTGTTGCACCCATCAGGTACCTGACAATATAGTTGATGGATTGTTGGGAAAACATTTGTTTCCTAATGAAAATGATAGAGTGCCTAAGCTACCTTTCCCCCCCTTCCTGCCACAAATACTGAGGTGAAAGCCAGAGCTGGAGTAACCCTTTCAGCCACAGTGGAAGGAAGGGCCCAGAGAACCACAGAGAGGCCTGGCTCCATGTTGCTGGGCTTTCTGATGGTACATCCGCCCTTGGTGATCTCTAGCCATCTTATTACGAAATAAAACCAGCTTTGTTTAGAAATACAATCTTGACACTAGCCATGTAATCTTCCACAGGGCTTAGTTCCTTCTGATGGAGAACTAGAAGTAACTGCCCCTGACTGTTATGTGAACTAGATGTTTTAGTGTCTTCAAACAATCAACAAGTGGGATCTCTTCTTATTAAAAGGCTTCTGCATAGCAAGAGAAACCACCAGCAGTGTGAAGAGACAACCCACAATGTGGGAAAAAATCTTCACCTGCTCTTCCTCAGACAAAGGTCTACTATCTGGAATCTCTAAAGAACTTAAAGAGATCAGACCTCCCAAATTTAAAGACCCAATCTGAAAATGGGCATCTGAAATGAACAGACATTTCTCAGACAAAGAAGTAGAAATAGCAAATAAATACATGAAAAAATGTTCAACATCACTGGTCATTCGAGAGATGCAAATGAAAACAACGCTGAGATTCCACTTCACCCCAGAAAGAATGGCTACTATCATGAAATCAACCAATAACAAATGCTGGCAGGGCTGTGGGGAAAGAGGAACCCTGCTCCACTTCTGGTGGGAGTGTAGACTGGTGCAACCACTGTGGAAATCAGTATGGAGATACCTCAAAGAACTAGGACTGGAAGTCCCATTTGACCCTGCTATTCCACTGCTGGGGATCTTCCCCAAAGAATTAAAAGAATCATAACACAGTGATATATGTGAGCCCATTTTCATAGCAGCAGAGTTTGTGATAGCTAAAACTTGGACACAGCCCAAATGCCCATCAACTGGAGACTGGATAAAGAAAATGTGGTTTTTGTATAAAATGGAGTACTACTCAGCCATAAAAAATGAGAAATTAGAGAATTTATAGCTAAGTGGATGCACATTGAGGTGATACTCTTAAGTGAAATAAATAGGACACACATGTGTAAATACCGAATAGTTTCTCTGGTGTGAGAGACTGAAAGTGTAAATAAGGACTAAAATGTATAATAGGTAATGTGAAGTAGGAAGAAAAGGGGCAAAGGGGAAGGAAGTGGGAGGGCTAGGGGAAAGGATAGAAGGGAATGGGATTAATACGAGAGAATGGAAAAATAGGAACAAAATCTTTGTAAATAGGGAGGAATGGAGGGGTTGAAGAGAGGGCTGGGCAAGGGTGAAAAATAAGAACCAAGAGAGACTATGTAAAGGTGCAAATTGCCAATGATAAATGTCATTATATTGTATACCTGAAATATACCAATGATTAGAATGAATAATTGATAATGCAAAATAGGAAGAAAAGGTCCAAAGGGGTAGAGGTAGTGGGAGGTGCAGGGGAAAGCAAAGAAGGGAAAGGAAAAATGCTGAGAAATGGAAAAAATGGAAATAGAGTCTTTGTAAATAGGGAAGGGTGGAGGGGGAGAAGGGAGGGCTAGGAATGGGCTAAAAATTAAGAACCGTGATGCACTATGTAAAGGTACAATTCCCAATGAAAAATGTAATTGTGTTGTATACCCACAATGTACCAATAAAAGAATTTAATAAAGTGCAAAAAATCCCCACAAATGGTCATTTCTCAATCCATACGAAAGTTACAAGTATGGCAATGAAAGTAGCAAATTCTAGTGCCAAAAAGAGAATGTTTCCTCAATATAATGATAGATAATTTGGTTGGTTATATTGAGAAAGTATGACATTGTAGGTCAAAAGATCTTGTATTGTGAAGTTGAAATAAAAAATATTTTGTGAAATAAACTTCTTCAAACACACTCAGAATGTGATATTGTATAGTCATGGGCATAGCACACAACACAAGATTTGGGAATAGTACTAATAAAAGTATAGAAGTCTATGAGCCTGGAGTTGTAGCTCAGTGATAGAACTTGTGCTTAGCAGGCACCAGGCTTTGGGTTCAATTTCCAGAATCTTCCCAATCTTCTGGCCCAAAATAAAGCATGGAGATGTAATTGAGTATTTTGACTTGGGACAATTGAATGTTGAGAAATTGGGCTAATAAGGTAAATTGAATTCATATCATTGCAGTTCGTGCATATCATGCTATGAAGACTGAATATTTTACTCAATAGATAGGTCAGTCCTCCGGTTCCAACCATCCCTTAGGAATGGCCCATTGTATTGACCAATGATATTAGCTGACAATACTAAGCAATGTGTAGTGGTCAAAAATTAGCAGCTCAAAATAGCAACTGCAAAGAAGAAAAAACTGCCTAGATTGTGTGTTTTATTCCGTCAAAGAATCTCCCATTATAGTATAAAGTCCTTCAGAACCAAAAAAGAACAAAAGCAACAAAAAAAGAAACCTTTTAATATCCTTTATACTTCCAATCTGAAATGTAATTAAAACTTAAATAACATTACAGCTTTCAACTAGTGTTAAATAAATTATATACATTAGATCAATAATAAGAAAATGTCAAATTTTTAAATTTTGGATTTGGTATGTCACCCTTCTATTGCTCTATTAGCTTGTCATTTATTACTATTAGCTATTTATATTTTTCTTATTTCATGATTAAATGCCCTTCTCAAAAAGCCTCATGTATATTTTTCCAAGACCTATAATTGTAACTTTCATCTTTTAAAACTTTCTCTGAATATATCATAAGTGATTTAAGTATGATAATGTAAAACTATGATAATGACAGTATCGAAACAAAAATGGGTATGATGAGGGATTTAAGTGCAATCAGAATACCAATTAGAGCACACTCATATACACTCAATTAGATAGGGAAGGGGAATATTTTTAGATATTTCTTTCACCATGAATATATGACATCTAGGCAGAAGGAAAAGGAAAACTTCATTTTAAGTGTGTATTTAAATATCTCATAATGACTATCGTAAGGGAATAGAGGTTACCTTGATAGAATTTGCTGTTTCTATAGCAATTCTATATGATTCTCTAAAGATATAAATTCATCATAATTCTTTAGTTAATGATGACTTCTGTTTATAAATGTTTAGAATGTTTTCATTTTAATTTAAAAGTGTTTATTCTACTAAGTATTATAACCTATCACCTCATTCACATACACAGATTTAAACAATCTTTTCCACTATAGTAAGTAGTGCTCAACCTGAAGTCAAACTTAATTGCACAATAGGATATATTTTGAGATTAGCTCAGATAAATAATTGCAATATGTTGTGAATGCTAATAATCACAATGAGAATAATGTGACATTTCAGCACACTACCACAAGAATTCCTAATACTATACTGATTTCTAAAGTTATCATTTATTGACTTTAACTATATTATACACTTTCCTAACCATTTCAATTTTTATTATGATAGAAATTCAAAACTATCTCATTAGCATTTAATCAGATATTTTCCAAAGAATGATGAGATTTATTTGAGAATACCAGAGCATTGCTACAGGTACATTCATTCAATATTTGGAATCAACAACCCTTTTCTACAAGGATTAGTAACAAGAATGACATGAATCCAAGATTAAGCAGATAGTTAGACCTCATTTTAAAATTTATTTATGTATTCATTTTGGCTAGGACTTGAAAAAGGTGATCCATTTTGATTCTGACAATTTTCACAAATCTAGTACTACAAAATAGGTATATAAACAAGCCAGATCAGTTCTTGGCCCATGTTTTCAGGACTCAATAGTATAACTCAAGAGAAATTTTAAATATATTAATACTATGTTCAAAAATAAATTTCTTTTATTGGTGGTTATCTCTCATTTGTTTGTGAACCTAAAACCTGAAAAAGAAAGATGATAAGTACCCACATTGTAAATTATCAGGATTTATCAGACAGACAAGTAGCTTCCTGTAGAATTTGACATCTCCAAGTTTCTAAGTCAGCACCATCCTGTAGAAATATATCTTTTTCCTTATATCGTAAGTTCATAACTGAGAGTCTTATAACAAAAAAGAGATAGCAAGAGAGAAACATACACATTTATTTAATACAAATTTTATGTAATTCAAGAGCCTTCATTAAATAATGAAGGCCTGAAGAAATGATTATAGTTACATATTTTTCTGCCAGGTTTGATGAAGAATAGACAGACATGGAGAAAAGTGTTTGAAAAAAGACTATGATCTAATATTAATGAATGAGGGGAAATTTAGTGAGATTTATTTTTTCCTCTCTGTGACAGTTCAACTTCAAAGATAAAAATGTTCCTTTCCACAGGGTACAGGGAGGGTACCTTTCACATGAGGCTTTTAGGATCTTCTTCAAGGGAAGGTACAAAATGCTGCCTAGGTTTTCATGACTGCTTTAGGGAAGAAAAGTGGGAAAGGTTACAGTGACCTTCCTGCTTCTGCTTTTTCTCAAATGCCAAAACGCTACATTTAAAGACATGCTCTGAAACTCACTGTAATCGATAAATATAATTTAAAATACTCTCACAGCCACAATAATAAAATTTAGGTGGATCTTGATCACATATCTAAACCAATTTGTTCAAACTATTTTCAGCATATAATAAATATGAAGATGTTAATTTAATTTTCTCTTTTCCCTAGTTTTTTGAAATTGGGTGTGTGTTTTACACTTACCATACATATCAGTTGTGACCAGTCCTCATTCAAGTACTCAATGCCTACCTAATGTTAGCAGCTACTGAAATAGTGCAGTATTAGGAAAGAAGAGTTTCCCCTTTTAGGGGAGTAGTGTACCTAGAGAAAGGCGATTATTAAAGGCTATAGAAAGTAGCTCAAAATCTTGTAAACTTGGATAGGGGGCAATGAATTTGCTTATGTACCTCTGGCCACAAAAGAAAGGGATATAGGCTTTTTGTTTCCTAATTAGGCATCTGGGGAATATCTGGGCCACATGCCAGTCTCCCTCTGTTACCCAAGCAGGGAAAAAATAAATACTGAAAGGTGGAGCCAGAAAGACCACTAAGCAGTGAATGGACCATGCCATTTCTCCCTTGAAATCCTGGTTTCCACAAGTATCTGTAAGCTTGAGAACTACGCCAGGAGAGCAGATCATACTAGAATCAATAGAGTAGTGAAAGGAAGATTCATCAGAAAAAAGTGTCATGATGATTTCAAAAGCTGGAAGCCTACTAGAAAATTTGACCAATGTTTTCTGGGAACTGTGGGGACATTCTAAGACCATTTTTGATGGGGGCAGAATGAAGATATCTCACAGAAATGAGCTAAACAGCAAAAACTCAAACACTTGTTCATTGCAAGTAAAAGGATATCTGCCTTCTCTTTCTCTATTCCACATTGGAGGAGCTAGAGATTAAGGATGAAGCAGAGACAGACTGTGGATAAAAAGCAAATCACAAACCAATCATTGTATCCCATTCCAAGTCAGTAGAGCTGAGGATCTCCCCTGTGTTGGAAGATGAAAGAACTCTGCACCAGGATTAAATCATAAAATGAAATAGGACTACACAAGAAACTAAAATTACCTCAAGATTCAGAAGCTGCCCCATGTCACTGAAGAAGATGACAACCTTAGATGAAGCATAGTTCTGTAGAGAAAAATTTTAGAAATATAAAGCCTTTTTACATTTAATAGCTATATATATATATATATATAAACTATATATGTATATAGTATTCTTCTGCAATCTATTGTGGATGAAATGTTAAAATTATACCATGTGCATAAAGGTTGGAGATAAAACATGAAGTTTG
Source organism: Heterocephalus glaber (assembly GCF_053883595.1). Lineage (NCBI taxonomy): Eukaryota > Metazoa > Chordata > Mammalia > Rodentia > Bathyergidae > Heterocephalus > Heterocephalus glaber. The sequence goes on along the minus strand of NW_028258364.1, from coordinate 10,739,334 downwards.
GAAGAGGTATTGATAGAAAATTCCTAACTAGATATGTAAAGATAGACTTTGTATTGCCATAACTACTAAAAGGAAAGGAGAATGTTCATTTTCTTGAAGACAGAAAGAAGCCAGGGTATTTGATCAAGAAAATGACAGTATTGGATCCCTCAGGAAGATTAAAATTGTGGAGCTATTGCACAGTTTAAGTGGAAGCATAAGAAATATTGGAGGGAGAAAGATCAACTATTCAGTAGCTATTGAGTAGCTAATAACTATTCAGTTGCTGTTCAGTAGCTGTAATAACCAAGAGCAGATGAGTATAATGAAAGAAAAGGAGAAGCAGATTTTAAAAACATACGTGAAAGGAGATTTTCAAGATGTGATGATTGATTGTGAGTAGTGCTTTCATGAGATAAGAGTTTTCTTGCCTTCAGGTATAGTGGAGCTGGTGAAGATGGTCATGCATAAAAGCAAAAGTGAAGAGAGATGGCAAAGCAGCAGGAGAACAGGTGAAATGTTCTGGAGTAATGTCCATAAACTAACCGTTGGAATTAAAGACTCAAAGCCCAAGAGTTATTAGCAATAAAGATCAAAATTCTGGTGTCAGCAAGGAACCACACAGTGGATGAGATCTCCCTGGAGAAAACTGATAAACACCAGTGCACACAGGTAAAGGAGTGTTGCCAAAGCCAAAGGAGGGGAGAACACATGAAGAGGGCAGTCAAGAGTCTCAAAGGGTGAAGAGACATAAAAGGATATGGATCAGGAAGAAAGTGTTGCTTTTGGAAAACTGGAAGTTATTTGTGGCCTGGAGAAATGGTTTCAAAGATACTACGGTAATCAGAAGACAATGAGCAGAGGAAGATGAGATTGGGACAAGAAGTTAAGACTGTGGTGACAGATGAGTTCAAAGGAGCTGTAATGTCAGTCCTGAGCAAGATGCAAGGGAGAATTTGTTAAGCTGCTCAAGAAATTGATCAGGGGATTAGCAGAAGCTGTGAGCTCTAAAGTAAAGATTGTCTGCAATCCAGACTAGCTAGATATAATTTGAACTAGAAGGGACACTGCAGCACCTTTTTAACCCTTTCTAAAGCAATGGTGAGAGCCAGGCATGGTGGTACAGCCCTATAATCCCAGTACTTAGAAGGTTGAAGCGGGAGGATCACTATTTGATGCCAGCTTGGGCTACATAGTGAGTTTAAGGCCATCCTGTATTATATAGGGAAACCCTATCTCAAAAAAATAAATAAATAAAAATAAAACAAAAAAGTAAAGCGATAGTGATTTCATCACGTGATCAGGCAGGCTGTATTATAGAAGAAGAAGTTAAAGGAGAGTATCAGATTGTATCAGGATCTGCAACTAACAGAAATTCTGCAACCAACTTAAATATATTCTAGAATCACTGAACAGATGAAAAAAGGACTGTAAATATACTGCAAAACATTGAATAACTTCCCTTTTGTTCTATTTACATCTTACTTACTACATGTATATATATGTGAAATTTAAACAAATTAAAATTTTTCCCCTTGTTTTAGAAGAATTTGAAAGAGATGAATAGTAGATTTTTAAATCTTTAGATTTTTGTTGTTTTTAAATATCAGTTTGATATTCATTTAACAAATCACAGATTTAACATTTTGTTTCTAAGTGGAAGTTATTGATCAATATTTGCCTTAAAATATTAAAGATTTTAGTAAGTTTATATTCTTTCTGTAATTCTTTAATTTCTGCAGGGAAATACTTTTTAGAAGAGTAGTGTGATTGTAAATACCTAAATCACATTTTTAAATTACTTTTTACTCTGAAAAGCTAAAAAAAAAAGGATGGTTTTATCTAGATGGGATATATCTGCATTTCTATTAAATATTCTTATCCATCTAAAAAATAATCCCCAAAAAAAAGAGAAATGAGAAGGATCAAATAAAAAAGAAACCATTTTAAAGTCTTTTGGTTTTTATAACATTTGCTGTTAATATTTTATAGACACCCATCTTGATATTTATTTGTAAGGAGCTTTTATTAGGTGGAATTGCTCAAAGTGGAAAAAAAATTAAAGTCCAGTTCACCAGTAAATGCAATACTTAAAGCTAAAAGACAACACTGTGTAAAATGGGTAATTGCCATCTGTCTCATAAAAACACAGGAGCCTACGCAACGCCAACCAATATGTTCTGTCAAAGAAGTGACTTAAAATATGCTCTGCTCACACTAAAATGGCAATAAGCAATTTGAAGGGAAACTTATACTTGACCAAATTGTCCCCCACAGCTCATAAACACCTCTGTTTGTGCCTTGGAGTTTATCAGGGCTGTGGGAGACATTTATTGACTTTTACTTGATCTCCTATTGCCAAAACACACCAAGGTTAACACAGTTACTCAACACCTTTGATGCAGCCAGAAAAATGTTTAACTGAAAAATGTCTGCAATTTAACAAAGCAAGCAGCAACTGCCTTCGGGAAGTTTTACAACCACAATCATTTCAAAATGTCACAGTTAACCCAGTGAAGTGACAGCTCACTCTGTGAGCACACCTCAAGACTGTCTGTTAAGCAGGGGCAGGTCAGCTTTTAAGTAGAGGTTTGGTTTCACTCCTGAGTTATCCCTGGAATTTTGATCAAATGTTTCGTGTAGAAAGTCTCAGAATAAAAAGCATTGGAAAGATAACACATACATCAAGTTCTTCATACCAGATATCTAAATAATTTAGAAGTTTTTCAAATGCTTTAGAGTAACTCATATAGCATTCTTGTCTAATCTAAAAGGAATATACATTAGCTGAAATCAAAGCATGAGTCAGAATACACACTAGAAGGCCTGCTAACATGAAGTATTTGCTTACAGTATTCCATGTCTACCAATCTTTAAGCAAGTGATTTAGTAATTATAACATAAATATACCTCCTTTCCTGTTGCTAATTAAGAAATCACAACATTTGTATGGTAAATTAATAACTTTAGAGGCAGCACAGGTCACAGGAAGAAAAAAAATATCAAAAACCAAAAACATAGAAGCTAAGAATTTGAAACCAGTGTTGCCATTGATTTAATAAATTATCTTGGTTAAATCACCCTAATTTTACTTTCTGACACCAAACATGACTCAAGATGATGTCGTGGTACAGTATTTTCACACTGGTAAGTGTGAGTTTTTATTGCTAAGGCAAGTCATTAATGAATAATTTAGCTTGCCAGCAATTAAGGTTGATTTAAATACTAAATGACACTATGCCAGACAACAAGAGGTAGTTTTCCTCTAAAATATTGCTTTTCTGTTTTTATAGCACAGTATAAACACAGTTACACCAGTCACTGTAACTTGGTTGCAGTTTGCTGAAGAAATTTTAGTCTGTTTTTTTTAATGTTCTAAATTCTTTGAGACAATGCAAGAAAACTGGAAAAATAGATATCCATTATAATTGTCTCACCTTTTTTTTGCACATCCCATTAAAGCATTACTTTGCAAAGAACAAATTCTAAAATAAATATTGCCTTTGCATAAGATAATCCACTATGAACTAATTCCAACAAATATTGATAGAGATCCTTTTAACAGTTTTAGATGAAAGATGCTTCTGCTAAGCCATTTTCTCTGTTTGCTGATGCACTAAATGTTAAAAAAGAAGAGAGAAAAAAGTCTCAAGCTCATTCCTAATGAAGTATTTGAAAACTTTGAGGCCATACACTAGCACATCTCTGAATAAATGTGGTCAGATTCAAATAAAGAAAAAATATTATGTTATAAAATCTACAGGTAACTGGCATAGGAAAAGTCTTAATTAGTGGATTCATGTAAATAAAGTGTGATGAGAAAATTTTAATATTTATTCTAAGCCTTAGGGTTATACATTTGTAACATATAAAAAGAATGACCTCATTTTGGCTGTCTTTTACCTTTTTATTAATCAATCATAATAGTATAAAGATAGAAAATTACAGAAATAAGAACAACCAAATCTAGAGGGTGTTTCATTTTTTCTTGTCATATAAGTGCTAATATTTTATCTTTTTAAATTTATAGAGATAATTTCCTTCATAATTTCTTTTCTACTACTGAAAAAAAGTGTTGTAGAAGTAAAATAAAATATAAAAGGAATAAGATATCAAACCAAATCAAAATATACTGTTATGTATTACATACTTGAAAATACTTTTATTGAAAAAGTCCATTCTCAGATGGATTATGTTTGTATTTATTTATTTATTTTTTGATACCGGGCATCGAACTCGGGTCCTTGCACTTGTGAGGCAGGCGGCAGAACCACTGAGCTAAATCCTCAGCCCTGGATTATGCTTTTAAATTAATAATATAACTCCTACACAAAAATATATTCTGGTCTTGTGTTTATGAGCTGTTTAATTTTCTGATGTGGCGTTTCTACAGAATATATAGGGAATAAAAGTTTAGCATTATAGAATAAAGTAGGATCATGATTTCATGTCTTTATTGGCTAGTAAAAAGATCACATATTAAATAAACAATGAATAAAGTTTTTGAAAATCTGACAAAAAAATTCTTCTGTAGCAAACAGGTTCATTTCACAAGTATGAGGAAAAACAGACCTGAACAGAACAACTGGATATGACTTAGAGCAGGTTACATACTATGGCTTTTAATTCATTTTACCCAGAGATATGGGCAAAGAGAGAAGATGTGAGTTAAGAAGGGTCTAAGAATTTCTATTGTGAGCCTCTGATTTGATAATAAATATCTGATTAAACATCTCTGGAAAAAGTGAGAGCAAATTCTCAAAACAAAAAGTCGCTGAATATCAAGGTAAGACCATTTCATGAATACAGAGCAGTAGAAAGGGTCAGCAAGGGCGATCATTTTCTAAGGTGCTGTAGGAAAATGAGGAAGCAACCAAAGTTGTAGGAGTGGAGTGTATTCCTGGTGCAGGATGTTTAATACTATCTCAAAGTAGAACAGAATATTCTCCTAGACCAGTCTCAGCTTCAATTAAACTATGCTCTTCCCTCACCTTCATAGTCTTGTCCCCCTTTTAGAAGAGTATATTGTAAGTATTCAATTGAGAGAAAAATTAAACTTGTTACAAATGAAATACGAAGGTGACTTTGTCAATTTTTTAAGTGATAATGGTAAATAACAATTCCATGATCTGAGTGATTATAAAAGGCACTTATTTTTGCCACTCATGGATCTGTGTAATAGTTGTAATGCTCCCGGGCTCAGCTAACAGGGTCTCAGGTTGTTCAAGGCTCAGGATCTGAGCTAGTTCTGTTTCATATACATCCCCATTCTGGGACCATCAGCTTCCCAGAGCATGTTCTTGTCATGGTGGAAAGTTGAAGCTTAGAGAAGAGGCCATGATGCTAGTCCATAATATTTATTCATGAACTCTTTACTCACATTCAAATTGCCCATTGAATGTGAAGTAAAAAAAAAAAAATCAATGTCACATGAGGAAATCCAAAATCAATAAGGCAAAAATGTGGGAAATTTTACTTCTCTCATGGAATCAGTCAGAGAATAAGCATTTAGAGAAATTGTCAGAAAAACATCAGATATCAACTATCTCACAACAAACAAATCTGAGCTACTTAAATTCATCCTAAATGAGATTAAAGAAATTGCTATAACACTGTAAAACTACAGAACAAATAATTTTAGCAGACTATATTACCCAAGAAGCACTTGCTGAATTTATGCCAGTGTTAACCCTATAAAAGGTCTTTTTTTTGGCTGGGGGGGGGGGCTAGTGCTTTTTATTATTATATATTTGCATCACATATATTTACATTCTTTGTGTGGAGTTGGTACATGTACACAATACGTCAACAAAAAATTCAGTTAAGGGTCAGGGATTTAGCTCAGTGGTTCCGGCACCTGCCACACAAGTACACAAGTGCAAGGACCAGAGTTTGATCCCCGGTATCAAAAAAAAAAATTCAGTTAAGATTTTAAGGTGAAAGAAAATATGATGGCTCAAAGATGAGATGACACAACAGAATACAAAGCTAGGGAGTAAATCAAAGCTAAAAAAATAAATTGAGAACCAAACACACAATTTCTGATACAATAAACAAAATAAATAGCAAGAATCAGAACAGACATGGCTAAAATGAAATAAAATTAATGTGGTAGGGAAAGCTTAAGGCAATTAAAGTAAACATAGATGGAGAGAGACCCAGATTAAAACAAATGAGAGCTCTAATTATGAAAAAAAGATATGTAAAGAAAAAACAGCATTAATTTGAGTTCTGAAGTAGAGATTACAAACAAAAGGAATAGAAAAACATTCATACATATAGTACAGAAAAATGAACATAGTGTGCAGAAAGAATTGAATGTTTAAACGGAAAGAAACACATTTTAATTCTAAAATTTTGATTTAAAGTGACTGAGTCAAATTATAAAAGTTCAACAATAAAGAATTCTTGCAACATTCAACGAGAAACAAAATCATTTGTAAGTATGGGGTGGGTGGGGTTCGTGAGGTTGGCCTCAATATTCCTCAGTAATAGTAAATGCCAGTAAAAGAAATAAATTTCCAAAAGAAATTTCCAAAGAAAGAAATTTCCAAAAGAAATAAAATAATATGAAAGAAAAAATTTTTGAATTCTGAACTAGCCCAGTGGACTACATCAAATCAGAATGGAATCAGTCTTGCAGAGGACAAAATAAACCAAAAAGTGAAACTCAAAAACAGACAGACAGAGAGACAGAGAGAGAGAGGGAGAGAGAGAGAGAATTAACAGAAACCAATCCAATCCAAAGGGACTCGGGTGACTTGGTCCAGTGTAATATGGAAGCCCCTCTACTTTTACCTGAGGTAACTTAATGCTCACCAATCACTTTTTGCCCTTTGCTGTTTCCTTGTTCCTGTTCAAGCTACCTTATGAAAATGAACAGCTATCACACCTGGAAGAGTGTCATTTTATTTCATAGATGGGATGCTCTCTGATTTATGAATCCTTAACAGAAGCCAATTAGATCCCTAAACTCAATTTGTTGAAATTGTGTCCTTTGATAGTATCTAGTTGTTTAATCATAGAACTGGGAATCATATGCTCTTTCTGGTGACTCAATCAGAGACTATAACACTCAGGAGCCCAGCTTGACAAAAATAGTACTCAACAAAGACATTCAGCCAACCAAAAGCCATGGGAAGAGAAAGAGGATAAGCAGTGAATCCATTTACACAGTGTAGAAGAGAATCAAAGTATGACCGTTTCACAAGATAAAAAACATAGAGACAAGGAAGTGGACAATCCTAATTGCCAACAAATTATAGTAATGCTCTCTAAAATTGGAGCATTTTACTAACTCTAATTTTCATATTTTTCTAGATATAGGGTTTTTAAATAATTAACAGTCTTTGTGGTGAATTTTTGTCAAAATTTATCTCCCCTTCCAATTCTTTAGCCTTTCTTTTCAAAGGACAAATTTAAAAAAATATGATTTAATATATCAGTTTAGTACCATAAACATCATAATGCCATTATTAGAAAATATTTGCTTACACATACAACTCTTTAATTTTGCATTTATCTAAAATATCTTGGGAGGGAGGGACACAATGTAGTACACAATGTAGACAGTTAAGGGAACATGATGCTCCAACTAGGCTTGGTGTTTCTCCATTCTAATCAAGAGATGAAGAAAATATTTGCTTCCCATGCTTAAAGAACACAAGAGATGAAGGGCACATTAATTGGGTCATTCTTGAATGAAACTCTTCACCCAGGAGAATACCTTGCAGTCTTTGACTTAGTACTGGGCCTCATGCCCATCACTGAATAACTGTTATGTCAAGAGTCATGGGGTTACAAATTAGAATTGAGGTCATTTTGCCCAAATTGCCTTACAGTTACATACTACTAATAGATAATGGGTAATTTATTGCAATAAATTAATAGTGGAAAAGGCAGGAAACACACGTTTGTAGAGAAATCAGTGTTTCACTGTAGAGAAATTTCTAAGTGGGTTTAGCATCTAGTAAACAAAATGTGGTGTTGCTTTTCTAAATTACAGTTATATTTGTGACCCAAATATCTGCAAATCAAATTACTACATATGTACTAGAGTATATTTTCTGAGATTTATAGGGTACCTACAAGAACCAAAAAAAAATGTTCATCAACAGTGTAAGAATCAACCAACAATAATTTATCACTCAAGACATTGTGAGCACAGGAGTTTTGAAAGTACTGATTCATTGCAAGCAATGCTTCCAAGAGACTTGATCTTTCAAAGTTAAGTCTGAAAGAATAATTCAGAGGTGTAGTCTTACCTATAGTGCAACTCTTTATATGAACAGAGGATATATTCTGGCATACATATAGGAAGGAAAAACCTCATGAAAAAAGTCAGGCTGAAACACTACAACCTGTCTACAGGCAGGGCAGCTGAGAAACGAATAGAAACAAACACACTTTAGATCTAAAAATAAGAGACATTTTCAAGAACTGTCACACATGCCTGTAGCAGGGTGGAAAGTCAGCCTTCTAAATGACAGTGACAAATGTTGGAAATGTGGTGAAGCAAACGGCCATATACAATATTCCCTTTGGGAATATGAAGTTTTCAGAGTTGGGAAACAACTTATTAGATGACTCTATTATTCTTCCACTAGAAATGAAATGATTGAAACTACATCATCTATCTTCTAAAGTCTGAAGAGGAAAGTAGATAAACTGGTTGACAAATCATACCTCTCAAATTATTATAGGTCCTACAAACCTTTTGCTGAAAATAGAACAATAAAGGTGTAAAAAGCAAAGAACTAACATGGTGATATGTTAAGAATGGCATTGCAAATATTCTGCCAAAAGTTGTAGTAAGAGTCAATAAATGACTCCTTTTAGAACAGAAATTCTTTACCAAGCTAAACATAAAATAGACACTGCCACAAAATTAGGGATCTGAGGAGATTTTATGTTATGAGTGATAAGCTGAACATATTTCAAAACAGATGGTCAGCATTTCTGAGAACCAATGTTCTCCTTCTGTGCAGTAACAAATGACATGGCATCATCACTGCAGCACTGTCACCCCCTGAGGCTCCTCAGCTACCCAAGAGTAATATGCAATAAGCACCATCCCTATTATAGGTTTTACCTTGTAACTGGATAGGTACCATTCAATATAATTATTCATTTCTGATTTGAAATTTAGAAAAATAACTTGTTTGTCAATTAATTTGTAGGCCTCCAGTATTTTTTCTTTATCATTTGCAAGAAAAGAGAAATGTCAAAAATGATTTAAAGCAAGAATTAAATTACCTTCTTTTATAGTTCTGATTGTTAACCTAGATTTACAAGCCTTCAGAACATCTTCTTTGAAATGTTAAAAGGGGTCATAGAGAAACAGTTTTCAATTTAAATAGATTGAAAGCCAAGCATACACTTAAAAGTTGGTTAATACTTAAAATGCATTTTCCATAGAAACAGTATAATAAGCGTGTGCTTTGATATACACTTAAAAGGCAAGAGATGGTAATTTTTCCATAAGACACATTTTGCTTTTTTGATTTACATATTTTCCCTGACTTTACTCCACCACCTTGACTTTACTCCACCATAAATTTTTGCTTCAACTGAACAGGTGTATAATAAATGCTCAATGTACTTGCCAAATGTACACTACCAAATAAATAAATAAGTGGGCCAAATCAGCTACATTGAACCACATCTCATGGACACAAAGCAAGATGGAAATGAATACAGAGAAAACTGAGTAGCAAATGAAGAGTATCCAGGCCATGGCTGGTGGAGAAGAGAAAGAAGCCAGGACTACAGAAAAGGAAGGCTAGAAAAGCTACCTCAACCTTGGAGCTGGGGCCAACCCAGCAGCTAGGCATTGTGATATACCAGGCCTAAACATCCAGCAAACTTGACATTCTTTTGAGATGGCTAAAAGATTTGATCGAGCAAGTGTAGTAAAGCAGAGGATGCCTGTTTTGTGGATAGGACCTGAGACTGGTAGTTTAATTCAATCAGAGTAATGAAATTACTTAGGAATAAAGTAAATCTTATCCATGCTCCTACGGCACATAGGTATGATGCTCTAGCACACTGGACACAGGGACAGGGATTCTGGACTGCTAAAGGTAAGAGCTTCCTAAAATAAAGAATACTAGCAAAATTCTATACTAAAAGGCTTAGTAGAAAATAGGAAATCATCACATGGACTCCAGGGGCTCACCTGAGGCTCAGCAGATACAAGGTATACTTTAGGTGAGAGGAAATCGCTGACACATGTCCTGACATAACCAAAGTATTTCTGTCTTACTCAGAACAGAACCTGCTGGTGGAAGGTGCCTTGGCTGACCAGGATCCTGACCAGGACTGGATGAATGAGAAGTTGGCAGCAAAGCTATCCTGAAGTAATGATTTTATAATGTAAGACTTTTTTTAACTACTGAAGTAATGCATAGATATTTCTTACAATTAAATATAGAACTACGTGCATTGAAAATGAAGTTCCCCTCTACCACCACTTCAAATACATAAGTATATGTAACCATTTCATATTTTACTATTTTTATTTATAAAATATTTACTTCCTGTGCAGTCAACATTATCACTATGCTATTTTAACAACTTGCTGTTTTCACTTACCAAATAACATATTGAGAATTTATGACAGAAATACAAAAACAAAGCCAAACAAAAATCAAAACCTATAACAGCAATAAAACAAAAGCTTTGTCTGGAATATATATAGCAAATGGTAATTTTTACCAGAACACATGCCTTTTATATTTTGATATTGCTTATTTAGGTAAATTTAAAACTTTTATAAATACAACTGTATCAATATATTTCTTGAAAATTTAACTAAAATACAGTTCCTCTCCTGTACCAAATTTATAAAAATATTAGATTGTGCTCCTTTATTTTTAAAATTTGTACATATATATATATCTAGTCTGCACTGAATTTTTTATATATGATACAAATGATACAACTTTCATCAAATGCATTTTGCAATGCTACTTCTACTTTAAATCTCCACAGTTATGAAAAAAGTTTTCTTATATGCATGGATCTGTTTTTTAACAGTGTAGCTTCATTAATCAACGTGTCTCTTTTTAAAGTATTGCTGTCATTTATTTATCAACTTCATTTTTTAGCCCTACCTCTCGTGTTAGTATCAAAGCTATGCCTAGTTTTAGTATCAAAGCTATGCAATGCTTAGGAAGTGCATTGCATAAGACTTCTATATACCTCTGTATTCTGAAGCAGTTATCAAAACATAGAAACTATCTCTCCTTGAATATAATTCATTGGACAGTATTGATAAAATATTTAAAACTTGTAGGGCACGTTTCCTGTTAATGTTCTTTTCCAAATCTCTAGCTAAATTGTTTTCTTCTGAATGAGTTTTAAAATCAGTGTAAGTAATGGTTTTACTGGGATTTTCAATACAATATCCATTGAATGTATCAACTAATTTTTAAAACTTTAATATTTTTGGACAGATTTGATCATCTCACTTAATAATTTATTAGTCTCTCCATCAATTCAGAACTTCATTCCATCTAAGAACATGGAACATATTTCCATTAATTTATGTCCTTTTTATGTTCTTCTATAAATTTGATTCATATATATTTCACACACTTCCTAAGTATATTTTCAAAGTTGTCATAGTTTCTGTTATTATTCTAGCTACAGTATCTTTCCTTCTATATTTCTAAATTTCTATTTCTCATAAATAGAATAGCTACTGGTTTTTCTGTTTACCTATCCTCTGACCACCCTTCTTCCATTGGGCCTAACAGATTTTAAGCTATGTTGGATATTACTTGTGTTGAGGTCAGGGTGCTAAAGGCGTGCTTTTCCAGGTGAGATCCCAAAGAAAAAAATGACGTGTGAGGGAGACATCAGGAAAGCAGGAACGATTCTTTATTTTACAGCACAACAATTGCAGTGGCTGTTAGCAGCTTACTGAAACGTATTGAGACATTACATCTGGGTTTCCTTGCACGGCTATGTGGTACCTGTGTGGCGGTCAATGGTGATTCATTATTACATAAGGAGGTCTCGTCCTGCCTCTGCACTAAATGACAGGGTTCTGTCCTCAGATGCTCAGGATTTGATGCCTCTGACAGAAGCCCCCCACAACTTGTCTTTAGGCAGCTACATTAGCTTCAGATAAGGATAGCTTTATTTAGTTAATTTCATTACTTTTAAATCTTATTAATGTTTACTTTCATACATTGGATTGGATCTCTAGAACACTGAGGATGAGTAGTAGATTGAGTCATTTCATCTGCTTCAATGAATGTTTTTGGTAGATCATTGTTAAGTAAGATTTTGCTACAAATATCTCTGTACACTTTATTAGCAGATTAAGAAACTTCTTTCTAGTTTGCCAAGAGGTAAGATTTTTAATGTCCTGCTTATTTACTTTAATAAGAACTTAGTATTGGAAATAGATGAATTTCTAAATTTTATATATTTTTTAATATCAGAATCTTTAATCTTTTAATGTAGTGAATTACATTGATAGTTTTTGTAACTTTAGTTGTGCTTGCAATGGTGGGCCAAATGGAAATGAGTCATAATGTTTCTTTACTTAAAAATTATAGTAAGTATATTGTAGAATCACATGTAATTGTGAGAAAAAATAAATACCACTTACTCTTTACCTAGTTTCTACCTGTAATAATATATTCGAATCTGTAAGATAAGATCATGGCAAGGATATTGACATTGACACAAAATACCAATCTTATTTACACTTTTCATTTTTCTTCTACTCACTTGTGTTTGTGCACATAACTAATTCTGTAAAAGTCATCCCATGTGTAGGATTTTGTACCCACCCCTATAGTTACCATACTGAATAGTTACATCACAAGAATCAACCCTTCTGACCAGGTGCTGTGGCCACAGCTGTAATCCCAGCACTGAGAGAGGCTGAGGCAAGAGAACATCAAGTTAAGTTCTGCCTGAGTGACTTACTGAGACTGTCTCAAAATTTAAAAATAAAGTAAAAAATGTTTAGGATGTAGCTCAGTGGTAGAGCACCTCTGTGTTCAATTCTCAGTACCAAAAATGTTCATAAAAAATCAAAACTTTTTCTCTTTTATTACAATATCCACTTATTCCCTTTCCTTATCATACCCTTTGTCTTTAACCCAGGCAACTAGCAATCTCTCCCTCTTGTAGAAAATTTTGTGATTTTCAGATGTTAAATAAATTAACAATACAGTATATGACTTTTTAGGATCAGCTATTTTTACTCAAAATACTTATCTAGTGATTCATCCAAAAGTCTTTATGTATCAGTGTATTAATAATTCTTTCTTACTGTTGTTGTTTGCCAAGTGGAAGGCAATTTGTGTCATGATTTACTATTGAAGAACATGTAGACAGATTCAAAGGTTTGGCTATCACAAATAAAGCCACTAGCCACATTAATATATAGGATTGTTTGCAAACATTCAGTTCTCTCAGATAAATACCAAAGAATAAAACTGGTAATGTGTATCTGTTGTCCTTTGTCCTTTTTTAATATGCTTGTTTGAGTGTTACTGTAGATATTCGTCCTCTGTTTGACAAATTATTTTTTCCCAGTTTTACAACTTTTCTTTTCATCCTCCCAAGAGGGTCTTCATAGAACCAAGCTTTTCACATTGATCAGGTAGAACTGACCAGTTTTTATATGGTGTTAAATCCTGTATCCCAGGAGCATTTTCCCAAACCAAAAGCTGTTCCTCATCCAACCTCTGTCCTGGCCCATGATCTGCACTCTAAGAATCTAGTTCAGCACTGCTGATTCACACTGGCTACAACTTACCCCTTCTTGAGGTTGTCTTTCTTTCCCCAGAGTAGTGCCAATGTGGTCACACCTGGGCTATCTTGCAGCATAACCCTAGTTACAGACTTAGTGACCAAGAGAGTAGAGGCTATGCCTCTACCTGGTTCCACACTAAGAGGCACAGGCAGCCGTAAAGGCCATTGTCCTGAGCTCCAGAACATAGAGCAGAAGTGAACAATGAAAAGAAGGCCTCTCTCAGGCTCCTTGATGAAAATTGAAGCTCACTGGCAAGGTGAAGAGAATTTCTGCAATAAAGGCACACCAGACCACCATACTTGGTAAGTTGGAAGGATCACCACCTCCCATCAGAACCTGGACTATCTTCAGGGGAAGGGAAGCTGGAACCTGCAGTAGAACCTTGCAGAGTTCAACCCTGAAGGAAGACAGGGAGCTCAACTTGGGACTTGCAGCCAGAAATCTGCCTGAATCTCACAGGTCTGCCACTGGCTTGCTGAGACTCATTGACTTATATCTGCACACAACTGCCCACATTGTCTTTTGTGACAGCAGAGACATACCCTGAAGGAGGCCCTTGATTTTTATTTGTTATTTTCAAAATTACCATTTTTGGTCTTATTTTTAATTTTTATTTTTTTCTACTCTTTTCAAATTTTTCTTTTTTCTTCTTTTTTTTCTTTTCTTCTTTTCTCTTTTCCTCTCTCTCTCTCTCTCCCTCCCCCCCCTCTCTCTCCCTCTCTCTCTCTCTCTCTCTCTCTCTCTCTCTCTCTCTCTCTCTCTCTCTCTCTCTCATTCTCTCATTGGCCCACATTGTCCCTCATCTGCCTTCTTGTTCCTGTTCTGGCACTAATTCAGATTTCTTCTTTAGTTTTCATTTCTTCTCTATTTCCTTTTCTCAATTGTCATTAACTTTAAAGGAAAGTAAATACAGTTTCTATCCTCCCTATTGCTGTTAGGTTGTTCTGTTCTCATCTTTGTTCTTTATTCTGTCTTTTCTTCTTGTCTTTAACAGTTTCTTAGAGTTTGCATGATTTTCCTGTGGCCTCTGGACTCACTACTAACCTTTCCCTACCCTTCTACCTATCTCTCTCTCCCTCCTCAACTCCTTCTAACTCCCCATCCTGAAGGGTAAAGTTGCTATAGTGAAGAGTCTATTCACTATAAACATATGTTGAGCTGGTCCTTGATTTTTATTTAATTCACACAGTTAAAGGTGATAGATAAATAACTATCACAAATTATCATTCTCTAAACTGTGCTTGATGCTATGGTGTTGCTGATTGTATGACTTGGGCTAAGGTGTTGTGATTGATCTAATCAGTTGTCCTTTATGGTATAATGAAAATGAGATAGCCCCAGAGCTATTAGAGACTCAAAACCTAAAGACCAGCTATATCTGGAAGACACCTCTGAGAAGCAATCATTCCATAAGGGTTCTAAATAAAAGCAACAATGATACTTACAATAAGCAACTGTGAAGTATCAGCCCAGGAATTAAACCAAGGACCATACCAGAAACAAAAATGAGAAGACATTTAAGCAAGGCACAAACCCAGACTTCCCCCCACCAAAGGCAAAGTTGGGGGGGGGAACAAGGTAGAGAAGTCTGATAATCAACCCCTGGAACACTGAACTGATAGCACAGGAAGTAACAAAACAGATTAATGAGGCTCTAGAAAAATTCAAAGCAGAAATAATCTCCCAGATAACTACAGAGATGGTGCACAGAGTGAAAGACATGATTAAAGGCTCTAGAACAGAAATAGATAAAAAAAAATAGATGAGCTCAGAGCCATTATGGAAGCTATAAATGCCCAGCATAAGAAAGAAATGGAAACCATGCTTGCCCAACATAGGAAAGAAAAGGAATCCATGAAACAGATTCAAACAGATATCCAGGAGATTAAAAACTCCATTGAAAGTATTCACAGCAGATTGAGCAAAGGTGAAGATAGAATATCAGATACAGATTTCTTAAAAATAGTAAGAGACCACAAGAAAACAATGCAGCAGCTGCTAGATGATGCAAAGAATAACATAAGACTGATAGGAGTCCATGAAAAAACAGGAGAAAGTACCATTGACATAAAAAAAACTGTTCACAGAAGTAATAGTAGAAAACTTCCCAGACAGAGGTAGAGAATTACACATACAGAAAAGCGAGGCATATAGAAATCCAACTAGCCATGATCAAAAGAAAATCTACACCTAGACATATAATAGTCAAGATCACAGAAACCCAACAGAAGAACAAACTCCTAAGAGCAGTTAGAGAAAAGAAACAAATCACTTACAAAGGAAAGCCCATCAGAATCACAGCAGACTTCGCAACACAAACCCTCAAGTCAAGGAGAGCCTGGAGTGAAGTATTTCAAGCCCTAAAAGAAAATAACTTCCAACCTAAACTGTTGTATCCTGAAAAATTATCTTTCAAAATCGATGGGGGAAGTTAGATACTTCCACAACAAAGAACACCTGAGAAATTTCATGAACACCAAACCAGCAATCCAAACAATTCTAAAAAATATCCTAGAAAAACACAATGAAGGTCACAAATCCAGGAGGCCCAACAGAGCAAACCCACCAGGCAAGGCAAGAAACTAAAGGGAAAGGAGGAAAAATAAGAAATAAAAGAGTCAACAACAGTAAAACATCATCACAAGAATGAGTCAATATCTATCAATTATAACCATCAATATTAATGGCCTCAATTCATGAATCAAAAGAAATAGACTGGCACAATGGATTAAGAAGCAAAATCCAACAATATGCTGTATACAAAAAACACACCTAACTCAAAAAGAAATTCATAGACTGAAAGTAAAAGGATGGAAAACAGTTCTCCATGAGACAGGAACCCTAAAAAAAGCAGAGGTAGCAATCTTAGTGGCAGACAAAGTAGATTTCAAACCAAAACTAATTAAGAGAGACAAAGATGGTTGCTACATCCTTGTGAAGGAAAAAAATCCAGAGGAAGACATGACAATCATAATTATATATGCACCAAATACAAATGCCCCCAACTATACAAAACAAATATTAATGGACATGAAAAAACAAATAAGCACTAATACAGTTGTAGTGGGGGACCTCAATACCACACTATCACACATAGACAGATCATCTAGACAAAAATTCAACAATGAAATTCTAGAACTGAACCAAGATATTGAACAAATGGACTTAATAGGTGTTTACAGAGTGTTCCAACCCACAAAATCAGAATACACATTTTTTTTTGGCTGCACACAGGCCGTTCTCCAATATAGACCACATGTTAGCTCATAGAACATGTTTAAGTAAATGTAAAAGAAATAAGTTACTCTGTATATTATCAGACCATATGCAATAAAATTGGAGATCAATAGCATAAGAAACTGCAAAACCCCCACAAACACATGGAAATTGAATAACGCTTTCCCGAACAATCAATTAGTCACAGAGGAAATTAAAGAACAAATTAGACAGTATATACCAGTAAATGATAATGTCAGTACAGCATACAGAAATCTATGGGACACAAGGAAAACAGTTCTACACGGGAAATTCATAGCAATGAATGCCCATATTAGGAAAACAGAGAGGACTCAAATAAAAAACCTAATGCTGAACCTCAAGCTCCTAGAAAAAGAAGAGCATGACAAACCTAAAGCTCATACAAGAGAGGAAATTATAAAGATCAGAGCAGAAATCAATGCAATGGAGACTAAGAGAATGATACAAAAAATCAATGAATCAAAGAGTTGGTTTTTCTAGAGAATAAATAAAATCGATAAAACTTTAGCCAACCTTATTTAAAAAGGACAGAAAAGGCTCAAATCCATGCAATTAAGAGTGAAAAATGTCTACAGGCCAATCTCCTTAATGAACATAGATGCAAAAATCCTCACAAGATACAGGCAAACAGCATACAGAAGGTCATCAGGAAGATCATACACCCTGACCAAGTCAGATTTATCCCAGGGATGTAAGGATGGTTCAACATATGCAAACCAATAAATGTAATACACTATATTCACAGAGCCAAGGACAAAAACCATATGATCATCTCAATTAATGCAGAAACAGCATTCGACAAAATCCAACACCCATTCATGATGAAAACCCTACAGAAAATTGGAATATAAGGTCTTTAACTCAACCTGTTTAAGGCTATCTATGAAAAACCAACAGCCAACATCATACTACTTGGTCAAAAACTGAAAACTTTCACGCTACAATCAGGAACAAGACAATGATGCCCAATATCACCCCTGCTGTTCAATGTAGTTCTGGAAACATTAGCCACAGCAATTAGAAAAGAGAAAGAAATAGAAGGAAAAAAGATAGGAAAGGAAGAAATTAAACTGTCATTACTTGCTGATGATATGATACTTTACATAGAAGATACAATAAACTCCACCAAAAGAATTCTAAATTTAATTGACAGATTCAGTAGAGTAGCTAGATACAAGGTCAACACAAAAAATAATAGCCTTCTTATGCACAAATAACGGACTCAGGAAGAGAGAAATTAGGGAAACAATTCCTTTTACTATAGTATCCAATAAAATGAATTATCTAGGAATCAATCTAACAAAGGAAGCAAAAGACCTCTACACTGAAAACTACAGGACTCTGAAAAAAGAGATTGAAAAGGATATAAGAAAATGGAAAGACATCCCTTGTTCCTGGATAGGAAGAACCAATATAGTGAAAATGGCCATACTTCCAAAATTGCTATATAGATTTAATGCAATGCCAATTGAAATTCCAACAATATATTTCACAGGACTAGAGAAAACAATCCAAAAATTCATTTGGAACCAGAAGAGACCTAGAATAGCAAAAGCAATTCTAGGCAACAGAGACATGGCAGGGGGTATTACAATCCCCAACTTGAAACTATACTGCAAAGCTACTGTGATAAAAACAGCATGATGCTGGCAAAAAAACAGACCTGAGGATCAGTGGAATAGATAAGAAGATCCAGAAACAACTCCAGACATACTCAGCCAACTCATCTTTGACAAAGGGCCAACCATCCTCACTGGAGGAAAGAGCCTCTTTAATAAATGGTGTTGGAAAAACTGGATTTCAGCCTGCCAAAGATTAAAACTAGACCTACATCTATCACCATGTACTAAACTAACATTGAAGGGGATTAAAGATCTAAATATTAAAACCTAAACACTAAACTTGCTGGAAGATACGTTAGGTAGAACTCTTGAAGACATTGGCATAGGAAAAGACTTTATGAACAAAACCTCAGTAGCACGGGAACTAGCACAAAGAATCAACAAGTGGGATCTCATCCTATTAAAAAGCTTCTGCACTGCAAGAGAAACCACCAACAGAACTAAGAGACAAACTACAATGTGAGAAAAAATTTTTTAGCAGCAGCACCTCAGACAAAGAACTACTATCTAGAATATACAAAGAACTTAAAAAATCAGACCCCCCATGTTTAAAGACCCAATTCAAAAATGGGCATCTGAAATGAACAGACATTTCTCAGACAGAGAAGTAAAAGCAGCAAATAAACATATGAAAACCTGTTCAATATCACTGGTCATTTGAGAGGTGAAGATGGAAACAACAGTGAGATTCCACTTCACCCCAGAAGGAATGGCTGCTCTCAGGAAATCAACCAACAACAAATGCTGGTGGGGGTGTGGGGAGAAAGGAACCCTTCTCCTTTGTTGGTGGGAGTCCAGACTGGTGCAACCACTGTGGAAATCTGTATGGAGATACCTCAGAGAACTAGGGTTGGAGGTCCCATCAGACCCAGCTATTCCCCTGCTGGGTATTTTCCCAAAAGAATTAAAAGAATCATACCACAGTGATGTAAGTGCATCCATGTTTATAGTGGCAGAGTTTGTAATAGCAAAAGCTTGGAAACAAGTGTCCATCAACTGGAAACTGGATAAAGATGTGGGTTTTTTTTATAAAATGAAGTACTACTCAGCCATAAAGAATGAGAAACTAGACACATTTATAGCTAAATGTATGCCTATTGAGGCCATACTCTTAAGTGAAATAGGACACAGATGTGTAAATATCAAATAGTTTCTCTGGTTTGAGAAACTGAAAGTGTAAATAAGGATAAAAATGAATAATTGATCATTTTAAATAGGAATAAAAGGTCCAAAGTGGTAGGGGAAGTTGGAAGGGAAGGGAAAGGAAAGAAGGGAAAGGAAAAGTTGTAAGAAAAGGAAAAACTGGAAACAAAGTCTTTGTAAATAGGGAAGGGTGGAGGGGTTGAAGGGAAGACAGGGAATGGGGAAAAAATAAGAACCAAGATACATCATGTACAGATACAAGTACCCAATGATAAATGTAAATGTATTGTATACCTAAAATGTACCAATAAGAGAATTTAAGGGGAGAAAAGGTGATAGAGAAACTGTTAATTAGCAGGTTAAATTTAAATGTCTATTATATTGTGTATAGTACAAAAAACTGAGGAAATATTATTCCTAGAATATGAATGTACCAGCAAAAGGGAAACACTGAAAAGCACCCAAGACTTGGAAGCAGAATGCAAACTTTATTATGTTGATGGGCCTGGTTGAGATAACTCCTCAACAAACCACTCAGCTGTCTTTTGTACTTTTGTAGTTTATATAGGGTTTGCAGGCAGGAACTAAATACAGAAGAAGAGCAAGCAGTTGATTGGTTTAAATGATACCATTATTACTGATTGGTCTATAGCAAGTTCAAACTTGGGTTAGAAAATATTTGCTCTCAATAAGGTTGACTAGATAAGGGAGACACATATTTGAAATATGCATCAGTTCAGGTTAGGATCTGCCAAAAAGGAATAGATAAGGGAGACATATACTTGGAGTGTGCATCAGTTCAGGGCAGGGTCTGCCAAGGAGGAATTTGCTTGGGCTGAAAGAAATAAAACTCCTTACAGCCAACCTTATCCTGGACTGGTGGCCCACCTGTCTGTTGGCCATTTTATTTTTCTGTCTCATGAAAACTACTATCTGTTCCAGCAAAGAAATCACATCATCGACAAGAGTCATTTCCTACATATGTATTTGTTGTTTCACATGCATCTCTCTTGTTATTATAAACAAATTATCAATCAATATTCATGTCAGAATTGCACTCATTTACCATTGCCATCAAGGATTGGCAATGGATATAAGTTTGGTAAATATCAACACAAGTATTACATGAGAATCAATTCCCAGTATAGAACTTAAAGACTACTATATATTTTATTGTTATTTGCAAGTATGTGCAACACATCCTTTGTATCAGTAAAATTCATAATAAACTTATGCATATATATGTATATATGCATGTTCTTTTACAGAGAAGCAGTTGTTAAGCATTTACCCTTGCACCACTGATATTACCCTGTCCTTAAGTCTCTTTCTTTCTCTTTCACACTTCTATAATACTTTATTCTTGACTATAAATCCTTTAAAGGACCAAAAGAAAAATGAAGCTAAAACTTGGAGACAGCACAATTGCCCTTCAACTGGAGACTGGATAAAGATGTGAATTTTTTATAAAATGGAATACACTCAGCCATAAAGAATGAGAAACTAGAGATATTTATAGCTAAATGGATGCACATTGAGGCTATACTCTTAAGTGAAATAAATAGGACACACATGTGTAAATACTAAATAATTTCTCTGGTGTGAGAGACTGAAAGTGTAAATGAGGGATCAAAATGTATAATAGATAATGTGAAATAGGAAGAAAAGGGGCAAAGGGTAAGGGGAATGTGAGGGTAGGGGAAAGGAAAGAAGAGAATGAAATAAATATGAGAAAAGGAAAAATAGAAACAAAGTCTTTGTAAATATGGAGGAGTAGAGGGGGTGAATGGAGGGTAGGGGAATGGGGAAAAAATAAGAACCGAGATATATCATGTTAAGGTACAAATTCCCAATGATGAATGTCATCATATTGTACACCTAAAATGTACCAATAAACTTAATGAATTAAAAAAAATGAAGTATTAGTGTCAATCTCTAAGGTGTGTGTGTGTATGTGTGTGTATGAGTGTGTCACATGTGGGTGAAAACCTGGGCCTTCCCACTAAGCTATATCCCAGCTCTTTTCTTATTTTGAGACAAGGTTTCACTAAGTCACCCAGAATGGGCTTGAATTCATGATCCTCCTGCCTCAACTCCCAGAGTGCTGGGATTCCAGGCATATGAAACCATGACCCTCTAATCTTTAAGATTTTAATGAAGACACACAAAACATTGGTCATGCCTTTTGCCTTTCCTTATCTTTTACAAAGTATATTAGAGTATTCTGTATTTAATCACATTACAGAGTATTAGAGAAACCACATTACAGAGTAGTAGAGCTAATTAAATATTTTTAATATTCTCACCTCCCTTATCCCTTTACTGTTGTCAAAATGCAATCTTGTTGATGTTGAGATTCATACTAGGGAAGAAATTATTATCAGTAAGAAACATCGAAGGTGATATGCCTTATTTCACTTAGGAACCAAGCTCATCAGGGATCCACTTTTAACTGGGTTCAAACTTCGAAGTCAGATGATTGTCACAGTAAAATGTATTAACATATTTATTGACTTGAAAAATAAAGCCAAACTTTTTCTGACAGGAAGAAAGTTTGATTTGGCTGACTGGCCAAATCAAAAGGAATGGACTTTGCAAAATAGGTTTCATGACAGACATTTTCAAAAATTAAGTAAGCTAGATCTGAAACCCTAAGGGTTTTACAAAAGTATGTCTAATGTATGTACTAATATAAAAATATTGTAATTAAAATGTTACACTGATCAATTTACATTTAAATTAACAACATTTCTGTTTCCCAAAATATCAGATAAAAAGTTGCTTCTAAGGAAAATAGTAACATGTGTAAGTAAATCATTTCATGTGTCTTATGTGACCCTAGTGATTCCAATAAATTCTGAAAAGCCAATAGCTTTCTTAACAAAGAGGAAAAAATCAAGGAGGAGGGGGAAAAGGATAGACATAATCAACTTCTTTAACTAATGAAATGAATCATCTTTTTATGACAATGTTGATTCACTAAGAAATGAACTTAATGAAGCTGTGTACATGTATAAAACATACAAAAGGTTTAAATTATATGTATTAATATTTGATAGAATTATGTTCTTTAAGGGTAATTGTTTTAAAATAATTATGTTGATTAACCCATCTAGAAGGATTTTTCATATTTAAATCCTGTGTTTACCAAAATTAAAAATTCATATGCATATATTTGCATTTGAAAAAGCTGTCTAGATATAATTTTTAAAATTTATTTTTAATTTTTGTTACAGAGAAGTATAATACTTTGACAAATAATATGTGAATATTAAAAGTTTTTAGTTTAAAAAAAAGTTGTAAGATGGGTACAATGAAAAGAAAAGTATGAGGTAAAAGAAATCATCTAACTGATTACCTAAGAAGAGTTTGTTCAAACTGAATGTGGTGGTAAACATTCATAAGACCAGCATTCTGGGAGGCTGAAGTAGGAAGATCATGAATTCAAGCCCTGCAAGGGCAACTTTTTAAAAAAATGAGTTTGTTCATGTATTCTTCATTGACAATATGGTATCAAATCACTGCAAAAGATGCCATTATAGGCATTTAAACCAAAAAAAGTAAACACTTTATTTTAAAATGTTAACTTTGAAGATATGCAAATGACTTTTTTTATTATTCTTTGAGGTGGTATGTGAACAACAAATATTGAAGGTACTAAATATCTAAAAAAGGAAGAGTCAAGAGGTGATTACAATTTAATAATGAAACTAATGTGTTTTTGGAAAGACAATATTTGGGCAATCACATGTCCTTTGATAATTTCATGGTACAATTTTGAAAAACTAAATGAAAGAAAATCTTGATATAGTAGTTGATTTACCACCAGGGAACTTCCCTAAAGTTCGTCCAAAGAAGTATAAATATTCAATAATATTACAAATATATTTAAAGTGTAGAGAAAAGCAACTTTCTGATTGAACTAGGCTTTTGTGTTTAATTAAATCACAGAAAATTGTGAGAGGTTTGAAATTGATTTAAATGCTTTGGGGATTGGACAGTACGATAGCAGTTGAAAATGGCATTTGGTTAAGTGGAAGGTAATTGCACATTGTCAGAAAAAAAAAAGTCTAATTCTGACTAGAAATAGATTCCCTTTGAAAATGTGTACTAACCCATCCTCTGATTTAAGTGGTTTCTTGCAAATCTTAGAACTCTTAGTAAAGAACATTTTTCTCCAACTCCAGTGATGGTTAAGCACAGTGAATACTCTATATGTAATTCTACTATTTTAAATGTTTCTTTCTCCTCCTTTCTAGGAATCATTTTAGAATGTAAAAAGTAGGTTGAATTTAAATGCATTTTCATACCTTTGGGAAATTTATACTCAGACAAGAGTGTTGGAACATATTATTTAAGAAAAAAAAAGTTTGCTTTGCATCTTGGAGAAAGTTCTTAGTAATCTATCAGAAGTCACTGTTCAGATATTCATTTATTCTTCTAACAAAATTTATTGAATTTTTCAAGCCAAATATAGAGTGCTAATTTTTACCAGCATAAAAAAATACACTTGCCCTCAAGAAACATACAATCTATTTGAAAAATCTAATATTACAAAAGAAAATCCAAGTATGCACATGTAATTGCAAATACAAGTGAGTGCTATAAAGCAAAGACATTATGAGAGAATCAACCTGGATATGGTCTCCTGGAAAAATGTTGAAAGAGTTCCACAGAAGCCTGGGCCTGAATTACCAGAGAAAATCAACAAATATCCAAACAATTAAAACAAAACCAGTGTGAATAGAACTTAGTGTTTACAGAGAAATAAGCAAAGATTGAATTTGGAGAAATAGGGACCAGGTTTTGCATGAATGTTTAAGGAGTAAGGGTTTTATTACAAAACTACTGAGATACCATTTAGAATTTTTTTAAAGAAAAGCAAAATATTTAGAATTATGTTTTGAAAATACTTTTCTTCTAGAATTGGGAAGAATACATTGGAGAAGCTTACATTTGGATTACTAAGTTTATAAAATAACATCATGCACCAATGCAGAATAAAATATAGATAAAACATATTTTCAATGCATTCTTGGATACCAAAATATTAAGGATGACAACTATGGGAAAGAAAAAGAATGCTGGAAAGAGGAACAGTAAATGTGAAATTAACTTAGATATGGAGTTAGTCACTGAATAAGCCAGGAGTTCCTTTAAAAATGGGAGTGTTTCATATATCACTGAATTTCACATGTCAATCTGTTTCTCTCAAGGAGGGAAGTTGAAGTGAATCAGGGGATTCCAGGTTGGAACCATATCCTACCATCGGGCAAAGAAATGGAAACACAGAACCTCTCTGCAACACACTCAAAATTAAATCCTCTTGTCTTTGTTTTCAAAGTTTTGAAAAATTAAAATCTAAAATTCATACTTCTCAATTTCTTATTCTGTTCTGCCTCCAACAGAAGAATCTTAATACCTGTGTAGAACTCAGTTTCTTTGAGAATGGAAGTATTAAAAATATTCAATAATACGTCTTAAAACACAGTAAGGAAAACTATATTCAAGATAATCACAGAAGGTTTCAGAACCAATGCAATGGGATTTTGTAGTAGGTGAGTGAGATTAATCTAAAGATATAGCATATATAGAATAAATATATAGAATATAGCATGACAAGAGGGAATTTATGCCTAAGGAGTAAGGTATGGTGTCAATGGATAGGAAATTACTAAGAGGAAATAGCGGCAAGAGGAATTCTGGCTAAAGGAAACTGAAAGGATTCTGGCTAAAGGTAAGTCAGGGTGCACAACCATAACCTAGGATGGAGAAAGATGAGGAACTCAGTAAGGTATCCAAGGTAATTAGATAAGGGTGATCAGATATCAAGTGTGAGAGGTTCTTGCCAAACTGACTTAGCAGAGTTCATTGCTAAAGGAGAATTTTATAAGCAAGTGTGTAGATGGGCCTTGGAGAAGTTTCAGAAGCCAAGCAAAGAATCTGGCAGGGGAAAACCTGAGAAATCAATCTAGTTCAGGGTTAAGATTCTCTTGAGCCTTTAACTTAAAGAACTTGAGACTTAATGGAATCTCCTAGCCACAAAACAGAAAAACATTCCAAAGTCTTAGAGTAGTTTTACCAGCTAGACTATTCTCTAGTTCCAAGGTTTAGTATTGCTAAAAATTTTCAGGAATTCAGTACTCTGTGTATATGTGTGTGTGTGTGTGTGTGTGTGTGTGTGTGTGTGTCTGTGTGTGTGTGTGTGTCTGTGAGAGAGAGAAGAGAGAAGAGAAGGGAAGGGTAGGGAAGGGAAGAGAAGAGACTGGAAGAGGGAGGAATAGGAAGAGGAAAGAAGAGAAGAATACAAATTTTGGTTTCAGGTTCATCAGGAAACTATTGCCCAGAATCTATGACCTAGGAATTTAAACTCAAATTGGAAAAACTTATCATAGGAGACTGATTTTGGCACTATTTTCTCCACTAAATTTGAAAGAAGCACATCTATTCAAAAAAGTTCATGTGTTGGTGCGATTCAGACATAATTTATGCCTTCTTGTGAAGTTTAGAAGTTTGTAATGATGGCAGCCCTATTCACCACATTTTATCTGATTACTTTTTTTCTCTTTTCAGTGTTTCCCAAGCATATTAATTTCCATTTCTCCTTTAAGGACTTTTTATGGTACTTAGATCTACAGAGTCTGGCTGGGAAGCTTCTCTTTCAAATGTAGTTATCATTCCCATACCAACATGAGAATACATCCCTTGAAATTTGGAAAAGTCACATGAATTTAAGGTCAATCTCTTCAGGTCAATCTCTTCAGGTCAATCTCTTCACAGATCTATCTCACTGCTCTGGAGGCAGATATAAGAGGCACAAAGAACAGCAAGACTTGAAACCACAATTCCACAATATCTGTCTAGGTTTGAACTAACAATTTAAATATATACACTCATCTCTGGTAGGATTTAGGTGCTTTTTCAGTTCAAACATTCAAACTATAGATCTGGTTGAGAAACACAGCAAAAATGGAAAATACTGAAAAGAACCCAAATATCTTCTAGGCTGTATCTAGAAAGTCTCTTCCTCAGATTTGAATCTGCCTCAAAGGTGCCCACTTGCAAAGGTCTCCACAGCTCTGTGAGTAGCTGCTAAGGTCTATGTAGAACCCAAGGGTGCACCTAAGCCAAGTTACAGCAGCCTGGACCTTTAAAAGCCTTGTCTTGATAGCAGCTCACCCCTTCATTGATGGTTGTGTTCTGAATAGGCTGAATCCCTGTTTGCTAAAGCAAGGAGGCACTGCACCTCAGCAAGGCTTTTGTCCTCCATGACATTGCCAGTGCTGCAGCTTTCCCTGGGTGCATACTTTATTCTATATAAGCTGTGCCCTTGTGGCATTGGTTAAAGCTCTTTAATACCCACACTGATTTTGAGCCCTGTTTCTTTGTTGGGGACCAAACATTTTGGCGAGACCTGAACCTTTGATGGGGATCAGATCTTTCCCTTAGTATGAACTACTAGTTTATAACAAAAAAAGAAAATAACCTACTGTGAAATGCTGTAAACTTTAAAACATAATAAATACCATGTAATCTAAGGTCCACTTAACCTCCTTTCCAGAGTTAAAACTAGGTGCATATCTGTAAAAATCACCCTTATTAGCTGATCTAAGTCTCTAAAAACTATAAAGTAAAACAGTAGCAGAGTCTATACTTAATAAACACCACCATCATTCAAAGTCACCCATTTTGGTTTGTCAGAAGCCTAATTTATCCATATTTAATTAATTCTTCCAGAACTGTTATTACCAGTTTATTTCCCAAGATAGATTTCTGGCTTTAGAGTCTACAAACTTTTTTTGAGGGTGGCATACAGTAAATATTTTACGCTTTGCAAGCCACATAAGGTTTCTGTTGCATATTCATCTTTGTTTTTTATACAATCTTTAAAAAGTAAAATACAGGCTGTGGATCAAAGTTAAACCCTGAGCCATGTTTGCCAACCTCTTTTCTAAATGTTGAGGTCTTTGAGAGCGTAGGCACAAATCTGAAAGCATTCCCAAACCCCAGCAGGAGCAGCTGTCACTTAGAAGAGCAGGAGAGTTGCACTGACATGAGGAGGGAGGAGGGGAAGTGTTGAGAGCCACTGCTCTCTGCAGACAGGTGGCATCTCCAGGGGAAAGAGGAGGAAAGCCTTAAATAACAGATTTTTCCCATGGGGCAGAACTTCGATTCTAAATGTGCATAGCATGTGGCTTTGTTCAAAAGAGTCAAGTCCACTTCCCAGAGGAAGGAAGAAAAGGAGCTGAGCTTTGCCTGCTCCACCTGAACTCATCGATCGTTCCTGAGAAAGAGTGAGGGAAATTGGAAGGAAGCCAGGTGTTACACTCTGAGAAAAAGGTTAGGGATAAAAAAAAGTCTTACCCATTTTTAAATAATATGCAAGAGAAGTTAGCTATTACCTCTATTTCCTAATATCTTCTTGTTATAAGTTGTAACTATTTTATTTGCCTACATTTTGTCTGTCACTCCTTAGAATATGAATTTCTTTTTCTCTCTTTTTTTTGGTACCGGGGATTGAACTCGGGTCCTTGCACTTGCGAGGCAAGCAGAAGAACCACTGAGCTAAATCCTCAGCCCTCCGTCTTATTGCTCTTTCCCAATATGTTGGTGAGACTTTTAGCACCATGTCTGGCGTGTAGTAAATCCTCAAGATAGGAAATGGTAGGAGATGTACAGAATGGGTGTTGAGACAGGGATGTGGGGATGAAACAAAAAGTATGGATATTGTCCTAGTCCTCTCAGACTGCTATTAAAATGCCTTAAACTGAACAATTTATAGAAAACATACATTTATTGCTTATAGTTCTGGGTGCTGGAAGCCCAAGATCAGAGAGGCAGTAAATTCAGTGTCTGGAACAGGTTGTTTCCTCTCTGCATCAGAGATGGCACCTTGAGGCTGCACCTTCACCCAGTGAGTGAGACAAATAAATTTACTTGGGCTTCTTTTATAAGAACACAATCCCACTAATGAGCACTCCATCCTCATGAACTAGTCATCTCCCAGTGTGTTAACACCACCATATTGGGGTTAGGTTTCAACACAAGGATTCTGGAGGAACAGAACATTCTGACTACAGCAGATATGCTGAATTCCAAATAACTGGAGCACAGAGATATGAGAGATACAAGAAGATATCAAATACACAATCCGAATCAGTTTTGAATCAAGGTGAAAGATTCAGACTACATTTATAAAGTCAAGAGTTATCAACATAGAGATGAGATTTCCCTGAAAAATACTTTAAAGAATTGTATAATGTTTCAATTAGATATAGGAAGAGCAAAGGAAATGATGAAAGAGTGATTAAAAGTTGGAGGAAAAAGAAAAATGATGCAATGCAGAAGCAACTAAGAGAGGAAGGGTATGTTCCACATTGCATGGTGCTGGTATCTATGCTGCATGCTGTTGGGAGGTCAAACAGGAAGAGAAAGTAAAAAAGTAATGATACTGGGGATTAAATCTATGCCTGTGCATTAAACTATGCCCCCAGCCCATTTTTAAATGAATCAATTAATCAATCTATTTATTTTAGGCCAGGACTTCATTTAGTCACTAAATTGCTCAGGCTGCACTTCATCTTGTGATCCTCCTGTTTCAATCTCCCAGGCTGCTGGGATTATAGGCATGCAGCACCACATACACTATATAAAAAATGATTTGATTTAGCACCATACAGGTCTTTGGAGAGCAGTGGAAAGCACTTTTATCTGAATGATTGGTGATTTAAAAATCTGGAGGTCTACAGTGCATAAGCTTTTGGGAGTAGGTGATAAATAAGCAGGAAAGAACAAGGAAGCATGGATCTGACTATTAAATTAGACAAAACTATCTATGCCTTGCATCATAAACTGAATATGCACCTCCCCAAATTCATATCTGGACACCTAGCTCTGATATGATATATTTGGAGGTCGGGCTTTTGAGGGGTGATTATGCCATTAGGCAAAACTCTCATGAATGGAAGAAATACACTTATAAAAGGTACCCCAGGGAGCTCCCTCACCCCTTCTGCCATGTGAGACATAGTGAGATGACAAACATCTGTGAAACAGGAAATGGGCCTTTTGCAAGCATCAAATTTGATGGTACCTGGATCTTAGATTTTCTAGCCTCCAGAAGTACAAAAAACAAGTAAGTTTCTGCTACTTAAACCATACAGTTTATGACATTTTGTTATAACAGATCAAATGAACTAACATACTTTGCATCGAGACTTTATCTGAAATTATATCTAGAAATCATTTTATTGTTGTTCTATACCAAATTTTTGAGGAAAGAGTTAAGGCCACCTCTTAATGCCAGACCTCTGCAAAGGATAAAGTCATTCTATGAAATGGATGTACCTAGTGTTTATCAAGTCCAGTTCTGCAGCTACGTGTTTACAAGGGCTGGTTGATTTTGTGAGCAGTTTCAACTACATCAGATATGGAACTTCTGATAATAAGAGTCATCAAATGTCATGCTTCAGGGCATAAACTGATTGCCTTTGGGGCTGAGGAGGGAATTCTGTCATTGTCCCTTGGACTATGTGTAGCACTATAGCTATGGGTAGACAGATCAGCAGGACTGAATGACAAGACAACAAGGTTCACAGTCTCAGAAGTGTGAGGTTTGGCCATTGCAGGAATCAAAGTGCTGAACCATCTGTTCCCAAAGAGTTGTAATTTCTAGTATGATAAATAATGTTTTGAAATGTGCAGCAGTAAATCCCAAAGAAAACAAGCACATAACACTGCATAATCACTTTAGATATTTCCACATTAATAAATGAAATTTTAGAGCAATATGAATATTAAGAATCAATAATCCCTTCCAAATATGGTTGTTTCTTAGCTACAAATAATGCAACAAGGTTATCATTGATTAGTTTCAGGTAAACAGCAAGATTGCATGTCAACATAAAAGTCAACTAAGTAAATCACATTAAAAGAAATGAAAACAAATATTGAATTTGTCACATATCTAAACAGCCACTTAAAATGCATAACGCTCTTCTAATTTAAAATTCTCATTTTTTCTATGAGCAATTAAAGATGATAAAATGGATTATGAAGACATTAGTCACCGCCTTAATTCTTGCTAATAAGGCTATTGTTTGAAGATTATATGGAATATTTACTAGTAGCTTTTTATTGGACTTCCAGCAATCAGCATTTCTAACTCCTGCATCACTTTAACCTATCTATTTTCCAAATGTGAAAAACACATTTGCATATTTGTACATATTCTTGACCTTTAATGAAATGAAAAGAGATTGACCGAATACCTAAAGTATTGAGGCGGCTGATTCATCTCCCCAATTAGTGAGGCCGTGCTTTCCATTTGCAAGGCCAGGAATGAAATCTTATTGACACTGTGTAGGTGGAAAAACAGATTATTGTAGTTTGATGGTTATAAATTAGTGATGCACTTTGACATGCCAAAGAGAAACATGAATACCAATTTTACTTGACTGACAAATTAATAATCACCATGGTAATCTTGGACTATACAAGAATAATAACATAAATTATTCAAAAGGGACATATCTCCTCTTGTCTTCCTCCTACCTGATCATTTCTTCCTTTCAGCAATGATGATCATGTGAAATTATAAGGAACCAAGAGTTTGTGAGAGAAATGATATATTAAACAAATGGAATTTAAATGTATTTCTACTATTTTCTGTTAACATGCCAGTTTTCAGAATTCAATCATACATGTAAAAAATGATGTGGTGTTTGTATGTGTGATATATGGCTTCCTGTCAGGACGAAGTTCCCAGATAAGGTTGAAATTTAATAGTTTCTAATTCAAAGTTGAATGCACTTAAATGCTGAGAAATCAAATGGTCTCAAGTACCTAGCAAAGGGAAACAGATACTCTCAATTCCTTGAGTCTATCAATAATAACTAATTATAAAACTATCATTCAGTGCCCACATTATGCTGCACGCAAAGTAAACATTTTTAAAAATAATTAAACATCAATGAAAACTAAATCATGAAAACATACTTTATACATGTGTATGTTTTGGGGAGAGACAAAACAAGGCAGATTATTACTCTAATGGAATTAGAGGACTAGGACTATGGGCATTGGGTATGATAAAAATATTGGTAGACTAAGAGTTGAGGTGAGTTCAAACCAAATATTAAGCATAGATCTCTTTGAGTTCTCTTGTACAAAAAATTAAACTCTCACACCTACTCAAATGATGGTAGTAAAATTAATCTTATAAGGTTGCTGTGAGTTTCCAAAGCAGCAATGCATGAGACAGGACTGAGCATAGTTTCTGATGAGATGTGACAGATATACCACTCAAGTTGCTTTTATTGGGAATTTTCCTGTTTTCCACCCTTTCACTCCTTATAGCTGCCAGCTACTCCTCATATGTTTACCTATATGAACAAAGTGAGCCACTCCTGAGAATATAACCCTCTCCTAACATTAAATACTTGCACAAAAACTACAAAACTTCCTTGATCTTGGTAGCTTATGCCAGTGTGATAGAACTTTTGCTTGCATTTGTAACCTGTTCCTAATCAAGTACCAGAATCCCTCAGTGGTGACACTGTTGCTGGATTCCAGTGTGATTCTGTTCCATCCACAGATGCACTTAACCATGATTTTATGCAAAATAATCTTCCATAATGCAGGAATGAAAAAATTGCAACTTTGCTATGTTGACTTTTGAGTATTTTGTTGTGTGTATAATTTAAAACCTGTGGGACAAATGTATAATAGCAGATGTTTACATTGAAAATGATCCCATTTAATAGAATTATCTCTAGTAAAACAAAAGCCACATTTTCTCTACAGACTACAGCAATTTTCTGCCTCCAGTTCCCAGCTCAATATCTCTGAGTGACCTGTGCTTAACTTCCTCTTCTATTACCAACTTATCTTGACATTTTTGCACCTGAGAAATGGAATTTTAAATTTTACTAAGACGAATATATCCTATCTAAAATAGCCAAGAAGAAGGATTGGGATAAAAAAGGAAATTTGAGTTTAAAGTATAAGCATGTACATGTCACAGAAAGGGATAAATTTAAATAGATAGTACAGTTACTTGCTCTACAACTGATATTAAGTTTAATATTCATACTTATGGTTTTCTTTTTCTGCTACCCTTTCCCTTTTTCCTTGTATCTTTAGCCTGCTCTCTGCTAGTCAGACTTCTTCACAGGATGAATTAATGTGCTGGTTCATTGTGGAGGTCTCTGGGGCCTTAGTAATCCTGTGTTGATAGAGTCGGGAATGTTCCATTAATTTTTACTGTGAATTCAGAATTCTACCTACAGAATTTACCTTACTGGAATTAAGTAATTGATGTCCTTATTGCAAAATAAATCAGTGTTACATCAAGATGCTTCTCAGTTGAATGGTACACAGTCAATTAATCTCAATTTTGTCTCAACACAATGTATGCTGACATGAAAAAGTATGAGGGCATTTAGCAAATCCATGGGTGATGGCAGGGACAAAAGATTAGCAATCAACTACAGCAAATCCACATCCAGAGTACTGCTTTCCCATTGAGGGCATATCCCTGTCCATTCCATATTTGAAAAGATTTATCTTATATAGCTTGCAGTTTTAGTATCCCTGTACATTTCACAAAAAAAGAATGCATCTGTAACAATATAGTAAATTCATAGTTTTGCTATAGGACACCTCTTTCCTTGTGTGAAACTCATCATAAAAAACAATCAATTGTAGGTGGTCAACTAATATTTATCAAGGTCATTCTGTATTTATAAAGCTACCTACTAAGCTATATAAACATCAGTGGAGGGAAAAGTCTTTTATTGGAAGAAAAAAATGTGATCTTTTGGCAACTAAATAGAATAATATTTTAAAAACTGTAATGTTGCATATAAAATTAGGGTTGCAGTTTACAACAAATTCTGATAAAATATAGAACTCATACAATATACAGAAGGTTCAAACATGTTTCAAAGAATATGTATGTAAACATTCGCAAGTACAGAAAAACCTATAAAAGCATCTATAATCCCCACCGTAGAGAAACAACCTGTTAAGAATATTATGGTATATTGTCCTTAACATATTTTATACCATGATGTCATGTCATATATTCTACCTTGTAAAATACTCTTTCATTTAATGTCTTGAACATTTTTCTGTTCATTAATAGTCCTTCAACAGTGGTGACCTAGTATTCCATTGTATGGAGAAATGTAATTTGTCGATCAAATCCCTACTATTAAACACCTTTGTTTCTTCAGTAAAGCAATCTAAAATGTATATTTTCATAAGAACCTCAAAACTAAAAGAAGAAAATTATTAAAATATTTATAATCTTTCTCAAAATCACATACGTCAAGATGGTAATTATTAATGTCAACTTTCCAAGGTCTACATAGAAATAACTTTTTCTATTATAAAAAAAAAAACTACCACAGTAGGTAGTTTTTCTGAGCCAAGAAAAAAAAACATAAAGATAACCCAAAACGTGTTAGTTTGCTTTGAAGAAATAAAACTGACATGACACCCTTAGAGAGTAAAGCTTTGGCATTCAAGGCATAATGGAATATGACATTTTGACAATGCTGGTTGTCACAGAAAAATGGCCAAACACGGAGTCAAATTCAAATCAAGAATCAAAATCTATCCAACATGTGGCGACTGCCTGGCACTTATCAGCATAAATAATCACAGAAAGAGTCATTTTATTTCCATTTAATATATGCCATCATGAGTTGTTTTACTTTTTTCTCTGTTTCTCAAATCTCTAAGATAAACAAAAGGAATTTCTCAAATCCCTGAGAAAAACAATACTCTACATCATAAAAAAATTCCTATTTGGTTTTTGCTTCTCTATCATTCATCTTGTCAAAGTTCACTTCTTATGAACATAAAATAATGATTTCGTTGTTGGTTCTTCGCATTTAAAAGTTCCAATTCAATGTTGCTACTAATTAATGATATGATGGTCTGATTCCTTTGGGGAAGATTTTCTGTAGCATAATTTCACCCAATCCTCTCCTTTTCCGAGAACTTTCATCCCTCATCTAGTCCTGCTATTTATCGACAGTCAATTTTTTTTTTTTTTTTTTTTTTTTTGGTACCGGGGATCGAACTCCGGTCCTTGAGCTTGCGCAGCAGGCGGCAAAACCACTGAGCTAAATCCCCGGCCCCGTCGGCAATCAATTTTTAGATAACTATTTTCTTCCACTGATGGAAAGAACAATTCTTTCTAGATCACAATATCTCAATGCTAATTAGTCTACAAGTCACCTGGGAAATTTGTTAAAATACAAACACTGATTCAGTAGATGTTGAATGAGGCTTGAAATTCTCCATTTCTAAAAAAATTCCAAATCACGCTAAGCCAGGAACTATGAATATCAAAGTTTAGTTGAAAACAAAGGAAGAGGGAAATTGTATTACTAATATATACTGATTTAGCAATTTAAAAGACCAAACATGTCCAGTCTCACACTTTCTTCATCTCAGACACCCAGGAAGGTGTGGTTTATCTGGATGCTTAGATGGCTACAAGCAAGAGAAGAGCTGGAGCAACAGTCACCTCGAGGCTCACATGGAAGAAGATATGCTTCTAGGCCCACACATGTGGCTTTATACAGGCTGGCACGTATGGCTGTCAATGGCCACCAGTACTCAATGGCTTCTGGCAGAAGATGGCAGCAGGCACAACTTTGACTAAGACCTCTGTAGGGCTTTTCTCAATATGCAGGCTATATTTGCATAATGGATAAGAGACTAACAGAGAAGGTCTAAGAGAGAAACCCTATTTTTTATAACTTTTGCTGCATTCTGTTCACTAAATATCATTAAATATATCTCATATTCAATGAGAAATTACTACTTAAGATTACAAAGGAAATACATTTACTCTCAAAATAATTTCTAACAATTGAAAGAGATAAAATACTTTAGCCAAAACACATAAAAAGATGTTTGACAAATTGGCAATATCTGAGGGAACATGTCAAGTAAAGTGAAGATCTACATAGTAAAGAAATGTTGCTTGGATAATTGCTTACCCAACAGAAAACAAGAGATTATCTACTCAAAACCCAAAGGAAAATGAATCCTGGGTTATTAGCCATAAAAATGGGAAGGAAAAACTTTCAGATATTTATGAAAAGTTATAGAATAAGAGCTTAATGAAGTTTATTAATATGCCATGTTAAAACATCATGAAGGAAAAGTATACTAAATTAAATGGACTACAGTAAAATGATAATATTTGTGCATTAAAGAGAATACATAAATGTGAAATGGCATGTCCCAGTGAAGGGAAGTAATTACATTACAGGTAGAATGTAAATGGTTAATATTCAGAATACAAAAAGAAGCCCTACAAATCATTAATCATAAAACAAATTCAGTAGAAAAATGACCAAGAGAAGAGACCAGGTAATTCATAGAACGTCGTTAAGAAAGATATAGAAAGATGCACAAAATCACTGTACATAAGTAAAATGTAGGTAAAGGTCAATGAGATGTAATGTCATACCCATGTGATGGGCAAACTGGGAAAATCTCACATGAGAAAAAAGAGATTTAACTTATGCAATGGAATTTTTATTTGAGATTATTGAGATTGATAGACTTGTTAAAGTATGGTACATGGAGTAATTTCTTAATTTGAATTGACATAAATTTTTCTTTTAGGTAAAATGAAGGTTATTAACATTTTAATGAGAAACAACTAAAAACTGTATGTAATCAATATATCCTTGTGAAAAAAACTAGTTATATTTTCTTTAATATGAGCAAACCTGGTATGTTGCAAATTTACTGATTTTTTTCGTACTATGGAAGTTATATTAATGAGCTAAATATGTTACTAATAAATTAGTCTTATCCGATAATGACATATTTTTCTAATTTTAGATTTTTCAAATTATACTTTATTAGGGAATAAATATTGTTATATTTTATAAATATTCAAGTGCTTTTTGTATTATTCTTTGGAAGCCCAAGTAAGTTACTTACTAATTACTAAGCAATTAAACTTTGATCTTACTTAAGGTCAAATAAATTGTTAAATAAATTAACAATTTTTAAATTACATTTGAAGTATACCATAGTTAAATTCTCTGAAGAGAATGTTCTGCATAAAGGTTTGAGATTGCCTACTACAACTGAAATTTATTTTATAACAATTATAATTTCAATATTATTGTTTTATAATTATTTTTGTGATAGCAGACTAAAGAAAAAAGTGATATTGCTAACCATAAAGTCTTAAATAATTTAATATAACAACAAGAAAAAATATTTTTGCTGCCAGCCTATTGCCTATTGATCCATCTTCCATGTGTTCAGACTCATCTTCTTTAAAATGTCTTAACTTATTAACTATAAACATATTCTGCTTATACAAAATTAAAACTTTATATATAAGGATAAAGTACCCTTACCTATAATATCTAACCTTTTCCTAATTTATCATAAAACCAATTGGT
Organism: Heterocephalus glaber; assembly: GCF_053883595.1. NCBI lineage: Eukaryota > Metazoa > Chordata > Mammalia > Rodentia > Bathyergidae > Heterocephalus > Heterocephalus glaber. Next base: position 10,702,102 of record NW_028258364.1, on the reverse strand, counting down.
CTTACACTTTGTGGAAAACTTTATAAAGTAATATCTTATTTTTCCCCTTTGGTTTTTTGAGTTAGGGTCTCTTAGGCTGGCCCTGAATTCACTGTGTAACCCAGCCTGGCCTCAATTTGCAGTGATTCTTCTGCCTCAGTCTCCTAAGTGCTGAGATTACAAGTGTGTACCCCACACCTGGCTGAAACTATATCTTGAAGAATAGTCCCCTCTCCATAACTCATAGATATGACAGTCTTCAAGACTATTTAAAACTATTCAAATCTTCTCATTTACTGGACATACTGCAGAATTATAATACTCGCCATCATATATGATGGTGAGTATTATAATTCTGCAATATATATTTAGGCGATTTGATTTATACAAAGAAATGTGAGTTTAGGTCACTATGCCAATTTCAGGCAGAAGGTTTAAACCAGAGCAGATTTCTCTCTTTTTTTTTTTTTTTTTTGTTAAATTCTGTTATTGGTACATTTTAGGTATACAACACAATTACATTTCTCATTGGGAACTTGTACCTTTACATAATGCATCTTAGTTCTTATTTTTTCCCCATTCTTAGACCTCCCTTCACCCCTTCCACCTTTCCCTATTTACAAAGACTTTATTTCCATTTTTTCCATTTCTCATCATTTTTCTTTCCCTTCTTTCCTTTCCCATGCCCCTCCCACTACCCCTACCCCTTTGGACCTTTTCTTCCTATTTTGCATTACTGATTATTCATTCTAATCATTGGTACATTTTAGATATAGAATATAATGACATTCATCATTGGAAATTTGCACCTTTACATAATCTCTCTTGGTTCTTATTTTTCACCCTTGCCCAGCCCTCCCTTCAACCCCTACATTCCTCCTTATTTACAAAGATTTTGTTCCTATTTTTCCATTTTCTCATATTAATCCCATTCCCTTCTATCCTTTCCCCTAGCCCTCCCACTTCCTTCCCCTTTGCCTCTATTCTTCCAATTTCACATTACCTATTATACATTTAGTCCTTATTTACACTTTGAGTTTCTCACACCAGAGAAACTATTTGGTATTTGTATGTGTGCCCTATTTATTTCACTTAAGAGTTTCACCTCAATGTGCATCCACTTAGCTATAAATGTCTCTAATTTCTCATTTTTTATGTCTGAATAGTACTCCATTTTATAAACAAAATACATTTTCTTTATCCAGTCTCCAGTTGATGGGCATTTGGACTGTTTTCAAGTTTTAGCTATCACAAACTGTGCTGCTATGAACATGGACACACATATATCACTGTGGTATGATTCTTTTAATTCTTTGGGGAAGATCCTCAGCAGTGAAATAGCGGGGTCAAATGGGACTTCCAGTGTGGGAAAATGTAGGATTTAGTTACTAATTGTAAGAACCTTATAAAATGAGAAAATTAAGCAATTCTCTGTGAATGTCCTCAACTCTAGAATTTAGTTACTAATTGTAAGAAACTTGTTAATTGAAAGAACTAAGTAAATGTCTCAGAGAACTCCCTCAGGCCTGTTTGCTGAAAGGATTGCAGAAAGCCTTAAAAGATGTTGTAAAAGTTCATAGGAAGTAAACAAGTTTTCCTAAGCTCTCTTAGTAACCATTGTCCGGGGTCAAAGAACCACGGCCCCTGGACTCTACAGATGGAGGGAAAGACTGTGGGCTTGATTTCTGCTGAAATCGCCCTGCTTTCTTGGAACATCTGATAGAGGAGGGCTGTGATGTACCCTTAAATGTATGGCTCCAGTGAACAGAGACACGAAACATGTAAACTTGCCTGTAGCTTTATGAGTTACATGTTAACCTTTAAGACTAAAATAAATGTGACGATGCTGTAACTATAAACAAAGGCCAGAGACTTACAGGAATGTCACAGATATCCTTCTGAGAAAACAAGAAAAACTGATGTCAGAATTGCCTGTCGAAAGTGTATAAAATCTGACTGCTAGACCCAATCTGGGTTGAAACAGAGAACAGTGACCTGAAGAATAAAGTGCTGTTTCGTCCCCCAGCTGTCTCCTTTTCTCTCTTTAAAGGTCAGTGCTCTCCAGGGTCTCCAGGTCTCCCTCTAGAGAGACCAACGACATTCCAGTCCAAGTTCTTTGAGGTATCTCCATACTGATTTCCACAGTGGTTGCACTAGTCTACACTCCCACCAGCAGTGGAGCAGGGTTCCTCTTTCATCACAGCCCTGCAAGCATTTGTTATTAGTTGATTTCATGATAGCAGCCATTCTTTCAATATCACTGGTCATTTGAGAGATGCAAATGAAAACAATGCTGAGATTCCACCTCACTCCAGAAAGAATGGCTCAAATAAAAATGTTGGAGAGGAGTAACAAAAAACAAAAAAAATGGTAAAAATTAAAATAGACTTTAAAGAGATCAAAAATGATCAACATATAAAATATATGTACTGATTTCCCCAAACAGTTGTAAGTCCTGTGTATTGCAAACTAATAAAAATGAATTAAAATAGACCTAAATCAACCATATCAATAACTGCATTAAATGTTAAGGAATTAATTAATCCAAATAAAGGTATTGGCTATCAGACTAAAAAAAACATTATTGCTTATATTCCTTCTACAATAGACACACTACAAGCACAAATGCACAGATGTATTGAAATTAAACAATGGAAAAAGATATAGTGTACATACAGTAAACCTCAGTAGTCAGGCCTGACTGTATTAACATCAGACAAACTAGATTTTAAGCCAAAGTATATTATGAGAGAAAAATATAATGGTGAAACTATAAGAAAGATATTTTAACATAAGTGAATATGTACCAAATTACAAAGTTTCAAAATACTTGAACATTGATTTGACAGAATCAAAGGGTGAACTATGCAAACTTATAATCACAGTAAGATGCTCTATGCCACTTTCTCAGCAATCATCTACACAAAAATAAATAAAGAAAACCCTACAGAAAATTGGAATAGAAGGTCTTTATCTCAACCTGATTAAGGCTATCTATGAAAAACCAACAGTCAACATCTTACTAAATGGTCAAAAACTGAAAACTTTCACACTAAAATCAGGAACAAGACAATGATGCCCAATATCACCACTCCTGTTCAATATAGTTCTGGAAACATTAGCCACAGCAATTAGAAAAGAGAAAGAAATAAAAGGAATAAAGATAGGAAAGGAAGAAGTTAAACTGTCATTATTTGCTGACCATATGACATTTTACATAGAAGACCCAAAAAACTCCACCAAAAGAATTCTAGACTAATTGACAGATTCAGTAGAGTAGCTGGATACAAGGTCAACACTCAAAAAAAAAAATAGCCTTCTTATACACAAATAAAAGACTCACCGAGAGAGAAATTAGGGAAATAATTCCTTGTACAATAACATACAAAAAAATGAAATATCTAGGAATCAATCTAACAAAGAAAGCAAAAGACCTCTACACTGAAAACTACAGGACTCTGAAAAAAGAGATGGAAAGGATAGAAGAAAATGGATAGACATCCCTTGTTCCTGGGTAGAAAGAACCAATATAGTGAAAATGGCCATTCTTCCAAAAATGCTATATAGATTAAATGCAATGCCAATTGAAATTCCAATATATTTCACAGAACTAGAGAAAACAATCCAAAAATTCATTTGGAACCAGAAGAGACCTAGAGTACCAAAAGCAATACTAAGCAACAGAGACATGGCAGGGAGTATCACAATCCCCAACTTGAAACTATATTACAAAGCTACTATGATAAAAACAGCATGATACTGGCAAAGAAACAGACCTGAGGATCAGTGGAATAAATTACAAGATCCAGAAACAACTCCAGACACACTCAGCCACTTCATCTTTGACAAAGGAGCCAACCACCCTCATTGGAGGAAAGATAGCCTATTTAATAAATGGTGTGGAAAAACTGGATTTCAACCATCCAAAGATTGAAACTAGACCCATATCTATCACCATGCACTAAACTAAGATTGAAGTGAATTAAAGATTTAAATATTAAAACAGAAACACTGAACTTGCTGCAAGATAAGTTAGGCAGAACTCTTGAAGACATTGGCATAGGAAAAGACTTTATGAACAAAACCTCAGTAGCACTGGAACTAGCACAAAGAATCAACAAGTGGAATCTTATCGTATTAAAAAGCTTTTGCACTGCAAGAGAAACCACCAACAGAACTAAGAGACAACCTACAATGTGAGAAAAAAATTTTAGCAGCTGTACCTCAGACAAAGGACTACTATTTAGAATATACAAAGAACTTAAAAAAAATCAGACCCCCCAAATTTAAAAACCCAGTTCAAAAGTGGGCATCTGAAATGCACAGACAATCCTCAGACAAAGAAGTAAAAGCAGTAAATAAACATATAAAAATGATCAACAGCACTGGTCATTCAAGAGATGCAGATGAAAGCAACACTGAGATTCCACCTCACCCCAGAAAGAATGGCTGCTATCAAGAAATCAACCAATAACAAATGCTGGTGGAGGGCAGTGTGGGTAGAAAGGAACCCTTCTCCATTGTTGGTGGGAGTGCAGACTGGTGCAACCACTGTGGAAATCAGTGTGAAGATACCTCAGAGAACTAAGACTAGAGGTCCCATTTGACCCAGCTATTCCCCTGCTGGGGATCTTCCCAAAAGAATTAAAAGAATCATACTACAGCGATATACGTGTACCCATGTTTATAGGGGCACAGTTTGTAATAGCTAAAGCTTGGAAACAGCCCAACTGCCCATCAACTGGAAACTGGATAAAGATGTGGTTTTTTATATAATGGAATACTACTCAGCCATAAAGAATGAGAAACTAGAGACCTTTATAGCTAAATGTATGCCTATTGAGGCCATACTCTTAAGTGAAACAAATAGGACACACATGTGTAAATACTGAATAGTTTCTCTAGAGTGAGAAACTGAAAGTGTAAATAAGGATTAAAATGATTAAAATGAATAATTGATCATTTGAAATAGGAAGAAAAGGTCCAAAGGTGTCAGGGAAGTGGGAAGGGAAGGGGAAAGGAAAGAAGGGAAAGGAAAAATTATGAGAAAAGGAAATAATGGATACAAAGCCTTTGTAAATAGGGAAGGGTGGAGGGAGTGAAGGGAGGACAGGGAATGGGGAAAAAATAAGAACCAAGATACATCATGTACTGTCACAAGTACTTAATGATAAATTTAAATGTATTGTATACCTAGAATGTACCAATAAAGGAATTTAAGGAAAATTTTTTTTAAAAAGACAAAGATGATCTGAATAATACTACAACCTATCATGTATACATGTATATACACATATATATATATACAAATTAGCTTTACATATAACATTTCATGTGCCCACAGTCGAAACTACAGAATAGTTTCTCATCAAGTGTTCTTCATATGTCCAATAAGCTAGCTAACCCATAAAATTGGTCTCAATAAATTTAAAAGACTTAAACTGTAAAGTATATGAATTCTGACCATAGTGAACAATACAAAATTTAAAAAATATGAAAATGAGTAATAAGCTTAAGCAGATGCTTTACATTAAAAGATATATAAGTGGCAAATAAGCACAGTAGATGCTAAAAATCATTAGTCATTAGAAAAATTCAAATTAAAATCATGACATACACTAGACCCACATTAGAACAATTAAATTTTAAGACTGAAAATGTGAAGTATTGGCAAAGATAAAGAAAGACTTGACCTCACATTACCTGTGAGTAATAGTTTGCAGTTCCATCCAAATTACATGAATATTGATCATGTGAAACAACCATTTCTTTGATAGGAATTTGCTCAAGAGAAAAGTCTTGTATGTGGACATTTATAAAAGCTTTATTCAAAATAAAGCAAAAGAAGGAAATTACCTAAAGATGAATAAATAAACAAACTGTGTGGTTCATCAATATAATGGAATGCTACTAAGTATAAAAAGTAACAAATTACTGATACAGAACAATGTGGTTGAACTTGTATATCATTGTGCTAAGTGAAACATGCCAGACAGGAACAATGCATTCTCTGTTGTTCCATTTGTATAAAGTTCTATAAATACAAATTACTCTATAGTAACAAAAAGCAGGTAAGAGACAGACTGCAGATGTCCAGAGAGTGTAATGAAAATATTCTATATCTTGATCATTAAAGTCATTTCGCTGATGTAGATATTTATAAAAACTCATTTCACTTAACATTTTACATGGATGAATTTTATTGTATGGAGTTTATGCCTACATAAAATTTATTTTTAAAAAGTCAATGTAGTTCCCTCTATAGCAGCACTCTTCCTACAGGAGATGCTCCCTTAGCCTGGATCTCAAAGTAAGAATACCAGAAAGGTAAGTGAGAAATCAGCATTTTGTGCCTGAGGATTTAGTCATTTGTTATGACGGCTGAATGTAAGTCGTTCACATTACTGTACTTCAAATGTTTGTTTACTGTTTCTCACCTGTGTGCCTCGGAAATTCAGGGTTCTTCTCATCCTGTATCCATTTGAAGGGTTTTTTGTAATGCAGTTGCATCTCTTGTGACCTGAGAGATAGTTTCCCAGAAACATTTTAGATACCATGTCTTAATCTTAAGAGGGAACATCTTTATTCCTGTAGGCTTTCATACATATATAAGTTCAGAGTAACTCAATCAATCTTGCCATTCTCTTAAAGATTAAGAATCTCTAAAAGAGAACACTGAATTATGTCACAAATTAGGACAGCTAGGAAGTTTTAATACTGAACTACCAATTTTGTGAGACGGTAAATATCCTTCTGTAAAATTTTTAAATTGATTTTCACAGTATTTATAGCTAAAGGCATTCCCAATCAAATGATATATATATATATATATATATATATATATATATAATGTTCTATTAACACAGCCTCTCCATAAAGTATTCTATACAAACAGCTATCTATTATAGAATACTCTTGTCTTTAGCATAATTTTCCTTTCTCCGTTAAAATGTTCTTATTCTCATTCTTTCCTTCCTCAAAATGTCTAATTTTGGTTGTAATATCTACTTCTCATACTTTCTAAAATGATACACGTCTGTCATTTTTAGACTTGTATGCCTTATTCCTGAATATTTATTTCATTTGTTCATCAAAAAATGCTTTGAAGCATAAAGTAGAAACCACGATATCCCTTCCAACTTTCACTTAGCCCGAGTTTAGCTCTTTTGGTTCCTTACCATATTGTTACTACCACTGGACTCTTCATTTCACTCAGCGTATTTGCCATTATGCCACACATTGCCAACTTTTCCAGATCATAGTAACTCAATAACTGAGCTATCGCAAACCTTGTCTGGCTACTAACTCACATGTTATGACCGTCCTCACTTTCTATCTACTCTAAACTATTCACTAATGAGAAAAGAGGAATTTTAGATACTTCCTGCTTAATAATTATATTATTTGCTTTAATTTGCAGTTAAATTGGTTTATTATTTCAATTAGATTTCCCATACCATATTGTGACACCTCTGATACCCATTGCATATAGTATGGTTGTAAGTTGAGGGCAACATAAATGCAAAGCTCAATCTGGATTGGAGTAATCTTGGAGATTTTAATGTCCTCTCATAGGCTGTGCACCACTCTCAAAACAGACAATACTACATCTTAGTTTGTCTGAAAATTCAACATTTTTATGAAGATATATGGGTTCCAAGAAATCCTTTTCTCCACAAGTCAGCCTTTCTGGGTATTATCCAATTTCAGTCCTTCCCCAAAACAACACATTAATCTGTATGATAGGTCAGGAAGGTGAAGAAAATGTTACCAGGAGAGAAGATATTCACCTTCTTCTCGTTTGCTCTTGGCATGCTATGACATTTTAATCATTAATAAATGGCCTTAACTGGACATTTAGGAATGGGCAGGCCTCTTTTATGTGCAAAAGCATTTTAATTGCAATTCAAAGCAATTAGTACCAATTGATAAAGCGGGACATTAGGTACAGTATTATCCCAAGACTGCCCCAGTACCAAAATAGCACAAAAGCATACGAACCAGTTATCAAAAGAAAGTTCACAGTCACAGACAGCCCAAGGTTATAGAACTTAATAATAATAGGTTATATAATAGTCCTATCAAAACCAATAGTGGTGGATAAAGTGCCATTCAAAAGGCAGCAGGAACCTACCAAAAATCAACTCCATTTCTTCTGAATTTAGCTTCAGGACATTTTAGAAATCCAGGCCAAAGTGTCAGCTAGGCACCTCATCAAATCCAAAATTGCTTCTCTTCTCCCCTCCCCCAGCTCTGTTAAGAAGAAAAAGTAAACCCGCATGTCATTAAGCCAACAATGTTAGTCGAAATTATGGCTCAGCATGATTGTCTCTAATGGAGGCACAAGCACACAGGACAGCATGAGTCTGGAATTTTGCCCTGTATGACTCCAAAGAGTAGTTCAACCATTCTACAGAAAAACTCCACCTATAAAGTCAGGTATGTGAAGCATGAAATAAAATTGACAGTATTTTAACAGTGTATTGGAGTGAAATACATCTAGCAAGGTCTTATCAGAACCGATGAATGCAGAAGTCAGTTATTTTCCTAATATGTAGTCTTATATTTTTTATATTCAGTATGAAGGAAAGCAGAGATAGAGTTAAAAAAAAATCCTAATAGTTAATGTTTTTGATGTCAAGATGCTTGTGACTCTACTTACCAACTCACTCTGGTAAACATTGACGTATAGAGTGAGATCATCATACAGAGAAGCAGACCTTGCAAACTAGTGCACCACTGAATAAATCTCAAACTATCTAATGTAAATATGTTTGAAAAGAACAATGCATACACACATCTACTTAGAGAATACTAAAAATTTTGTGAATATTTTTAACATGAACTAGCTCTGCATGTGTGTTTGTATATGTATGTGTGTATGTGTGTGTGTGCTTGTGGAGAGAAGGAAAATGGCATTTTAATATTTTAGTTGATATTTTATATTTCTCTGGAGGTTCTGATTTCATGAAACAGCTCATGTGACATATGGCATGACATGTGACCCAGGAGCATGTCTGAGGTGCCAGTCCATCTCACTGAACTTCCATTCGCTGACCTACCCCAGGAAGGGGAAGTTGCTGTAGAAATGAAAAGGATCCACAGTCTATTTCTTTCTGTAAAATGATCACAGTTCTTTTTTATCATTCTTTCCCTTGAGAAACTCCACTATTATTTTACAAGCCCAATATCCTCTGTGAACCAGCTAACTACTAACATTAAAATTATTTTACTCCATAAACATATACAATTACTATATTCCAAGTACCTGTATTACCCAATAGATATATATAACTATTATATACCAATTTAACAATTAATAACATGACATTAATAAAATAAGTTTTTCATTTTTTGTAGACATAACTATATATTCATAGACATGATATTTTGCAGCCCTTTATTTTCTCCCACGTTCTTTGTTAGTACATACTGGTTATGCAGATTAATGGGTTTCATTTTGGTATATTTGTACAAGCACATAGCATATTTCAGTCATTTTCCCCTGCCCTATCAATACCTAAAAATATGTTTTTCAACTGTAGGTTTTGTTTTCTGGGAAAGTAGTTGGGGTTTGTTTGTTGTTGTTGTTTTCATTTATTTTTATTTTATTTATTTATGGTAGTTTAAACAATAAAGTATGTTATTTTACAATTTATACTGATAAAAAAACTACTAGTAAATATAAAAATTTAAACCATTTTATAAAATAAAACAATATGGCAGTGTTTGGGAGTAAAATACACTTTCAAACCCCTGAACATTCTATTCCAGGGGATGCTTCTTAAGAAATTACATCTACTTTCACAAAGACCGTTAGAGTCAAAGCAAAACTTTTCTTTCATTTGCTATGTATTTTCTCCATTTCCTTGTCACTCTACCCTAGTTTGCCTTTATGGTCCATTTATCTCAGTGTGAAAAGCGATCTGTCTTAGATTTCAAGGAATTCTATCCATGAATATGTTATGTCATGCAAATCTTCCTTACATATGTTATTTTTAGTTTCTTTTAAAATTTTTATTAGTACATATTTGTAGTAGGTAATAATTACATTCATACATATCTTAATTCTTTGTATTTAAATGTCAAAGAGTATAGGTTAATTTTGACTCTGTGAAATCAGGATTCAATATACACATCCTCTAGGCAATCTCGATTGATTTCATTTCTTAAGAATTTCTAGGGTTTTTAGAATCCAAAAATGAATGATGAGTACTTTTGAGATTTTTAGATACTAGCATCCATGTATAATGTCTATTCATATTCATTACTTCCTTCAGGACATAGATGTTTTAAAAATTATCTGTGGGAAGTTTTCAGGGTGCATATGGTTATTAAAATTCAAAGAGCGGAATATTTCCTGGGGTTTTTCCTCTAACTTCCCTCCCTACACCAATTTTCCATCTTCTCTTCCACTCACTGGTAAGTGCACACAAATCTCCAGCATGGATCCCTGGCCCTGTCCATTCTCACCTCCTTCTTGCTTTAGTAACTTCCAAACAAGGGCTGAGGTGGTAAGGGGTAAAGTATTATAGTATTATCTATTTTTTGTCATACAGCTGTCATTTTGTCTCTGTTTTGTTGGGAAACAATTGTAATGGCTCAAGGGATGGGCTCTTCTGTACACTTCCACTGATAAATGACCATGGAATATCTCCAAAAAATAACATCTTCTTCTGTAAGAAGGAGAGAATGCTACTCCCTCACAAGGTTGTTGTAAGGATTAAACAAAATAGCACCAACAAAGTGCTTGGAAGAATAACTTACACATTTTAAGGATCCAATAAACTATCTGGAGCATTAATACAGACAGCTAAAAATGTAGTCAGTCTTTTTTTTTCCCTAAGAAATGTCTATATCTTTTTCAAAAAGGCAGCAGTCTTAGGATTCTTCATTCTCTTTGGAATGCTACTAGATAGAAGGAAAGAGGCTCTCGTGGGAAACAATATGTATTTTTCACACTTTTATTTTTCTTAGAATACCTGACTTATCAAAAAGTGTGAGAACAGAATAGCATGTCACAGGCTAACACATCATCTGTAATTCTGGCATTTGAAATGATATGTATAGAACTTTCTCTATCATTCTTTTACTATTTGATTCCACTTTTAGATTCCCTTTTTGACCAGAAATGTAGCTCTCGGAGAGAAAATGCTGAACTATAGGGAATAAAAATGAAATGATAATTTTAAAGGCAAACAGGAACTATCAGTCAAATTTCTCTTTAAAATAGAGCTTTTATTTCAGGCTACTTGTTGGTAACAACAGGGAGAAAATCTTGATTCCTGCACATTTTTGGGTGGTGTGAAGAGTCTGCCCTACTTTTATATCTTATTGAAAAGAGGGGGAGTGTGAATTTGGCTCCTTCATTTAAATTGCATTCTTTCTCAATGGAAAGAGATTAGCCATATTTCCATTCATTTTGATTTTTGATGACCTATTATTCCCCTGGTCTGTATTTAAGATCAGACTACTCTTAGACTAGAAATCATCTTAGTCCCTCAGACACTTTTGACAGTACTGCATTCTAATAGAAATCTTACAGGGAGAGAGAAAAATGGACATTGAAACAAAAAGACTTCAGATTTCCATGTTAAAACCTTCCTTTATTTTCATTCTTTGGAAACTTGAAGCTCTACAGTTGAAGGAGTCATCAGCTTTTAAATGTAGGGAAATCTGAGGCCTCTGCTTACAGTAGTTCACCCAGGACCTGTACAGTCCAGGGAAACTTTGTGCCATGACCAATGCTTTCATGGACTTTAAGTGACTATTGCAATTTAATAGCAACAAGTTTAGAAAAATAGAAAAGCAATAACTAGAATTCTCCTTCCCAGAGAAGTTCGATTAATTGAATTGGGCACTCAGTTGCTAAATTTTTACCAGAGCCGGAGTCTCTAACCCTATTTCAATGAAAATAAGCAGAATATTGTTAATTCCTTTTGGGCAGTACATTTGATTGTGTGAAGAGCTTTGCATGCTTCAGCTTGTAACCTATTTCCCTTGATATATGAACATTATTTTCTTCTTATTTTAATGCAGAAGCTTATGGCTAAGGTGTCAAATTTGTCTTTTATTTTCTAATTTTTTCCCTTATACTTCCCCAAATGAAATACCATAATCAAAATGTGAAAATAGCAATTTTCCCTTGACAATAATTCTGATTTCTACTTTTAACCAGATCATCTCCTGTCCCATTTTTTCCCCATGAAACACAACAAGTAAAGGTGACCTGGTTTGTTGACTATGAATGGTAAATGCTGAAGACGAAATGATATTCAGATATTCTAAGTCATTAAGTATATTCCCTTTAGAAAAAGAATTCAATAGTGGAATAGTCTGAAGTCTTAGAAATTGTGTGGTAGAATGCTTAATAAAGTAAAAAGCTATCCATTGTATATTAAGAGGAAGATCCGATTAGAAAATGCATTGTGCTCTCTAACCATATTTGTCTTACCTCTCCATATGCATCCTTCAGTCCCCCATGCTCCAGTAAGAGTCCCCAGTATTCCTCAAAATCCAGCAGCCTCCAGGGACCTAGCCAGCTCACACTCTGGCCCCTTTCTGTCTAACACCATCCAGCTAGAAGCAGACTGCGATGCTTTTGCTTTTCTAATTTAGAAGTCACATTTAACTACATTTCTCTTTTACTCCACTTTTACCCCCAAAACTTACTCTTCCCCCAGTCAGAATGGGAACAGTGGTAGACATATTGTTTCTGTAAATAAAAAGCCTCAAGAGCAAGAATATGCTATCATATGTTTTAAAATCAAGTTTGCTTTAAAAAAATCAAAAAGAGGAGAGCCCTATGTGTAACATTTGCTAAACTCCTTGATGTTATTGGTTCCAGCACTACTAACCATGCTCCGCATCCAGCTGGGAAGAGATCTGCAGTAAATACACCATTACATAGGGTTTCTAGCACATAGTCCTAGTGAGTAAAAACAACTTCAAGGGCATCGATGTTAGTGAAAGGCACTGATTGTATCAGGAATTGATGAATTCTCAGGATCATTACCTTTTCTTTAAAAAATAACATATTAGTTCACAAAAGTTAATTTTCAGTGATATTTGTGCTGCACAATCAGCTCACAAATTGCTGAAAATGTATTGCCTACCTCTAATCAGCTAGTTGCAGTAGGCCAGTACTAAGGAGAATAAGGGACATGATTCTGATGATAGATCATTGCTAAAAACCATCCATTTCAAATTTTTAAATGTCAGAAAGTAAACCCAGTTTTCATTAAGCTAGTCTTCCCTAACTGATCTTACCACCAAACTCTTTTCTACTTTTACCTGTTCTATGCCAAAAACATTTCACGATTCACAGTACCTTAAATATTCATGAGGCTAGCTCTTCTCAAAACTGGAGTTCCAGGCCAAAGTCATCTCCTTAGGAAGTGCTTCCTCAATCCTCTTAATGTTTCTACATTCTGTCACTGTATTAGTCCATTTTTCCTTTCTGTACTAACCTGGGATAAATCAATTTAAAGAAGGAAAGGTTTGTTTTAACTCATGGTTTCAAAGACTTCACTCCATTGTCCCTAAACATCATGGCTTTGGGTCTGTGGTGAAGCAGCACATCATGTTCTGGATCTCACAGTGGAAAAAGCTGCTCACCTCCTAACGGATAAGGAGAAAAAGAAAGGAAGGAGAGGAGAGGAGAGGAGAAGGGGGAAGGGGGAAGGGGGAAGGGAGGGCAGGGAAGGGGCCTGGGTCCTAATGTCCCCTCAAAATTATACCCCAGTTACATAACTTCCTCCTACTCTGCCGTGCAAAGTTTCCATTGCCTCTCAACAGCACAAAGCTGAAGATCAAGCTTTAATACATAGGCCTTTGGTAGACATTTCAGACCCAGGCTATGGAAACCACAGTCCCTTGTTTGATCACATCAAATTTGTGAAACTGTATTTTCTCTGTTTATTTTCTCCTACCAAAGGGAAACTGTTTGAAAAAGGACTATTAAACTTCTCTGTCTCATTAACTATGAGATCCCCTGCATCTAATTCAGAGGGTGGTGCACAGTAGGCTTTCAGCAGATAGGAGGTGCATTAATGTATGTACATCCCAACCCAATTCCTAAAAGAATAAATCAAATGAAATTGGCTTCTCTACCCAGTAGGAACTATGCATGACTTCTCCATATGAAATCGATTCCAGGGGTGACTGGAAGTTGTTAAATTTCCTTTGAATTTTTAAATTCAAAAAATCTCTAAGAATTTTTAATCATCCATAAGTCTGGATTTTTAATACACCATAATTTTAACAGCTTTACTGATGTGGTGGACTAACTAATGGTCAACTAGTAATGCCCGACTGAACTGAATCAGTGTGGTCTGGCCATGGAGCATACACCTGAGGATTATTACCAGTAGCCATAAAAAGAGAACTGGAGGGGAAGATTCATGGGCTATTGATTTTCTAGGAGAAGCTTGCTGCAGATGGTTTTCCTGATGCCAGCTTGGCTGTTGTTGCCAGAGGAGGAGCTCAGATCTTCACTGTCACTGGGAATGGCTGCTATTCTTCTCAGGGGAGCTCTGATCCACCATAAGCACCACTTCCTGGCTCCATTGTAGATCCCTCAGCCCGGTTGAACAAATCCTTCATCCCACCGGTGTAGGTTTTCTGGCTTCCACCACTAGCTTTTGGGCTCTCCAGGTGCAGATCCTCAGTACAGACAATCATGAGACATTGCCATGGGCTCTAGGCCTTTGGCTGGACAGGAGGTGGAGGTATTGCCTTGGACTCTGGATCTTTAGCTTGTCTTGTATGGGAAACTCTTATGGAATCCAGGCCCTTGGCTGGATTCCTTGGGCCTTTAGTGTGCGGTTAATCTCTTGCACTTCTCTGTATTTGACGTTTTGGGTAAATATCATAAAATAATCCTATAAATTATGTGTCCTGTATTAATGTATTCCCTTGCCAAAACCCTGACTACAACTGAGATATACTATATATACCCCAAATTTCTTCTGCTTTAAAATTCAATGTACCAATAAAAGAATTTAAGCAAAAAAAAAATTTTTAAAAATAAAATAAAATAAAATTCAAAGATTTTTAAAATTAATTTTATTGGTGACTCTAAATATACATAACAATCACATTCATCAAAGGGAATTTGTACCTGTACATGGCATATCTTGATCCTCTTTTTCTCCAATCTGCTCCCCTCCCTTCAACCACCTTCCCCTCCTTATTTACAAAAGTTTTGCTTCCATTTTTTTTCTTTTCTCATTTTTTCTTTTCCCTTCCCATTTTCAATGATGTTTTTAGTCATTTTTCAGAGCATTATTACTATCACCACAATTCAGTTTTGTGGGATACTTTTCATTTAATATCTCAGAACTCTTTGCCCAATTCAAAATAGTTTTAAGATACGTCAAATTTAACCTATCTGTTGTTAAGAGATTTCTTGCTAAATTTTCTAATTTTTACTGAAATTAATTTTTATTTTGTTAGTTGATTTCTGTTTCCATATCATTAACTGAATAATATACTTTTGTAATGCCATCACTTTGTTGTGCAAATTTTTCTTAGTGTATCTTGCATATCAAACTGAAGACACACTGAGTCACACACTATGCCAATGTTATACTTCTTCCTAATTAAAGCTGTTTTTCACAGTGTGCAAATGGCAGGACCAAAATGAACAGCTGTATGATATAAAGACTTAGGAACTACATAAAAGTGTTGAATTGGTTAGACACCTCACAGAGGATACATAACCAGTATGGTTGAGGAATAGGTTACACTAACAAATAAATAAGCATTTTGAGGATAAAGGAAGACAAGTTTCTCCTTAGCAGAGAAAGTATTAATAAACAGGAGAAGAAACAAGGCCAGAAGTATCCCTGAGGTCCTAGACTGAAATAAGAGGTACTGGTATAAAGTCATGATTTTGTAATATATATATTGCAGACATACACATACATATTTGAATATTTATATGTAACAGTGTTATACTCATTTACTCTCTCTGATCACTGATGGAGCCTGGGAGATAATAACAACCCACTGGCATTATGTGCATTTTTTAAAAGCTCTTTAATGTCTTGCTCTTTATGAGATGGCTGAATTCTCATACATGCTTTTGCATTTAAGTGCCAAAATATGTTATTGTAATTGGTGTAACTGATGGAATTTAACCCTTACAAAGATGTGTCATTGTAAATGAATGGAATAATTTGATAGCCTTTTCAAATAATTACAGATATTCTTCTTTGGTACAAAACCAAGATTTAAAGTTATAATTTTAAAATATAAATTGCAATGTGGAATCTGCCACTCTATTACTGAAATCTTGTGCATCAGAGACATGGGAAAAAGGCATCCTCCAGAATGAAAAAAATACAATGGTACCTCAGTTCATGAATTTAATTCATTCAATGACTCTGGAAAAGATGGCCACATTTGTGTTCATTATTGGATGTAAAGTTCACAAACAAAAACAAAATTTTTCCAGGCACTTCTGTTTGCAAACCAAATTGTTCACAAACAAAACTGTTCATGAACCAAGGTACCACTGTATTTGCTAAACATGTATCTGATAAGCAGTTAATGTCTAGTTTACATAAAGAACTCCTAAAACACAACAGAAAATAAGCAGCCAGATACAAAAATAGGCAAAGCACTTCAACATACAGTTTTCCAAAAAATATAAAATTATCCAGTAAAAGTATGAAAACATGTTTAAAGTCTCTAATCATTAATGAAATGCAATCAAATCCATAATGAAATATCACTTCACAACCATAAAGATTTCTTCAATTAAAAAAAAAATAACATATTGATCAGACTATAGAGAAATTAGAATTCTTATGCATTATTCCTGGAAATATAAATGCTATCATGGTATAATCACTGTACTCTGCAATTCCCCAAAACATTAAAATAAAATTTCCATAGGATGCAAAAATTCCACTTCTTGGTATATTTGCATGCCCAAGGACAAAAGACATTTTTATAAGCAACTTCACAGCAGCATTACTTGCAATAGCCAGAAATCCAATCAATCCAAATATTCATTGATGGATGAGCAGATAAACACCCCTGTGTTTTATGTACACAGGGTGGAATACTATTCAGTTTTACAAAGAAAGGAAATTCTGACATAGGCTACCACCTTGATGAACCTTGAAAACCTTCTGGTAACGAAAATAAGCCAGTCAAAAACAGACAAATATATAATTCCACTCATGAAGTACTTAGTATGGTTAAATTCATAGAGACAGACTATGGAATGATAGTTTCCAAATGCTGAGGAATGAGAAATAGGGAGTTATTGTTTAAAAGACATGAGCTTTCAGTTTCCTGAGATGAAAAGTGTTCTGAAGAATTGTGATGATGGTAGCTTACTGACTTGTACACCTAAAAATGTTTAGAATTTAAATTTTTGTTAGATTTCACCACAACCCAAATTTAAAGGAAAATGTGTACTTACTCAGGCATTGACATTTAATAAAATAATTTTAGCACATCATTAAGGCCTTGCTTAAGTGAAACAGGCCTTTTGCTTCACTGTGTGCATGGGTGTGGTACCATGGATCAAAACAGGACCTCATACAGCAGCATACACTGAGCTATGTGCCCAAACCTTATTAATTTTATTTTGAGACAGGGTCTTGCTAAGTTGCCCAGGTTGGCCTGAAAATTGTGATGCTCCCACCTCAGCTTCCTGAGTAGCTGGATCACAGGTATGCAGCATGCCATTTTTCTTTGAGTGAGGGACAATAAAGAGCACAATGACTAAATGAACTCCTCTAAGGCACCAGGTTAATCCCAGTTCTAGTGTGTCATCAGTGCAAATATCATGTCGGCATCATCTTTTTCTTCTTTCCTTAAACATGGAAATGATTCCAGGAACTGTGTCAACCATCATGTGACCAAACAGTAACAAACATGAATATAAAAAGCCAATACATTCAATCAGGTGAAGGAGAAAGTTTCAAAGAGCTTGGTTATAATTATATTATCACACAGTTAAGCCAAACATTGAAACTTTCTGTTTCTGTATTCCTTATTAATATAAATAGTAATGTTATACTTCAGTACACTATTTCTTGGATTTCTCTTACTCAAAACTGCAAAAAATAATGAATGGGCAAAAACCCTTTTAAAATATCAAGCTATATATCAAGATGAATAATCAGACATTCCTATTAAAATTCCACTGAATTTTTCTGACAGAAAAAAAATCTTAAAATTTGGATGGAACCACAAAGATACTGAATAATAAAAGCAATCTTGAGCAAAAAGAATAAAGCTAGAAGATTTAGATGTCTGACTTCAAATATACTATAAAAATATACTATCAAGACAGCATGGAACTAGCATGAAAACAGACATACATACCAATGGAACAGACTAGAGTGCACAGACATAAATTGAAATATTTATGGTCAATTGATTTTCAATAAAGATACCAAGAACCCCCCATGGGAAAAGGACAGTGTCTTCAATAAATAAATTATGGAAAACTTGAGTTTTCATATTCAGAACAACAGAACAATAGACACAAACCTTTTCGTTAATTAAGTTTATTGGTACCTTTTTGATATACATAATGATCACATTCATCATAGAGAATTTTACCTAGATACAAACTTTTGTCTCACACACCTATGGAAAAATTTTCTCAAAATGACATAAAACCTAACTGAAAGACTTGAAACTGTGAAAATATTAGAATACATAGGGGGAAATCTCCATGACAAGAAGTGCTCTTTTGGATATGAACTCCAAAGAACAGGCAATGAAAATATAAATAGATTCGATCCCTGGTACAAAAAAAAAAAAAAAAAAAAAGAAAATATAAATAAATAAATGGGATTATATTAAGCCAAAAAGTCTTCTTCACAGTAAAGGAAAGAAACAACCCTTGGAACAAGAGAAAATATTTGCAAACCATGCATCTAATAATGAGTTTATATCCAAAATATATCACAAAGTCAAACAATTCAGTAGTAAGAAAATAAATAACTTGAAAAAAAGATTTAAAAAGCAAATGATCCAAATAGACATCTCTGAAACAAATATATATGCATAGCTAAAGTGTATAAAAAATTTCTCAGTATCACACATCATCAGAGAAATGCAAATAAATCCACAATGAAATACCACTTTACACTGTTAGAATTAATATTGTCAATAAGGCAGCATGTAAGTGCTGGAGAGGATACAGAGAAAAGAGAATCCTTACACATTCTTGATAATAATGTAAATAAGTACAACCCATGTGGAAAATAGTATACAGGTTCCTCTAAAAAAAAATAAAACTACTATACCATCCAGTAATCCCACTACTATATATTCAAAGAAAATATATATTCAAAGAAAATAAAATCAGTATGTGGAAGATATATCTGCATTCCCATGTTCATTGTAGCATTACTCAAAATAGTCAATGTATGGAAGGAGTCTAAATGTCCATCAGTGAACAGAAGAATGGATAAAGAAAATATTATATATATATATATATATATATATATATATGATGAAATACTATTTGACCTTTAAAAAGAAGGAATTATGTCATTGTGTCGGCATGGATGCACCTATAGGAAACTAGGTTAAGTGAAATAAGTCAGGTGCAAAAAGATAAATACTGGGGGCTGAGTGGGGCCGAGCGGTTGGAGGCTGACTGGGACCTGCTTACTCCGGCTTGCTCCACCAGCTTTCCACCAGCCACCAGGACAGGCTTTCCACCAGCCAGCAGGACAGGGTGAGGAGGAGTCCCCCGGGCAGGCCCACCAGCTGACAGCTGGGCCACGCGGGTGCCTCCAACAATACTCCCCCCACCCCAGCCTCTGGCCTAATAGCTGTGCAGCTACTTGGTTACACACTGCAGAGGCACAGGGGGAAAAAAGCCATTGTCCTGGGCTCCAGAAGTGAACAACAGAGACAGTGCCTGTCTCAGGCTCCCTGATGAAAACAAGCCCACTGGAAAAGTGAAGGGAATCTCTGCAATAAAGGCACACTAGACCACCGTGATTGGTAAGTTGGAGGGATTATCAGCTCCCATCAGAAACTGGACTTTCTTCAGGGGAAAAGCTGCTGAAACCTGCAGTAGAAACTTGCAGAGTGCAACCATGAAGGAGGACAGGGAGCTCAATTTGGTACTTGCAACCAGAAATCTGCCTGAATCTCATGGTTCTGGCACTAGCTTACTGAGACTCATTAACTTATAACTGCACACTGCTGCCCACAATGTCTATTGTGACAGCAGAGACACAACTTGAAGGAGGCCCTTTATTTTTAAAAGGTGATAGATTAATAACTACCACAAATTGTCATTCTTTAAGAGGTATTTGATGCTATGGTGTTGCTGATTGTATGACTTGGACTAAGGTGTTGTGATTGATCTAAACAGTTTTCCTTCCTGGTATAATGAAAATGAGATAGCCTCAGAGTCATTAGATACTCAAAACCTAAAGACCAGCTATATCTGGTAGACACCTCTGAGAAGCAATCATTCCATAAGGGTTTTAAATAGATCAACAAAGATACTTACAATAAACAACTTCATAATATCAACCCACGAACTAAACCAGGGACAGTACCAAAAACAAAAATGAGAAGGCATTTAGGCAAGTCACAAACCCAGGCTTCCACCCCACAAAAGGCAATTTCTGGGGGAAATGAGGTGCAGAAGTCAGATAATCAACCACCTTGACACCCTGAACTGATAGCATAGGAAGTAACAGAACAGATGAATGAGGCTCTAGAAAAATTCAAAGCAAAAATAATCTCCCAGATAACTACAGAGATGGTGAGCAGAGAGAAAGACATGATTAGAGGCTCTAGAACAGAAACTGATTTAAAAAATAGATAAGTTCAGAAACATGCTGGAAGCCAGGAATGCCCAGCATAAGAAAGAAATGGAAACCATCATCGGCAAACATAAGAAAGAAATGGAATCCATGAAACAGATTCAAACAGATATTAAGGAGATTAAAAACTCCATTGAAAACATGTAGAGCAGATTAAGAGAATCTGAAGATAGAATATCAGATATAGAAGACAGGATTGCAGTGAAGGACCATGAAAACAGAGATTTCTTAAAAATAGTAAGAGACCATGAGAAATCAATTCAACAACTGCTAGATGATGCAAAGAAGAATAACATGAGACTGATAGGAGTCCATGAAAAAACAGGAGAAAGTACAATTGACATAAAAAACTGTTCACAGAAGTAATAGTAGAAAACTTCCCAGACAGAGGAGGAGAATTGGACATACAGATAAGTGAGGCATATAGAACTCCAACTAGCCATGATCAAAAAAAAATCTACATCTAGACATATAATAGCCAAAATCCCAGAAACCCAACAGAAGAACAAAATCTTACAGGCAGTTAGAGAAAAGAAACAAATCACCAATAAGGGAAAGCCCATCAGAATCACCGCAGACTTCTCAACACAAACGCTCAAATCAAGGAGAGCCTGGAGTGAAGTATTTCAAGCCCTAAAAGAAAATAACTTCCAACCTAGACTTTTGTACCCTGCGAAATTATCTTTCAAAATCGATGGGGAAATTAGATACTTCCACGACAAAGAACACCTGAGAAATTTCATGAACAACAAACCAGCACTCCAAACAATTCTAAGCAATATCCTAGAAAAAGGCAATGAAGGTCACAACTCCATGAGGCTCAACAGAAGGAAGCCACCAGACAAGGTAAGAAACTAAAGGGAAAGGGGGAAAAAGAAATAAGAGCCAACAACAGTAAAACATCATGACAAGGATGAGTCAATATCTATCAATTATAACTATCAATGTTAATGGCCTCAATTCACCAATCAAAAGAAGTAGACTGACAGAATGGATAAAGAAGCAAAATCCAGCATAATGCTGTATACAAGAAACACACCTAACTCAAAAAGAAATTCATAGACTAAAAGTAAAAGGATGGAAAAAAGTTCTCCACACCACAGGAACCCAGAAGAAAGCAGGGGTAGCAATCTTATTTGCAGACAAAGTAGATTTCAAACCAAAACTAATTAAGAGAGACAAAGATGATCATTACAGCGTTGTGAAGGGAACAATCCAAGAGAAAGAGATGACAATCCTAAATATATATGCAATAAATATGAATGCCCACAACTATACAAAACAAATATTAATGGACATTAAAAATGAAATAAGCACTAATACAGTTGTAGTGGGGGACCTCACTACCCCACTATCACAAATAGACAGGTCATCTAGACAAAAAATTCAACAATGAAATTCTAGAACTGAACCAAGCTATTGAACAAATGGACTTAATAGATATTTACAGAGGGTTCCACCCCACAAAATCAGAATACACATTCTTTTCAGCTGCACATGGGTCATTCTCCAAAATAAAACACATGCTAGCTCACAGGACATGTCTAAGTCAATGTAAAAGAATTGAAATTACCCCCTGTATATTATCAGACCACAGTGCAATAAAATTGGAGATCAATAATATGAAAAACTGCAAAACTCCCACAAACACCAGGAAATTGAATAACACCCTCCTGAACAACCAATGGGTCACAGAGGAAATTAAAGAAGAAATTAGACAGTTTCTACAAGTAAATGATGATGCCAGTACAACATTTAGGAATCTATGGGACACAATGAAAGCAGTTCTACACAGGAAATTCATAGCAGTGAAGGCCCATATTAGGAAAACAGAGAGAACTCAGATAAATAATCTAATGCAGAACCTCAAACTCCTAGAAAAAGAAGAGAATAACAAACCAAAAGCCCGCACAAGAGAGGAAATTATAAAGATCAGAGCAGAAATCAATGCAATGGAGACTAAAAATGATACAAAAAATTAATGAATCAAAGACTTGGTTTTTTGAAAGAATAAATAAAATCAATAAACCTTTATCCAACCTTATGAAAAAAAGAAAGAAAAGACTCAAATCCATGCAATTAAGTATGAAAAAGGGGAAGTCACAACAGAACCAGCAAAAATCCAGAGGATCATCAATACCTACCTCGAGAACCTCTATTCCAACAAAATGGAAAACACAGAAGAAATGGGAATATTCCTAGAAACATATGAATTGCCAAAGATAATTGAAGAAGATATAGAAGTTCTAAATACTCCAATTACAATGAGTGAAATTGAAAACGTAATAACAAATTTACCAACAAAGAAAAGCCCAGGCCCTGATGGCTTCACTGCTGAATTCTACAAGACATTTAAAGAAGAACTAATGCCACTACTCTTTAAACTCATCAAGGAAATTGAAAGGGAAGCAAGGCTTCCGAACTCATTCCTGGAAGCAAGTGTGACTTTGATTCAAAAACCAGGGAAAGACACAACCCAAAAAGAGAACTACAGGCCAATTTCCCTAATGAACATAGATGCAAAAATCCTCAACAAGATACTGACAAACAGAATACAGAGGGTCATCAGGGAGATCATACACCCTGACCAAGTCAGATTTATCCCAAGGATGCAAGGATGGATCAACATATGTAAATCAATAAATGTAATACACTATATTAACAGAGTCAAGGAAAAAAACCATATGATCATCTCAGTAGATGTAGAAACAGCATTTGACAAAATCCAACACCCATTCATGATAAAAACCCTACAGAAAATTGGAATAGAAGGTCTTTATCTCAACCTGATTAAGGCTATCTATGAAAAACCAACAGCCAGCATCATACTAAATGGTCAAAAACTGAAAACTTTCACACTAAAATCAGGAACAAGACAAGGATGCCCACTGTCACCACTCCTGTTCAATATAGTTCTGGAAACATTAGCCACGGCAATTAGAAAAGAGAAATAAATAAAAGGAATAAAAATAGGAAAGGAAGAAGTTAAACTGTCATTATTTGCTAATGATATGATACTTTACATAGAAGACTCAAAAAACTCTACCAAAAGACTTCTAGAGTTAATTGACAGATTCAGTAGAGTAGCTGGATATAAGGTCAACACTCAAAAAACAATAGCCTTCTTATACACAAATAGCAGACTCATTGAGAGAGAAATTAGGGAAACAATTCCTTTTACAATAACATCCAAAAAAATGAAATATCTAGGAATCAATCTAACAAAGGAAGCAAAAGACCTCTACACTGAAAACTACAGCACCCTGAAAAAGGAGATCGAGGAGGATATAAGAAAATGGAAAGACATCCCTTTCTCCTAGGTAGGAAGAATCAATATAGTGAAAATGGCCATAATTCCAAAACTACTATATAGATTCAATGCAATGCCAATTGAAATTCCAACAATATACTTTACAGAGCTAGAGAAAACAATCCAAAAATTCATTTGGAACCAGAAGAGACCTAGAATAGCAAAAGCAATTCTGGGCAACAGAGACATGGCTGGGGGTATCAAAATACACAACTTGAAGCTATACTACAAAGCTACTGTGATAAAAACAGCATGGTACTGGCAAAGAAACAGACCCAAGGATCAGTGGAATAGATTAGAAGATGCAAAAACAAATTCAGACATACTCAGCCACCTCATCTTTGAGAAAGGAGCCAACCACCCTCATTGGAGGAAAGATAGCCTATTTAATAAATGCTGTTGGGAAAATTGGATTTCAACCTGTCAGAGATTAAAACTAGACCCATATCTATCACCATGCACTAAACTGAGATCTAAGTGGATTAAAGATATAAATATTAAGACAGAAACACTAAACTTGCTGGAAGATAAGTTAGGTAGAACTCTTGAAGATATTGGCATAGGAAAAAACTTTATGAACAATACCTCAGTAGCATAGGAACTAGCACAAAGAATCAACAAGTGGGATCTTATCCTATTAAAAAGCTTCTGCACTGCAAGAGAAACCATTAACAGAGCTAACAGACCATCTACAATGTGGGGAAAAAAATTTTAGCAGTTGTAACTCAGACAGAGGGCTACTATCTAGAATATATAAAGGACTGAAAAAAGTCAGACCCCCTAAATTCAAAGACCCAATTCAAAAATGGGCATCTGAAATGAACAGACATTTCTCAGATAAAGAAGTAAAATCAGCAAATAAACATATGAAAAAATGTTCAACATCACTGGTCATTTGAGGGATGCAGATGAAAACAACACTGAGATTCCACCTCACCCCAGAGGGAATGGCTGCTATCAAGAAATCAACCAATAACAAATGCTGGAGGGGTTGTGGAGAGAAAGGAACACTTCTCCATTGTTGGTGGGAGTGCAGACTGGTGCAACCACTATGGAAATCAGTGTGGAGATACTTCAAAGAACTAGGGCTGGAGGTCCCATTTGACCCAGCTATTCCCCTACTGGATATCGTCCCCAAAGAATTAAAAGTATCATACCACAGCGATATATGTGCACCTATGTTTATAGTGACACAGTTTGTAATAGCTAAAAGTTGGAAACAGCCCAAGTGCCCATCAACTGGAAACTGGATAAAGAAGATGTGGTTTTTTAGTAAAATGGAGTACTACTCAGCCATAAAGAATGAGGAACTAGAGATATTTATAGCTAAATGGATGCACATTGAGGCCATACTCTTAAGTGAAATAAATAAGACACATGTGTAAATACCAAATAATTTCTCTAGTGTGAGAAACTGAGAGTGTAAATAAGGACAAAAAGGACTCATAACTAATAATTGATAGTTTGAAATAGGAAAAGGTCCAAAGGGGTAAAAGTGGTGGGAAAGGAGGAGGAAAGAAAAGAATGGAAAGGAAAAATTATGAGAAAAGAAAAAAAATGAAAATGAAGTATGTAAATAGGGAAGGGTTTAGGGGTGACGGGCGCACAGGTAATGGGGAAAAAATGAGAACCAAGATACATCATGTACAGGTACAAGCACCCAAAGATAAATGTAAACATACTGTGTACCTAAAATGTACCAATAAAAGAATTTAAGAAAAAAAAAGATAAATACTGCATGATCTCACTTAAATATGGAATCTAAGAGATTTTTAAATCTTAGAAGTAGCAGGTAGAACGTTTAGCAGGGGTTGAAGTAAAGGGTGACAGGAATTAAAAGTTGTTGGTAAAAGAATAGAAAATTCCAGTTGGGTAAGAGGAATAAGTTGAAAAAAATTGTTATATTATATAACTATGGTCAATAACAATTCAATTCATTTTTTTTAAAATTGCCGAGTAGATTTTAAGTATTCACACCGTAAAACTGATACGTATATGAGAAAATACATATCTTAATTATCTCAATTCAGCCATTCCTCAATATATATGCATATTTATATAATAAATATATACATTTTTAAGTGTAAATGAGGATCAAAATGTATAATAGATAATGTGAAACAGGAAGAAAAGGTCCCAAGGATGGGAAGAGGAAGTCAGATGGTAGGGGAAAGGAAAGAAGGGAAAGGAAAAAGTAGGAGAATAGGAAAAACATGGAAACAAAGTCTTTGTAAATAGGGATGGGTGGAGGGGTTAAAGAGAGGGCAGGGGAAGGGGAAAAAAATAAGAACCAAGATACATCACGTAAAGGTACAAATTCCCAATGATGAATGTCACCATATTGTATACTTAAAATGTACCAATAAACTTAATGAATAAAAAAAGATGAAAAACCATTATCCCTATATCATATTTATAGTAGGATTAAGTCTAAATAATATACCTTAGCAGAAGTCCAAATTATCTTGTGCTCTAAACTAAATATCGCTGAAGCAATTATGTATTTAAAGGAGAAAGATAATTGTAACTACTCTCTACATTCATAAGGCTAACTCAGACCTGACGGAATCTAAGCAACTTTCTACTGTCTAGTTAATGTTTTCACTTTCTTCCAATAATCACTTATTCTTGAAGACCACCTAGAGACATGGAATCTAACAGATCCTACTAAAACATGTAGTGTGATTTGAGAATAAAATGTGTACTCAAGTTTTATTAGCCATTTGTTGATATATTCAATAAAAATTTATTAAAGCCAATTATATGCCAAGCAGTATTCTACAGATGTGAAATAGTCCATGGAATCGTTTCTGCCCTCCTAAAAGGGAAAGAGAAAACTAAAAATGAAGCAAATAAGAAAAAAGTTCCAAAAGTCATGAGTGCTCTGATGGAAACACACATATTGAGTTCATACAGAATGACTACTGGTTAGAACACACCCTCACTCAGACTGAAGAGATTGAAGATGAATTCTCACAAGACAAAAGAAATGCCTGAAACCTAAATAGTCAGGGGTCAGCTATGTTAGAGCACTGGGGAAATAGTGTTTTAGGCAGAAGAAAATGCATATGCCCAGCACCCAAATGGAGCTATTTAATGAGGCCTATATGGCCTGAATTGTTATGAACCAAGTTAACTAACCTGTAAGCTATAGTGTATGTAGATCAGGTTTTTACAGGGTACTTAACATTAAATGCAGACATAAAGGCATGACCCTACCTTACTAAAACTCTAGCCCTGCAATAAGGGGAAAAAACCTCTTCTCATCAAGTGAGGACACAGCCAGAATGCGATGGTTCAGATTTAGTTTATGTAATCATGGCCCCTAAGGTTGGATTGACAAAGACTTCATCCATAGACGTGCAGTACTGAGATGTGTTGTGAACCTTTAAGAAGCAGGACCTTATGGAAGGTCTTTACACCACTGAGGGTTTGCCCTCAAAATAGATTTGAGGTTCTGTCTGTCCTCTGTCTTTTCTCTCTCTGCTCCAGTTTGAAATATGACCTTTGCTCTTAAATGCTCACCTGCATGACACTTTCTGCCACCCTCACCAGAGGCCAAACCAGTGGTACCATCCTATCTTGGAACTAAACCTCCGAAGTTATGAGTTATGACTCCTTCTCTTTATACATTGAATTGCCTCCAGTATTGTTTATAACAATGCAAAGCAACCACTATAGTGGCTATCTGCAAAACAGGAAGAAAGCCCTCCCCAGAACCTAACCATTCAGACATCCTGATCTCAGACTTCCAACCTCCAGAACTGTGAGAAAATAGATTTAGGTTGCTTCAATCACCCAATCTATATTTTATCACAGAAGCCTCAGCTGACTAATATAAATTTTTGATATCAAGAAGTGATATTAAGAGTGGATTGCCACTCTCACAAATACCTACACTTGTGGAAGTGTCTGTTGAATTGGGTGAAAGATAAAGGTTGGAAGAGTTTTGAGGTTCATGTAGAGATATGGGCACTGGGGGAAATTCTGAACAGGTCTCAGAAGGAAAGGAGAAACCTGTTATCAGAAATTGAAAGAAGACAGGATTTAGCTCAGTTGGTAGAATACCTAAGTGACAGATACCTGTGTTGTATTACTTGTCTGAGCTGTGTTCTATTGTTTTATAAAAGGTAGAAGTTGTGAGCAATTAAGTTGAATATTTAGCTGAGGAACTTTTTTCTGAGGAACTTGTTGAAAGTGTGGCTTCTATCCTTTCAAATGTTGCATAATAAAATGCAAAACAATTGAGATGAATAAAAGAAGGAATTGTTAAGTTGAATCCATTCAGAACTCAAAGAATTGGAAAATTCTCAGCATATTCCTGTTGAAAAAAATCTAACAAAGCTTATTTTGAAGAGAAAACTAAGAGTGAAGCAACACAACCATTTGTTAAATACCACATGGGAGCAACTCATGGATTGAGCATCCATGATACCAGAGAAAATGGGACAGAAATACCAAGGCCTTTGTGGGGTTTGAAATTCTACATAGCCAGACCATTGAGCTGTTTGGATGTAAATGTGCACTGCTCCAGAGCAAAGTAGAATATCTACTGAAAGCAGTTCAGAGATCCTGAGTGCTGACTCCCCAGCAGGCTCAGAGGTCAGGCTATTCCACCCTGGTTTCCAAGGGTCAGACCAGCTTTTCACTTTCAGAAAGCTGGAATCAGGCCAGTGCCCCCAATAAAGGATCAAGGCGATCCCTCAGAGGTGTCAAGGTGACACTGCCACCCCAGTGTGCCTGGAGGTAGAACATCAAAACCAAAAGTGTTACTTTCATGTCATAAGATGATCTAATGAATTTATCCTTAGCCAGGTTTTGTTTTTGTTGAAGACCTGTCATCCCTTTGTTCTTTCCTCTTTCTCCCTCTTGAAATAAATATGTCTGTTCTACACATGTCCTATTATTGCAATATATATATATGTATATATATATATACATACACACACACACACACACATATATATATATATACACATATATATATATATCATTGTCTATTTTCACTGGATCAGAAATGAAGAGAAATTTTTCCAGAGGATAAATCATACCTCTAGGCTAACCCACCTCTGCTTTAGCTTATATTTAATGAGATTTTGTAGTTTAGACTTTAGAACTGATTCTAGAATGACTTTGAGGGTCTGGGAGGGAATAGAGCACTTTGCATGCACTAAAGGCATGGATTTTGGAGGGCCATTAATGAAATGCTATACACTAAGTTGTGCCCAATCCCCTTCAATAATTTATATATTAAAGGTTTAACCCCCAATATGACTGTATCTACAGATGTTATTTGGAAGTAATTGGAATTAAATGAAGTCATAAGAGGGGGTGTCTTAATCTGATAAAACTGTGGCCTTATAAGAAAAGAAAGAAAAAGATCCTTTCTCTCTCTCTACAGTGGAAAAACAGCCAGAAAGCAATAATCTGCAAACCAGGAATGGAGCTGTGACCTGAACCCAACCATTCCGATAACCTGATCTCAGACATCCATTGACCAGAACTCTGAGAAAATAAAAAATAAATTATCTTCTTTAAGTCACCCAGTGTTTATCATCTGATTTTGAAAGCCGGAGGTAATATAAGATTTGCATCCACAGAATAATGTGTAAGAGTAAAAACACAGTAGATGATGCTCACTACCGGGGCAAAATTCTGAATTTATAGAATTTAATGAGAACTTATAGTTTACTTAAATAGCACTGTGAAGACAAAGAAGGATTTTTAAACAGGAAGACAAGTAATCCTATTTGAAAGAAAGTTTCCACTTGGTAGAATTTTAAAACATTTTCTATCAGCTCATGCTTCACTCATTAGAGGACAAAGAAATGGGACCAAGTTGCTAAATTCAGTTGTGTTTTAAGAAGAATCCAAGGGAATTCCACAGACATTGGGAAGGTCGCACAGAGTATCTTGAACTTGCCAGAACTTTAAAAGTGATTTAATAAAAATGATGATTGGGGCTCACAAGTAGCACTCTTCCGTTTCATAGTCACATCCTCTTATCTATCCTGCTAAACAAAATCAAGAGCTTCTTACCCTTCCAGACTAACAACACATGTGATATGATTTAAAAAATACAATGAATGCCAAACTTTTTAAAATTAATACTGTAAAAGACACATTGTCATTAGTACCTCTCAAAATACTCTCCCTCACTTCAAAGACCCTTAAACCATCATACTTACCACTTTGGGAAGCACTTTTGGAAGTCCTCTTTAGTGTTTTTAGTTATGTAGTCATTCATGGAGGCTTTCATACCTGGAGTAGACTCAAAACATTTATCTTTCATGGTTATTTTGACTTTGGAACATGGTGCTTGATCTGGTGAATAAGGAAGAGAAGGATACATCACAATGTTTTTACAAGCCTGCCTTTCTGGGGGTGGCCCAAGGCAACAGCATTCACTATATTTTTCTCATGTCTCTTAAAGACAGTGGCAAAATAGGACTTTTGAAGCAGGCATAAAAAGGCAGAACTGTGACCCTTCTGCATCCCTTAAGAATAAGGGATGAGAATATGGACAAGGTTAATAAGGATAAAGAATGGGAGAAATAATGAAGGTAGGAAGGAGATAAAGAAAATTATAATTTTTTAATTGTGCTTTTACGAAGTCTGCAACTTTGGAATACAAAGTTATGTAAGGTTATCCATACTTGCGCTCCATAAGCCTGCTTGTGCTACTTAAGCTTAATTTTTGTTTGTTTGTTTTTCTTTTTCCTTCCAGCCCCAGACCCCAAAACCTCTAAAGAGACTATAAGCCTATAAATTACCTTAGTTCATAGGTAACAGGCAAAAATCTAACCTTAAAATAAAGAAACAGATGCCAAGGTTTTAGAGAACGGTTTTAGGGAAAACATCTTAGATTATCTATTTTACAAACAAACATGCCTTTCCCTGTAAAATAAGCCATTCTTTCACCAGTTAAATGAGCCATTATCTATCTGTGGGTAAACTATTGCTTTTCTCTTGTACAACAAACTCAAACTTTCTATAGACCCACAAATTTTTGCTTCTCCAAAACACAAAAATCCCCAACTCCAGACTATACCATGACTCTCTTTGAGGTCACACACTCTATTCTCTTTGAGCGTGTACTTTGATTCTGCGAAAGAAAGAAAGAAAGAAAGAAAGAAAGAAAGAAAGAAAGAAAGAAAGAAAGAAAGAAGTAAGATATGTGTTCAGAGAGAAAAGTGGTAGTGTTTTTTACTGTAATATTTGTAATCTAAGCATTCACTGTATAATTTGATTCCCTTGTAAAACTCCCTGAACATAACCTTTCTTGACTTATGTGTTCTGAGTGTCATGTCCCTTAAAATTTGTATGTTAAAACATAATCATGAAGATGGTAGTTTTGGAAGGTGGGATCTTTAAGGAAGAGATCAAGTGATAAGGACTTTGCCTTATGGAATTAATGGTCACCTCAAGAGACCCCAGAGAGCTACCTTGCCCCTTCTCCCATATGAGAATGCAGGAAGACAGCTTTATAAATCAGGAAATGGGCCTTCACAGACACCAAATTTGGTGATGCCTTGATCTTGGGCTTCCCAGCCTCTAGAACTATGTGAAATAAATTTCTGTCATTGATCTACCCAGTCTATGGTATTTTTTTGTTGTAGCTGTTGTAGTAACACTGATGGGCAAAGATATGTATCATTCCCAACACATATTTTTAAAATTTTGACGCTTAGATGTTTATTGTTCTTCTGCGTGTGTTAATCTCCAGTTGTGTGTGTGTGTGTGTGTGTGTGTGTGTGTGTGTTCAGTATGAGGGAGGAGGGGAAGTGTGGTATTAAAACACCAAATAAAAAAAGTTTTTTACTCCTGTTAGCAGGATCTTTTCAAATATTGTACATTTTCTAAATATATTATGTTTGTTAAAAAAATAAATTTATTCACATGGATAAAAAGCCCTTTGGCATAACAATGAAGAACTCTCTTCCCATCTTCTCTTGGAATAACACATATTCTTTGTAATTAACCAAAAAAAATAGTAACATTAAACATTACCTAGCAAGCTGATTTCTAAGGCTAACTCATTGGATTGTGTTGCACAGGGCATGAGTGATGGAGCCAGATGAAGAACTCCACTCTTCCTTTAGTGGGCCTAGGGAGGGATAGCCTCTTCTGACATATGTGAGAATGTGTACCCCACACTGAAACATAGCAGGCCTCTGTTTTGCCACAGATTACTTTCTCTAATGGCTCATTTTTAATCAGAAGCAGTTAATTTTGTTCCATAGTCCAGTTATTATTGCTCAAATCACAGTGGCACTTTCAGTTTAGTTAATGACAGAATACCTGAGGTCTTCAGGTGTTACAATAACAGATTTACCATGACAAAAAGAAGTTTTCATAAGCAACTTCTTCTACAATACTTCAGGAACTGCAAAGTCAGAACAGTCTAGATAATATACTCTTCCTTTCCTCATAATTTCCACTAGTAATTATAAAACTATCTTAGCTAAATGCTCTTTATCAAAGAATATTCTTCTTTGCTGAAAGGCTTTTTATCCGATTTATCCCTTCAAAATCATCAAAGCAAATTGGCTCAATTTGTTCTAATTTTAACATCCCAGCTACAGAGGCGGGTTTATGAGCTCATAAACCCAATAAAAATTTGGTTCTAGAGATTTTTTTCAAGATACATTTGGTAAATTAAAATTTTTTATTAAATTGTCTTGCATGTTATGGAAATACAATTTTTCAATTTAAACTATCAACACTGCAAGCTCACCATCTGGTAATAAATGAGCTAAGGAAAAAATCACGAACCACAAATGTGTACTAATTCCTTTAGCCTGAGTAATGGTGAGAAATACCATGAAGAAATGTGGGTTAAAATGCATAAATAAGAAACATTACAGTCTAGAATACATGAGGTCAAAACACTCAGAAATTTCCTAAACTACTTTTACTTTAATTTTTTCATATCATGAAATATGAATTTATCACTATGTAAAAAGATCTTCAAATAATGCAACCTGCAAGTTCAAAGGGAAATAATGTTACTGAATTATCTAAATTGTTTCCTTTTTACTCCTGTGGAAGATAATTTCAGTTAGAAATACTGAATTTTTGAGTGTGGAGCTATATGTCTATGTATTTATTCAGTATCACTTATTTTAATCCTGTACCTGGAGTTTATTTAAGAGGCTATTGTCTGGAAAATGAAAAACCGCACCAACTTGGTAAAGTCAGTGCAGAAAAAAGTTATAAATCTCAGACTGACTGCCCAATTGCCTTAAAGAATGATAATGCCTTAAGTACCCAGATTATTGGGAACTTTGTTTTTTTTTTCTGGTGATGAATTGACT
Source organism: Heterocephalus glaber (assembly GCF_053883595.1). Classification (NCBI taxonomy): domain Eukaryota; kingdom Metazoa; phylum Chordata; class Mammalia; order Rodentia; family Bathyergidae; genus Heterocephalus; species Heterocephalus glaber. The sequence goes on along the minus strand of NW_028258364.1, from coordinate 10,668,671 downwards.
ACTATAATTGTTCGCACATTTCACTCATATCTGAACTTTCATCCACTGAAACAGATGAATATACTGAGAAATTCTGAAGTCCTAAGTACAAAGAGCAAGTAAACACCTTCGATATCGATCATATTTTGGACTGTGATATATATCAATACTTGGCTAAGTCTCTTTACATACTGTCCTTTTTAACAGTCATAACCACCTCAGGAGGTAGATATTATTATCTCAATTTTACAGTAATAAATACTTCAAAGACTTTGGCCCTCCTAGACTCTAGCTGTCACAAAAATTGACAATAGAGGGCTGGGGATTTAGCTCAGTAGTTTCGCTGCCTGCTGCGCAAGCACAAAGACCCAAGTTCGATCCCCGGTACCAAAAAAAAAATTGACAATAGAGAAAATGCTGTAAATGATAATTCTCCAATAATATAAAAAAATTGTTTTCAAATACTTTCACATTAACTACAGTATTCCTTTTTCAGACCAAGTACCATAATGGTCTTCAAAGTGAAAGACATATAATCAATCCTGATTTTTCCAGGAAGAAGTGGGAAGAAATGAATCCCAAGCAAGTCTCCACATGAATAAAAGTGATGGCATGTGATGAAAAAAGAAAAACAAAAAAAAGCAAACAAAAATCACAATATTTTATTCTACTGTAATGGAGAATGGATGGGAAATGTTTCCCAAAAATATACCCAATAAGTTAGGAAGAGGCAGACTTTGAAGGGCTTTGTGGTTGGATGTTCTGCAGCCAGTTGAGCAGTCTACCTCTCAGGACATTTCTCATTCATTCTACAAAATTTCTACCAACTACATGAGTCTGGTGAGACAAAACACTCAAGTAACAAGTCAGACATAGTAGATTTATTCCTCTCAGGTGGATAGCATGAGTAGACAGAAGCCAAGGATAGTTGGCAAGCTGGTCTCCCAAGCTCAAGAAAGCCCCCCAGGGCCACAGGAGTCATGTCTGTGTATGCCTCATTGCACAGCACAGGGGAGGAACCCTAAAAACACTGCATACAGACATTATATAACTTAGGCCTCATGAGGTTAGCTCAGGTCAATGTGATAATACACCTCATTCTAAGAGGAACTAGGACAGAGACCAGGTTGTTCTAGATATTTCTTCTTTATCTTAGAATGTTTCATTCTTACCACATTTTGCTTCAGAATTTCAAGCAAAAAGAGCAAGAGCTGGGTTGCCCAAGGTCACCTTGGACTTATCCCCCTATACCTTTCTTTGTTCCACTGCTCATTTTTTAACAGGGATCCTTTTGGAACATTTTTACTTACTACACATTCTATCTGGCCAACTTCTTCATCATATGGAGAACTAATTTCCTTATTGTATTCATTAATCCCAAATGTACTCCTCCAGCCAAAACTCCTTTCCTAAATTCCAACCGTACGTTTGAGGGCTTGTGAAATCTCCACTTGAATTCAGCAGTAATTCTTTGATTTGAATTCATGATACTCTCATTCACACCATTCTATGCTCCTCCTTCTGTATGCTCCATCTCACTAAATATCATCACTCTTCCACACTACTGAAAACTGATCTACTACCTCCTATATTTAAATAGTGCCCAAATCATCCTGAACATCTGCACTTAGTCTCTCGTTCATGGAAGCCGTCACTGAAATCCAGTCTAATACCAGCTCTCCCAGTGCTATATTGACTGCCCCTTAACCAATTATAGTTGTATGTGCATAGATTTAAAAAGTTTAACCAGGAGCAGGACAAAATAATACATGGACGTTCATCTCAATAGCTTACTCTACAAAATATAAAAAATAAACTGAAATCCATCAGATTGCAAAGCATCAAGTGGAATGAAATATGCCTGTTGAGCAAAGTAAAGCCCACTTGAGGAGTAAGGATTTTATCTTCTAAATTCTAGAAATCTCAAATAAGTACATTTCTGGTGCTGTGCCCCACACTTTCAGTCCATCTCCTTATTTAGCAGGTAAACATACTTCTGTTTAGATTACATTCTGAATTTAAAATCCATTAGTAGATGTAGTAGACTTATTTATGATTAACGTCTATGAAATTAAAGCTTTATTTTGAAAGAAGAGACTAAATGTCAGCTCCTTATGCAACTCTCTGTGAAAAAGCAATTTTAGGACTCTTAATTACAAGATTTGGAGAATTTATCAATATAAAATAGAGTGGAATCTTGAAATATGGCTAACTGCAGTCTTTACCATACAGTCAACATATGAACTAGATTACACTGGAGGAGCTCTGTTTCTGTAATAGCTTACTTGCTTAAACCTCAAGAGAAGATTACCCGGATTAGAAGTAGAGCCAGACAACGTTGTCGTATGGAATGAACAACATTCTCACCTGAGCATAACCTGAAGCAGGCTTCATTCTAGCTATGTATTAAAGAAGATAAAATTAGCTACATGAACCTTGATAACTTTTGCTATTCCTTGCTTCATGCCCTTTGATATTTCTGAATCAACTCTCTGTAAAGCAGTTTCTCAAAACTGGCAAATGATAAGTTTATAAAATTTTATGGTACTATTCTAAAGAATCAGACTGTATTGAACATGTGTTGGGAAATTAAATATGAAACAGGAATTGTTTATTCGTTCTGCTTAATTTGCATATTTGCAGACTCACAGCTTTAATTCAAGGAAAAATTCTAACTTACTTATTAGAATACTCTCTAAATTATTGAAATCACACAAAAATTAGATCTTCATTTTAATTGAATGGCAAGAAAGAAAATAAGCATTGTTATCCATTAAAATGGACCATTACATTGATTTAAATACAACTTTAAACTGTTTAAGGTATTTCTCATTTCCTACTATGGCCTCTGAATTTCCAAAATATTCATTCAGGGGATTTCCCTTACACTGACCGCAGGCTTAGAAAATTGGAACTGATTAATAAGTGATTTCTCACAATCAAAAGCTGGAATACTCTTGGCTTGATTAAACACTATAGTATAATGTGTAATAGTTCAGTTGTTAGGTTGGTAGGAACATTAACTCAATGCTTAATGTAATGCCAAGTTAGCTTTTCTAAATTTAAATACTGCATGTTAAGAAATACTCACCTCAGTAACTTTTTAGCATTTTACTGCTGCCATACACTTTGCAGATGGTTAAATGGCACAAAACATTCCATCTTTTCTCCATTGTAGATAAGAATCCAAATTTGTGTTGTGTATCTCTCATTTTGTGACAATTGAATGTTAGTATTTCCTTAGAAAAAAATAACAATGAGAAATATTAAGGGTCCATGCTATATGCCAAGGATGTGAAGCATCATGAAAGCTACAAATTATTGTTATCATATCTAATGATACTGCAGAGCTTAATTACTGCATTGATGTGAGGATATAATGCCAAATCATTTTCTCTTTGTCTCTGTTCTCATTCCATTTAAAGCCTAAGCCATTGTCCTTTACCCTTTGGTCTTAGTCTTTTATTTTTGGCTAAAAAAAAGACCTTTTTCATAACTTATTCAAAATATTTAAATCCATTTCAAAGTTTTACAAATGGCTAATAGGTTGGGAGAAATTTTTTCCCAAATAACTAAAACATAAAAAATCAGTGTACTATTGACTCTCTTAGTGTGTCACTTCTTAACACAAAGAAATGCCTTATCAAATATCTTACATACTTTACCTTAGTTGGATCATTTAATCACATATAGTGGCTGAAATCTTACTAGTATGTCAAGTATATGCAATTCCGTATCTATTTTTATGACTACCTCAATCTTTTCTTTAAAAATCATACAATATATCTCTAGATGAATCAATTTACTGTGGTTTCCAAAGACAAAATAATGTTGCATTAGAGGAAACACCAAATATGTAGAATTGGAATTCACTAACATTGTTGCTAGATTATGCATAAATGAATGTACTCTGTAAAAGTAAAAATTCTATCAGGATCCCAGTATTATTTTTAATAGAAATATGTTCTAAATAACTTTAAATGTAAAACTAATAATACATTTCTGGTTTTTATTGATCATAGACAAATAATATGAAATTCAAACACAAACAAAATTATTTACCTAATACAATTAAATAGTGCTAGTTTAATATTTTGGACAAATTACTTTGCTGAAACTAAATAATAAGCTTTTTAAATGTATACATCCAATACCATGATGGACCTGTCTGAGAATGTTCATCAAAATAAATTTTAAAATTGTTTGGAAATTCTTCATTGGGAATGTATTACTGCATTTACTGCTAATGAACCATGAGACAAGTTGATGCCCAAAAGGCAGAATTGATACGATGTCAATATCTTAGTAAATAATAAAGCACAGGCCTGTTGAGTTCAGCATAATAAAATTCTTCTCTAGCTATATTTTCACAACTCTTCCATGTTCAAAAACTTTAAACCTGTTGTTAAAAGTTCCTTGAGGAACTGTTTGAAATTCCGCTGTCTTAAATACATCATTCATAGATCAAATTTGCCTCTCTTCTCTTTAGCCAGTTATAATTACTCTGTTACATCATGCAATGATTGCAATAACAAATTTGAATTTGAATTAACTAACTAAAAATCAAGACAGTTTTTAAAAAGTGACTACCAGTTGGAAATTATTTTGAAAAATGAAAGTTTTGAAATAACTGAGTGTCTTGTCCATGGCCCAGGTATGTTGGGGCAATGGAGTTCAAAAAAAAAACAAAAACAGAGATGAATTGTGAGAGATAAATTTTATTAGGATATTACATAACAGGAAAAGATAGGGTTGATGAGATTTTTTAAAATTAATTTTATTGGTACATTTTAGATATACAATATAATGACATTCATCATGGGAAATTTGCACCTTTACATAATCTCTCTTGGTTCTTATTTCCTCCCCCCCCCCGCCACCCTCCCTTCAACCCCTTGATCCCCTCCCCATTTACAAAGACTTTGTTTCCATTTTTTCATTTTCTCATATTAATTCCATTCCCTTCTTTCCTTTCCCCTATCTCTCCCACTTCCCCTTCCCCTTTGCCCCTTTTCTTCCTATTTCACATTATTTTGATGATATTCAACATTCTATTTGCCAGTATCTTATTAAGGATTTTTGCATCTATGTTCATTAGTGAGATTGGTCTATAGTTCTATTTTTCGATTGAGTCTTCCTCTGCTTTGGGGATCAAAGTGATGCTTGCTTCCAGGAATGAATTCAGGAGTATAGCTTCCCTTTCAATTTTATTGAAAAGTTTAAACAGTAATGGCAGTACTTCCTCTCTAAATGTCGTGAGAATTCAGCAGTGAAGCCAACAGGACCCGGGCTTCTCTTAGTTGCTAAGATTTTAATTATATTTTCAATTTCATTGGTTGATATTGGGTTGTTTAGAATTTTTAGTTCTTCTTGGTTCAACTTGGTAATTCATAGGTATCTAGGAATCTGTCCATTTCTTCTGCGTTTTTCATCTTATTGGTGTATAGATTCTCAAAGTAGGTATGGACGATCCTCTGGATTTCTGCTGGGTCTGTTGTAATTTCATCCTTTTCATTCCTAATTGAGTGGATTTGGGCCTTTTCTTTCCTTTTTTTGATAAGATTGGCTAAGGGTTTGTCAATTTTGCTTATTCTTTCGAAGTACCAACTCTTGGCTTCATTGATTTTTTTGTATCATTCTCTTAGTCTCCATTGTATTGATTTCTCCTCTGATCTTTATAATTTCCTCCCTTGTATGAGCTTTGGGTTTGTCCTGCCCTTCTATTTCTAGAATCTTGAGGTTCAGGATCAGGTTGTTTAATTGGGCTCACTCTGTTTTCCTAATGTGAGTATTCACTGCTATGAATTTCTCTCCTAAGACTGCTTTCATTGTGTCCCATAGATTCTGATATGTTGTATTGTCCTTGTCATTTGATTGTAGGAACTGTCTGATTTCTTCCCTTTAACTTTCAGTCTATGAGTTTCTTTTTGACTTAAGTGTGTTTCTTGTATGCAGCATACTTTGATCTTGCTTCTTGACCCATTCTGTCAGTCCATTTCTTTGGATTGGTGAATTGAGATCATTAACTTTGATGGTTAAAACTGATACGTATTGACTTATAACTGTCATGACATTTCCTTTCTGTTGGAGTCTCCCCATTTGCAATTAATTTCTTGTCATGCCCAATGGATTCATTCTGTTGGGCTTCTGGGGTTGTGATTCTCATTGTCTTTTCCCAGGATATTGTCTAAAATTTTTTCGAGTGCTGGTTTGGTATTCATGAAGTTCCTAAGGTGCTCTTTGTCATGAAAGTATCTTATTTCTCCATTAACTTGGAAAGATAGTTTTTCAGGATACATCAATCTAGGTTGGAGGTTGTTTTCTTTTAGGGCTTGGAATATGTCACTCCATGCTCTTTTTGCCTTGAGGGTTTGCATTGATAGGTCTGATGTGATTCTGATGAGCTCTCCTTTGATTGTGATTTGTTTCTTTTTCTTTTTTTTCTGCTCATAGAATTTTATTCTTCTGTTGGGTTTCTGGAATCTTAACTATTGTATGCCTATGTGTAGATTTTTTTTTTTTTGTGATCATGGCTAGTTGGAGTCCTATATGCCTCACTTATCTGTATCTCAAGTTCCTTTCCCCTGCCTGGGAAGTTTTCTGCCATCACTTCTGTGAACAGATTTTTTAGGTCATCTGCACTCTCTTCTGTTTCTTCGACTCTGATCAATCTTATGTTATTCTTCTTTGCATTGTCTAGCAGCTGCTGGATTGATTTCTCGTGGTCCTTTAAAATTTCAAAGAGAATTTTCTTTTTCTGGCCACTAATTGCAATCTTATATTCTATATCTGAAATTCTGTCCTCACATTTGTTCATTCTGCTGCATAAACTTTCAGTGGAGTTTTTAATCTCTTGCAAATCTGTTTGCATCTGTTTTATGAATTCCATTTGTTTCCTATGCTGCGATTCCATCATATTCCTCAGCTCCTCTATTTTTTTTATCTGTCTCCCCTTCAGATTTTTTTTTCAGATTCTGTTTTAATTTTATTACTTTTTCTACTGATCTCCTTTTTTGTTAAGGTTCCTTGATCCAATCCAGAATCTCACATTACATTTAGGCATAGAGTCATAAAATAAATAAATTTTACTTATTTTTAACAGAATAAAAAGAAATTGAGTAAATTCAGAGTTTTTAAAATATAAAGTTTCTCTATTATAAGAAAGATTGTTCCCTAAATTACCAATATAAATTTTAAAATGACTATTATAAAACACTTTAAGTAGTCATTAAAACTTTAAATTGTGAGGCAGGTCTGCCCATCCCCTACCAAGGTCTTGAGTTGCGCAGAATATGCCAAATCAGCCCATACCCTGGCAACAATCCACTGGACCTCGTCATGCTCCTCTGTACAGCCACCTGATTCCACACTACAAAGACGAAAAGGACACCAGACCACCAGACCACAGTACTGAGTCCCGCTGCTCCCGGCCAAGAGGTAGGGGCTTCTGAGCCGCCATCCCATTGCTCCTGGCCCAGAGGAAGGGGCTTCCAGGCCACCATCCCTCCTGCTGCTCAAAGCCCAAAGGAAAGGGCTTTTGGGCCGCCATCCCTACCGCTGCTCCCAGACCCTGTCCCATGTCTCCCAACTCAGAGGAGGTAATCCGTGCAAGCATCAACAGTTCCCCCCAAGTGGAAATGAAAAAACACATAAATAAGTCTCAAAACAAGACTTCCAGATCACCTACAGAAACCCTAAAGGGAAATGAGATGGAACACTCTGATACTCAACCACCTGGACCCACAGAACTGGCAACAAAAGGGGATCTGGAAAAAATGAAATCAGAAGTAATTTCTCACATAAGAGGAGAAATTGTGCCCCTAGTGCAAGACGTGATTAATAAATCTAGAGAGGAGCTCAGGAATATGATGGAATCCCAACATAGGAAACAAATGGAATCCATAAAACAGATGCAAATAGATTTCCAAGACATGAAATGCTCCACTGAAAGTCTACACAGCAGAATGAGCCAATGTGAGGACAGAATTTCAGATATAGAAGATAAGATTGCAATTAGTGACCAGGAAAAGAAAAATTGCTTCAAAATTATAAGGGAACATGAGAAATCAATCCAGCAGCTGCTAGATGATGCAAAGAAGAATAACATAAGACTGATTGGGCTCAACGAAGAAACAGGAGAGAGTGCAGATGACATAAAAAAATCTCTTCACAGAAATAATGGCAGAAAACTTCCCAAGCAGGGGAAAAGAAATTGACCTACAGATAAGTGAGGCATATAAGACTCCAAATAGCCTTGATCAAAAAAAACCTGCACATAGGCATATAATTGTTAAGATTCCAGAAACTCAACAGAAGAACAAAGTTCTACAAGCAGTTAGAGAAAAGAAACAAATCACATACAAAGGAAAGCCCATCAGAATCACAGCAGACTTCTCAACACAAACCATCAAGGCAAGAAGAGCTTGGAGTGACATATTCCAAGCTCTAAAAGAAAACAGCCTCCAACTCAGATTGATGTACCCTACAAAACTATCTTTCAAAATGGATGGAGAAATAAGATACTTTCATGACAAAGAGCACCTGAGGAACTTTGTGAATACCAAACCAGCACTCCAAAAAATTTAAACAATATTCTAGGAACAGACATTGAGGATCACAACCCCAGGAAGCAAAGCAGAATGAACCCACCTGACATGACAAGAAATTAAATGTAAAGGGGGAGAACCCAACAAAAAGAAAAAGCCATGACAATGACAAGTCACTACATTTCAGTTATAACCACCAAAGTTAATGGTCTCGGTTCACCAATCAAAAGAAATAGCCTGGCAGAATGGGTCAAGAAGCAAAATCCAACAATATGCTGCATAGAAGAAACACACTTAATTCATAAGGAAACTCATAGACTGAAAGTTAAAGGGTGGAAAACAATACTCCATGCGACAGGAATCTGAAAAAAAGCAGGAGTAGCTATCCTCTTTGAAGATCAAGTAGATTTCAAACCAACACTGATTAAGAGAGATGAAGGACACTAAATCTTTGTAAAGGCAAGAATCCAAGAGGAAGAGATGACAACCATAAATATCTATGCACCAAACACTAGTGCACCCAACTATATACAACAAATACAAACGGACATGAAAAGTCATATATGCACTAATACAATTGTAGTGGGGGGACCTCAATACCCTACTGTCACAAATAGATAGATCAACTAGACAAAAAATAATTATTGAAATACTAGAAGTCAATCGAACTCTTGAACAAATGAACTTAACAGATGTTTACAGAGTGTTCCACCCCACAAAATCAAAATACACATTCTTCTCAGCTGCACACGGGTCATTCTCCAAAATAGACCACATACTCACAAATAGAACATGTTTAAGGAAGTGCAAAGGAATTGAAGTTATCCCCTGTATATTATCAGAACATAGTGTGATGAAAATGGAGATCCATAACAAAAGAAACTGGAAAAATTTCATAAACACGTGTAAATTGAACAACACACTTCTGAATAACCAATGGTCACAGAGGAAATTAAAGAAGAAATCAGACAGTTCCTTCAATTAAATGACAATGACAATAAAACATATCAGAATCTATGGGACACAATGAAAGCAGTCTTACGAGAGAAATTCATAGCAGTGACTCCAGATATCAGGAAAAGAGAACTAGCCCAATTAAACAACCTGATGCTGAACCTCAAGCTTCTAGAAAAAGAAGAGCAGGCCAACCTCAAAGCTCATACAAGGGAAGAAATTATAAAGATCCGAGGAGAAATCAATGCAATGGAGACTAAGAGAACGATACAAAAAATCAATGAAGCCAAGAGTTGGTTCTTTGAAAGAATCAACAAAATTGATGAACCTTTAGTCAACCTTGTCAGAAAAAGGAAAGAAAAGGCCCAAATCCATGCAATTAGGAATGAAAAGGGTGAAACTACAACAGATCCAGCAGAAATCCAGAAGATCATCAATACCTACTTCCAGAACCTATACGCCAATAAGATGGACAACACAGAAGAAATGGACAGATTCCTTGATACATATGAATTACCAAAGTTGAATGAAGAAGACCTAAAAATTCTGAACAACCCAATATCAACCAATGAAACTGAAAACATAATTAAAAACTTATCAACTAAGAAAAGCCTGGGCCCTGATGGCTTCACTGCTGAATTCTACAAGACACTTAGAGAGGAACTGCTGCCGCTGCTGTTTAAACTCTTCAATGAAATTGAAAGGGAAGCAATACTCCCAAATTCATTCCTGGAAGCAAGCATCACCTTGATCCCCAAAGCAGAGAAAGACTCAACCAAAAAGGAGAACTATAGGCCAATCTCACTTATGATCATAGATGCAAAAATCCTTAATAAGATACTGGCAAACAGAATGCAGAAGATCATCAAGAAGATCATACACCCTGATCAAGTGGGATTCATCCCAGGGATGCAGGGATGGTTCAATATACACAAATTAATCAATGTAATACACTATATCAATAAAGTCAAGGACAAAAACCATATGATTATCTCCATAGACACAGAAAAAGCATTTGACAAAATTCAACATGCATTTATGGTAAATACTGTACAAAAAATTGCGATAGATGGACTCTACCTCAAACTGATAGAAGCCATCTATGAAAAATCAACAGCAAATATCATACTACATGGTAAAAAATTGAAATCCTTCACACTATAATCAGGAACAAGACAAGGATATCCATTTTCACCACTCTTGTTCAATATAGTTCTGGAACCATTAGCCATGGCAATTAGACAAGAGAAGGAAATAAAAGGAATAAAGATAGAAAATGAATAAATCAAATTGTCATCATTTGCAGATGACATAATACTGTATATAGAAGACCCCAAGAACTCCACCAAAAGTCTTCTAGACTTAATAACCAAATTCAGTCAAGTAGCTGGTTACAAGGTCAACACACAAAAATCAATAGCTTTCCTCTACACAAATGACAGACTCACTGAGAGAGAAATAGGGCAAATAATTCCTTTCACAATAGCATCCAAAAAACTGAAATACTTAGGAATCAACCTAATGAAAGAAATCAAAGACCTCTTCTCTGAAAAGTATGGCACTCTGAAAAGAGAGATTGAAGATGATATCAGAAAATGGACAGACATCCCCTGCTCCTGGGTAGGAAGGATTAATATAGTGAAAATGTGCATACTTCCAAAACTTCTATATAGATTTAATGCAATTCCAATTGAGATCCCAGCAGCATACTTCATGGACCTTGAGAAAACAATCCAAAAATTCATTTGGAACAACAAGAGGCCCAGAATAACAAAAGCAATTCTAGGTAACAGAGACATGGCAGGGGCTAGCACAATCCCCAATCTGCAACTACACTACAAAGCTACTGTGATAAGAACAGCATGGTACTGGCAAGGAAACGGACCTGAGGACCAGTGGAATAGATTAGAAGATAGGGAAACAATGGCAGACACACTCAGCCATCTCATGTTTGATAAAGGAGCCAAATACCCTCACTGGAGGAAAGATAGCCTCTTTAATAAATGGTGCTGGAAAAATTGGGCTTCAACTTGCCAAAGATTAAAACTACACCTATATCTCTCACCATGCACTAAACTAAAATCAAAATGGATTAAAGATCTAAATATTAAAATAGAAACTCTGAACCAGTTGGAACGGAGGTTAGGTAGAAGTCTTGGAGACATTGGTGTAGGAAAAGATTTTATGAACAAAACCTCAGTTGCCCATGAACTAGCACAAACAATCAACAAGTGGGATCTCTTCTTATTAAAAAGCTTCTGCATAGCAAGAGAAACCACCAGCAGTGTGAAGAGACAACCCACAATGTGGGAAAAAATCTTCACCTGCTTTTCCTCGGACAAAGGTCTACTACCTCAAATCTATAAAGAACTTAAAAAGATCAGACCTCCCAAATTTAAAGATCCAATCCAAAAATGGGCATCTGAAATCAACAGACATTTCTCAGACAAAGAAGTAGAAATAGCAAATAAGTACATGAAAAAATGTTCAACATCACTGGTCAATTGAGAGATGCAAATGAAAACAACACTGACATTCCACTTCACTCCAGAAAGAATGGCTGCTATCATGAAATCAACCAATAACAAATGCTGGCAGGACTGTGGGGAAAGAGGAACCCTGCTCCACTGTTGGTGTGAGTGTAGACTGGTGCAAGCACTGTGGAAATCAGTATGGAGATACCTCAAAGAACTAGGACTGGAAGTCCCATTTGACCTCACTATTTCACTGCTGGGGATCTTCCCCGAAGAACTAAAAGAATCATACCACAGTGATATATGTGCACCCATGTTCATAGCAGAACAGTTTGTGATAGCTAAATCTTAGAAACAGCCCAAATGCCCATCAACTGGAGACTGGATAAAGAAAATGTGTTTTTTTTATAAAACGGAGTACTATTCAGCCATAAAAAATGAGAAATTAGAGACATTTATAGCTAAGTGGATGCACATTGAGGCAATACTCTTAAGTGAAATAAATAGGACACACATGAATAAATACTGAATAGTTTCTCTGTTGTGAGAAACTGAAAGTGTAAAGAAGGACTAAATATATAATAGGTAATGTGAAATAGGAAGAAAAGGGGCAAAGGGGAAGGAAGTGGGAGGGCTGGGGAAAGGATAGAAGGGAATGGAATTAATATGAGAAAATGGAAAAATAGGAACAAAATCTTTGTAAATATGGAGGAATGGAGGAGTTGAAGGGAAGGCTGGGCAAGGGTGAAAAATAAGAACCAAGAGAGACTATGTAAAGGTGCAAATTTCCAATGATGAATGTCATTATATTGTATACCTAAAATGTGCCAATGATTAGAATGAATAATCGATAATGCAAAATAGGAAGAAAAGGTCCAAAGGGGTAGGGGTAGTGGGAGGGGCATGGGAAAGGAAAGAAGGGAAAGGAAAAATGATGAGAAATGGAAATAAAGTCTTTGTAAATAGGGAAGGGTGGAGGGCGTGAAGGGAGGGCTAGGAATGGGGAAAAAATAAGAACCAAGATGCATTATGTAAAGGTACAATTCCCAATAAGAAATGTAATTGTGTTGTATACCTACAATGTACCAATAAAAGAATTTGATTAAAAAAACCCTTTAAATTACATGTTATTTTTGAATATTCATTTTTGATGAAGATGAGATCAATTCTTTTAGTTCTTTTTTGGTACATTTTAGTTATTCAATTCATTTACATTTATCACTGGGTTTTTGTACCTGTACATGATATATCTTGGTTCTTTTTTTTTCCCCCTATTACCTGTGCACCCTTCACCCCCTCTGCCCTTCCCTATTTACATAGACTTCATTTCGATTTTTTTTTCTTTTCTCACAGTTTTTCCTTTCCCTCTTTTCCTTTCCCCTTCCCCTCCCTTCAGTCCTTCGTCTTTGAACCATTTTTGCTATTTCAAATTATCAATTATTCATTTTAATCATTTTAACCCTTGTTTACACTTTCAATTCTCACACTTGTGAAACTATTCGGTATTTACACATGTGTATCCTATTTATTTCACTTAAGAGTGTGGCCTCGATATGCATCCATTTAGCTATAAATGACTCTAGTTTTTCATTCTTTACAGCTGAGTAGTACTCCATTTTATAAAAAAACCACATTTTCTTTATCTAGTCTCCAGTTGATGGGCACTTGGGCTGCTTCCAAGCTTTAGCTATTACAAACTGTGTCGCTATAAACATGGGTGCACATATATCACTGTGGTATGATTCTTTTAATTCTTTGGGAAGATACCCAGCAGGGGAATAACTGGGTCAAATGGGACCTCTAGTCCTAGTTCTTTGAAGTATCTCCATACTGACTTCCACAGTGATTGCACTAGTCTGCACTCCCACCAACAGTGGAGAAGGGTTCCATTCTACCAACAACCCAGCCAGCATTTGTTATTGGTTGATTTCTTGAAAGCAACCATTCTTTCTGGGGTGAGGTGGAATCTCAGTGTTGTTTTCATCTGCATCTCTCCAATGACCAGTGATGTTGAACATTTTTTCATATATCTGTTTGCTGCTTTTACTACCTTGTCTGAAAAATGTCTGTTCATTTCAGATGCCCATTTTTGAATTGGGTCTTTGAATTTGGGGGATCTGAGTTTTTTTCAATTCTTTATATATTCTAGATAGTAGTCCTTTGTCTGAGGTACAGCTGCTAAAATTTTTTTTCCATATTGTAGGTTGTCTGTTAGCTCTGTTGGTGGTTTCTTTGACAGTGCAGAAGCTTTTTAATAAGATGAGATCCCAGTTGTTGATTCTTTCTGCTAGTTCCCATGCTGCTGAGGTTTTGTTCATGAAGTCTTTTGCTATGCCAATGTCTTCAAGAGTTCTACCTAACTTATCTTCCAGCAAGTTTAGTGTTTCTGTCTTAATATTTATATCTTTAATCCACTTCGATCATAGTTTAGTGCATGGTGATAGACATGGGTCTAGTTTCAATCTTTGGAAGGTTGAAATCCAGTTTTTCCAACTCCATTTATTAAATAGCCTATCTTTCCTCCAATGATGGTGGTTGGCTCCTTTGTCAAAGATGAGGTGGCTGAGTATGTCTCAGTTGTTTCTGCATCTTCTAATATATTCCACTGGTCGTCAGGTCTGTTTCTTTGCCAGTACCATGCTGATTTTATCACAATAGCTTTGTAGTATGGTTTCAAGTTGGGCATTGTGATACCCCCAGCCATGTCTCTGTTGCTTAGAACTGCTTTAGCTATTCTAGGTCTCTTCTGGTTCCAAATGAATTTTTGCATTGTTTTCTCTAGTTCCATGAAGTATATTGTTGGAATTTCAATTGGCATTGCATTGAATCTATGTAGTAGTTTTGGAAGTACGGCCATTTTCACTATATTGATTCTTCCGACCCAAGAGCAAGGGATGTCTCCATTTTCTTGTATCCTCTTCAATCTCTTTTTTCAGAGTCCTGTAGTTTTCAGTGTAGAGGTCTTTTGCTTCCTTTGTTAGATTTATTCCTAGATATTTCTCTTTTTTTTTGGATGCTATTGCAAAAGGAATTGTTTCCCTAATTTCTCTCTCAGTGAGTCTGTTATTTGTGTACAAGAAGGCTGAGTGCTGACCTTGTATCCGGCTACTCTACTGAATCTGTCAATTAACTCTAGAAGTCTTTTGGTAGAGTTTTTTGTGTCTTCTATGTAAAGTACCATATCATCAGCAAATAATGACAGTTTAACTTCTTCTTTTCCTATCTTTATTCCTTTTATTTATTTCTCTTTTCTAATTGCTGTGGCTAATGTTTCCAGAACTATATTGAACAGGAGTGGTGATAGTGGGCATTCTTGTCTTGTTCCTGATTTTAGTGTGAAAGTTTTCAGTTTTTGACCATTTAGTAGGATGTTGACTGTTGGTTTTTCACAGATAGCTTTAATCAGGTTGAGATAAAGATCTTCTATTCCAATTTTCTGTAGGATTTTCATCATGGATGGGTGTTGGCTTTTGTTGAATGCTTTTTCTGCATCTATTGAGATGATCATATGGTTTTTGTCCTTGACTCTGTTAATATGGTGTATTACAATTATTGATTTACGTATGTTGAACCATCCTTGCATCCCTAGGATAAGTCTGACTTGATCCAGGTGCATAATCTTCTTGATGACCCTCTGTATTCTGTTTGCCAGTATCTTGTTGAGGATTTTTGCATCTATGTTCATTAGGGAGATTGACCTGTAGTTCTCTTTTTGGCTTGTGTCTTTTCCTGGTTTTGGAATCAAAGTAACACTTGCTTCCAGGAATGAATTTGGAATTATTGCTTCCCTTTCAATTTCCTTGATGAGTTTAAAGAGTAATGATGTTAGTTTTTCTTTAAATGTCTCATAAAATTCAGCAGTGAAGCCATCTGGACCTGGACTTTTCTTTGTTGGTAAATATTTTGTTGCATTTTCAATTTCACTCATTGTAATGGGGGTGTTTAGAATTTCTATATCTTCTTCATTTAACTTTGGCAATTTGTATGTTTCTAGGAATATTCCCTTTTCTTCTGTGTTTTCCATTTTCTTGGAATAGAGGTTCTTGAAGTAGGTATTGATGATCCTTTGGATTTCAGTTGGATCTGTTGTGACTTCACATTTTTCATTCTTAATTGCATGTATTTGTGCCTTTTCTTTCCTTTTTTTGATAAGGTTTCCTAAAGGTTTATCAATTTTTTTTCTTTCAAAAAACCAACTCTTTGATTCATTGATTTTTTTGTATTATTCTCTTAGTCTCCATTGCATTGATTTCTGCCCCAATCTTTATAATTTCCTCTCTTGTACGAACTTTTAATTCATTATACTCTTCAATTTCTAGGAGCTTGAGGTTCTGCATTAGGTTATTTATCTGAGTTTTCTCTGTTTTCCTAATATGGGCCTTCACTGCTATGAATTTCCCATGTAGAACTGCTTTTACTGTGTCTCATAGATTCCTATATGTTGTACTGGCATTTTCATTTAATTGTAGAAACTGTTTAATTTCTTCAATTACTTCTGTGACCCATTGGTTGTTCAAGAGGGTGTTATTCAGTTTCCATGTATTTGTTGGGGTTTTGCTTTTTCTCATGTTATTGATCTCCAATTTTATTGCACTGTGGTCTGATAATATACAGAGGGTAACTTCAGTTCTTTTACATTTACTTAGATATATCCCATGAGCTAGCATGTGGTCTATTCTGGAGAATAACCTGTGTGCAGCCGAAAAGCATGTGTATTCTGATTTTGTGGGGTGGAACACTCTGTAAACATCTATTAAGTCCATTTGTTCAATAGCTTGGTTCAGTTCTAGAATTTCCTTGTAAACTTTTTGTCTAGATGGTTTGTCCATTTGTGATAGTGGGGTATTGAGGTCCCCCACTACAATTGTGTTAGTGTTTATTTGGTTTTTCATATCTACTAATATTTGTTTTGCTTAGTTGGGGGCATTTGTATTTGGTGCATATATATTTAGGATTGTCATCTCTTTCTCTTGGATTGTTCCCTTCACAAGGATGTAGTAACCATCTTTGTCTCTCTTAATTAGTTTTGGTTTGAAATCTACTTTGTCTGCAAATAAGATTGCTACCCCTGCTTTCTTCTGGGTTCCTGTGGTGTGGAGAACTTTTTTCCATCCTTTTACTTTTAGTCTATGAATTTCTTTTTGAGTTAGGTGTGTTTCTTGTATATAGCGTATTGTTACATTTTCCTTTTTAATGAATTCTGCAAGTCTATTTCTTTTGACTGTTGAATTGAGGCCATTAACATTGATGGTTATAATTGATAGATATTGATTTATCCTTGTCATGATGTTGTACTTTTGTTGGCTCTTTTATTTCTTATTTTTCCCCCTTTCCATTTAGTGTCTTACCTTGCCTGGTAGCTTCCCCCTGTTGGGCTTCATGGAGTTGTGACCTTCATTGCTTTTTTCTAGGATATTATTTAGAAATGCTTGTAGTGCTGGTTTGGTGTTCATGAAATTTCTCAGGTGTTTTTTGTCATGGAAGTGTCAAATTTTGCCATCGATTTTGAAAGATAATTTTGCAGGGTACAACAGTCTAGGTTGGAAGTTATTTTCTTTTAGGGCTTGAAATACTTCACTCCAGGCTCTCCTTAATTTGAGGGTTTGTGTCGAGAAGTATGCTGTGATTCTGATGGGCTTTCCTTTGTAAGTGATTTGTTTCTTTTCTCTAATTGCTTGTAGAATTTTGTTTCTCTGTTGGGTTTCTGGGATCTTGACTATTATATGTCTAGATGTAGATTTTTTTTTTTGATCATGGCTAGTTGGAGTTCTATATGCCTCACTTATCTGTATGTCCAATTCTCTACCTCTGTCTGGGAAGTTTTCCACTATTACTTCTGTGAACAGTTTTTTTATGTCAATTGTGCTTTCTCCTGTTTTATCATGGACTCCTATCACTCTTATGTTATTCTTCCTTGCTTTGTCTAGCAGTTGTTGGATTGATTTCTCATGGTCCCTTACTATTTTTAAGAAATCTCTATTTTCATGATCTCTAACCATGATCTTGCCTTCTATATCTGATATTCTATCTTTAGATTCCCTTAATCTGCTGTGGATACTTTCAATGGAGTTTTTGATCTCCTGAATATCTGCTTGAATCTGTTTTATGGGTTCCATTTCTTTCTTATGTTGGGTGATCATGGTTTCCATTTCTTTCTTCTGGTGGATATTCATGGCTTCCAACATGTTTCTGAGCTCATCTATTTTTTTTATCTGTTTCTGTTCTAGATCCTCTAATCATGTCTTTCACTCTCCTCACCATCTCTGAGGATATCTGGGAGATTATTTCTGCTTTGAATTTTTCTAGAGCCTCATTCATCTGCTTTGTTACTTCTTGTGCTATCAGTTCAGGGTGTCCAGGTGGTTGATTATCAGACTTTTGCACCTCATTTCCTCTAGAAATTGCCTTTTGTGGTGTGGAAGTCTGGGTTTGTGACTTGCTTAAATGCCTTCTCATTTTTGTTTTTGGTACTGTCCCTGGTTTAGTTCATGGGTTGATATTACGAAGTTGTTTATTGTAAGTATCTTTGTTGATCTATTTAACACCCTTATGGAATGATTGCTTCTCAGAGATATCTGCCAGATATAGCTGTTCTTTAGGTTTTGAGTATCTAATGACTCTGAGGCTATCTCATTTTCATTATACCAGGAAGGAAAACTGTTTAGATCAATCACAACACCTTAGCCCAAGTCATACAATCAGCAACACCATAGCATCAAATACCTCTTAAAGAATGACAATTTGTGATAGTTATTAATCTATTACCTTTAGCTGTGTGAGTTAAATCAAGATTGAGGACCAACCCAACATATAGTGAATAAACTCTTCAATATAACAACTTTACCCTTTGGGATGGAGAGTTAGAAGGAGTTGGGGAGGGAGGGATAGATGGGAAGAAGGATAGAGGAAGGTTAGCAATGTGGTCAGAGGACACAGGTGAGAAGGAAAAAGAGAATAATAGGAAAATAAAGAAGAACTCTGACTGAGGACCAAAACAGGGACAAAAAGGGAAGATGAACACTGTGAGAGAGCAAGAGAGTGAAAGAGAGAATGGAAAGAGAAAAGAAAGAAGAAAAGAAAAGGGAAGAAAGTAGAGAAAAAAATATTTACAAAGAGTAGGGAAAAAAATTAAAGCTAAGAGGAGCAAAAGAAAAGAAAAGAGAAAAAAATCAAAATAATAAAACTAATTTTGGGAATGAAAAATAACCATGAAAATGAAGGGCCTCTTTCAGGGTATGTCTCTGCTGTCACAATAGACAATGTGGGTTGCAGTGTGCAGATATAAGTCAATGAGTCTCAGCAAGCTAGTCACAGACCCATGAGATACAGGCAGATTTCTGCCTGCAAGTCCCAAGTTGAGCTCCCTATCCCGTAGGGTTGAACTCTGCAGAGTTGTATTGCAGGTTCCAGCTGCCCTTTCCCTGAAGATAGTCAGGGTCTTGATGGAAGGTGAAGATGACTCCAACTTACCCAGTACAGTGGTCTGGTGGTCCAGTGTCCTCTGCGTCTTTGTAGTGTGGATCTAGGTGGCTGTACAGAGAGGCAGGGGAAGGGGGTGTCCAGTGGATTGCTGTCGGGGTGCAGGCTGATTTGGGGCATTCCGCATGACTGGCAACGTTGCTAAGGTATCCACAGACCTGCCTGTCTGCAGCAGGCTGATTCAGCACCTTCTGCATGACTCCACTCTAGATTTATTAGTCATGTCTTGCACTATGGTTACAATCTCTGCTGTTATCTGAGAAATTATTTCTGATTTCATTTTTTCCAGATCCTCTTTTGTTGCCAGTTCAGGGAGTCCAGGTGGTTAAGTATCAGATTGTTCCATCTCCTTTCCCTTTGGGGTTTCCTTAGGTGATCTAGAAGTCTGGTTTTGTGACTTACTTACATGTCTTCTCATTAGAACAGATGCAGCCTGCTGTGTCTTTGTTGAGGCAACTTTTTGCTCAGCCAGTGGTCTTCAATTTTCAGCAAGCCACAGAGCTGCCAGTACACTAATTCCTAGGCTCATAAAGGTGGCCTTCTGGATCCCTGAGCTGATCTGTTGTCTGGGTGGGCGTCTGACTGGGGTCTGTGTACACTTGGGATGGTATCCAGGAGTGCCTCTGGCTAGGGCTCCTATGTAGCTGCTGTCTGGGAGGGCCTTTGGCTGGGGGCTGTGCACCCCAGTTCCTGTTTTGTGAACAGGCTTCTGGCTAGGGTCTCATGCACTTACTGATGGTATTGGGGAGAACCTCTGGCTGTTGCTTGTGTGCCTGTAAAGCTCTTTTCCAGGTGGGCCGTTGGCTTGGGCCAGTATGCTCCAGCCTCTGGGGTTGGGGCAGAGCCCTGGCTGGAATCTGCTTGCAGCTGCATGGCTCTGGTCCACACTGCTGCTCACCCAACTAAGGTGGTCTGGTGCACCTTTATTACAGAGATTTTCTTCACTTTTCTGGTGGGCTTTAATTTTCATCAAGGGGCTTCAGAGAGGCCTTCGTTCTGTTGTTCTCTTCTACTTTAACTTCTCAAGCTCAGAACAATGTTTTTTATGACCCCTGCAACTCTGCATTAATGGCTTGGCACAGCCGGGGGCAGGGGTGTGCTGGCACCCTCGCAGCTCACCTCCAGGGTGCTCTGGTTCAGAATTATTTTTATAGAATTCTCTATGGCTGATTTCATGATAGCAGCCATTCTTGCTGGGGTGAGGAGGAATCTCAGCATTGTTTTCATTTACATCTCTTGAATGACCAGTGATGTTGAACATTTTTTCATATGTTTATTTACTATTTCCACTTCTTTGTCTGAGAGATGTCTGTTCATTTCAGATCACCATTTTTGGATTGGATCTTTAAATTTGGGAGGTCTAATTTTTTTGAGTTCTTTATATATTCTAGATAGTAGACCTTTGTCTGAGGAACAGCTGGTGAAAATTTTTTTCCCACTTTGTGGTTGTCTCTTCACTCTGTTGTTGGTTTCTCTTGCTGTGCAGAAGCTTTTAAATAAGAAGAGAACCCACTTGTTCATTCTTTGTGCTAGTTCACATGCAACTGAGGTTTTGTTCATGAAATCTCTTCCTACAAAATTAGAGGCATTTATAGATAAATGGGTGCACATTGAGGTGATACTCTTAAGTGAAATAAATAGGACACAAGTGTAAATTCCAAATAGTTTCTCTGGTGTGAGAAACTGAAAGTGTAAATATGGATAAAAATGTATAATAGGTAATGTGAAATAGGAAGAAAAGCTGCAAAGGGGAAGGGGAAGTAGGAGGAGTAGGGAAAAGGAAAGGGAAATGGAATTAAAGTGAAAAAAATGGAAACAGACTTTGAAAATAGGGAAGTGTGGAGGAGTTGAAGGAAGGGCAGGGTATGGAGAAAAATAAGAATCAAGATATGTTATGTGAATGTACAAATCTCCAATGATGAATGTCATTATATTTTACCAGTAAATTAAAATGTACCATTAAAATTTTTTAATAATTCTCTGTGGCATTAATTTCTTTTTCACATTATTTCCAATTCTGGATGTAGAAATTGTTTAAAGACTTTCAGAGAGTTTTGATTCACTTCATGCATTGTTTTCTGAAAATTTGTGATACCAGTATCACAATGTTGACTTTGTATATCAGCATTTTGTAGGTCCATGAAAACATTGAAACATCCTCAATAACTGAAGACATAGATGTCCCATTTGTACATATGCATTTGTGAAAGTTAAAATTTCTTAAGATCTCAAAAGTTGAAGCAACTGTATATATAGTTATGGTGTTCTTTCAGAATTCTTGACCAATCTCATCAAAAAAAAAAAACTTATGTTATTCATCATAATATTTCAGATGAAGACAGTTATAAAGCTGGATGAACACAATTAACAATCATAATATGCATTTCTACCTGAGGACTTTCATTATTACACCTACTTAATTATGAATACATTTTGCTCACAACTGCTGCATCCATGTGATACAGAACACTAGAACTAACTCCTCTTATCTAACTCTATTTTAGTACCTATCACCCAACCTCTCCATATATTCCCTTCTCCAACACATCCCAGTCTCCAGTGACGACTATTCTATTTTATTCTTTCATGAAGTCACCATTTTTTAGCTTCCAAAAATGAATGAGGAATTTTGGTAATATGTAGTTTCTTAGGAATGTAGCAGTAGAGTTATGAATATGTAGAGTATTTTCTATTATCTTTCTTCTGCTTATATCCAGAGCACATGAATGAATGACTTATTTCTAATTCTGGTACTGCTGTTAATTTGCAAATGCCTTTTCTCAGTAACCATTTTCATACTTTCAGAGAAGAAACATTACATCTTCACAGTCATATAAAGTTTTGATAAATGTTGCTAAAATTTTCAGAAGAATTTTGTAGCATCGGGTTGCAATGATTTGCCATCTTCAATCATGTGCTCATTTTTCTACCACTTATGCTGAAATAATTTACAGATTTCTGAGTACTGGTCATGCACCTGTAGGTAGAAGTTAAAAATTTGTCTAACAAGATACATACTAATTATAAGAAAATTGTCTAAGAAAAGAGAATGTAGATTACCTGTTGAAATTACCCATGGCCGATGGTGGCCCAGTTTTATAAGACAGGGTACTCTTTCTTATTCCTTTACTTGTAGTAGCTAAGTGGCCAGCAAGCTTGCAACCTCTTTGCTTAATAAAGACTTGGGGACCTATATCTCACTGTTTTTATTTAAATCTATAAAATCTTCTGTAGAAAAATATCCTTCCCAGTCCTGATGGAACATCAATAAAACTAAAAGCTAAAAACAAAACAAAAAACAAAACAAAACAAGACTTGTCATTTCTGCACTGATTACAACCAAGCTACCGTAACTACATAATGCATTTGAGAAAACGAAAGCAGCCTCTGCCAACTTCCCTGTAGACAAATTCTTGTAGAAGTGAATTGCAATGCATGACCAATATGTATATGTCACTTTGTCAGAATTGGAAACATTTATTGCTCATACATGAGAATTGCTGCACTTACTGTGATGTAGAAAAGCTAATTATTCATTGGTGGTGATCATTTCAATTCTATCTTTTGAAAAGAAATTTGAATGTTTGCTACAAATACTAAACTTGAAAATTGATCATTAATTTTGGTTCTGCTTCTAACCTTAAAGTACTATATGTTTTATTGCTTTCTGATTTAAAGACACACCAAAAAACTGAATTCTGTACCTACAAATGCATTATCTGAAGATTTTTCTTGACTAGGCCCCCCTAAAAGCAATATATTAATGATTAATGTTATAACCTAACTTATCTCTTATAGTTGACCTTAAATTTTCTTTTACTGGTAATAATTGCATACTGATTTGCATAACATGATATATAAATAAGACTTTTTCCCCAAAGCTTTGAAGTGATCAGTGAACCGTAATTCCTTATGGTGGTGTTTATAATGCTAGAGTTAATAATAATGAATTAATGTTAATGTTTGAATGTCAAACATTTCCCTAAAATTTCATTCTCATTAAATGGTACTTATAATTTTAACATTCTACAATATAGACACTTTTTATGTATTTCTTTTTTATTAATATTTATCTTACAAGTCAACTCTCTAATAAAATAAAACAGAAAGATTTATCTGTGTGTACTCCTCAATATTCTATTTTCTATTTCCCTTTCCATTATGGCTGGATTCTTTTTAATATTGAATATAAATATTATTATTATCACTCTGGTTATTAAAGAAAAGCGAACCACCTGCTCAGTACAATGTTTTTCACTGATCATTCTCTCTGTGCATCAATTTCTACTTTTAAATTTTCTCTGCAGTTAGCTTTAACCAATACAGTTTTTCTTCTGTCAAGGGTGACTAAAACTTTCTCTCATTTCATACTTAATGGGGCTGATAGTACTTTTCCCAGAGTCTCAGACTACACTGCCATGTCAGAAAATGCGCTTATTATTTCACATATTTATTTATACTCAAGTTAATTTAATTCATATGGCTGATACTATTTTATTCCTCCCATCTTATCCATGTGCATAAACTCTTCTGAGCAATTAATATCTATCTTTATGCTTTCAACAAATAAACATGGTACATTGCTTACAATATAATTTATGCTTGCAATAAATAAACATAAGTGTAGTGATTATTGATATAAAAACATCTAAATTTTAATATTAATATCTGGTAAGAGGGACATTTTAAATATTTTCTTTAGCTAGTCCTTGTAATCACACACCCTCTTGGATTATATTTAAAGTTGAAAGGAGATGGGCATCACCTGACATTGGAAAAATAGATAAGTTAATTAATAACCATATTATTCCACTTCTCAAAAACATCCATAGTTTTGTGGGATGGTCAAGAATTATTTCATCTTCTCACTCAAAATGGTAATTACCTGTGATGAGAAGTGTATTTAGAGGGTTTCCTCTTCTTATTAACAGCCCATTATATACAACACAAAGACAATTTACAACAATGCTGTGTAGCCCTTTTATGTATGCTTCTTCACAGATGTGGAAGGAGAAAATGAAGAACTGTCACACCATTTGCTTACAGATATTAGAGCACCTAGGGCAAACAGGCATGCACACCCCCAATCCTATAGAGGAAGGGAGCAGAGCAGATTGGAAGTTTCAGTTGGACATGTATCCTTCTCCCTCTTGCAAAGTTCGATTGTTATGATTCTACCTCACCTCAGTTCACAGCCAGCACATCCAATCTCTGATCATCTCATACCTGACTTCCCAACTGAACAATCTGTCACAGAGAAACTACTGGTGAATTTTCAGCTCCTGTTGACTCTTGGTTTATGTTTTGGGTGTGATTCTGGTATCTATCATCTAACCTCTCTCTTTCGCTATACCCACTCTCTCTGACTTCTGGCTGTTCCCCAACTTGATTTTCTAGCTTAAGATTCCTACTCTTACATATTATCTATATTAGCTACAGTTATAGTAGACATATAATATATAGCTATATTAGCTATAAGTTTTAGTCTTCCTGAATCCTGAATTTATTAATCTTGACTAAAGGATTTGCTCTGTACTTACATAGAAATGAAAATAAAATGTTAATGAGGAAGTACATGTGTCTATTTCCTCCATGTAAAAACAACAGAAAATAAGAAGTAATTTTTACTACATGAGAAAATATAATTATATTCCTAGAAATTTCAAATGCATGAGCAAAATGTATCATAAAACTAATAAAAGATTTCCATTGGATGGCTTTATATAATATCAACTTACAAAGGTAATAGTGTTTTATATATTACATCTGCTACACACTTCCCAGTAACTAGCAATGGTAGCAGAAAAGACTTCATTCACACACTGTAAACCTTAAAAAATATAAAATACACATAAACTTTATAAGAACTATGAGTAGGTAAAGTGAGAATGTAATTTAGGTGAATAAAAATTTACAAAGATTCCAAAAAAAATTTACAGATAGAAAAAAAGCCTAGCTAAATTAACTATTGAATGAGACTTTAATAAAGATGTTACTTACCCATTAATATATCTACACATTCAATTATACCTCACCTGAAAGAGATTTTTAATAGAATTTGAAAAGCTGTAAAGTTTACATTGAACAAAATATACACAAAAGTAGTCAAATAGTTGTGAAAGTAGAAGTTGCTTCTATCAGACATCAAAATATAAGCAGTTAAAATAGTGTGCTGTGAGTGCAGTGATCCTCAGACAGACCAATCAATCACAATAAAATTTATATAAAAATGATGCCTATGATACAAGTGATAGTCAAACTCAACTTTTAAGAAAAGGAATATTGTGAAAAGATAACTGGATATCCATTTATTAAAGAATAATGGCAAACTCTTATAAAATAAAAAAAGCAATGAATGGCCAGAAAATAAACTATAAAAGTATTAAAAGAAACTATAGGCACATATTTTTGTAATCTTCAAATGAGTTAGGACTTCATTAGCAAAATATAACACACAGAAACCTCAAAGGAAAATAATAACCATTCTGAATACATATTCTTTAAACCCTGGTAGTTTAAGTGACATACTCAGTGTACATTACTTGGAAGGAAAGCCTGGTACAAGGCTTTTGTGCATATGTTTTGCACTGAATTTCAGTGCGATAATTTATTTTGTAACCAGTTTCAAACAACAGGAATGCGGAAGAAGGGGGAAAAGATGAAAAAAATGAGTGTGAAGCTATTAAATATCTTGAGGCTAATGTGATATGCAAAGTATCAATTTCCCAAAATGATCCCCTGAATTTCTTATAGAAAAGTCACCTTCAAAGCATTAACTTTCCTCATGACTGAGTTTCACTTGCATGGTAATTAAGTGATTTCCCATGAATTTTGAAAAAATTACGGAGTAGGAAGTTCACACTTAAATTCTTACTGTGTCAGTGTGAGTCTTAGTTTGCACAAGCTTTCAGTATACTTGGGTTGAAATCAGACATGGTCCAATGGGATGTGACTCTTCACACTGAAACATCAACCACAGTTCACCTTTTGCAACACTTGTATTCATAGGGTTGCACATTACAACTGCTCTGTCATAAACTTTTCAAATTGGTAGGCAGACTCAGTCTTTAAAAATATCTTGATGCAGAAGATTTAGTGAAATAACCTACAGTGCCTTGTGTTAGCACTGAGTTCAAAGACATAACTTTCTTTACCACCAGTTCTAGAATTCTTAGGCTAAAAATATTGAGGTCTTATTAGTTCACAAAAGGAGAATTATCGATTGTCATTGACGGACATAATTTCAGTTAAGGTATAATCCTTAATATACCCCATATAAGCTTGGGAACCAGAAAATAATCTCTAGAGCCTAGAGTAGTGGGGACAAAAAGCACAAATTCTTACAGTAGATTATTAAAGTCATAATAAGAAATGTCACTCCTTCTTCCCCTTTGGCCCTTGAATCTATAAGTTCAGACTGTTGAAAATATGGCTACATGTAGTAACAATTTCAGCAAATTAAATGCTCCCTGAAAGATAGTAGATTATCCATGTAAGATATCATCTCCAAGCAACCAAAGCTGTTATTTAAACAGGTTATTTCAAAGTTCTAACAGATTGGCTGCTTGATGATAGATCCTCTTGAATCTAAGGATTTGTTCTGATGGATTTTATATCAGTACATTTGACATTTCTAACCTCTCAGGTAGTGGGGTTGTCTGAGAATAGTGTTCTATATTTCAGGTAGAGCCAGAAAATTTGTACCTACAGTGGTTGACAATTTTATTAAGAATAAATCACCTCACCATCCATGCTGGAAAAGTTTGTATAATGATGACACTAAGTGGATACCTGGTGTCCTCAGCAATGTACTGTATCAATAGTCCAGAATTCGGCTCTGCAACTGATAGTTCAGGTAGTTAGTAGAAAGAATAACTAAAGAATATCTACAGCACCTTTGCAGAAGAAAGTCTATGTATAGTCCTTCACTGTGCTACCACGGTGTTACAGTTTGGATCTTGAGCCCTATGGGTTAAAAACTTGACTGTCAGTATGCAGTGCCATGAGGTGATGGTGGAACCATTAGGAGATGAGGTCCAGGGGAAGGAAGTTAGGTCACTGAAGGTGTGCCCTTGAAGGGGGTATTGGGAAACTGGATCCTTCCTTTTTCTCTCTATTTCCAGGCCACCATGAGGCGAGCAGCTTTATTCTACCATTCATTCCCTGCCATGCTGTAGCACCTTCCAAAAGCACCAAAACTATAGGACAGACTAACCATGAACTGAAATATCCAAAACTGTAAGTCAAATAAGTCTTTCTTCTTTTAAACTAAATACTTCACGTATTTTGTTACAATAGAAAGTTGATTAACACACATGACTATTCAATTTCTGGGTGCTTAGTGCCAGCAGGAGGCCAAGTACAGTCTAGCTGACATCCACCAGACGTGTCACTGTATGCACTGGTTGTTAATGCCTCCTCTACCATGAATGCTTTTTTTTTTTAAACAAGTATTTATATAAGACACACAAAGTCTGCATCTGTTTTCAAAAGTCCATCCCAATGGATCTTTTAAAGATCTCCTTGCCTGTAATATTGTATTAATTCTTCACCTCTCCCCTTGTGTAAGGAATGCATAAACTCTTCCTCTAAAAGACCACATTTAAACATTTTAGGTTTTCTGATCTATACAGTCTCTTATGCAGCCATTCAACTCTGCCTGTGTAGCACAAAAACTGACAGAAGGACTACATAAATAAGTAAGTTTTGCAATCCTTTAATATATAGTTATAAACACTGGACTCTGAAGTTCATATGATTTTTACACTTCAGGAAATATCTTTTGAAAAAATTTTTCAACATGTTGTTCTATGAAAACCATTTTCAATTCACAGACCACATAAAAACTAACACTGGGCCAAACACTTGGCTTACAGAACATAGCTTGCTTATTTGTACTTGACAAACTGGTCAAGCCACACAACTGATACACAAGAAACAATATATAGTCTTACTTCAGGTCACTTTTCCCTCTATATAAGAGAGAAAACTAGGCATAATGTTCACGGTGCTGCCTAATGGAATAATTTCCTCTCATAAAAGCTACTCTTGGATGAGGCTATAGCGAAACAAAATTCCATATTTGTCCATTTTAACATATTGAAGCAGCCTAATATGAACTGGGGACAATTGCCCTCTTACTATATCAACTCGTTGACAGGAATGTACCATAAGATGTAATGTAGCAAAAAGACATTTGTTAAATAGTGGTATGATAGTCTTTTGAAACTAGACCCAATCCCTAATAAACAGCATGCAGTTAACAATAAATTTTTCACATATCTGGCTCATCTTATGACTTGGTAGATATGACACACTTTTCTCTTACTGGGCAGTCCCAAGATCACAATTGCTCGATATATTACAGAAATACACTCAGTCACCACAAAAGCTCCATAATCTCCCAGTAGGGGCTTTTCAAACAGTATTTTCTTTCTGCTAAAGTCTCAACTTCCTTTAGATGCCCAAGGAAATGCTGAGCAATTCTCCTTCTGATGCAGCACTATGGATCTGCTGGGTTGTATACTTTGAGGGGCAGGGTAGTTTATACAACATCTTGGAGCTGGTAGAGAATTCTCTTTCATTGGATCTCACTCAGAACTGTAAATCTTCCAAGTCATCAAATAACCATTACAGAAAATAATCTCAACTATGGTATATACTCCCTCTAAAATTCAAATAAGCTCAATTACATGAAGCCGAGCATTGTTAATTTTTCTAAAAGTTGGAGAGTGCAATGTGCAATAATTTGTCCTTTACCTTGAGGGAATATTCCAACAAACCCTCAAGGTACTCCCCCAGTTTCATCAATTTTGCCAGCCCTTCAATTTGTATAGGCCTCATTTTACACCCTCTAACACATATATGTCAGAAGAGCATTGATGCTGCTGGTAACACTCTCTCCATCCGATTGGATTAGCATGATATAATCAATATTGTGACCATAATAATTTTGCAGACCATCAAAATTAACAGAGACCCTGCAGACTACATTATGGCAGACAGTCATAGGTATAACCCTGAGGAAAGAAAGTAAATGTGCATTGTTTCTCTTCTCATAAAACACTTGCTTTTGATTCTGTTTACTGATACAGATTAAAAGAAACACATTTACCAGATCAATAGTCATATATCAGGTACTAGAGGCAGTGTTTCCTAATCCAATAAAAATACCACATCTGGTGTACCAGCAGCACTTGCTAATACAATTTGATTAAAATTACAGTTCTTTAGGAACATATGCTATAATTTACCTGTTTTTTTATAAACTGTATAGGTAAACTGAACAGGAATATGTTAAAGTTACTTCCCTGTATTGCTTAGATTTCAAGGAAGTGCTCATCTCTGAAATGCCATTAAGGAACTGTGGAAAAGATGCCTTGGGGAGTCTTGGATTTACTTTAAGAGTGAGTTCAATTATTATCTATATTTGGCAGAGCATGATCCTATTCTAGGTCTATCATTCTAGTAACTGGGTTTAGTATCAGTGTCATTTGAAGCTCTGTAACCCAAATCCACCAAGAGTCTAAGTACAACCCCTTACTCTATTATATAGTTAACCTGGTTAATTGATACAGTTGTCATTGGAGAATATTTGAGGTATGTTTAATGTATATTCTTGTAATGATTGTATAAAATCATCCTGAAGATTACCTGTCTATCTTTCAATTACTTCAATGTAAGTATGAGAACTTGTTCTATTTTTACAACAGAATGAAATATTCAAATTTCCCTTCATGCCACTAAAAAAAATAAATTTCTCCCTGCTAGCTATTTATTTTATCTTATCATTATATTTTTGTACATGTCAAGAAATATCCTAGATAACTCCCCATTCTTTCATCCTAGAAACACAATAGTCTAACAGTGATAGCCAGAGATCACTGTAGGTTAAGACAGCTTGATTATTTTTTTAATCCTGCACTCCATTATGGTAATCACATCTGATTTGCCTCTAATGTGTAAGAATCTGCTCCTGGCCCCTGATTTTCCACTAACTTATCATGGTCAGTCCAGTTCAGTGGTAGTCTTCTTAACTGCCAGCCCTGGCCTTTGGGGGAGAGCAACCACTGAGCATCACATTAGTGCATCCCACTTAAGGCCATTCTTCATTACTTCATTGATGGAGGTATCCTCTAGACTTTCTCAGTAAAGAAGTAGATTTTCTGACATCATATAATAAATCTATTCTAATGTTCTCTTCTCTCCTTTGACCCCATCCCCAATATACTAATAAGACAGTTACTCTACCTTCAACTCATTTACTAAAGTGATCATCAAGTCCAAAATTAAAGGAACCATACTAGGAACATTTAAGGCAGACCTCAATTGTCCTGACAAAGAAGAGTATTCCTGTGCCTGGAACCTCTAGTTACTCAGCTTTTTATTCTGCATTTCCACTCCACTTTGTTCAACACTCTTAAGATCCACCCCTACACATGTTTTGCTCTTTCTAACCTGTCAATAGAAATATATTTCATCATAAAGTTTGGAACAGCCAGGATAATTTGCACTCAGGCTAAGTGCTACCATAACTCAGACACAACCTGGAATGTGAGACAATCAAACATTAACTACATGCCTTCTGCATGGTAAGGGCAAAGGCATGCTGCTCCTCTCTGCAAAGGAGAAGGAGCAGAGTAGAGGCCAAATGTGGAATTTGGGCATATCTGGGAGTTTAGAGTCCTCAGAAACATCAATCTATCTGTGTCCATGCCAGTACAAGAGTCCAAACACTTTCCTATTTGTTTCTGGCTTTGACCTACTGAGACTAACACACCGGCCCCTTTGCACTGCTGCCATTTTAGAGAATGAAGCCCTATCCAGCCTTCTCTTTGGCTAGAAGACCAAGGTCTGCTCAGAGAGAGGGGTCTATCATTCTTTCTATCTCCCCATGAATTTTAAGGCAGTTATAAACCCCAGAAAATCCACAATCTTCATAACTATCCCTGTTTCATTCAATTGCTAATGACAATGTATAAACCAGTCCTCCGAATTCCACTTGCTTCTCATCATTATATCACAAGAAAGAATTTGAGAAATTTTATCCATTATCACTACACTGATCAAAGGCATCATCCTAGCATCATCACCATATGGTATCACCATCTCACTTATCAAACACATTGTGGTAAATGTCTCTGTGTGACTAATGAATGATCCACTTCTAGTATCCAGTCCTCATGTCTTATTTCCAGGGTCACATATACTGTAAGTAGTCTTACTTTGGACTCCCTTAAAAGCACAACCAGAGGCTTGAAGATAGGCGATATATATGGGAGATGAAACATGGAAGTAGACGTAAGGTATCTAAGAAGGTAAGAAAAGGAATGAGGAAAAATATGACATGTATAGTTACAGGCAATGCAGTGTCTATTACTCAGGAATCTTTGAGAAATGTAAAATGCTTCATAGAATTGTCTGCCAAAAGGGAGTCAGGGATATTTACCCTGCCACTCCTGCCATTTACTGACAAGTAGTAGCCCTTGAAAACATTATCCCTTTTTTCAGTAGTTGGTATTACTTACGGACTGGAGAATTCCATGTTCTTAGACAAAATCCAAAGAGGTATGTGGTATGAGCCTGCGGTAGGACACTGTGCACCAAAACTAACACTGAAATCAGAATTGGACTAAGGGAAGGTAATGCAATGTGGGACACCTAAGTGTTTATTAGAGATCTAACTAAGCATAACAAAACTGAATGACAAATGGGGATGAAATATTTCAATGTATTTAATACTGAGAGAATTGTACCCGTAATATATGAGTCTTCAAACCAATAGAGATTACTTGTAAAGGATATCAACTGAAAATAAAAATCAAATGAAAAAGTGCACATATACAGAGATATCCAAAAATCACTGTAAATCACAGAACCTGGTAAATAAAGGAGTAACTTTTTACCATTTTCCTCCATAACTTTTGGGTGGAGGGCATCAACATTGTCCAATGTTAGTTAAGGGTGTTCTGAATGCCAGAATTCTCATACTCATCTTACACAAAATAATCTCAACTCTGTCACTGTCCCTTGAAAGTAAGGTTATTTTATCATCATTTATTTTAATAATCTAAAATTCAAAGCTAGAGAGGTGATTGAGTAAATTATGGTATATTGATACTACTGAATACAATTTAGGCACTTACATTGAAGTCAATCTATATTTGTTGGCATGGAAAGATCTGCAAGATTTATCACTACCTCAAAAATTCACATTGAAAGTTATTATAATTTTCTCATTTATTTGAAAAGAAGAGAAAAAGTAAAGATGTGTTTAGATGTACAAGTGGATCCAATCAATACACAGAGACTGAAAGCATTTCATACAGGTTACCTCTGGAAAAGCAGTTGAAGTTTAGAAAAGAGGAGATAAAGGTAACTTTCATATGCTACCGTGCACATTTTTATATTGTCTGCATCTTTTGAAAATAAATGTGTTAATGTATTATATTTATAACCAAAATATTAAAAATATCAATGGCATCTACTTTCTGATAATGAGTCTGCTGAGAATGACCCCAGGGAAGAGAACCATGAAAGTATAAAATACAAGGAATTGCTTGTCTACCTGGTCTTCCTTAATTTTTCTTCTCAAAAGAAAAACTCATGAAGTGTCTTTTTCTGGCATCTTATGTCTGCAAACATAATCTCAGGCCTGTTTATTTTATTCTTGTCTGAGTACAATGTTGCTATGGTGATGCGTATTCATTACAAAGTGCACGTGTACATATATTAGGTTCGACAATATGAAATAGCCATTTTTGTGGGCTAAAGTTAGTTAAAAGTTGAAAATTTCATGTTTCAAATTTGTACAGTACCATATTAATACCAGAATTAATTCAAGTAATATCATTTTCTAACTCTTCATTTCTAGGGAGAAAAAAAATGCAGGTAATCAATTCCTTTCACTAAACAAATGCTACTAGAAATTTCAAGTTTTACTTCTGTACTTCATAATGCC
The DNA here is from genome assembly GCF_053883595.1 of Heterocephalus glaber. Lineage (NCBI taxonomy): Eukaryota > Metazoa > Chordata > Mammalia > Rodentia > Bathyergidae > Heterocephalus > Heterocephalus glaber. The sequence continues at coordinate 10,635,279 of NW_028258364.1, read as the reverse complement.
ATTATATTAAGGAAGTTACTAATTTTATGTTTTCAAAATGAATAGTTTATTAAATTATATGTAAAATAAGCTTAAGGTTTCTTTTTCTCAGTTCCTTAAACTTTTCCAAAGGACTCTTCTTTACCCTTAGATTTCCTATAATCTTTCTATCCAAATGGGACTTCCAACCCATTGATTCTTTTACTCTCAGCTACTGATTATGCCTTTTTATCCTTACTCTGCTTAAATCCCACAGACACTCACTCTACTTTAATCATTGGCTTGCATTTTCAAAAAATTTTCTTGGTCATTTCTTGCTGATACTCTTTCAGCTAACCCACAATCCAGGTTAAATCCGATTTGCATCCTGCTTCATGCCTACACCCAGGCAGCTGAAAGTGACTGGACTGAAACACATAACCATGCTGACTAACTCCACTCTAAATTCATGATCTCAAATCTCAAGTGGGCCCCTAATCCTGCTTGTCATTCCTACCATGTTTGCAAGATTTATTCTCTCTTCACCATCAAAAGCTAATATTTCACACTCATTTTGTTTTCTCAAACCTCAGACATCTCCCTACCCGTCCTTACTCTTAGCTAATAATCTGACTTCCTGATGCACTGAACGAATCAATCTGAAACTGTGAACCATCAGAAAGAAGCTTCCTACCAGCACCTGTACCCTTCTATCCTGCCTTCCTGCCTGTTACTATAAGTGAACTCTCTATTTTCCACAGCCAATTTCTCCACATAGATGTGGACCACCTCACATCTCCAGGAGTTCTTCTGCTCTCTATCTCCTGAATCTTTTTCCTGCAGTTCCTGCATCATTGCTACCAGAACAAAAATATGTTGTTATATTTCCCATGTGAGAACAAAACAAAGCAAAATTTTCTCTTTACTTTCTCCACCAACTGTTGCTCCAATTACCTTTTTTCTTTTACAGCAAAACTCCAAGAAAAAGTAGTCTGTTTTCATTCCTCTGAGGTTTCTTTCCTTGAGCCTTTCTTAAACTCACCTCTACCAGGCTTTGTCCTCTACCCTTTATCAAACCACACTCATTAAAGTGCCCCAAAACCTCAGTATGTTAAATATATCCTCCATTTCCCTGTTCCTCTATTTCCTTTGATTGGCATTTCACATGCTGCTTAAGCTTTCTTTCTTAATACAAATCTTTCCCGTGATCTACAGAACAGCAGAACCTCTTGACTTTTCTCTCACCTCACTTTTTCCTCTTCTCTCTTCTTTATATGTTGAGATAATGATCTCATCCAGTGCATGATTTTAAATATTACCTAGAGGCAGATGACTCCCAGATTTATTTCTTTGGTTCAAGCCTCTCCTAAATTCCAGATATAAATTGAATTTTCTATTCAATGCCTCCACATAGATCTCTAATGGTTATTCCATATTTAACACACTCGTGACTAAATTTTTCATACTTTTTCAAATTTCTGTAGGCAGGATCCTCTCTACCCTTAGTCTTCTCATTCAGAGCAGAGTCTAATCTTTCAGTTACTCTGGACAAAATCCCCCAAATCATCCAGATTCTTGCACTTGTTTCACATATCTATTTCAGATTATTAATTGTTCACCAATAATTTTCACAGGAAAAAACATTTTCAAGTAAAACAAAAGTTAGGTACCCTGCGCCTTATATATGGTCGTATTTTTAACATTTAAGGATTGCATATATTTTATATTGTGATATGAAGTAGGGAAACAAGCATTCTTTTTATGTTCCTAGCTTCAGAGAAAAAATAGATTAAAATAATCACCATAAACATTAAATTACCAATGTGTTTAAAAATCTCTCAATCAATTTTCCATACTTCCAAATTAACTAACTTTAAAAAGGAAGTGAACAATAATATACATGAATTTTATGTAAAAAGATGTTCTTTACAGTGTTACCTACTTACTTTAGAATTTTTTTAAGTGTAGAAAAGTACAAAGAAGACCGTAAGAATGGTCCAATCTGTCAGCAGTTTGGTTTTTGTGTTTGTTGATTAGTAATTTGTTTTACTTAATATATCACTTGAATTTTCCCTACCATAAAATATTATTTAATGTATGATGTGGCTTTCTGCCTATTGATCAGGATGGCTCTGAGAATACCAGCCAGATAATGAGATGCTCAAAGGCCAGAAGTAAGGAATGACTTCTCCTTCTTAAGAAAACTTTCCAGAAGCATCAAGACAGGCTTGAGCTTATTTGCATCTCATTGGCTAGAATTTAGTCTTACCCAGCCTTAAGGGACTTTGGGAAATGTGGCATATTTTTAGCTAAGTATTGTAATTGCACTCTACTTTCAGATCCATTTGTCACTTGAATGTGTATGTACAGGATAATGATGAAACCAATCTTTCCACTAGTACAAGATACTTTCAAAAGTCTACATGTTAATGTACTTATGACAGAAAAAAAACTATTTCAAACTGAAACATCAGAGCAAAACAATCTACCCTGTAAAAATCAAAACCTAGATTCTCCAAGATTTTGAAAAGAAAAACAAGACAAGTGCAATTATCCTCACATCTCTTTGTATATTCAAGGACACACTTCCATTAGGAAAAAAAAAATTCAAGAAAGTATCAATATGTTTTGTAATGGTTGATAATCATTTTTAAATGTGAATAGAAAGGCTAGTTTTGGGGTAGCTGAAATATTAATTGACAGCCTAAAACTTCAAACTTTGTATGAATGCCTAAATGTGATCTGTCTTTGGCAGTTTAACGTCTAGTTTTGCCATGAACATAAGTGATCCATTTGCAAGGTTGGTTGCTTCCTTGGAGCAGGGTTTAATATTTAAAGATACATAACATAAGTAGCTAACCTTCATGTTGATCTAGTTTGGAGAATTATTTATTTCCCATTAAAATCTATTCATAATTGAGATGATGAATTAAATTCCTAACTCTTACATCACTTCTCTAAATCCTGTGATTTTATACATCTTTAGAGACTGGAAGGTCTGATGATAACAAACACAAAGTCAAACCATCACTGCATTTCTTTAGTGCTGGCCACTTGGGAAAGTTCTCATTACAGAATGACAGCCACAGGCCATTTTCCCTGTTAAACTCAGATGAAAACTAAGCTACTTTGATCCAATCCTTTTGAAAAGATAAGACTGGTGTTATGGTTAAAACCTCAGCTGACAGATTTCAAATAGGACCAAGGTTTGAAGCTGTGGGGCTTAGGAGAAAGAACAAAGAGCTTCTGAATCTGCTTACAATGGAGCAGCTTGTTTAATGGAAATAACTGCATGGCACCTACACTTTTCTTATCAAATGAGGCATCCTTTATTTTTACAGGACAGTCTTAATTGCTCAAGCCACTTGGTTAGAATATTTTTCAGGCTAATTACCTGTCAGCTATCATTAGAAATATTAATGTCACTTTTAAAACCACCTATTCTTTAAAGTTTCCTTTGTGGATTCTGGAAAAATGACATCTAATTGCTCCCCCTCAATAACATATAGGAATGAAAGAGCTAAACCCTAAGAAATTCTAAATATGCTGTTATGCAAATACACATGCCTTGAGTTGTTGGTGATGTCTTGGGATATTCCACTGGGGATGTCTTTCAGCCTTACCACACTTGCTTTTGGAGATGCCAACCATTCCAGCAAATTCTCAGTCTTTGTTTCCAGTCTTATTTCCAATGCCTTGATGATCTGCAACCCCAGAGTTGGATTTATTATGAAACTCATGAATCTTAAGCTCTAGGACCTTACATTTTCAGAGAAAATGTACAAAATTGTTTACAATTTTGTATTATTTTCATAGTGCCCCCTCCTCTTATATAAGGCTACACAAAACTGCCATTCACATGTTTAGTATGAAAAGAGGACTGAAGATTTTACTCCTTTCCCTGAAATCTAGATAAGAGCCAGAAGCATGATCCATAATACACTCATCCTTTGTTCTCTACACATAGGGTTCTGTGAGCAGAGATCTTCCCAAGTAACCTAACCAACTCTTGTCTCTCCCTAGCTCCTTGAGTTGCATCTTTTAATGACTTTTGTAACTAACTAGCATTCCATGGTACATTTATTCATTTTCTTTCTCCCCATTATAAAGCATGCTTCAAAGGGAGAAGGGTGCATTTGTGTATTATTTTTAACCACTAAATTCCAACATCAAAAATAGTGATTGCCACATAGTAAAAAGGCAATCACATATATAATTTATTGTCCAAATATGGACACTTTTGACAATAAAAGGAAACATTATTTATGATTTTAAAAGAATATCAGCTGAAAATTGCGCCAGTTTAATAAAACAGAACTAATGCCACTTATGCTGTATTTCTTGCCATTAAACAAGAGAAAGCAAGGGAAGATAACAATATCAGAGCAGCAGTCTCGGTATTTAGACTACCCGGGAATCCCATTTATGACAACTTATTCTTCTAAGGGATGGATAAAATCTTTTAATTGAGAAACTCCAGTAATTCAGTGATCTCCATTGGACTTTACAACCCTTCTCATTCCCTCCCCCAAAGGGTAACTGACAATATTTGAAAATATTTCCGGAAGGCTGCTATGTCATCTAATAGGTAAGAGACCAGGGATGCCGCTCTACAACCTACAATGCAAAAGACAGCCTCCAGCCCCAAGAAAGAATTATCCAATTAAAATGTCAGTGGTGCCAAAGAAAAAAACCATGCAGTAACCAAAAAAGAAATTACCCAGGAAAATAATATTCCCATTCAGTTCCATTCTAATCCCATTTTCCCATTAAATATTCTACTTTTTTATGTGAATTCTGAATGAATTAAGTGTTTTTGATGACACTTTTTTACCCTTAACCCAGACCAGAGTTGTTCCTCCCTAGACATGGATTAAAATAGCATGAAGGAGTGACTTTAAAATATAGGAAAAGTTGAGGAATATGCCAAATAAAGTTAATTTTCTTGAAGAATATGAAATGTATTGAACATACAATGTGATAATCACATATTATGCCATTCTGTCATCTATAGATAATGGAAATGTAGCAATTTTACCAAATAATAATTATGTATGAATAATTATATTCAGAATGTTTTTTAGACCAGAATTTTTTGGAATTCACAATTGTATTTGATCCTCAAAGAAACATCTAAATATTATAATCTCTAAAACAAAAGAAGAAATAAAGTGACAGAATGACACAATTTGCTCAAGATTCCTCATCTAGAAAGAGCCAAATAAGTGTAACAACCAGAAGAAGAAGAAGAAAGGGAGGGTATGGTGAAAACTGATAAAAACTTTAAACTTTCCTCCAGCATCTGTTATGTGCTACACAGTCATCTTATTTTACTGAATCCCCATAGCCATCCTGTGGAGTATCATTACCCAGACTTTGATAATGCTTATCCTGACAAAGGTTTAAAACCCAGGTTTCCTCACACCACATGGACACGTTCTCCAAGAAAACCATGTCACAATTATTCATTTATTCACTCATTTAATTCCACACATATTATTTTTACCATACCCACAAAATGGGAGACACGATCCTAGGTCCAGGGAAAACAGCCTTGAAGGTGTATGCCTAAAGGGAATTTAATTGCACTGAAAAACAAAACAAAACAAAAAAGTGTTTACATATTCATTTCCCTCTCCCTGGGAACTGGGCCATTACCCAGCTATTCACCCTGAGAGCAGCAGCTGGTGCATGGTGCTGAGGACTGCTGGGAAATTACTGTGCAACTCTTTATGTATTATTGTTGCTGTGTTATGTTGTTTTGAAAATGTTATGATGTTAAGAGAGCAAGATAAATTCTTTGAGGATTTTTCTATAAGAATCAGCCTGGGTGAAAAAATTAACTTATTGAGTGTACCACTGCTCTTTATGCAAAATAAGATTTTAAGGAAGCCCTGAGCTCCAAGAGTCAGAAGAATCAGCCTGTCAGGCTAAGTATGAATAATTATGGTAACCTAAGGGGAAAAAGCAAGGAAAAGGCATGGAAAGAGTAAATTTTCAGCAAAAAGAGGAACCACATAATTCTATTACACAATCAGTTCCTTAGGAGTCAACCTGTCATCTGAAGAACAAGATACATATTAAGAAAAATCTTCCAGCTTTGGCCTTGAATCAAGCAGTAGGAAACAAAATAGGTCTTCTAAATTTGGACCATATTATTTGAATTCTAATTCTACTTCAAATTGTGACTGAATTCATTCATCTGTCTACTATCAAAACTAAAGAAATAAATATTGTATCAAGTGATACCAAGTGTTATGAGGTTGAAGTGGGTGGGAAAAAGTGATGAAAGATTTTATTTGTGATGAAGTATAAGTGGAAAACAAAGTAAAGTAACATAATCACATACAGTAACGTTCCAACCTACACTTGAAGTAGTAAGCCATATTTCTCCATCTGGAGAAAGTGCCCCAGATAAAAAGCAAACCATGCAAAAGCCTTGAAATGGGAGTTGTCTTCATGTACCATGTTGAAGAAAAAGCAGAAAATATTCAGGGTAGCTAGAATACAGTTTTCCAAAAGAGAATGGGATAGTCAGAAAAGAAAGCCAAGAGAAGGTCATGTAGGGTCTTAAAGGCCATGATAAGCATGGAGGGAGATTTCTAAGCCCATTAAAAAATCTGAAAACAGGAATTATACACACTGACAAACTTTCATAAAAATTACTTTGGTTGGTGTGTTTTTTAGGACAAAGATGGAATCAGAAGGAAGAGTGAGATCACTTTGGTAAGATGCAGTGGGTGAGGAGATGCTAAATACTAGATGTATTTCAAAGTCAGAGCCTTCAGGATTTGGATAAATGGGAAATAGGATGTGAGAGCAAGAGAGGAATGGAGAATGACTTTGGGATGTTGGATTTAGCGACTGGCAGAATTAATTGCATTTGCTAAGACAAGAAAGACTTCTGGAGGACCAGATTTTGTAAGGAAATTCAAAAGTTCAGTTTTTGGCATGTTAAGTTTGAGATGTCTAATTAGCATTTAGGTGCAGATGTCAAGTTGAAAATTGAATAGGAAAGTCCTTTTGGTGACTGAGAGCAAGACTAGATATACAAAATTGGAACACCTCATGGAATAGAAGCTTTGTGTGGCCCTAAAACTGGGTAACAGAGATAAAGAACTGAGGAGAGTGAGCCCTAGGTCTCTTCAGTATTAGTTGCTTGGTGGTTGGCATTAATCCAGTAAAGGAGTGAAAAGCAAAGTGCTGTGAGGACAAGTAAGAAAGACATCAAAGCCAGTGTTTCCAGAAAGAAGAAGTAATGGGCAATGTTAACAGTCGTGAGTGAGATGTGTGGACTACTGAGTTTGCAACAAATAGACTACTAGAGGCATTGATAAGAATAGTTTCTGTTGAGTGGTGGGTGGGTTGATAAAATAAGCAGAAGTGGAGAAACTGTAGCAAGCTATTGCAAAGAAGATTTTTTGCCAAGAATAACAGCACAGATGAGAGTGGAGTTGAAGGAGTCAAACAAGTCTTTTTTCTATTTTTTCTAATTTTTATTTTTATTAGTACATGTCTGCAGCATATAATGATTGCATTTATTGTGAAGAGTTGGTATGTATCTATAATACATCTTAATTCTGTTTTCATTCCCTGCCCCATCTCTTTCTCTCTCACTGCATCGCTTAGTCCTCTTCTCTTTTGCAAAAGAAAAGACTGACTTCTAAACTTACATCCCAAACTTTCCCAACTGATTTCACTCTTTCCCATATAAACGGTTCCATTAAAATGGGTGTGTGTTCACCTGGGGATTACTGGTCACAAGGTCACAATTCTCAACCTCTCTTTCAATAACCAGGAACTCATTCACTTTATTCACTCATACATTCATTCAGTCAAATTCTTACCAGGTTTTACAAGACTATTACTAGACACTGGAGTAAAGAGTTTTAAAAATACATGTGCAATTCCTGTCCTTATCAAACCCATAGTCTCAACTGGAAGATTGAAGTAATACAAGAGCCTGTTCGTTATGGAAGGAGAACACGGGAACTCATACGGGCCTGTCCTTTACCAGGAAGTGAGTATTGCAACTACCAGCCAGGTAAGGCCTCTCAGAGAAGATATGAACCATGAGTCTGAATAAGCCAAGAAAGAAGTGGGTACAAGGAGATCTTTACCAGCAGCTAAGGAAGAGCATGTGCAAGGGATCTGAAGTGACAGAACCTACAGCATTGGAGGAATCAAAGGAACTCTGGTCAACACTTATTAAATGATGGAAGGGCCAGAAAAAGAGGTGTCAGGGGCAGAGTCCTGAAAGCTTTATTAATTTCAAGCATTTAGAGTTTTAATCAGAGACAGTTCCAAACAGATTTCAGTTTCTAGATAGGCCTTGTCACAAATTCTTTGCCAACTCAATCCCTCTGCATATGTTTCTCCCTCTGCATGAAACATTCCCTTCCCACTTTCACATAACTGGTATATTACTGTCCTCAAGGTCTCAGTTTAAGTGTCTCTTCCCTGAACACTGTCTAATGTGAGGTCCTTAACGCTCTCTGCTGTGTACCTTTCAAAATATCGATCACTGCCTATTATACATGACTCATTTTCTTTGCTGTCTCTTTTCCCAACTTAAGTTTAAACTCCACAGAGTCAGAGATCTTCCTATTTTATTCAATACCACATCCAAAGCACTTGTCATATAACAGACCCTTGAAAATAAGTTTGTGTGTAAGTGAATTTATTGAATGTAGCCACAAAAGAAGGAAAAAATCAAAGATATTGCCAAACTTTCTGAGCATGAAAAAGAATGTATTGATAATAAAGGAAGTTTTAAGAGAAAAATGATGTCATAAGTTTCATTATATTGGATTTGAAGATACTAGAAGGAAAAAGAAGAAGAACTGAGCCCAAGACAGAGACTTGAGAGTCTTGGGCATATAAATCAAAATAGATAACTGTAAGAGTAAGCATTAGGTACAGAGAATGAGAACATGGAAGGTCCTAGCCCAAACAAAAGTCTGACCAGCAGTTGTAATAACTGCAGAGATAACTAGGAAAACTTAGTGTGGAATAACAGCATTTCAAGTAGTAGGAAATGGTCAACATGGCCAACTGTATAAAAACATCAAACAAGGCGAAGGGTGAAAGAGTCTGTTGGATTTGGGGACAAGAAGGTCTTTGGTGACATTGGTGGGATATTTGGTATGGATAGTGGCAGAATGCTGCCAGTTAAGGAGTGAGTGACTGACAAAGGCCATCAATTCCTTGAAAATGGCAACTGGAAATGTTTTGTGTGGATGGTGACAGTTCATTGTTGGTGGGTTGGATTGAGTAGTTCCCTTGTTTTATAATTGGAGATAGTAGAACATATGTAAATTCTGATCAAAGAGAGCCTAAGAAGAGGAAAATAGTGAGTTGGTAAGATTTCATTGAACACTCCATGTCACAGGCCCTTCATAGGACAAGAGGCCTGGAGGCAAAGGACAGACAGACACATTAGGCTTGCATTGGAAAGGAGGAACCTATGCCATTGTAAAAAGAGCAAAAGGAAAACCAGATCAACATACAAGTAGTTTTGCAGAAGTATGGTTTATGGTGGAATTGGAGAAATTCCTGTCTGATGGCTTCTAATTTCCCTGTGAAGTAAGTTTATATGAATGTTTACCAACTTTTTTACTTTTTTTTTTGGTACTGGGGATCAAACTTAGGACCTTGCACTTGTGAGGCAGGCACGGTGCCACTGAGCTAAATCCCTGGCCCATTTCTTAATTCAACTATTACAAAAATCCCCTAAATCCTGATTGCCTCCAGACCCATCCAACACAGTCTCCCTTTTTCCCTCTAAATTGTCTGCACAGCTGCTTATTTCCCTCACCCACTTTGAACCCCCACTCTCTGTGTTATATGTTTGTCATCTGTACCTCTAAAAATAGGTTACCTTAGCATACTTTGCTATTAGTTACTCCAGTCTTGAGGGAATATAGCTTATTAATTTTACCCTCACTGTGCCCAGACTTTGCTCAATAGAAGTTTCTTGAATATATTGAATAACATTGAGAAAATATGATAAGAGAATATATTTAGATAAACTATATAACTTGATGAATAAGTATTTAAGCCTATATTCTTATATTTCTTTAAATCTTGCTAGGAATCATATATGCCTTTATTATGTAGTAACTCCTTATGAAAGTTACACAGTTATGTTTTAATGGATTGGAAAAATATTTTTAATATACAGTTATGCTATAAATTATCTAGGTCAAACCATCCTGCTAAGGAGATTTAAGATCATCCATATTACCCAAAGAGAACACCGACATCTAGTGGTTATTATTTTTAATTTAGGTTAGCTATTTCATTCTCTCAGAGGACAAAGCTAGTTTTAAAATTGTGATGTTCTGTGTAGTCACTAGATCACATGCCACAAGTATTGTTAATAGAATTCAGAAAAATACTATTGAGTGGGAGTATTTTTAAAGTAAATCATCTTCTGTGAAAAACTAAAGTTTAGGTCTTGTATGTGAACTGTCCAAGGCTCTTGACTGCCTGAGGGTCTAATTTAGTGGAGTGCAGAGTGTTTTTTGTAGAACTCTAGTTCCATGAGGCCTTTGTAATTATGTACTAAGCAGATTCTGTGGCAAAATAAATCTTCTACTGTTCAGTTCTTCACCTCTTGTATTTAGCTCTACAGCACTTTGCACCATCTGACATACTATTTTATTTATTTACTAACTTATTGTCTGTGTCCTCTACTAGAATGTAAGGTCCATTACAGAAAGGATTTTTATATGTTTTCTTTTTTGTAATTTTTCTCAATCTTAGAATTCTTGGCCTACTTGGAAGCTCCATGAAATATTTCCAATTGAGTGCAATGAATTTGAAAAATAATAGGTTAAACCATGCTAAACAAAATTATCTGAGAATTCCAAGGGCCATTAAGATGCTCATATGAATTCTAAAAGAAGGTATATAGCATTTCCCAAATATCCTTCTTCCTCTCCAGCCTCCTCATACAACAAGATTAGTGTTCTACTGAACACATCTTTGCAAAGTCTAGTCTAAATCATTGGCTTAAGACTCAATTCATCCAAATTGAATTATGGGGCTGTGGGCATAATCTGTGGCACCTATATTTGAAATTAATGTGTAATTAATATGCACGTATGTAATGTTCAGAATACACTAAATTGAAAATAAAATGCAGAGAACAAATTGCACTTTTGATATGGAGTCAAATAATTCAAAGAGGAAATAAAACCTATTCCAGGGAATGGCATCTACCTGACTTCTTAAATGAGATGTATCTGGATCCCTTATCCTTCTAACCTCAAGGATTATTAAAATGGAAGTTTATCATGTTCAGATACAAAGTTGAACAAAACAGCATTGTAAAATAATTGCTCTCTTTCATTGGAGAAAGCATGGGCACAATTCATAAGAAAGGCAAATTATTTCAACTGCTACTTATTTAAAGCAGCAAAACTCTTGTGTGAAAATCTTTTGGGATGATGCTTGCAAAAATACATAATGAAAGACCATAACCTCTTAACATCTTAGTCCCATTTTACTTTAGCAAAAAACCTTTTCCTGCGTTATTCCATTCTTATTTTAGTAGCTTCATGGGGAATAGAGAGGATCCTTTCTGAAAACTGATTGCATGGTATTGTCATCACAGCATGCTTGCCATCTTTCACAGGGAGAACAGGTCGTTCACATAGCCATGCACTTTGTTAAATCCTTAGAAACATGGAGAAATTCAGCATAAAACTAAGGTAATACTATGCATTACAAGTCAGAACTAGAGTCTGCACTGCAAAGTTAAATTGTCATCTTTTCACATATTGAGCTACTCATAGACTTCACATTAGTATTAAAATCACTATGTTTAATAGTCAATTTCATTAAAATAGAAATAATTTTTTAAAATATAACTACCAAAATAAAAGGCTGTAGAAACTTTTGAAATATATCCGCTTTATTGGCAAAAATTAATAATCAGTAACCCAGTCTTGGCCTCAAAAATCTTCCCAAGAATCCTAGGAAAGATTGGCTAAAGCAATTCAACTCTTCCCTGGAATTGCATTTTTCTGTCATTAGGTGTGTGGCAGTATATTCTCATGGAGAGGATAATTGGTAGTATATTCTCATGGAGAGGATAATTCCCCCAGGTTAGATTTCAAAAACCTGTGTTGAAGACCCAGGTCATCCACTAATTAGCTATCTTGCCGGCCCAATTCATGTAGCTTCTTTGATCCATATCATCATCTATAGAATGGGGATTATAATCCCTCACAACCGTGTGAAATACCAGATATGAAAGCATCTTTTGAAACTACGGATACCTGATACTATCCAAAGAGCTTTGGAAATGAAAAGATAGACAAACAAGCCTGTTGCGAAAGAGAATTTAGGATCTGCTACATGGCATTAGGTAGGCCACCCTAAATATTTCCACTTGCTATTTGAATCAATCTGTGAGCAATCTGGAGGATAATTAGAATAGCAAGCTCATACCAAAACAATTGCAACCTGACCATATTTTGAAAACAGCGCTGTGATGGCTAATTTTATGTGTTAATTTGAGTAATCTGAGGGATTTCCAGATTACTGGTAAAATATTTCTTGGTGTGTCAATGAGGATGTCTCTTAACAATATTATCATTTGAATTGGTGGGCAGAGAAAAGAATATAATGCCCACCTTGCTTATTAGGTGGGCATTATACAACCTACTGAGGGCCCAAATAAAACAGGCAGAAGAAGGATAAATTCATTTGTTTCTCTTGAACTTGGACATCCAACTTCTGTGCTCAGACATCAACAATAGTTTTCCTGGTTTTCGAGGCTTCAGACTTATTGGGACTTACACCATTGGCTCCTCTTGTATTTGAGTCTTTAAGCTTGGACCACAACTACATCAGGGTTTTCTTGGGTCTTCAGCTTGCAAAGGACTTAGCCTCCATAATAACATAAACCAATATTTCATAATAAATGTCTTCCTGTGAATTTTTATATCTGTATCTGTATTGAGATCTACAGAGATAGATCCTACAGATTATATTACTGAACTCTGAAGAATTCTAATACAAGATCAAAATATTATTTTCTTCTGGCCCACTCCTGTCTTATTTACTATGCTCATTTCCTAGAAATACCCTCTGCTCTTTTTAAAACCAATTTTCTCCCTTTAATCTTGAGCAAAAGGGATATTACACTTTTCTTGTTTTTCTGTACACATAGCTTTTTCCCCTTACCCTGCCTTGCAAGTTGTGTTTGGTAGTGTTCCTCATCCTCAGCATCCTGCAGCTTGTGTGGCTACATGGAATTACACTCAGTAGCTCCCCAAGCCTCCTCCTTTCTCACTTTCACATCTGGGGCTCTGTCATGAAGGAACGTTTTCTCCAGCACTCTCAACTTCACAGCAATCTGCTCTCCTGTTCCTCCTGAAAATGTATAATGTACCTGCTACACTTTGTCTCCTCTTTACAGATGCAAACAGCTAGGCTGGAAGCAAATCGTTTGTTTGGCATACCCTCAGTTTTGAAAAAAGAAAACAGATTGCTACATGAGTGTGACCAGGTATGAGGATGAGGGTGTTAAGGGACACTGAGGCATGGGGGCCTAGATACAAAAGTGGTTGGTCATAAGGTACCTCTTGATGACTGTGCTTGTGGTTATGAAGTGCTAGATTTCATGGAAGAGTGGTAGCTCTAGGCAGTCGTTTGTAGGCCTAAAGTCACCATCATTAATTTCCACCCATTTTACATTACCACTCAAATTAAGATCAATAATGAAAATTTATATGGATATTTGGTGTTCTCTTGCCCTTCATAAAGTATGGAAGCATCCCTTAAAATTCTTTGCTATAACTGTTCACAATCTAAGATTAAAAAATTAAAATTAAAGAAAGAAAAGCAGCGCTTTCTCTGTAAAAAGAGCTCTAAAACTTAAAACTAGATCTCCAAACCTCCCGCACAAGTCCATGCTATGGAAGTATTAATTCTGGAGATCCCTGTAGATACAGAACTAGCAGTGTCAGTGACCTTCAAGCTTTGACCGAGAACTGGGATAGCCTTTGCCTTTGTGTGGTTTGAGAAAGGTGTCTGGGGTGTGATGCATGGAGGGAGGATGTAACTCTACTTGCACTTGAAGGTGAAGAACAATTAGAAAAGCCATCAGGATGTCCCTCTCAGCCATGGCCATGCCAGTTTTGTGAATTCCCATCATAAGAGGAGCAGATCAATCTCTGGGGCCCCCAGGTACCTTTCATATAAAAGAATAGAATTTTTTCCCTAAAATATAACTGTTGATGTATTAAAAGCTCAGTGAATTTAGTCACTTTTTATCTTTCCCTTTAAATCTGAATGATTGTACTGAGCTTTTAAGGTCTGTGCCAGCTAGCTAGGGCATTTTAGTAATCTATTTTTAATATGTACCAACTTCTGTTCTTTTTAGTTCTGCCTTAAGACATACTTTTATCTTTACTGGTATGCAGAGATCATCAAAAAATATAAGTTCTCCATTACATGACAACTCATAATGAGTCTTAATGAAGCTGGGGAACAGCTGTTTAAAAACTCCCGTTGAATAGCTTCCTAAGCAGCATTCAGTTATGATAGCCTTTTTGTGGCAGCATTGCCTGAATCTCAGAACTCTCCATACATATAATGAGAAAGGGTGAGAAAGAAATCTTTCTCCAGTTTCATTAGATATTTTCTTTTAATCAGAATGCTAATACTCTATTATGAATTAGCGCATTATGAACCATCAGCTCAATGCCTTTCACCTTTTTAATTATCTTCCTTCACGGAGCAGAAAAGAAAGTAAATGTTACTATGCAAATTTTTAAAAGAATTCATGTCCTCAGTGAAAATGAGAGGGGGAGAGAGAACCCAACTTACTTTTTAATTATATTGGAAACATGTTGCAACTGCAAAATGTTGAAAATTAAGCTAAACCCGGATGATTTCAAATAGGATCCACAATCTGAAATTTAAAGAATTTTAACTTCACTGTGTAGGTTAATATGTGTGAAGAACAACTAAAACAAACTTCCAGGATAAACTTAATCTCATTCTTTTTTTCATTTACACTGTCAACTGGACTCCTCTAGCTTTCTTAATTTTCTCTCTATATGTCAATTCCTTAGGTGAGAAGTTAACAGCCATGAGTTGTGATAGTTTTGCTCTCTTACTTATTTCCGTGGTCCTCATTACTTGAAAAAGCCAGTGTCTCCATATGGATTTTTTTTTTTTGGCTTCTTACATTTTACATTGGGACCATTTCTTTTCGCCTTTGTTCAGGTAGAGTGTAAATGATCCACTTGATGCTAAGCACAAGAATAGACTTACACCTACCATCATGCCTTATACAGAGCAGGTTAACAAACTGAATAAGCCTCTTTATTCTTAATCATTAGAATATTCAAGGCCTTTGCATATTTTGTAAATTATCTTCATAGTTGCTTAAATCATGATATACCATTTAATTAGTCAACTACACAAGGCCCTGATGCATTTTCCATGGTGTGCAATCACAACAGCTCTGTGTGATTGCTAGATATTTATAAAACCATCTGAATAGAATTTATTGTTCATTCACAGTAATGAAAAATGGCATGTCTATCATCTTCACCATGTTACTTGTTATGTCTACACCTGAAGTTTCCTGGCAACATATTCCAACACAAAGACATAATTATGTTTATAAAAAATAGATATTTTGTTTTGAAATATAAGACTAATGTGTATATTTTTCTCTAATCTTTTGAGCAGTCATATAAATCCAAGAAATAGAAATTCATTATCTACCTTTGAAGAAACAAAATGACATCTGTAAGTCAAATCATGGTATCTGAATAAAATCTTTAGAAATCTAGTAGTAAAAAAAAATTTTTAAGTGTAATAAGTAAGAATACATGAGATTCGGGCCGGGGATTTAGCTCAGTGGTTCCGCCTCCTGGCCAGCAAGCTCAAGGACCTAAGTTTGATCCCTGGTGCCAAAAAGAAAAAGAATACATGAGACCGTACCCATAGCTCCAGGTATCTGAGCGAGACAGCAAGCATTATTCTCCAAAGCAAGTGACAAACTTGTAAGCAAAATCAATAACCCCTTATTTGCAGAAACATTACACGTGTTGGTAGCCATGCATTTTCTTGACCTGGTTTGGTATTTGTTTCTGGATATAGAGAACAGAGAACTAAATGGTAAGTGTCCTTCTCCCACCTAACTTCACTCCACAAACCTATACTTGAAGAGAGAAGATCATTTCTGAGACAAACTAGAGGAGAAAGATTGATGAGAGCTTCTTTACCGTGCCACTCAGTATCTCCCATGATAAATAAAGGCTAACAAATTTAGTAGCACATTATTTCGTTTCAAAGAAATTGTTGTTACCTTGAAACAAAATGGCAATTTTTTTCTGTAAAGAACTGGATGATGAACATTTCAGGCCATATAGAGCCTCCATAGCGATTTTCATCATTATCATCTTCCTCTCCTGTTTGTACCCTCCTCCTTCTTCTCTTCCTCCTCCTCCTCCTCCTCATTTTAAGATAAGAAATCCATAGGCTGTACAAAAAAGAGGTCATGGTTATATTAGAATTACTGGCTAAAATTTGCTGACCCAGGCCTAGACATCGATCAAATACATCCTTCAAGACATGTAAATAATTGTTGAGAAATGATTGTTTCTAAAGATAAGCAGAAAAAGACCTATAAAATATATTCATATAAGACTGCACCACCAAAATTTTAAAAAGGAGGAAAGCAGAAAAATTGCTTTTAAAACAATAATTTTTCATTATTATTCTCTTTATTTAGATAAAAAGAATGTTTTCTTCATGAGAATAAAAGATATTTGTATTCTGATAAAAGATACTGGAAGAATTTTGCAGAATTCAATAATGTAATTGTAGCTATAAAACAAGATAATAATAAAGATGTAAAAACTATTATATATACTTTACCAGCAAAGAACTTGTTGTCTACCTTTTCATGACTCTATTACCAGCCTCTAGATAGAGAGGTGTCAGGCACATAGCAAGTGTTTCACAAATATTATAATTGGATATTAAACAAGGCAACTAGAGAGAAAAAAACTATAAACTGGCACAATTTAGAAAAGAAGTAGGAAAAACTAAGCTTATCACAGAAATAAAGGCCACAGGAGCAACAGAAAGAATATTAGCTTTGGACACAGTGAAAGACATGAAAGATAAAGGATTAATAAAGGAATAAAAAGATAATAAAAGTGCATGTAAAAAAAGCAAAAGAGACAACATTCACATCAATGTTCAAAAAAATCTTAAGTGATAAGGAAAACAAATATATAAGGAGTGATCAAAAATTTTGGTGAATGGGTGAATGTTTAAATATTTTTAAAATCCTGGTTACACTAAAAGATACATTGCCATGAACAATGGGATAAACAGCACTTGAAGTGAGAGGAAATATATTCAGGGAGATTAATGGCAAGGTGTCTTTATCAAAATAATTTTTAAAAATTTAAACATCACTGTACTTTGTCATCACCACTTGAACAAACATTTATGTGAGCTTCTGTCACATAAACAATAAGGTGTCCTCATCTACCTTATGGATGAGGGTCTGGCATTGTGCGACTCCTGACTCTTGTGCAAAGTCAAAATGACTGTGAATGACAACCATTTTGAGTTGATTCAGGACACTGAGGCAGCCATGACCGCACAACTAAACACTTGAGGGAATTCCAGAAGTGCTTCAGAAAAAGACAATCATCATAGAATAAGTATGTTTGAAGCTAAGGGGAGTATTTTGAGGGGAACTAATAGTGTGTGTTTTTACCATAATAAATTTTTAAATTTTAAACATTCACCAAATTTGTTTGAACACACTGTGTACAAAAATAAAATCCAGAAACTTACCTGAAAGAAAAGACTTAAACTTACAGGTTCAAAGAGTGTATGCATCCCATCCTTCCTAAAACAAACTGATAAATAAATGATAAAAATAATATGAAGACACAAAAATTTGTTGGATAACAGAGATAATGAAAGATCTTTAGGGACATCCAAGATAAAAGATTAAATTACTTAAGTTGAAAAGTCTGCTATCAGACTTCCATCTTTATCACAACACACAATGCTAAAATTCAGGGGATCAATTAAATCTGTAAAGAGATTGAAACCATGTGATCAAAGAATTCAACTACCACTCCTATCACTCACACTGCTATTCAAACATAAGGGTAATAGATAACACTAAATATACAACATTTCCATGCCATCTTACAGAAATTATTAGAGAAGCTACTTTAGACAACTGAGGAATGAGTGGAGAAATAATGCCAGAAAGGATTTCTGATGAGCATTTAAATGTAAATGTAAAATTAGAAAAAAGTGCAGATTATTATTACAGAATGCAGGTACTATAAATCCAGAAGTGGGAAAGGTCATGAACAGAAAAATACACAAGGAAAAGAGGAAAAGAGGTAGAGGTTTGGGTAAATATATTTACTTCCTCACTTTATAATTTGGAGTACAAAAGCTCCAAGACTCCTTGCAAAAATATTCAGTGCCACACTATCTATAAAGTAAAATATTGCCAACAAGGTAAGTGAGCTTTGATCTGAAATTGGATAAGTAATTTTAAAAGCTTGTCTATACAGTCAAATACTTATGTCCATTAAAACACTTTACAAACTGACAACAACTTTCGATATACAGTATGTTAGGGTAAACAAAACAAGTTAGAGACAGCATGCAGGGATTGCTACCAGATACTAAATGGATGGATGATAGAGACAGATGATAGATAGCTGGTAGATAGCTATCTAGATGATAGGTAAATAGATAGATGATGAATAGGCAGATAAATATATAAACACAGAGATACATAGATTTCTAAAAAGTACACATTTAGCTAATATAAATGAGTTCTAAATCTGGAAACTGCCTTTGTAAAGGATATATGAGGTTATGAAAATGAGAAAAAATGCATATTTTTCAGCATATACCCCTTGTAACTTTTGAAATCTGTTTGTTGTGCATGAAATACCTTGTAAGAAAAATGAATTAAATGTTGTCCAAACATCCAGCAAATATTTTATATTTTGACCTGCCTCATATTTGTTGAATAGTCCAGCAAAAAGAAAAAAAAAGGACACTCAAGAGTATTTTTTTCCTGTACATAGTAAGAGCCAAAGGAGTCCTGTTTAGATAAAAATTCTGTGTTAGAAATAAAAATGAGAGGAAAAATAGCACAAAAAAAATCCAAACACGCATAGTTAAAGTGTCTTATATAACGGACAACAGATGAATTGGCTAATTCAATACTTCACCCCACACACAGGCCCTAGGTGTGGAAGTAAACAGCCTAACCACAGAAAAATCAAACATTCTGGGGTTCCCTCAATACTTACAAGAGACCATTTCCTAACTTTACTTATTATCTTCTGGAAAATTATGATGGAAACCCTGGCTCATCACATGACTTCAATGACAGCTGATCAAGGACAGCTTTGTTCCAATTTGCTGATGTTTTTTTAGTACATATATGCAGTATATAATGTTGACATTCCTTGTGTGGAGTTGGTACGTGCATGTAACACATCTTAATTCTTTTTTATCTGTTTCCTTGCCCTTCTTCCCCTTCTCTCTCCATCTCTTGATTCCTTTCCATTTGAGAAAGATCTATTTCCCTACTTCCTTTTATCTATCTTTTATTTTGCTTTTTATTTATAATTTTGGTTTCTCATATAAGAGAAACTATGCAATAGTTAAGCTGTGTTTCTCATTTATTTCACTTAATATTGTGGTCTGAAGATATATCAATTTTCCTACAAATGACCCATGTTTATCTTCCTTTATGGCAGAGTAG
Organism: Heterocephalus glaber; assembly: GCF_053883595.1. Taxonomy (NCBI): domain Eukaryota; kingdom Metazoa; phylum Chordata; class Mammalia; order Rodentia; family Bathyergidae; genus Heterocephalus; species Heterocephalus glaber. The sequence continues at coordinate 10,615,520 of NW_028258364.1, read as the reverse complement.
TGCTCCATTTTGTATAAATACCAACTTTTCTTTATATGTATGCATACTGCAATGTGATGTTGTTAACTTTTTCAAAAAGATGCCTGGAAGGGGAATAGCTGGGTCAAATGGCATTTATAGTTTTAGTTTTTTGATGACTCTCCATATTGATTTCCTTAGTGATTATACTAGTTTACAGTTTCACCAACAATGGAGAAAGCGTTCCTCCCCTGCCCCACAGCCTCACCAACCTTTGACATTATTTGATTTCTTGGTGAAGGCCATTATTTCAGGCACAAGATGGAATCTCAGTGTTGTTTTAATTTGCATTTCTATAATGGCCAGCGATGTTGAGCATATCCTCATTTATTGTATTTATTGGCCATCTGTACTACTCTGAAGTGTCTATTCATTTCACTTCCCCATTATTTTAGAGGGAGTCTAATTTTGGAGGGTTCTGTATACAGTATATTCCAGATATTAGTCCTCTGTCTGAGGAATGCCTGGCAAAATATTTTTCCCCATTCTATAGGTTTTCATTTCATTCTGTTGGTTGCTTCTTTTGCTGTGCAAAAGTTATTCACTTGATATAATCCCATTTGTTGATTCTTGGTATTATTTCTTGCACAATTGGAGTTCTATTCAGAAAGCCCTTACCTGTCCCTATGTCTTTGAGGGCTTACTCATTTTATTTTCCAGAAGATTAAGTGTTCCTCTTTTAGCATTTAGATCTTTGACCCATTTTTATTTTAATTAAGTATATGGTGAGAGACATTGGTATAGATTCAATCTGCAAGTGAATAGCCAGTTTTCTCGCACTATTTCCAAAAGAGGCTATCTTTCCTCCAGCATTAAGTTTTTATCTCTTTGTGAAAGATCAGGTAGGTATCTGAATGTGCCAAGAGTTGTTTCTACATTGTCTATTTTGTTCCATTGATTCACATGTCTGTTTTGGTTTGAGGGGAGGGATTTAGTTATTTATTTACTTGCCAATACCATACTGTTTTTGTCACTGTAGCTTTGTAGTACAACTTGAAGTTTAGGATTTTGATACCTCCTACTTTGCTCTTGTTACTCAAGTTTGCCTCTGCTATTTTGAGTCTCTTCTGGTTCCATATGAATTTTTGGATTGTTTTCTCCAGTTCTGTGAAGAATGCTGTGGGTATTTTCATTGAGGTTGTGTTAAAACTGTAATCAGTTTTGGAAGTACAGCTAGAAGCTCTTCCTTGTGTCACAGAAGCACCATTTCTCCTTTCCTGATTTGATGACTGACATCCAATAAATAGATTTTCTTTAAGGGCTTCAAATATTTAATTTTATAGACTCCATAAAAGTTAGATGGAAACAAATGGGATTCAGTGGTTAAATCCAACTGTTCTCTCAGCAACTAAGATGTAATTGTTTATCCATTGAAAATTGTTATAATCATTGGGGGCCAATTCATGTCTAGAGGGCTACTGGATTCAGAACTTTATGAAAGAATGAGAGTGATTAAGATCTTCATATGAAATAAAAACTATATATGGTTTACTATACACTTGATTTTTGCATAATCAAGTAAAACTAAATATAAAAGAATGAAGAATCATAAATTAAATGCCTTGTTTTTTTCATAGAAACACAATGAAACCAATTCATTCAGCTACAGACTGGTCTTTTTTTTTGGTTTGTTCTTGTTTTTTCAGCTAAGGGTTGGTATCTTAAATTTTTTTTACCCACATTTATCTGCAATGAGTATGTTCTTTTTGTGTTAGAGAATTTATGACTTTAAAAATCCTTTTTGAAAAGGTAGTTGCTTATATTTCACTTTAGAGTCTAGGCTTTTATGAATTGTGTTTCTAAGGAGACTTTAGTTTCCTTTCTTTTTTCTCTCAAAAACAACTGCTACCTGTGACATGTGAATGTGAATGATTTCTCTCCTACTCTCTGTGGGTCTTGCATCTTCTCGAGGTTAGGTTGAACATTCTGCATTTTTAGTCCACTTTCCTCAGTGAAATGCTTGCTATTTATTCTCCCTGCATATGAAGAAGAGAAATGTTATATTCTGGGTCCAGAACAATATTGCATAATTGAAGTCTAAACTAAAACATATTCCCCATGTGGATGAATTATACATTTCATTAAATTTCCTGACAGATTAATATAGGCTATAATCTATAAACAGATACTGTAGATATTACTGGTTAGCTATTTGCAATTATTTGCTATTAAAAAACTTTTACTGAAATATCTATTTAAATTTCTTAGCCATCCATTCCATCTTACATGTATAGACATAAAGTAAGCCATGAATTTAATTGATATACATGATATGCTATAAAATATTTCATCTGAAAACTAACATCTTAATAAAATATGTATTAGATAAATAGCATATACATACACATAAGACATTTATGAAGCAAAACTAAAAATATTGTTTTAATATATGATTGTCAATAACTATAAGATTATGGCTTTACTTAATAGAGGTAAAATGGAAATTCACGATGAAAATAGAAAACTCCACATTAAACACAGTTATTCATCTGCTTCAGTGTAAACTTCATTTCAAAAAAGGCATCATAAAAATTACTCTTTCCATCTTCCATACTTTAGCTGCAAGGATTGGTGGTAAATTAAAAAAAGAAAAAAGAAAAAAACATGTTCAGGCCTGGTTACAAATTAAAATACCCTCTCTTATTTAGAAAGAGTAAATTACTTCTGGGATGAAAGTACTGAATAATTCCTAGGTAGCATGTTCAGTCTTTGTGATAACTTCTTAATATAAATCACACATTTTAATGTGTTAGCTTAAATTTCTATGCATTCTTTCATTCATTTTTGCTAGTTTTATAAAGTACATGGCAAACACTTAGCAGTAATGGTTTATGTTACTGAAAGTTATTGAAAAGATCAGCTTTTTTAACAACTTAAAAAGTAGGGTGAAGTTGTGCTCATGTAATAAAGAAATGATTCATGCAAAAATAAGATATTTTAAATTCAAAACACTTTTAATTCTAAAAGATTTGCTTGAATATCCTCAAAAAAGAAAACAAATAAAAAATAATCATTTTCAGCCTCTTCAAGGAAAATAAATTTTATGTAATTTCCATCATGAATCTTGGTAGCATCATTCCCATTCTTACCTTCACATAATCAAACACAATGTCTTACACATAGTGTACTTATATTACACTGGGTAATATAAGAGCTATAATTAGGGCAAATTCAAGAAAATATGCTATTTTCTTCTTCTAAGTCCAGTGACAATGACAACAAATCTACTAACTGCAGCAGGGAAGAAAAAACAGGAAGGGAAAATATGAACCATCTTGGAAACCAAATCAAAAGGTCCTATGAGAATACATTAATCATTAGACTGCATCAGAATGAACCATACTGAAAATAGAAAGTACAAAAATAAACAGTATGATAGTCATTACAATCACTCCAATGACTTGAAAAACTCCCAAGCTTCATGCAAGTCCTGAAGGAAAACTAAAAATTACTCATGAAGCAAGATGAAGACAATTTCTCATATAAAGTAAGCTTCATTAGTTAAAAAGAGAAAAAAGTTTCCAAGCAAATATTGTTAAGGAAATAAAGAATTTAGTACTCAGTCGGGTTCTGCAATTTCACCATAGATATTACAAAATCAATATAGTCACATCTTTGTGATATCAATTTGGTTCCCATACTTTTTATAACAGAGGCACGCACTACGTAGGAGATACAATAATAGTTAATGACTGTTACTGGTTGCAAAGCACCATTTTCAAAATTCTCAGGAATATTTCTAATTGTAGATACTCAAATTGATACTCAATGAGAAAAATAAAAATGAACAATTAATCTTTCTAACATAACTCAATTACTGAAGAAGTGTACAGATTCAAAAGACGTTTTGAAGATTTTTCTGCTTTCAGAACTGACAAAGGAAAAACTGAAAGACCAGAAAAACTGCTTTTAAGCTAGGTTACCAATGAATCATTGTGCAATACTGAACCTCACCTCTTTAGTTTTCATCTTTGCTAAAATGAACATGTTAAACTAGATAATCCTCTCTAAATACAATTTTCTTATTATAAAACTTTCACTACATAAATTTAAAGATGTAAAAATTACAGTAATCATCCAAGTGATATGATTAGTACAGTCTGGCTGTCTAGGTGACCTAGACATATCTTTTGGAACACAAATCTATTGTCCTAAACAGAATTTTTACATGACCATTTTAGCCATGTAATTCTTAAAATTATCCTTTAAATTAATTCTGGATACACAGAATCAGACACAGTGCAGTTCAGCTCTTCATAAGGTTAAACTTTGTCCCTGCCTGCAATGATTAGGAATATTTTTTTTAATTTCTGGAAATACTGATATATGCCATGGTATCAATAATCCTATCTTTGTGTCCCATCCTCCCAGATACTTATTGTTGCCTTTGGAAACCATATGACAGCAGATATCTTTCTACATTAATCTTAATATACCCAACCTACACATGATTTCTTCTGAAATAGACCTTTTCATTGTAAGTAGTGCCTGAGAAACAGCAACCACCTTTCTGTGGTGAGTATATTGCTAACTTTATGTTTAATATAATGGAAAAGAATCCATGTCTATCCGAATAAAAACAAGTGACTTAAGGAATAAGGAATCACATATAATTCTTAATGATAAAGTCAGTCATTCAATTAACTTTTTCTTTGACCTGTGATCTAAAAGTGGTGGATTCTTCACGCAAGTAGAGCTTATCAGAAATAATTAAATGATACATCCAATAGGCTTGTTACTAGCCAGTGCAAGAGAAAATCAAGCTGGATGGAGGAAGTCACTGGAGCAAGATAGGAATACGTTCTCATCTGTGGACTAGAGATGGAACTAGTGAATGTGTTTCAGCAAATGGTTGGAACAGCACTACTCAAAGCCAAAGTACAAACACAGTGCAAGACCACATACAAAATTTTTTATTTTCTAGTGGTCAAACACAGGAAGAAAGTAATGAAATTCATGTTAATGATGTGTCTTGTTTAAACTGATATATACAAAATATCACTCTAACATATAGCAAATATGTTTGAAGCATGGAGATGTTTTACATTTTCTAGTAAGTCTTTTACACCCACTGAGTACTCTGTACTCGCAGCATATTTCCATTTGGATAGTCACTTGCAATCTACCCAGTAGCTGCATATGACAAGTGAAGATTGAAATAGGGTAGCAGGGGTCTGGATAACAAGGTCAAGTCCTCATGCATCAGTTGTGTCCCTCCAGTCTGAATACATGCACACAAGCAGAGCTTTCTCTCCTCCACCACTAGACATGCTATTCCAGAGATTTCTGTATGAGATAAATATTAAGTTAACTCCAGAAGACAGCTAAGATGGTTATTATTGTTATTTCTTCCTGAAATACAAAGGGCACATTGTTTATCAACACTAAGTGGACAGAAATAAAAACAAGATTTCTGCTTACATTCTCTAGCCTGACCTGACTTTAGATATGCAAAGATGGTTTGAAGATTTCATGGGTATTGTATGACTCTACGGCAGATGGTAATCTTCCAATGATCAATGCAGATATAATTTTAAAAAGTATTTTATAATCATATCTACTTCTGTAGTCTCATTATTCCAAAGCCATTTGTTGCATAAGTATTTATTAGGCATCTGTTATGTGCTAAGTTTTGTAATTAACAATAGGAATGTTTAAAAACTCCTGCTGTCTTGGAATACATATTATAACAGAAGGAATATACATAACATAAAAAAAGTTACATGACAGAAATTTTATCATTTTGCACTTGGACTGCATCTACAGGCTTATTAGAAACAGGCTCTTTCTGGCTGTCCCTAAAACATAGGTACTTAACAAAATTTTGATAACTAAATAGCAGTAAGTGAAGACAGCTCAGTCATCCTCTGTCATCTGCATGACATCCACCAAAACATAAACTTATCCCGTTGAATCGCGGCTGTTGCCAGTATCTCCAAATTAGCATGCATCATGCATGGAGACATCTTCATCTTAGTTGCCTTAATGGATTACTTGACCTACCGGAGCTGTCATTCACCACATATCTCACCACACACACTTACTTCAGCTTTACTGTCTCTCACTCTATTCCACTCCTAGGAGCACATGTACATGCAGGTGTACCTTCATGACTACTTGGGGGTCACAAAACTGATGAAGCTCCATGAGATACCTTCAAATAATGCTACTATCTTGCTCCCTTGCTTTGATGCCTCCCAGTCTTTAAATGAGAATAGGACCACAGGTTCATCATACCTGTGGATCTAGAGATCTTGCTCTCTCTTATTATTCTCAGGAATTTACCAGGAAAGTGTGAAGAGCACATATAAGAGCAGAAATCTTTCAAAACCTTCAGCTGTATCTTTCATGCTTTTACATTTACCCAAAGAGGGTTTTTATCTCATCTTCTCTGAGGAAAGAAATTGTTTTTATGTGAATGAGCAAATGAAATATTTTAGTCTAATTCCTTAAATGATGCATAGACTTTTTACACAAATGATTTCATTCTGCCTAGGGGAACCTTACACATTAAGAAATGATATTGTTTTTCTTTCTGTTTTAATACCTATTTATAATTGTTGAATTTGTTAATACACTGAAAATAAAAAGGAGGGAAAGCAGTAAAACCATGTTAACTCATATTTATTTTTTCACAAGGTGGCTGGCTGTACTTTCTGCTCTAAGTAAACTTGATGAAAGAAAAAAAAAAAGCACTACGCAGTTCAACATAGTAACTGCAGGAGAATAAATAAAACATTTATATACCTTATCTTTGTTCTTAACCTATTCACCTGTATATATTGCCCTGTAGGTGTACATTATACTATGCACCTAAAATTATGACTTTTCCTATTAACAGTTTTTAACATGTGCTTGTACAATAGATGAATAAGATAACAATAATGTACTGTATACTTCAGAATTCTAGGAGAAAGGATTATGAATGTTTTCAACCATAAAGAAATGATAAATGCTTGAGGAGGTAGATATGTTTAATCCAACTTAACATTACACAACATATATCAGAACATATTATGCCATTGATATGTATAATATTTTATGTATTAAACAATAAATTTAAATGTTAAAAAGTATTTTAAAAAGCAATACAAAAATGATGCACATCTGAAAGCCTTTAATGTTGAGGAAGTTAAAATATAAAGCATTGCGAAAGATAGGGCACAAGACTGCTCCGCATGAACAGAGCTGAGCTAAACCCCGATGAGCGGGATCAAAGGCAAAGCTGGGAAAATAATTGCAGGAAGAGATGGAGGAAGCACAGGTGTCATCTGTCCTAAAGGAGGCTGTAGAGGACTAGGATGCTGGCCGTAAAGCTGTCACAGAGAGTCGCTACCTACCACCAAGTCCTGCTCACGGGAGCAGGAAACAGCCATCAGTGTCAACGCTAGCGACACAATTTTCCCCGTTAACTGTAATGACGATTCCTCTGCTCTCCTTTAAGATATCCCAAATGCCACATTTCTCCACATTCACTTACATCAAGCAAGCTTAATAACAATTTTCAAAATAAGTTGTTACCTATTTGCCACAAAATTGTATTTATTTGTAATCTAAATCACTAAATTGTGATAGGATGTTATGTTTTTATTAAGTCTGTTTCTTGTAAGACTATGTAAGCTTTGAGTCCTACTTCGATGGACTTTTTTGCATAAAGTTCCATGTTATAGCGATTTTTAAGGATTAGTGATTTCTGTGGGAGAAATGAGTCTACATTTAAAATTCTGAGATATATTTCTTTTTTCCAGCACTATATCCTTTTGGATCTGTCCTGTTGAATTATCAAGTTATCCTAAGGTCTAAGATGTTAAGACGTAATAAAGCTGTGTGGTATAAATAATAATTAACTCATAAACTTTAATTTATATTAGGATATGTGGATTATAGGCATCAACATGTCAGAATTAGGACACTCAATTTATTCTAAAAATATTCAACCCTTTATTTTTATAACATTAAGAATTGCTTCCTTAATCTTTTGATGAGAAAGAGCTGCATTAGGTTTTTCTAAATTCTTTAAGGTTGTGGAAAAGATGAAGTTAGTACTGATCATGCCATTCCTGAAGGACTGGGAGAGGGTGTAAAATGGGACATAAAAATGCAGACAGAAAAGAAATAGCCACAGAGTGAATAGAATAAGAAGAAATAATTCACAACAAGAAGAAAAGAGGATATCATGGATTTCTAGTCCGAGTTCATATGTGCTTGAACTGTCAGCAGACTGGAAGAAATGGAAATGACAGTAGTTGATATCCTTCATATACATGAAAGTTAGCATTTGAATATCACACTAGAGTTTTGAATATGTATTAAACAGCCATCATTGCCCTTAACTCTTTAGGTTAAACAGTATACACATCATTTGACACTTAGTCAAATTCACACCAGTTCACAAGACCAAAGCCATGACAAATTCCAAATTTCAGCTCCTTTCTCAGCCACCAGAGAGGCATCACTTGACCTACTAGAAGCCTTCTCTGCCATAATTAAGTCACAGGTAAAACGCCATAAAAGTTCATAGCCAGAGTCTAAAACCTTTAGTGATAACTTTCATCAAGTTTTTTTCTTCAGAATGTCTAAAGTAACATATATTACTTTCCCATCTTAACTGAAACTCTTTGTTTCTTCCTTCTTAGTAAACAAACAAAGATACCATTAAGCCCTTCTCAATTAAAATAGATGTGCTCAGATATTTTTAAAATTTCAAATAGTAATGTAAGAACTCCACCAGTATAGGGGAACTATATTCTTAAAATCTTAGCTATTCTCCCTACTGAAGACAGATGTAAAGACACAAAAATGTGCAGTTCATTCAGCTTCTCACTTTACAGCCAGATATTTAGTGTTGGCAAAGTCTGCACACAACAGAACAATTGATTCAGCCAACTCAGCAGCAAAAACAAAAAGTCACAACTGGCTGTGAGTTATGCACACCAAAAATCATAATGACAATTTTGATCATCAACCAGTTATGAAAGAATCTTGAAACTACAGCCTAATCAGCACACAGCAAAATTCTTACATCATAGATGCCCTTGCCTATTCCAAATAATTCTATAGCAATTGTAGAAAAGAGAAGTCTATTTTTGAATGCTATCATGTATTGGGAAAAAAAATCTGGGATGATTAAGTCTTCTGGCATGTATTTTAGCTATTACAGCTGTTTGCAATATATATGTGCTACATCTATATTTGAAATCTCTGCTGTTGCCATTCACCATCTGCCCAAAGATGGGTGAAAATGCCTATGTTTTTTGTTCATTGCTTATGAAACTGTACGTAGCAATTTGCTAAACCTGTATTGCTTTTTCTAGCCTTTTCCAAGCATCTAATCAATATCCTTGAAATGTTAGAGTAAGAACTTTATAGTTTCTTAAAGACACAGAGGTAACTTGGCTTTTAAATTAAAAGACATGTGGGACACCTCTCAGGGTAATTTTGACTACCAAATTGCTATTAACTATTCCATAATACCCTAACTACTCAGAAAACTGACTTTTAGCAATCTTACATCTTGTACTACTGTGGAGAGAAAACCAACAATACACTATCACAAGTCCCAGAGTCAAAAGTATCCCTTGTGCATGGGTATTTAATAGTGGAATCCTTATCTCCTCCCACTTTGGTCAATTTTCTTATAACATTTTCACACCGTTGGCCTCCAATATTAAGACTTCAGTAACTTATAAGATTAAGTAGAAGTGAAATTTTTCCTAGAGACAAAAAGATAGAAGAGAATCTAGATAGTCCATGTTAGGTTAGCAAATAGAATTAAAAGATGGTTTGTATTTTATCACAATCATATTATAACCTATCATAATATAATTGAATTGTGCTATAACTCATCATAAGAAAAAGAACATAATCTTCCTGCTTCATTTGTAAAGTTTATTGTATTCAGTTGCTCCTATTTATAGTTTAAAAAGAAAATTATTCTAACTTAAAACAATTTTATCAAAATTGCTAAAAATGTATAAACATGGGGAATTTAGAGATTAAGCTAAAGTTGCCAGTAATATATACTGACTTCTGTGAAAAGATGGCTATAAGCAGACACTGTAATTTAAAAAATCACTTCTATCATATAATTACATAGAATATCATTTCATTAACATTCATTAAATAAAACCATGTAGATTAAATTAGAGTTCAAAATTCCAATCTCAAGGACTGTGCTTAAAACAAAAAATCCAGACACATAATCTAAAACTAAATTCACCAGAACAGCGGATGGTTCTTATGAATACACACAAAGCAAACTTTTAGGAGACAACTGAATTTTGACCACTCACTTTCTTCTGTTGGGGTAGAAATACTTCTGAATAAATACTTCAAAGTGTGATTGCTCTATAACATCTCAGTTGATTCTGTATCTTCAGGATTATTTGTTTTCCACATTACATGAATCACTTGAGATCTATGTGTGCATTGACCAGTGATCCATTCTTCTCTATATATTCTGCAACAATTATTTCTTTATAAAAATATTTTCACACTCAGACCATTAATACCTATAAGTATTGTCTAAGCCTGCATTTGAAAAGAAATGTTAAAACTTGTAACTGAAGACTCAATATAATATGCTTCAACTTATCTTTGTAAGCAGACAATTTCCTTCTTCACTGTCTTCTTAACAAGATAGTCATAACTTGTACCTAGCTTATAGTCATAGACATAATTTCACTGTTCAGCAGATAACACTACAGGCACACTTTCATCTTTGCCAACTTTGCAATGGTCGCAGGGCTTATTCCATAATCAGTTTACTGATAAGCCTATCTGATAAAATATAATATTAGTTTTCTTCCTTTTCAGAATTCAAGGATTTCTGGTTTAAAGGTCAAGAAATATTTGCCCTTTTAAAATATGAATTTATTTATAACTATTCTTTACCAGTCTTGGTTCTGGAATTATTCAAGATTTGACCATTAAATAAGAGAAAGTTAAAAATACCACATAAATTTTTTAAAAGTTTGTATCAAGTAAGGATAATAAAAAGTTCAGTTTCAGCATGTATATTCTAGATAGGCCTTGCTTGAACCTCTCCTTTACAATAATTTCGTGTTTATTACAGCCATCAAAGACACTTAGCATATGATATAAAGATGCTCAGAATAGTGACTGCTTCACTGAAAATGCTCTATAAATCTTTGCTGAACCAAAATGAAACAAACCATGATATACTCTAAGCAGATAAATGACAATATAGCCTAATATTTGCTTAAACATAGGTCAAATAAGTCGTTATGGGAAAACAGAGTGGGTACAAATTAATGCTGAATGGAGATTTAGGAAGGTTTTACTAAAAATGTTGCATTTGAACACATTCATAAAACATTAATTTAGAACCTGAGAGAAATCTAAGGGGGAGAAAATATGAAAAATATTACCACCACTGGCTCTGTGTAGGGATTTGTTTTACTTTCTGCCTTTAAGTTTCTGATTATCATTATTAATCACTGTTGAGTTGGTAGCATTACTTGGTATTGTTACAATCATAATTATCATTTTAGCAAAAGACATTGTGAAAAGATTGAATCTGAGAACAAAAGTAGAAAAGCCTCTATGTGTATGGTAGTCCTTATGAAGCGTATTCCCTTTGTACTTCAATAGAGCCTGCTCAGTCTTAATGTTGGATGCCAACCATATATTAGGAGTGAATCTCATTCCGTCACTTGCTGCTTGAAACCTGTCAAGATGCTGCCATTACTTGGATAAAAATCCAAACCACCGAACAGGATTTAACAGGCCAGTGATGAAATGGAATAGCCTCCTACCTTCTCCTCCTCAGCCTCTTTGTTTGCCTGTCCCTACTTAATAAGCTGCAGAAATAATGAACCTCTGTGTTTATTTTCTTTTCTTCCTGCATGTCTAAGGTTTTTGCTTGTTTGATTGTTCTTAGTATTGTAGAGTTAAAATCTATGAAACTAGACTACCTGGTTGGAACATGATCCACGACCTCCTAGATGTAAGACATTTAAATACTTATATAAATATTCTGGATCTCGATTCCCCTCCTGTTAAATTGAATGTAATATGATTGTTGCAAGAATTAACCTAGATAATATATGTCAAGTACTTCAAACATTACCTGCTCACATAAGTATGCATTTTTATACAGGCTAGCTGTTGTGATTATTATGTTATTCTAGAAAGTAATAAAGATATTTATTGCATAAATGAATCTAATTACTAGTTAGAGAGATGGACTAACAGAGAAAATGGCATGGTGTTTGAGAAGCTGAATTTAAATGCTAGTTTACATCCGTGTGTGTCTGAGTTGTATCACACATGTGCACACATTCAGAAAACATAAGCACAGGCATCTAAAGCTGTTTTGAAAAAAAATGTCCTTTCTTAAATTGTAAGGTCCAAAACATTTCAAAGAAAAGAAGGAGGCAGTCCTTGTGAACAAAGATTGCACAATGAACCATATCCTCTTAAGAAGGAGTAGAGATGTGCAACACATTTCAGAATTCCTCATAAAAATGTTTGAGATAAACACATTTCAGGACACAAAACAGTGAGCTAGAACATTTTATTTACGTGACGATTTTCACATGAAGAGTTCTGCCATCTCCTGTACTATGTGGGCTTGCATGAATTGTCAAACCTTACCTACAACACAGCCATTTGTCACATTTCATACATGCACAGTACCATCTTCTTCTCCATTCTACACTCCACTCTTCTTCATTCTAAGCAACACTGCTATCAAACTCTGGTATTGATCATCAATGCCTCCAAATTGTGAAATCCTAAGGATTCATATATTACATCCTTATCGTACAAGATTTTCCAGGTTTTCTAGATTTTGAAACCCCCCAGCCTCCTGGCTTTTCTCTTATCAAACACTCCAGGATACTCCAATACCTTCCCAACCTCTTTCTCTTTCATTCATTTTTCCTTTCCTAATAACATGCAAATACTTCCCTCATAGTTTGGCTCTGATGCTCATCCCTCTTTCTGAACTCTCTTCCTGGATAGTCACACCAGTTGCCATGATGCTAAATATCACGATTATGCTGAAGATGTCTAGATGTGTATCTTCACCCCAAACCAGTAACTCTGTTAGCTATGTCAGAATATTTCAAACTTACCGTGTCTCAAGTGAACTTTGCATTATACTTCCCACATACGAATCCTTTATCTAGGTAGGATTTCCCTTCTACACAAACAATATCATTATCTATTTACTTATTCATTTTAAAAATCTAGAAGTCATTCTTGTTTCTTCCACATCCCTTTTACTTTATCCCCTTATACAATCACCTAATAGCATCTATGAATTCTACCTCCAGAACGTTTCTCTAATCCAAATTTTTTCTCTCTTTTCACTTCCACAATCATACTGGTTCAAACTAAAACTAGACCTCACTAAAATTACTGCAATAGTCTTTCACTTGATCTTTCTGCTCTACATTTGTATATTTCTTACACATGACAGTCAGGGCGATTTTTAGAAATATAAATTAAATCATGTCTCTGCCATGTTTTAAATGTTTCAGGAGCTTCCTGGATCATTTAGAAAATAAAATCTGAAAGCCCTGTCTTGCCCTGGAGGATCCAGTATGATCAAATACCTCCTAGCTCTGCAAATTTTAGATTGGTCATTCTCCTTGATCACTACATTGGTCTCCTCTGAGTTCCTCAAACTAATCAGCCTCTCCTTGCTGTGATGCTTTCACATCTGCTGCTACTCCTATCTAAAATTATCTTTTCATTCTTGACATAACTGAATTCTCATCCTTCAGATCTTAGTATAATTGTACAAATTTTTATATTCCATAGCAGACATACTTACAAAGATGGCCACAGTTTATACCCTAAAAACATCATCTTCTTATAGTAAGATTGACAGTCCTTCCATCAAGTTGTGGGAAATTTATACTCTCCCCTTGACTAAGGGTGGTTTTGTTACTTCAGGGTAAACAATGACATTTTGCAACTTCTGCAGCTTCTGAGGCTGGATTATAAAAAGCAAAGTAGCTTCTGAATACTTCTCTGGGGTGGCTCACTTTTAGAATTCCACCATCAAGCTATGAGGAAGTCCAAGTAGGCATGATGAAGCCTGCAGGAAAGGAACTCATACCCAGGCTACCAACTATGGCCAAGTTCCAGGCTGACAAGCTGACCAACTTGTCCACTATATGATACAACATGTAGGAGGATTCTCCAGGCTTCACAGCCCATCTCAGCCCTGGAGCAGTCTGTAGTCCCCTTTGCCAAGCTCTGTCAAAATTTCAGAGTTATAAATAAAATAAATAATTGTAGTTAATTTAATTTGCCAAGTCATGAGATGGATTTATGCAGCAATAGATAACTGAAGTAGTTTCTCAATGAAGCTTTCCCTGATAATGTCATGAAAAACTGCAATTTCACATTAAACTTCATCAAGGAAATCTGTCTACTTCTCTCATAACATGTCTCAATTTGTAACTATATAGCCCTCCAATTTTCAGTTATTATGTTTTATAAATTTCATGAGGACAAGTAATATATTTATTTTCCCTACAATATACAAATGTATGTCTCCATCAGCAATTGACAATATGCACTTGTTCTGAAACATCTGATAAATACATACAGTGAAAGGATGTGTCTTCGGGACTGTGTCCGCTAGTACCTCCTGAAATGTTCAAGTCCAGGACCAGATAATTTAAGTGTTTAAATTCATTGTGTCTTATAAAGTAACCACTGTAGACCTCAGGCTTCTCAGGCAACATTGTATCTGTCACTTCTACTGAGGTCCTTCTCTCTCTCACTCTCTCTCTCTCTCTGCTTGTTTCTCTTTTTTTCTTAAATTATTTTATTGGTACATTTTAGGTATACAACACAAGAACATTTCCATTGGGAACTTGTACCTTTACATGATGCATCTTGGTTATTATTTTTTCCCCATTCCTAGCCCTCCCTTCACCACCTCCACCCTTCCCTATTTACAAAGACTTTATCTCCATTTTTTCCATTTCTCAGCATTTTTCCTTTCCTTTCCTTCCTTTCCCCTGCCCCTCCCACTACCCCTACCCCTTTGGACCTTTTCTTCCTATTTTGCATTATCAATTATTCATTCTAGTCATTGGTACATTTTAGGTATACAATATAATAATATTCATCATTGCAAATTTGCACCTTTACATAGTCTCTCTTGGTTCTGATTTTTCACCCTTCCCCTGCCCTCCCTTCAACCCCTCCATTCCTCCCTATTTACAAAGATTTTGTTCCTATTTTTCCATTTTCTCATATTAATCCCATTCCCTTCTTTCCTTTCCCCTACCCCTCCCACTTCCTTCCCCTTTGCCCCTTTTCTTCCTATTTCACATTACCTATTATACATTTTAGTCCTTATTTACACTTTCAGTTTCTCACACCAGAGAAACTATTTGGTATTTATACATGTGTGTCCTATTTATATCACTTAAGAGTATCGCCTCAATGTGCATCCACTTAGCTATAAATGTCTCTAATTTCTCATTTTTTATGGCTGAGTAGTACACCATTTTATTAAACACACACACACACACACACACACACACACACACACATTTTCTTTATCCAGTCTCCAGTTGATGGGCATTTGGGCTGTGTCCAAGTTTTAGCTATCACAATCTGTGCTGCTATGAACATGGGTGCACATATATCACTGTGGTATGATTCTTTTAATTCTTTGGGGAAGATCCCCAGCAGTGGAATATCAGGGTCAAACGGGACTTCCAGTCCTAGTTCTTTGAGGTATCTCCATACTGATTTCCACAGGGGTTGCACCAGTCTACACTCCCACCAGCAGTGGAGCAGGGTTCCTCTTTTCACACAGCCCGACCAGAATGTGTTATCGGTTGATTTCATGATAGCAGCCTTTCTCTCTGGAGTGAAGTGGAATCTCAGTGTTGTTTTCATTTGCACCTCTCAAAAGACCAGTGATGTTGAACATTTTTTCATGTATTTATTTGCTATTTCTATTTCTTTGTCTGAGAAATGTCTGTTCATTTCAGATGCCCATTTTCAGATTGGGTCTTTAAATTTGGGAGGTCTGATCTTTTTGAGTTCTTTATAGATTTGAGATAGTAGACCTTTGTCTGAGGAAAAGCAGGTGAAGATTTTTTCCCACATTGTGGGTTGTCTCTTCACACTGTTGGTGGTTTCTCTTGCTGTGCAGAAGCTTTTTAATAAGAAGAGATCACACTTGTCAAATGTTTGTGCTAGTTCATGGGCAACTGAGGTTTTGTTCATAAAATCTTTTCCTACACCGATGTCTTCAAGAGTTCTACCTAACCTCTTTTCCAGTTGGTTCAGCGTTTCTATTTTAATATTTAGAACTTTAATCCATTTCAATTTTAGTTTAGTACATGGTGAGAGATATATAGGTCTAGTTTTACTCTTTGGTAAGTTGAAATCCAATTCTTCCAGCACCATTTATTAAAGAGGCTATCTTTCGTCCAGTGAAGGTGTTTGGCTCCTTTATCGAAGATGAGATGGCTGAGTGTGTCTGGCGTTGTTTCTGCATCTTCTAATCTGTTCCACTGGTCCTCAGGTCTGTTTCTTTGCCAGTACCATGCTGTTTTTATCACAGTAGCTTTGTAGTATAGTTGCAAGTTGGGGAATGTGATACCCCCTGCCATGTCTCTGTTAACCTAGAATTGCTTTTGCTATTCTGGGTCTCTTCTTGTTCCAAATGAATTTTTGGATTGTTTTCTCAAGGTCCATGAAGTATGCTGCTGGGATCTCAACTGGAATTGCATTACATCTGTATAGCAGTTTTGGAAGTATGCCCATTTTCACTATATTAATCCTTCCTACCCAGGAGCAGGGGATGTCTGTCCATTTTCTGATATCATCTTCAATCTCTCTTTTCAGAGTGCCATACTCTTCAGAGAAGAGGTCTTTGGTTTCTTTCATTAGGATGATTCCTAGGTATTTCAGTTTTTTGAACGCTATTGTGAAAGGAATTGTTTGCCCTATTTCTCTCTCAGGGAGTCTGTCATTTGTATAGAGGAAAGCTATTGATTTTTGTGTGTTGACCTTGTAACCAGCTACTTGACTGAATTTGGTTATTAAGTCTAGAAGACTTTTGGTGGAGTTCTTGGGGTCTTCTATATACAGTATCATGTCATCTGCAAATGATGATGATTTGACTTCTTCATTTCCTATGTTTATTCCTTTTATTTCTTTCTCTTGTATAATTGCCACGGTAATGTTTCCAAAACTATATTGAACAAGAGTGGTGATAGTGGACATCCTTATCTTGTTCCTGATTTTAGTGTGAAGGATTTCAGTTTGGGACCATTTAGAATGATATTGACTGTTGATTTTTCATAGATAGCTTCTACCAGTTTGAGGTAGAGACCATCTATTGCAATTTTTTGTAGGGTTTTTATCATAAATGCATGTTGGATTTTGTAAAATGCTTTTCCTGTGTCTATGGAGATAATCATATGGTTTTTGTCCTTGACTTTATTGATACAGTGTATTACATTGATTGAATTGTGTATGTTGAACCATCCCTGCATCCCTGGGATGAATCCCACTTGATCACGGTGTATGATCTTCTTGATGATCTTCTGCATTCTATTTGCCAGTATCTTATTAAGGATTTTTGCATCTGTGTTCATTAGTGAGACTGGCCTATAGTTCTGTTTTTCAGTTGGGTCTTTCTCTGCTTTGGGGATCAAGTTGATGCTTGCTTCCAGGAATGAATTTGGCAGTATTGCTTCCCTTTCAATTTCATTGAAGAGTTTAAACAGTAGTGGCAGCAGTTCCTCTCTAAATGTCTTGTAGAATTCAGCAGTGAAGCCATCAGGGCTGGGCTTTTCCTAGTTGATAAGTTTTTAATTATGTTTTCAGTTTCATTGGTTGATATTGGGTTGTTTAGAATTTTTAGGTCTTCTTCATTCACCTTTGGTAATTCATATGTATCTAGGAATCTGTCCATTTCTTCTGTGTTGTCCATCTTATTGGCATATAGGTTCTGGAAGTAGGTATTGATGATCCTCTGGATTTCTTCTGGGTCTGTGGTAATTTCACCCTTTCATTCCTAATTGCATGGACTTGGGCCTTTTCTTTCCTTTTTCTGATAAGTTTGGCTAAGGGTTTGTCAATTTTGTTGATTCTTTTGAAGAACCAACTCTTGGCTTCATTGATTTTTTGTATTGTTCTCTTAGTCTCCATTGCATTGATTTCTCCTCTGATCTTTATAATTTCCTCCCTTTTATGAACTTTGGGGTTGGCCTGCTCTTCTTTTTCTAGAAGCTTGAGGTTCAGCATCAGGTTGTTTAATTGGGCTCGTTCTGTTTTCCTAAGATGTGTATTCACTGCTATGAATTTCCCTCATAAGACTGCTTTCATTGTGTCCCACAGATTCTGATATATTGTATTGTCATTGTCATTCAATTGTAGGAACTGCCTGATTTTGTCTTTAATTTCCTTTGTGACCCATTGGTTATTCAGAAGTGTGTTGTTCAATTTTCATGTGTTTATGAAATTTTTTGAGTTTCTTTTGCTATGGATCTCCAATTTCATCACACTATGGTCTGATAATATATAAGGGATAACTTCAATTCTTTTGCACTTACTTAAACAAGTTCTATGTGTGAGTATGTGGTCTATTTTGGAGAATGACCCATGTGCAGCTGAGAAGAATGTGTGTTCTGATTTTATGGGGTGGAACACTCTGTAAACATCTGTTAATTTCATTTGTTCAGGAGTTCAATTGAGTTCTAGTATTTCATTACTTATTTTTTGTGTAGTTGACCTATCTATTTGTGATAGTGGGGTATTGAGGTCCCCCACTACAATTGTATTAGTGCATATATGACTTTCCATGTCCCTTAGTATTTGTTTTATATAGTTGGGTGCACTAGTGTTTGGTGCATAGATATTTATGATTGTCATCTCTTCCTCTTGGATTCTTCCCTTTACAAGGATGTAGTGTCCTTCTTCATTTCTTTTAATCAGTGTTGGTTTGAAATCTACTTGATCTGCCAAGGGGACAGCTACTCCGACTTTTTTTTAGGTTCCTGTCGCATGGAGTATTGTTTTCCACCCTATAACTTTCACTCTATGAGTTTCCTTTTGAATGAAGTGTGTTTCTTGTATGCAGCATATTGTTGGATTTTGCTTCTTGACCCATTCTGCCAGGCTATTTCTTTTGATTGGTGAATTGAGGCATTTAACATTGATGGTTATACCTGAAACATATAGACTTGTCATTGCCATGACTTTTTGTTTTTGTTGGGTCTCCCCCTTTACATTTAGTTTCTTGTCATGCCAGATGGGTTCATTCTGCTTTGCTTCCTGGGGTTGTGATCCTCAATGTCTGTTCTTAGGATATTGTGTAAAATTCTTTGGAGTGCTGGTTTGGTATTCACGAAGTTCCTAAGGTGCTCTTTGTCATGAAAGTATCTTATTTCTCCATCCATTTTGAAAGATAGTTTTACAGGGTACATCACTCTGGGTTGAAGGCTGTTTTCTTTTAGGGCTTGGAATATGTGACTCCAAGCTCTTCTTGCCTTGATGGTTTGTGTTGAGAAGTCTGCTGTGATTCTGATGGGCTTTCCTTTGTATGTGATTTGTTTCTTTTCTCTAACTGCTTGTAGAACTTTGTTCTTCTGTTGTGTTTCTGGAATCTTAACAATTATATGCCTATGTGTAGGGTTTTTTTGATCAAGGCTATTTGGAGTCCTATATGCCTCATTTATCTGTAGGTCAAGTTCTTTTCCCCTGCTTGGGAAGTTTTCTGCCATTACTACTATGAAGAGTTTTTTCATGTCATCTGCACTCTCTCCTGTTTCTTCATTGACTCCAATCAGTCTTATGTCATTCTTCTTTCCATTGTCTAGCAGCTGCTGGATTGATTTCTCATGTTCCCTTAGAATTTTGAAGCAATTTTTCTTTTCCTGGTCACTAATGGCAATCTTATCTTCTATATCTGAAATTCTGTCCTCACATTGGTTCATTCTGCTGTGTAGACTTTCAGTGGAGTTTTTCATCTCCTGGAAATCTATTTGCATTTCTTTTTTCCATTTGTTTCCTGTGTTGGGATTCCATCATGTTCCTCAGCTCCTCTCTAGATTTATTAATCATGTCTGGCACTAGGAGCACAATTTCTCCTGTCATCTGAGAAATTATTTCTGATTTCATTTTTTCCAGATCCCCTTTTGTTGCCAGTTCAGTGGGTCCAGGTGGTTGAGTATCAGAGTGTTCCATCTCATTTCCCTTTGTGGTTGCTGTAGGTAATCTGGAAGTCTGGTTTTGAGACTTATTTACGTGTTTTCTCATTTCGACTGGGGCGGGGGCAGGGAGGTGCTGTTTGCACCAGCGTGGCTCACCTCCTCCAAGCTGGGGAGGTGGGACAGGGGCCGGGAGCAGCAGGAGGGATGGTGGCCTGGAAGCCCCTTCCTCCGGGCCAGCAGCAGCAGGACAGAAGGCGGCCCAAAAGCCCTTTCCTCTGGGTTGGGAGCAGCAGGAGGGATGGTGGCTGGGAAGCCCCTTCTTCTGGACCTGGAGCAGTGAGACAGAGGCTCAGAAGCCTCTACCTCTGGGTCGGGATCAGTGGGACAGATAGTGGCCGGGAAGCCCCTACCTCTGGGCCAGGAGCGGCGGGACAGATGGCAGCCTCTCTCTCCTTGTTTCTAAAGGGCAATGATTGCATATGTGTGATGCTTATAAAAGATATGATAAAGGTGATTTGTACTCAGCAGACATCTGTCCCTGTGTTGCTATGGATGTGCTTATAAAATCTAGGTTTATGTCTGTACAATTGCTCTCAAACACATATAGGCTATACCTACAAAAATACGTAAGATTATTTTTCAATTGAACTTTACAAAAGCAAGTGGCTGTTAGATTTTCCCTGCAGGTCTAGTTTGTCAACCCATAATTCAGATAATTCAATTGAAATAAATATTTTATTTCATGTAAGAAAAGAAACTAATAGGATTATATTTCTTCTGACATTGCTTGGATATTTATATATTTTATTTGGCAAAATATGCTTGCTATATTCTTCTTATCAAAAAATTGCAAAGAAATATTTTTACACATCTTCATTTTATACTAAACCAAAATGCTCATTTTGCATCTATTTGCTTTAAAGTTCCATTTCTAAAATGTAACACAGGCTTTGCTTTGGAATAGGACAACCTTCCCGTACTGGTCATTAAACTGTCTCCTCTTCATAATACCATTTTATTTTCACCTGGAATTCTCTTGTTAATGCTTTCTCTATACTAATGAAATAATTATAACATTACACTTTTTATTTTCATTTTTCTCCTCAGAATATCCATCATTTCTAAATACTCCTAAAACATTCACAATTTTTCTTGGAGGTAATTAAAGTAGTAGTAATATTTCAAATTAAGTGTTCTAAAACAACCTTTGATATAAATTTAATAAGACAACTATTATTTTACCATCTAAAAATAAAATCCAATCATCATTGCTAAGATATAATAATATGTTGTATTTACTTACCTTGGGTGAGTTAACATACAATAAATAAAATGCCACATTTCTTTTCCTCTTCTAAGTTCTAAACAACTTTTTAAACATTTAAGTTAAAGGTATATTTAGAAATAAATATTCTTACAATATTTATTATTACTGACAAATGTTTTTTTTCCTTCTGTTTTGAACACTCTATTTGGGATTATATGAAATCAATTTTTTAAATCAGGGTACTATTCGTAGCATATCTCTCTCTCTCTCTCTCCATTCTTGTTTCCTATTTCTAAAGGGCACTGATTCTATCTGTGTGATGCTGATGAAAAAAGTGATAATGACTCATCAGACAATTGTTGTCTAGGATGTGCATATAAAATCTGACCACATGCCTGTAAGATCTCTCTCAAACACACATATACTTGAATATAAAACATAATGGATAAATCAATGGGGGGTAGAGAATCAATCACTGAAGTTATTTGACATTTCACAGGAAAAGAAAAGTTGCAACCTTATTCTTTGACTAAGTATCTTATAAACTGATACAAGAACAGTGTTTGTTGAGCACTGTGAAATGGAAATAGTGACCTCAGGCAATGTAAAGAAAATTCTTTTACTTCTCCACATGTTAAAGAGATAGTTTAATCAATGGCTTCTGTGTACTGTATATAGACATCATCCTCATCATGTTTTTCTGAGGTAGAAATTACCAAAATATTTTCAAACTAATGGCAGTTGAACATATTTCACCTGACATGTTTGTGTTCACCACTTCTATTTTCTCAATTCATCAAATATTTGCCTAGTTCTCCCTTTCCTTTTGCACATGGCAACAAGGACAGAAAACAGTTGTCATGGATAATGGCTGTTCAGATGTATGTGAGTGTGTGTGTGTATATCTCAGCTTAAGTAGCATGGTGTGCCCCAGCACTTACAGGAAGTGAAATAAGGGTCAGTGAAATGTTGGCACCTCCTAGAGTTAAGAGTGTGGCACTGAGGGAAGGAAGGTGAAAATTTACTTACTAACAAGGTCAAGAGGAGATCAAAGATGGAAAGAGGCATTTGTGGCCATATAATTTATCATCCTAACCAAGACACTTCTGAAAGTGAAAGAGGATTGTTAGCAATTATGTCAAGACAATAGAAATAAAATGAGACTGTCCCACACAGAACAAGATGTAAGGTCACCCTAGGATCATTTCACCCCAAGTAGATGTAAAGTCAAGATCAGGGTAAGAATAAGTTATAATAAGAATGGTGATTTCTCAACTGCCATCAGGTAACAGAGATCTAAGTGGCTGTCTTTGGTGATAAATGTGACAGGAGGTGCCATTCTGTGGTGAGGTCACCAGATAAAATACAGGACTCCTGTCACATTTGAATTTCACATGAACAACAACAAAAAAATCTTAGCTATAAGTCTACCTCAAACATTATCTGAGACATATAATATACTCATATTTTTATTTGCTAAACTGGACAACCCTGTTGAGGGCCAACGTCTCTGTTCTTAGGTAAATTTCTATGCCTGAAGAGATCAGCAACCAGGACTGTCTAAACTCAAGATTCCTTGCAAGAATCACATTTTTCAATACTGTTTTAATCACCTGGCAAAACTGGAGAGGGTGTCTGAATTATCTAGCACAAACCTCAAAGTCTAGAAACTGTTGCCAAATGTAGATACAGAAAATGCCGTGAGAACAACCGAATGACCTACTCTCTGCTCAGACAAAATTTCAGAGAAAAAGAACAATCAGTAAGTATGTGTAAAGTGGGAGAGAAATCCCTCAGATACAGCCAAGGCTAGAAGCAGAATAAACCAGCCTTAGGTTCTGATGAGCCAAATGGGTCAGGATTGAATCGTCAAATCTATTCATGCATTAAGATCCCAGAAAAGGAGCCCTAAAACGAGAACAAGGACAAAGATCAGGTCAAAAACCAGCACTCTATAAAACAGAATGAAGAAGTTTCAGGACCCAGAAGCAAATAGAAGCAATGTGGGAGTTATCAGGGAGGGAATTAGCAAGTCAAGATGATGCCCCTTATTAGAATTGGAATATATGTAATTTACATTTATTAATCACTCAGTGCAAGGATCATCAATCTTTCTAAGTGGATTTTATTGATCTTCTGTCTAACATATTGTTCAAATTTTTGCAAATAGTCAACTTTAATAGTTATATGAATGACAGTACGGATAGTAGTAATAGCTAATATTAAGCACTTATCATGTATCAGAAATAAACCAGACCCTTTGATTGAATTAATTTATTTACTTATCATAATCCTATGATGTAAGTAATGTTATTTTAATTTAACTTTCCATGAATTATCTTAGGGATTTCTAGGCAGGTTTTTATTCAAGACAAAAATAAAAACTGTAAAATGTACACAGGACAGATAACAAACCACTGTGCACTGCTTGTATCCCTGCAGAAAGGCTACCTGGAGTTTCACCAGCTAGGTTGCAACTTCCCTAAACTGTATTGCTTCCTGGATCTATAACCTTGGGCACACACCTTCATTTGTGTAAGTCTTAATTTCTTTCTATATACAAAGGAGTAATAGTAACAGCTCTCTTACAGTACTGTAAAACTGAAATGAGATAATATTGTAAGGGCTTTAGTATAACAGCTGGCACACATAAGTATGCAATAAGTGGCTAATGTTATAATTTCAGAAAGACTTAGGGGATAGTAACAAAATTTCTTGTTTTTGTTTGTTTGTTTTTGATAGTGGAGATCGAACTCGGGACCTTGCACTTGCGAGACAGGCGCCAGAACTACTGAGCGAAATCCCCCGCCCCAAAATTTCTTGCTCTTGTAGTTTCTGCAAAGTCTTGGGGTTTTTTTTTCAGTAGTTTGCTGTGTCGATATTATATGAAATCTAATTTATGCTGCACCTCCAAAAACTTCCTCAGCCCATTCTGGGATCTCTATCTTCCGATACCTGCTCAATGGAAAGCACCAGCTGCTTCCACGTTAGAGAACTAGCTGTGCTCTGCCCTGGCCTACGTCTCTCCCTCCCCTGCAGCCACCCCAGCTGGCAGAAAGCAGAGCAACTGCAGTGCCAAAGACTAGTCCAAATGGCTCCAAGGAGGATTTATGTACTTTCACCACTGCTGGCCTCAGCACTAAATCTCTCAAAGGGGATGGGAGATACAATTTGGATGTGGAAGGGAATTGATACCCTGAATGGTAAACTTTGGCCATTGAGATACAAAAGACAAGAGGAGCCAACAGACAAAATGTTCAGCCTTTCTCCCCAGTGATGAACTTCTTCAATTACATTAGCGCTGTATTACCACTCCAGAGATCTTGTGTAAGGCCAAAAAGATGACTGCGTAGTGTTTTCTTGTAAAACAACGTGGTCAGCTCAGTACCACAGCAGTTTGTGTTTGATTTTTCTTTTTTCTTTGCCTTGCTTATTTTTGTTTTATTTTCTTCTCACTCTTTCAGCCCTGGGTTTTAAAAATATATGAAATCTAAAAAAAAAAAAGAATTATGTTATAGACTGAATGTCTGTGTCCCTTCCCAAAGTTCATAGGCTGAAAACCTACCTGCTGCTGTGATGATACTAGAAGGTAATTAGATCGTGAGGGTGGAGGCCTCATGAATGGGATTTTGCTCTCTGCTGAGAAGAGAACCAGGGCCACATCTTCAGCATGCTGGCACCCTGATCTTTTACTTTCATCTTCTAAACCTACAGAAATGAATTTCTCTTGCTTATAAGGCACCCAGTCTATGGTAGTTTATTATAGCAGTCAGAACCAAGTTTAGCTATGAATGCTTTGCCCCAGACAACTTCACTAGAGAAAGTAAGTTTAAAGTATTAGGACCAAGAGTAGCCCAGAAAGTCTACCTTCCAGATGAGATTGTAGGACTAAATAATTGCTCAGTCTTGAGGCAGTCTTGCAGACTTTACTATAGGTGATACAGGAGTAGTTCCACTGGAATGAGTGGCATCATACTTAATAAAACTGTGCAGGATTGAAATGGAAGCAACAGGAATTAGAATTGTGGTAGAAGTCTGTTTCTTATGACTGTGGAGATCTGGTTGAGAGAACATGACAGGTTCATGACAACTAATTGCTGACTACAGGTATACCAAAAACAATAAATAGACTTCTGTGAAGCTTCAGAATAGTTCTCTTCTATACAGGACACACTGTCCAGAAAGTCGAGCTGGGGACTAATTACAAGACTGGGAAACTTGCAATGGATATGTAAGTATATTCACAAAGTTCTCTTGCATCAAATTATGGACTCTGGAGGAAAATAATAGAACTTATTACATGGAAGATTCTGAGAATCTTGAACCCCAAGTCTCTCAACTCTCGTAGCCTACAGGAGCAGCCACTATTCTTTTTCAACAGAAAAATTTTTTCCTCTTTTGGACCCCTGTATTGATCATAATAATTTGCTAAGATATTTCCCTCATGACACAGCTTCAAAATACTCTACTAAAAAAACATTTAAAGTAATTAAATTTTTCTGTTATTAATAATTTGAGGATTCTGGAATTCTTTAATATGACTATGAAGAGAGAATCAGAAGGCACAGGGAGAGGAGATTGTTAAAATGGATATATTACATAAAACATGAAAATCAACCACTGGATTGTGTTCTCCACGAAGACCTAGGGGACGCTTTATTAACTATAGCAACAAGGAATTCATGGTGAAAGGGGCACGGCCATCTTTGGTGGTAGCCGTCCTCTGCAGGCTGGTGTTAAGTGGAAAACCAGACATGGAAAGAGGACTCCTAAAATTAGTGAGATGGGGACATAATCACCTAATTGTAATTAAGGCTAGAATAACAATCACAGTATATTGATCTAAACTCTGTGAGAGCAGCCTGTATATCATGATGTTCCAGGGGAAACACAGATTGACAGCTTATCATAGTATTAAACAACTTCTTAATGACCAAACTGGACAATTTGGGTGATATAATAAAATCAGACTGGATTATAACAAAGTATAATATAAATATAAATGAGTCTACACAAATATCTATATATTACTAAATAAATAAATGAAGAAGAAATAGACGAACCTCTCATCCAGAAGCATTCCAAATAATTTATGTAGATACTCCACCCTTAAAAACTCAGAACATAGCAAGCCACATCTTAAATGCACACTGCACATACTTTTTTCCAAAAAGCACAGTGTGGAAAGGGGGATGGAGTAGAGAAAAGGGTAACTTTATATCAGAGAAATCTGACAAGTACTACCTATGCCAGGTGTTCAAGGGAAATATCAACAATCATGTTGACAGGATGGCCTTTGTTTAATGTGATACAAATAGGACTTTGCTTCTGTAGCCCTCCTTCCAAAAATACATATCTTGAGTTTAATCTTGCGAAAATATCAGGTCCCTCTACTCTTCAGAACTGTCAAGGTGAGAGAGAGAGAGAGAGAGAGAGAGAGAGAGAGAGAGAGAGAGGGAGGGAGGGAGGGAGAAAATGGAGGAAGGAAGGAAACCATCATAGCCAAGTGACCATAAAGAGTCATATTGAATAAATATAATGAAATATCTTGGATGAGATCCTGGAAAGTTGAAAGGATATTAGGTAAGAACTAAGGAAATATGAATAATATATTGTTGTCTTAGTTATTTTGTCATCCCTGGGCCACAAGGCCAGACACCCACAATTTAAAGGAAGAAAAGTTTTAGTTCAGAGTTTGCAGAGGTTTCAGTTCATAGTTGGCTGACTCCAAGGCAACCTGGAAGAGGGGCATTGCAGTGGAAAACAGCAAATGATCAAGGGAGGAGAGAGGAGAGACATACCTTCCCAGGCCACAATCCTAGTGAACCCCCACCAGGCTCCACCTCCCAACATCATATTTAGCTATAAACTCAGTGGACTAATCCACTGATAAGTATCACACCCCCATGACACCTCCCAAAAGCCCCACTAATGAGCCCATGAGAATTCAAGGGGACATCTAGATATAAACTATAAAAATGGTCTTTAATCCCAATTATTCATAACTGGTCCATTCATTGTGACAAATATACCATTCTAGTTTAAGGTGTCAATAACAAGGAAAATTGAC
The DNA here is from genome assembly GCF_053883595.1 of Heterocephalus glaber. Classification (NCBI taxonomy): domain Eukaryota; kingdom Metazoa; phylum Chordata; class Mammalia; order Rodentia; family Bathyergidae; genus Heterocephalus; species Heterocephalus glaber. The sequence continues at coordinate 10,587,997 of NW_028258364.1, read as the reverse complement.
TATGGTATATACAGGAACTTTCTCTACAATCTACATATGTTTCCTTCAAATCTAAAATTACTATAATCTAAATCAACAGTTGATTTTAAAAAAAAACATTGGTCCTGGGTCTTAATGTGAAAATATCTTTTTTCAAACTTCAGGAACAATCTGTCTTTATATGTGTCACTAGGAAAACTAATGATGATCTCTTTATATATATATTGGGATGTATTTATTACATTAATATATATAAAGCTATATATATATTATAGCTATCCTTAAAGAATGTTTCCAGAGTCTCACTAACCATCTTGTGATGCTCTTAAGACATTAACCTGTTGCTATTAACTCCTTAGCTCTGGTCATAAATTATTTTAAATGATAAAAATATGATACACATGTTGCACTAGAGAATGACAAGCTCATATTGTCTGCTTAACAATAATTCCTAGATATTATTGCTACCTTCAGAAGGGCTACTGGGTCTCTTCTGCAATCCAAGTCTTGATGGAATATCCAATTCCTTCTTCGCTACATTTTGTTTAGACTGAAGTTGATGGTTGAAGAGGCTCTGATCTCTTATGGTTCTAACGTGGTCATCAGGAGTATACATATCTCACCATTGTACCTCAATAGGGACAATCTTCTATTTTGTGATAAATCTTCATTCATTCATTAGGCAACCGTTTCTCCAGGCCCTATTAGCCCTAGTCTCTGTACAAGGTTATGGATAAGATAGCTATCAGCCCTACTTTCACAGAGCTTATATTTTGTCTGAAACTCCTTTATGCATTGCTGCCTAAACTTTAAATCCAACAGATGTAGGAACTTTCAATAAAGACCTTTGTTCAAACATGTTTGGTCAACATTCCCTTCATTGATCATCCTCAAGAACTCTTATGCAGACTCAACATTTTCTCACACCTTCCAATGATAAGAAAGACTTCATAAAAACTCACACATGGGTAACAAACAAACCTTACTCAAAGGGAGCTCTACTCTTTGCCTCAGCTGAGTGGTGATCTCAGAATGTCTTTGTTTACTCGGGGCCTTGGCCTTCAGACAACTTAACAGGGCAATTTATGATGGAAGGTTTGAGTCAGTGTCCACTGAGCCTCCAGGGAGGTAGAGACTATGGGCAATTGACTATAGAGCTCCCAAATTAAAACTTGTAACAAAAGCCAGGTAGGCTCCCTTAATAAGGAAAGTTATGCATTTCTCTATGGGAAAAGGACAGTGGAAGAGCCAGGCATGGTGATGCACGCCTGTAATCCCACCATTTGGGAGGCCAAAATAGGAGAATTGCCACAAGTTCAAGGCCAGCCTGAACTACACAATGAGATCCTGTCTCAAAAAAGAAGAAAAAGAAAAAGGAGAAAAGGACAATGGAAGCTTTGCATCTTCTCTATGTGTTTATTCTTCTAGCTGATTCTAAAGTGTATTCAGTAGCTGTAGTAAACTGTGACTTTCACTGTGACAGTTTTCAGTACATCTTACAAATCCTTCTAACAAACTATTGAAATTGAGGGTGGATTGGAGAAAACTCTTAAATGTGTTATTGGTGTCAAAAATAGTGGAATCTTCTGTGGGATGTGCCCACTTACTTCATAGTTTGCTAAATTCACAACGTCCAATACAAAATAATTATCCTCCCAAATTACAACTGCAACAGACTTGACTTGGCTTAGGGATCTATCATGAGGGTTGAGGAATTTTCCTCCCCTTCTCTTCATTCTAACTCTGTTTCCTTTAGTTTGTGAGAGCAATAAAAGAAAATAAAACAAATGTTTTATGTAACACTGCTATAATCCGCCCTGGGTGGCTGGCAATTTATGTAGAAGGCATTTTGAGCTGCACAAGTGTACATCTTGAGTAACCACAGGAGAATCTGCACCCTGACAGTGTGGTATATCATCTCTTACTGCCTGGATCCCTTTATTCCTTCCCTGTGCTACCTTAGGGTCATTACCTGTAACACAGATCTTAAGCTTGGCTCCTCTGCCATGTCTTCATATCTACAGGATTCTCACATACTCTTGGCAACCAAAGCAAAGAACTTCACCACATGAAATACACTTTCCACTGTACTGCCATGTATCCTTCTCTTGCCACAGTGGGCTGCCTCAGACACAATCATGCCTTCAAAATGCTCCCACAAAGTAAGTCATTGTCTTTTGTTCTTCAGTGACCTAGGTCTCCATGAATGAGACATTGACTCCCATAATCCTCTCACTGTGCTTTTATTCCATCACTTTTGGAGATAGTTAATTAAACTCAGATGAGAGTTAACTCAGACAGTTAATTTAACTCAGATTAAACTCAGCATGTATTTAGACAATGAATGTAATGCCGGTCTTCCATGCTCCCAGATACACTCAGTCTCTTGTCACTCATTTATATTGGTCATGGTTCTTTAGAGAAAAACAAACAACTATAAAGGCTTGCAAGTTCAAAAGAGGTCAGTGGTCCAGATGATGATCCAAGGAAGCTGATGATACGGTTGCAGTCTGATTGTCTTACTATCACAATTCTCTTCTGTCAAAGAGAGATCAGTTTTTGTCCTATTTATGATTTCAGCTGATTAGATGTGACTCGCCCACATTTTGAAGCATAATATATTTAATTAAGATCCACAAATTTAAATGTTAATATCATCCAAATACACACACATGCCCACAGAGAATAATGTTTAACTACATATCTGGGCACCATGGCCCAGCCAGGTTGACACATAAAATTAACTCTTACACCATCTCAATTGGCTTGAAGAGGAAAAGACTGCTCCTCCTCTTCTTTTTCAAATATGAGATAAATATCCAAAACATTTCCTCTGAGTTTGTGGCACACTACCTCTCTTGGACTGTCATGTCAAACAGTTCTGGAAAAATCTAGAATCCTCTTTCAATAGTTTTGTTAAGGGTTGGTGGGAATGATGCCAAAGTTACAAGAGAGTTGGGAAAGCATGGTAAGCTCAGAAAACACATTTTGTTATCTTTAAAAGATAGATGTACCTATTTTCATTATCTTCAGAAATTTATCCAGTATCTGTGCATAAAATCATCCTGTTAAACATATTGTCATGCAATCCAACAAGGAAGTTCAACACTATGTATTAAATGCTATCATAAATATACTGAAGAAAGTTTGAAGTGTATAGAAAGATTTCTGAGTCACAATGGAGGGCTTGGAAAAGTTTAAAGAAAAAAAATGCTAAAATTTGAAAATTAAACCATGGCCAGGAATAATTTTTGTAACAAAGCTAAAACAAAAGGAGAAACTGTTCAGATATAAAAGAATCATCAAAGGGGGAAGGAAAGAAGGGAAAGGAAAAATTATGAGAAAAGGAAAAAATGGAAACAAAGCCTTTGTAAATAGGGAAGGGTGGACAAGGAATAGGGAAAAAATAAGAACCAAGATACATCATGTACAGGTACAAGTACCCAATGATAAATGTAAATGTATTGTATACCTAAAATGTACCAATAAAATAATTTAAGGGAAAAAATAAAAAAATAAAAGAATCATCTATTGATCAATGAGTACTAAGTTCCAGTTGGATAGGATTAAGAAAGTCTGAGGTACTGCACAATTAAATATCTACAGATAACAATTAAACAATATATAGCTCAAAAAACTAGATAAGGATATTGAATGTTGTCACTACAAAGAAGTGATAGAATATTAAGGATATATATATTATATATGTTTAATTTAAAAATCATCAATTCACATATATATAATTTTTATGTATAAGTTAAAATAAAATAAAAATTAATTAATTTAAAAATTAAAACATCATCTATATAATAACAGCCCAAAGTGAGATACAGTGTAGGGTATTTTTCTTTTAGTTTTCATTAGTTCATGTGTATAGTACATAATACTTATGTTTTTTGTGTGGAGTTGGTACATGTATACAACACATCTTAATTATTTTTTCATCCCCTTCTCCTTCTTTCTATCTCTTGATCCCCTTCCCAATTGAGAAGGATCTATCTCTCTACTTCCTATTATTTACCTTTTATTTTAGTCTTTATTTATATTGTAAGGTTTTGACAGAACTACAAGTTACTGAGACCAATGGAAGAAGAAGTTGAAGGGTCTGATTAAGAAGCAAGGGATGAAGTCAGAAATATGTTCTAAATGTAAAGATCCTGCTAAGCCACATGAAAGAATTTATCCTAAGACCAATGAGAAGACCCTGAGAGATTTTAAATAGTCAAGTGACATGAACCAATTTATTCTTTATGTACAAAATGGACTATAGCTTAAGAATAATTATAAGGAGGGCAAATAATCACTGTTTCACTAAGTTGGTTTCTAGCATTAAATAATAAATAGTCTTCAGTTCCTTCCCCCCAAAGCTCACAATCCAGTGACAAAAGTGAGATGTTGTCATAGATAAAACAAACAATTATATCTATATTTTGTTTTTGAAATATGTAATCAACAACATGCTTCAGTATTCATTCTCAGAAACAAACATGAAATTTAATATGCTTATACAGTGTCTTTGTCCATATTCTTACTCATTAGTATTTGCTAACCTTTTTTGTCTAAAGAGTAGAAAACCAAAAGGACAGTATCTGCTCAAGGTAATATGATATGCTTTAGGTATATCACATACAGGGAAGTTAATATAGGGAACCTACTTGAAAGGAAAACACAGAGAGAGGGGCATAAAATCAGAACCTGCCAACACTGCAAGGGCAGAACCTATGAGCCTGCACCTGTTACTCCACTTTGCCAATGCTGTGCACACATTTCCACATCCATCAAATACATGTATGTTGGGAGCAAGGCTACATAATTCTAGGGAAAAATCATTTGGTTAGCCTAGTTCTCTTGCCTACAGCCCAGCTACAGAATAACTCCAGTTTGGCCTCTGGTCACAACTGAGACTTCAGTGATCCAGTGATGCTGTGATTCTCCAGGACAAGAAACATCCTGGGAGAACAAACATCTGCTCAGTTCCTCATTGTTCTTGGACTGATTAACATCTTGTTTGCCGGAGATGTACTGAACTCTCTGCAAGCCTTCCGTTACACCTTGTTTATCCCAATGTGAACTACTGAACTCTCTGCAAGTCATTTGTTACATTTGTTTCTCCCGATGTACTGAATAAAAGGTGTGGTAAGCTGGGGGCTTTTGTCTTTGCTGCCCAGAGCAGCACTGATCAGACCCAAAGCTCAGCTTCTTCTCAGTCTCATTTTTCTACCTTTCCTGTAATTCGCCATGTGCTGCCGTGGCTCGCAGGAGACCAGGACTCACTGCAGAGGTTCTGGTAACGTCTCCTTCCCCTGTCCCCTACACATGTAACCTAGACCTGGGTGGGAACTGCTGAGAGATGCTTTTTCTATCCATGCCATGGAGTACAGAATCATCCCACTTCTTCTGGTGCTACAGAAACTCCCAGAATATTTCAGAAACTGCTAACAACTGCCACATCATTGAATCCCAAAGTAAAAAGTCTTCCCAGCTTCCAGCCTTCTGATTTCCCAACAATATTCCTACTAGGTAGATCATAACACCAAGCCAGTCAGCCAGGGTGCCTTAAAAATGAGGATCAGAAATCTGAGTCACACTAGAAATGATAGATAAAATCATGGCACCATGATGTCAAGAGCCTACAGATAAATAAATAGCTCAATATATAATATTCTCATTTTGGGTCATTTCTTCTTAAAGTTTTAATGATAGGAGTCTTTCTAGACCTATTTCTTCATGAATATTTGTCTTAGAAAGAACTGTATGGAATCCAAGTAGTCTTTACTAGAAATTACGATTAATGCCAAAGCGAGCACAATGATTAAAATGTCTACAAAAAGCTCGGGTGATAAAAGGCTGGTATCTGTGTTGTTATTTCACTAGCTGTCAGTTACTATACTATGAACATTGGGCTAACCACAGTACTTAGAGAATTTACTTGCACAAAGCCAAATAGATTTAAAGCGATGGTCTATAGACTAGAATTTACTATAACATTGATTAAGTTGAAGGGACAGTAACATATGCCAAGTTACTTGGCAAAAATCTCTCAAATTTAATTACATTTCCATGGAAGTAACTAAGAATCATTGGTCAGTGATCAATGATTTATCTGAACTATTCCAGGCTATGAACTCCTTAATTTTGGTGGACTTCACCTCAAAATGACCTGAAAGAATTTAAATTATATCACAGAGTGTAGGATTGATCATTGTCAGCTCTGCATACCATTTAACATCAATAATTAAATGATCAGAGAGGACAGTGTCAGACAAAAGTTAAACTGAGTTTTAAGCAATTGCTAAATAGGAGCTGTATTCTCATCCTATTTTACCTGGTGCATCCTTTTTATCAGTCAGGGACTGTGTTGGGCACTATGCTAAGTACAAATTGAATATCTCATACCTGAAATGCCTGGGACCAGAAATATTTCAGAATTTTTCAGATTTTGGAGTATTTGCATAGACTTCACTGGCAAAGTATACCCAGTCCAGAAATCCAAAATCCAATACAAAAGTTTTTGAGCATCAGATTTGAGCTCAAAAAAATGTCTGATTCCAGGACAATTCCAGACTGGAATTACAGGTGCCTGACCTGTAAAAGTGATGCACAGATGAAGACACTCTCACCAGCAAACAATTCATTGTTCAGTAGTGGAGATACTATCAACTATAAATATAATTGCAGGACAAGTTGTATGGCTTCCAATTATTGAAGACAATATGAAATTGTTAGATAATTGCCAACAAAATTAATTAGGTTTCCTATTAACCATCATGCCATTCCTTGTTACACAATAGCAGTTAATCCTTTTGAATTTTTAATATGAAAAGGACAGTCTGTACTTATGAAAAATTATCAAACTGAAAGTCTTCTGCAGGCTCCCTAAACCACTCTTTCCTTTTGTAACAATAACTCATTGTTATAAATTATAAAATTCATACAAGATAACTAAACAAGACTCAACCTAGATAGACTAAATTAGAATATGACGAAGACATAGAAATTCCAAGATATAGATAGGTTAGTGAAGAATCATCCCTTCAAGCAAGTGAGATGCCTTTTATCCTGAACATCTTTACTACAACAGAATCCTTGGAATCATATCTTTGGAGTCAGTTGGTATGGATTTCTTAACTATACCTCCCAAGGATTAAATAGGTCCTCAAAGATTGATTTTCCCTAATTGCTAAATAATACACACCATTTAAAAAATAAGCCTTCTTTGATATATATAAAATCAAGTCTTCCTTTCCAAACCTAAGTAGGCATTTTTCTTCACACAAAGGTATGATATAATGCTTTTTATTATATTATTGTTCTTCTCTTTTGTATTATTTACTTTAAATATTTATTGTATTTTAATTTTGATTGGTATATGTTTGCAGTACATAAAGACTGCATTTCTTGTGGGGAGTTGGTGCATATACATAACATATCTAATTCTTTTTTCATCTCCTTCCCTTCCCTCCATCTCTTGGCCCCCTTCCCTTTGGCAAAAGACATGTCTCAGTACCACCATTCTTCTAAATGTTCACACTTTACTTCTACCACACAAATACACACAGAGATTGTGAATACACCTGAACTACTTCTGCTCTGTTTTGGTTTGCAGAAAACTAAATGTGACTTACTATTTGGAATGACTGAACATTCATTCACTCATTCATGCATCCATTCAAAAAATATTGAATGAGAACCTCATGGTATCATAAATTCTGCTCTTGGAGTGATAGGAATTCCCTCCCCTGGCTTCAGTGGATGCCAGTATAGCTGAGGGTTGGGCAACTTGATGGCAACGTGAGTCTCATGAACAGTGCCAAGATGGAAGCTGAGCACCAGACTAAAGGAGTACTTCAACTTGTGCGACCACTGTGAGTCAAGAGCTTTTATTCTTCACAGATCAAGTAATGCCTCCATTTCTTCATCCATAACTCTTCCAAAGTAAATTCAACTTTTGAGTATATAAATGCACCTGTTTAAGTAAAGTACAGCAAATAGCTTTTCATGAGTATCCTTCCTAATAGCAGCCAAGACAGAGAACAACCTGACCTTTCTCACAAAACCTAAAACATCTGCTCTAATTCTCTGGAAAAATAATGAGAACAGGAACTGAAAAAAGCATAGACAGTATAATTACACCTAAATAAATTGTTTATACATAATCTCAAAGTAGTCTTGTTCAAATAGTTCCAAATTATCTCTCAAGGATTATCTAGCTACAAACTTTGGCAAAGAAAGAATGGTGTAAATCAAACACTTTTGCAAGAATTTTTAAATTAAGAGCTTGCAATCAGAAAGCTCAATGACTAAAAGCAGCTACCACTTAAAAAAAAAAAAACCTTAACCCCCTCTTAATTCTCAATTCAATGAAATAATGAATAAATGTGTCATTAGTTTTTATTGCCACTTCAAGTGGGAATATTTTTTTAAAATTACATTTATTTTTAATTAGGATTCTAAGAAATGCATTTTTAAAGCATTTCTTTATTTTCAAGAGACATACTTATATAGCATGAAAGACACAGACAAAATCTCAGTCTTGCAAGTCTGGCTATTTTAAAAGAGACAGAGATTTAGTATACATAATTCTGGTTCTCCTAAGTAGAAGAATGGGACACGAAAAAATTTCAATTTACAAGTGTGTGTCAACAGTGCTCCCAAGTAGGTCAGTCTTGTGTTTAACTATGCACATAATCACAGTGTGAAATATTCTAATGTCATATATTCAAAAATCATATATTAATTCTAGACTCAAGGAAAAAATATTTTCCTTCCCTCAAATATCTGCCCATTAAACTTGTTATTAAACATTTTTTGTCCTTACTTTGAATCTGCTTATCAATTTTTTTAACATTGAGTAAAATCTCCAAGGAACAGGACTTCCAAGTCTGGGAACATGTAGGAAATGGATATATTTGTGCATAGAAAAAATTCAGAATGTTAAGTCTCAAGTAAGAGGCAAGCTTGAGGTACTTGAGCAACTTACAGTAGAAAAATAATACCTTTTGGAGTAGAAATAACACAGTCTATTTCAAGATTTGTCTAAGGCTAGCTCCAACATGAACATTACTTATTTTTACCATGCTGACAAAAAAAGATCCAGACATGCTTTTTCAGCAAATAATCTCTGGAAACAGATTTGTGAGTTCAAATACCAGCACTGCCACTTACAATCTGTGATACCTAAGGCAAGTTCCTTAAGCTTTCAGTGTTTAATATTTTACTTTGGAAATTAAATATTACAATGATAATGTCATAATTTTATGAAGACTAAAAACTATTGCACATGTAAAGTACACAGAAAAATATTTGGCACCAATTAAGTACTCAGCATTAGTTACAATAGTATTACCAGAATCTTAACCTAAGAAACTCAGCATATTGTTATTGAAAGATAGGTTTGAAATACTTTGGCTCCCCATCATTACTTTGGGAATCTAAAACCTGAGGCTCACAAATTGTAAATGACTTGCTGAAAATCACACAGGTTGGCAACACGCAAGACTGGAATTAGATTGATCATTGTTTAATGGGACTACTGATCCAACGCAACACCAAGGTAATGAGTGGGTGGAGGGGGAGAGAAAGAACAAAAGAATATGGATTTAATCTAGATTTTACTGGTGATAAAGACAGGAATGATGTAATTTAGCTCATATAGCTAATTTTTAAAACTTCTTAGACTGACTATGATCTTAAGGAAACTGAAAAAACAAATAAATATCTGAAATGGTATCAGTTGTTCATGCTCACAGATTTTATGCTAAAGCAAACAAGATCTGAGGTCTGATAGAAGCAGATAGAATAATCTAATGTAGTCACGTGTGTGGGGTGTGTGTGTGTGTGTGTGTGTGTGTAATTCAGACATTATAAAGAGCCCTGGCACCATGAGGCAGTTACTGGCACTGTAATATCCCCAAAAGAACAGGTAAGACAAACCTGGAACTTAGAAAAATTTTCCCAGAATGCAGCATGTTCTTTCTGCCCAAATCATTAGACATCCTTAGTCTACAGGCATACAACACACAGTTCCACTCAGGCTGGGAGACACATATTTCTATTTTAAGCACTCTGATCAAGTGTCTACAAAGTAGAAATATTCCAAACACTTCAAATTATTGGATTATCTAAATGGCATTAGTCCCCCTTTCCATACCAAGACTTAAGTTGGAAATATATCCAATTTGTGCTTCTGTCTTCTTTGCTCTCCCCATGCAGTCATATCATTTGCACAATTATAGATACAGTTATGTGTGTCAGCAATTTCCTTTATGCAGCCTGTTCGCAAATGTTTAGAAAACTAGTTTTTGTGGGGAGGAAAGTATGTTTTAAGCTGAAACACAGCAAGTAAAAATCCTGTCACTTGAGAGCAATTTCTTTTATCTACCTTGCAAAATTGTGATGTGAATATATAAAAAGATACTGGCTAATTTAAGGTATATGACAAGGTAGTATAGAAAATGAAAATAGAGGACTGTGTGAAATGAGAAGGGGCTCCAGAGAAAAATTTCCAGGAGATATGGGACTTGATGATGATGATGATGATGATGATGATGATGATGATGATGATGATGATGATGGTGATGATGGTGATGATGTGTGTGTGCGTTAAATTTCATGACATATGCAGAAAAAGGGTGAACATAATTTTAAGTAGACAAAGAGAAAGAAGTCTGTAGTATATCATATTTTCATAAGCAGACAGCTAATTGAGGCCAATATAAGACTGTTAGAAATCTGATCATATGGCCTAATGTCTATTCACAAGCACTCACCACATACAAGAAGAAAAATCCAAACAATGTCTCTATAGTATACAAATTTCTTACCACTGCATATATTGCCACTTCTTATATCTGTTCAGAGAAGTGTGTATACATGCAATTGCATATCCTCAATTAGTTTAAAAGCAATCTGAGCAAATCTATGAGAATTAGTTTCTCAGGGCTATGGTTAGGTGTGGAAAAAGGGGGAAAATATCACTATAAATTTGTGAGAAGTGAGACTACAAATGGCTTTTAAAATGTTAGGAGTCTAAAAGTCTAAATGTAAAGGCATTTCAAGAACGTAGAAGAGACTTCAAAATGAGATTTTAATTAAGCAAGAGTATTTTAACTTCCTTATGATGAAAGTTGAAGGTGCTTTAATAAACCACTAAATCTTCATGAGCTGCTCTTTCATATGATCCCATATTTAAATGGTATACACAATAAGACATAACCAAAACAAAAATGCAGACCTGACAGGCTATGCAATAGTCACAGCAATATTTCCAAACATCTCCACATCCTAAAGCTAGAACTTATGATAATATACTTTGCAAATATGATAAAGACAAAATGGAGTGATTGCCTACACTGTCAAGGTGGCCTAATCCCCTCATGTGACTCTTTCACAGCAGAGAGCCTTTCCAAGCTGTGGTTACAGTGATGATGTGACTACAGAAGAAGGATCAAAGAGATGTGAAATGGACAATACTCAACCTGCTTACACAGGTGTGAAGGATGAAGTAAGGGAGCCAAGAACATGGGTTCTTTCAAGAGACTGGAAAAGACAAGGCTGTTCCTCTAGAACCTCCAGAAAGGAAACAGGCCTCCCTATCCTTGTTAGACTCCTAAACTACAAAAGATAAGCTGATAAACTTTCAGCGATGAAGTTTGTGGCAACTTGTTATAGCAGCAATAGAGAACAAATATAGATTGTAATTAAATGAGTGTAAGTTTAATGAAAATTCTAAAGAAAAAAGGGACAATTGAAACTATCCTCTGAGTATGAAATAATAAAATAATGAAGTAATATCCAAATAAGAAAATTATTCAAAAAGTGATAGAAAGCACAATTAGTGGAGAAAGTGTGTGCTAAAATGCATACACAATGCAAAATATCAAAAAAAAATTAGGCTATACTTTCAGAGATTTTGAAGTCATGGAGATCAGAAACCAAAACATATTCATCTAAATAAGGATACTCCTCAACACAAATTAGACACTCAATTTTTTTCATTGTAAAAGCATCAGTTTTGTGTAATACTCCTGTCTCCTCTGGCAAACAATAATCTCAATGTGGAAAATATTTTCCAAAAGCATTGTAAGAAAGAGTTTAAGTCACAGATCTAAATGAGTCCATAGCTTCTGGCCTCGCTGATTTCTTGATATTTAGTAGTTATTCACATGAAATCCTTGAAGAATTGAAGGGCCAAAGAATATTAGAGGAGCTAGGTACTAAAGCTGAATCCAAAGTTAGATTTTTTTAAATGGAAGAAAATATATTTGCACATTATGAATGTATGAGGTTAATGTCAATACTAGAAACAGTTCTACTGATGGTCATTAAAAACATTTTTTTAGGGCCGGGGATTTAGCTCAGTGGTTCCACTGCCTGCCTTACAAGCCTAAGGACCTGAATTTGATCCCTGGCACCAAAAATACATATTTTTATTTTTTGAGTGATAACAAATATAACATTTAATTATAAGACATTGGCTTAGGTTCTACCAGAACACACTTATTTGATTTCTTTTTTCTGCAAGGTTATAATTCTCAAATATAAAAGAAATTCTTAAGACATGGGGTATCTAGTTTTCAATAGATATTTAACTAAATTTCACAAAATATTCCTGTAGGTGAGATGAAGACATGGAACTCAAAAGTAAACATCTTCCATGGCTATTATCTATGCCAACGGTTAATGAGTACATGCCCCTTTGAAAGGAGACAATTTGAAGGATGACCACTAGACAATTCTCATTAACCCTGTCTTAACTACTTCAATGTTTCAACAATATGTAAGATGAGGACATTGATGGCAAGTTCATAAAATATTTGGATGAGATAAAGCTGGAAGACACAGTAACTCCAGACAAAGGCCAAATCCAATATATGGATTATAATAACTTCATATAGAGATCTATGTATTCATCATAGGTAAAGAAATAAAATTACTCAGTTAATAGTACCAGTTCTGCCGCTCCTTTGTTATGCCATCTTATGAAATTTCCCTGACTTCTTCTTTAATCTCAGTCCCTCTTCTATAAAATGCAAATTATAGTAATTTTTGCCCTACATTTGTTTTTATATTTAAAAAAGCAATGTATGTGAAAACTGTAAATAATAAATACACATAATTCTTTGAAATATATTTTATTGTATATCATCCTCAATGAATATGTATTATTTTTCATAAAAGCACATGTTATTTTATTCAACCATTCAAAAATTTTTGTGATTGACATAATTGCACATACTAATGGGTACAATGTACAGTTTTGATTCATGTATATTGTTATGGCTTGTGTTTAAATGTGCCCCTGAAGCCTCATATTTGCTAAGAGGTGGCAGGATCTACAGTGTGTGACACTGGAATTGATTCATGGTGCAAAGCTAGGCTCAAGGGCACTAGGAATAAGGGTATGAGTGCTACTCACCCTAAGTAGCCTGGAAAAATAAAAGGGGCAAAAATAAGCTGTTATGGTCCCTTGTTGCCTTTGCTGTGTTTTGCTGCCATGAATTGTTTCCCCTCTGCCATATGCCACCCTATCTTGAAGCCAGCCACTTAGGGATTGAAACCTCTATAAACTGTGAGCTAAATAAACCTTTTCTCCTTTAACTACGAGTATCAGGTATTTTGTCTCAGCAATGAGAGTAAAGAAATTAAGAAAAATACACAAGGGTAACTGACATGCAGTGAATGTTTAAATTAAAAAATTATTACAGTAAAAGATACTTTGCCATCATTTTGAATACATTTATTCCATCATTCTTTCCATTTTCTCACACAGCTATGGAAGTCTTTTGGTTTTTTATGAGATATGATCAAAACTACAGTGAACGCTGCTGACAGGTACCATGCTACAGACAGACAGGTTTATAAAAATATTACCAGTGTGTCCTCATCCATCTTATTCACCTGATCTGGTCCATGTGACTTATGGCTCTACCCAAAGTCAAAATGATCATGAAAGGCAAACATTTTGAATCTATTCAGAACATCAAGGTAGCTATGACTGCACAACTATAGATACTCATGGAAGAAGACTTCCAGAAAAATTAGGGCTCCCCCAGAGTAAAAGACCCAATCAAAAATGGGTCACTGAAATGAATAGACAATCCAGAGAAATACAAATAGACAATAAATACATGAAGAAAAGTTCAATATTGCTGACCATTAGAGAAATGCAAATTAAAACAATACTGAGATCCTATCTCATCTCATAAAGAATGACTTGCATCAAGAAAATAAATGCAGTAATACTTGGGTTCATGAATGCTTCTGCTTGCAAACAATTCAGTTCGTAAACAGAAACATTTAGCAAAATTTTGCTTCCATTCATGAACTCCACATCAGGCAATGAACATGTACTTGGCCATCAACCTCACTCTGACACAGGGTCATGGTGTCCACTAGTCAAGATTGTGGTCACAGACAGACCTGTGCACACACTTGCTGTGAAGCTTTAGTGGGTGCTTTTTAACCCATATAGTTCTGAATGTGGTTATTTAATCCCTCATGGCTCCAAAGAAAGCTCAGAGCAAGCAGGGTGGTAAAAAAGAAAGTGAAGAATGGAAATGAAAGTGAAAAGAATGCGCAGAGAAGAATGAAGGCAGCAACAAAATGAAGAGCAAGAATGGAAGAAGAAAGTTTTGAAGAAAATAACCATAGAATTGAAGAAGGAAATTGTAGAAAAGCATGAGCATGGTATTCATGTAACTGATCTGTCGTCAGAGTACAAGATGGAAAAATCTGACAATCTGGACTATTTTGAAGAACAAAAACGTCATCAAAAGAGCTGATGTGGTGAAAGGAGTAACGATATTAAACAAGGAGAGGACACAGTGCTGGAAGAGGTGGAAAAACTTTTTCTAACGTGGTTGAATGAGAAACAGCTGGCAAGTGATAGCATTAGTGAACTTAGGATCTGTGAAAAAGCCAGGAAATTGCACAGTGATTACTGCAAGAAAATCCTTCTACATGTGCAACAAATGATGAATTTAAAGCCAGTCAAGGGTGCTTTAATAAATTACACAGAAAAGTGGCATCGACAGTGTGATAAGACATGGTGAGGCTTCCAGTTCTTCCCAGCAGAAGCCTACAAGAAAGAATTTTTGAAATTCATGAAGGCAGAAGGATACATCACTCAACAAGTGTTCAACTGTGATGAAACAGGGCTCATCTGGAAGATGCTGAACAGAACCTAAATCATGCAGGAAGAAAAGGCAATGCCAGGGGCATAAGCCCATGAAGGTCAGATTGACACTTTCACTGTGTGCAAACTCAGGCACTGGTCTGAAGATTAAGCTACTACTGGTGCACCATTCCCAGACCCTCCAGCATTCAGGGAACAGAATGAGAACAAGGCCAGACTGCCTGTCATGTGGAGGGCTGGTGTGAAAACTTGGGTCACAGGCAATTGTTCATGGAATGGATACATGAGGTGTTCGGACCCACAGTTAAGAAATATCTTTCTGACAACCAGCTTCCTGAAAGGTGCCTTCTTCTGATGGACAGTGCCCTGGCACACCCTCCAACCCTTGTGGATAATATGGACACTGAGTAGGACTTCATAAAGGTCAACTTCTTACCCCCAACAGAATACCTCTTCTGCAGCCCATGGACCAGCAAGTGATCTGCAACTTCAAGAAGCTGTACACAAATGTGCTCTTCACCGGGTGTTCTAATGTCACTGAAGAGATGTCCTTGCCTCTGAAAGAGTTATGGAAGAAACATTTCTATGTCCTCTTCATCAACCTCATCAACAAAGCCAGGGAAGATGTCGTGTATTGGACCCCAAACTCAGCCTAGATGGCCAGAATGTGCCATTGAATGTGATATCGAAGGGTCTGATGCACAGTAGTGGAGGAGATTGTGTCCAGGAGCAGGAGTATGGGTTTGGACATCAGTGGTGCAGACACAGAGGAGCTTGTTGAGGACCATAAGGCAGAGCTGAGGATGGGAGAACTTGTTGAACTCCAGAGTGAAAACAGAAGGTACTTGTTGAGAAGCATTCCACTGAGGAAGAGGAAGCCAGAGAGGAGGTTACCAGTGATGTGACAAAATTCATTATGGAAAAATGAAATGAGTGCCAGGATTTCTTTGAGAATCACCACTGCAACATAACTGTAACAAAGTATTGAATCTGATGAACGACTTTGTGGCCTCTCATTTCCAGAGGGTTATACAGTCCAGGATAAAACAAGTGACATTAGGTAGATTTTTCATCAAAATTGACCCTGCAGCTAAGAGACAAAGATGAGAGGAAAACTCTGAAGGAGATCTCCCGGATTTCTACATGGAGGGGGGCTTTCCCTCCAAACAACAACCTCCTCCCCACCCACCTTCCTGCTCTCCATGCCTGAAGTCGCCTCAAGCAAGTTTAGTGTTCTTGCTCTCTGTATTTTACTGTACTGTACTGTAATTTGTTTCATATTTTTAAAAAATACATATGGTTCAGAAAGCATTAACTTTATTTACATTGAACCTTGTAGGAAAATTTGATTCTCTTTGTGACCAAACTTTGTTCTCAATCATGTTCATAGGGGTCAGAAGGGATTAACCTTATTTACACTGAACCTTATGGGGAAATTTGATTCAGTTTCCAATCAATTCAGTTCACAACCAGAATCACAAAACGAATTAAGTTAATGAATCAAAGTACCACTGTAATAATAAATGCTGGTGAGACTTTAGGGGAAAAGGAACCCTTCTACATTGTTGCTAGAAATGTAAATTAGTACAACTACTATGGAAAGCAGTATGGAGATTCCTCAAAAAACTAAAATTAGAAATTCCATTTGACCCAGATAGTCCTCTTAATGGTATCAGCCCCAAAGATTTAAAGACATCATATTATAGTAACACATGCATACCCTTGTTTATAGTAGCACTATTCATAATAGCTAAATTTTGGAAGTGGCCTATATGTTCATCAACAGATGAATGGATGAAAAAGTGATATTTATGCACAGTAGAGTACTATCCTGCCATTAAAAAGGATAAACTTGAGTCATCTGTAGAAAAATGAATGCAGGGCCAAGGATTTAGCTCAGTGGTTCTGGCACCTGCCTCGCAAGCACAAGGACCTGAGTTAGATCCCCAGTACCCCCCCAAAAAAAAGGAAAATGAATGTATCTTGAGACCATAATGTTCAGTGAAATAAATTAGATATGCGAGCTTAAATATCATCTGTTTTGTCTTACATGAGAAACTCACAGTATAAATAAAGAGCAAAGTATAAGATAATGGGAAGTAGGGAGATAAATTTTTCTGAAATGGGAGTGACATAAAGAGATGGAAGGAGGGGAGAGGGGGAGAGGGAAGGAGATAACAAAAATTAAGGCATATTATGTACATGTGCCAACCTTCCACATGGCATGTGATGATTATGTACTGCAAAAATATACTAATAACAAATAAAAACAACAAAAAGAACTTTGAAGTCTGACACAGCTCTCACTGACTAACATCATGTTGCTCCTAGGGCTGTCTTCTGCTTTAGGGGATAGTCTGTTCTCTTCTTTTCTCAGTTTTGAGAGCCCCCTTCTTGAAAGTCTGAAAAGGCCTTCCAGTCTTCTCAGGTTTCATCCCTCTGACTCTCTCTTCTACCACCTCCTTCCAGGTAGAAAGACCCTTGTGGTTACAGTGGGCCCCTCATGCAATCTAGGATCATCTCCCTATCTACATGGTAACTGAGTCCTATCTTAATTAACCCCATCTCCAACCTTAATTCCCCCTTTCCATGTAACCCAATGTTTTCACAGCTTCCAGGGATTAGGATGTAGACACCTTTAGAAGGTCTTCATTTTGCCAAGTACAATATCCTTAAGAAACAGTCTAGCATGCACAAGCAAACCTGTATTTTGATTTAAAACCTAATTTTTAAAAAGTACCATTGGGCACTCAGCTGTGGTATACACCTAATTTTAACCTCGTGGAATGTAAAACCTATTAATTACATTGGATCATGACCATCACTTATTTTTAAAGAAATAGAGTGCAGAGGACATAATAAAATTGCTTTGTGAAAAAAAGAGGACTTCCAGAACTGCTTCAGAAAGTGGCAAGAATAATGAGAGATAAGTATGTTCAAAACAACTGGGAGTATTCTGAAGGGGACTAATGGCAATGTGTCTTTAGTGTAGAAAATTTTTTAATTTAAACATTCACCATATTTTATGATTATACTTCATATTGCATAATGATCAAATCAGGGTAATTAGCATAACCATCCCCTTAAACTTATATCATTTCTTTATGGTAAACACATTCAAAACCCTGTCTTCCACTTCGATATATGCAGCGCCTCATTGTTAAGTATATTTACCCTCTGCTGTTTAAAAGAAGACCGGAACTTAGTCCTATCTAACTATAACGTTGTACTCAGTAATCAACCACTCCCTGACGACCCCCTACTCTCTCCAGCCTCTGGTAACCACTATTTTACTTTCAATTTCTATGAGAGCAAATGTTTTAGATTTTGATTATGAGTGAACTCAGTTGGTATTTGTCTTTCTGTACCCAGCTTCACTTAGCATAATGTCCTCTAAATCCATCCATGTTGCCACAAATGACAAGATTTCATTCTTTTCATGGATGCATAGTATTCTATTGTGTATATATATACACCACATTTTCTTCAGCCATTCATCCACCAATATATACTTAGCTTGATTCCTTATCCTGATTATTGTAAATAGTGTTGCAATAAATGTAGATGTGCATATGTTTCTTCAATGTACAGATTCATTTTTTTTGGAAATATACTCAAGACTGGGATTACTGAATTCTATGTGTCTTTGTCACTTTCCTCATTCCTGGGACAAAATATGCAAATCTGAAATCTAAAAGAGGACAGCTTTAATTTCATTTGGGTTTTACATCCATAGTTGGCTGGCTCCAAAGCAAGACAGAGGGTAGAGGGGCATTGTGTAGGAAAAGAATTTTACCTCATGGCATCTAGGAGGCAGAGAGTTAAAGGAGGAGCCAGGAATAGAGATATACTCTTCTAGGTCATGCCCACAGTACCTTGCCTCTTCCGACCAGGTCCCACCTCCTAACAGCAAATTATCAATAATATGTCTATAATCCAATCACCTTTAAAACCCCCATCTTTGACACATGAAGCTTTGGAGAAACATCTAGATGTGAACCATAACACTCCACTCCTGGCCCCCAAAGGATTCATTTGCATCTCTTCATGTACAATGTGTTTAGTTCAACTCCAAAAATTGCCAACATTTTAACAGTTCTAATATTGGTGAAAAGTCTAAGTCCAAAGTCTCCTCTGAGACCTAAGGAAAACTCTTAGCTGTGAGCCCTGTATATATCAAAAGAAGTTAACTGCTGCTGATATACAATGGCACAGGGTAAATATTCCCATTTGAAGAGGAAAGAATGAGACTGAAACCCAGCAGGGCAAATATTAAATCCTGTAGTTCCATGTCCAGTACCGAGGACAAGATGTGAAAAGATGTGGATTCCAAAGGACTTGGGTGGCCCTGCTCCTAAGGCATTGCTGGTGATTGTAGCCTTCATGCTTTCTCATTTAGGCTGGTTTTGCTCACTCTTTGTGGTTTCCCTCAGCTGTTTCACATTCCTAGTCTCTCCAACTTTCTGGGGTCTCCACTGTACTTTCAGTGTTCTTCTCACAACTTAATGCACTGCCTTCTCAGAGGCACACTGCCTGGCTTCCCAGGATTTCTTCTGAAATCTGGGTAGAAGTCTTCCTGAACCCACAATTCTTGTATTTTTGCATGCCTATTACACCAACATCATATGGACGAAATTCAAAATTAAAGTTGAACAGGCATAGAGAAGCTATCCTGGTTATCTTGTTTAAAGTCCACTAGTGAGGAGCATCCTCAGGATTTAAATCCAGGAATCTAGCCTCAGAACTCCAGAGATATGCTGCCTGACTTCATAATGGCTTGAGCTCTCTGAAGTGTAAAGGATTATCCTTTTTTAAAAAGTGTAGCTTCTTTTTCAGAAGGTGCCAAGCATAGAATGATCTTATAAATTCTCATAAAAGTAGGTGAACAAAATGACCTATATAGTTCTTTCTTTAACTCATCAATAGTATTTTCTGAGGGTTCTCTATGAGCCAGGCTCCATGCTAAGCAACATCAAAAACCAGCACGAACCCTTATCTTTACAAATACTATAAGTGGAGTACCTAGGACTTAGCCAAATAATTAATTGTAATCAGTGCTTAAAAGTACATCTTGGAATAAAAACAACTGTAGCTATTAGGGTAGATTGTTAACTTGACTGGCTTTGGGATCCACTCACGTGACTGGTGAAGCACACTTTTGGATGTGTCTAGGTAGATCATGTAGGAATGCTATTGGGGTTTATGTCTGGGCCTTCATGCCTTCCTGTCCAGCACTGTTCCTATGCTCTGTTTCCAGCCTACTATGAATTATGAGGCTCTGCTCCACCACATCTTTCCACCGTGATGTTCCTGCCTTGAAGCCAATTGACCATGTACTGAATCCTCTGCCACTGTGAGTTAAAGTAAACTTCTCCTCGTTTAAATTGTGGATGTCAGGTATTGTGTCCCAGTAATAGGAAAGTTGACTAATATATACATCATGGAGGATCTTTTGTTTGCCTGGAATAAGTCATCATCTCCAAGGAAAGAGTTTAACTTTTATTTTCCCATCTATTAAAATACATATCAAGTGACTGCTTATCTTTAACTCACTTAAACTTTGATATATAAACAGCATCCACTGGACTCAATTTAGTTTCTGAATTTCTTTGCTGAGATATCCTCTAACTAGTTGTAAAGATTGGTATTCCATGATATTACATTTTATTCACCATTAAAATTCTTACACACAGCAAATATAGTTTATTTATTTTTTTAAATGGAAAAACACCCATTCTACCACATAATTACAACACAAATCTAAAATACTTTTTATTTTGAAACAATTTACTACTTTATCATTCTAACATATTTTTTCATCAGTTATCATTGATTGCTCCCAACAATGCTAGAAAGATTAAGAAAAAAACAGAAAAATGATGGGATCATCTAAAATGATGATGCAACAATAAAATAAGTCATCATTATTAAATCATTCTTCAATTATCATACTGAGTTGATCAAAGTATTGCACCATTAATTTTAAAAAAGGTGAAACTGTAGACACAATCTTTTTAGATTATTTTTAGCTTTCATTGAACACAGTTGAGAATGCAAGGTTTTTTTCCCCACACTTGGAAAGAGAAGAAAATTGACAGAGGAGGATGACTGACAATTATTAGGTGAGTCACAAGATGAACGCAAAGTGACAGTGACATTCTAGACTAGAATAATGATGGTGAAATTTGAGGTATAAGTGAAATCTTTGACTAAAAGTCTTAAGATGACAATAGCCACTATGAATTTGAATTAAATTCAAAATCAGTGTGTGAGTGATATTTTTAAGGACAAAAAGGAAATAAATATAGCACCTTCCCACTTACTCACTTAATGAAAAAGACTTTATTATGCAATATTGTAAGATAGAAACTTGGACCATCCTGTTTTGCTAAAAAGTACATGCAACAATAACCTTTCATCTTTTGTGAACCTATGATTCATAAGTGGAAAATGTTGAAGGCATGTGTGTAACAGAAAAAGAATGTGATATACCTCTTAAATGGAATGATCATTATAATTTTCTCATAAACTTAAAACTAAAAATGTTCTATAATTACCAAACCAAAAAGGATGGTCATCTTCCACAAAATTATAAAATGTCAAAAATTTTAAAAGGTTTATCAAGTAATGCAGTTTGGTAATGCAAGTGCAAAAAGCATCAGTTATGATGATAAACTGGGATCTGAGATGTATCTGAAACCTGAGATCAGTATTTGCAAGATAGATGTGTTCCAGATTCAGGGTGATAATTGAGAAGCATTAGTTTCTTTCAAAAGCAGTATCCATTCTGGTTTATATACACCCTCAAGAGCCAGAAAATATGAAATAAAAGTTTGGGTTTTCTATGTTTAAGTAGTAACTAAATCCCCAGCCCAAAAATTTAAATATATCTTTTTTACTATTCTTTTCTTCTTCCATATTTTTACATTAACTGAAAATGTAAAATAATAATAACAATAATAATAATAATAATGAAAATGTAAAATGGTGGTAACACACATTATCTGAAGAAACAGAAAATAAAAGCCCTGGCCCTAGGAACAGGCTATGTGATGGTGTCACAAAAGCATCTCTTTCCTTCAAAACCTGACTCCCAAGGTTGGGTGGTTCACATTTCCTTTCGCACTTTTCTTCTATCTCAGGCTTACCTTAAGTCATGTGCTTCAACTTTTTACTTCCATTATTGTCAGTCAGGAAATGGCATTTCTCTTCCTGATTATAGGGTAGGAATTTTACTGAAAATCCAATTCAAAGAATCACAGCAGAACGAGTCAGTACTCCAAATTTAAACTGAAAATTTTCAATATGAAGTAAAGGCTAGAAAGGAGAAATTGCCCCCACCAAATTGCAAAGTGTAAGTATATATTCATTTCCTAGAACTCCCATAAAACATCTCACAAACTGGGTACCTTAAAAGAAACTTATTCTCTCACAGATCTGAAGATGAGATGTCCAAAATTTGTCAGCAGGGTTGGATCCTTTTTGGAGCCTCTGACAGAGAATCAATTCCAAGCCTTATTCCTAGCTTCAGGTAATTTCCAGAAACCCTTGACCCTTCTTGTCTCACAGAGGTAGGTCCATTATCTTTCCTTCTGTTTTCACATCCTGTCCTCCTCTCATATTCTGTCTTCATGTGTCTGTCTCTCTGTATCTATATTTCTATTCCTTATAAAGGCACTAATCATGTTGGATTTAGGATCCAACCTAATCCAGTATTGCTTCATATTAACTTGATTACAATCACAAAGACTCTATTTCCAAATAGGATCATATTCACAGATTCCAGGTGAAGATTAATGTTAGGGAGATACTAATCAATCCAGTAATATGACTTTTATGAAAAGTAATTCAAGAATTCAGGAGATATATGGACCATTTAGTAGAATAAGAATGCAAAGAAAATATTTGATAATTTACAAGGAGAAGGAGACTAATATTTGGCTAAAGTTGTTTTGAAATTAAATATTAATACAGTAAATAATATATGTGGAAGATTTTTAACATAACTGAAGCTTAAATATCTTATGAGTAATTTAAAACAAACCAAAATCAAAACTTGAACTGATTTTCTTCTTGCTATCTTTGTTTTACTTTGGGGAAGTTTTAACAGATTTTTATTAAAAGTCAACTTTGGTTTTAGCTCTCACTTTAAATCTTAACAGGATTACCAAATATCTAGTTTTTATTTCTTCCTGGATATCAAGAACAGCATTCTAGGCTATCCTTTTCTTCTTTTTTCTTCTATGTTGCTTTAAACCTCACACCGGTAGGCAATATCCAATAGTATCTAATTGCCATCACATTCAAGATATTTAAAAACTCAACAGTTCAATTTATAATCCACATTCCTGTAACCTGGAACATTATTTTGCCATCAACTTACTTTCCTACCAAAATATGAATTTCTTCAGTCACACTCACACACTCACTGTTAACTGTGGTGGGTCCTTGGGAAGAAAAGGTCTAAAGAGGAAGGGGAACTGGGTAGCTAAATGGATGCACAGTGAGGGGATACTATTAAGTGAAATAAATAGGACACACATGTGTAAATACCGAATAGTTTCTCTGGTGTGAGAAACTGAGAGTGTAAATAAGCTCTAAACTGTATAATCGATAATGTGAAATAGGAAGAAAAGGTACAAAGGGGAAGGGGAACTGGAAGAGGTAGGGGAAAGGAAAGAAGGGAAAGGAAAAAATATGAGAAAAGGAAAAACATGGAAACAAAGTCTTTGTAAATAGGGAGAGGTGGAGGGGTTGCAAGGAGGGCAGGGGAAGAGGGAAAAATAAGAACCAAGATAAATCATGTAAAAGTACAAATTTCCAACGATGAATGTCATCGTATTGTATACCTAAAATGTACCAATAAACTTAATGAACAACAGAAAAAAAAAAAAGTGATGGGACCAATGTGAAGACTGCAGACATCATGAAGCCACACTTTCTTGAACTGCTTCAAATTATTATTGAAATTCTTTATATTAATGTCATTATCAGAAATATACTAATAATGTATAGTTTTTTCCTTTTCTCCTAGCATGTTTTCATTTTTAATTGATGCTGTATATAATGGACAAAAAGATCAGAAGTGTCTTTCTCCTAGCGAAGTACAAATGTATTTATTTGGGCTCATATGTTCAATGGCCAGGCGGGAGTGATAACAGTCAGTGGTAAATGACATTATGTTCCACGGAGCTACCTATGTGGCATCTCACAGTCTTTTGTGATGTTTCACATGGTTTCTGCTAAATTCCACTTCAGAAATGTTCCCTGCCTGGATGCATTAAGGGCACAAGGCTTTTCATTTACAAAACCCTTGGTGATCACCCTATGCTGTCCACTGGAAAGTAGAAAAGCTTGCTAGACTGAACCATTTGCTGTAATCTGATTTTCAAGGGAAGCTTTTCGGTTCAGAGACATGCACTGATTGACATCTCCATTATGTTAGGTTCTCATCCCAATGAAAAGACTGTGGAAGTGGTACTGTGCAACAGAACATGATCACAACCTTTCTCCCTCTGCATCTTGTAGCCAGAGAAAGCCAAAAGTAACTCACCTTAAATAGAATAGGTGATTTAAGTCACATCCTGATAGGCAGGTAGGTTATGAGTCTTCTTTAAGAAAATAACCACAAGGGCCAGGGATTTAGCTCAGTGTTTCCATCACGAGACTCGCAAATGCAAGGCCCTGAGTTTGATCCCTGGTGCCAGAAAAGAAGAAGAAAGAAGAAGAAAAAGAAAATAACCATGAAACAGCCAGTTAAATGGTTCCCTTCATCCTTCTATTCCAACTAGCGCTAAATTCTTACCAGAAAGTATTAATGCTGCCATTTGGGAGCTGACCTATTTGTTTCAACCAGCATTAAGTTGAATTATAAAGTAATTACATCAATAACTTAGAAAATACAAAGAGAATTTCTTATAATTTTGATGTATGCTATTTCAATTGAAGAAAAGATACTGAAGGAAAAAAAGAATTTCAGTGCCCCCCAAATAAAAATGATGTTTCATACTTTGGTTGTTAGAGTCTTCACAGTGGATTGAGCCCTTCCTGAAAATAACTGTGGCTTTTGAATTATAGTAAGAGAAAATTCTTTTGTAGTTTTGTTAATTAAATAGTAGTTTTTTATGCTCTTCTAAGTACATACATTTCTACACACACAACACAGAGTGAAGGATTACTCTAGGTAACAGGTATATATTTTTCCCCCATTAACTTTATTGGTACATTTTAGGTATAAAATACAGTTACATTCATCATTGGGATCTTATACCATTACATGAGTCTCTTGGTTCTTATTTTTTTTCCCCTTCCCTTGCCCTCCCTTCACCCCCTTCACCCTTCCCTATTTGCAAAGACCTTGTTTCCATTTTTTTCCTCTTCTCATATTTTTTCCTTTCCCTTTTTTCCTTTCCCCTGCCCCTCCCAATTCCTCTGCTCTTTTAGACCTTTTCTTCCTGTTACACAATATCAGTTATACATTTTTTAAATTACAATATTAAGATCTAGGAGACATTACCACAGATTTTACAGAATTTAAAAGGATATAGAAAGCATATTACAAAAATCTTCTTTGAAATAAATTTGACAACTTCTAAGAAGTACCTTGGAAGACAAATTAATGAAACTAACTCTGGAGGAAATATAAAATTTGAATAGCACCTATTAAAGAAAGTATATTCCTAGCTTGAAAACCTACCTATATGACAACAGCAGGCTCATAAACATTTTAACTGATAAATTATATCAAACAATTGAAGTAGAAAAAAAGAAGGAACACTTCTCCCCTCGTTTTAGGAAATCAACATTGTGCTAATCCTAAAATTGGATAAAGATAATAGAAGAAAAAAGTATGAACATAGATAGAAATTTGTTTAACAAAACAAGCTATTAGAAGTCAGATCTGGCAGGATGTAGAAAGTGGTTTTATTTTAGGGATGGCAGTGTTGGTTCAGCATTGGAAGATCCACCCCCAAAAGTCATCATTTTAACAGAGGAAAGGAAAAAGCCATATGATCCTGTCACTAGTTGGAGAAAAAGTATTGGACCAAATTCTACAGCTGTCCACGGTAAAAGCTATCAGGAGACTAGAAGTAGAACAGAAACGTCTCAACAAATTAAAGACATCTACTCCATACTTCCAGTGAGAATGCCTTATATGAATGGAGAAGATACAATGCTTTCTCCTTAAGGTGGGAACAAGGGCAGATGTGCTTACTCTTTATCCATTAAACTTTGAAACCTAGTCCCCATCAAAATAGTCTGGCAATAAAATGACACAACTAGGATAGGATTGGCACGGGAGAAGCAAAATCTTTATATGTAGAAGAAATGATCATCTACAGAGAAAATACTAAGAAATCTCTAGGAGCCCCTAGAACTTGTACTTGAATTTAGCAGGATTAGAAAACACAAGGTATATATAAAAATTCAGGTCTGTGTATACTTGCTATAAATGGGGAACTGGATATTGAAATTTAAAAGTTATGTAAGAGTACAAAGGACCCAGAAAAACCAAAAACAAAAACACAAACAGTGTTGGAAGATGTTTAGCACCCAATTTTAAGACTTCTTCTAAAGCTACAGTAATCAAGGCAGTGTTGGTGTAAAGAAAGACATATAGATCATTTGAATAAAACAGAGAATCTAGAAATAGAACCACACATACATGGTCCACTGAGTTTTGAAAGATTATTTAACATTAGCATTTTATAGAATATAAACTCAATTCAAGAGCCGAGGAAGAGACAGTGTCTTCAGCAAATGGCACTAGAACACCTGGTATTCATATATAAAAAATTAACCTCAACCCTTTTTTTCCATACATGAAAATAACTTGAAGGGATCTATGAACCTAAATAAGAAAGCCTAAAAGTATAAAACTTTAAGAAGAAATTATAAGGGAAAATATTTATGAATTCAGGGTAGGCAAGAACTACCTAGGATACAAAAAACATGATGTATCAAAAAAAAATTGATAAATGAGATTCCATCAAAATTTAGAACTTTACATGACATCATTAAAATGAAAAGTAGTCCTTAAATTGACCATATTTACAATGCATATAACCTATGAGCAGAATATATAAAGAATTCTTAGTGCTCATTAATAGACAACCCAATTAAAATGTAGAAATAAGAAGATGATAAATAGCTAGTATAGCACAAGGAATGGTGTGCAACTCTAGAATCAGAAAAACATTAATCAGTACAATAATAAGACTGAATTATACACTCATTAGGAAGATGAAGTTAAAAGTTTTAAAAGCCTTGTCATGACCTTTTCTTTTTGTTGGATTCTCCCACTTTGCATTTAATTTGTCACACCCAATGGATTCATTCTGCTGGGTTTCCTGGGGTTGTGATCCTCCTTGTCTTTTCCTAGGGTATTGTCTAAAATCTTTTGGAGTGCCAGTTTGGTATTCATGAAGTTCCTGAGGTGCTCTTTATCATGAATATATCTTATTTCTCCATCAATTTTCAAAGATAGTTTTGCAGGGTACATCAATCTGGGTTGGAGGCTGTTTTCCTTTAGGGCTTGAAATACATCACTCCAAGCTCTTCTTGCCTTGAGGGTTTGCATTGAGAAGTCTGCTGTGATTCTGATGGGCTTTCCTTTGTATGGGATTTGCTTCTTTTCTCTCACTGCTTGTAGAATTTTATTCTTCTGTTGGATTTCTGGAATCCTAGCTATTATATGCTTATGTGTAGAATTTTTTTGATGAAGGCTAGCTGGAGTCCTGTATGCCTCACTTATCTGTATGTCAAGTTCTTTCCCCTCCTTGGGAAGTTTTCTGCCATCACTTCTGTGAAGAGTTTTTTTTTATGTCATCTGCACTCTCTCCTGTTTCTTCATTGACTCCAATCAGTCTTATGTTATTCTTCTTTGCATCGAGTAGCAGCTGCTGGATTGATTTCTCATGTTCCCTTACAATTTTAAAGCAATTTGTCTTTTCCTGGTCACTAATTGCAATCTTATCTTCTATATCTGAAATTCTATCCTCGTTCTGCTGCACAGTCTTTCAATGGAGTTTTTAATCTCTTGGAAATCTGTTTGTATGTGTTTTATGGATTCCATTTGTTTCCTATGTTGGGATTCCATCATATTCCTCAGATCCTCTTTTTTTTAATCTGTGTCCTCTCTAGATTTATTAATCATGTCTTGCACCATGAGCAAAATCTTTGCTGTTATCTGAGTAATTATTTCTGATTTCATTTTTCCCAGATCCTCTTTTGTTGCCAGTTCAGAGAGTCCAGGTGGTTGAGTATCAGAGTGTTCCATCTCGTTTCCCTTTGGGGTTGCTGTAGGTGATCCAGAAGTCTGTTTTTGAGCCTTGTTTATGTGTCTTCTCATTTCCACGGAGGGGGTGGGGAGGTGCTTCTGGCGCCCACGTGGCTCACCTTCTCTGCCCTAGGAGCTTGGGATGGCGGTTGGGGAGCTTCCTTCCGGTTGCTGGGACTGGCTGAGCTTCACTGCACTAGGAGCCTGGGATGGCGGTGGGGGAGCTTCCTTCTGGGTGCTGGGACTGGCTGAGCTTCACTGCACTAGGAGCCTGGGATGGCGGTGGGGGAGCTTCCTTCTGGGTGCTGGGACCGGCTCGCCCTCTCTGCCCTGGGATGGAGGCAGGGAGCTTCCTTCAGGGTGCTGGGACTGGCTCAACAGGTATATATTTGAAGTAAAAAGAGAACTATTCTTTCAAGATTCCTGTGGTTAGCTTTCAAATTTCTTATATTCTTGATCAGTAAGGTACCTTTTGGGAAAATCTTAAATTTTTAGCTAAATTTAAAAAATATTATAACAATAATAAAGGCAACAATAATACCTTTTATTGGCTATGTACTATGTACCAAACACTTCAAAGGTGTTAACTCATTCAATTCTTTAATCCCCAGAATAATCCCCTGAATTGAGTGTTACTTTTACCCCAGTAATATATGCAGAATTATCTTTAAGAATATAATAATACATATTTCCATTTTATTTACTCAAATGTGGTAGATACCATCATTTTCACATTAGTCTCTTCATAACCATTAGACATCTTACACTTAAAAAGCCATTTATCATCTGTTTGATGTTTGGTAATCAATATACTATAATGAAAACTTCATGTATTTGAAACGTATGGTCCCTCCTTTTCATTGGAGGAGGGGATCATTATGAAGTGTATGCCTTTCTAAGTTTTGGAAATGTTGTGATAAGAATCATCTTCCATGGGCTTTGTTTTACTCCCCTTCTCCAACATTACCACTATAACCCAAAAGACTGCTTAAGTTTCCCAATAGTCATATTGTCCAGTGAAATATCCACAACAAGCTTCACTTCTTACACTAATCGTGGTGAGTTGACAAGTCTTGCTAGGAGACTAAATTATTTTATGTGGCTAATTTTCCAAGACCATCACAGAAAAAAATAAAGATTTTCCAAACAATCAGTCACTAATAAGGGAGAGCTTGGAAAGGGTAGATTTGAGTAATATTTTATACTTTGAGTCTTCAAGATTTGGTGATAATTAGAAATGGACGTTGAAGGATAAGAGAGAGACTATAATGAGACCCAGATTTATAGCTTGGCCTTGGCACAAACAAAAGTGGACAAGAGTAAGGAACCAAAATTGCACCTTTTAGAGAGGGGCAACAGAGAGAACACAAGAATATGATAGAATGGTTTATGTGTAATTTTCACTAGATTTTTATGTATGAAACTTAAGCAGGTGATGAAGTGGGTATCAGTTATAAGTTCTAAACCACCATATGAGATCTCTCTCACACATCATTTAAAACTCAGAGGCTTTATATCTTGCACCAGACCCTACTTTAGAGGCCAGTTCTCAGCAGGCTTCAATCAGGCTTCTGCCAGCACAACCTGACAGCCCCAACCTGTTATATGATATACCCCTTGGATTATGCCCCAGGGCACTTTGGCCCATAGGAACCCACTGGTTTTCAACACTTATCCAGTGAAAATATTCAAGGGAATGAATCTTTGTCCATGAACTCCATGGGCAACAGGAACCAATAGATAAATGTTTTCCTTTTGATCCCCTGGGCAGAGAGTTGTGACACTCAGAACGTATGTTCCTCAGGAAATCTCATGGATAAGAGCAATAACACTCTTCACTGTGGCCAGGTCTATAGTGCATTCCTACACTACCCCCCTTCTCTATTTCACCCCTCTGCCTCCCACTTCTTGCTCCCTGGGTTCATTTCTTGAAGCAACTAGCTACAGGTTAGGCTAGGAAGTGGCTTAAGTGGCATATACATCTAAATAATGAGAAAATAGTACAAACTTTTTACTACAAACCCAATAGAATATGTTGATTAATTCAAATCATAGCGATTGAGATAGAATTTATTTTAGGGTTAACTTTGATACCCCTACATTATAAGACAGTAAATTCTTGTCTGTTATGCTTTACTACAGATATTAGTAATTTTAAAGTGGCTGAAGATTCTCACATTTTCAATATTGACAGGCTAAAAATGTGGCAGGAGTAAATATATAATTTAGCTGAGTTCCTAATTGTGTAATATTGTATTTTCTACTTAGTCCCTCTTGGATCAGAGTACAAAAAGTGGAAAGTTTTTATTTTTAAACATTGTGCAATATTGCATTCATTTTATTGAACCCAGAATGATTTCTGAAGATGTAAACATATCTTTTCCCTCCTTTAAAGGAATTTTGAAGAAATTTAAAGAAGAATGATGAGGAAACGTGAGGTTTTATAGAACTGTTATACCTGCTTTCACCTATGAATGAGGGCACATGACAAATAATTCAGACTAGAAATGTAACAAAGGACCCGAAAATTATCCCATTAAACCAAATTTCTATTGAAGATACTATTCTTTTTGTTTGTTTGGGTGTTTTTTGAAAATAATATTCTTAATATCTCTGAATAATTATTTTTTTTATAGTGTTTGAAAGCTTCTACTACAGATACTATAGTAGAAAACTAAAAGCCCAGCCATTCCCATGGTTGGGTGGTGAGCTTTCTTGCCAGTGATCCTGCTTAAAATAAAATTTTTCTTACAAGAGCCCATTTGTAAAATCTCTTGCTAACCTCTGTGTACAATCACAGATTGATTCATGTGTGGAGAGTGCAGTGCAGGTTTTTAGAAGCAATTTTCCAGTGACAGCATAGCTTAGAATGGAAAGCTAAAGGAAACACATAAGGATATAATGCAAATCAACCAGGCCAGGAGGCATAAATCACTAACATAAGTGGTTAGCATCAACATGTCAAAACCTCTCAGACCTTCTAGTATGTAACTTCAATTCTGAGCCTTTGAAGAGATTGTCTCTCACATAATTATGATTTCTTCCTCTTAGTAGCAATCAAAACTTTCCTTGAGGATGTTACAACCTAAATATAAGCAGGTTGCTAAGCATATGCCAACAGACAAAAACAGATACCCAACACTGGGACCGCAGAAGCATAGCTCTTATGTATGAGTGCTATATATCAACTTTGTGCTTGGTTTTGATTCAGCACAGAACACAAATGTTCATCCCAAAGGCACTTGCTTCAGGAATAAAATGAGCCAAATCATTAATTTCCAAAAGCTTTGAGATTTTTAAAAGGTGTCAGAAGTGATACAAATAAAGTTTCATAGTAAGGAAATCTTGTTTTGTTTTTACTATTTTATAAAGCCTTGTGTCTCAATTTAGTTCAGAACCTACATACAGAAATGCAAAGTCTGGTTGTATTTAATGCCAGCCATTTAACAGAAAAAGTTTAGCAGAATTTTGCTCTTACAATGAGTAGGTCTGGAGAGTCAGTTATTTTAAAATGTGTTCCTTGCATATGGCAGCCTCTCTTGAAATGGAAAAGCATAGATGATTAGATCATCTCCTTAAATCGAGCCTCAACAAGGTTTTACCTTTAAAGATAATGCAAATCACTTTCAAGTAATCACGGATTTCTGAATACCTGAAAGTTTTTTCTACATCACAAAATTTTCAACAATTATGGGGATTTAAATTATCAAATAGATTATTTGGTAGTTATCAAGTGTTTTATCATTTATTTGTTTGTTTAATTTCCAAGTTTTGTCTCATATTTTATATTTTAAAATATTTTTAAATTCACAAAGTGCAATTAAATATATTACAGATCTATATTGTGGTGGAGAATACTTTGAAAAGACTGTATAAAGCCACATGATTTATGCGGAACCAAAAAATCTTCTAGTTAACAATTGAATCAAAATACTCTTCATTTTAAAAAACAAGCACAATGTGAAAACAATCAAGGCAGCAAATAAACCAAAAAAATTCCAAAAACACTGTAGATACTAATCTTTAGTAATTTGATAAAGCCTTCTAAACCAATGCATTTGTTTCAACAGGACATAGCCATATGTTCGCTTTCGCTTTCCCGCATTCATGTGCTGATGTACTGATCTATTATCTAATAAGACAATGATCAAACAGTGTTACCTAACTCTATACGGAATACCCTTTAAATAACCATAAAAAGCAATGAATAGCTCAGATGGGCAGTAATATCATTCCCCTCCCTAGAAATACTACTCATTCCCACACCTCCCATTTCTAATTCTGTAACTCCAATGGTGTAGCTTTCTAGAGCCCTAAACAAGCATTCCCTGCTGCCTGCTAAACGTTGCCACCTAGAGGTTCTCTTTGGAACTCTAAGTATAATAGATTTTTTTAATCAAATTTATTTACTTCTATCAGATCATCACACTTTCTTTGAGCTTACTTTTGAAAATAACATTATCACAAGAGCACAAATGGAAAACTTCATGTTTATATATAAACTGCATCACTGATCTGGAAACTGTGGATAGGATGGATATGTGAAAATAGTTAATTCTTAACCTTTTATCTTTATTTAAGTGGTGGGAATTGAACCCCAAGCCTTGAGTATGCTTGGAAAACAGTCTATTTCTGAGCTAAACCTCCAGCCTTACTTTCTACTCAATATCACCATCCTATCTTAGACCCCTTCTATCTCTATGCTAACTTATGGAAACTTTAACTGATGGCACTTTCCTCTGGGAGCAGGTTTGGCTGAAGTCCCTCTCCCATTCACATCCATCGTTTGGACCATGCAAAATGCTTGAAATGGTACTCCGTGTACATTATATGCAACAGGGATTAAACTATGTTTCAAAACCCTAAAGATGTAAATCTCTCTTAACTCCAGGTCCTGCACTAAAAGATGGTGTGATGTTTGATTATGGAAAACTTCACAGACACAAGTCTTTTGAGCAATGGAGGAAAATTTCCCAGGTAGAAATCTAATCAGAAGTTATTCTTACTTTCTTCTAACATAAGGAAGCCTGAAAAAAATCCTTTCATTGCAGCTGCAGAAAATGTTCCCTTCTGGAGGCATTTACATGCATTTTGAAGAGCACATAAAGAACTCTCTCTCCAACATCATGCAATTATGTGTAGTAGCAAATAGACACAGAAATAGCTAGCACAGTGGAAGTTGGTGTGTCCTAGAGAATGAACATTAACCAATTGAATCCAAATAAACTAAAAATTATTTTCAGTTAATGTAGCACTTTGTTATACAAGAAAGAGGCCAGCATGACATGAAAAAGACCAATTCAGCTTTATATGTGGCAAGAAAGTAAAGAATGATACAGGATAAGGCAAAGCTAGTATTATTCAGGCAAACTCTTGAATAAAGCTTTTACTCTTAATCGAGTGATAAACGATAAGATTTATTTTAGAAATACATATATATTACCTCTAATTATATACATATAGACAAAGCTATAAACTCTACCTATATATCCCTTAATTTTATGTCTCAAGCACTAAGGCAGTGTTATGGTTTGGGTGTGATTTGACTCTTCCACAATTTGACTATTCCATATAAAGGACTTGGTCCCTAGGGTGGTCTTGTGGGAGGTGTTATGGATCTTCAAGAAACAGAGCATAGGACTAGTACCTTAGGCCATTAGGGCTATACCCTAAAAGGTGATTATGGGACTCTAATCTCTTCCTCTCTCTTTTTCTCTGACCCTAGTCAAGATGTGTAGTCAGTTCCTTACTCCCAACTATGCTACTTCTCTTGCCATCTGCCACACACTACAGGCAGTGATACAGTCAAGGCCCTCCCTGATCCTGCACTTTACCATGAGGACTTTGAACCTCCAAACCTGGCAGCTAAATAAACCTCTTTTTCTTCATAAATAGCCAGTGTCAAGTATTTCATTGCAGTGACAAAGAGCTGAGAAATACATATAAAATCCTATCTTTTCTTATTGTCCTGGAAAATTATAAAATTTCTTATTTAACATCTCTACACTTCTTACTGGTGATTTGTGGATGATTTGTGGATTTCTAAGACAAAAGCAAACTTTACAATGGTTTTTTGCTTCACTTTTACTCTGCTAAGCAGCAGGCCTTTTCAAGATGGAGATGAAAACACTTTTACAACTGAATAGTAATAGTCACAGAAATATAAAATAAAATCCAAGTTCCTGATTCCATGTCATTAATTGCAAATCAACTTTATGAACAATCACAGTAGCCAACAGTCAGGTGCCATTTTGAATTTGGTTTCTACAAGACACATGCCTTTATGTTTCTGATTTCTGCCTCAGAAATGACATTAACTTGGTAAGATAAAACTACGTTTAATAAAAGAAGACACAAGCAGTCATGACAGTCATATCTATGGTGTCTTAAACTTGGAGAGTTTCCAATATTTCTATAGAATTACTGTGGGGCATTCAGGGCCTTGGTACTTAAACACTCAAATAGTCTACAGCTGTCATACTGCCAACAAACTGTATTTTTTGGTAGCAGCTGTGTCTGCTGTCATCAGCTTCCTTCACACAATTGTAGTAAGCCAATGCTAAGCATTTTTTCCCTGGATTATTAACAGATCACTGCAGGGGACATATGAATGAAAGGGAGTGCTCCTTTACTAGAAAACTGAAGGAAACAGAGAGATTGAAAATTAAAAGGTATATTTTATTAACTATAATAGAAAATTATTGCTGATACCTACTTGAGAGAAATTTAGTTCTTCATTCTATTTTTCATTTATCATTGCATGCTTACAGGTAGAAATGAAGTATGAATATTCAAATATTTAAATTATGTTTCACATGAGAGTGGCCATCATTCCAACCACAGCTAATTTACAGACTGCTTCCATTGTCTTTGTTCTCTTCATTTAGAATATAAAATCCAATCATCTCCAAAGTAGAGGCAGGTCTTGGCAGTTGAAGTTCAATAAGTTTTAGGAATACCTCAGATGTTCTGTAAAAGACATTAAAAAGAAGACAACTAACTGATTTTCTCCATGACATCCATTAGTAGTTTGCCTCCTATTTTCCATTCTCTGTTGTCTTTTTCCATCTCTCCTATTCTCTCCTGAATGAAAAATTGGGGTTATATTTCATCAGTGAAGCAAGTGAAAGAAATGAAGGAGTTTAGACTAAAATATTATAGAGACAACCAACAGATATGCTTCGTTTTCCATTTTTAAGATCTCAAAATAATCCCTACATCCAAATTCATGCTATGGCAACTAACTATAATACACAAGGGGTACAAGCAGAAGAAATAATTTTCAATGGCTAAAAACTATCTTCAGGATCCCTTACAAAGTGTAGAGACATATACAATTATTTCTCTGTCCTCTTACCATCTTCTTCCCCTTTTTCTCTCCAGTTCCAGGCTATTAGTTTTATTATGTTTACCTCCCAAACTCTCAACCCCCTCAAGGACAAATGCATTTAAAAGTACTCATCCTTCAGTTAATTTCCAACTTCTTTCTTCCTGGTCAATAATCAAAATTGAGACACTGAGGTTGATCTCAACTGACACTGAATCGAGATCTAGCTAAAACAATGATGTTAACGTCAGTCAGAGCCAACAGCCACATTTGTCCCAGAAGGCAGAAACAGACATGGACTGGCCTCATTCTTACTTGGAGTTATCAAGGATTCCAAACAATTAGAACAGTTTCTTATTTCGCTGCTCGAATTCAGATTATGATCAATCCTTTCCTTTGTCTGCATCCCATAGGAACAAGTGCCTAAACAGGTGGCATATGAGACATTGTCATTCTGCTATAATAAGCAAATGCCAGAAGAGAGAATTCTGGTGGAAACAATCACTCCAAGAATACCCAAGGGTGCTTATAGAACTTCTAAATGAAATATCCACCCAGAGCTTAGTCTTTAGCAGAAAATAAAAACCAGGTAAATCATACCAGAGGGAACAGTCAGAACAAAACTTGAAGCAAAATATTTTCTAGCATCTGCAGTCAAATGCTCTGCTGGAAAATGTGAAAGATAGATTCCCTCTGGTAGCAAATGAGAAATTCATTGGATGTATTTACAATGTTCTGTATATATTCATTGGAACATATGGCCCAATGAATTATTCTACATGATAAATCTCCACTGAGGCAGCCTGCTACCCACTCAGGCCCTCAACCTTCTGAAAGTGGCAAAACCTCCTGCCAAGTTGTGTCATTCAGAAGAACAGAGGGTAAGAGAAAATAAATTGCATGCAGCATCGGTTATTTGAGATTGCTCCTACAATCTACATAAAGTAAGGGGGGATAATTCTGTCTTACATCCTTCTAGAGTTCTTTGGGAGTGGGAGCGTCTGACATTTATTTTTTTCTAATCAGCTCTTGCAGGGAAAGCAAGTAGTACTTAGTAGGCAGACTCTGGTTTCCAGACATCTCCCAATCTGTTTCCATCTATCTGGATTTGGAGTAGTCTGGACCTCTTCCAACATGCTATTGGCACTGTGGCCTGATTATCCTGAGCTGTGTTAATGAACAAGATGTGCTGATTTACATAGGAGACACACTCTTTCGACTAGGAGCTCTTTAGTGGCTGACTTGCTATACCTGACTATAAAGACGACATTCTGTTGAATTCGATCAGGGCAAGGGATTTCCAGAAGCTGGGCATGGGCTGGGAGAAAAGCACAGCATAGTTTTCATGGGACAGGAGTGCTAAGTAGGTATGCCCAGAGTCCACAGCCAAATTTTAGATGACTGATGTCTTTATGATTTTATTGTCTGTAAAGTTGTCATTTAATCCTCACACAAACCTGTAAGGCAAGGAGTATTGCTCAGTGCCTATCCCAAGCAGGAGCTTCACTCCCGTCCTGCTTCTCTGCCTTAAATTATATATCTATAGATAGATATAATTAGATATGCATATATACATAGGTATAGATATATTATCAGACACTTGGATATAAAGAAATTAACTGCTCTACAAATTTCAATGTTTAAAAAAGCTACGCTAGATATATTGACATCCCAAAGAGTTACTATTAGAATGTTTATTGGAAAATTATACATTTAAATCTAATGATTGACTGAATCCATTTTTTAAAAGGAGGCATTAGCTGAATGTGGTGGTGCATACCTATAATCCCAGCTACTCAGGAGGCTGAGGCAGAAGGATCAAAAGTTAGAGGCCAGTCTGGGCAACTTAAGAACACTTTGTCTTGAAATAATATTTTTAAATGGCTAAGGATGTAGTTCACTGATAAAGTGCTTAGCATGGGCAAGGCCCTGTGTTCTATCCTTAGTACCACAAAAAAAAAGTTAAAGAAAAAGAAAATGGGGTCATCAAAATTTCTACTTTTAAATATAAACAAAGATATTAGATATTACAGCAGCAAATTAGTATATCTATTTTGCTTGCAAAATTATGTTCTTCCACTTTAAAACTTGTATATAAACACAATATAATTTTCAGAGTTACTTTATATTGTAAAAAGCAGAAAATATGATTGATTGCTTTATTCTATAAAACTTAATTTTTACAAGTAGTTAGGCAAAGTGCCTAGGCAAGTCTAGAAATAAGGCCTGAGCAATATTCTGGTGATGTCCAATGGAAAGCTATAATCTAAACAATAATCTAGTGCCCTCTCTAAACTGCTATGTCCATACTAATAAGATGAGAGATCAGAATTAGTCAGGTAGTTGTCATTTCACAATACTAGCCTCAACCCTGCAGATGTAATCTTAATCAATACATTTTAAAGAGTTGATTCTGCCTGGCCAGCGGGTATGGATGTGTCTAGCAGTCTGTGAACACACTCAGTGCCATCTGTATTCTCCAGGACATCCAGGCAGAGGCTTGGCACTGCTTCTGTCCTATATTTAGAATGGCTTCCACTCCCATGCAGTGACCAGCTGATAAAGCAGGAAGGGCAGGGAAGGGGGGCCAGTGAGGACTTGCCCCAGCCGAGTGAAGATTAGCTTTGCTGACCTAAACCCATTTATTTAAAAGGAATATCAATTCATTCAATTCATAAAGTTTAGATATACAGCTGAAGTGGAATGAGCTGATTTCAAAAATCATCTGCCAAGTACAATGTAAATGAAGAAACACAGGCATCTATCCAAAGAAACCATTACAACTGTAGATAAATTTTTAAAGGTATGCTTTCAAAGAAGAAGGAAAGTCTATAAGCAAAGCAGACCACCATTTTATCAAAAACATGGGGAGAGAGATGGAGAATATAATTGGGATGCCAAAATCCTATGCAGAGGCTTTTAAATACAGTGCTAAAAGTTCTAAAATAGCATCACAGGATACATTGCTTAGGAGAATAAATTTTTAAGACAGACAGAGCTGATTACAAGCCAGACTTTGTGGCTTCTTTAGCAGTGTGGGTTGGAAATTTTACCTAATTTACCTACAGTTGTGAAATGAGTATTCCAACACTTCTCTATTTGGTTTTTAAGGGTTGAATAAAATAGTATAAATAAAACACTTAGCTCAATACCTGACACAGAGTTAGCACACAATGAACATTTGCTTTATTAAGTGCTTGGGAAAAGGGAAAGCCTAGGCTCAGAATGTGAGATAAATGATATAATGATAACCAGAGACAGAGGAAAAGCAAAGCTATTCAGTTTCTATTTTACTTCTACTTCTTTAATACAGAGAGTGATACTCACGTTGGAAATGATAGAACAGATTTGGTTGACAAGGGACTAGAGTACAAATTAAACAAGGAAATGATAAGAGAAAACCAAGTTGCTTTAAATTACCTTCAAATCTCCAAGCACAGATGAAATACATGCAAGGGTAGTGAAAAGATATCCACATGCAGTTGTGAAATGGCCAGTGACAAATTTCTAGGCAATAAGAGAACATTCCAAACAATTGAAAACAGTCAAAAATTTGTCCAACTTTCATAAATGAGAGAAAGTGGATTCTGGAAGTTATAGCTTGCTCTGCTCCATAAGCCTTTGCCCCAACTACTGCTCTGCCTTTCATTATTCTCCTGTCCCTTAGAGATGAAGTCAACGGTGAATCCAGCAGAGTCAGATCTCTTTCCAGAACCAATCTCTTTGAGACAAGATGTATGTTAATCTTATCCTACCAATGAGAATTAGAACTGAGTCCTTTATATGCATCCAAATTCTCATGGCCCTTCCTACTAAGTGCCCTTGTCCCTGCCTTCCTCAAATGTTCTGATAATTTTACATCCATCTCTGGAAAAATTTGAAAATAAAGCTTTTAATGAATGTATTGTGGGTATTTTTCAGAGAAGGCAATAATTACTAGCAACTACAATGGCTCCACTGAGAACAAATCATGCTTATTTTATTTCCTTTGCAATAAGATCCCTATATTAGCAAATATGAATAACCCAGAGAGTAAATCTGAATTTCTGGAATAAATAGGAAAAATTTTCCATGATTCAATACATCCGAGTGTGGGATGATAATAGATTTAGGGGATTCATAACTGTTGGAACAATAGCCAAATGGTAAATTAATATATTGATATCAGCTCAAAGTAGAGTGCTAATTGAAAGATATGCTTCACACTGCCCTTTTCAATTTTTATCAGTAATTTAATTAAGTTATATAAGGCATTTTTTACTAAATGGATAGACATTTAGTTAAATGTATAGATGATTTTTTAACTGGAAAAATAGATCCACTTTTAAAAATAAATTTAAAATCTTTGTGTTGGATTAGAAAAGTGGATTACAGACAACAATAAACTTGATAGGCATAAATATTTAAAAATGAATAATTATTAGAAAATCAACTATTGAGTTTAAGAATGGGGTAGACCATTGATGTAAGAACAGTTCTTATTTTAATAAATACTCAGCACAAGATAATAATGAATGTGGCTGCTAAAATAGCTGTGATATAGGTTTGTAGATAAATATCAAAATCAAAAAAGAAAAAATAGTGCTACCATTGAACTGTGAACTGTCCTTTTCCAGTGTAGAACACTGCAATTTAGCCTGAGCTCCATATTTTTAAAAGATATTAACATAGTAGAGTTTTCCTAAAGATAGCAACAAAAATAATAGAGGATCTAAAAATGTCATCATCTGAGGAAAAGAGACTGAATTAGCAAACACTGAAAAAGTGAAGTCATAGCAGGGAACATAAAAACTGTAATATTTGAAAAACTTCAGAAGAAAGATTAGAATATCTACAGGATGGAAGAAAATTTTCATGCAAACACAATAGCCAAGTAAATGAAATTATAACTTTCTCAAAAGATGATTCCTCACAGGTAGGTTGAAATAACCACTAGCAACCCTTCAGGAAGGATGGGAGAGGCCATTCCAGGTAACCTCTCAGGGTTTCTTTTACCCCAAATCCACCATACCATCAGTATTTCATTTTCAAGAGTTTTTGAGTGCAATTGTTCCCAATATTCTATTGTAGCAAGACAGATTTCTTTAGGTTAGTTTCCTTTTCTGAAAGCAAAGATGTACATTTAGAACTAAAAGAGACTTATACAGAATTATCAATATGTTTCCTGAATTTTAGCCTATCTTTCCAGACACCCCCCAAAAGGAGCTGTTCATCATTCATCAGCTGTGACTTCTGGACTAGTTTCTTTACTTGGAGAAAAATTGAAGTTCCACCCCATCAAACTTCTACTTGCTTGACTTCACAATGCCAATGTGCCCCTCTAGAGAGAGGTTCATTGTTGGTGTCATGAGCATCGATCTAAGCTGCTCTCAATGATTACCCCATCCCTAACTCACCCTTAAGTTTCATGGCCCAGAGCATGCCCAGGGCTCGCTGCAGGCCCACTCATTCTGATCAATGCAACACTCACATACAGCATGCGTTCATAATGCCAAAGGCAGTCAGGGTCCCCAGGCACTCTGATTGTAGCCAGAATTTCAGCTTTATTAGGTAACTGTCAAATTGCCTTGATGTCTCTTAAAACTTTAAATTGGGAGAAAATATAAATGCAGAAAAGCCATGATAAGTTAACTTAGCAATCTGTTGTAATAAACATGTGCACATGAGCATACATCATGGAAATCAGATGGAGTGCCCAGAGAGCAATAACAGAGCCAGAAATGTGAATGTGGTAAGATCATAAAAGTCAGAAGTGTTATATATCAGGAAGTGTTTTTCTTTTTAAACAATCTGGTCAAGTTTCCTGCTTCGTATATTTGAGGAGCCACCCACCCTTATACTTACCACAATGCATTATTTATTCAATAAGCACAATAATGCAAAAAAACTTAGATACTAAGAAATAGTATACTCAATGGAAAATAAAGAAGAGAGGCATTGTGGTACAAAGATGATACTTGTATATACTTATTGTCTTTATTGAGTTCAGATATGAACATTATTCTCTTAATTTCTCTATATAATCTATCTTTCTACAAAGGTCCCACTATGTGTTTATTTCAAGGCATTTTTTTCTTCAGTCTTGAGTTCCAAAAGGGAAGATCCCATGGGTATCCCATGAGTGTAAGTTTTTTTCTTTTTTTTTTTTTTAATATGGCTGGGTGATGGCATGGTAAAGGGAGTAGGGAAGAAAGTAGTACTTTAGAAAGTAGCAAAGAAAGTAGCAAACTTCTTTAAGTAAGGAACTGGGGGTTCAGCAAATAATGACCATGAAAGGCTATTTTATAAATGCATAGATAGTTTCTTCTCTGGAAA
This sequence comes from Heterocephalus glaber, assembly GCF_053883595.1. Classification (NCBI taxonomy): domain Eukaryota; kingdom Metazoa; phylum Chordata; class Mammalia; order Rodentia; family Bathyergidae; genus Heterocephalus; species Heterocephalus glaber. The sequence continues at coordinate 10,545,961 of NW_028258364.1, read as the reverse complement.
ACAGACTGTGAGTGAGACAAAGAGAACTCTGTAAAATAAAAAAAAACCTGAATTTCTTGCTACCCTATCAAGAGAGGGCAACAGCAGTCCTCAGAAACTATAAAAGTAGAGGGGTTAGAGCAGCAGTGCAGAAACCCCAGCAAAATGGCAGGGAAAATGGGGAGGAAAAACAGCCAGTGAGAGGTTTCTGGAGGTGGCTTGACCACAATTAAGGAAAAGGAGAGTTAATATTGAGAATGAACTGTTTCTCTATCATGTTCTGATATAACAAGCAACCTCCTTCCTAACAATCTGTTCACACAAATGACTTCTGCAAATCTGAAGATGAAAATGATGGCTTAGGAGCTATATTGTCCATTTGGATTAACTTGAAACAGAGAAATGCAAATAGAAAATATTATAAATGAAAAAGACCAATGAAGAACCTACCAAATTCAGCAAACTGGAAATGAGAGGCTTAGCAGAAATTGATTCTATCTGAAATTCTTTGGAAATATTCTTTAGGACACCACAGATGAAGTTGAGATGTTTAAGGGATTGAGTCACTTTATTTAAATATCACACAACAGAAGGACCCAAATAGTCCAGAGAATTTAGACATAAGGAGCCATTGAAATCTGTAATAAGTGCACAAAACGTGGCTGCAACCATATTGGTGATGTTAAAGTGGAACGGCTGCTCTCACTTTGACTCAAAGATACTTTCAGGTCTAACGTGGGGTATAAGACATGAGATAGGGCAGGCCAAATGAAAGGGGCTCTGGACTCCTACAGCTATTCCAACCAAAGCAGGTCCAATTTTGTATGGTTTGCAAACTTGAGATTTTGCATAATGTTTTATTTTTAACAAGGGCCTTTATAAGTATAAATAAATGTTTTTAAAGATGATAGTGCCATTCCTGAAAAGCCCTAAACATTGGTTGAATCAGATTAAAAAGTATGGGCAGCTTGTGATATAATTTATAATCCATGTGCCCCCCCCCAAAAAAAAAACAAATGGAAGGGAAAAGAAAAATCATTAATTTCAAGTTTTATGTAATCAATTTTTTATTCAAACCAATTTCCACTTTCTTGTCACAAGACAAAAGTTTTATCTTAAAAAATTCACTCTTGTGACATAGTTTTGTGTAAATTTCTGCAGTGTTCAGGTGAATTAAGTTCTGTGTTTTTTTTCCCATGCTCTTATGAATTCAGTACAAAAGTGGTGCTGAGAGGACTTTTTGCCTCTTCTGTTCAGACACACTGGATTACAGTGCCCAGCCACACTTCTGTTTAGCTTTGACCATGTGACTGAGTTCTAGTCAATGAAATAGGACTGGGAGTAAAATCCATGACTTCCAGGCCTGGATCATTAAAGCCACACACAGCCTTTTCCTTCTACCAGCTGGGTGCTAATATCCAAGGATGTTAGAACCCTGAGCCTGGAAATGTGAGAGCCCATCAGCCTGGGTCTGTGAATGGCTGTTTAGAGCAGAGCACCTCAACAACCTGGACTGCCCCTACATTTTAGAAACATTAAAATAATATTGGGGTCACTTGTTATCGCAACTTTAATTATTATAAATGTGTAAGTCTTGCCCTACATTTTTTCTTTAATTTAACCAGTTATAGAAACTTCACAGGTGTTTGTTTCATCACCTATGTTAGTTAATCTTTCACAGGAACTGACAGTGATGACAATAAAATTGGCATTTATTCCACACATCTTATTCCATTTAGATCCCATATAGAAGCACACAAATCCATCAAAAATATTTTCTGATAAGATTTTTATGTAGCACTAATATACTAGTATAAAAGAGTTGAGAATTGTGTTCTTTAAAAAGTTTCCCAGCTATATTTTCTAGCTAATTGTTTACAACCTTACTCAAACAGTTTAAAGAAGGCTGAGTGATAAACCTGTCCCACAGCACTTTCATACCTTAGCAGTTGTGAAATACCGAGCAACTTCACAACTGATGGAAAATTGCCTCTCCGATTTGGCTGGAGTAGGTGTTGCAGAACAAAAGCCCATGGTGGATATTTCAGGGGGATCACAAGTTTTATTTTGGAATATTTTAGTCATCACTCTCAATCACTGATTGTAGTATGCTTATTTGTTCTCAAATACCTCTTTTATTTGCAATAATTTGTACTTCTTTAACAAGTGAGACCCTTTGTTTATATTTATAGTTATATTTTGATTTGTATACTTTTTTAGGCACATTTAAAATCAATATCCTATAAAATGGTAGGTGACCTTTCAAATTTTACTTTGTTAATAATGGAAATCTGACGGAAGATATTAATTGACATTCTGGGTAACGTAGATTATGAAAATTTTTTCTAGAGGACCCAGGAGAAAGAAGAGCAGTAAAAAATTTAAATATAGCTTCTCCAAAGGAATATGCTACAATGTGATGTAGGATATTTAAAAACCACAAGCATAAAATGTAAATTTATGCTAAATCAGATCATCCTTGGTGAGAAATAATTATTAAAACTTATTCAATATCAGAAAAGCTTTATTTCAAGGAAGTTTTTATTTTATCTAATTCTTCCCTTGCCCAGTCTCAAAAATCCACACACAGAATCAATGAAAATGTGAAATGGTGAAGCAGATAGATACAGTTTCAATTTGAGTTCTAGACTGCAGCCTCAATTTAAAGCAGCATTTAAATTGTCCTTGTAAAGAGGGAGGTCAAAGAAACAAGGAGGGAATCCTTACTGGACAGGAAATTTCAGCTCTTCTCTTCTTTCAGTTGTATAGTGGACCACTGAATTTGACTTCCCTTTCTCAGCTTAATAGAAAAATATATATTATCATTTCTTTCTGTGTAGAAATTCAAATAAAGTGGCATCTGAGTGGCATTGCTTTTATAGGAAAAAGGCAGGTGATCTAACACCGATCTCAATTCAGATAGACTGCTCCATCTCTTTACCAAATAAATACACTTAAAAATGCATTTAGCTTAGAGGAGTCTAGCAATAATGCCTGCCTAATAAAAACAATTTTTAGTGCCTTCAGCAGGTCCTAGTAGCAAAGTGCATAATGCCTGAAAAGAAGTAGCCCAATGAGAATCGTCTACTGATGGTGATTGATCCAGTCTTATAATAAAGCGAAAGCTTTTTTAGAGCCAAAGCAATTTTTGCCTACATTCTTTATGAGGAGAAACCATAATGAATTGTGTTGGTTGCCAGCATTTACTGAAAATTTCATCTTAGAATGTTAGTCTGATGTCATTATATCAGAATGAAGTGCAGCTTGAGAGCCTTCTGTTAAGGTACAGAATCTCTCTCCATCACGGTGCTGGAGTGAGTTTGGGTCAGCCTCCAAATATCACAGAGGAAAAAAAAAAAGAGGTTTTAACAATTGATTAGATGCTTTATGAACATCAGCTCTTATTCTCCTATGAGCAACTAAGTTGCTTAAATCCTATATGTACACATGTTAACTAATTAAGTAAAGAAAAAAATACTGTTAAAAGCTTACATTAACGTCTCGTGTTTTTGAAAATTTTTAAATGTTTAGTGCCATTGCCTGCAACCTGAAACTGTTTTATTAATTCTTTCAAATTATTCTGGGTAAGAATCTGAAAGGTCTAGGTGTTATTTATCATTCTAAAAATTAAATGAATACTGAAATCACTTGGTATACAGAAGGGCATTTCATTTTTAAAAGAAAAGGTTATACTGAATGGATTTTCTAGTCTAATATATTGAAATCATGTGATATAACCCACTTCTACATTATTGCATGCCATTAGACGTAATCACTTTCCTTGACTTGATGAATCTTATAGAATTACTGTCAAGCTATATTTGGCTGAGAGATATGTTTATAAAACTGATTTGTAGTTTTGCAGCTAAGTAAAAAGATAAATCCATCTGCTGTATGGCATTTCACCTTTTTTATGAAAGTCACAGGATGAATTCTAGAACTTACAAAAAAAATCTTTCTTTGGCTGCTTTGTTTTCATTTATTAAACCAGAACCAGAATGTTCAGCATTTTAGCTGGAATGTACTCTCAATAACACTATAAAAACCATTAATTCTGATTTCTAACATCAATATAAATATATATTCAGATGCAAAGCAAGTTGCTAGCTTTATACAAGGGTCATAGTATGAAAAACATTATAACTCAGTGTGCAGCTTGTAAAATTGTGTGGCCTGGTTACATAGACCTCCACATTTTATAGGGCCCCAAAATAGTTTAATCTCCATTTAAGGAATACTTAGTATGATAAGAATATTGTACTCCAACATGAAGTGATATAAGTTATTATAAATAGTTTATTGCAACTAAAAAGTTTTTGGGTTTATATTAGAAGGAATATATTTTTCTAGAAAAGTGCCATTTGTTTTTAAAGTATTTTATTCTACCTCTACCTAAAGCTATTTGGGTTGAATTAAGTCCCTAAAGAGTTGGCAAATGCTTTCCACTTTACATATTCTAATCAATATCTCTTGGATTAGATTAAGTAAAAGTCAAGAATTTCAGAAATGTAAAAGACACAACATAAATATGTACATGTGCTTGTATGTGTAGTATGACTTGGGAAGAGGTTGGTAGTTATAAAGTTTTTGGCTAAACTAATCATGCCAGATGATATTTGCATAAGTAATTATAAAAAGTCATAAATTCAGTCAGTTCATTAATTAATTGGCTTATTGATTTTCTCTGTATTCTGCTGGCCAACAGAAGGACTTATTATATTGGAATAAGGGAATTGATGGTTTTTATGTGTATGTATTTGTATGTTTCAGTACCTGGATCCATGGGAAGGTGTGGGTCTTCATATACACCAAACCATTGTAAAGTATAATATATGAAAATAAAAACTTAACATAAACATTCTACTTAGTGTTTCCACTTAACATCAACAAACCTCCTCAGTACCACACCTGAGCAACAGTAGAGTTAAGATTTATATTTGAAGCTCATAGCTCAGAGCATGTTTTGGAAAAAATACCACTCTGCTGTGAGTAAGATATCTGCTGGTACTATGACTTGAGGGAATTTCTATTTGGAGAGCTCTATAGGATATTTCTGCCAGGAAAAGGACAAAATGCACTAAGATGAATACTGGTCTTGTCCTAAAATGTGAGTCTGTCCACAACATAATGAACTCCTGGATTTAATACGATATAAAACACTCTTCCATACATCAAACAATTCTCCTTAGGTTTCCCCTAGGAATGAAACACTATGAAACAAACACATTTCTCCCAAATAGACACACACCCCAAAAAGCAATGCCTTCCCTGAAAAAGTGAAGCTACAGATCCATAGGCAAATGAACCAAAAAAATGTATGTTTTTACAATGACTCATTATAAGTTAAAAGCAGTACCCTACAGTGCTACAGCATCTCTATACAACTTAGGTGAATGTTTCCCTGCCTGTGGATGTGTATTTTTAATAGCAACCAGTGCATTCTACTTGTCTATTTTGAAAGTTCATTACCATTCTTCTCCCTTCCCTATTTAGAGTATCATATTTTTTTGTACATTTAATTTTGGTATTTCTTAGCACCTATAAAGGGTAGCAGGTGGTCTCTTTTGGAGCTTGAATGCTGCTGTTTTTGTGCCAAGTAAATTCAGAGAGCTGTCTTCTCTCCTCCACAGCCCCCTTCCAGAGGAAGCTGTTTCCAGTGGTAGGAGATTGTTTGATGTCTTTTTTTGTTTGGTTCCTAGTGATTCCACTGAATGGTTCCTGAGTTGGTGGGTGTTGAAACAAAGATTCTATTCAGGAGGAAATTTCAAAATAACTAGCTCATCACCCATAAACTATTAACACTTGCTGAGGGTCTTTATTTAGTTCAAGACTCTGTATGTAGAGCACAGTATAAAATGGAGATTATGTGCTTAAGTTTGCCACATTACATCCTATTTTAAGATTAAAGACCAGAGTTTACATAGTGACGGTAAAGAGCTACTTAAAAGAATGTCCTATTAGCCTTGGCCTCTGTTTGTTGGGGGGAGGGGCTCCATTCTAATCTGCTTGCCCCCTGCATACTTGCATGTCAAAACATCCTTCCAAAGTAGCAAATTTGAAGAAGCAAATTTCTGTAATGATTTATCTTATTATTTATGTAGTTGACATTGTTATAATGAAGTCTATGGTGTAAACATGCTTGCATTAAATCTTAGCTTTCTAATTGCAAGATTTTGTATTATTTTACATTCTCTTAGTGATACCTAAATTCTAACTCATCAGATTATCTGCATTTTACAAAGTAGCATCTTTTTAAATAATAGCTTTATTGAACTGAAATTTGCATACTGTACAATTCATAAAATTAAAGTATATGATTCGGCAGATTTTAGCACCTAGACAGAGTTGTGCAACTATGACCACAATCAAATTTACATCCTTTTTGTTATCCCAAAGCACAACACTCTACCCACTAGCTATCATCTCTTAATCCCTCCCTCCCTCCTAAATCTAGGCAACCACTGAGCTACTCTCTATTTTCATAGATTTTTCTACCTGGAATATTTTTTATTCAAAATATACCATGCAACAGTAAAGACCTCATATCCAAAGAAAGGGAAATCCTGAAAAGTAAGGACTCATACCAAAGTAACATCTTTTTCTTAATTTGAAATAATCCACTTTGTCTGATTTGTGATAACACAGGTTATATTTTCTGTTTATTAGAGCAATCCTAGTGCCTAATTCTTTAGGTAAATTCATAGATACAGTACCAGCAAGGTCTGTGCTAGCCCACAGAGCAATGCTCTGCAAGTCAGAAAAAGGCTTCCTTTGGTATGGAAACATCTCCACCATAGCTTGGATAGCAGAGAACGCCTTCTCCTAGATCAAAAAAATACTGTTCTGTCATCAAGGTGGAGGCAGCCTCAGTCTCAGCCAGCTGAGGGTACTTTGGATGTCACTAATCTAACTCAGCAAGGTGCTGTGTGCAGGGTACAACCTGCACAGTGCTATGCATTGGCCAGAGATACTGAAATGAAAACTAAATGTTATAGCATATATGTGTGTTTGACTTTGCAGAGAAAAACTTGAACTCTGCTCAGAATTCATGGTACTGAGCAGAATCAGCTATTTGGAATGATTTAGCATTAGTAATATGAAAAACTAGGAGATGAGGAATTATACATCAGTATAGAATATATGTATGTGCGTGTGTAAAACAATGGCATGGGATGGTATACAAATATAGACATAGAAACAAGAGGCAAGCTCAATGTTTATTAGCTATGGAGAAGACCAAGGAAGAGCAGGTTTCAGTGAGAGTGAATTATGCATCTATATGGATACATACATATGTACAGTATATATATGTGCATATATATACATATGCAGAGAGAGAGGCAGGGAGAAGATCAGGGAGAGAATGTGCATATAAAATATACATTTTCATACTAATTATATATGCACACATAGACAAGCATCTATGCCAAAACTCTCAACTAGAAAAAAAAAACCTCAATTTAGCTATGTGTGTTACATCAAATGGCATCGTTCTTATATAAAAGTCATGATATCCCAGAAGATTGGGGTAAAGAAATTTTCTTTTTCTCGATTCTCAAAGATTGGAGAACCAATTAATGACAGAAGTATTTGTCATATTGGTAGCATGATAGAATTTCGGTTTTATTCAATCATGTGGAGCGGCATGTGGAAAAGACGTTAGCTGCCTGTAATCAATAGCTTTTATATTCCATGTAATACCGTGGAATATAAAAGCTATTGATTACAGACCGAAAATGCACTAACCAATTACTGCCGTAAAGATGAAGAATAAAAAGCACTCCAGCTGAAGTGATTACAGCTGGTTAGTATACAATAAACCACCACACTGATGTTCCTCGGCTCACATGTCGTAACAGAGAGGCTCCAGATTCTTCTTAAACAAATGCCTGCATGTTTATTTTTTCTTTCAGTGTAAAATCCATGGTAGTGTTTCAGTAAAAATAAATAGGGAAGCGTGAGGCACAGACGCCTGCCGAGAGACTGGCGGTGTAGAGAGCTGCTATGTAATCAGCGAAGGTAGTTTAGTGGCTTTTTACAGCCTCAAAGTTGCACTTTGCAGAGCTTGGGTTTTTCAGCCTATATATCCTGCCCACAATTCACAAGAATGCCAAGGACACAGGAATGCTGCTTGGGTAAATAATAACTTTAAATATTGTAGTTGATCTCAGCCACCTTTCAGCTTTACATTTGAACGTGCACACAAAATATGCTCTCCTACATTAACAGATTCCGTGATCTATTTACACACCTTCAATCAACCCACCATCTCGGCGCTCTGTAATCAGCCTACAATGAGGGACCTCACTCCTTTCACCCTGCGCTTTGGGAGAGAAGAAAGACCCCCCCCCATTAGCAGCCTCCGTACCCACCTTGTTGATTGCCTTTCCCAGTCGCAAAAAAATCCCTTTTTCTCAGTTGCTATTCCATTTAAATGTTGTATACTTTTGGTACTGCCATTAACAACTCCCTAGAGGGCATGCAATGCAGAAGAGAAGGGCAGGGCTGCCCAAAGATGTGAATAAATAATCTAAAGTCTCTACTCGCCCACCTGGGGCTACTCCATGACTAATTTCTACCTAACGAGCAGCTCTTTCAGATTCCACTGTGTTTGTCACACACCACATTGCAGCCCAGAGGTTTCTCTCACTACTCATTTTCTCTCAGGCACAAACTAATTGCTACATGCAGCAGCCAGGCTCTGGAGACTCAAAGGACATGAAGCTATAGAAACCGAACAGATAATAATAAATAAATAACTTTTAAAGAAATCATCACACACAGAAACTCTCCCCATTATCCACAGTCAGGCAGGGTGTTCTAGCCCACCCCATACCTCCTCAGAAGCAAGTCGATCCTTTTCCAGCCTGTGGTAGCTAAATATTAATGTATCAGAGGTGTCCTTACTTGCCATCTGGATTTCTGACAGGCTTTGGGTTTTAAATCAAGCATGAAGCAAGAAAAGTTATAAATACCAATAGTCTGACACAGCATTCCTTTAGTATTGGCAAGTTTCATTTACTTTAGACTATCTGTTGGATGAAGGAAATTATGTCTTTGATACACCTCTCCTGATTTATAGGAGGCATACTTCTTTTCTAAAAAAAAATTCTGCTTTTAAACAATGTCTGCATCATAAAACCAAAAAAAAAAAAAAATTTAGGAATTGTTGTTCAACTCAGACCACTCTGTGAAAACATTTTAGATCATTTAAAAGATTTGAAAAGAAAGAAAAAGATGAACTATTATATTTAAACTGGTGAGATAGCCTAGTAATTGGAAGTAGATTTATTCTAGTATGGAAAAAACTAATACACCACAGAAGCTAAGCAATATTCACTTTTATGGAATAGTATAAAAAATATATAAACCATTTTGTTTGAGATAGAGATTGACCAAAGGAAATATTATCCTCATGGCTTTTCTCTACACAAGTAATAATTTTTGAAGTGAAAAAGCAGATCCATAAACCAGTAGAAATATCAAACTATCTCTCTGAAAACTAAAAAATAACCATCTAAAACCTTATACCGAACCTACTTGTAATACATATATAATAATAGGAATTACTTTTGAAGTGTCTCTCTCCCTCACTCTCTCTCTCTCTCTCTCTTCCCTCTTTCTCTCCTCATCCTTTAAAACTTGCAATTTCATTGAGAAACAACGCCAAAAAAAAAAAAAATCAATCAATTTTAAACATGTTTCTAGTGAGTCTTTATTAGTAGAAATCTTTTAAATCTCCAAAGATTGAGGTTTTGAAATACTCTTACCAACTTTTAAGACTAAAGATGTTATACACACAGACTGGCTTTAAGGCACTATTCTGAGTTAACTGATTTGAAGGAGGCTCATCAGCTACGGACTGAGAGGGCCATTTCCTGGTTTGTGATTGCATTTCCAGCAATGATTTCTACCCGTTACCTACCATGCACTGCTTATTAAATACAAAACCCATTGCCCTGAAGAATCTGTTCACAATCTCTGTAACAGTGGCATCTGCAGAGGGGAGCTCCAGCCACTTGAAACTCATTAAAATATACTTGAGATTGACAATGAGTAGGGAACATCTGTCAGACTTGGCCAAGATTTCAATCAAGTGTGATGTTGCTGTGTTACTTGACTACATTGACTTAATAAATGAGTTGGCTGCTGTCAGCATAAGGAAAGCTTGGTTGTAATTACTATCCTGTTCTTTTTTCTTTTTTCTGAAATGTTCTTTCACTTAAATGTTCATATTCTACGTGAAATGTATGAAAATTAAGTTGATGGAATAATATGCCATTTAAAAAGAATAAGGTTCATTTTTAGCTGACTGAATTTACCAAAATGACCACTTCTTTCAAGAGCTCCTGTGTCTATAACCCCTTAAAAGGCAGACAAAATCATAATCATCTCCAATCTCTAGAAATGTCTCTAAGTGCATGTCCAGAAGAAAGCAAATTGCACCTTACTCTATACATTCAATGAGAATAATCAATGTCCATATGGATAAGATGGAGGAAAATGCAAAAGCATTTCTCAATACTAAACAGCTATTGATCCTCAATAAATAATACTTTACCTTGCATCACATTTGAAGCTTTATGTTTACATTTCACATTTAATCCCACAACAACCCATTTTACAGATGAAGACACAGAGACTCAGAGGTAAACCAATCTGCCCCAGTGGCACAATTTACTAAGCCACTGAACCAACAGTCCAAGTTCAGTGCTTTTCCACCATGTGGTATTTGCTGTATTGCCTTCTAGAAGTGTTAGCTTGAGGGATCAAATTAAGTAGAAGACAGTGTCTCTGGTCACTATTATTTCAGGAAGATGGAAAATAAAAATTATTTCTGTTTATAGGACAGTATTGTCTGTTTAAAGATGGAACTATGTAAACTCTAATCTTAGGGGCAAGGTAAGCTCAGCAGGGTTTAGAAAAATTGGTCAAAGTTCAATGAACACAAAACTATACTTACAACAGAAGATCTCATTATAATCTCTTCATCTGGTGCACTGGGACATTCAACTATCAGGCCAGATGAATTTGGGCTCACCAAATAGTGGGGCTGAGCCTATGGGTTTCTTGGAAAGTAGATGCTCAATTGATGGGATAGAATCTGGTTCTCATAGTGATAGGGTGTCTCTCACAAAGAAGCTTATTTTTCCATGACTTCCATGAAGAATACAAGTTCATTGCTTAAATGTCAATAAGATTTCCTAATTTTTCTCCTAATTTTCCCTCCACCCACTCCCTTCAATTAAAATTCTATACTGGTCCACACTTAATAGGCACAGGCCCTATGTTTGATTAATAGCAAACCTCCCTTTCTATTACCACCACTCATTTACTGCTTAAATCTATGGAAACTCCCTGCCTTTAATTCCATTCTAGTAGTCTGCCTGTAGACACTTCAGGATTTGGACCAGGTTTGTATGATAAATAGGATGTTTTTCTAAGGACTATCCCCTACAGAAGATCAAAGTAGTTGCAAAATTAACATCACCATATTTGAGATGAGCTACGGAGCTAAGATTATCATAGTGTTAGTAAAAATAGGTCAGCTACACATAGATGTGTGAATTTTCCCTCCTCTGAACTGTAGCATTTTATTTTTATCTCTCATATGGCACTTGCCACTTTCTACCTTGCATTATAGCTATTTGTATGCACATTTTATATCTCCCCTACTAAGATCTTAAAATTTTTATTTTGTATAACACAGTGTTTTGCACATAGGCACTCACTAAATGTTGACTGTTCAATAGAACTCTAAAAATAACAAGGTAAGGAGAAAAATGGTGAAAAAATACTTTTATTTTTAAACATGTATTTGGCTATTGAATTGAACTTAGAACATTTGAGTTCTATTTTTCTGGTATACACTCACTGAAGGAAGCGACTACTACACTTGTATGCACACCCACATATAACAATGTACACTGATACACTCAGCACTCCACCCATATAAAATTACTTTTGCTCCTCTGGTGTCTTTTACCTCCTGCTCTCTATGTAGACTCCTTCATCTTCCCAAAACTTCTTTCCTATTGCCTAATTTTTCACCAGGTAACTCCTAACACCAACTCACACTGCAAGTCTCAAGTCAATGATCCTTCCTTCTGAAAGCCTTCCTTAAGCTTCTAAAACCACCTCATTTTTCTCGTTGCTTCCTCCACCACAGCACATTTCACACTGAGTTTCCTCTCCACTAGCTGATAAGCTGGTGAGAATGGATCTGTGAGATAAGAGAGAGCAAAGGTCCTTTTCCGGAGAACTGGAGAAATCAGAGACAGCCTAGCCAAGGGTCCTGAGGTCTCTATGTGGATTTACTGTTTATGAACTGGTACGCATAGTGGTCTTTGTGTAAAAGCAGCCAGTTCATAGACTAATAGCTCAGCTGACCCAAACACTGTTGGCTTTCTATGTTTTATAAACATAAATAAAGGAGAGCAGATTTTATTCTTAAAGTCATTATCATTGAAGGTTTGTAAGTTTAAAAGAGATAGAATACTCTAAAATATTATGTATGCTCTCAATGGCCTGAGAGTGCAAGGTGGAGAAATTGATTTTTACTTTTCAGTAAGACCTCTCTCTTTATTTGTAATGATTATTGGAGAAGATGATGATAACTTCTTTCTGAAGTAAGGAAAGAAGTGGAGGGTCAGAGCCTCACAGATAAGAAAACATATTGGTTGAGTTGGGGAGGAAGGAGAGGGAGCTTATTTCAGACAGAGGAAGAAGCATGAGCACAAGTATAGAGACATAAATGTTTGTGCTTGACTAGAAAATTATGGCTTGTTTGTTAAGGTCAGTGTGCAGAAGGTAGATGTGCAAGAAGTTCAGTGTATGAGGAGATGAGGTTGACAAGGTAGCTCAACTTGAAGTTATAAATAGCCTAGAATACTAAGCAAAGGGATTTGAACTTTATTCTGCAGGTTGCCAGGAGTCATAGTCAGTTTCCAAGCAGGAAGACACATAATCCAATCTGTAACTTAGAGAAACATCTTTGCTGACAAGATAATGAATGAGTAAGAGATGAGAAAGGCTAGAGGCAAGAAGATCTAGTTTGGGATGCCATTTCTATGATTTGAGTAACCAGTTTCAATAATTTAAGAACCACATATCTGTAAAGTTCAATATAAATGTTAATTTAAAACTATTATCTCAATACGATTGAATTCAATAACCTTTAAGGCAGCAGATATTGAAGCAGGGTTTTTTTGTTACTTTGCTCCAAGTAATTCAGGTGAAATTAATGTATAATTTGAACATAATAGCCAAATCTACTAATGAGCTGATTGCAGGCTTTGTGTTCCTAACCTTAAGAATATGGATTACAGCTGCAGCTGAAGGAAAAAGACCAAAACCTTGTTAGACCTGCTGGGATGCAGTAAGGATAGTAATTCAACAAGAGAAAAAGATTTTTTTAAACTAAACACATAAAAAGTCCTACTTATTAGTCAAACTTGGGATCTAATTAGATTCTACACATGGCAATTTAATGTTGTGATTGAGACGGAGTTCTTGGTCAAATAAGAAGTGTTTTACTATAAAACAGGAATATAAATTACAATGTTTCTTTTCAAGTCATATTCAGTATTTGTAATTTGTATTTAACTAAATTGATTCTGTATTCAAACCTCCAAAATAAATTTTGATATGATTAGGAAATTTTGTGGAATAAGACAGCTTTATTTTTCTATCCACTACCCTGTGAGAGCATGCCCCACGTATACCAGGCCTGTGACACTGCAACTCAAGTCAAAGAGAAAGACAGAGACCCTGCAACCCGGACAATCCCAGAGAAGTATGCGAAAAGGAGGAGGTCAATCTTGTGAAGGTAATCGGCAGCCTGTTGTTCCTAGCACTATCCCTAAGTATGGGAACATTTTTCTACTTAAGAAAGTTATGTTTCTAGTAGTCAGGCCTAACTCCTTCTCTTTCCCTTACCACATAGCATGTATCAATGTGCATCTAGACCTTCATCCCAAACATGAAGAAAAGGGAAATCACTGTGTACATGTACTAAGAAACCCATGTACCAGTTTTTCACTAGGTAACTTTTCATAGAGACTTTTCTGTCAATTTTTAAATAAAGTTTACTGAATTTTTAGTTGGCAATCCATTTGGGTATGAGATGCAATAGCCATACTTTTTAACCTTCAATAATTGGAACATCTTCCATAGTAACTGAACCTTACATCTATCTATTGGTTGAATGAGGATTAAAGATAGGAGCCCCAAATCAGAGACATCTGTTTTCTTGTCTTCTTTTTTTTTTTTTTTTTGCCCTATAAGGAAAACTACAGTATACTGCTTATATTTCAGATAGCCTTGTTATTAAAGACAAAATATCACTGCAAACTAATTTCAGTATCTCTCAAGTCATAATTGACGGAAGTAACCTTGATAATATTTTCTGAATGAATTAACCTCATGTATCATATTTTTCCTTAATCATCCTCACCATTTTGGGCTATAAGAACCATACTCCAATAAAATCTGTTCTTTGTATCCTTCATAGACATCCAATTTATAACTTCATGGGTGACAATAGTAGCTAATACATTAACACAATGATAAAACCAAAATGAATTAATATTTACTGGATGATTCCTATAAGCCAGGCATTGCTCTCAATGTTGGGGAGATATGACAATGTGAATACAACATAGTCCCTGATCTGATAATTTATATAATATAATTTCTTGGAAAATATAGGCTCTATGAACATGTTATCTTAAACAGTCAAGAATGTCTCTCTTTGGAGGTCACAGTTGGCTAGAGTTGTGAGGTAACATTTAACAGAAGATAGTTCCAAGCAGAGAGGATAGGAAGGACAGATTTAGACACAGGATCACATATGATGTATTCAAAGAATGGCAATTGCGGTAATAGAGTCAGAGAAGAATGTTCAAGGAAGTATGGTTAGAAATGAGATTGAAGAGAATGCTGCCAGGGACATGATTGCATTTGGTCTTGTGGACTGTGGTGAAGACTGGATTTCATTGTCTGTGAGACAGGAAACCATCAGAAAGTTTTGAGTAGGGAAGTGATATCAAATACTCCTTAAATTTACTCATGAGAACCCAATTAATTCATTAGGCTTCTCTACTCATTAAAAGAAAAATGGCCATATCTTACTTTCAAGGGCTCAAATGGTATCTTTACAGAAGAAAAGTGATATAAATAGAGCTTCTTTATTCTCCCATCTCCTATTTTGAAGCTGAAAAGATATTATAATCAAAGTTAAGGCACAGCACTGGTCAATTAGTAATCACAAGAAAAACACTGAACCCTTGTTTATTCAAACATGGGAATCTGCTGGAAAGCAAAAACATCACAGTGTAACTGTTTTGTCTTCTAGATGCTCCGTTACTGTGGTCCAAGCTCACCTCCCAAAGTCCCTAGGTCAGTGGTGGCGAACCTATGGCACACGCACGGCTGCAGGCTATTGTTATCACTGAAAGCTCTAAAAGGTTTGCCATCACTGCCCTAGGCTCATCAGATAAATGTATAGAGGAACCAGATAAATGTAAGTCATGGACAACCACTGTCATAGAAGACTAGAAGAAAACTAGTGTTTAAAGTAACTAAATGGCAATAAAGGAAGGAGAAAAATTCATAGGAGGTAGGTGTGTCCAACCCCCTGGGAAAAGCCAGGTGAGGAGCCTTCAGATCTCAGATTGAAGGATCCTTAGGTTGTAAGGAGCCAGGGGGAATTCTAGAGATTGGAGGAATGGTTCTGGTACTCCCACATGGACCTGCTTCTCCCAACGCAGTTAACACCAAGATAAAGGATCATTTGTTTGAATTCTTTGTGTTCACTTGACCAGTCAGCACAAAAATGTGTTATATAATGTGTCCCTCTCTTCCACTTTTACAGATGTGGTACCTCTTATTTTCTTTCCCAGATTAAAAAAGAAAAAACAAGAAACCTGAGTGAAAATATTTCCTGCAGCCAAACATGGTCATATTGGGAAATTGATCAGGGTGGTGAGCCATACTTGATTGAATCAGGGCTCTTCCTCTGCCTTAACTAATGAAGTTAGACATCTTGAAGGATAGTTTGTATCTATCTACAGAGACAGAAAAATCGCTTATTTTGGATAAATAAAGAACAAGGATATTTAGTGTAAGGAAACAAAATGGAAGAAGTGTGATTTTTTGTGAAAAAAAACAAACATGATCAAGAGATTATGAAGATAATATGATTGAGGCAGACCAAATGAGGGTTACAAAGAAAAGAAATAATTCAAGACTAAAAGCAACACTTGTGGGGACTTAAGAGAGTAACCCAGTTGCCTCAATGAATGCAGTTTAGACAAGACTTAGAAATTACTTTATCAGCAAAATGATTTTGCCTCTTTCCAAAGAAGCAATGCATAAAAGGAAACAGAGGACTCTTGCTGAGGTAAATTGTCACCTAGTTCCAGGATCCAGGGCCAGAAAATGTAATGAAAATCAAATGTATTTAGAGGCAAAAATATACGGTATTATTTTCTAAAGTGGGCCAATACTGTATAGCACCAATTCACTAGAAAATTCTGAAATGCTCTAAGAACTCTCCAAAGAGCCCAGTGGTATCCCTCAGAGAATCACTATGCCTCTGGGAAGAGATGTGTTCCATAAGCACAATTATTGAATTTACTCAAGGCAAACACTGAAGCAGTTTTCCCAGCCATGTGGATGCCTTCTGCCACAGGACCACCACTGGGCTCGCATGCTCCCATTTAAGGGGACCGCAAAGGCTTCTTGGTCTTCTAGTTCTTGTGTAATTGGGACAAGGCCTCTGCTGGGACCTGCTGGGACATTCTTCCTCCCACTATATTTGAGGCTGGAACTGCTTCTTAACAAGGCTTTTAAGAACTCAGTCAAGAATTTCGCTTCCTCCTTTAAATTTCATTGCCACCACTTGTGAGCAGTTGCCAGTTATTTGGGGACAAAAACTGAATGACTTTGACACTTTTAGGCTAGGTGACCTATTTCAGGAAATAAATCAAAAATTGCATGCCTATACTTTATAACAAAAAAATTAAAGTAATTTTAAACAATTAACAGCTAAATAAAAATAAGATCCCTCAATTCCATGAGGGATTGTAGAGAACGAGTCAGTCTCATGTCTCTGCATTGTCTCAGGATCATATCAGCTCCCTTCTCTGCCCACTCATTGATAATTCTGCTGGATTCAAATAGCACTAATATGCAAATTTCTTCTTTTTCAAACAGAAACCGAGAATTTTTTCCACTCAAGTTTCCAGCATCTGGATTTGACACTTTCAGGAAATCATCATCTTCTGGTCTCCATTTTTTACCATATGTAAAATAAAACTCATAAATTTAGCTAAAGTCAAAGTCCTCTGACACGGACTGATGCCAAAAGTTCCACCAGAGCATTTCTCCATATAAATTATTATGTAAATTCTTGAAAATATAAGTATATGTAAATAAATATGTGGAAAGGAGATTTAGATTTATTGATTTTCTTTCAGTATTTATGGAGCATCCAAAATTAGATAAGTTTGATGAATTTAGTGTTCCTGCTCCTGAAACATATGCTATAAAATAGGTTGATTTGGTAGTGAAATATTATGCACGAATTTTTTAATGTAATTTTTAAGATATCAGTGGTCACATATCAGGGTCCATTTTTTCCGAACTACATGGGTTTGCTTCACTTTGAATTGAATATTTATTTCAAAATTACCTGACCCATCTGATAAATAAAAGTCATGGTTTTTAAAACCTTATGTTAACAGTGCATATGAAGTGAGTACAAATATAATTATAAATGTAATTTTAATTCTATTCTCCTTGCTGGGCTACAGTATTTGTAGGTAATCTATTCCAAAATCAAAGATCAACCCAAATCCCTTCTACCAACTCTGGCCCTGTTTTCTAAGTATTTATTTAATGTCATTGTTCAGTAAGGGACCTAGAGACCTTTCGCTCTAGGTGGAAAGAAAATGCAAATCTGTTAGTTATTTGCTAAGGTTCCTAAGGACACTGAAAACACACAGGCACTTGTAACTGTGAATTTCCCAGTAAATATAAAATCTTTGTCTTCTGGAGTATTTGCTTAACTGAACAAAGTTTACACAGCCTGAAGAGGATTAGCATTAACAATAACAGAAAATTAAACCTTTGACATTCCTCTAGTTCATTTCTATGGTTATTTCCTCTTTTCCCATATCGATTTCCCCAACTCTATCAAAAAAAATAAAACAGCATTCCCTGAACCTTCCAGGCATTAATGATTACAGGTACATTTATTTTCTTTTCTGCATTCATTTATTCAGAAATATATTGTGCTAAAAATAGGCCAGGTACCATGTTACATACTAAAAACATAATGATAAATTAGGGAAAAAACACACTATTCTAGGCATGAGATTTTATATTTTGTGAGTATGAGACATAAATACATAAGTTCTGAATTCCAAGTATAATATGATAAATTCTATACAAGTGTCATGGAGTATAAATTAAAGAACTATCAACTCTGGTGGAGAAAATCCACCAAGAATTCATGAAGGAGATGAAATCAAAGTTTGGCTTAAAGCATCAATAAGCATTTGGTGGTCCAGAGTAAGAAAAAATTTCCAGCAGCAAAACGCGTACACAAAAAAATAGAGGTTAAGTGTAAAGTGTTTGATATTCCTAGAGTGAAGGAGTGACGGAAGAATGAGTGGTGTGGAAGGAAATAACATTATAATATTTTATAGCATCAAGATTACAAAGCTTAGACTTGCTGATGTATATGTAGCATAATTGAATTAAGCATTTGCCTACTGGTTATGCATTTAGAGTATTTCCAATTTTCATAAATATTAAGCTGTGATAAATACTTTTCAATACATACCTGTAAGCACATCCCTTGCTAGGTTTTAAAGGTGAGATTAGTAGAAATGAAATGAATGAAGGAAATGGTATACCTATTTAAGTGTCCCACTGCATTTGCCTCATTTATTTTTAGAAAGACACCAATTTACTGGTAGCATGTGAGAGAACCAGTGTTACTCTTCCCTTTGCCAGATCTGAGTGCCATCACTTAAAAAAAAAATTGCTAACTGTATGAGTGGAAAATGAGATTAGATCTCACAGCATTATTGAGGCTGTGATTTTGAATTTAATTCTGAAGTTAATGAGAAACCCATTGAAGACTCTTGATCAAGAAAGCAAAATATCTAGATCAGCCCTTTGAAAAGATTAAATTTGGCACCAAGGACTGGGATGTGATGGAATTGGCTTTGCTTGAATACCCAGGCAATTCTGGAGGCCAGGAGGTTGTTGTAATAGTCTGGGGCAGCACTGTCCAATAGAACTTCCTACCATGACAGAAATATTCTGTGTTTGCTCTGCTTCATGTGGTAGTCACTGGACATGTGTTGCTTTTAAGTATTTGAGATATAGCTAGTGCAGCC
The DNA here is from genome assembly GCF_053883595.1 of Heterocephalus glaber. Classification (NCBI taxonomy): domain Eukaryota; kingdom Metazoa; phylum Chordata; class Mammalia; order Rodentia; family Bathyergidae; genus Heterocephalus; species Heterocephalus glaber. The sequence goes on along the minus strand of NW_028258364.1, from coordinate 10,526,570 downwards.
TAGGAACTGAATTTTGAAATTTTATTGAATTTAAATTTAAATAGACTCATGCAGGCAACGATGATTGTACAGGACAGCACAGGTAGAACAATAGGTACTCAAGACAGAAAATCAAGCCAACCAGAAAGAAGACAGCAAAAATAGACGCAGTGAAAAAATTCTGTGACTATTTGGATGTGTAAAATGAAGGGAAGGGAGAATCCTAACTGATATGGTGATTTAGAATCACAGAAATGAAATGAAAAATGGCCATGTCCCCTATAGAGCCTGTAATACAGAAAAGGTTCAGAAGAAGTAATGAGAATGGGTAAGACTCTCTCTCTATCTATCTATCTCTCTCTCTCTCTCCTTCTCTTCCTTTCCCTGTATGTGTATTTGTCTCCTTCTTTATCAATAGATAGCTCCTAAACTTGTCACCAAGACATAGAAAATGACAAAAAGATTTAAACTGAGGAGGAACTATGGTTTCATGCTTTTCCTAGCTGTATTGATCTATATAAAAATGTGATAAGCTGTTGGATCTTAACCTATATGTCAAACTACAAATACAAGTTGGTACTTCTTGCTGTCAGAAACTCTGATGAAAAGAAAACTGTCCTTCACACCATAGAAAACTAATTGAATTCAGAAAGAAAGATAAGTATCCTGCCTTCACAGTTTAAAAGCAACATATATTTTTGAAATATTATGGGTCAAGCTAAAGCAGTAACTATGTGATAAAAATGTAAGTGTAAATGTAATTTAAAAGAACAAATTTTAATGAGGGTTGCAGACTTAGCCAAGCAAGCAAATGTTGCATAAATAAAATAAAACAATGACATTAGGCTATTAATTAAATCTCAGCTGCTGGATCACCTATGGAGAGTGTAGGGAAGGAATTAATTCTTCCCCTGAAACTTTGTATAATTGATGCTTTCTCTCCTTAAAGTTTCAGCTTAAATTCTTCCCTTCTAAGAAGACTGATTTACACAATTCCTTTCCTGTAATTATTTTCAACAACTCTGCTGTTTTCACATGCAATTTTTGTCATATCATTTATTGACACACTTTTCTATTGTCTGTCTCTCCATGAAAGCTGCAATCAATGAGAATCTATTTTCATAATTACTAGTCTTTCAAGATCTAGGATAGTTTCTGTTGTATAGGCAATGTTCAGTTATTTTTTTGGATGAATGAGTGAATGAGCAAATGAGATCATAGTATCTGCTACACAATGGACTGAAGAGCTGAGGAGCTGAGGAGAGGATTATACCAAGATCAAGGTGAGTTTTCACAAATCAACCAAATAAATTCTCACTTCATCTAAGCAAGAACAGGCCTTGCAGGTCCAATATGGCCAAGCGCTAGTCTTGGTTTCTGCATCACCATTCAGCCCCAGAGAACTTCATCACATTTCCAAGAAAGAACCTGCTGATAGGAGTGATTACTCCACTCAGCATGAACACCAAGCTCACGGGATGTTTATCATGAGATTTTCACTCCCAGATAAGAAGAAAGCCTACACTTGCTAATTATCAAGCTCAAAGAACACTGATCCTTAATATAAACGTGAGCATAGATATAATAGTCCTGATCTTTTTAATTTTGTGAGAATGTTTGATTCATACCACTATCTCAGGTAAAGCATCTTTCTACCTCACCAAGATGGTGCTTTATCAGATACTATTATTATGAGAAGAATAGAGACAAAGAGTGTATCTGTTTGTGAATGTATGTCTAAATGTATCCCTCTGATCTTCTGCAAATATGAACTCTGAAACCATTATTTTGTACTAAGTCTTTAAAAGCTTCACATTTACAGCAGTGATATTTCCCTTCTGGTGTAACAAAGTGAGCTAGAGCTAGAGAAAAGCAGCTCCTGACATGTGGTAGCTGACCTGACCTTGAAGCTCAGCCTCACTGTTACAGTAAGCTGTTCTGATGGCTGAGTCAGGCCATTTTGTTCTCTTAGACATAAGTGGTTTCACAGAACATTATCAGACAAAGTCGCTGAGACATGATGCAGAGAAATACATACAAGCTCACTGTGCAACTCACAAAATACAAAACATTTCTCCCCTCATTAAATGAGTGACTGCTACTTCTTCAATTACAATTTTGTCCTCATCTAGTCTTCCCTTCCTATCAGATTTACTGAGTGACCCATCCATACAATTTCCCTGTCTCCTTGAAAATTCCACCTTCCCAAAAGTACCAACCAAAGCTCAAATCCTATGTCCTAACTCCTTAAAACAGAGAAGGCCTATGGTTGATGTTAAAGAAAAATTATACCAGATGTTATTCAATACTACTGCATGGGGGAGAGCTATTAAATTCAATTTGTTAAAGCAAAGGGCAGGAGAGACTTTGAAATGCTGGGGTGAGCTGATAGAAGAGTACTGAAGAACTTTGGGGGAGGAGGATCAATGTGATCAGGTCATTAGTATTCACCAAGGGTGCTTATTAAAGTTACCCTTCTATCGCCCATAGATCCATAGACTTAGGACTCAGTCTGCTTTAACAATTACATTATACAGAAATGTCTCATAGGTTCTTGATTGACTTGGTTCTGGGTTATAAAACTATTAAGAGGGAAAGAGAAGATTTACTTCTCAAAGGGTAGGAGAATGAATAATTGCAAATTTTCTAAATAGATACTCTACATAAAGGAGGTCAAGGGCCTAGAGTGAAGAAGAATTGTGTCTAAAGTCTAGTCAAACTAAAGAGAATTTTCAGGCCCTCTTGGTCAGTCCACTCCATGACGTGTATTCTCTTCACCACAATAAGAAATAAACATAACTGGTCAAAACATAGATGTGTTTCTGATTGTCATTGGCTGAAGGACATTGACAAAGTCAAGAGAAATTCATTTTCTGCAGAAAAAAAGTCACAGTTTATTGTCCACTTGTAATTGACAAAATCCATTCTCAAATTTAAGGAAAATTTCTCCTACTGATATTTAGTGTAGCCTCTTGGTCCTTTGATGAATTCATTACAAAAAGAAGAAATACATGTATCTCTGTGCTGAATGGCTGAGTGCCATTAATCCCTTATTTGTCACAAGCATATTTTGTTTTGAAACAGAAACATCAGCTGTTCTGGGGTATCTGTCAAATGTGATGGTACCTACCTGAGTGTCATTTTCTCCACTGATAGGTAAGTGATAAGCTCCCAGTATGCTGAATTCTTGTTAAATGCCTCATAACTCTGATTTAATAAAATATCTAAAAATATATTACACCTAAAAGTTTAAAATGAAACAATAAGAATCCAGACTTTTTAATACCCAATTTATTGGGCCGGGGATTTAGCTCAGTGGTGCTGCCGCCTGCCTTGTAACCACAAGGTCCCCAGTTCTATCCCTGGTACAAAAAAAAAGAAAAACTAATGTATTGAGTTCGCTAAACCTGAGTGAAGAGGGCTTTGGTTTCTATGTTTTGCCCAGTTTTATCAGGATTTTAAATATTTAAAATGTTAGAAATGGTAGTGCAAAAAAATGGTTAGATCTAAGTCAAAGGTCCACAAATTACAGCTTGCAAGCCAAGTCCAGCTTATGCCTATTTTTGTAAACAAATTTTGCAAGGAACACACCTCTACCCATTCATGTACATATTGTCTGTGATGACTTTCAGACCACATAACAACCCTGAGTAGTTGTGATAAGATCATTTTGACTGCAAAGCCTAAAATATTTATAATCTTCTTCTTTACATTAAAAGTGTTCCAACCCTAGGTCTAGGTTAACAAGTAGATCAACTTGCTGGAGACCTATTTAGAATTTTTTTTAAATACAAAAACATGCAAATTATGTCTCCTGGTTGTAACTTGTGCACTCTTTCAACTTCCCTGTTGGGGCGGGGGGGAGCATACAGAGATTCAACACCAGGCCTTTTTTTTTTAATTTTTAGATAGGATCTTGCTAAGTGACTAAGTTCCCCGGGCTCCAGATTCTCTTGTCTCAGCTTCTCAGAGTGCTGAAATTACAAATGTGCACCACCACACCAGAATCGACTTCCAATTTTGTACCAATAATACACACCTGCATGTACACAAATTATTATTACATCATATCACTCTAACAAAACCAAGAGAATATCATTGTTAACCTTAGAACATTGTTTTACTCATCCTAAGATTAACAGAAGAGAATGTAGTAGTATTTACATGATCCATGCCATACATTTCATGTTTCTATCAAATACCTTTCCTAGCCTGCTGCCTTTTCTTTTGATTATTAAACAGCTCTCATCAAATTCTTAAAATCATTTACTGTTTCTCCTAGATCTATAAAAAAACATGCTAAAGGTATCTATTTTAAAACCCTGTAATGACTTTCAGCAAAGCATTTTTGTGACATTACGTACTAAATTCTTGCCCTGAGTTTGCTGAAATGTATATTCTGATTTCTCACTTAGCAATACGTGAGGAAGGAGGCAAAGGCCAAGCATGGGCTGCGATATCACACAGAGGTAGTCGTGTTAGTCAACACCTCTTTAAATGTCTATTCCCTAATGAGAACAGGCAAGGAAGGCCATCCTGATGGGCCTGCCCTTCACAAGAAGCAAAGTGACATCAAGCTAGTAGGGATGGGTGTAGGTGCTCTAGCACTGTTTTCAGGTCTTCTCCAAGTGCAGTTTCAGGACAGTTAGCTGCCCTGAGAATTTCAGGCTGGCTGTGATTTCGGTGTCATTACATTCTTCCTTCCCAACTCAAGAGAAAACACAGTGGAGGCTTTTACCCTTGGGAAAAGAGAAGCTGTCACACCATATATAAGAAAGGAAATAAAGATGCTGCTCTGGCCAGTGTGCTACAGACACTTCTTGAAGAGGGAAGGTTTTCTTCTCTCCAGTTCTTTCCTTTCTTATTACTCATGTGACACCATCTCAGATAACTCTTCAAGTGAAGGACTCCAGAAAAATAAGTCCAAAGTAGTCTGCTCTAGGCACTCAGGGAGAGGAACAAGAAGTGTAACGAAGCCCTCTCCGAGACCTCAACCCTGCCACTGGGAAGGTCTGCCAGGTGCCTGAAGTCAGCCATCTGCCCTTCACATGGACACTCTACCCTTTCTCAGGGCCCTCTCTGCTCCAGGAGCCAGAGCATCTGGACTATATCCAAGGGGGCTATTGAGGGCTGTCTGCAGAAGAAGTGACAAAGCTTTTAGGTGTACACTCTACTTGTGCTTTCAGGGGCTGCAATATGTAAAGTTGGAGCAGCCTGGCAGGAGAGAGGTGTTTGTTCTATTGAGTTGCCTGAGAGGAGCTCTAAGATTTAATCTAAGGTCAAAACTCCTCCCAAGTCAGCTGACTCTGCATGATTCCTCCGTCCTCCCTTCACACCTGGAGGTGGTAACCAGCCCATTGTCCTGGTCCCTCAGTTTGACCACGATCCCCTGCGCAGTCTTTTCTTTGGTCCCTTCCCACACCTTCACAAAGCATATCTTTTTTTCCCATTAAGTTTATTGGTACATTTTAGGTACACAATACAGTCACATTCATCATTGGGATCTTGTACCTTTACATGATGTATCTTGGTTCTTATTTTTTCCCCATTCCCCTGGCCTCCCTTCCCTATTTACAAAGACTTTGTTTCCATGTTTTTCCTTGTCTCATATTTTTTCTTTTCCCTTCTTTCCTTCACAAAGCATATCTTTAACAAACTTCCTTGAAGTGTCCTAAGTTGAGTGGACCGAGACCTAGACCGAACATAAAGTCAGATGACCTAAGTAATAAAGTTTATACATTTGCCTGGAGTGTGGCTTCAAATAAACAAGCAAAGTGGCAGTAATGTGTCTCACTAAGGTAGAAAGAAGGAAATCTCCAACCTATAGGAATGATGATAATAACATTCACGCTTAGAATTTATTGGATCCCATTCTCTCTACCCCCTGAATCATTCCAGCAGAAGTAATTTGCATGTTCAGGGAAACATTAATTCTCTGCAGCACCACGAAAGCTGGTATGATGTTCATGGTGAGAAGATACTGGCTGATGCAAGAGTGAGGCATGGGAAGAACACTATGACACACCATCTTGAAAGAGGTGCCACAAGTAGTAATGTTTAGCTTTCCTGATCTGAAAACAGAAACTTCTGTCAAAGACTCCTATGAGCACCAAGTATAGTTACCAAGAAGTCAGAGAACAGTCATAATCCCATACCAGTGTCTAAGAACACAGTGGGAAGAATATCACAGTTATGCTTATGTTGGAACCTACATAACTTTAGGTTGGTAAAATCGGGAACAAAATGTCAGTCTGACCTATAATTAGACAATTATGAGAGCTCAGCACTGAAGAGACCTGAAGTTCAAGTTCTCTAAACCAACCTGTGTGCAGATGCCATCCATGTACAGCAACTTTAGAAGGGTCTAACAATTACTGGAAACCATCAATAACTGTAAATTCGGTGTCAGAAAATTATGATTTTTCCAGTGAGAACTTTCCGTTTACCATCAACAAATTGCTAGAAGAATTTTTTTATATACTGCAGCCTCTTAAGCCACAGATAGAGCTTGAATCTAATATCATGTCTAATTCTTCATATGGGTTAAACTCCTTGAAATCTTTTTTCATCACCCTGCATATCAGCACACACACACACACACACACACACACACACACCACATACTCCCTTTTTTCTTTTCTCTCAGTAAAACACTTAGTTTCTTCACCTTTTTCCCCTTATGATCTTTTTCTTTAATATTTTCCTCATCCTGACTTTGTTCTTTAGACACTTTCCAGTTTATGACTGCCCCTGCTAAAGCAGCTAATCCCATCCTATTTTTTATTCAGTTAGTGTAGCTATTCTGAGAATATGTTGAAATGATAGTGATCAGAATTCTATTATCTTTCATATTATCTGTCTGCCCAGGTTCAATCTATCTATTAAATATCATTCTTTGAATACAGCTGTTCAATTAATGAGAATAGCAAATCTAAGAATGAAGAGTCTATTTTTATTATTTCTTTTACACATCCAGAAAGGTTTAAACCACTGGAGCTAAATGTAGAAGGGGAGGTAATGGTATTAGAACATGGAAACTCTTCCGGGACCCACATTGGAATGCCTGGTTGTACAGGTACAAGAGGGAGGCTGATAGGAGGGAAGGATACCAGTGAGATACACCTGCCCCCACACAGATTTTATTTCCATTTCACCTGTCACTCAGAAATGCCTGAACCTCCCTCACTGCCTATGCCAGAAACAGCTGGATTTGCTAAGATATCTACATATTACCTTTCTATAAAAAGTATTTTAAAATGTTACATATTTCCAACTGATTCCAAAGAGACCTGCGTTTTGACAGATGTAAGCACTATAGAAATGCCACCTAGAAGATTATCAAGGACTGTGTGTCTGGTGGTTTGCACGGTACGGGTTCTTAATGCTTTCACAAAAGTCAAGTCAAAAGCAGCAGCAAAATCCCAGAGAGGTTGCTAGAAAGTCCCTTGAAATGTACACCATTCTGCTATTGTAAAAGCTAAGAGAGGAAATGATGGAGCATTTTACCAACTAAGATTTCAAGGAGCTTCCTTAGAATGAAGGAAGCTAGATTGAATACAGTTTCTAAATCTTCAGAGAGAGAAACAATTCATTCAGGAAATAAGAACCACTTTTATATGGTGAGGCCTCCACACACATTCTCACTTTTTATCAGTTTTGCCTTGGGGTGACAGGGAGGCCAGAAAACAATTCCAAAATATAGGTGCTAATCTGTGTAGTTACCTGTGGTTTAGAATACCACAGGAAGAGTCTGACAGAGGACTTACTATGCTACATAAAACAATTAGATAATGAGCTTATTATAGATCTTTGATGAAATTCTTAGTCACAACCCTAGAGTTATTTGTAATTATCAAATTATACCTTACCCTTTCTAGAAAAAAACTTGAAGCATTTTATAAAAAATAAAATTATTTTCTTAAAAAGCTATTAAAGTTATAGAAAGGCACTCAGTTCCCAGAGGGGTGAAGCCCACATGATCTTTTACACTTTCTCTATAGTTTTTCCAGTAGGGATTTGCACATGGCGATTTCTTATAGCATTTCTCAGTACAAAATGACTCTACAATGCCAGAGAATTTTTTTGATAACAACTCCAAAAGAGTCAAAATACCATGATCCAAGCATATAATTTTCAGATAATTGAGCTTGAATGAAGGATGCAATTTTAAATATCTGGGTCCTAGGGAAGATATAGCTAGAATGCATATCTTCCAGCAGCTTTCAATTACTTCTCTTAATTAAACTTTTAGACCAATATGTTCAAGGCATTATTCCTAAGAAATGATATCCTAAGTTGCTGATAACTGTTTATCCTTGAGTAAAAAGGGGGCTCACATTCTCTATTCTAAAAGTCCAAATTGGAAAATATGGCTGAACTGATGCACCCTTCACCTATACACATTCCCACAGTGAACCCGCACACCCCAGGCCTTCTCAGGGAGTAGTTAGGATTCATCTATGTTACTCTCTTCCTAGATTGAAAATGACCTGAATAGAAATAAAAACCACATTAATATTTAAATAGAGTGGGTCCTTCATAAAGTTTCATTCTAGTTAATTTATTCTGTAAATTTTGGCCAAGCAGAGAACTGAATAGAAAAATGTGATGTGGTTACTAATAGGATTAGAGGTCATTAGGGCTTCATGGCTACTTTGTGAAGCAAAAGAAAAGGTGCAGTCTTAACCTAGGACAATAGAGTATATCCTGAAATCCAGAGCACAAAAAAATCATAGAATTATGTCCATGACATCATAACCTAAATAATATAGGACAACTCATGTAAATAATAGCATAAATTGTCACAACGTACATGTACTAAGGTTCATAACCGCATTATTTTTTAGACCATTAAATAAGAACTTTAATAGTTACTATTGGCTGTCCAACATTTCCCTCTTTTTGCCCATTTTGACAGGGCCCCCATTTTGTTCCATTATTTGAGAGAAGAATCGCAAACTTTTTCAGTAATGGGACAAATAGTGAATGTTTTCAGCTTTGTAATGTGTCATAATTTCTGTTGTAACTACTCAACTCCACAGTTTTAATGCAAAAGGGGTTTCGATAATACATAAATAAATGAATATGGTGTGACCCCATAAGGCATTTTTACAAAATCAGGCAGAGGACTAGGTTTGACCCACAGGCTCCTTATTTAGACAACATAACTGTCCATTAACTCTTGGAATTAAAACTTTGACAGAAACTCAAGATGGTTGGTCCTTTCCCTTTACTAGCAGTTGCTTGAGATGGACATGTGACATGTCTACAGACAAAGTTCCAATCATCCGGAGAGGCAAGCTTCTTGAAAAGTTTCCTCATTCTTAAGAAGGAAGTATCAGACAAGACCATCTCTTGGTACTTGTCTGTAGATAAAATGCCTAATAAGATGCCTAGAGCTGCTGTGGATATCACCTCCTGGGCTGCACTTAAAGCCAGCACAATGAGGACCACTGAGCTAAGAAACTCAGAAAAGAGGAGCCAGAGAACTGACTATGCCCTGGAAAGTCCTGCCTCTTGAATTCTTTTTATTGAGATTATAGATATCCACACTGGTTAAACCCTTATGAGTCATAGCCTAAAGCACTTTAACAGAAAAAAAAAAAAAAGGAAAAAGTAGGAATAGTTACTTTCTTCTGCTTAGATAAGCACAACATACTATTGGTTAATAATGTATGTGTTTACCATCAGACATTACAGTTAAATACATAAAATATGAATCTCATTTTATAACCAAATAATTCTGTTTACAACTTTGAGCATAGCCTTTCAATTCAGATATCAAAAAATATTCTTTTAAATGATAAAAATATGAAAAGTATAAAAATATGACAAAACATCTTGAGAAAAAATTGATAGATATAAATCATGACAATGTGCAATATCTCTATAACATTCTAAGACAAATTAATTACATATCTATGAAACTGAAAGTCAATTTTGATGAAAGTCTATTTCAGGAGCATGTCACTCTAGCAAAGAAGTTTATTATAAAACACTGAACAGTTTTCAGTCCTTGGTTGTCTTTCTTTGGAAATTGTACCCTGTTAGAATCCACCAAGGTCTCTATTGTACCCTGCAGAAAACAATCCACTATGAATGAACTTACACCATGAATATATGTCACATTCTCTGAGCTTTAACAATGTGCACTGATGATGGATGTGTGTTCCTTTTCCTTGAGTCTGAGTACACTTTTTAACTGCTTTAATGTGTAGTATTGAGCAACAAAGATGCTGCTTGACTTCAAAGCCTAGTTCATAAAAGTCATTACGGTGTCTGTCTTTATTTCTTGGGTTCATTTTCTTTGTGTAGGTTCTTGCCCTTAGAACCTCACCACTGTGCTATAAAGAAGTCCTCTCCGCAAGGAGAACACACATGCCAGTGTTCTAGCCAACAGCTGCAACTGGGACCAGGGCCAGTAGTCCACTTCCACCAACAAACATGAGAATAAATGCACCTTAGGATGATTCCAACATACCAATTTTTACTATATATACTTAAGATTTACAACACAGTGTTTTGATACACATAGTAACATGATTACTATTGGTAAGCAAATTAATATCTACATCATCTCACATAGTAACTCTTTGAGTATGAATATGGTAAAAGCAGCTAAAATCTAAATTTTAAGCAAATATTTTGGTACAATTCAATCCCTAGCTTGTAAGTCTTTTACGGAGACCTCAGATATTATGAAGAAAAGAAGAGCCATTCTTGCTGAGTACCATTTGGATTTCTGACCTACAAATACTGTGATAGTAATTTGTTGTTCTAAGCCACTAAATTTTTGGTAACTTGTTAGATAGTAATAGATAACTAATGCAATTAAATGGGTAAGATCTCTTGTCAGATAAAACTGTTCCAATGAAAATATTCATACTTTCTTCCCAGTGCACCTAGGCAGTCTTCTAATTTGGCCTATTTTTCTCCATAGGTCTCCCCAAATCCTCTCATTTTCCACTGTAGACTTCTTCTCAGGCCACACCCAATCATTTCTCTTCCTTTCTTCCCCCTAGCTATCCTTCCGGCTCACAGAGGAGGAAGATAGAGTATTTCTTCTATTTTTTACAAATCTATTGCTATAAAATAATAAACTCTGCCCTGCTGCCCTCAGGCTTTCCCTTTTGATTCTCAAGTCTGTTTGGAAAGTTTATAAAAAACAACAAAAATAACATCTGATTGTTTCTTGCTGTTTCCAGTTCCATAAAACAATCCTACATATCCCCAGAGGCAAAGTAGGTGTCTGTGACTGACTACAGGAAAGGCCTTGAGAAGGAAATGGGAGAAGAGAAAACACAGACATTAATATTTCAGAATGTTCTTTTGTCACACGTGTCCATAGCCACAAAGAGACCAGACAAGAGGGTTCAGGTGACTCACCACAAATGTTCCACATGAAAACAGAAGCCAGTTAATAACAATAAAAGACATGGGCTACTGAAAAATCTACTAGAAAATAATTGAGGTCACCCTGCCTTTCAGTCAGGGGTTAGTTAAATTATCATTGTGTTTGGGAAACAGATTGCCTTGAAAAACCCTGCTGCTGGGGACAGGGAGAGTGAGTTTTCAGGCAAACCAAAGAGGTCATGATAATGGCTTAGTGGAATCATTTCCAAATTAAATTATAGTGTGCTAATTTACAATTCCTTCTAAGTTAATCTAAACCATATGTGAGACTGGCATACAAGTAGACATGTTTCCAAAAAGGAAAAGAAAATCTTAATTTCAGGGACATGGTGCAAATGTCTTCAAATGCATTACCAGATCCGTGGTGACCACTTTGCTGGCATTACACATGAAAAAGAGGGGACCGTGATGATCAAGGCGATGTAATGTACAAAAAAATTCCACGTGTCTGATGCACCCCCACCTCTACCACCCTACAGCAGAGTAGCAGCCCACAGCTCCTCCACAACCACAAAAAGCTGACCCAAAGCCAAGGAAGCAAAAGCTGAGAATGAATTTTTAAATAAGCCAAAATAAAGAATGGATTGGATGGGAAGAGGAACTTTATAGGTCAGCTAGTTTGCCCTCCTACTCGCTTTCCTGTAAAACCTCCCTGACAGTTGGCCATCCCACCTGCTATGCACCTGTGCTCCTGAATAAACACCCACGGCTGCCCATTCCAGTTACACTGTTCCACCCATAGAAAGGCTTTTCTTTCATTGAGCTAAAAATTGTCATCCTACAATTTCTGCTCTTTAGTCCTACACGAATTAAGGCTACACTCAGTATTTCACATGGCATTACTTCATTTTTTTGAATATTGTGGTCAAGTGAAAACAAGAAAGGAAAGATAAGGAGCCAGGCAAAGAAGTCAATCTGTCCAATGGCCTGGGTCCTACGGGCCACATTCTGGATAAGGGTACAAAGACAAGAAAGCCAGTGAGTCAGCAGGGCCCATTCCTAGAGAAGCTTGAGCTCAGCTTGCTATGTCAAGGTCCCCATGTTGCTATCTCCTGATGAGCTCGTGAACATCATGAATCAAGGGGCTTCTTGCTTAAAAGTAACAGTGAATTCCCCCTACCCATCCCTCTGCAAGTGTGTATGGGCCCCAGCTCCTCTGGAAGTATCTGCTGAAATGGTTCTGCTACGTATTCTCACTGCGTGAACTTTCAAAATGCCACGCCAAGCACATGTAGGCAGTTTTCTTTGTAATGTTGCCGAGTTGTAGAATGGTTTTCTTAATTTTTTTCCTTTTTTTTTTCTATTAACATGGAACTTTTCCCCCAACACATGTACCTTGAATTCCTTCTTGCTAAGCCATTGTTTATCTTCATAGCTATATTTTAACTCCGTATGACCCTTTTAAGAATCAAAAGTATTTTTCAAAGAAACCAATACTGAATTGTGAATTAGATGACCTTTTGTTATTGTTATTGCAGTTGTTTGTACACTGAAATTAACACCACACATGCAATTGGCTTTACAAACTCCAAATCTGAATTATGTCTTTGTTTTGCTGTTTTGTTTCTCTGGTAAAACAGTTTTTCATTCTTTAGCCCTAAGGGTTAGTTGCCTTATTTTATTTTTTAAAAAAACAAGGATTGAAGCAAACAGTGCTGAGTATTATTATTAATGGACTGTTTTTACTTTGCCTGCACCTAAATGCTATCACAGAGAGATTTGAATGGGTAAAAGCTGTTACAGGTCAATTAAGCGCAGAAGGTAAACAGAAAATTTTGAGTGAAAGGAAAGAAACAAGCAAGAGATTACATTAAATTCCAGTCTTTCTAAAAAAAATAATAAAAAAGCAGGCATACAATAATTCACAAAAGTCATGTGTTTGATTTACTCAACCTCCCTGCAGTAACTATTTCTCATTAACTTACCAAAGTTAGCATTGCTCCTAAGGGGAAAAAGGAAAAATTTGGCATATCAGGGAATAAATAGAACACTGCAGCATTATTCACAGAATCATTTTTGGGGCAAATGTAGCGCTGTTTTCATGTCTTTGTATTCTTTCTAAGTCTATGTTTGTCAATGTCAATTCAACCCTCCCTGAAAACAACAGAGCTACAATTAGAGATGTAAAAACCAGTTTGTGTGTAATTTAAATGCTGCAAACTGGCAATCTTCTCATGAAAACCACAAACAATTACTTCCATTCTCATGCACTAGTGCATCTGGTGCTCCACCATTTTTGATCTGGGATTGCATATGAATTGATAGTTAATTTCACAGCTAGGAAAAAAACTACATTTTTTGACAAGGGTGAGTTATTTGCTTTTCAGTTACAGCCCATTGCCATGCTTATTTTGCTAATGGCTTCAATTATCTAACCAACTCAAATAACAGTGCTTTTTCTCAGGTTAGCTCAGGTAGTTTCCCTGAAGTCACTGCTCTCAGGTGATTCTAACCTTCTATCCACACAGCACTAAGTCCTGCTGTGTTGAGAACAATCAGTGACAGTAGTACCATGAAGGTGAAGAATCTTGAATAATGTCAAAAAGGAGAAATTTGGTTTCTATGTGATCTGTATTTTGCTAACTCTGATCAAAAATAAGATAAAAAGCATTAATAAAAGTAAACCCATCTTTAAACAGACCCCAAATAGGCCTTTTGCATTGAAAGGCACCTTCATTAAAGAAAGATTTACAGACTTCTTAAAAGACATATATTTGAATCTCTTTATACATGAAGAAATCACATATGGGGAAAATATTTGAATAAACAAAACGACAGAGATAATGAAAGCCTTTCATACAACATTGATATGCAAGAGCATCCTTCAGGTTCATTCAAGAGGAAGTGAGCTTTAATGCAAAGGCATTAGTAATGGGCTTTCTATTTCCTTATTAGAATTAACTTTGATCTGGAAGAGAAACCTTTTTCTTCACCATTGAATACATATTTCTCTCTATCTAATATATTCTACTACAACCTTTTTTAAAATGTGGCAGTTGTATTGGAATTTATTATTCCTGAAATGGACATTGCCAGAAACAAAATAGCTGAGAAAACTATTTATTTTTTGAGGAAACAAGTTGTTTTCACAGATCATAATGGTATTATAGGGAATGCTAGAATTTCCTTCCCAGCAGGTATTTTCAAATAGGAGAGATTCTCCTCACTAAAAAATAGTTTAGGCAAAATCTCCCAACAGCAGAAAAGGAACTAGATTATTCCTCAAATTCATTCTGAGACTATTCTTTTAGGACTCTAGTTTCCAATTGCCAGTTCTTAAAATCAGAACAATGAGTGGAAAATGTGATTTATTAGCAAGTTGTAAGCACAGACTGATTGGGCCTCACATATATTTTAATATTTTAAGGTTTAAATTCTATAATTTGAACTCAAGGCTATGTTATACCATTGTGCTGTCTCCATCTCTCACAGACTTGGTAGTACATGATGTGTGAGGAAAATAGGCTTACGTATATTGCAATACTTTTCTTTTTTTTTTTTTTTTTTTGGTACCAGGGATCGAACTCGGGTCCTTGAGCTTGTGCAGCAGGCGACGAAACCACTGAGCCAAATCCTCAGCCCTGCAATACTTTTCTGATGCACTGTGGCACTTCCTTAAAAGGCATAACACCTGCTGGCTGGCTGGGGAATAAAATAATAATAACAATAATAATAATAATAATAATAGTGATGATGACTTTTTTGATGATGACATTTTTTAAATAAATAAAAAATTAAACCTGGAATAAAAACTGCAATCATTCCTCATACTGGATATCTGGATCAGATGCATGTCTACCTTTGAAATTTTGAGTCAATCGAATATTTAGTATATTATACTGTCAAACATGATAGTACAATATAAAGTCCAACCTTTCCCATCAAATAATACATAGCCTTAAAGTGGAAGCATGAGAGCCTCCATCCATCTCTTCTAAGGTCTTTCATAGCTTCAGTCCCAGTGCTCTTCAAGATGTGTTTAAAAAAAAAAAAAAATGTGTTTTCAATGGAGGGATTCATTCAGAAGAGCTGACAGTGTAAATCACATGGGGAGAAGCTGCAAGAACAGTTGGAAAAATAGAAGCAGCTGAAGCACCCATGATCCCAAAGGCCCAGCAAAGATCACTTTAAGATCTTCAGGCACAAGACTGTCCAATTGCAGTCTGCTTAGTTTGGGGGATATAAATGCTTCACTCAACTCTTGATGTTTCCTTCAAAACCTATGCAGTCAAAGGACTCAAGAATTATAATTTGACTCTATATTGTACTTTGAATTTAGTCTATTTTCTTCTTCATAAAAAAGTAATCAAGAATCCACCCAATGTCATTCTTCACTGGGGCAAATCCCATTGTTCACATATGTTTGTTTTTCAGTGATTTTATAGTGTTACAGCTAATGAACATCAAGTGGGCACAACTTCAGTGATGTGAAAAACTTACAAAGTGTATTTTCTGTGTTGAGTACTTATAATATAAACCAAACATAGTCTTTGTCCTTTAATATCTAATTCACTTTGTAATATGTTTTCATTATGTCTTCTCCACATCCATCTGTATATGATTGTGTAGAGTCTAATGACATGCCATATTCTTCCTTCTTGTTTGCTCACACATCTTATTCTTATCATTATATAATTCCTTAATATCAAGGCTTACATCTTGCTTATTTTTTTTAATTCTAGGGAATCTTATACCCTGACTTACTCATAAAAGTTGTTCAATAAATATTCATTGAATTATCTACTGCCCAGATATCTTGAGTACAGATAGCGGTAGAGAAGAAAAAGACTTGGCTGACCAGACTGCCTTGTAAACATAAACTAGATATAGATGAAAATATTAAGTACTTTCTTGACAAGTCTGACATTGGAATCCAACCCTCATTGACAGGGAAGTACATTTTCAGCTTTGTCACTGGATACTATCTCATGTGTTTCTGTTCCTTCAAATAAGAGCCATCTTATAACTTTTTGTTGCTTTTTTTTTAACTTAGAAACAGTTCAGGGTTTATCTTGCTGGGCTATATTTTCCACCTATTTTACAGATAAAATCAATCCATTTCAAGAGGAATTCAGTAGTCAGTCTACAGGAGCTGTATGACAGCCTTCCTTAAGAATAGCAGGAAGTGGCTTCTTATCATGGGAAACACTACTGGCAGCTAAGAGAGAAGAAAACCCGTCAGCATTACTTACAGATACGTCGTTGATATTTCAAAAATTTTCCGAGGAACAATGATTATACTCCAAGCAAGAAAGTTTGGATTGAAAACCAATAGAAAATTTACCCCATGTAAGAATGATACTATAATTTGCTGCCACAAACATATTATTCAGTTACACTCATTTCTCCTAAGACCAGAAGACTTGCAGAACCCCTTCCCATCCTAAACTTCCATTTCTGAGAGCTGGATGTCAGATTATACTATCCTCTGCTGTTGCTGCCCAGCTCCCCGTGGTGATGGATTGCAAGTCTAACCAAAGCTTCAGTTGTTTTTAAACACATTACATAGCAATTAACTTCAGCTCTTCTGTAAATATCTTATATGAAGGATTGTGCTGATTTTCAAAAAAAACAATATATATGGTATTAGACTGAGCAAAGTTTGTTTTCTAAATACATATTAGATAATAATATAAATACATGTTATATATTTTACATATATACATATACATACAGGTTGAACTTACACATTGATGTTGACATTGTTATGAAATGGTGTTGAAAGGAACACACAATCGAGAACCCATTTCTGGGCTGTTAGATGCAAAATTTTTAGGTTTTCACCTTATTTGTTATAGCAGTTGTCTGCTTCCCTAAACAGAAAGAAAAAAACATATCTAGAGTGAGTTGTTGTCCTCCTTTCTGGGGCTGAGCTTTGTGGTCTTTTGCCAGCAGGAGAGGTAGGCAAATGAATACCCACCACTGCTGGAGTAAAGTGCTGAGAGCCCTCTGTCAAAGAACAGTGTGGTAGCTGCTGCCTCCTCAGCAAATCTCAACCTCTGACAGCTGCTTGCCCCAGGGCTCCAGAGTACCCTTGTTGCTATTTTTTCTTTTCTTCTGAGGGGTACTCACACCACTGATAAGTATGCTTTAGAAGAGAGGGTTGTAATTGATACCATATCCTCTGCTCAATCTCAGCATCTAATTCAAATGTCTCTTACATATGATATAGGAACTGAAGACAGAAAGATTTGAACAGTGGCGGTACAATGATACTAGTGGCCAGATGCTTTAGAAGCAGCTAGAAGGCCAAAATGACTGCAGAGGACAAAGACAAACCTGAGGACTCTTACTAACCAGTTTTGAATCTGCCATCAGAAAGAGCTGAAGTGGCCTGTAGGACCCCAACCAACAGCCTTGACCTGATGAACTCTTTTATTCTGTCCCCCAGTAATGAGCAGATTTTCTTCATTAAACAAACCTTCTGGGTTTTTCCCCTTGCAACTTGTGACATAACTTAGAAATAAATTAAGCTTTATTTATTTTTCTTAACTAGAGTGTGGGAAAATGAATTAAAATAGCTTTATAAAGTCTCCTTGATATGTATCCAGAAGCAGGACACACACAGAAGGTAGAGTTATAATGACAGAGGAAATCTATGCATAAGTACTGAAGGGATTAACTCTGGCTTACTGCCTTGTTGACATTACTGGCATTATCTAGGAACATTCTGATAAAATATATCTTTCCATTATCAACCAGACATTACCAAAATAGGGAGGAAGAAAATGCCCTGCTGTACTCTCTTAAAATTAGCAGTGACCTTGCTAATTAAAACCTAATTGTGAGAGAGTAACATGTTGATGCCCCCCTTTGAAACACTGGCATGCATCCCCACTAATTTAAAAGTTATCACTTATAACCCAAAGAAATTGGCTTATTAAAAAGAACACTAATGGAAAGTTCTGTTGCTGAAAGATGACAGGACAGAGGATTGAGGGGAGGAAGGGATGAGTGCATACATCTTGTGTGGCTCTTCATTATCTGAGAAGAAACCTCTGACAGCAAGAACACTGTCAAGAGGACGAAAACAAAATGAGTATGGCAGGAACCGCATTCTCCTGGTTTGTTAATATGTATTATATGCAGCTCTAAGCCACTGGGTGCCACAGATAGGTAGGTCATTCTATTCAAGTATATTAATTTTAAATAAGTATATGAAGAGAAGTTCAAGGACAACACAATTTGATGTATCTTATTTTATTTTTCACGTGACTGTTGGGAAGCCCTTTTAGTCTGGCATAGGCAAGAGAGTACATTATTCTTTAAACAACTGAAAAATTCAGTGAATGCATTAACCTATCATCTCAGCAAGTTATTCAAATAGCACTTCAATATACACACATATACACACACATGTACTCTCTTACACACTTCAAAATGCTTTTCACCTTATGTTTTTCCATTCTATCCATGACTACATAACCTCAGAAAACCTACAAAAGTAAAAGTTTAATATTCTTTTTTCCCTGTTCTAATCCAAACATCAGATAATCCAAGCTATTTCACCATCCACAGAAAAGCACGTATGATAATAGAAATGCATGTCTCTCCCAATCTGTGACCATTCGTTTTGTTATATCAACTTGACTGGAGTAAGAAATATCTAACAGATTAGTAAAGCACAGTTCTGGATGTTTCTGTGGCTGATTAATATGTAGGCCTAAAAACTGAGGGAAGCCTCACCCTAACTGTGGGTGGCACCAACCACAAAACTTGAAGCCTGGATGGAATTAAAAAAGGGAATCAAGGAAATAGGCCCATTTTGACGTGTTTCAGTCTCCTTGAACAGGTGTGTCCTTTGTCACCATTGGCTTTGAACGTTGATCTCCAGGTTTCTCCAGATTTCCCCTGCTGACTAGCACTGGTGACTTGCCCATGAACTTCTAAGCATTTGACCCTGGATCCTTGTTCTGTGGCTTCCATTTTCTTTCACTGAGCTACTACTAGATCCTCTGACTCTCTAGGATGCAGACACTCATTGTAGATTCTCCCACCTCTGACCATACAGATAGCCATGTGGACTCTCTCACCTCTGATACTACAAGCTTACCTAATAAATCCCCTTGAATAATTATACAGATATTTTCTATTGATTCTGTTTCTGTAGAGAACCTTAACTAAATGCACTTCATACAACTAAATACATTTCATATGGGCTACAATAAGTAAGGTCCATAGGGACCATGGGGGTGGAGACACTCACATCCTTTGGAACTCATGTTTTACCACCATATACCTCAAATCCCAGATGTGGAGCTATAGGACTTAATGTTTGCCCTGCTGGGTTTCAGTGCTGTTTTGGTCCAGTTCTTTTCTATCCCCTGCTTCATCCCTTTTAGAATGGAAATGTTTATGCTGTGCTATTGTACCTTGAGATATTGTGCTTGTTTTTTTTATTTTTTTCAGAGGTTTACAGCTAAGAATTTGCCTTGAGTCTCAAAATAGACTTGGATTGGAACTTTCGAAAAATGCTGGAACTGTTGGACTTTGTAAAGGGACTGTTATACATAGTTCTATTGGTAGGTAGAATTACAAAGTTGTTATTGTCATTTTTGGAGATTAAGTATGATTTAAGGACATGTGTTTCCATATGAAATTGAAAAGGGATAATGTGGTGGTTATGGCAAAGTGTTGATTGGAGTTACCTGGGGGATTGATAGAGTACACTTCTGGGCATGTCTAAGTGGGTCATGGAAGCATGGCTTTGAGATCTATCTCTGATCCCTTTTGCCTCTTTCTGTGTGCCACTGTTCCCCTGCTCTGCTTCCCAGCCACCATTAACTAAGCTTCTTTGCTCTGCCATCCCCTTTTGCCAGAATGTTCCTGCCTTGAAGCCCATCAATAATGGGCTGAATTCCCAGAAACCATGAGCCAAATTAAACCTCTCTTCCATTAAGTTGTGGGTCTCAGGTATTGTGTCTGAGTGACAAAAAAATTAACAAACTATCTAACTCAATTTAGCTTCCTTTTGATTTGCTCTGTGACTGTCATATTCAAGGGATCATCAGGTAGGGTTTACCTTTCTTTTCTGTTCAAATCCATATTTTCAGGACCTGTAAATCCATAGAATCCAGTGAGGAAAAGCCTTGGATTTGGAATCCATATCCTGGTCACTTCAAACGGATTGAATTTATATTCTGTCTATGTCACTTCTTAGTAAAATAATATTAAGTAGCAACATTAAATTTTCTGGTCCTCAATTTCTTCCTCTCTGTCAACTTACTAAAAGAATCTTCTTTTTAAATGTTTTAGTAAAGCCCTTAACAAAATACTTTCTACATGGTGAACACTCAGTAAATATTAGCCTTTCCTCTTATTATGCTCTATTAAATAGACAAGCCACACAGCCTTGCTCTGCTTTCCTTCCTTTTGCTTACCTTCAACACAATATTTCTCCTTATCCCCAAATTGTCAATTATTTTAAAAGCCCTTCCTTACCCATTCTTATAATGCTTCCTGTTCATTTGTCTGAATTATTCTTCTGTTTGTTATTATACTAACAAAGCAGTTTATTGAATCCTTTAAGGATACAATGCTCTAGCAAGTATTATATTAAGTAAATCCTTTTCCTACCCTGACCTGTCCAACACAGCAGATTTAAAAGAGAGAAGGCAAGGGAAGAAAAAGGAAAAATCCAGCCAAATGAAATGTGAAATGAAGTTGGAATATTTACAAGGTTTTTTTTTCAAGCCTTGACCCAGATATAGCTCATGCCATAGCAGCTCCTATAATGAGATGTTATGAGAACATCATTTGCAATAATTCTTAACCTGGAAAAAAACCTTAAAGATAGCTTGCCACATCCAAACACTTGATAAATATAGAAATTAAGTTGTGGATGTTTAAAAGATTTTTCCTAGGACATTTAACTTAAATAAAATAAGACTGAAACTCTAGCTATTTTGATCTTACAAGAAATTTCCTATTTCTAAATCTTTTTATTTCCTACATGATTAACCTAAGAAGATATTCATCTATCCATTCATTATTTTTCTTAAATTCTTTATTGGTACATTTTAGGTATACAATACATTTACATTTATTATTGGGTGCTTGTACCTGTACATGATGTATCTTGGTTCTTATTTTTTCCCCATTACCTGTGCACCCTTCGCCCCCTCCACCCTTCCCTATTTACATTTTTTTCTTTTCTCATAATTTTTCCTTTCCTTTCCTTCCCTTCCCCTTCCCTTCCTACCACCCCTATTCCTTTGGACCTTTTCTCTTATTTCAAATTATCAATTATTTGTTTTAATCATTTTAACCGTTATTTACACTTTCAGTTTCTCACACTAGAGAAACTATTTAGTATTTACATTTGTGTCCTATTTATTTCACTTAAGAGTATGCTGTACATTAAAGACTACTATCTAGAATATATAAAGAACTGAAAAAAATCAGACTCCCAAATTCAAAGACCCAATTCAAAAATGGTCATCTGAAAAGAACAGACATTTCTCAGACAAAGAAGAAAAAGCAGAAAATAAATATATTTTAAAAAATGTTCGACATCACTGGTCATTCGAGAGATGCAGATGAAAACAGCACTGAAATTCCACCTAATCCCAGAAAGAATGGCTGCTATCATGAAATCAACCAATAATAAATGCTAGCAGGGGTGTAGGGAGAAAAGAACCCTTCTCCATTGTTGGTGGGAGTGTAGAGTGGTGCGACCACTGTGGAAATCAGTATGGAGATACCTCAAAGAACTAGGACTAGAGGTCACATTTGACCCAGCTATTCCCCTGCCAAATTACCAAAAGAATTAAAAGAATCATACCACAGCAATATATGTGTACCCATGTTTATAGAGGCACAGTTTGTAATAGCTAAAGCTTGGAAACAGCCCACCTGCCCATCAACTAGAAAATGGATAAAGAAGACGTGGTTTTTTTATAAAATGGAGTACTACTCAGCCATAAAGACTGAGAAACTAGAGACATTTATAGCTAAATGGATGGATATTGAGGCCATATCCATTCATTTTTAAGACATTTATCTATCTTCTTAATATCAGATAGACTTTTCCAGGGATAGGATTGTCTAGTACTACATTTCAGTAGAATCAGACCTTGATAGCCACAAAATCTTCTGAAGCACTATAGATATATGTCACCCTCATTCAGCCCTATTTTCGTCATCAAACAGCTTCATTACAATATGAATGGAGGAGAACAAAAGTCATTCATATAAAAACTATCTTCCTAGAAATTTCAACTATCTTCTTTTCTTCAGATCAGTAGCATGTTTGTAGTAAATAATGCTTACAATCTTTGTGGAGAGTTGGTGCATGTACATAACACATCTTAATTCCTTTTATCATCCCCTTTCCTTCCCCTCCTTTCCCCCTCCCTCCACTTCTTGATCCCCTTCCCTTTTGAGAAAGATCCATTTTCCTACTTCCTATTATCTTTTATTTTGCTCTTAATAACTATAGGAAAATGATTTTTACACAGACATTGTACTAGATAGCTTAATCTGTCTCTTCTCATTTAATCATTAAAATAGTAAGCTTTCAGAATATTTTTTGAATGCAAGAATAAAATATAGGCATTATTGTCAACACTTTCATTAAAAATATGATATAATTGTCCTAGGGGACAGAAAACTAGTTAATGTATATTAAATCTGGATTCCAACCCAAGCCTCTTTGGAAATAAACCCATTTACTTCCTTCTCTACCTAATACCATTTTAGCTGTTTCTATGGGTTAAAAGCATCATTTTCATAAGGTCCCCCCTAATAAATGGACTCTCAGAGCAGAAATTTATCATTGTACAATAAATATAAAAGCAAGCATGAGTTGATTGTAGCATCTAGTAGAAAAGCATTTGAGGGAATGGGGAAAAGCACTGAG
This sequence comes from Heterocephalus glaber, assembly GCF_053883595.1. NCBI lineage: Eukaryota > Metazoa > Chordata > Mammalia > Rodentia > Bathyergidae > Heterocephalus > Heterocephalus glaber. The sequence continues at coordinate 10,503,319 of NW_028258364.1, read as the reverse complement.
GCTTAAAACAGGTGATTTTGACACAAGTGAGGGACTCAGAATAGATGTGATACAGGCCTGGCTGATGAAGCCAGCAGCAGTGCAGAGGAGCCCTGGCAAAGTAAGACTGCACTGAGTGATGGGGAGGCAAAGAATCACTCCACAATTCCCTATAGACCAGCCCTGACATCCAACCATCGTTTTAAATGTGAAGTACTACTTGGATCTGATTTTGAGGGTTTCGGTTTTAGGATTTCAATGCTATTTTCACTTTGAAAGGTCATTCGAGAGTACGTTAAATGGAGATAACTCTGCCTCTAGCTCAGTGTGCTGCTTCTATAAGTGTGCCCTCCTGAAAATAAACTACATCTGGCAACCACTCGTGTGAATTACCTAAATAAAAGACTCACACTGTTAATGGAGCACTTTTGTACTAGAAAAAGAAACCATTAGATTTGATGTTAAAAGAAACTACTACTGTCACTCACTTGATTGATTGCATCTTTTATTAGTTCTTCACTGAATTATTTTATGGCATTTCTCTTTTTAATCTGCTCCCCTTTGTTGGGATATTAAGAATGTATATTTTGAAAGCAGTGGTAAGAAATGTTGAGAAGTATAAAACTCAAGATCATAAAAGCCTTTTCACAAGTAGCATTATGAACAGAGCTGTCATGGGGAGTCCAGAATGTAGGTGTGCATTTCAGGGAGTGAGGATTATGTTGTAAAGGGAAGTGTAAGTATAAATTGGAGCTTTAGGTTTGAGAAAAGAAAGGAAGTGAAGGAAAAGGAAACATAAGTGTGGGGCATTTATCACAGTCATTAACACCTAGGTCTCCTTAGTCATGGCCTGCCAACTAATGATTTCTGAAGTGGTATTTTCAAGGACCACATGTAAACTCTGCTCAGCAGGGTAGGCTATGTTTGAACACCCTTCCTCTTTTATCACCTGGCAGAGCCTGTGATATACCCGGCTCCCACATCAGAAAATGTTCTAGGTTTAAATATATGGATTTCCATCTCCAGGGTCCCTGCTGCAATGGGGATAACTGGAGCATCTGTGGATCTGGAGAACACAGAGCTTGTGCGAGATGAAACAGACCCAAATGAGGCACATGGCAAGCAGTGTGTGAGATGAAGAGTGTTACAGAACTCTGACTATACGTGTGCATAGAGATGGGAGCCCACAAGACTCTGGGAGACAGCTAATAATCATCATGACAGGCTGTCAAGCTTCTGTTCTTCCCTTTTCTGTTTTGCATACTGACCCTGAACTGGGTGGCATGTTCATTTTCTATGCCTCACCACAGAACATCAAGGCTAGAACAGCCTTGGTTGGTATTTGTGCTAAGTAACGAGTGGCCGCCTTTGACAGCTGCACAGGACTGCATGCTTGTACTTATAAATACTGTGCTCAGAGACACACTGGTAGGCAAGGTTGCTGAGGGTGCCGCACTGATGACCCACAGAGGATCTCAGGTGAGCAGTGAGAATCTCATTAGTAAGGTCTCCTCTTCTTCCCATTTGGCTGCCAAAAGGCCAATGAGCCCAGCAAGGATGCTCCCAGGCACAGCGGTGCTTGTTGTCTGCCTGCACTTGGAGCGCTGGCCTGTGCTGCTCAATGACCATTCTCAATTCACTAACCAAAAAGTATCTTCAATTCTGAGTATTCATCATTGTCTTAGCTTGAATTCCCTGAAAACAGACACTGAGACAAAGATGCTTGCAAAAGAGAGTGGAGGCCACAGGACAGGAGGCAAGAAAATTCCTTCCTCCCCAGAAAGGTACCTCTCAGTACCCAGAACCCATGAATAGGTTGCATCTACAATTTTAGTATAGGTGCTGCTGAAGCAAGCACATGTGCCATCTACAGCAAAAAGGATTTAAGATTACAGATGGAATTTTAGTTGCTGATCAGATTATCCTGGATTATATGGCTGAACTTAATCTTATCACAGCATCCCTGAAATGTGGGAAAGGAAAACAGAAGAAGAGTACGTGAGGGAGATGGCAGCAGGAGAAGGCTATGAGGCCCTGTGCTCTAGGTGTTGAAGGTCATGTGTAAGGACCCACGAGAGGCCTCTAGGGGCTGAGGGTGGGACACAGCAACAGCCAGGAGGGAAACAGGATCTCAACCACATGAAACTGAATCCTTCCTATACCTCCGTAGGCAAGGAAAAGGATTCTCCCATAGAGCCTACAAAATGTGCCCAGCCTTGCAAATACATTTTATCCAGTGAGATCTGATTAGGACTTCCGACCTGCAGAATTACAGCTTAAAATAATACATAATAAATTTTTAAATTCCTAAAGTTGTGATAATTTGTTACAGCACCAATAGCAACTAATGCAAAGGCCAGCTGAAGCTGTGATATTAAGTACAATGCCACAGATGGTAGCTAGGTCAATGCCCTTGTCTTACCTACTTTGCTTGTTGCTGAGACAAAATACCCAATACCCCAAGTTAATGGAGGAAAAGTTTATTATAGCTCAGAGTTTGTAGAGGTTTCAGTCCATAATCAGCTGGCTGCAAGGCAGGGTGGCATGGCAGAAGCATGTGGCAGAGGAGAAATGTCCATGGCAGAGCAGGGCAGGCAGAAAAAAGTCTGCAGCAAAGTAGCAAGGAGCAAGTGACAACAGCAGCCCTCCTTATGTCCCTGATATTTTATCCAGACTATCCACCCTATGGGTACACATATCCAAGGTTGACCACCCTTAATTCTAGCATCACACTATGAATCAACATCACATCCTTAATCCCAGCATCACACATCCTAGATTCAGCCACCTCTGAAAAGCTCAACCTATGACCAAATCAGGCCTTAGGGGGACATCTAGATACAAACCATAACAACCCTGGAGGAAAACTAATGACAAGGTAAATTATACCTCAGTTTTTACATCCAGAGCCAGAAAGCTTATCACAACATCCATCAAGTATTTTTTAAAAGCCCAGGAGTACAGAATGGTAGTAGCTAATCTAATTTTCCAGGGATTTCCCACTTTCCCCATCATAGAAAGTCTCTTGCAGTCTAAGACTTCCAACAAAGAGGTACAGATGGTGGCTGCAAGGTAAGAAAGCAGTGAGATTCAGTGTCCAGGAAAAGTGTGAAGGGATACAGGTGATCCAGGCAGAACACTGCCTGCTACAGATAGATATCATCACAATAAATATGCTCTCTCCAAAAACTCATCGTATAAATGAAACCACTGAGTAGTTTGAGAGATAACACAAGCTTTGAAATCAACAGAGCTTGGTGCAAGCCCAATGTCTATGTATTCAGTGTATTATATACTCTCTTCAAGTTTTAGCTTTTGGAGTAGGAAATATGAATTATCAATGGTCAACTTTCTGGCCAGGTCTGCACAAAGATTCAATAAATGATTGAATGAATACATCCTGCACAAGGCCTAATAATCAGTTAAAGTTAATTCTCTTCCTTTTTGCCATTTATGATCTTGGGACTCAAAAGTAAACCCAGTTTACCTCACATAGGAAGGAGAGATTAACATTGAGATTTAAGATGAGTGTCAGCACCTTCCATATTTTCATCTTTTCCTTAAGCTTATGAATATGCCAGCTTCCTCCTATCTTTACAAAAGCCTCTCTTCTTGAAAACCAATAGATACTGAGATTTTCTTTATTTTTATAATCAAACCTATTAAGAAAATATTCTGCACTCCATTTTTCCATCATCTCATCTTCCATTTACTTGTAAATTCACTAGGGACTGCTTTCTGTTTCCCTACTCCAATAGAATGCATCCTACCCTCTGCCAAACCTACTGCTTCCTTGGCTTACAGCAGTATTAGACATTACTTCCACTCTGCACTGAAATGAATTCCCCTCCCCAGGATGAACTTGCCTCTTATTTGTGGTTTATTCCCACTGTCCCCATTTTCTTATTCTGCTTCTCTCAGAAATGTTGAATATCCCTCATGTGTAACCTTCTCTTCAGATCCCACCTTAGGCTCTAAACTTAACATATCAATAACAGTAGCCAATGTTGATTGGTATTTACAATATTCCAGGTGCATGACTAGAGGCTTCATATGCTTTATAAGAGTATTCTCATTTTACCCAAGAGGAACCAAGGCTTGGAGAGGTGAGAGCATTTGCCCAGACATGGCCCATGAGAGACAGAGCTGAGCTTTAAATTGAAAGCTGGACTGATGACCCAGTCTTTTATTTCACTTCTGGACCTGCTTTCCACATACATACAAACATTTTCAAGTACCAGAAATGTGCCAATGATTATTAAGTCTATGTGTCTAGTCCAGTACCTCTGCTGAGCTACAGACTGGTGTGCTACCCACCTCTCAACAGAGTCATTCACATGTACTACAGGCTTTCTACTCCGTTCCATCACCCACATCAGATAACCTGCCTCTTCTCTTCCTGTCACAGCAAAAAGTATTAACTCAAGTGCTGGATGTCAGGTTAGTCAGTCTCATTCCCCACACTGAGTCAGTTACCAAATCCTACAAAGTCTAGGACTGTAACAGCTCCCAGTCCTCTCTGTCAATTACCAACTATTACAGCCTGGCTGCAAACCACCTGTATTTCTGTTGGGACTACTACAGTTTACTCTTAACCCATTTCTCTGCCTTCAAAATCACCACCACCATCTTCAGATCAGTTTTCCAATCCATAAATCTGATTACAGAATGCTTCAATATTTTCTCATTAACTTCATGATAAAATACAAAGTCTGAATATGGCCGAGAAGGCTCTTCAAGAACTGAGTCTCTACATTTATCCAATCTTATAAAGATGGACTCCCTTGGCTATACTGAGATATTGAAATATCTTCACCAAAAAGAACACTTTTCTCATTCTCCTGGACCTTAACACTCTCTCTCTCCTTCATCTGCAGCTTCCCTTTTTCCCTGATAACCTAGCCCATGTCTACTTCTTAAACATTTACTCAAACATCACCAAAGATTTTTTCTGAGGAACATTATATTTCATAAAACATAATGATAAGAAAGTACAAACATTTCCATGAGAAGCAAAAAGAAGAAAATGAGTACAAGAAATTGCTAGCATTTATTTCAGTGCATTTATGTAGAAGCCTTTCTTAATAAAATAATCTTAAGTAAAATTCCTCTTTCTGATAAACAATGCTATGACCATTTTTCTTCTCAGCTGGCATACTTAAATAATGTCATCTCTTTGGGTTCCTACTAGGACTTTTAGGATTTTTTCTATATGCCCTTTTTCAGAGTGGTTATCCTACTGGGTTATCAAGCAATTCACATTTATATACACCTTGCAACTGGACTATGGGCTTTTGAAAAGCAGAAATTGTGTCACATTCAATGCAGTCACTCCAACACTTTAGCACACAATATTTGCCAACTGCTGAATGAATAGAAATGTATAGATGAATGGATAAATTAAGAGTATATCATATCTAGACTTCTGGGTTTCCCACAAATCCCTACCAAATGTTTTCAGGTACTTATTATCCAGAAGATGTTGATCCAGATGTTGCTCTTTACACCAGTCACAAGCCCAAGCACCCACTAGGAAATACACACCTGGAAACACTTTAATGCAGACACTATCACAAAGAAGGGGATACAGACATCTGTGAGGTACGATTTCCATGACAGTAGGTACTCGAAATATCAAGCAAAGCACTCAAGTGACATTTTTTACTTTCATTTATTGATATGAAGAGAAGAGATTTCCAATGACGGCAGAGGATTCCACTATAATTTCAGAAAATTGGAACAAAGATAGAATTATTTTTTCCATATAAAAAGTTATACAGATCAAAGAAAGGTGGATTCAAAAATCTCTCCTCTTCTTAGTCTCTCTTCAGTTCTTCTGTAGAGAAAAAAAATCACAAAACAGAAAGGAAAAGAGAAGAATTGGACAGGGATTTTTCATTCTTCGGTTTGCTAACTGTGGTAACTGTGGTAGCAAAAATTGCTGCTAGTAACAATGTTAATATATAGAACTTAAAGAATAAAGCACCCTGAGAAGCGTCTATTTATAGAACGAATACATGGGTACCATTGTGCAGGTTCTGATGGATAGCAAGAAAATATGCATGGCCTATTGGAAAGAGACCAGAAAGAGACCTGGATACAAGAACTAACTTCCCTCACTGGCTTCCTCCACTGGTGCTCAACAAGGTTCCATTTCCCAGTCTACAAAAAGACACATGAGTCTATTGGTCTTTAAGGTTCCTTAAACCTCAAACTTTTCTTTTCTTTCTTTTTTTTTTTTTGGTACCGGGGATCGAATTTGGGACCTTGTGCTTGTGAGGCAGGTGGCAGAACCACTGAGCTAAATTCCCAACCCTTAAACCTCAAACTTTACAGCCACAGTGATCACTTACCACAGTAAAGGCTAGAATCCAGCCAGAGAATGGCAAACTGATGGAAAACCTAAGTGCTTATGTCACAGGAGACTCAAGAATGAGATTAACTGTAACATCAGTGACATACCACTGCCGTCCTGGCTGCCTTGGGCTAAATAACAGTGGCTCTGCTGTCCAAGGGATTTCAGAAATAGGAGAAGGGAAGAAGAATAATGATCTTGTAATATCCACCAACTCTATCCCTCTTCTTCCCTTCATAAACTCTTGAACTCAAGATTAGACAATACACACTGAGGGCAACTTTAGTGTGCAGGCTGCTGAGTAGCTAGTGAGCTCATCTTTAATGCACACCAAGAGAGAAAGTAAGGAAAGGAAAGAAATAAGAAAGAAAGAAAGAAAGAAAGAGAGAGAGAGGGAGGGAGGGAGGGAGGGAGGGAGGAAGGAAGGAAGGAAGGAAGGAAGGAAGGAAGGAAGGAAGGAAGGAAGGAAGGAAGGGAAATGATTGGGTTTCTTGCCTGAGAAAGGGAAAGGACCATTATTTAGGGATAAGACAAAAGTTAGGATGAGTCCAATTTGCTAGAGTTCTGGCAAAGATAGTAGGGAACATCCACACAGATGACTTTTCCACCTTCCCATCGACTGAGCTTTAAAATCTCAGTAAGTGGAAACTGCATGGAAGTAAAGATGGAACAGACTTTTAAGGAGACAAATAAGTTTACTTATTCTCTTTTTCCAACCATAGCTGAAGACATTTGAAATCAGAACATTTTCAGAAACTCAAAGGAGCTCCAGAGCCTGACAGTTGTAGGCTCTAAAAGGAGCAAGGCAGCTGTCCTGTTACACTAAGTTCACACATTCTCAACCCCCTTCTCAATGCTCATAGCAAAATAAACAGCGCAGGGACCTACAGCAGAGGCTGTACTTTTGTGCCCACTCCCCGGGTTGCTTCTGCTATCGGTGACAGTCCTCTTTGTGTGTCTTTTCCTGTACTTCTGTTTACCCTCCTATTTATGCATGTATGCACAACATATTTAGTTTTATATTTTCTTCTCCAAAAGCTGTCATTCCTATTTTTAACAGATTTATTTTCACTGTTTGAACAATATATGATAGAGAAGGACACAAAAATGCTGGCCAAATGGTACATGGTCCTTCTGCAGTGACATTGTTAGACGTTTGGTCGCAAAAAAATGGTCTTCAGCATATTCAATGGGCTGAACAATATGTCACCATTTACTCTCCCATCTAACTTTTGTACTTTCAGTCAAGATGACATGCTTACCACTTCCTTCTTTCATTCTCTCTTTCTGATGCCACGATCATTTTCTCTGAGAATCTTGTTACAGGGATTTACTGTTGTTGACATTGCTATGTTTTGTTTCAATTTATTTTGGTGTTGCTAGTATTTGGGTTGCAACATGAAACACACAAAACCTATTAGGCTGTAGTGTTCTAGTCAGTGTATAGATCTTCTTTTCCTAGGTCCTCTCTACCTGTTCTCTATCTGCCTGACCACAGGATAAAAACCTTCTACATTGCAGTCTTAGTCACTTTCTCATTGCTGGGACAAAATATCCATTACCCACAACATAAAGGAGAAGAGGTTAATTTTGGCTCAAGGTTTCAGTCTGTGATTGCCTGGCCCCAAAAGAAACAGGATGACAAGGTACATGGAAGAGGAAAAGGTACAACCCAGGGCAGCCAGGAAGCAGACAGCTAAGGGAGGAGCCAAGGATGAGATACTTCCTTCCAAGTTGCCCTGCCCAGGCCCCACACCCAAACATGAGAAGTTGGGGGCACGTTTTACATCTAAGCTATGAAGACTGATACCTGTGCATTTGCTGACTTAGGATCACTTCTTTTCTTCCCTTTCCCTCATTTACTTGGTCTCAACCCCCTGAACACCAAGCCTCTTCTCTGACACTCAATCCAAGAACTTGTGTCCATGACCTGGGGGTAATCACTCCTGCCCAATGCCTCCACACTTAGCTGATGTGAGAGAAAGTACAGCATCTACATTTATGCAAGCAAAAATATAAAGAAATGAGATCCAGTCCACAAATCTTTTACCAAGTAAAGTCTTATTGCTTTATGGTTATACTCTATATTTGTGTATATTCTTATTTATATATACAAATAGAGATGTATTTCGATTTTTATTTCCTTCCCCTACAACTGTCATTTTATTTTTAGCAAATTTTTCATTCTTCAAATACGGTAAGAAAAGATCATATTATGAAAGTAAGTTGTTACTGTATTAGAACAGGTAGGAACCAAGAGCTCAATTCTGAAAAACAAAACAAAACATAGTTTCCATCAAGACTTTCATCGGAAATTGGATTTTTAAAAATGGTGAGCTTGACGGGTAGTCAGAAAATCGGCACTGTAGTCTCACATCTGATTAATGACACAAAAATGAGAGCCATGGATTAGCAAATTTAGTTTTTACAGATTTAGGGTGTTTGCTTGTGAGAGAAGATCCCTCACTTTAAATTACAGCTTCTTGAGTATTAAATGCTGTTAGCAGCCTCCACATGTCTCAGTCTGTTCAGGCTGATGTAACAAAATATCATAAACTGGGTGGTTTATAAACAGTTGAATTTATTTCTCCCATTTCTGAAGGCTGGGAAGTCCAAAATCAAGCTACTAGTGGGAGCTGAGCAGGAGGGCACACATCTGTAATCCCAGCATTCAGGAGGCTGAGGCAGGAGGATCACTTTGTGAGTTCAAGGCCAGCCTGGGATACACAGTGGTCAAGGCTAACCTGTACTACAGAGTGAGACCCTGTCTCTCTCTCTCTCTCTCTCTCTCTCTCTCTCTCTCTCTCTCTCTCACACACACACACACACACACACACACACACACACACACACAGAAAGATGTCAATGGGCTGGTGTCTGGTGACAGCCTGCTTCCTGGTTCATGGGTGGCACCTGCACACTCAGTCCTTAGCAAGACCCTTCCATGGTGGAATGGACAACTCAGCTCTCTGGGGCACTGATGCCATTCATGAGGACTTCACCCTCATGACCCAATCATTTCCCATGGGCCCCACTTCTTATATCAATCCATCAGTGGTCAGGTTTCAAAACATATATTTGAGGAGAACACGGAAACATTCAGACACTTCAAACACCCAAAACATTTTGACACATGGCCAAATGCTCACGACAGGAGATCAACTACCTTCCATTAACAAACAATAATGATTTCATGATTCAGTTTAAAAAGATAGTTTTAAAGACTGCTTTAAGATTCTTATTATTTGTGCAACAGGAAGACAATGAGTTTGATGGTGTAGTATTAGTGATTTGTAAGATAATAACCATATTTGAAACATTTGGGGCTTATATGATTTGTGATGGACTCCTAGCTATTTCTTCTAAGCCACTACTCCCTCCCTCCCACTAAAAAAAGCATTTGTGGAGGTTGGTAGAACAAACTAGAAGAAATCTACATCCACCAATGACCTCATATAGCAGAACTGCTTTCACAGACTGTATGAGCCACATTCACACTTCCTGTACAAGTTATTGCATTTTGGGATGTCTTTGTTACACCAACAAAATCATTGCTTTGGGTTAGCCAGGGAGTTAGCAGTAATATAGAGTAATTACAATGGTAATACAGAATTACAATGATAAAACAAAAATCAGTACCTGGAGGCAGAATAATACATAACAAAACCAAAAATATGCTTCTAAACTGGTTTAAAAATTAGCTGGTAGGTAATCAAGAAATAGATAATGCCTGCTAAACTTCTGTATTCCTTGTAATGTCAATGGAGCATTTGGCAAAATTCTCTCCTGTGCAGTTTAGGAAGCAGACTGCATGCCCAAGGGATCTGTTGCTCTAGAGGAAATAACAAGAAACAACTAGACTCAGGAATCACAATTCTTTACCACTGTTAATAAGATCCATAAGAAAGAGAGAAACTCAGTCAAGAATTTGCCAATTTAAAAACAGACAAGGAGCTACAAATAGCCTAATGAGACACTCTTTACCTGCAGTCAGAAATCTAAATCTCTTGAGAAACCAGAAATCAGGATTGGAAGAACAATTGTCTTTACACTTGAGAATATGAGAACATATGTCTACCCTCTCTCAAACACTCCTGTAAAAACTCCTTGGCAAGAAATGCATCCAGGTCCCTCCTGCCATTCCTGGCCCAGAGGAAGGGGCTTTTGGGCTGCTTTCTGTCCCACCTCTCCTGGCCTAGAGGAAGGGGCTTCCCAGCCACCATCTGTCCTGCCTCTCCTGGCCCAGAGGGAGGGGCTTCCCAGCACCATCTCTACCACCGCTCCTGGCCCCTGTCCCACCTCTCCCAGCTCAGAGGAGGTGAGCCACGCAGGCCACAACAGCACTCCAGCTGCCCCCCAGTTGAAATGAGAAAACACGTAAAAAAATCTCAAAACCAGACTTCCAGATCACCTACAGCAACCCCAAAGGGAAATGAGATGGAACACTCTGATATTCAACCACCTGGACCCACTGAAGTGGCAACAAAAGGAGATCTAGAAAAAATGAAATCAGAAATAACTTCTCAGATAACAGGAGAAATTGTGCTCCTAGTGCAAGATATGATTAATAAATCTAGAGAGGAGTTCAGGAACATGATGGAATCCCAACATAGGAAACAAATAGAATCCATACAACAGATGCAAATAGATTTCCAGGAGATGGAAAACTCCATTGAAAGTCTACACAGCAGAATGAGCCAATGTGAGGACAGAATTTCAGATATAGAAGATAAGATTTCAATTAATGACCAGGAAAAGAAAAATTGTTTCAAAATTATAAGGGAACATGAGAAATCAATAGAGCAGCTGCTAGATGATCCAAAAAGAATAATGTAAGACTGATTGGAGTCAATGAAAAAACAGGAGAGACTGCAGACAACATTAAAAAACTCTTCACAGAAGTAATGCAGAAAACTTCCCAAGCAGAGGAAAAGAGCTTGACATACAGATAAGTGAGGCATATAGGACTCCAACTAGTCTTGATAAAAAAAAACTCTACCCATAGTCATATAATTGTTAAGATTTCAGAAACTCAACAGAAGAACAAAGCTCTACAAGCAGTTAGAGAAAAGAAACAAATCACATACAAAGGAAAGCCCATCAGAATCACAGAAGACTTCTCAACACAAACCATCAAGGCAAGAAGAGCTTGGAGTGACATATTACAAGCCCTAAAAGAAAACAGCCTTCAACCCAGCTTGATGTACCCTGCAAAACTATCTTTCAAAATTGATGGAGAAATAAGATACTTTCACAACAAAGAGCACCTTAGGAACTTCGTGAATACCAAACCAGCACTCCAAAAAATTTAAACAGTATTCTAGGAAGAGACCTTGAGGATCACATCCCCAGGAAGCAAAGCAGAATGAACCCATCTGGCATGACAAGAAATTAAATGTAAAGGGGGAGAACCCCCAAAAAAGAAAAAGTCATGACAATGACAAGTCAATACGTTTCAGTTATGGACATCAACGTTCATGGTCTCAATTCACCAATCAAAAGAAATAGACTGGCAGAATGGGTCAAGAAGCAAAATCCAACAATATGCTACATACAAGAAATGCACTTCATTCAAAAGGAAACTCATGGACTGAAAGTTAAAGGGTGGAAAACAATACTCCATGTGACAGGAACCTGAAAAAAAGCAGGAGTAGCTATCCTCTTGGCAGATCAAGTAGATTTCAAACTAACACTGGTTAAGAGAGATGAAGAAGGACACTACATCCTTGTAAAGGGAAGAATCCAAGAGGAAGAGATGACAATCATAAATATCTATGCACCAAACACTAGTGCAACCAACTATATAAAACAAATACTAACGGACGTGAAAAGTCATATATGCACTAATACAATTGTAGTGGGGGACCTCAACACCCCACTGTCAAAAATAGATAGATCAACTAGACAAAAAATAAGTAATGAAATACTAGAACTCAATCAAACTCTTGAACAAATGAACTTAACAGATGTTTACAGAGTCTTCCACCCCACAAAATCAGAATACACATTCTTCTCAGCTGCACATGGGTCATTCTCCAAAATAGACCACATACTCACACATAGAACTTGTTTAAGTAAATGCAAAGGAATTGAAGTTATCCCCTATATATTATCAGACCATAGTGAGATGAAATTGGAGATCCATAGCAAAAGAAACTCGAAAAATTTCATAAGCACATGGAAATTGAACGACACACTTCTGAATAACCAATGGGTCATAGAGGAAATTAAAGAAGAAATCAGACAGTTCCTTCAATTAAATGACAATAACAATATGACATATCGGAATCTATGGGATGCAATGAAAGCAGTCTTACGAGGGAAATTCATAGCAGTGAATAAGCATATTAGGAAAATAGAACGAGCCCAATTAAACAACCTGATGCTGAAACTCAAGCTTCTAGAAAAAGAAGAGCAGGACAACCCCAAAGCTCATACAAGGGAGGAAATTATAAAGATCAGAGCAGAAATCAATGCAATGGAGACTAAGAAAAGGATACAAAAAATCAATGAAGCCAAGAGTTGATTCTTCAAAAGAATCAACAAAATTTACAAACCCTTAGCCAACCTTATCAGAAAAAGGAAAGAAAAGGCCCAAATCCATGCAATTAGGAATGAAAAGGGTGAAATTACCACAGACCCAGAAGAAATCCAGAGGATCATCAATACCTACTTCCAGAACCTATACCCCAATAAGATGGAAAATACAGAAGAAATGGACAGATTCTTGGATACATATGAATTACCAAAGTTGAATGAAGAAGACCTAAAAATTCTAAACAACCCAATATCAACCAATGAAATTGAAAACATAATTAAAAACATCAACTAAGAAAAGTCCAGGCCCTGATGGCTTCACTGCTGAATTCTACAAGACATTTAGAGAGGAACTACTGCCACTACTGTTTAAACTCTTCAATGAAATTGAAAGGGAAGCACTACTCCCAAAATCATTCCTGGAAGCAAGCATCACCATGATCCCCAAGCAGAGAAAGACCTAACCGAAAAGGAGAACTATAGGCCAATTTCACTAATGAACATAAATGCAAAAATCCTTAATAAGATACTGACAAATAGAATGCAGAAGATCATCAAGAAGATCATACACCCTGATCAAGTGGGATTCATCCCAGGGATGCAGGGATGGTTCAACATATGCAAATCAATCAATGTAATGCACTATGTCAATAGAGCCAAGGACAAAAACCATATGATTATCTCCATAGATGCAGAAAAAGCATTTGACAAAATCCAACATGCATTTGTGATAAAAAAAAAAACCTACAAAAAACTGGAATAGATGGTCTCTACCTCAAACTGATAGAAGCCATCTATGAAAAACCAAGAGCCAATATCATACTAAATGGTCAAAAACTGAAATTATCACACTAAAATCAGGAATAAGACAAGGATGTCCACTATCACCACTCTTGTTCAGTATAGTTCTGGAAACATTAGCCATGGCAATTAGGCAAGAGAAAGAAATAAAGGGAATAAAGATAGGAAATGAAGAAGTCAAATTGTCATTACTTGCAGATGATGTGATACTCTATATAGAAGACACCAAGAACTCCACCAAAAGTCTTCTAGACTTAATAACCAAATTCAGTCAAGTAGCTGGTTACAAAGTCAACACACAAAAATCAATAGCTTTCCTCGACACCAATGACAGACTCACTGAGCGAGAAATAGGTCAAATAATTCCTTTCACAATAGCATCCAAAAAACTGAAATGCCTAAGAATCAACCTAATGAAAGAAATCAAAAACCTCTTGTCTGAAAACTATAGCACTCTGAAAAGAGAGATTGAAGATGATATCAGAAAATGGACAGACATCCCCTGTTCCTGGGTAGGAAGGATTAATATAGTGAAAATGGCCATACTTCCAAAACTACTATATAGATTTAATGCAATTCCAATTGACATACCAGCAGCATACTTTCATGGACCTTGAGAAAAAAATCCAAAAATTCATTTGGAACAAGAAGAGACCCAGAATGGCAAAAGGAATACTAGGTAACAGAGACAAGGCAGGGCGTATCACAATCCCCAACCTGCAGCTATACTAGAAAGCTGCTGTGATAAAAACAGCATGGTACTGGCAAAGAAACAGACCTGAGGACCAGTGGAACAGACTAGAAGATGAAGAAATAACGCCAGACACACTCAGCCATCTTATCTTCAATAAAGGAGCCAAACACCCTCACTGGAGGAAAGATAGCCTCTTTAATAAATGGTGCTGGAAAAATTGGGTTTCAACTTGCCAAAGATTAAAACTAGACCTATATCTCTCACTATGCACTAAACTAAAATCAAAATGGATTAAAGATCTAAATGTTAAAATAGAAACTCTGAACCAGTTGGAACAGAGGTTAGGTAGAACTCTTGAAGACATTGGTGTAGGAAAAGATTTTATGAACAAAACCTCAGTTGCCCGTGAACTAGTATAAATAATCAACAAGTGGGATCTCTTCTTATTAAAAAGCTTCTGCACAGCAAGAGTAACCACTAGCAGTGTGAAGAGACAACCCACAATGTGAGGAAAAAATCTTCACCTGCTTTTCCTCAGACAAAGGTCTACTATCTCAAATTTATAAAGAACTCAAAAAGATCAGACCTCCCAAATTTAAAGACACAATCCATAATGGGCATCTGAAATGAACAGACAGTTCTCAGACAATGAAGTAGAAATAGCAAATAAATACATGAAAAAATGTTCAACATCACTGGTCTTTTGAGAGATGCAAATGAGAACAACGCTGAGATTTCACCTCACTCCAGAGAGAAAGGCTGCTATCATGAAATCAACTAATAACACATTCTGGTCGGGCTGTGTGGAAAGAGGAACCCTGCTCCACTGCTGGTGGGAGTGTAGACTGGTGCAGTCACTGTGGAAATCAGTATGGAGATACCTCAAAGAACTAGGATTGGAAGTCCCATTTGACCCTGCTATTCCCCTGCTGGGAATCTTCCCCAAAGAATTAAAAGAATCATACCACAGTGATATATGTGCACCCGTGTTCCATAGCAGCACAGTTTGTAATAGCTAAAACTTGGAAACAGCCAAAATAGCCATCAACTGGAGACTGGATAAAGAAAATGTGGGATTTTTTAATAAAATGGAGTACTTCTCAGCCATAAAAAATGCGAAACTAGGGACATTTATAGCCAAGTGGATGCACATTGAGGCAATATTCTTAAGTGAAATAAATAGGCCACACATGTGTAAATACCAAATAGTTTCTCTGGTGTGAGAAACTGAAAGTGTAAATAAGGACTAAAATGTATAATAGGTAATGTGAAATAGGAAGAAAAGGGGCAAAGGGGAAGGAGGTGGGAGGGATAGGGGAAAGGAAAGAAGGGAATGGAATTAATATGAGAAAATGGAAAAATAGGAACAA
Source organism: Heterocephalus glaber (assembly GCF_053883595.1). NCBI lineage: Eukaryota > Metazoa > Chordata > Mammalia > Rodentia > Bathyergidae > Heterocephalus > Heterocephalus glaber. The sequence goes on along the minus strand of NW_028258364.1, from coordinate 10,487,583 downwards.
AATCTTTGTAAATAGGGAGGAATGGAGGGGTTGAAGGGAGGGCAGGGGAAGGGTGAAAAATAAGAACCAAGAGAGACTATGTAAAGGTGCAAATTTCCAAGGATGAATGTCATTATATTGTATACCTGAAATATATCAATGATTAGAATGAATAATCGATAATGCAAAATAGGAAGAAAAGGTCCAAAGGGGTAGGGGTAGTGGGAGGGGCAGGGGAAAGGAAAGAAAGGAAAGGAAAAATGATGAGAAATGGAAAAAATGGAAATAAAGTGTTTGTAAATAGGGAAGGGTGGAGGGGGTGAAGGGAGGGCTAGGAATGGGGAAAAAATAAGAACCAAGATGCATCATGTAAAGGTACAAGTTCCCAGTGAGAAATCTAATTGCGTTGTATACCTAAAATGTACCAATAAAAGATTTTAAGAAAAAAAAACAAAAAGTAGTGCATCCAGATAGAAATCATTTAAAGAGAGTTGTCTTCCAACCCAAGAGGATCAGCAGGTGTAAGACTCAGTCAAGCGAAAAATTCTTTATATAATGTCAATAGAAATAGAAATAACTGAAAGCAAATATAGATGATCTCTGACTTATGATAGTTTGACTTACAACTTTTCAACTTTAGGATGGTGCCAAAGCAATATGCATTCAGTAGAAATGGTACTTCTGATTTTGAATTTTGATCTGTTTCCAGGCTAGTGAAATGTGGTACGATTTTCTCTCTCAACAACAAGTAGAGGCAAGGAGCCCTATCTCCCAGTCAGCTACAGGATCAAAAAGGAAAACAACCAATACCCTATAGTGTATTTTTGCTTTTATATAATATTAAGTGCAGTAGATATATCAATTGCATTTTTGACCTATAATATTTTCCATTGACAATGGATTTTTAAGACCTAATCTCATCATAAGTAGTGGAGTACCTGTAGATGAAAAGCCCAAGCTTTTCAGGAAATTGTACTACTTGAGAAATCACAAGTCTAACACAACCGAGGCAGGCCTCAGGCCTACTTAAGCCAGAAAGAGCCTTCAAAAACTGTACTCTTTGATACCCACCTCTGAGAAAGAAAAATTGATAAATGGCATCCTTTCAGAAGTTGGATCCAGGGTCCACAGAGGAGAATGGACCTAAAAAGTAGGCCTAGAAATCCTAGAAAGTAGAAATGGGATGGTCAGACAGGCTAACTGCATGATGCACACCACTGCTAGAGTCAGAACTCTTTACAATAACTAAGGAATGCTGCGCTTCCAATTCTTCCATTTTCTGAGTGGTAGGTTTTTTGTAGGCTAATAATTTGTCTATATAGTGACCAGATTATGAGTAACTTCACTGGACCTATTGGAGAGAACTATAGGCCAGAATTTCTATGCAGTAGGATAGGGGCTTTGGGTTGTCTTCTTGGCAAGGCAAGAAGATGGTACAAACTGTGTGCCTAGGTATTTAGGAGGCCAGAGTGCCAGACAAATAGTTATCTCCAAAATTTGCCATATTTCAGGGTCATCTACCTAGAAATGACAATTTTCAGCCTTCAGCGAAATGTGAGTTAGAAATAACATTTGCAATTTGTAACTAAGAATTCTCTTGCTCTGGGATTTTTCCTTTTCCATAAACTGAAACAGCCATATTACCATCCCAGATCCCCCTCTGGGCTCTGTCAGTTAGGACAGCACTCTGGAGAATGGTGAATATAGCAGAGGAGAGAGTATAGGTCTGTCAAGACCAAACTTCATGAGTTCTAGCTGCCTCCTCTCTCCCTAGCATGGACTGGATGAAAAATAAAACATTGTATTTCTGGTTCCCTTTGCTATAAGAATAACATACCCTTTGCCATAACCAATATGCCATTTACATTTCTACCCCTTCGTAGGGCCATGGAACTCTCTTAAGGTAGGACAATTCCAGGGAGCCATTGCCAAAAACAAAAGGAACCAATTCACAGAAGTCAAACTAGAAAATTAAATGGATGAAAATTCAAACAGATCTATTTTACACATCAGTGAAGGCTCTTATAAAGAACACAAAGACTTTATAGTTTTGAAAAGTCTTCTTGTGTCATACTTCAAGGGCTCTGCGTGCTTTAGTTGTTGGAGTAATATAATCTGATTTAACAAAACAATATGTATCTAGTAAGCATTCAATCTTCTCTTAGCTTAGAGATAAGAATGAGAGAGGTTATGCCCCTACTTCAGTCCCCCAGTGATCTAGGAAACCAAGATTCTCAGATTTAAAAAACAAAAACAACAACAACAGAAAAGGCCATCCTGTGTGGATGAGAAGTGAAGATGAAGCTCTGAGGTTCAGAAAAAACAAGCATCAATGACAGGCACAATCCCTCAGCACATCTCCATGTTTTTTATTAATTAAGTTCACTGGTACAATTTAGATGTACATAATGATCACTTTCACCATATGGAATTTGTACCTGTACATAATATACCTTCATTCTTATTTTTCCCCTTCCCCTCCCCTTCCTTCAACCCCCGTTCCCCTCCTTACTTACAAAAGCTTTGTTTCCATTCTTTCTTTTCTTGTTTCTTTTTTCTTTTCCTTTCTTTCCTTTCTCCCTGCCCCCCTCCCTAGTGCCCTTTCCCATTTGAATATTTTCTTCCTATTTCATAGTGCATACCTTTTTATGCTGTTTGCCCTCCCTAATCCTCTGGAAAGTCAATGAAACTGAAAACACAGGGAAATAAATTATGAATTGACTGAAGGCAGGAATGATTTGGAGTAAATGATATTATTATAAATTTGAAACCTTTATAAAGACATTTCAATGAAATAATTTCTAAAGATTCATTTAAATATTTACAAGTGAACACTCCAACTTACAGGTGGATAGGGAACAGTGAGCATAGAATTGTTTGATCCAGTAGGTTAAGTAGTAGGTAGAAGATAATAGAGAATAAATTGCCAGCAGATGTTGTTGTTGGTTCAGAGCCGGAGACTGGCAAAGCAGAATAGGCTGCTGGGATATCTTGGAATCTAAATGACTTTCTCATTCTGGGTGATTTAATTTCACTGAGTAGAAACTTGCAACTATTTATTATGGAACGCCCAATGTAGCTGAACATTTTTTTTAGTTTAAAAGCGTGTCTTTATATAGAAGTCAGTATGGTAAATACCATCTGCAGAACTAAGATCCTGTCCTCAAGGATTGGGCTAGTGGTACAATGAAGTTAATTCTTACTCTACTGCCTCTCTTCACCACTATTGCTCAGTGAAATCATGACAGTTGGCTGAAATCAGCCATGGAGGGAGTAATTACACCACAGAAATTGGCAAACACTACAAATGAGCTCTATTTTTTTTTTCTTTTTCCAGAGAGCTGGTTCACCAGCACACCACTGCAGGGAGTATTAACAGCTAAAGTGCGCACCAGAGTGAAGTCATAGACCCTCCCAAGAGCATTTTGCATCCAGGACTGACCTGGCTTCAATTCCACACAGCTGTGAAGGGCTACTCCGGTCTTCATTATGACTGCATCTTGCAATTGGGTTCCTCCTGTACTCGATTCTGCTTTCTCCACTTCCTCACAGGTGTGGATCCAGGGAGCTCCCAGCAACACCAGCCTCCAAAACACAAACACACACACACACACACACACACCAGCCTCCAACATACACAAGTCTCTGCCTCTAAGTCTGCTGCTCAAAAAACCTAACCTGGGACAGAGGCATAAGAAGCATAGGAAATTTATCAACCAGGGCCAAAATAGGAAACTAATCATTCTAGAAAGATAAGTAAAATATTGTTTACTTAGTTTTGTATAGTTTAAAATTATTTATAAAAAGAGAAGGCCAAACAATGCTGTTTTGTTGAAGTTTTGCTGCTATTGCTTTCACTGTTGTTGGTGTTCTCTTTTTCCAGAAATGTCTTTTCTTGAGGAATGTTTTAAAATGTGTTATGGGTGTAAGAAAAAGTAGAGGCTTTAGTTATTTTTAAAGTCAGCATTTGTTTTTATTTGCTTAATTTTAGTAATTTTAAGAGGGATCACTTCAGTGACTTTATCCTAAACTCAAAAGAGAATTACAAAAAGAGATCAAAGATGATCAAAAGAATCAAACAAACTGATTTAACTGACTTTTTGGATATAGGCTACTTTTTTCCCCTAATCACTACTTTCAGCTTTGTTTTGTCCAATATTTTAGCAAGTCTTTTGCATTTTACTTCAAACTAAATTATCAGAAGAGTCTTTAGTTAAAAAAAAAAAACTGCTTTTATATCATAGTTAAGTCTCTTTTTGTAGTACTAGAGATTGAACCCAGGGAGCTCTAAGCTATATCCTGAGCCTATTTTTGTTTCTTTTCTTTTGAGAGAGGGCCTCCTTAAATTGCCCAGGCATGTCTTGGACTTGTGATCCTTCTGCCTCAACCAGCTGAGTAGCTGGACTAGGCATGGGCCACCCCACCTGCCTCTCACATTTAAATCTTATCTCTGCTTCAGGCTTCCCTCAGCCAAGGCCCTGTGCCTACAGAAACTGGGTGAGCAGTGAAGTTGACATCTTTACTCTTACTTGCATCTCTGCGTGGAGAGGAAGGGTAACTGAATTCATCCCTGTACCTTTTTGAGGCATGACTTCCTTGAGGGTGGAATAGAGTGGAGGCAAGATAAGAAGAAGGGGCAGAGTTCTCTCGACTAACTCTGGGGGACTGTAGGCTCCTCCTGGCTGAGTGTTGATGCTTTCCTGGCTAACTTTGAGTAACCCTTGTTCCTTCTGAAATCCAGAAGTCCAAGTGCTGAGTCTTTCAGGAACTGTTTTTCAGAGTTTATTAGGAGGTTCTGGGGAGTCTTCCTACTTCTCAGTTCTCTAAAACGAAGGTGAGTCTGGCTCCTTCATGCCCAATTTCAGGTCCTGATTCCTGATGTGCAAAATGGGATGGAGTAGAAGCTGTCAAATGCCCCTTAGAAGAAGGAAGGTGGGCCACAGAAAACACCATCCCATGAAACTTGCCTTCCTCCCCTTTCCTCCTCAATTCTCGTTCATACAGTTGGGTTGGGAAGTTAGGGGCTAGAGTGAAGCCTGGGACTCATGAGCTACCAACCCCTGATGGAATTTTCTGGCTCAAATTGTTGTTGATTCTTGGAAATTCTCTCTTGAAGAGCAGGGGTACTTTATGCCTCTTTGCTCCAAGCTTAGGACACTAATCATATATTGTAAGTCAACAGGAAAATCTCACTCAATATCTTTACAATTTTTGACTGATACTTCAATTAGCTATAAAATCTACCAAAAAAGAGGTCTGCCTATTATAAAGTGAGCCTAAACTGTATAGTTGTATAGCAAGGAAAGGCAGACCTCCTAAATTTGTTACTTAAATTTCCAAAATGGCTATTGAATTGACCAAATATGAAAGAAAATTGCTGCTTCATCTCCTGTGTTTATATTGGAAGAAACAGAATAGCATGACAAAAAATGTCGTGATGACTACAATACCTCCATAACTAACACCTTATTGGTGTGGGGGAACCTCCCAGTACATGGCTTATGATTATAGTATAAGTTGCTTGTTACTTATTTTGTCTCAATTCTACACATTGAATCTGCTTTACATAAGATTCAGCACAATTTCAGGTTTTATCTCATAACTAGATGCCATCATTAATTTGCTCTCATGTTGTTCAGAAATAGCCTTCTCTCACACATAGTTTGTTTCATACAGTTTTCCTAAATAATAACAAATTGGATCCTAGGGTCCTGTCCCCCAGAATTCTATGAACTTAAAGAAATAAATAAAATAGAAAACAGCATCAGCCCAGTTTGTCAGCAACTATAACCTTGGTCCTCAAAAACATCAACTTAAGAAGAAAAAAAAAGCACTATTGCCAATACAGTTTGGGCTCCCTTAATTTCATGCACTGTGACTTCAACAATTTCTCCATTTCTCATCTTATTTCTATAAAAGTAGCTTCATTTAAAAGCAGGGAAACCACATTTCATGCTCTTCAGTTTCATTAAAGTTATACAAAAGGAGCCTACCAAAAGGAGCCTCTCCTAATTAAACACTTGTAGCAGATGAAAATATTTAAATGATGAATCTCAAAGGAAGCTGACACTAGATGGTCCCCAGAACTTTTTTTATCATGACATGAGAAAAGGAGCTGAAAAATTAAGATCTGAATCCCAAGATGAAGTGTCGCATATGTCATTGTACAAAGGAGAAATGAGGTGCAACCCACTGTCTTCTATGGCAGCACAGATGACGTGGCATGAGAGAAGCAGAGAACAAAGGAGTGCCCTCTGATCCTGCATCAGCACAGGCTCAGCACTTACTAACGCTGGGCTATGATCAGAGACTCATGCTTGTGAACTAAGGGCATTGGCCAGTGGCCCCAGATGCTTTCACTGGTGCGAGAGTACCTTCATCATAATTCAGACCAAGTTATTGAATGTGCTGGTTAATGGGCACTGGAGGAAAGTGTTACCAAGATTAAAAGAAAGTAAAATTTAATGTGTTATTCCTCCCCTCCAGGACCTGCAAAATAAGCCTGTCTATTGACAGACTCCTCTCTCAAGGTGGGAAGAGTAATGGACATACTTCTCAGAGGTTCAGAAATAAGACTGCATTCTAGATGGCTTCCACCTAAACTCCAGAGGCAGGCAGAGCAGGGTTTATAAAGCAAAGATTGTTTATTCTGATCTTGGTAGATATTTATTTAAGCAAATTTAGTTTCTCACAGCTCAGATTCTCCACTACTTACTAAGATCTAATAAACAGCTTAAAATTGATTAATTACATATGAAACTTTATGTTAATATACTTGCCTAATTAGTCATCTTCTTTTTCACTTCCTTCTATTATTTTTATAGGGTACTCCTAGGATGTGCCTTTCAACCCCATTCCTACTAAGTGGAAGAACTACTTAGTATTTCATTAGTTAGAAATAATTTTAATTTCTGATTTCTTCAATTATTTTAACTGAGAAAGTTTTAAACATTGAGCTCATAAACCCATACAAGATTGATGATATCTTGTTATCCCTATTCTTCACATTATTTGAACATTACACACATTTGCTCGTGTTTATAGTACGTAAGCACCCTTATGTAAGGGAGATAAGGGTATTCACATTAAAACTTTATAAATTTGTTTGTATGTGTGTCTATGTATTATGCATAGATGAAAGAGGTATCTGTGTGTATCTCTATATATGTACATATAATGACTTTTTTACATGCGGCAGTAATGTATCATTCTAACAAAATGAGTAGATCACAATAATTCTCTAAAGATTGAAAGTAAATACTAAGAGGAAGGGTATTTAAGTGTATGAATAAACCACAGCCCTGAATATTGGTGATGAAGGTCTGTAGTGTACAATTTAGGCACACACTGCACAATATGAAAACAAAGGAAGAAAAAGTATGGCTGATGCTCATTGGACATTTACTATGTGCAGAATCCCACTGTCCATGCTTTAGAAATAGCTTTTAAGTAGGTGTTTTCCATATTTTACAGGTAAAAGACCTGAGGCTTAAAGACACTAAGTAAGTTCCCCCAAAGGATGTCAGTTATATAGTTTATCATCTAAATGAGGATGTTTTGAGAGAGAAAGGAAACACTAACTGGCAAAATTGCTAGCACAGTAAGTATAAAAAGGGTTTATTTTGGGCTGTGTCACCTACCCAAGGATGAAACAGGGATAAGCATCATACCCAAGCAGATTGTCTTTGGAGCCTGAAACCATAAACATTAAGTTATTCTTAGCAGTTTCTGCCTTTCTTGAGTAACCAAGAAGAAATAAAGACATAGGTTGCACAGAAAGCACTGTGGCATATTGCATAGACGTAATCAAATATGGATAAAAGAAGGCTGCACTGACACATGCAAACAACTAATTAACTGCAACCAGTATCTAGCTGGGAGAGGAAGTCTCTAAAGTCAACAAGGAAGGTGAAAATTGAGTTGAATCAAACTGTACTTCAAAAGCCTCACAAGGACCAACATCATACAAAGCACCAGAGAACTGATTCCAACTGTGAAAACTACAGAGTTCTCCGTGCCATCACTTGCTCTTTCCTTTTGTCTCTTCAGAAGATTTGCAGTTGGATTCCAGTGAGTTTAAATGAGCATAGCATGCAGTGTCATTGAATCTTTCAAGTAGAAGAAAATTGATGCTCTGAAAGTATCAAGAAAAAATTGCCAAAGGAAAATACACTGGAAGATACTTCATTTCTTGGAGAAACTGTATTTGAAATGAATATATGAAGGATAAAATAATAATAATAATAGACAGAGAATGGGGATTAAAATATACCATTCTGAGACAATAATATGAGAAAAAAAAATCAGGATCTTGAAAATGTCAATGCCTGGAGCATTGAATCCACAGAACTACGTAGTTGGAGGCACCCTAAGATGTCAGCTCAATGGTTCTCCAATCCGTGTTTGGCATCTTGTATTTTGAATCACATTCATCTATAAAGTTTTCTTATGAAAGCCGCTTTCCACCATTATGGAGTTGGCTGTAAAAGGAACGAAAACTGTAGGAGTAGAAAGTTGCTCCTGACTTCTGAGGATGGATTTGATATGTTGGGATGTAGACTTTTGACTTTCGAGTGTGTGTGGGTGTGTGTGTATAAGGCTGAGCAGATTATTTTCACATGTAATTTTTAAATTATGTGTACATACATAACCTATCTGTTCAGTATCCAACATAAAAGTTTCTGTACAGGGTGAAACATAAGCATCTGGATGTTTAAAACCTTCCAAACCCAAAACAATTGCTATTGACAGTGGTGAGATACTGCAGGTTTTTATGAACTGACATATGTTTTAATCATTTTCTCCCATTAGCTTTCTATGGAGAAAAAATGTTGAGAGCTGGAGAGTGTTTAGTAAAACTCTCCCATAGTTTAAAGACTAGTGGCATGAGAGTGGAAAGAGAAAAATCTCTGACTTTTAAGGTCAAATAGTTAAAATTATCAAAAGCAGTTCTGAAGTAAAAAGTGGCCAGTATATTATTCTATTGTCCACTACACAAGCTTCCTAGAATAGCTTCACATAAAGTTTAAATAACAGAAAACAAACTACTAAAATAAAAACCATTCAAGCAAGACCGATGAAAACTCTGGCATGCACAAAAGTATGTTACTACACTCTGTGGAATATGTGGTATGACCAACAAATATGGTGAATAATATTTTTTAAATTTTTAATAAATTTTTTAATTACAGTAAAAGACACATTGCCATTCATTCCCGCAAATTACTCCCCCTCACTTCAAACACAGTTATCCATCATTCTTGCTACTTTCTGAAGTACTTCTGGAACTCTCCTTTTATGAGTGTCTTTTGATGTGCAGTCATGGCTGCCTCCATGTCCTGAATCAATTCAAGATATTTACCTTTCATGGTCATTTTGACTTTGAGAAAAAGCCAGAAGTCACATGGTGCCAGGTTCAGTGAATAAGGAAGATGAAGACACACTGTCATGTTTTTATGAGCCTGTCTTTCCTTTACATGATGCTCAGCAGCAACATTCGCTGCATTTTTGATCATGCTGCATAAAAACACTCTTAAAAAAGGACTTCCAGAAGTGCTTCAGAAAGTGGCAAAAATGGTGATATAATTGTATTTGAAGAGAGGGGTAGTTTTGTGGGAGATTAATGGAAATGCATCTTTGACTGTAATCGATTTTTTTTAATTTAAACATTCACTGCATAGTTTGATTACCCCTTGTATTTTTTTTTAGTAAATATACCCATCTTCAAACATAACCTTTAAAATTTATTTAATATTAACTACACCTAGGTCAAGATCCTGCACCTTTCTCAATTTCAGACCCTTGTCTGAAAAATAAAGAGATGCTCCTGTCATTATACCAGAAACTGCTTTCACTAGTTGCATACTTAAGGTCCTAAGTAATTGAAGGATAGACAGAAGCCAATCTGACTCAGAACCTTGGAAATTTTTACAGAGGTGACTACTGATTCCACATCATGGAAGCTATTCACAGGCAGCTCCCACCTTGCTCAGTAGACAATCTGACCTAGAATTGCTAAGAGATTTACATGAAAACTTTTTTTTTTTTACCTCAAGATCATTCAGCTCCAGATGAGTTAAAGGCAACCATTTTCTTCACAGCCAGATAATGTCTCAACTTCACATGTGATGTTCCTTTTCCAGAGAGAGAGAGAGTTTTTCCCCTTTAAGCCTGCTTCTCAGCCCAGTATGCAGACAGCATGACCCTTGGCAGTGCCCTTTTTTCTTACAGTTTTTACACCCTGTCTCCAAACCAAAGTAAGGCCAGCATGAGGGACAGATCTCCAGCCTGATAATCCCATGGGCAGGTGCTTCTGCTCTTTCTCACACTGTAGCATGGCAATCCCTAGCTAGCCTGCCTTCCCTAGACTGATGCTCACTCAAGATATTCGTTTCTCCAGCCTGATTTTTATGACTTCTAAAGACACCTACCTTATAAGATCTATGTGAAGAGCAAAGAGAAAATGTCCTAGAACATAGTGGCCACTGAACAAGTGATATTTATTCAAGTTCAAATCATAGTATCACATACAAACCCTCTTCTCTGTTTGGCTCCAGTTTCTTTGTCTAGAAGCTACACAAATAAACACCTTACGGTTGTGATGAGGATAAAGTGATAAATAGGATGGGATCTGTGCATGGGCTACTCAATGAAACTCTTTCAACATTCATTCTTTTCCATTTTTATACCTCCAAGGAAAAACAGTATAATATGATGGAATTCTAGAAGGAGTAAATAGAAAGTTAATGATTAATAGAGCTCAAGATGTGGAGTCAAACTGAGTTCAAACCACACCTCTCCCATTTCTATAATTTTAAGTGAATTACTCAGCTTCTCTGTGATTCAGTTTCCTTATCTGTGAAAGTCATACTTTTAGTATTTACCTCACACAGATAGTTGTAGCATTAAATCAGATGATACATAAAGTGTTTGTAACAAGGGCAGAACCTAGTAAGTGCTCAATAAATGTTAGCAAACATTAAGTGCTTGTCAGTTCTCCTTTAGACTTCAGACCATGGCAAAAACAATCAGTGGTGTGCTTGGCCTCACAAGGGAAAAATTACCTCTGGGGAAATTATTATCAATATAATAACATGGAAGTTCATCTACTTGCATAGCTGAAGTGCTCTCTGTATTAAGCAGCCATATCAAAGTACCACAAATGTAGATGGCTTAAAACAATAGAAATTGATTCTCTCACAATTCTGCAGGAAAGATGTCCAAAATCAAGATGTCAATAAGGCCATGATCTCTTGGGAGAACCTGTTCTTCTCATTCTTGTAGGCAAATCTCAACATTCCTTAATTCATGGCAATATTGCTGCCATCTCAGTCTCTGATTTTACATGGATTCTCCATGTGTCTTGCCATGACTGTCTTCTTTCTATGTGTCTCCTCTCTCCTTCTTATAACAACACCAGTCATATGGGATTAAAGCCTACCTCAATCATACATCGTACCTTGATTACATCTACAAAGATTATTTCCAACTAGGGCTGTATTTTGAGTGCTGGGGATGGGAAAGGTAAGGTTTCAATTGTATCTTTTTGAGAGGACACCATTCAAACCTTAACACTCTCACATATTAGGGTGTAAATCTCATAATCCTTAACAAGAACTCTTTCAATAGCTTTCCCTGAAAGCTCCTGAATACCATATAAAAATAAAAAGTAATCCTACTACCATGAAAAGGACACTTAGAGGCATTAATTTTGAAAGTTTGCTATAATCATCCAAGCTGGTTTTTGCTAAGAGAGAGAGAGAGAAAGGTTTGAAAAAGTTTCAGCTTTAAAAGTAATAACTTTAAAGCAAAATTTTCTGCTATATATCTGGTTATGCAGAACCCCAAGAAAAGAATAGTTTTCTGAAGTTGATATGAAGTGTACAGCCTGAATTGTGTGGGTGTGTTGTGTACATGCTCATGTCTTACTCAAGTACACACACACACACATGCATGTACATCATTAGCCTCTGTGTCCCAGAAAAAAAAATGAAATGGTCTGAAATCAAGCAGGACAGATGGCTGAGTGGGCCTTGCGAATCTCCTATGTCTCATGGAAGTTAAGAAGTCATTGCAGCATTTTTGAAGAAGAAAAACTGCTAAATTTTTTAAAAAATTTATATGCTCTCCTATCTACCTTTATGAAGCTTTAAAATAGTCACTTTGGAGATCTCTGAAGGTTAGGATTCTGAAGAAACCTTAAAATCTAAATGAAATAATGCAAGAGCTTCTATTTGGGGTACTCTTCCTAAGAAACCAGAAACACATTGGCACCCTAACATAATTGGATACAGATGTGCCTTGCATTACTCTTTAGGCCAACTTTTGAACAAGTTTTGTAAAAGTTGAAGAAAAATAATTTTGTATTCACCAAAAGTACTCACAGACTTTAGAGGAATTTTATATTTAAGTCTTTTACAATGCAATGGCTCTTTGTGAACATTCCCACTGTATAAGTAAATGTAAATAACTGTTACTCTTTTTTTTCCAGTACTGGTGATCGAACTCAGGACCCTGCACTTGCCAGGCAGGCATGGATCCACTGAGCTACATCCCAACCTTAAACTGTTATTCTTGCACTGAGAACTGCCCTGAATGTGTGCTGGAAGTACTGCACTGTCAAGCACCATGTATACATTATCAACTTACCTCACCAATCCTCCTTCCCTCCTACCTACTCCCAGCCTACACACAAGCATCAGATGACTCTTCCTGACATGTTATTTTTCAATAATTTCTGAATGGTATTATGGGACTTTGTGAAGGCTGTAAGAGCTTCAAAAGCATTTGGTCATCCACCTTGATCTTTTCCTCTCTGACTCCTTCTGAATGAATTTTGGCCTCCTTGTCCACTCCTATCTTTGTCCCCAGCATTCTTTGAGGTCCTGCTAGTACTCTGTCCTAAAGATTTTCATAGGTGCTCATTACCTACTTCATCTTTACCCATCACAGACAATAATTTTCCCATTCTGTGAATACCTATGTTGTTTATGTCTGCCACTTGAATTGTTAATGCTTCCTGACAGAATGGTTGTCTTTCACAAGTGTTAACTACCCAATCAGTTGGTAATTTTTTAGCATAGTAATTTATAGTCTTTCATTGTGCCCACCTAGTGCTTGAAATAAAGCCTGTGCTCACTGTTATTTGAGGATGACTTTAATGTCACACACACATTTAATGTATAGCACTGCACTAGATAACACAGGGAATATGAATAAGACACAGTTTCTACCTTCAGTATACTGCACTGGAGGAAAAGTGAGACTTAAATAAGTACAGTAGGTGCACCATGATACTGACAAGAGCAAGATCCAAACAGTAGGCGGGAATAGGAAACGATACTTTCAGCAGTAAGGACAAGAAATGGCTTCAGAGAGCAGGTGGCTTTTGGAATGGTCCTTGAGAGGGGGTTAGGATTTCAACAATTAGGAAAGAAAGAATTCAACACTGAACAGAGGATCCCATGGTGACCACCCCTATCTTGAAGGGAACTATGACAAGGGAACTATGAGCTATGACAAGTACTAAGCGGAAAGTGGTAAGCAGAAGGCAGGTTAGCACAGGCATTACAGTAAGGATCTTCAAGCCTTGCTGAGAATGTACAAAAAGGTAAGTTATAATTCTCTAACTTCTCCACGTTGCCAACTAGCAGGGATCAGGAAGAGATTTCTGTTTTGATCAGTAACACTGGGTTGTTAACACTGGAATTACACTGTGCCTGAAATCCTAAATTAATTGAAAAGCAAAGCCTGCATTAACCGAACTCAGGAGCTTGCACAGTTATTCTTCAAAGCCATAAATCACAGCAAATCAGCACACAGGCAACTGGGCTTCCTACCAAACATTAGTGAATTTCACCTGCATTTTTCTTGCTCATTAAAAAAAAAAAAAAGAAAAAAAGATAAGCTTTCAGTTACCTACAGTTGCCAAAGGACAGATTAGCTGTAACTGCATGAATCTGTCTGCTCAATATCTTGTGTATCCTGGCACATAGTTAAATAATTAATTGATACTCTCTCGTCATTTATAGCAATGGCTTACTTCTCAAAGGAGGCCATCATATATGAAGTTGAAAAAAATGACTTTCTTTTTGAAATAAATTTCTCCTCTACAAACTAAATTTAGTTTTCACATGTTGTTTTACAAATAACACATTATTATATTCATCATGGTTCAAGTATACTTAGAGAAGATGAAAGAGAAAGTGATAAAATACATGTGATATTTTGTATCTATTTCTTAATCACAGAAAGAAAAGGGCAATGGTAAATGCTCATAACAAGTACTCAGATTTTTCCCAGATAGGCTTTTAGATTCCTGAAAAGTATTTACAACCCCATATATGAAAAATGGAAAGATCATCTTTTCTCAGTTTTTTGTTTTTGTTTTTGTTTTTTGGCTTGGTTTGGTCTGCTTTTAAGTATGTTCTACACTGGAGCCTTCTCTGGTTCCTTCCAATATTTGCTGCTTTTCTGAGTTTTTTCTGTTATACAACCTAAACCTTTCTTTTCTCTTATCCTAGTTCAGAATACATGTTCTAAGGATGTTAAGTCACAGAAGCCTATATCTAATTGCTGAAATTTGAAATTGTTGTTGATTTGAGTGTTCTTTCTTTCTTCTTCTTTCTTTTTATCCATTAGCCACATTTTCTCTCAGCCACAGAGGAACAGATGTTGAGCTTCTAATAAGAAAAAGCATGAATCCCGAAGGAAAACAGTATCTCCTGGATCTAAAAGCAATATGGGAACAAAGTTTCTCATGTTTGACTAAATTTTGCTTAGGAAATGAAATCATATGGTCTTTTCTGTGTACATTTGCTAAAGTTTTAGCCTAAAATAAAACCACGACGCTTTCCTACTGTTGAAATGTATGTCCTCCCAGGTGCAATGATGAACCTGCCTCATCCCAAACCTTGAAGTCTCTCTCTGTGATTAATTTACCATACTTGTAAGCCTGAGGTTACCGCTTACTATATATAGAATAGGGTGGAATACAGAAGTACATAATCGTTCCTAAATCACAAGAAGAATTCTCAGTTCATGCAATGCTATAGAAAAATAAAAGTTTAAAGTGCAATCAGGTGCTTTGATAGAAAACCTCAGTTCTTTGATTACTTCTGGAGAGAAATATGCATTAATGTCAAATCATCACTTGATGTAAAAGCCTAGATTTTTTGATAAAAAATAGCTTTTATAGAACATTAAAATCAGATAGACAAGCAGTTAAATGCCTTTGTACTTTGTAACTCTGGCCCCCCTAGTGTGTTCTTCTGATGTATACAGGGATAATTGAGAACCACATTTTAAAATTGACTAAAAATTGCCCAGAATTATGGATATTAGATCATTTCAAGACAGTGGAATCTAGGTTGGAGTTAGCAGTCAAAAAAAAAATATTTAAAGCCCTTCATTTCGGATCTATATTGTCTTCCTCTTCCCAGCCTCTAATGTGGTGTCCTGCACCGAGCTGATAATAAATAGGTGTGAATTATTTAATAAATGTTATATACATCGTTGCCATACACAAGTTATGCAACCCACCCATACACCTTTGTTTGTGCAGTTCCATTTCCCACTTTTCAACATAACTTCATTGCTTAGTTATAAGTAACAAATTATATACTAGGCATTGTTCAAAACATATTGTGCATACTGAGTCATTCTCACAATAATCCTATGATTGTTGTATAATTATTATCCCCACTCTAAATATAAAGAAACTAAGGAACAGAGAGGATAATTTGCACAAAGTCACCCAGAGAGTAAGTAGCAGATCCAGGATTCAAGCCTAGCCATTCTACTTCTAATGTCCATTATCTATGGCCCGAGTAGCCTCTTCCTCTAACTCTCTTACCCTACCCTAACCCCCATCCATCAGGATGGAGCCTATGCACTGCAATAAAAAACCCAACAGTTCGGCAACTTAATGGACAAAATCCATGTTATCTCTTGTGCAACCTAAGACAGCTCACATCAGGACTGTCACTCAGGATGCACAATTCTTTCATTTTGTTGCTCCACCATTCTGTAGGACATTATTTTCCACGTGATTAAAACTGGGACTCTGACACATGCAGGTTTCATCCAGGAGGAATGGGGACATATACCCTATGAATTAATGTGCAGTCCCAGAAGTGATACATGTCATTTCCACTCACATTTCAGTTGTAAGAACGAAGGTATCTGACAATAACTGCAAAAGATTTAGAAATATTTTATTATACTCTAAAGTAGAACCTGGAGAAATAGATTTGGCAGTTGACATACAATCCATGCTACAAATATCATGTCTTGTATTTTACTTTGTTTCTTTTCTGCACATGACCGGCCTTGCTAACAACAGCCCTGGATATTACACAAACATCTCATGCTCTCCTTAGGTTAGAGTAGCTGGGCTTTCCATGCTGGAGACCCAAAGAGCAAAATCCTTTACTTATCTACAACTATTTAATTTACAGAAAGCATCCTAATGATATATACTTGCTGTCCTTAAAGATATAGCATAAAAATATACTTATAGAATAAAAAGTATTTTATAAACTCTTGGATTATGTCAGACATAATCACTATGTCACTATGAATTTTACTTAAATCATTCATTTAATTATCACATAAACCCCAAAGATAGATATTGTATTATCCTGTTTTTAAGTAAGGACACGGAACCATACAAAAATTAAGAAGCTAGTTTCAATCATACAGGTATTAATTGGTAGAATGAAGTTTTGGACACACATAGACATGACTCCACGTCTTTGTTTATAGCCACTACTGAATCATCAAAAATATAAACATAAAATTATAAATTATTTAATATGTGGATTGAGCCACCTTTCAAATATTAGAAAGTTACTCATGGGATTAATGTTAATCTGATGACGTCCCTAAGAGATTGCCACGTGGGCTCATAGGAATCTGACTTGGAGCCATTTGATCCACTGGTTCACAGGCCTGACTACTAGTTTCTTTGGGGAAATTGCTAACAAATGTCACTGTCCAGACCCAACCCAGATCAATAAATCAGCATCTCTGGAGTGAAGAACAGGCATCCATTTACTATATATGTTTTAATTGTGTTGATCTAACCATCAGCAGTACTCAATTAATCCTGCGTGATCATGCTGACCCAGGAAGCAAGCAGCTGGTAAAAACCTGAAAGCCACATTCTGCAAGTAAAGCTTTATATCCTCATTATCTTTAAACCCAAGTGTAACTGTTAAAAGTCACCAACATTTACATAAACCCCAAATGCTTTTCAGGACCCCTTCCTCAGTTTAGACAACCTTTTGTTTAATGATTGGTACTTTACAACCTTCCTCCATCTTGTGACATACAGCTCAAAGGAGATTCCTTTAATACAACATGTAACGAAAATGCCTTTGAATGGGCAACAAAATGGGCTTTACTCCAAATCCCTCAAGGTGACAAATAGCATAACCATGTTCCAATGTTTTTAACCTGCTTTAAGACTCAAAGTGTCCTAACAACTGCATTCTGGTCATGTTTGCATGTTAAATCATCTGTTTTTCTCAAGAAAAAAGAAAACATTTCTTCTGGAAGGAAGGAAAGAGTTAATTATAAAATATAAATTCTGCAGCTTCCCTATATTCCAATATTTGACTCATAGCAGACACTAGTTAGTATTCTCCAATATCCACCCTCTTTTCCTTCCTCAGTGATGAAAACCCTGAAAATTAATTGATCAAATGGAAATAAAAAATAAAGACTGCACTGAAGCTATGTGTGACCTGCAAGTAAGTTCTGGCCAACAGAAGATAGATAAAGCCAAATGGTAAAGTTCTCAGGATGTCATTCTAAAGTAAGGGAGCATGAGAGTTTACTTCTCTTTTCTTTTTCTTGGCCCCTAAAATGAGGATATAAAATCTGAGCCCCTAAAGCCATTCCAGACAAATGAATAGACACTGTGTACGGAGGATGGTAAATGAATCGGGACTGGATGATCTTGAGGCCCCAGTGACACGAGTACCACCACACCAGCCCAGGACTGTCTGCATTTCCATTCATTTCTGGTTAAACTCACTACATTTTGGTATTTCTGTCCCTGGCAGTGGCACCTAATCCCAACTAATACCTAGGCACTTAAATTAAAAAGTACAAATGGATTAGGAAACTATTGCAGAAAACATACATTTAAAAGCAGTAGTAGTTTCAAGCTTGTTTTTTTTTTATTAAGCTACATATGCTTTCTCTTTCTTGATTGCTCTTTCCTTAAGCTATTACAGGGAGAGAAAAGGTAAAACATACAGCTCTTATGGAGGGAAATGTGAGAGTTTGAAATCATTTAATGTATGAAAAATGGTTGCTAGGTGACTGTTGTCTGAAAGCTTGCTGAGGTGTGTTGGCACCTGGAGAAAAATGCAAGTAGGAGTAATGTTTTGTAAGTTTACACCTTAATGAAGATGCTGCATTATTTTTAAATGGTGAACACTGGGTAAACAAGCAAGGGGAAAAAAACCCACATTTTTTCATGTACAATAAAACATTATTATCTTTGCAAGCAGCCACAATCTCCACAGAGAGGAGCAGGCACTGGCATTGAGCAGTGATGCGCAGCCTCCTCCTTGTTCTCAGTTCAGGCGAGCCACGCCATCTCCCAGGTTCCGGGAGCAGCTGCCACAAACCTCAATTTTAGCTTGTAACACCTGCCAAAGCCTGAGCCACATGGGAAGAGGGGGTCAGCTGCTGATGATCCTTTCGACAAGGAGAGGCCAGGGCTGATTCTGGTGACAATCTTGTGTCACATGTGGTGAATATGCTGATGTGGAGCAGAGGGGATGATGGAAGACACAGAAGTTTTTCATGACAGGGGAGAGAGAAAGACAGAGAGAGAGAGAATAGAGCAGCCAGATCAGGAATAGGTCAAGAGCACAGTGAGCCACTGGCCTCAGATCAATCACCAATTCTCTGGCCAAAAGTTTCTGATCACAGTAGAAAAATCACCCCTCTCCTTTCACGGTATCTTCCAAAGCGTTCTTACCAGCTCTCACCCTTAGACTTCTCTCCCAAAAGGCAGCTAAATCTTCAAGTGAATACAGTTGGAGGTGTTAATGGTTTAGAGAACTGGGCATGAAGCTGATCCTGTTAGATTTGAACAGAGTGGTAGAGAAGATAAAAGACCAAGGCTTAGTAGAGCAACCAATCCCAGTGGGAATGCTAGATCTTTAACATAGCACTTTGACTTTGTGAGTATAGGCATGAACTCACTTTCCCTTCTTTTTGCATTTTCATTAATTTCAATTATCCGATTGCCACTTTAGCCTGTGGCCTTTCGACTAACGCCTACACTCAACAGAAACACTTCTAATGATGAAACGTCATCCTTTGAATCAGCCCTTCTGCTAGCTTATAATTTACCTGTAGCCTCAAACTTCACTCTGACCCATAGAGGTGAAAAGGAACATATTATCATGTCCCCCCTTTATGGTTGGAAATGTACACAGAATCAGAACACAGGAGCAGTGTCCATGGAGTGCATGCTTGTCCTGGGTTTATAATGCTTCAAGTTGCATCATGGAAGGAGAATGGTGTACAGGCACCCAGCAGTACATCCAGCAAAGCTACTGTTGTCTCCCACCAGGCAGGAGGATTTGCAGGATTGTAATGATTATTATTTCCTTTTAAAAAGACCAGTTCAAAAACCTTGAATAATAATTTACCTCACAAGCATTTTCTCATTATGTACTTATTCTATCCCTTCTGCTCTTTCAAAATCTTATTTTTGTAGCTAGGCATGCAATAATCTCCCAGAGTTTCTGAGCAGGGCTTTTTCTACTCATGTGATTGCAAAGAGAAACTCCTTATTCAAGAAGGAAAAGGTTATTAAACCAAGTGAAGGTCTTTCTACATTAAAATAAAAAGACAGAAAGGAACTGTGACTGCAATCTGAACTGTGAGGCAGGATGCAACACCCAGCCCTCACTTGGCCTGTCCAAACGGGCACATCACCAGCAGTAGATCTAAAAGTCAATTTGTTAATAATCTTGTTTGCAAGATGTCTGGTTATTTTTTAATATCTGCTCATTGTTTTTGGTGTTTAGGCTTGTTTTCTAAATGGAATTCAAGTAAGTTATTACAGCCTTACACTATTGTATCCTGAGACATTTATCTGGTGAGCTACCTTAGTACTCATCCAATGACACCGAAGTGCATGTAAAGTCAAAACTTGGAGTAGTTCCATGCTTGTGCGTCCTCTTGTTACTGACCCTTGAGCTTCACTTAGCATTGTTTGGGGGTTGGAATTGATGCTAATTATACTGTGAAAGAGAGTCCTGTAATTTTCACCATTCTCTCTGTCACTCTCAATTCTCTTATATAAAGCATATCCAACCATATTACAATTCTGATATTTTAGTGTTTTTCTCCATCGGGCCTCTCCAGATGCATAAATTGTCCCCAAAGCATTCCAATTGCCTTCAAGATTGCAAAAAAGAAAAAAAGAAATTGCCAGCCAGCACTCTGAGCATACCATGGGCGTTGCCGGGAAATAAAGCAGAAAAGTCATATTGAGCCATCTTATTGGGAGTTATCAAGAAACAAAACGAACTAATTATTATTTCCTTTCTTATCCCAGAGATTTGCAATTCCTGGATGACACCTGAATAATACCAAAGGTTTCAAGGCAACCCTTTAGAAAGTGACCTTTTGCTTTCCCCATTTCATTTGCCCTAAGTGTTAATTGACTTTGAAAACCCAGTATATTATCTTTTTAGAAAAAAGAAAAGGATAGACCTGATTTGTGAGCACCAGCATCCTACAGCATCAAAGCGTTGTTTAAATCATCGCACACCACAGCAGAGAACAACTATCCAGGAGAGAAATTTAAAAGAATAAAGGGCAGTCTTAGAATGAAAGAGTACTGCTGCCATCTAGAGGTGCACAGAAGAAGCAGCCTTCTGTCAATTTGACTCAACAGACAGGGAAATGATTTTAATTATCATTCTGCATGGTCAGTAATTTTCTCATTCACTTTGCGTGCAGAGGTGACCTCTACTTACTCTTTGTTCTAACAGAAGCACGGACTTGATGGGGACAAATAAGAGTAGTAGTTTGTGAAAAGTATTTCTAGCAAAATGCTTCCCCGAGTTACTGACAGGTACGTAAGTGTTGGTGCAAGTACCTGCATAATCGTATAAAATAACTTTTCTCTGACACTCACAATATCACATGTGAATTTTCCTTAGCTATCTAGACCCAGAGCAACTGTACCTATATTCTTGAAGATCTCAATAACATTTCTCCTTTATACAATTTGTCTTACAACATAAATGTATTTCCATTTCTTTTATTTATTTATTGTTAACAGGGGATCGAACTTGGGACCTTGCGCTTGTGAGACAGGAGACAGAACCACTGAGCTAAATCCTCAGTGTATTTCTATTTCTTTTAATTTTCTGCCATTCACCTACGTGAAGTTAAGACATTTATCATATATTATTAAAACAGCCCAGAAATTTCTAAAACCAACAACTCAAGGCTTTTTTAGATTAGAAGCCATTATTAAGCTTAGAAAGTTAATATAGATGAGGCAGCTACAGAACTGAAGTGTCAATGATTCCACTAGCAATGAGGCCAGGTACAGTAAGAAGACAAAAACTATGATAGGAAGTTATTTACTGCATTGAGCATGCAACTTTTTAATATAGAAAATAGATGTGATTTGGAAGTAGAGTGTAGTCCACATACAAAAAAAATATGATTCTTAAAAGCATTTTTCTTCTTGCAACAAAGATGTAACTTCTATCAGTTCTTCTATCAGAAAAGGAGTTGCTGTGTATTGTAACAGCCATCTCTACATTTCATACTAGTGGTCAATTAAAATGCAATTTGTGGCTTTGAGCCAAAAAACAAGCTTTTTCCTGCTGTGTACTTGAAGTGCCTTTTTTTAAAAAAAAGAAAACTCCAATTTTACTTAAGTTTTACCAACATTGTTTCAGTAAAGAATATTTTGCCTGCCATGTGAGTTTTACCCGTGTTATAATTCAAACAGTGGTCTTTCCCTTCACAAAATGCAGAGAAGGAAGACTATCAGCCAACAACTAGTCATCTAAAATTGGTACTTATTTAGGTTTCAGGAGACAGGGAGACTTCAGTTATTAAATGAATCAATAATACCAGAAAGCAATACTACTTTTCAATAAATCTCTATTTCTTTACTTTAAAAGAATGGAGCTAAATGACTTTTAGGATGCTTTTCATTCTGAGTCAGCATTCCAGTTATATTGTCAAAGGACCATACAGTTTAAAGTTAGTTCCAATGTAAAATAAAATAACTACCTATAAGTGAGTAAATGAATCAAGTACTGTAGACCCAAAGTTTCACCCGAGATGATCTTGTGATTAGAAGATTGGTTGCAATTAATTACTACAGTAATATGGGAAGTCTTTACAAACAAAAGTTTATGATACTGAAGTGGATAAAATTTCCCATAACAAACTTGTTTGTACTAAATATAAAATACCCTGTTTATTTTTGATTCCTCAGTTTTAAGATGGTGAGTTAGGCAAACATTGTCTTTTATTCATTCTTCTTAGATGAATTCATTAGGCTTCCATGGTTTGAGTATTGGTGTCTTTTATCAAGGGCTACAGGGTCCTGTTTATTCATGGGGTTTCTTCTTTGAATCCCCATATTTAGCTGCCATATTCTTTTTCTTGCATGTTTTATGCACTGTAGGGACATGCCAACAAAAGAGTAGGCCACCTAGATTTGGCAAATCCTTTCAGAATGAAAGCTGGCTTCGTTATTCCACCTATTCATCTTGTCTCTCACTCTCACTAGATTTTAGCCTTTGGGAATTTCTTAATTCCTTACCAGAAAATCAATGGTGTAATAATGTGGGAGGTCTTCAGTTGTTCTTAGCCAGAAGATCTATCAAAAAATCTAGTCCACTAAAAAACAGAAGTCCGTTTATATTCAGTCTAAACATAAATCTATACATATATTGTTTCCTATAACTTGATACTGAAAACTCAGATCCTGGCTACATGTTGCTTAATGAATTGACTCATCTTTCTAAAATAAATCTAACAGGCCCGGGGATTTAGCTTAGTGGTTCTGGTGTCTGCCTCACAAGCAAAAGGTCCGGAGTTCAATCCCCAGTACAAAAAAAAAAAAAAAATCTAACCATGCCATTTTAACACTGTCAATACAGCCCCATATATCAGGATAAAATTCAGTCTCCTTGACCTGTCTCACAATAAATAGATTCAGATGCATAGTTCATGTGAAGGTCTCTAGGCTCTCCTTTCTCTACAATCAGTCAGTGCCATTACCATGACCATAATCATTTAGTCCCACTGAGTCCCACCATTTCTGCTCCACACAATCTAGAACCTTTGAACAAGTTCTTTGCTATGGCACCCTTTCCCTTCTTACCCTTAAAGCTTCAGTTTGAAGGCCACCTCCTACAGGAAGCCTTCCACCAAGTGCAAATCCAGATTGAGTGGCACCTTTTCTTGGTTATTCCCACAGAGCTTTATATATAATTCCCTTATCACAGATTTTGTCACAATGTTACATAATTGCTTATATTTCTCTATCTCCCACTGTGATACAAGCTTTATAGAAGCAGTCATGTCTGTATTGCTCAATAGCATACTTGACACTTATCACAATACCTGGGACATGTTAGGCACTCAATGACTAGTTTTAGACGAAAATAAAGTCTCTTTCAGCTTTTTCTTAATTATAAACAAAAGCATTATTGCATCTGAGTATTTCTATGGGACTGCATCTTAAATTATTGAGGAATACAAAGATAAGGGACTTGTATTCACAATAAATATATTATTATTTCAGAACTTTATTTTTGTTCTGAAATCACATCTCCTAAAATATTAAATAAAACTCTGAAACTCAGCTAGTGCTGTTGCCAAGAGTCAAGTCATAAAAGCTTTTGGGACTCTATTTCTATTGTCTACAGAGAATGCTTTAATTTCTTCATTATAATTCCTGCTGCATTGAAAGGAAACAAGCTAAAAGACTCATCAGAAGGTCTTCCTAGCTGAAATCTTAGGAGAATGTGGTAATTTGACATTCATTAAAACAACAGCTAAAATGATTAAAGGTAGACAGACCTTAATCTGGCTGTGTCTAACCAAAGGCAGAAAATGCAGTGTGATGTGCCTACAAGTTGCATAAGTATTACCTTTCTTCCTTCTTGGATCTTCTCTGATCCCTTAGTCACTCATTTTGCTTTTGTGTTTCTAATTCATTGCCTTCTGGATTCATATGAGGCCCTTTTTTTTAACCATCAGAATTAACCTAAGAATTTAACTTAGCCAACAGTGTACACATGCTGCAAAATTATCTGCTGGCTAAATTATTTCAGGCTGAAATTGCAGCAGCCACTGTGATTTTTCTAACTGCAGAAGTAATTAGTCATCCAGACATTTGATTTTGATGAAATCAGAGCAAAGTGACCCATTCTAAACATGATATAAGTCAGCACAGTGTACATTGTTCTTTATGGCAAATCAAGTGTACCAGAGTACATATATACCACAAAAAGAAACATAAGAAACCAGACTGAATTTAATAATCATAGAATGTAAAGCACAGAATAACAAGCTATAGTTTTGATACTGAATGTCCTCCAAATGCCCATGTGCTAAGTGCTTGGTCCCCAGCCTGAGGCACTATTGGGAGATGTTAGGATTTTTAAGAGGCCAGCATTACAGAAAAGAAGTGAGGTCAATGGGGTGTGCCCTTTAGGGATTAGTGGGACATGGTCTCCTTTTATCTCTCATTTTCACCTCCAAGCTGCCATGAGATCAGCCTACTGCCTCACCATAGACCCAAAGTAACAGACACAACTGACCATGGACTGGACCCACTGGAACCATGAATCAAAATAAATCTTTCCTCCTTATAAGTTGATTTTCTCAGGTTGTGTTACTGTAAAGGAAAGCTAACACAGTGCCTACAGCTAAGGATGCATGATATTATAAGTGACATGGAGACCCTGGAATCTTTTTGGGGTTTTAACTCTCTAGAAACACAAAAGTAGAAAGAAGTTATATAAGTAATGTTTTAAAAGTCTCTGTTTAGTAATTATAACCTATAAGAGAATTGATTGAGCTTTAATTCAGCTTAAGAATTGCTATTATAAGATTTCAGGGTCTAAAATAGTCAGGTTTATCCA
Source organism: Heterocephalus glaber (assembly GCF_053883595.1). Classification (NCBI taxonomy): domain Eukaryota; kingdom Metazoa; phylum Chordata; class Mammalia; order Rodentia; family Bathyergidae; genus Heterocephalus; species Heterocephalus glaber. The sequence goes on along the minus strand of NW_028258364.1, from coordinate 10,462,441 downwards.
GGATCTTCAGTCTCATAATACTTTATGATAAATGACTATGAAATCCCTTTTCTAAGGGAGAAATGTTGCTCTTCTTTTCTCATGTTCTGATGGGAAGCATTAAATTCCTCTCTTTACAGATGACGTTCTTTGTGTATTATTGCCTTGGTATTTTACAGCAAACTAAGGTAGTCACTAATAGTAATAGAGATTCCAAGATAAAAACAAAATCAAACAAAGAAACATTTAAGTATCTTCTCTGGATCACTCAGTGGCAAAGGAAAATCAGGAAGTAGTCTAGTATCTAAATGAACTTATCGCTGAAATTTGTATAATAAATTTTTCACTCTCCCACTAGCACAATTGAGGAGTTTTCCCCTTAGAAATAATATGCTATTCTATGACGACTACTTTTTCAGAGTACTTGTATCCAGTCTTAAAAGGGTTTTTGATTCTAGACCTCAGTCTCTTTAATAGGAAGCCTGTTCTCTTTGAGAAAAAGACATTGTAGGAAGACACTCTGAACCATAAGATACAGGTTGCTGAAGTGGATAATGACCTGGATGGGATATTGAAGGCAGAAGTATTTGTTGAGTGGCAGCAGCACCAAATGAAAGGAACTGACTTGTGGAATATCATAAGAATCAGCGTTAGTATTGATTTGGGTTACTTTGCTGACCCTAAAGAAGGAAAATAACAGTAAAGTGGTGAAATGGGTCTATAATATAAAGTGATGAAATTCAGTTGGTACAAGGTAAGAAAACAATAGACAGAATGGGTAGATTAGAATTACACAGTGATCAACATTGTGTGCCATTCAGTTTTAGAAAACTTTGGATAAATGAATCTAAAGTTAAATTTAAGAAAAAGAAATTGAACCATCTGTAGGCCTTAGGTACCAAATCATTTGCCTTGGAAGTTCAATGTAAAAGTATCTTTTACTTTCCCAAATATTTATGAACAAAACATTCATAACATTAGATATAATTCCATGCAAAGAGGCAAATGAGAGAAGATATTGGTAGATTAGGGGGACATTATCTATTTATTCTTGAAAGGAGTAAAAGTAACTCTAAAGACATTTGAATATTGAGTCAGTCAAGCTGGAAGAGTAACACTTCAGGATAACAAATCTACTATCATGAATTCGACACTATGCAGCCTCATGCATAGAATTCCCACCATCAAAAGGTGTGATGAAGATGATTTCAATCTTTGTCAAATTTGTATTTATAAACAAAGGCTGAAAGCAGGTATAAAAGTTCTCAAATGAGAAGTAGATGGCAACTTCAAAAGTTCTCATGTCCAAACAAATGATATTCAGATGATAAAGGAGAAGTTAAAGGTGTTGAAAGAAATGTGAAATTTACAGGGGCAGGAGGAAAAGGATGGTGATTTCCCATCCAGCAGTCTCTGAGACTGATGTCTAGAGATAGACCAACAGGTGGCTCTGACCCTGTACATATTTCTTTATGTCACTCTTCTTTGAAGAGCTATTTCTTTAGAAATGTTCCTCCATTTGCATCATCTGGGGATTCTAAATCTACACATATTTTAGCTACCAAAAAAGGAATTAAAAATCTCTATTCAGAAAAATTTTTATTTACATTTGTATTCAATATATTTTGTTCAGTTTCAAAGATAATGGCTCTTTACTTAAAGTATGATTGAAGCTATTATCTAAGACTTCTTTTAAAGTGTGTTTAGGGGGTCCAACTAAAGGGAACAAAGTGTGAATTGCTTAATAAGCAAACAGTTTAGTGCCTAAAAAGTAGTACACATCAGAGGAATCAAAGGAGGGACAGTTTCACTCCTTTCCAGTGTCAGGAGAAACATTTTATTCTAATTAGCAGAAAACCCTACATAGGTTCTTCACCCTTTCAAGATTCCCATTCAATTACTCAGACATTTCTTATCTTCCTGACTTTTCTAAGAAGATAAAGGGAAGGGGAAAGGCCAATTCAAAGAAAAATAAAGACTTTGACCATGGCTGGATAACAGACACTTTTAAAATTTCCTAACTGCTCCCCTTGAAATGCATAGAAATACAAAAATATTGCAAACAACTTTAAAAATTGACAGACCTCTTTCCAAAGTCCATTCATAGATTGAACTCTTCCATTGGAATGTATTGTAAAAATATGTATCTGAACAAAAAGAAAAATGCCCAAAGGATGCTTTTTCAAACATATTTTGACTATAGCCTTTGGCATATACTGACTTGATACCCAGGACTGGGATATACAATGCACAGGAAGAAAAATATAGACAGAAAGCAGAAAAAGGGCAGATTACACAATAGGCCACAACAATGCCTGCAAGACACCCTAGGAGTCTTACCCTGAGCGGCCCCATGTTGCCCTATATTGGTTTCTCGTGATACCATGGAGCTCCTCCTTAAAGGACTGACCTCAGCCTATTTTCCCTCCACTGTAGGTGGTGTGAGGCATCTCTTTGCTATAAAGGACGTAATCTTCTGTGCTTTTTCTTCTCTCATGAATAACATCTTTCATGAATAATGTCTCCCTGACTGCTTGCTGTAAAGCCACACTTCTAGCCTCCATCTCTTTACCATCTCAACCTCTTATCAATTTTTCGGGGCTTGGTTCAGCCAGATGAAGCTCATCCACAATACTATATCCATCTAGCAATGTAATGCCTGGGACAATATCTCAAGGAAGCAACTGAGAATGGGCACATGTGATGTTCTTCATGCAAAGCTATGTCCAGGTAGTTTCTCCATCCTTAGATGACCAGCTCTTTCTCGGGAAACATCAGGAGCTCCCCATCACCCACTCAGTATGGGGAACACTGCTCTGCAGAGATCCTGGCTTCCACACAGCACACTCTCATTTCCCACCTCATTTATTCCTGTGGATTCACATTCAACTTGGACTTCAACCACCTTGTTTTCAAGCAAATCCTTAATCTTCCCTTCTGCTTTCTTTTACTTTGGGCATTCCATTCCCACTCAGTCTTCTAATTATCCCATTTCAAAATCTCATCCATCCTTTAAGAACAAATTCCACCACCATGAAATCTTCCTGTAAGCTTACCATCTCCATCCCAGGATACAATAGTCTACCCAGTCCTTTGAGTGATCAGAGCAGAGAGTATGAATTCAGACACCACTTTGAATCCAGCCTGTGTATCATTATAAAAGTTACTCAACTTAATGATTCTCAGGCTCCTCTATTTATAAAATTGAGACAGATAATATCTTTTAGGAATATTGTGGTTTTTGGCATATGACCAATACTCAATAGTCATTTCTTTCTTTAAATTTGATTGTGTTCTTTTCACAGTATTTATGATGTACTGTAACTATCTCATTCTTTGATTGCTTATATACATGTCTGAGCATCTCTACTACATAAAGTTACTTAAAAATCAACTTATGATCCAGCCGTGGTGGTTTATGAGTGTAATTCCAGCACTTGGGAGGCTGAGGCAGGAGGATCGTGAGTTTCAGGCCACCCTGGGCTATGTAATGGGTTCAAGGTCAGTCTGGATTACATATAGCAAGATCCTGCCTCCAAAAAATTATCAACTTCTTGCAAATGCCTTCTATGACATTATTATGAAATCCATTCCATCCTTTTTAAACTTCCTACACTGCTTTTTTGCCTCATAGTAATTACACTATGATAATTATTATGGCATAGTGTGTTTGTTTGACATCTTATTTTTCTCTATATGTAAAGGTCACAAAAGCAGGGGCTTTTTCTATTCTGCTTACTTTGTGCCTAGAACATAGAATAGCACTTGCAAAGAGTAGGTTTTAGGTAACATTTGATAAATTAATGGAAGATTTAATAAGCCAGTGATCATTTCTTAACTGTTATAAAACTTCAAGGCTGGAAGGGACATTAAAATCCCTTTATTGACCCAGAGCTTCTCAGACAGCCATGCACACAGTGGAACCTCCATCCTGCTAATACAAATTACTGCTCATGTTCTCTGCAATGTCCATGCCCTTGAATGCTTCTCCCACACTGGGGTGCTGCTCCCAACACCTAGAATTCCCTCTGCTGCTCCTCCCCTCCTGATGAATTCTTCTTGATCCCTCGTGGGCCCATGTGGCATAGCGGCAGGAGCAGGAGTCTGGAGCCACACAGAACTGGGTTTAATATACTCATTAGCAGGAAAATCTTGGACACTTTACTTGGCCCCTGGTCCCCCAATTGTCTTGTTTATAACTGGACTTTTATTTGTGGGAAAAACAAGGTCATGAGGGTAAAAGCTGCTGCACATAGAGGCCTTTGGGATTCTTCATGATAGGCTGCCTACAAATGGAGGGCTTAAAAATAGAACAAATAAAAACCATTTACTATTCGTTTCTCCATAAAAACTTTTCTAGCTCTGCTAAGCAAAATCGATCACTCCCTTTCTACATACAGGTATTTAGACAAATCTAATAGATCTGATTTTTGCACTCAAAATCAATAGTCCTCTTACACCAATACCATTTGGTTTTAAGTCTGGGTCCTCTATATGAGTTGATCTTAGTTGAGTTGACCTTGTGGCTCCAATTCCTAGTACTGTGCCTGGTACAGAAGAGACAGTTGATACATACCTGTTCATTACATGAATGAATATGCTGAAGTTTTGTTTGGCCTCTTAGGCTCAGTGCCTTTGCTATTGGCTTTTTTGTTTATTAAATTCTTTTATTGGTACATTGTAGGTATACAACACAATTACATTTCTCATTGGGGATTGTACCTTTACATAATGCATCTTGGTTCTTATTTTTTCCCCATTCCTAGCCCTCCCTTCAGACCCTCCACCTTTCCCTATTTACAAAGACTTTATTTCCATTTTTTCCATTTCTCATCATTTTTCCTTTCTCTTCATTCCTTTCCCCTGCCCCTCCCACTACCCCTACCCCTTTGGACCTTTTCTTCCTATTTTGCATTATTGATTATTCATTCTAATCATTGGTACATTTTAGGTATACAATATAATGACATTCATCATTAGAGATTTGCACCTTTACATAGTCTCTCTTGGTTCTTATTTTTCACCCTTGCCCAGCCCTCCCTTCAACCCCTCCATTCCTCCCTATTTACAAAGATTTTGTTCCTATTTTTCCATTTTCTCATATTAATCCCATTCCCTTCTATCCTTTCCCCTAGCCCTCCCACTTCCTTCCCCTTTTGCTATTGGCTTATAGTTCCTCACTGGAAATTTACTCCTAAGCATCAAGTTTACAGCATTTCTCCACCTGAGTTTCCCTGGGTGAGTTAATACAGTTCTGGTGGCTCCCCCATAGTTCTTGCTAAGCTAACATAGATGAAAAAAAATCACATTCTAAGGCACAACAAGCAGGACATGACAAGTTTGTAATTGAAACTCCCTATAACTAACTATACATGGAGAATAAAGAGTCAGTCTTAGTTTCCTTGGACATGGTTTAACAACAATAAAAATTTACATATTCTGATTTCCAATTAATTTTAGGATTGATTTTTCTGTATTTCTGTGTTTATAAGTAAGGCTAGGAGATAAAAATAAGTATTATATTAAAACTTTAAATGCTTCTATCATAGATATTATCACCAGCCCTTTTAAATATAAATCTAAGCCTTCAGTCTATGTTAAGTGAACAGGGGTTAAAAGCAAAGAAAACGATTCATTTTAGTGCAGGTCTTCCTACCTATTAGACTATTCTTTCCAAAAAAGAGACAAATGTCATCCAGACCAGACTTTCAACAGAACAAAAGAATTTACGAGTCTAATGGTGCAAATGAAACTTGAAACTATCATAAAAGACGGAAATGCCCCCTCTAGATGAGAAAGTAAATTGAAAATAATATACAGCAGACGGGCCTGAGAGGAACCATGCTCTCATGATTACATCCGGCACGTTGGAGAGGCTAAGAGCAGCCCTTGACACAGCTGTCACTTGGTCTGTGCACCTGCGAAATGGAGATAAGCAGCATGCTCCCATTAGTGCCATAGAGGTGGGGGAACTAATAAAACCAGGCTGGGAATGCATTTCAAAACTACACCAATGAAATATAATACAGTGGAAATAAAACGTAAAGACTGCTACTCAGAAATGCTCTTTCAAAAATTCTTGAGACTTGAGCAGATTTCTCTAGATGCTCAAGGCTCTGCCCACACGTGTAGTATTTTTAAAGATCTCTGTGGCAAAAACAAACAACTCACTGTTTGATCTGGAGAAGAGAATAAGACACCCAGCCTTTGCTCACTATCCAAGGTGCTATTTTATATGCCGTATGAACATAAACTGAAAAAGCGAGATTCTCTGCAGGCCAATATCACAGAAACTGGAGGAAGACAAGAGCACCAGATTAAAACATAATATTCCTAAAGTCTAATTTTGATTTCTAATTCCTCATTGCTCTCCTTGCAAAGTCATTTACCTATTCTTTCATTCATATTCTTTCTCTCCACCCCCCGCCACCCCTTTCTCTCTGCAATGGGTAGAGAAGTGGGCCATAGTTGGACATCCAAATTCAGCCATATAAGATAGGTCTAGGTGCATCAAAGCTTGTACAACCACATCTTTTAAAGTAGACACATGTACTTCCTACACTACTGGTTGTTTAAAGGATGGCCAAAAAATGTTAAAACACTGTAAATTGTAACCATTCAATGTAAGAAGCTATTAGCAAAAAGTTTCTCTGTCTACTGCCATCTAATTTCACAAACTTACAGAGAAATCATCCAGCCACCATTTTAGGAAAATTAGGCAATACAAAGATTCAGAGTGGAAGATGAAAACCCTGGGGTCACAAAATGAATAATGTAGATGATGCCCCCAAAGAAGTCTACCCTATGAGCACTGAAGAATCATATCACTACAGATATACTTTGTTGGGAAAGTATAACATATAATTCTAGAACTCTGTTATCAGAAGAAAAAGCTAAACAAACATCCTTTCCATTACATGCCAAAAGGAAGATATGCAAACAGATGCCAACTCTGTAAATGAGCAGACAAATGACACATTTAGGGAGGGTGGCAAAGACAGTAAGTCATACAATCACACTTATTCACACAGATATACAATGTCTGAAGCATCAGCCACCTCAGATTTAAAGAACAATGATAAATCTAACTAGAGGAATAGATGAAATTGGAATGCAGATGCTACTGGATGATCCTGACATTGTATGTTTATAACACTAATTAAACCATAGAAAATGAATGCATTATACACCATATTTGTCTATAGCTGTGGAAAAACAATGCAGCTGTGTGATATGTGATAAGGCCTCTGTATAGGACATAGGCCAATAAGCTGACTAGTTAGGATGCAGGAGCTGATGGCAGAAAAGAGATGAAAGCTATTCTGTCCTCATTCCACCATTGGCTCAGCAAGGACTCAAGAAGAAGAATCAATTTCCAGGTATTAGCTCATTGCTCCTCATTATGTCCCCAGGGAATAGGTAGCAAGTATTATCCAATTTTTGCAGGCAGAGAAAGTGAAGCCATGATTGGCCAAGCATCTTTGTAAAGGTCATGGAGCAAATCCGTGCTGTGGTTGAGATTAGAACCAATTCTCTTGCCTCCCTCTGCAGTGCCTGTTACTTAAGCACACTTTAAAGCTCATTAAAATAGCAAGGAAATGTGCTTACAGAATACTGTCAAGTGAAAAGAAGAAACACAAGGATGGAAAACTTCACATTCAACATTATTCCTAGTTAGTTAAATACATGTGTTTATGAAACCAGAGACAGCCAATATTAGCAGCAGTAACATCTGGATTGTGGGATAAATGGTGATTTTTTTTTTTGTCTTTCTGCCACTTTGTATCTCCCAAGTTCTGAAATATGAGCAATCATATTTTATGAGAAAAATTATTCAAAGTGAAAAATTCATTAAAAGAACTTTATAGGTCATCAAAAATAAGAAAGACTCTATTAGTCAAAAATATTTTGAATTTCTGCATTAAATATGATAGCTGTTAGCAAAGAAAAAATATATTTCCACTATATTCTTTTTACTTCCAAACCCACACAACACATTCCCTCCCTGATAGTTAATAATACTTTATTCAGCTAAATTAAGTCCAACTTCTGACCACAACATGTAGCCTACTATTTAACCTCTCAGCTTGCTCTTTGACTAGATCCTTTACTACTCTGTGCACATTCCTTCTTTAAGGATTATCTTATTTGTTGGGAAAGGACAGTGTTTTCTACAAGTGCTTTCAGAAAAACTGGTTATCCAAATGCAAAAGAATCAAGTAATCCCTTACCTTATATTACCATATGAAATAGTTAACTCAAAGTGGATCAGAGGTCTAAGTGTAAGAGCAGAAACTTTAAAACTTTTAAAAGAAAGCATAGAAGAAAAGTATCATGACATTGAATGTGGTGATAATTTTTTAGAAATGATACCAAAACTACAGGCAGCAAAGGAAAAAATAGATAATTTGGTCTACATTAAAATTAAAACTTCTATGTATCAAAAAACACTGTTAGCAGATTGAAAAGCCAACTTACAGCATGAGAAAAATATGACAGCTCCCAGGGCAGAGTAGGAGGTTTCTGGGCCAAACTACCACCACTCCCAGCACAGAGGAGGTGACCAGGTGGGTGTCAGCAGCACACCCTCCCCCTCATCAAAATGAAAAGACATGCAAACAAGCCTCAGAACCAGACTTCCAGATCACATGCAGCAACCCCAAAGGGAAACAAAATGGAGCACTCTGATACTGAACCACCTGGACTCCCTGAACTAGCAATAAAAGAGGATCTGGAAAAAATGAAATCAGAGATAATTTCTCACATAACAGCAGAGATTGTGCCCATAGTGCAAAACATGATTAATAAATCTAGAGAGGACACAGATAAAAAAATAGAGGAGCTGAGGAATATGATGGAATCCCAACAAATGAAACAGTGGAATCCATGAAACATATGCAAGCAGATTACCAGGAGATTAAAATTTCCATTGAAAGTCTACACAGCAGAATGAGCCTATGAGAGGACAGAATTTCAGATATAGAAGATAAGGTTGCAATTAGTGACCAGGAAAAGAAAAACAGCTTTAAAATTGTAAGGGAACATGAGAAATCAATCCAGCAGCTGCTAGATGATGCAAAGAAGAATAACATAAGACTGACTGGAGTCAATGAAGAGACAGGAGAGTGTGCAGATGACATAAAAAAACTGTTCACAGAAGTAATGGCAGAAAACTTCCCAAGCAGGGGAAAAGAACTTGACCTACAGATAAGTGAGGCATATAGGACTCCAAAGAGTCTTGATTTAAAAAGTCTACACATAGGCCTATAATTGTGAAGATTCCAGAAACCCAATGGAAGAACAAAGTTCTACAAGCAGTTAGAGAAAAGAAGCAAAACACATACAAAGGAAAACCCATCAGAATCACAGCAGACTTCTCAATGCAAACCCTCAAGGCAAGAAGAGCTTGGAGTGACATGTTGCAAGCCCTAAAAGAAAACAGCTTCCAAGCTAGATTGATGTACCCTGCAAAACTGCCTTTCAAAATTGATGGTGAAATAAGATACTTTCATGACAAAGAGCACCTTAGGAACTTCATGAATACCAAACCAGCACTCCAAACATTTTAGATAATATCCTAGGAAAAGAAAACGAGGATCACAACCAAAGAAAGAACAGAGGAACAAATCCATCAGACATGACAAGAAATTAAATGTAAAGGGGGAGAATGCAACAAAAAGAAAAAGTCATGAAAATGATAAGTCAATACATATGAGTTATAACCATCAATGTGAATGGTCTCAATTCACCAATCAAAAGAAATAGACTGGGAGAATGGGTCAAGAAGCAAGATCCAACAATATGCTGCATACAAGAAACACACTTAATTCAAAATGAAACTCATAGACTGAAATTTTAAAGGTGGAAAACAATACTCCATGCAACAGGAACCCAAAAAAAGCAGGAGTAGCTATCCTTCTTACACATCAAGTGGATTTCAAACCAACATTGTCTAAGAGAGACAAAGAAGGATACTACATCCTTTTAAAGGGAACAGTTCAACAGGAAGAGATGACAACCATAAATACCTATGCACCAAACCCTAGTGCACCCAACTATATAAAACAAATACTAACAGACATGAAAAATCATATCAGCACTAATACAATAGTAGTGGGGGACCTCAATACCCCACTGTCACAAAATACATAGATCCAGTAGCAGAAAATAAACAACAAAATACTAGAACTCAAACTCTTGACCAAATGAACTTAACAGATGTTTACAGAGCCTTCCACCCCCACAAAATCAGAATACACATTCTTTTCAGCTTCACACAGGTCATTCTCCAAAATACACCACATACATGCTCATAGAAAGTGTTTAAGTGAGAGCAAAGAAATTGAAGTTATCCCCTGTATAATATCAGACCATAGTGTGATGAATTTGAAGATCGAAAGTAAAAGAAACCTCAGATCTTTCAGAAACACATGGAAATTGAACAACACACTTCTGAATAACCAATGGGTCACAGAGGAAATTAAAGATGAAATGAGACAGTTCCTACAATTAAATGACAATGACAATACAACATATTGGAATCTATGGGACACAATGAAAGCAGTCTTACAAGGAAAATTCATAGCAGTGAATACGCATGTTAGGAAAACAGAAGGAGCCCAATTACACAACTTGAAGATAAACCTCCAGCTTCTAGAAAAAGAAGAGCAGGACAACTCCAAAGCTCACACAAGGGAGGAAATTATAAAGATCAGAGGAGAAAGCAATGCAATGGAGACTAAGAGAACAATACAAAAAATCAATGAAGCCAAGAGTTGGGTCTTCAAAAGAATAAACAAAATTGACAAACCCTTAGCCAACCTTATCAGAAAAAGGAAAGAAAAGGCCCAAATCCATGTAATTAGGAATGAAAAGGATGAAATTACAATGGACCCACCAGAAATCCAGAGGATTTTCAATACCTACTTTGAGAACCTATAAGCCAGTAAGATGGAAAAACACAGAAGAAATGGACAGATTCCTAGATACATATGAATTATGAAAGTTGAACAAAGAAGACCTAAAATTTCTGAACAACCCAATATCAATTGATGAAATTCAAAAAGTAATTAAAAACTTAGCAACTAAGAAAAGTCCGGATCCTGATGGCTTCACTGCTGAAGTCTACAAGACATTTAGAAAGAAACTACTGCCACTACTGTTTAAATTCTTCAATGAAATTGAAAGGGAAACAATACTATGAAATTCATTCCTGGAAGCAAGCATCACCTTGATCCCCAAAGCAGGGAAAGACCCAACCAAAAAGAGAACTATAGGCCAATCTCACTAATGAACATAGATGCAAAACTCCTTAATAAGATACTGGCAAATAGAATGCAGAAGATCATCAAGAAGATCATACACCCTGATCAAGTGGGATTCATCCCAGGGATGCAGGGATGGTCCCAAAATACTCAAATCAATCAATGTAATACACTATTAATAGAGACAAGTACAAAAACCATATGATCATCTCAATAGATGCAGAAAAACCATTTGACAAAATCCAGCATGCATTTACGATAAAAAAAAACCCTACAAAAAATTGGAATAGATGGTCTCTACCTCAATCTGATAAAAGCCATCTTTGTAAAACCAACAGCCAATATCATACCACATGATGAAAAACTGAAATCCTTCACACTAAAATCAGGAACAAGACAAGGATGCCGACTATCACCACTCTTGTTCAATACAGTTTTGGAAACATTAGACAACAGAAAGAAATAAAAGTAATAAAGATAGGAAATAAAGAAGTCAAATTGTCATTATTTGCAGATGATATGATACTCTATATAGAAGACCCCAAGAATGCCACCAAAACTCATCTAGACTTAATAACCAAATTCAGTAGAGTAACTGGATACAAGGTCAACACACAAAAATCAATAGCTTTCCTCTACACGAACAACAGACTCACTGAGAGAGAAATAGGGCAAACAATTCCTTTCACAACAGCACCTGAAAAACTGAAATACCTAGGAATCAACCTAATAAAAGAAATCAAAGACCTCTTCTCTGAAAACTATAGCACTCTGAAAAGAGAGATTGAAGATGATATCAGAAAGTGGAAAGATATCCCTTGCTCCTGGGTAGGAAGGATCAACATAGTGAAAATGGCCATACTTCCAAAACTGCTATATAGATCCAATGCAATCCCACAGCATACTTCACAGACCTGGAGAAAACAATCCAAAAATTCATTTGGAACAAGAAGAGACCTAGAATAGTAAAAGCAATTCTAGGCAACAGAAATATGACAGGGGCTACTGCAACCCCCAACTTGAAACTATACTACAAAGCTACTGTTATAAAAACAGCACAGTACTGTTAAACAGACCTGAGGACCAGTGGAACAGATTAGAAGATGCGGAAACAACTTCAGACACACTCAGCCACCTCATCTTCGACAAAGCAGTCAAACACCCTCATTGGAGGAAAGATAGCCTCTTTAAGAAATGGTTGGAAAAATTGGGTTTCAACTTGTCAAAGATTAAAACTAGACCTATATCTCTTATCATGCACTAAACTAAAATTGAAATGGATGAAAGATCTAAATATTAAAATAGAAACACTGAACCAGCTGGAACAGAGGTTAGGTAGAACTCTTGAAGACATTGGTGTAGGAAAAGATTTTATGAACAAAACCTCAGTTGCCCGTGAACTAGCACAAACAATCAACAAGTGGGATCTCTTCTTATTAAAATGCTTCTGCACAGCAAGAGAAACCACCAATGGGGTTAAGCAAAAACCCACAATGTGGGAAAAAAATTTCACCTGCTGTTCCTCAAAGGTCTACTGTCTAGAATCTATAAAGAACTTAAAAAGATCAGACCTCCCAAATTTCAAGACCCAATCCCAAAATGGGCATCTGAAATGAACAGACATTTCTCAGACAAAGAAGTAGAAATAGCAAATAAATACATGAAAAAATGTTCAACATCACTGGTCATTCAAGAGACACAAATGAAAACAATGCTGAGATTCCACTTCACCTCAGAAAGAATGGCTGCTATCATGAAATTTACCAAAAACCAACACCAGCGGGGCTGTGGGGAAAGAGGAATACTGCTCCACTCCTGGTGGAAGTGTAGATTGGTGCAACCACTGTGGGAATCAGTATGGAGATACCTCAAAGAACTAGGACTGGAAATCCCATTTGACCCAGCTATTCCCCTGCTGGGTATCTTCCCCAAAGAATTAAAAGAAGCATACCACAGTGATGTATGTGCACCCATGTTCATAGCAGCACAGTTTGTAATAGCTAAAACTTGGAAGCAGACCAATTGCTCATCAACTGGAGACTGGATAAAGAAAGTATTTTTTTTATAAAATGGAGTACTACTCAGCCATAAAAATGAGAAATTACAGACATTTATAGCTAAATGGATGCACATTGAGGCAATACTCTTAAGTGAAATAAACAGGACACACGTGTAAATACTGAATAGTTTCTCTAGCGTGAGAAACTGAAAGTGCAAATAAAGACTAAAAGGTATAATAGATAATGTGAAATAGGAAGAAAAGGGGCAAAGGGGAAAGGGAAGTGGGAGGGGTAGGGGAAAGAAAGAAGGGAATGGAATTCATATGAGAAAATGAAAAAATGGAAACAAAATCTTTGTAAATAGGGAGGGGATGGAAGGGTTGAAGGGAGGGCAGGGGAAGGGGGAAAAATAAGAACCAAGAGAGATTATGTAAAGGTGAAAATTTCCAATGATGAATGTCATTATAGTATAACTAACATATACCAATAAAATAAAATTTTTAAAAAAGAAAGAGAAAAATTTTATAAATCATATATCTGATAAAAGATTAATATCAAGAATAAAGAACTCCTGCAACTCAGCAAAAAAAAAAAAAAGAAAATTTAAAGTCTGCCTAAGGACTTGATTAGACTTTTCTCCAATGACATAAAAATGCCTAATTAGCAAATAAAATGATGCACAATGTCACTAATCATTGGGGAAATGCAAATCAAAACCACAATGAGATGGGCTGGCGATTTAGCTCAGTGGTTTCACAGCCTGCTGCTCAAGCACAATGACCCGAGTTCGATCCCCAGTACCAAAAAAAAAAACCAACAAAACACAATGAGATATCAGTAGTATGACTTTTTTTTTTTTGGTACTGGGGATCAAACTCTTGTTCTTCCGCCTGGGGGGCAGGCAGCAAAACCACTGAGCTGAGTCCCCAGCCCATGAGTATTATTTTTAAAAGACTAAGAGAAGGAGAGAGAGAGAGAGGCGAGTACTGTCAAGGATTAGAGTTCTTGTACCTAGATTGAGCAGCTACTATGGAAAACAGTGTTGTGGTTCCTCAAAAGTTCTCCTCCCCACCCCAGATGGGGATCGAACTCAGGACCTTGCAAACAAGCCATGTTGCACCGATCTAAATTCCTAGCTCCTCCTCAGTTGACCCAGTAAATTCACTTCTGTATACATATACCAAAGGGTTGAAAGTTAGAACTTAAAACAGAGTTGTATATTCATGTCGTAGTAGCATTATTTGCAAGAGTTAAGAGCTAGAAGCAACCCAAGTGTTCATGGACAATGAATGAATAAACTGTGGCACATCTGTGAGTGAAATAAGCCAGTCACAAAAGGAAAAGTATGCTTTCCTTCATAGGAGGTACCTAGAAAAGTCAAATTTATAGATATAAAACATGAAACAGCGATTGCCATGGGGTGAGGAGAGAGTCAATGGGAAGTTCCTATTTTATGGATGTAGTTTAAGTTTTGCAAAATGATAAAAATACCGGAGGTATATGCTGGTAATGATTGTATGACTATGTGAATGTCTTTAATGACACTGAACTGTTCACTTCAAAATTGTTGAAATTTTATGGAATGTACTTTTACCACAACTTAAAAAGAATTCTCATTTGTTCATACTTTGTGTATCTTTGCACCTTTAGCCTTAATTATAGCCACTCTACTTCTAGCTTTAGAAATTCAACCTTCTATTCAAGACCTCTGATTAAAATACTTCCTTTGTGCCTTAGTGAAGTTCTCAAGCCAAGGCAACGTTGCCCTCATCTGAATCCTAATTATAGTCTAGAATTTAACAAAGTGTATTATAAAATATTTTTATATATAGTATCATTAGATAATAACAAAGATATTATAAAATCCATTTTAAAATATGAAATTTGGCTCTGAAAAGTTATGCAACCTGCCAGTTTCAAAGCACTGATACATGCCTGAGTATCTAGTGAATGATTTTCCATTTTAAAGGGAGCCACCCAAAGCCTGCTAGATCTAACTTTTGTGCACAAAGTGTTTTTCACTTTGATTTAATTGTTATTTATAACTTCTTTGGGGTATTTCTGTTAAGCTATAAATTCTTTAAGAATAGGGACCAAATCCCAGCAATCCCAAGTATACAGGTACAATCATTCTTCATGGAATTAATGAAGTAATAATCTGAGTGATTCACATGATAACAATAGATGAGACTCTACTAACCAAAAACACATCAATAATCTGGAATCAAAAAATATAAATACCATAAAGAGAGATAGATACTGTATTCCTAACTGATGTCAAACCATGGCAATTGTCCAGGTGGACAAGATATCCAACCCATTAATTCATGTGAATCATCAAAACTGGCCTTAGCCAAGTAGCACCAAATTTCTTCATTAGCCTTAACTCTCCTAACATTCACTAGCTGTGTAATTTCTGTAGTCATTCTCAATGATTTGGTAAGGGTTATCCCCCATCTTCTTATTCATTACCGCAAACATTTTATCCTGTTTTCATTTAAAAAGCTAAACAAGCCAGTATTTTGTACTGCTGACTTTGTTAAAAACATTATGTGTATCTCAATAATTTTTCCACACTTCTAATCCAGGTCTGATGGTTCTAACTCAGTATATTTGTTTGTTCCTTATCTCTAAATTGCCTTGGAGTAGAGCTTCTGACTTTGCTTTTCTACTTCTTACATTTATTTGAAGATTCATTGCAAATGTATATTAGCAGCATGCAATGTGTACTGATATTATTGCCAGCAGCTCAGATTTTGTGTTAAATTATTTTACTAGTCTCCAAATATTTCCAGACCCTAAAATTAACTGTTTCCCTTCTTTCTCTATTTTTTTCTCTACACGGTACACCAAATACATGTTGTTTCAACCAGCTGTGGTCATGGGCTGCAGTCATTGAACACAGCCATTGCCACATATGCTCATGACACCATGGCAAAACAGAGGCTTAAGAAAGGCAACTTTCCTCTTAGGTACTAGAAGCATTTGAAGCATGCCAGCTCAGTGAGGTGCTGAGTATTTAGTAGACCTGTGGGATTCATAGCTCTCCGCCAAGTGGTTCCTCTTGTGTGTAAGACATTCACTGCCTTGAATAATAAGGCAATGTTGCAGTACGGATCAGAAATGATGGGAGTTCATTGCCACATTCAAGGACACAGGTTTTCTACATCATCTGACACTTCTAAAGGTTTTCTTGACATGAAATTAATGCTTTAATATGATCCATGAAATAAAAGTGGGTATCCCCAGAATCCTGGCTGAGGCTCCAAGGCCCAGTGAAAGGAGGACTATAAGATAGCACTGGGAGGCTGTTCTCAAGCCTTGGCTGCCGGAGGTGTACCCACCAGGAGATGCACACTTGGCCCTCCTGCACATTGCTATAATGGCTCCAAGGTAATTGCTCTCTGGGTTTGTATTAAGCTCATTCCTTCACATGAAGCCAAGGCAGGCACTGCACACCAAAGAAGGATAATCTTGGTTTAGGAAATAACAAAGGTCTTTTCTGTTTCATAGCCAAAATGACTGAAACTCAAGAAAGATGGGGGGAAATGCACTTTAAACAATTTGTAGCTATTTTGCTTGATTTCCCCTTGAAGCAATAAATAACTGTGCTCCCTGCTGCTGGTATTTTAACAAGCTCTGTTTGTTATAACTGTGTATTATGTTCCATACAAGACAGCATCTTTGAGCTTTCTTTTCGTGTTTCTCTACTACAATTTAACTCTATAAGGAGCAATACCAATGTACAACCAGGATGGAGAAATAGCAGAACCTGCTGCTAAATACCACCACCTGAATACAGAATGCTCCTGTTAGGAATAAATGAATGCCAACTTGGGTTCCTTAGTGTAAATTAATATGGTAAAAAAAGAAAACAGGAGCCTTTAGATTAACAACCCCTGCCTACTAATGATGACCTTAGCAACTAAGAACACCAGAATGAGAGAAAATGATTTCCAATATAGTTTATCTAACTCCTCCTCCCCCAAACCACCCACTACCTTCTGAACACAGAAAACAGCATTAGGGGAGGAAGATCTGTATGTATGGTCCTATCATTTTGATTTTTATTAAGGTGTAATCTGGTTTATTTTTCCATAAAAGGCAGAGAAATATGGGAATATTGTCCCACTGGCATTATAATGTCATGACTTGAAACTGGCCAGAATCACTGGTTCTCAAATAATGAGACTTGTAACATGGAATTTGCCTTATCTGTCCTCAAGCCTGGTAATCCAGTTGATAATAATAAGTATACTACAACACTCATATTCATATTCAAAGCATTTTTAATTTCCATATTTCATTTGATCCTTAAAAAAGAGAGGAGTAGGTAATTATGTTCCTCATTCCTATCACAAATAAATCACTGATAATGTAAAACTCCTTTGGTACTTCCATTTTCCTCTCTGGAAAACAGGGTTTTATAAAGCTTTAACTATTCATTGGGCCTGTGCTGATCCAAATCACTAAGAATAAATTGCAAAACACTTTTCAAATGCAGAAGCACTGTGTCTGTATTTCACATTCAGCAGCCTCTCTCCTTTCCTTTTATGAATTGCATTTAAATGAATTATGGCAAATGAAAAAGAGTCGCCAAGGCTAAAACCCAGGAGAGGGTGAATGATGCACATCCAGAGTATAAGCGATCACAGCCACCAGCAGTGTACAAGGAACCCAGGGCCCTGAGATCCACTGTTGTCCCAAGTGTTGATGGGAAAATCTTCTGCCAAGAAGAATCTGTCTCTCCAAGAGATGAGAAGCTTCCAGAATTGGTATTAGCAAGATGGCACTGTGGTGAGGGATGAAACAAGCTCGGTCCTCTGCGATGTGCAACAGTAAATCTAGTGGCAGAGATGAGTAAACTTGAATTGTGGGGAAAATGCTCTCTAGTTGAATGTCCTAAGGGCTCAGTAAATGTTTTTGTATTAATAATAGTTTATAGGTGGAGTCTTTTACCTTAGAATTTTTAAGGTGTCCTTTAGTATAGAATTATAAAGAATGCTATGACATTAAAAGTAATATAAATAAGGGAAATATAGTCCACATAAGAGTCATTTGGATAATTATTTCATCTCTTTGCATCCAAAATTTGAAAATGAAATACAGTCTTCTCTCACTTCTTTCTGCAATAAGTCATTTACAAAAAATAAGTGGTTTCACAAATAAACAACTATATCTATGACTGCTCTTCTAAAATCAATAATACATTATTGATAATTCTACATTTAAAGGTTCATTTCACCTTACTATTGGCATCCTGTTCCCCCTGCCATTTCATTAGATTTAAAATTTTTCATTCTTAGTAATGAACTGTAAGAGAGTTTCCATGCTAGAAAGTGGCCCCATTTCAAACTGGGGCAATGCAACTCAATATTTCATTTTCTATTAGTTACTACAGTCAGTAAAGTTTCTTGTTTGTATGTTCAGCAAAATTAAAGAGCCTGGCCTCATTTGTAAGGAAAGAATTTCAGGATCCTCCTTAAATGAAACATTTACTGCTCTGCAAAATGGAACAATATATGACAACATACTTCATGTGAACCATCAGACAAGTTCAACAAATCCTTGTGATTGACTACTAAGTGACACTGCATGGAGTGCCAGGGATTCAAGACCTACAATGAACCACCTACTGTTGAAAAACCAAGAGTCTAGTGACACAACAGATATTTACGCTGAACATCTCAGGGGAGTTGGTGCTGGTCTCTTGGTTTGCAAACCAGCAGCACAGAATGCAACATAGAACTTACTGTTAGCCCAATGGGATAATTCAAGGAACCCTACACAGATGAGAAGACCTTTAAGCAAAGTGTTAACTCTTTTTAACATTAATATTTCATGATGGACTGTAAAACATAAATGAGCATGTCCAACTGTATCAAGTCACCAAGCAATTTAACAAAACCATCCCTACAATACTATAGCATGTTTCCTTCAGTGAAAATTTATACAGAAGCATCATTAAGTGGAAAAACCAAAGTCTGATCACTACATAGAGTCACTGAATGTCCTCAGTGTGAATAGCAGAACCAGGGAATACATACATGTTTATCTCCACCTTATCTTAGTCCTGTGATTCCATAAATGTTTCTTTCAATCATTCCAGATTCAGCCACATGCTGGACTAGAAATACGGAGCTATACTGCCATCTGCTGGCAGCATAGACTTTGCTCTACCAGCAGTGCTGTAGCAGCCCAGGTCGGGGGAAAAATGTTTATCATTAGCCACTTTATTACAGAGCATATATTTAAAACTCATTTCCAATAAAATGAGCTTTCTGAAACTCATTCGTGTCTTTTTCTAATCAGATAAGGAAATGTTAATGATGTGTTCTTAGTAAGTTTTAAAATAGTAACCCAGAACTAAAAATTTTTATTCACATCTCTTGAATTTTTTATGTATACCTTGTTATTTCCAGAACAATTTGATAAGATACATGATAGGAGAAAGGCTGCATTTACCACCAGATTTGCAATTACCTAAAACAAGATATTGTTTGCACTTGAATAGACAACAATATATTTCATATGTTGACAAAATATTTAGATGGCTTTTCTTTGTCCTGTTTTGAGAGCAGGTTTTACTGCATTAAATCCATATACTGTGTGTGCTTCTCTAACTTTGCCTGAGGCCTTTCTTTAACTTAACATAAAACCATTTATGGCAACAAAATTAAGCAAACCAATTGTTCCATTACTTGCTAGTTTCCATTATATACTGAAACATCCATTCAGCATTTTTATCTGCTAATGTAACAGAAACTCATCTGCTCAAGGAGATTTATTACTTGTTTTTTTTACACGTTCACAAGATATTGTTGTATATTTTGCAATGGGTCTTTATTATCTAGTAATAGTGGCTTGCAAACTAAATTAGTTTTTAATGGTGTAGTTAAATTCTAATTTATGTTTTGGAGCTTTGTTTAATTCATTTAGTTATAATGTAATCATTTCTTGCTATTTTCTTACATAATAGAAAGAATAAAGGAATAGGGGCTCATCTCATCACACTCAGTTGTTTTGGCTTTATTAAATCTTGTCACTAATTGCATTTCCCCCAAGAAACTTTCAAAACAATTGCAGTCCCATCCTTTGAGCAAAACTATCTGGTTGCTCAGCATTCTGCAGAAGGATGTTGAATCAAACGATTACTGTAACTCCAAGGGTTGGTTAGACATTGCACTTTCTCATGCTTATTATAACCCTACTGTGCTGTGTAATGTACTGGGCAATTATTCTTTTGCAATAAACTCCTTTCCTGTGAGCTCTCTTTCTTTTCTGAGCATTCAGGAAAGCTGAAACCAAAAGTGATCATTAGCAGCACAGAACGTAATCTCTTATAATGTCGACATGCATTTTCTTCCCTCATGATCCACAGGATTTTCATGGACCTGGCTACAATAGTAACCTTTTGTAACTTTTCATTGTAACACTGCAAGAGTAAAAATCCTTAGCAAGTTTTACGGTTTGGAACCTGAACAGGATTACAGGGTTGCACTGGAATAAATGATATGATTTCGGATTTCTGAAGCACAACTGACACTTCCCTGGTGTTGGTAGTTTTCTCAGGAGGACTGAGGCACACAGGTGATGTTTTAATAAGGACTCAGAATCACACGATATTTTCATTCCCATCTAAGCAAGGGCAAACTTGCAGGCCCATTCTTTCTTATTTTTTAATGAGAAAATCAATCTTATATCCTAGATACTCCTCCATCCCAACATCAGTGGGTGGGTATTTTTCTGAGTGTGGTTCCTTCTGAGTTTCTGGGTACAACATGCAGATAGCCCAGGCAAGCAGGTCAGAGCCATCTGGTTCCTTCAAGCTGCATGGATTCCACTCCTTACCCTGACCACATCTTTAATTGGCCAAGAGAGTGATCATCAAATCAGTTTCTTCTCCTGGAAGAGCAATTCATCACACCAGTCCTACTGATTGGAATCAAGAATGGCAACTTCATAGATGAAGTTAATGCTAAAAGGGACAGCCTTCTGTATGCCTTGTGAAGAAAAAACAAGAATAAAAGCTGAGAGGTAAGAAGGAGATGAACTTTTCAGCATATATCTTTTATATTGTTTTAATTGGTTTTCTTTGTGCATGTTAAACTTTTTAAAACCTGGCTTAAAAAAGAATAATGTGATACAAACATGTGATGTTATTGATTTTAGTTCTGTTTGACAATATAATTGTTAAAGAGAGAGAAAGAAACTGGAACATCAGAAATCTTTTTACATGAAAGAATATTTCTCTAAAAATGAATGAGGAATAAAATTTCCCTATTAAGACTACATAACACTTGGGGGTTTTCTGGTCCCTAAATTTCTGAAAAAAACAAGTACATTATCCACAGAATAAATTCAAAACTATAAATGGGTCCTTAAGATTTATAATGCAGGAGATGCATTTTTACTGAAGTGAGCTTGGAAATAAGAGAGCATTGGTAGAAAAAGCAATTTGCTTCAAAGCTCACCCCTGCTCTCAGTGACTCAGGCACTCCCATCCAGTACCTAGGAACAGTATGCTGAGAGGTTAGTTTGGCTCACCTAGTCCTATAGTCCCCCTCGAGGGACACAACATTCCTAACTTTCTGCCTAAATCTCCACTGAAGCTATTGTCTGCTTTCCTTAATATTACAGTTCACTCTGGTGATATTGTTAGACCTTCAGAGGAGGAATGGGAGCTCTCAGGACAAGATTGAAATAAATACTGTATAGATTGTAAAGGAAAGACCTTTAAATATAACATTCGCATTTATTTCCACCCACTGTAGCTATCCCCTATAAAACAGAAGCATCTGTGACTTAGTTGACTGATAAGCTGTCTTTATCACCACATCCAATCAACAGGGCCTCTCTAGATCCACTAGTAACACACCACTCCCTGTCCTCCACAGACATTTCTTATAGCTACAGCCCTCCTGCAGCTTCCTGGTCTCTCACTGTTACGGGTCTCATTGTGCCACCCAAAGGTATACTGAAGTCCTAACCCTCAGTACCTTGGAATGTGACTTCATTTGAATATAGGTTATTCCCAGTGTAATTAGCTGAGATTAGATTATACTGTATAAAACAGACCTTTGATTCAATATGACACATGACCTTATAAGCTGCAGGCAAGTGGGGAAGAAGGCCATGTGGCAACAGAAGCAGAGACTAGAGAGACACAGCTCATAGTCTGAGGAATGCTAAGGACCAAAAGCCACCACCAGAAGCTAGGAAAAGACAAAACAAGATCATGCCTAGCCTCAGAGGGATCACAGCCCTGATGACACTTTGATTTTGGATTTCACCTTTCCAGAACTGTGAGAAAATGAATTTCCATTTTATTATAGCAATCTCCATTTATGGTACTTTGTTATGGCAGCCTCAGGAAATGAATATGCAAACCCACCTAGGAGTGCCTGAGCCTGTCCTAAAATCAACCCTACTAACACCACTCCCCCTTCCCAGGAGTCAGGTGACTCAGAAGTAATCTCAAGGGCTGTAGATCCAGGCAACACATATTTTACTCACATTTCATGTGCACTGGATTCCATAGACTTGTTTGAAAAACCAACTATCAAAGTATAATACTCACTAGCAATATGGTTTTAAATTTTCAATCTATTTT
This sequence comes from Heterocephalus glaber, assembly GCF_053883595.1. Classification (NCBI taxonomy): domain Eukaryota; kingdom Metazoa; phylum Chordata; class Mammalia; order Rodentia; family Bathyergidae; genus Heterocephalus; species Heterocephalus glaber. Next base: position 10,439,585 of record NW_028258364.1, on the reverse strand, counting down.
CATAAGATCCTATTTAGAAGAAAGGGTATATTGCTTTTACTACATGACTATCTACCTATTTATGGAAAGGGATCTATTGTTTTTAATACACTGTTACGTTTTACCATGGAGTTGAGGTATGTAGGAATACTTTACTTTTTATATAAGAAAATGCATGTTTTATAAATAATGTTACCTTGCCCATGAAAATAAAAAGAGAAGAAAATTTTGATTTGTCATTAAAGAAATCAGGTAAGACCAAATGAGTATGAAAAGGGTCAATTAAAAGTTGAGTCTTCAATTTAATTTTCAAAGAACAGAAAAAGAAAACAACAGATTTAAAGTTACTTAGTTTTGTTTTGATGAAGATTTGCAAGTCTAAGAACACAGTTTGGTTTAGGACTACAGAAGTATTGACTTCACTTACAGAAGAGGCTATCGTGGCTCAAGGATTGGCTGCTTTGAAGTTCTTTGTTTTGTTTTGTTTTGTGTTGTTTTTCCTGACTGTTCAGGACCTGCAAACATCTCCAATTACCTAAAGCTTAGCTACTCAATCCCATGAAAACTCCCAATGGTGCTTTTGAAACTTTTTTGTCTTGTTTTAAATTTTATAGTGTGCTTTCCATTATGATCCAATACAAACTTCTGTATGTACATAAGTTAGATGAACAAACAGAATTGAAAAAAATTTTCAAAAAGCAATATTTATCCTTATTACTTGGAATACATTCTAAGATTCATCACTTTATCCAATTTCATTTTTATAATGTTGACCATGACCCATTGAACTGATTCACCACACCTGGAACAGATCATGGTTCACCATCAAACAATAGCCACAAGTCTGCCATCACAGTAATCCAACTCTCCCACAGTTTCTGTGTGAGCACCCTGATCCAATTCTCCTCTGCTAGCCCAACTAATTATTTTTAAAACTTTATCTCCTACAATTCTTCTACCCCAACATGTGTCAATCCATTGATCTTGCTACTTTCCTGAGTTTATGCAATGCCCTATGTACCATATCTCTCTTTATGATCATCTCCTTGGGTGTTCTTTACTCACTTTCCCGTCTTGCTTTATCATGACAATGTAGGAAATCCTAGGGGGAAATCCTAGTAAAATCTAACTCTATACTCTAGGCACATACTCAGCAAATAAGCAGGCCTAGCAAAAGACACCCTGCCATTCTGCTGGTCTCACTTTCATTCTTTAACACCAACTTCACTGACCTTTAGTGCTGTAAATCTTACTCAACCACATGACTTTGAATACCACTCTTACTGATGACTCCCGTTTATTATCTCCAGCCAATGTCTCATTCTTGAACTCCAGATTTGTGTAAACAGCTGCCTCCTTGGCAACCTGTACTGAAGGTCTAACAGGAACCTAAAACTTAACATGGCCAAATCTAACTTCCCAGTTGCCACTGTACTCCAAATTTGGGTCTCCTGCAGTCTGCCCCATCTAACAAAATGTAACTCTGTTCAATCCCTTCCACCACTCCCAGTCCAGAGGAAAAGACTTTTGGGCCGCCATCCATCCCATGCTCCTGGACCAGAGGAAGGGACTTCTGAGCCACTGTCCCACGCCTCCCTGCCCAGAGGAAGGGGCTTCTGGGCCACCGTCTGTCCTGCCACTCCCAGCCCAGTGGAAAGGCCTTTTGGGCTGCCTTCTCTGCCGCTGCTCCTGGCCCAGATGTAGGCGCTTCTGAGCCTTCATCCCACTGCTCCTGGTCCAGAGGAAGGGGCTTCTGGGCCATCAGCCATCCCACCACTCCCAGACCAGAGGAAAGGGCTTCTGAGCCTCTGTCCCACCTCTCCCAGCTCAGAGGAGGTGAGCCGCGTGGGTGCCAACAGCACCCCCACCCACGGTCGAAATGAGAAGATACATAAATAAGTCTAAAAATCAGACTTCCAGATCACTTACAGCAACCCCAAAGGGAAATAAGATGGAACACTCTGATGCTCAACCACCTGGACCCACTGAACTGGCAACAAAAGAAGATCTGGAAAAAATGAAATTAGAAATAATTTCTCAGATAACAGCAGAGACTGTACTCCTAGTGCAAGATATGATTAATAAATCTTGAGAGGAGCTGAGGAACATGATGGAATCCCAACATAAGAAACAAAGGGAATCCATAAAACAGATGCACATAGATTTCCAGGACATGAAAAACTCCACTGAAAGACTACACAGCAGAATGAGCCAATGCGAGGATAGAATTTCAGATATAGAAGATAAGATTGCAATTAGTGATCAGAAAAGGAAAATTGCTTCAAAATTGTAAGGGAACATGAAAAATCAATCCAGCAGCCACTAGACAAAGCAAAAAGAATAACATAAGACTAATGGGAGTCAAAGAAGAAACAGAAGAGAGTGCAGATGACATAAAGAAAAACTCTTCACAGAAGTACTGGTAGAAAACTTCCCCAGCAGGGGAAAAGAGTTTGACATACAGATAAGTGAGGCACATAGGACTCCAACTAGGCTTGATCAAAAAAATCTACACATAGGCATATAATTGTTAAGATTCTAGACACTCAACAGAAGAACAAAGTTCTACAAGCAGTTAGAGAAAAGAAACAAATCACATACAAAGGAAAGCCCATCAGAATCACAGCAGACTTCTCAACACAAACCCTCAAGGCAAGAAGAGCTTGGAGTGACATATTCCAAGCCCTAAAAGAAAACAGCCTCCAACCCAGATTGATGTACCCTGCAAAACTATCTTTCAAAATGGATGGAGAAATAAGATGCTTTCAGGACAGAGAACACCTTAGGAACTTCATGAATACCAAACCAGCACTCCGAAAAATTTTACACAATATTCTAGGAAGAGACCCTGAGGATCACAACCCCAGGAAGCAAGGTAGAAGGAACCCATTTGGCATGACAAGAAATTAAAAGCAAAGGGGGAGAATTCAAGAAAAAGAAAAGGTCATGGAAATGACAACTCAATACGTTTCAGTTATAACCATCAATGTTAATGGTCTCAATTCACCAATCAAAAGAAATAGACTGGCAGAATGGGTCAAGAAGCAAAATCCAACAATATGCTACATACAAAAAACGTACTTCATTCAGAAGGAAACTCATAGACTGAAAGTTAAAGGGTGGAAAACAATACTCCATGTGACAGGAACCTGAAAAAAAGCAGGAGTAGCTATCCTCCTGGCAGATCAAGTAGATTTCAAATCAACATTGATTAAGAGAGACAAAGAAGGACACTACATCCTTGTAAAGGGAAGAATCCAAGAGGAAGAGATGGCAATCATATATATCTATTCACTAGTGTGCCCAGCTATGTAAAACAAATACTAAAGGACATGAAAAGTCATATATGCACTAATACAATTGTAGTGGGGGACCTCAATACCCCATTGTCACAAATAGATAGATCAACTAGACAAAAAACAAGTAATGAAATACTAGAACTCAATTGAACTCTTGAACAAATGAACTTAACAGATGTTTACAAAGTCTTCCACCCCACAAAATCAGAATACACATTCTTCTCAGCTGCACATGGGTCATTCTCCAAAATAGACCACATACTCACACATAGAACATATTTAAGGAAGTGCAAAGGAATTGAAGTTATCCCCTGTATACTATCAGAACATAGTGAGATGAAATTGGAGATCCACAGCAAAAGAAACTGGAAAAATTTCATAAACAAAATTGAACGTGGAAATTGAACAACACACTTCTGAATAACCAATGGGTCACAGAGGAAATTAAAGAAGAAATCAGACAGTTGCTTCAATTAAATGACAATGACAATACAACATATTGGAATCTAGGGGACACAATGAAAGCAGTCTTATGAGGGAAATTCATAGCAGTGAATACACATATTAGGAAAACAGAATGAGCCTAATTAAACAACCTGATGCTGAACCTCACTCACGCTTCTAGAAAAAGAAGAGCAGGACAAGCCCAGAGCTCATATAAGGGAGGAAATTATAAAGATCGGAGGAGAAATCAATGCAATGGAGACTAAGAGAACAATACAAAAAATCAATGAAGCCAACAGTTGGTTCTTCAAAAGAATCAATAAAATTGACAAACCCTTAGTCAACCCTATCAGGAAAAGGAAAGAAAAGGCCCAAATCCATTCAATTAGGAATGAAAAGGGTGAAATTACAACAGACCCAGAAGAAATCCAGAGGATCATCAATACCTACTTCCAGAACCTATACGCCAATAAGATGGACAACACAGAAGAAATGGACAGATTCTTAGATACATATGAATTACCAAAGTTGAATGAAGAAGGCCCAAAAATTCTAAACAATCCAATATCAACCAATGAAATTGAAAATGTAATTAAAAACTTAACAACTAAGAAAATCCCAGGTCCCGATGGCTTCACTGCTGAATTCTACGAGACATTTACAGAGGAACTGCTGCCACTTCTGTTTAAACTCTTCAATGAAATTGAAATGGAAGCAATACTCCCAAATTCATTCCTGGAAGGAAGCGTCACCTTGATCCCCAAGCAGAGAAAACCTAACCTAAAAGGAGAACTATAGGCCAATCTCACTAATGAACATAGATGCAAAAATCCTTAATAAGATACTGGCAAATAGAATGCAGAAGATCATCGAGAAGATCATACACCCTGATTAAGTGGGATTCATCCCAGGGATGCAGGGATGGTTCAACATATGCAAATCAATCAATGTAATACATTATATCAATAGAGCCAAGGACAAAAACCATATGATTATCTCCATAGATGCAGAAAAAGCATTTGACAAAATCCAACATGCATTTATGATAAAAACTCTACAAAAAATTGGAATAGATGGTCTCTATCTCAAACTGATAAAAGCTATCTACGAAAAACCAATAGCCAGTATCATACTAAATAGTCAAAAACTGAAATCTTCACACTAAAATCAGGAACAAGACAAGGATGTCCACTATCACCACTCTTGTTCAATATAGTTCTGGAAAAATTAGCCACAGCAATTAGACAAGAGAAAGAAATAAAAGGAATAAAGATAGGTAATGAAGAAGTCAAAGAGTCATCATTTGCAGATGACATGATACTCTACATAGAAGACCCCAAGAACTCCACCAAAAATCTTCTAGACTTAATAACCAAATTCAGTCAAGTAGCTGGTTACAAAGTCAACACACAAAAATCAATAGCTTTCCTCTACATGAATAACAGACTCACTGACAGAGAAATAGGGCAAATAATTCCTTTCACAATAGCATCCAAAAAACTGAAATACCTAGGAATCAACCTAATGAAAGAAATCAAAGAACTCTTCTCTGAAAACTGCAGCACTCTGAAAAGAGAGATTGAAGATGATATCAGAAAATGGAAAGACATCCCCTGCTCCTGGATAGGAAGGATTAATATAGTGAAATTGGCCATACTTCCAAAACTGCTATACAGATGTAATGCAATTCCAGTTGAGATCCCAGCAGCATACTTCATGGAGCTTGAGAAAACAATCCAAAAATTCATTTGGAACAAGAAGAGACCCAGAAGAGCAAAAGCAATTCTAAGCAACAGAGACATGGCAGGGGGTATCACAATCCTCAACTTGCAACTATACTACAAAGCTACTGTGATAAAAACAGCATAGTGCTGGCAAAGAAACAGACATGAGGACCAGTGGAACAGATTAGAAGATGCAGAAACAATGCCAGACACACTCAGCCATCTCATCTTCGATAAAGGAGCCAAACACCCTCACTGGAGGAAAGATAGCCTCTTTAATAAATGGTGCTGGAAAAATTGGGTTTCAACTTTCCAAAGATTAAAACTAGACCTATATCTCTCACCATGCCCTAAACTAAAATCAAAATGTTTTAAAGATCTAAATATTAAAACAGAAATGCTGAACTGGCTGGAACAGAGGTTAGGTAGAAGTCTTGGAGACATTGGTGTAGGAAAAGATTTTATGAACAAAACCTCAGTTGCCTGTGAACTAGCATAAACAATCAAATATGGGATCTCTTCTTACTAAAATGCTTCTGCACAGCAAGAGAAACCACCAGCAGTGTGAAGAGACAACCCACAATGTGGGAAAAAATTTTCACCTGCTCTTCCTCAGACAAAGGTCTACTATCTAGAATTTATAAAGAACTTCAAAAGATCAGACCTCTCAAATTTAAAGACCCAATCTGAAAATGGGCATCTGAAATGAACAGACATTTCTCAGACAAAGAAGTAGAAACAGCAAATAAATACATGAAAAAATGTTCATCATCACTAGTCATTCCAGAGATGCAAATGAAAACAACACTGAGACTCCACCTCACCCCAGAAAGAATGGCTGCTATCATGAAATCAACCAATAACAAATGCTGGAGGGGCTGTGAGGAAAGAGGAACCCTGCTCCACTGCTGGTGGGAGTGTAGACTGGTGCAACCACTGTGGAAATCAGTATGGAGATACCTCAAAGAACTAGGACTGGAAGTCCCATTTGACCCCTCTATTCCACTGCTGGGGATCTTCCCCAAAGAATTAAAAGAATCATACCACAGTGATATATGTGCACCCATGTTCACAGCAGCACAATTTGTAATAGCTAAAACTTGGAAACAGCCCAAATGCCCATCAACTGGAGACTGGATACAGAAAATTTTTTTTTTTTTATAAAATGGAGTACTACTCAGCCATAAAAAATGAGAAATTAGAGACATTTATAGCTAAACAGATGCACATTGAGGCGATACTCTTAAGTGAAATAAATAGGACACACATATATAAAATACTGAATAGTTTCTCTGGTGTGAGAAACTCAAAGTGTAAATAAGGACTAAAACGCATAATAGATAATGTGAAATAGGAAAAAAAAGGGGGCAAAGGGGAAGGAAGTGGGAGGGGTAGGGGAAAGGAAAGAAGAGAATGGAATTAATATGAGAAAATGAAAAAATGTAAACAACGTCTCTGTAAATAAGGAGGGATGGAGGAGTTGAGGGGAGGGCAGGGAAACAGTGGAAAAAATAAGAACCAAGAGATATTATGTGAAGGTGCAAATTTCCAAGGATAAATGTCATTATATTGTATACCTGAAATGTACCAATGATTAGAATGAATAATTGTTAATGCAAAATAGGAAAAAATCCCTTCAAAGGAGTAGGGGTAGTGAGAGGGGCAAGGACAAGGAAAGAAGGAAAAGGAAAAATGATGAGAAATGGAAAAAAGGGAAATAAGGTCTTTGTAAATAGGGAAGGGTAGAGGGAGGGCTAGGAATGGGGAAAAAATAAGAACCAAGATGCATCATGTAAAGCTACAAGTTCCCAATGAGAAATGTAAATGTGTTTTATACCTAAAATGCACCAATAAAAGAATTTAAGAAAAAAAATGTAACTCTGTTTTTCTGACCACTTGCTACCATAGTCAACAGTTAAAGCCACAGTCCTATAAGAAGCCATTCACGGCTTTCCCCACAGTTAACTCTATGTTCTCCTCTGCCAGTGATCACACAAACACACACTCAACTGACACTGAGCTCACTGGCTTCTTCTGCACACCAGGCACACTTTAGTCTCAGAGTGTCCTTCAGAAATTCCGCAGAGTCTGGATTCTTTTCTCAGATGGTGCCTGGTTCACCATCTCCAGATCTTTGCTTAGGTGTCATCTTCTTAGTTTGGTCCTTTGTTCACTCATTTAAAATTGCATCTCATACCCACTACAGCACACAAGTGCCATCTCTACTTTCCTTTTCTTTTGAATACTTATTAATGTACAACATGGTGACTAATTCATTGACTTATCTAAGCTATACTAAACTAAACTAAACTAAACTATGTCCTCCAGCCACACAGTGCACATGGGTTTCATGGTGAAGTCACATGTTCCAAGACTATAGATTAGGATCTTTAATCTATTTTATATAACCTGAGTGACCAATATGTATAGTTTAGCTTGTTTACTTTATGCTTCTATACATACAGATTAGCAGCACTTCCTTAGTGATTACATTGTTTCTGACTTCCTGGGGGAAATACGTACACAGTGAGACAGGTAAAAATACCTGGATCTTTCTACGTTTCTAGACTGAGACTGCAACACAGAGTGCATGTTTGGGAGATTAACTTTCTTGCAAATACTCCTCAAGGATGAAAAGGCACAGACTTCTGAGAGCTCAAGCTGTGACTTAAATGTGGCCCTAAGTAAGCTTTTTGTGTCTCTGATAGAGAAGGTAGAACCCAGCAAAACTGCAAAAAAATGTACTTCTTTCTTTTACAAGAGGTTTCAATTCACCCTTTAATCGGGCAATTGTTAGGAAAAGCTACTCACCCTACAAAGCCAATTAATGTGTAAAATATAAAGCAAAACACCTCTTCTGGACTTGAGATACAGAAGTTACTGTGTTTCTAAGGAGAAAATACTAACTAGAAAGAGTATGGAGGAGAATTTTTTTCTTAAATAGCTTAAGTTTGTTTTGCAGATAAGATGAATCGCATCAAGGAGGATTCGTTTGCTTTAGAAGATATAAGTGAACCGCTGAAAATTCCAATACCTACTAGATAAAGTCCAGGACTGAAAACTTCATGAGAATCTTGGTGAAGGCTAAGAAACTCCTGCTACTAGATCATTCATGAAAAATTTTGTAAGATCATAAAATAACAATCAGCACTTAAAAGTTGTAACTAATAGCTCAGTTTTGGCACAAGGAGAGCTGACTTCAGGCTTAGGTGGTCAAATATAACATAGACCTGGAAAGAACAGAATTCTCCTCACCTGCTAACCTTAGGTATCATACAAGGACAGACCCTTGACACAAACAGTAAGTACTCTTAACAGGGACTGGGATGGAACCTTCAAGGGCTCCATCACCTGGAAATAGAAGAACAGAGTGAAAGTTTTTGTCCACATGTGCGAGACACCCACTTAGGGATTTAGGAAGTAGCCTGGGAAACTTGAGGGGGGTGAGGACAAGTTTCACTTAGGTGGAATGCCAGGGGCTCAAAGAAAGGTGATTTGGGCCTTTTAGCATGTAAATTAAGCTCACAGGTTGCTTCAGCCCAGCACATTTTGGGTATACCCATGAGGCAAACTGAGAATAATTTTAAGGAGCATAATGATAAGCTTAAGCCAATTCCATAACTCAAGGATCCAAGGTAGGCTAGCCAGGAAATCAATTTATCTGTTCTTCATATAAACAAAATCCAAAGGGGAAGGATGGTGGGATATCCTCTAAGAACTTCAAGGAATGAACTAATAAGGCCCAGTCCATGTAGCCTCCCCGGATTTCCTGAGGGGCAGGAAGATTATGTAGAAAACCCTGAAATCTCCTCATATTGGAATCTAGAAGAGTCTCAAACTTGGAGGATCACCCTGAAATGAAATTTAGCTTCACCCTGTCTATGGTAGGAAAAAGGATACCTGCAGTCATCAAGAATGAAAACTTGCAAACCCAAGGCAATTACACTATAAAATGTTTAGTATCATTAGCTTATAATTTGAGTCCTAGAACCAAAGAAAAGAAAAAGAAAAAACATTCCAAAACTCCATGACATTTTAAAATAACTTGGGCTTATATACAGCAAATCAAGTTACAATAAATTCTGTACAACTTAGTAACAATTAGCATATAACAATAAAAAGTATTTCCAATTTCAAATTCATTTCTTTTCTTTTTAAAATAAAAATTTTAAGCAGTCATTTGTTTTATTTTTGCCACCTGGAGTCTTAAATTTTGCCCTCAACTTTGTAATTCATGATGAGGTCTCAGACAAATATTATTAACAGTGCTGAGCCATCTGGTAGCTTCCTGTTTTAACCTATCATTCTTGCTAAGTAGATATTAAGATCAATTGTTCCTGTAAGCTGAAGGCATATATATATATATGTTGTAAGCATGTAGATGTAGTAATCTTTTCAAGGCATTATTTTAAATTTGTATATCATCTAAATTTTTTTACCTTCTTCCCTGGAAATTTGTTTCATTGGTCTTTGGACTAAAGAATCATTGTACAGGATTGAGAAAGAGCAATAGTTATGATGCCCTGTGGAAAATAAAGGGTCAATTTAATAACAATAAAGAGAAATTCCTGAGATCACCAACTATCACCAATCCACCAATATCCATTTACTTTTAGCTTTGTCGTCAGCTTGCCTATGAACACACAAAGCTGCCTGTTACGGAGAGGTTGATTTCACACTGCACACATACTGGCTAGAAAGCCAATAACTACCTAAATAAGAACACTATCAACTTCCTGAACACCTTTCCCAATAAGTTGAAAAAGAACCCTGATATTTCAAACCACAGCACAAAATTGATCTCTCATATTTGCATTGGCTGTGCAGTGTAGTAGAGAGGTAAACCATGTTGCTTTTTATTCCATTAAGGTCTTTCTAGCAACTTGATTTCCTTTGCTATACTCAGCTGGAATTCCACAACAACACCAAGAAGATTCTTCACAGATTAACCTCCAGTAACTTTTAAACTGTACAAAGAACCCCCTAGATAATGTCGGTGTCTGAATACCACAACAGCAAGACCCAGGAGAGAATATAGGGTAGAAAGAAAGAAAAGAAAAGATGCACACAGCAGGGAAGGCTTAACTGGAAAGCAAGTAATTGTGGTTAATACTAAGAAAAGGGCAAGATGTGGCAGAGAGGACCATTTATGGGTCCTGGTGAGAGGGAAAAGACCAAATCCTCCCAGGTCTCGAAAGCCTGACTCTTCTCAGGTTGTTTCATTATTTTCCTTTGTAAAAACAGGAAATCCTCCATCCCTACTTCATGCTAATATTTTCATTTTTTTAAGTGGGGAAAAAGCATCAAGTGGAATCATCCATCTTCAGTGGGGAAAGCAACAGCTTCCCATTTATTTCAGCACATATTACAGGGAGGTAAAGAGAAGGAACATTTTCTACCTGCTGGGCTTCAAATAAAGCTCAATTTATGATCCTGTGAAGTTCACTTTCAAAAATACCATGTAGTGACCCTCAAAACAACCCAGAAAAAGGCTATGCAGAGACTTGATAATGGATTGATTCATTCGTAGAGAGAAAAAGGGCTTACATTCCCTACTTGCAAAGCAGCCTAGAAAGAAAGTATTATTCCATGTCCATGCCATCCCACACGCCCAAGTAGTTGCTTTCTTTTCCACAGTGAATTGTGTTTTCACTTCTATTTTTGCAAATGTTTAGGGGCCACTAGATGCTGGAGAGTCCAGTTTCTGACACGACTGGAGAGCAGATTGTCAGGAAGTCAGGGGGACTTTCCCTGAAGAGTGAGCCCTTTTTCCCAACACTCCAGTTGCCTCACAATCACCGGAAGCAAAGAATGCACAGCCCAGTTATGCTGCTGTAATAGACTGTGATTAAACCTTGGCTGAACTTTTGCCTGCAAAACAAGGTATCACATAAAGTACCCACAAAATCAGTAGTATTTTGGGAAAACAATCATTCACTTGTTCAACCAAAAAAAAAAGGTTTCTAGATCTAATTGTTACCTGCAGTGCACACCACACAAAGGTTGCTGGCTACAAGACAGAGTTGTATAAATAGCATGACAAACAGCTGCAGATTTCAATTACCCCATGATCATCAGTGTATAGAATAAAGAAGCAATTTTGCAGAGGAGAAACCATGGGGAATACATTGGACTGACAACTGCCTGGAATTCAATTTGCCGAAGTGATATTGAAATATGGGGGAGAAGTCGCAGTGCGCTGATTAAGTTTCAAGCTGCTGCATTACTAATACTGTCTCATGAACCTGTGTGCTCTGTTATCACCATAGCAACATGATCATCAGAGCAATCCTGAAAACGGGATACACCACAGACTATTCATTTACATTTGTGATAAATGCTGGAAAAGTCAGATACATTAATAAGCCAGGACTCTCACAGAACCTGGCATGCTTAAAAAAATTGCAAAGAGCAGAAAATATTCTTTTTCTCTACTTTTAGTTATTTGACACACATAAACAAACATATAAGAAAGATTTATGAACAGAAGAATCAAATGTTCTTCCAAGAAGAAATAAATACTGAAAATCTGTTTTCCTCTACCTCTGGTGATATTCAAATTTTCCCAGAGTCTCCAATAGGAAAAAAACACCATGCTTTGAGGTACTTGAGAAAAAGAAAGGACACACACACACACATACCCACACAAACTTAAAATAACAGTGTTAAATTTTTGGTTTTCATTTCACACAGATGTTCAAAAAAGGCTTGCGCAACTGAAGTTTTACCAAACTAATTATATTTACTATGCTTAAATAAGTGCATGAAAAATAAGATTATAAAAGTGTTTTTTGACAATCTAGATATTAATTTAACCGATTGTACAAATCATTTATTCTCAAAATGTTTATTTCTACTTCCTTATTTTTATAACTAGTGATTACAAAGAAAAAGAGAAACAAAATTACAATTTCTAACTTTTTTATTTTTGATTAAGTAAATTTATATTCCTGATACAGGGTATACCACTGAAATATTAGCAGCTAACTTGAAAAATATTCTATTTTTCTGCAAATTTATGAGGAAAAAATCAACTAAATTTTAAAATGTTTGCTTTTTCAGAAATGACATATGGATATTTTCCCTTCAAAATTGTGAGACATTTATTATTTTCTCAGTAAGTCAGGCCAATGTCCTCTGAATCCATGGAATGATACCTTCCCCTATTAACTGTGGTCTGTCCAAAGGCCACATATCACCCCCAGCAATGAGACAACCTTTTATCAGGTTTATGTGGTACTTCCAGCTGGCAGTGAGGAAAGTTTATTCTTATGTGCTACATCCAAAAAAAAAATGTTTCCCAAATAGTTTTCTCATTGCAGTTCAAACAAAGTTCACTCTTAGCAGGATACTACAATAAAAATCTCCAGAAGCAAAGATAGTGAGTGCAATGCATTATTTTATTAACATCCTATTTAGAGGGCTGTTAAATTGCATTACTATAATACAAAAACATAGTCACTTTCATTTCAGAAGAAGCTCATATCTCACTTAAGGAAGTAGTCAATAGCACACACCTGGAAAGAAAAGAAAAAATTTCCAGTCCCTCTGTCTGCCTCTTTCTTAGAAGATCTTCCAGTCTATTCTGCCAATGAACATATATCTATGTGGGCCCATATGCATTCTATTATTATGTTCAATTTTTTAGGCTTCCAAATGATTCCTTATTCTTCAGTAAGAATAAAGGAACATGGTAAAACAAAAAGGTGTGTTAAGCTTGACTTGAAATCTCAGTTTCTACACTGGTAACACCAAACAAATCAGATACTTGATTACGAAGCTAATTTTCCTGTGTGAAAAATAGCAATCACAAGTGTTCCACACAGCTAAAGATTAATGAGATGATATGTTATCAAGCAAGGTGTGCCCCATGGTAGGTGAGGTGCCCAGCCAAGGTGAATTCCTTTCTCTTGCCTTTTTCCAGTGCATTTGATCCATCCATCATACTCATCTGGTCACTAAAGTGCTCCTCACAGCTTTCTCCTCCACCATTCTTCATAAAAACTTTCCTAAGCACATCTCTCACCCATGCCACTGCCCTCTAAAACTTAAATCTGCATAACCCTCATTAGGTAGAGCCTTTAGTTACACTTTGTATTATTTGGTTTCACTTTGCTGGAACAAAATACCTGATACCCACAATTTAAAGGAAGAGAAATTTATTTTGGCTCACGCTTTCAGAAGTTTCAGATCATTGTTAGCTGGCTCTAAGGCAGAAATGGCCTGGTGGAATGGAATGCCACACAAAAGCTGCTCACCCCAAGGGAGTCAGGAAGCAGAGAGAAGTGAGGAGCTGAAGACAAGAGTGCACCCTTCCACATCACACCCCCAGTGACCCACCTCCAATCTGGTCCCATTTTCTAACAGCACATTTAGCTACTTAACTCATCAGTGGATGAACCCACTGGTGAATATAAAGACCATATGATCCAACCACCTAACAAACACATGAGACTTTTGAGAGGGATTTAGATCTAAGTCATAACACACCTTCCAAATTCCTTTTGCAGTTCAATATCTCCAATCACCTTTACCTGTCTCCCTCCTCCTGGCACTACCTCAGTTCCTATCATTCAGTTTTATCTCCCTCAGAGTATGCAACTCTTCTCCTCTTCAGCAAGACAAAAAAAAAGGAATGGGAAGAATTCCTTGGAAGCAGTACTCAGTGTGAGAAAATCTTAATATTAAGGCATTGCTGGAGAAACTTGGTAGATTTGTGAAAACATAGTAGAGCAGAAAGATAATGTCAGAATCTAAGAGAGGTTGAGTTTTGACCCAAGCTCTGGTGAGGATGAGCAGATAAGTGGGGAAGTGATAGTGTAAAAAAAGGCAACATAACTCAGGAAATATTGTTACAAATTTCCAAGATAGAAGATGTTCACAAAACACTGTCCACTACAGAAGGATTTAGTTTCTCAACACAAGAATGAGAGAGCTAGAGGAGATGAAACAAGCCCAGAGCCCAGATGCCCTTTTCCAACCATCCTACTTGCCCTTGTTGCTCCTTCATTTCTTCAAGGAGAACTTTCCACTCTCACATCAGAGTGCAACAGCATGGTAGTGGAGAGAGACTTTCTGAATCAGAAATTAGACTTGGATTCTGACTACAGTGCCAACATAAATTAGTCATACAATCTTGAGTCCCATATGTCCTCTATCCCTCCACTTTAAAGGATAATCATTTTGGGTCATAGATGCCTTTAGCAATCTAGTGAAGTCTGTGAAACCCTTCTCAAAGGAACAAGATTAAATGTATAAGATACAATAATAAGTTTATAAAGAAATGTTTACAATGAAATTCAGTCATCAAGTATTTAAGAACAAAATGGTGGTATAGTAATATCTATTCTTCCTTATTAATGCAATAAAATGACCTACTGGCAGGTCCAATAGATAATGCAATTTTGAGTTGGGTATGATTGTAAATGATGCTTCAGCATATCTGCTACAATAATTTATATCTGAATGTATCTAAGATATCCATAGGTGATAAAACTATAATCCTATTACTTGCATACTTTCTTACTTGATGGAAAATTTCACTGAAAGGTTAATGCAAATAAATTGTCTTTGATTACAAAATTATTCTGATGATGGGAGAGTGTGTGGAGTGGGCGGTGTGTCTCCATGGAGGAGGAGGTGGAGGTGGCCCTGGCCTTGGTGGAGGCAGCGGCGGCAGCAGCGGAAGAGGGCGGAGGGTAGTGGGATCGGGTCCTGTGGCATCCCTGAAACTCCAGGTGGGCTCCCAGGGAGCTGCTACAAGTGACAGGGCCGGGAATAGCCTGCCTTCAGCTCTCACCACCTCGGAATAGCCGGTCCTTCCCCGGGGAGCCAGTTTCTCCCCGGGCCCCTGAGCCACGGCCAATGCAAAGGCTCCAGACGAGCCAGGTATAAATTAATTATTTGGAAGCAACTGAAAAATGGAACCAGACATAGTTCGAATGTACTCTTCATCCCTACCTTCACTTGATAATGGAACAGAGGATGAGGAGGAGGAGGAGGAGGAGGATGATGATGATGATGATGGCTAATTGGGGGAATTTGGTGGATTTTCAGAAGTTAGCCCTTCTGGCATAAGGTTCGTTGACTTTGATACACCAGATTTTACACATCCCAAGGAAGAGTTTATACGTTTAAATCATTTTATGACAATTCATCATTTCTCAGAAAATGTAGATAGCCTTACAAGCTTTAAGTCCATGAAAAATGGAAATCATAAGGACATCACTGCTGAACTTTCTACTCCTGTGAAAGGACAGTCTGATGTTTTACTTTCAACCACCAGCAAAGAAATAATTTCATCTAAAACTTTATAGATACTTCCATGGAAGGGATGGAAAGTCCAGGAGATTTAAATAAAGTAGTAGAGCAGAAACAGAATGTTGGAACACCTGGAAGTTTTTCTCTAGGAAATTTTAGAACTGATATGAACATAGTTCATCAAAACAAAGTTAGAGAGCTGCAATGGTGAAAAGCCTCCTTGTCCAGAGATTCTAACTGTAAATCCACAGGGAGCAGATCATCTGGCCAATGTAGCTGATTCAGAGGGACAGAAACCTCTTAGCACTCTTAGCACTGAGTATAACTTAGGCTCTGCCTCTAGTTCTGCTGAGGGATTTGCAGATTTTGCTACATTTTCCAAAAAGGAAAGGATACAACTAGAAGAAATAGGCTGTGCAGTTTTAAATGATAGAGATACACTAACTATTCAGGAAAACAACAAAATTAACAGAGTCAATGAAGTGAATATGTTCATGATTAATTCATTGAACAAAGAATGTAGGAGTCAGAATACTGTGTACTAAACTTTATTATAGACACTGGAAAGTAATTCACTCATTAATCCAGTTACTCTGTAAATATTAATTGAACATTTACAGTGTGATAGGCAGTTTAGAGCACTGTGACCCACCAAAGAACAAAAGAGACATGGTGTTATGAAGCTTATCTTCTAGCCCAAGTATCTTCCTTTGAACATGGTGAAAAAGATACCCATTTTTCTGACACCTACATGTTAGTTAGAGGTGACAGACAACACATTACTCAAACAAGCAAACAAATGATAAAATATTCACTAATGATAAGTATTACTGCAACTCATTATTAGTCAATTACTTTACTTCTTCCTACCTCTCTTCCACGCAAATACTAACCATCTATACCCCTTTTGTAGCTGTTTTACTTTTCTTCCACTATTAAGATATATGTATTCTGAAAGGTCCGTCCAGATATCATCAGTAAGTGTGCAGACTCCAGCCAGAATCCCACCTGGACAACAGTTGTACAGGTGGGAAGACCCCAGGCAGCGCCCCGTCCAGACACCAGCAGCTTGGGCACACAGGCCCTAGCCAAAGGCCCACCTGCACAACAGTGGCAGGGGTGCACAGGTCCCAGCTAAGGCCCCACTCAGACACCAGGGGCTTGCAGACACAGGCCCTAGCCAAAGGCCCACCCGTAAAACATCTGCACAGCCAAACAGGCCCCAGCCAGAGGGACACCCATAAACCATTGGTAAGTGCATGCAGGCCCCAGCCAGGCCCTCCTGCACAACAGCTATGAAGGCAGGAAGGCACCAGCCAGAGGCCCTCCGAGATAGAATTGGTAAGCATGCACAGCCCCCACCCAAAACCCCACCTGGATAATGAGGGCCTGTAGGGATTCAGAAGGCCATCATTCTAAAACCAGGAATTACTGCAGTGCTGAGAAGCAGGGAAAAGGCCTCTCTGAGGCTTGCTGAGAATTGAAGTCCACTGGGTGAGCAGAGTCACAACAAAAACTCAGCAGACTGCATCTGTTGAAATGAGAAGACATGTAAACAAGACTCAAAACCAGATTTCCACATCACCCAAGGCAACCCCAAGGGGCAACGAGATGGAACAATCTGACACACCAACAGCTGGACTCCCTGAACTGGCAACAAAAGAGGATCAGGAAAAAATAAAATCAGAAATTATTTCTCAGATAAAAACAGAGATTGTGATCATGGTGAAAGACATGACTAATAACTCTAAAGAAGACACAGCTAAAAAAAGAGAAGAGCTGAAGAACATGATGGAATTCCATCACAGGAAAAAAATGGAATCCATAAAAGAAATGCAAACACATATCCAGGAGATTAAAAACTCCATTGAAAGTTTATGCAGCAGAACGAGCCAATGTGTGGACAACATATCTGATATAGAAGACAAGATTGCAGTTAGTGACAAGGAAAAGAAACATTGCATAAAAATAATAAGGGACCACAAGAAATCAATCCAGCAACTGCTAGATGATGCAAAGAAAAATAACATAAGTCTGATCAGAGTCAATGAAGAAACAGGAGAGAGTGCAAGCAACATTAAAAAAAAAAAAACTGTTCACAAAACTAATGGCAAAAAATCTTCCCAAGTAGGGGAAAAGAGTTTGACATACAGCTATGTGAGGCATATAAAATTCCAATGAGCCATAATAAAAAAAATCTACACATAGGAATATAATACTCAAGATTCCAGAAACCCAACAGAAACAAAGTTCTACATGTAGTTAGAGAAAATAAACAAATCATATACAAAGAAAAGCCCATAAGAATCACAGCAGACCTCTCAACACAAACCCTCAAGTCAAGAAAAGCCTGGAATAAAGTATTTCAAGCCCTAAAAGAAAACAAACTCCAACCCAGATTGATGTACCCTGCATATCTTTCAATATCAATGGAGAAATAAGATATGTTCGCAGCAAAGAAGAACACCTGAAGAAATTCATGAATACCAAACCAGCACTCCAAAAAATTGTAAACAATATCCTAGGAAAAGACAATGACAGTCACAGCCCCATGAAGCCCAGCAGAATGAATCCATCAGGCACAATAACAAATTAAATGCAGAAGTGGACAATCCAACAACAGGAAAACATCATAACAAGGATAAGTCAACATATATCAATTATAACCATCAATGTTAAAGAATTCAATTCACCAATCAAAAGAAATAGACTGGAAGAATGGGTCAAGAAGCAAGTTCCAACAATATGCTGCATACAAGAAACACACTTAATTCAAAAAGAAACTCATAGACTGAAAGTTCAAGGGAGGAAAACAATACTCCATGCAACAGGAACCCCCTCCGAAAAAACAGGAGTAGGTATCCTCTTTGCAGATCAAGTGGATTTCAAACCAACACTAATTCAGAGAGATAAAGAAGGCCACTACATCCTTGTAAAGGGAACAATCCAAGAGGAAAAGATGACAATCATAAATACATAGGCAGCAAATACTAGTGGACCCAACTATATAAAACATATACTAACGGACATGAAAAGACACATATGCACTAATACAATAGTAGTGGGGGGACCTCAATACCCCACTGTCACAGATAGATCAACTAGACGAAAAAAAAAAATCAAATAGTAGAACTCAATCGAACACTTGAACAAATGGATTTAACAGATGTATACAGAGTGTTCCAATTCCACAAAATAAGAAGACACATTGTTTTCAGCTGCACATGGGTCATTCTCCAAAACAGACCACAAACTTGCTCATAGAACATGTTTAAGTAAATACAAAGGAATTGAAGTTATCCCCTATATATTATCAGACCACAGTGCAATAAAATTGGAGATCAATAGTAAAAGGAACTGCAAGAATTTTTTAAACATACGGAAATTGAACAACACAATTCTGAAAAACCAATTGGGTCACAGAAGAAATTAAAAAAGAAATCAAACAGTTCCTACAATTAAATGACAATGACAATACAACATATGAGAATCTATGGGACACAATGAACTCAGTCTTATGAGGGAAATTCATAGCAGTGAATATTCATTTTAGGGAAACAGTGCAAGCTCAAATAAACAACCTGATGCTGAACCTCAAGCTTCTAGAAAGAGAAGAGCAGGACAAATCCAAAGTTCACATGAGGGAGGAAATTATAAAGATCAGAACAGAAATCAATGCAATGGAAACTAAGAGAACATTACAAAAAATCAATGAAGTAAAGAGTTGGTTCTTTGAAAGAATAAACAAAATTAACAAACTCTTAGCCAAACTTATCAGAAAAAAAAAAAGAAAAGACCCAAATCCATGCAGTTAGGAATGAAAAGGATGAAATTACAAGCTATCCAGCAGAAATCCAGAGGCTCATCAATACTTACTTTGGAACCTATACCCCAATAAGATGGAAAACACAGAAGATATGATACATATGATACAAATGAATTACCAAAGTTGAATGAAGAAGACCTAAAAACTCTAACAAAGAAATTGAAAACGTAATTAAAATCTTACTAACCAAGAAAAGCCCAGGTCCTGATGGCATCACTGATGAATTCTACAAGACAGTTAGAGAAGAACTATTGCCACTACTGTTTAAACTCTTCAATGAAATTGAAAGGGAAGCAATACTCCCAAATTCATTCCTGGAAGCAAGCATCACCTTGATCCCAAAAGCAGGGAAAGACTCAACTAAAAAAGAGAACTATAGGCCAATCTCACTAATGAATATAGATGCAAAAATCCTTAATAAGATACTGGCGAATAGAATGCAGAAGATCATCAAGAAGATCATACATCCTGATCAAGGGGGATTCATCCCAGGGATGCAGGGATGGTTCAACATATGCAAATCAATCCATGAAACACACTATATCAATAGAGCCAAGGACAAATACCATATGATTATCTCCATAGATGCAGAAAAAGCATTTGACAAAATCTAACATGCATTTATGATAAAAACTCTACAAAAAATTGGAATAGATGGTCTCTATCTCAAACTGATAAAAACCATCTATGAAAAACCAACATCCAGTATCATACTAAATGGTCAAAAACTGAAATCCTTCACACTAAAATCAGGAAAAAGACAGGGATGTCCATTATCACCACTCTTGTTCGATACAGTTTTGGAAACATTAGCCACAGCAATTAGACAAGAGAAAGAAATAAAAGGAATAAAGATAGGAAATGAAGAAGTCAAACTGTCATCATTTGCAGATGACATGATACTCTGCATAGAAGACTCCAAGAACTCCACCAAATGTCTTCTAGACTTAATAACCAAATTCAGTCAAGTAGCTGGATACAAGGTCAACACAAAAAATCAATAGCTTTCCTCTACACGAACAACAGACTCACTGACAGAGAAATAGGGCAAATAATTCCTTTCACAATAGCATCCAAAAAACTAAAATACCTAGGAATCAACCTAATGAAAGAAATCAAAGACCTCTTCTCTGAAAACTATAGCACTCTGAAAAGAGAGATTGAAGATGATATCAGAAAATAGACAGGCATCCCCTTCTCCTGAGTAGGAAGGATCAACATAGGGAAAATGGCCATACTTCCAAAACTGCTATATATATTTAATGCAATTCCAATTGAGATCCCAGCAGCATACTTCACAGACCATGAGGAAACAATCCAAAAATTCATTTGAACAAGAAGAGACCCAGAATAGCAAAAGCAATTCTAGGTAACAGAAACATGGCAATGGGTATCACAATCCCCAACTTGCAACTATACTACAAAGCTACTGTGATAAAAACAGCATGGTACTGGCAAAGAAACAGACCTGAGGACCAGTGGAACAGATTAGAAGATGCGGAAACAACTCCAGACACACTCAGCCATCTCATCTTCAATAAAGGAGCCAAACACCCTCACTGGAGGAAAGATAGCCTCTTTAATAAATGGTGCTGGAACTATTGAGTTTCAACTTGCCAGAGATTAAAACTAGACCTGTATCTCTCACCATGTACTAAACTAAAATCAAAATGGATTAAAGATCTAAATATTAGAACAGGGGCTGGGGATTTAGCTCAGTGGTTTCACCACCTGCCTCACAAGCACAAGGTCCAGAGTTCCATCCCCAGTTCCAAAATAAATAAATAAATAAATAAATAAATAAATAAATATTAGAACAGAAACACGAAACTGGCTAGAAGAGAAATTAGATGGAACTCTCAAAGACATTGGTGTAGGAAAAGATTTCATGAACAAAACCTCAGTTGCACATGAACTAGCATAAAGAATCAACAAGTGGGATGTCTTCTTATTGAAAAGCTTCTGCATAGCAAGAGAAACCACCAACAGAGTGAAGAGACAACCCACTGTGGGAAAAAAATTTTACAAGCTGTTCCTCAGACGAAGGTCTACTATCTAGCATATATAAAGAACTTTTAAAAATCAGATCTCCCAAATTTAAAAACCCAATCCAAAGATGGGCATCTGAAATGAACAGACATTTCTCATACAGATAATTGGAAATAGCAATAAACATATGAAAAAATGTTCAACACCACTGGTCATTTGAGAGATGCAGATGAAAAAATGCTGAGATTCTACCTTACCCCAGAAAGAATGGCTGCTATCATAAAATCAACCAATAAAAAATGCTGGTGGAGGTGTGGGGAAAAAGGAACCCTGCTCCACTGCTGGTGGGAGTGTAGACTGGTGCAACCAGTGTGCAAATCTGTATGGAGATACCTCAAAGAATTAGGCTTAGAGGTCCCATTTGACCCAGCTATTCCCCTGCTGGGGATCTTCCCCCAAAGAATTAAAAGAATCATACCACAGCAATATATATGCACCCATGTTCATAGTGGCACAGTTTGTAATAGCTAAAACTTGAAAACAGCCCAATTGGCCATCAACTGGAGACTGGATAAAGAAAATGTGGTTTTTAATAAAATGGAGTACTACTCAGCCATAAAGAATGAGAAATTAGAGACATTTATAGCTAAATAGATGCACATTGGGGTAATACTCAAGCAAAATAAATAGGACAGACGTGTAAATACTGAATAGTTTCTCTGGTGTGAGAAACTGAATGTGTAAATAATGATCAAAAGACATAATAGATAATGTGAAACAAGAAGAAAATATCTGAAGGGGAAGTGGGACGGGTTGGGAAAAGAAAGAAGGGAGTGGAATTAATATGAGAAAATGAAAAAACAGAAACAAATCTTTGTAAATAGGGAGTAATGGAGGGGTTGAAAGGAGGGCAGGGGAATGGGGAAAAAATAAGAACCAAGATATATTATGTAAACGTACAAATTTCCAAAGATGAATGTCATCACATTGTATACCTAAAATGTACAAAAAATTAATAAAAATTTTTTTAAACAGATAGAAGAAGAGGTCCATTGGTGATGGGTCATAGGCATGTGGTCAGAATGGTGCCTCATTTACCATTTGTCATTATTTCTTGTGCGTATCTCTCTCTGAGATCTTATGAGAGAAAAATAACTGTAGGCAGAGAAATCAAAATCACTAGATTCCTTAGTCATCTCCCAAACAATATCACAGAATCCTCACTCAGATTGCTAATAATATCTAAGGTTCAAGGCCCAGTTAAAAATCCTCTTTCACAGCAATTAATAGCATAATCTTTGCAATGAAAATGCCCTGTGTATGAATCTCAACTCCACTGCAATATCGTATGAATTTATCCAAGTTATGTAACTTCTCTGAGATCTGTGAAAATGAAGGGGTTAGTAGTGGTAAATCCATCTATAGAACTTAGCACTATTCCTGGCAGAAGGTAACCATTCAATAAACATTCATCATGGCTTTCAGGCCTGTATTCTATGATCTCCCCCTTTCCTCACCTATAAATACGCTTCTGAAATTTGTTATACCACCTAGCCCATACAAGCATGATTTTATAGAATGCTTAGTTTACTACTGTTTGTAACTTTCTGATTTTTCACCTATTCATCTTGGCTATAACAAGACATTGGAATCTCCTTGTGGGCTGAGCTCCTCCTTCTCTGTGATCCCCCTTGGTCACCAACATGGCACCAATGGACATCTGTATCATTATTGGCCACAATATTACTCAGCACTATAACTCAAGGTCATACTCGAATCAGATCGTCAATGAAATTTTTGAATAGAAGTCACTTGGACAACACATGGACAGCAG
This sequence comes from Heterocephalus glaber, assembly GCF_053883595.1. Classification (NCBI taxonomy): domain Eukaryota; kingdom Metazoa; phylum Chordata; class Mammalia; order Rodentia; family Bathyergidae; genus Heterocephalus; species Heterocephalus glaber. The sequence continues at coordinate 10,416,230 of NW_028258364.1, read as the reverse complement.
CCTTCACTGTAATTCAAACTTCCTGGCTTGTAAGAATACTTACTGCAGCATAACTCAGCAGAGAATGTATGTGCTAATCCAATAATTACCTACTTGATATATAGTGAGTGAAGGTAAACAAGAAGAAAAAAATGTATTTTTCCTGACCATTATTTGAAGCATGACCATATCACTGTAGCTTATGGAGGAAAAGAACCAATTTAAGATTCTAAGATACAAACCCCAAAATAACTTGAGTCATATTGAGGAAATGAGTCAACTGTACTTCAAGGCAGAGTTGGACCACAAATAGCAAATAACAAATAGCTTTTGATTCATTATATTGTGATTACTGGAGGAAGCAGTACAGAAAACTAACATACCCACACACCATCAGTAAAGTTATGTCTTAAAATATAAAATTTTATTTCACATATATTGGGATTCCATAAAATATGATTTAAGTTGAGCAAAGTGTTTTAGAAAATCTTTCAAGTTGAGGTCAACCTATAAACATATGCATACCCTCATTTTTGGGGACCCAAAGGTATGCAGGGTTTAATTATGTCTCATTTCTGTTTTTCTCTCACTTGACTATCCTTCCAAACTGGAAAGTTGCACCATTTTTTAAAAAGATTATTCTTTGCAACACCGTGTGCTTTATCCCTTTTATGAAAGAGAACAGGTGAAGTTATAGTTTATTCACTTTACCATCATCACATTGCAATTAGGGGGTATAAAAATGAATTCTCTGGTTTTGAAGAACAAGGTGTTATTATATTTAATGTTGTTATTCGGACAATTTGTTTTCCTCTTCAGTCCTTAATCAAACTTTAATCAAGCCAAGAGCCTAAAGCAGAGTTTTCCAAAGAAAAATGGTCAAATGCACAGCTACAATCCCTCTTACCAGGTGAGAAACTCCTCTCTCATTCAACAGATTGTGACCACTGATAGTTCATCAGGTCTCAACTTTCTTAGTGTGGCACGGCAGCAGAGAAAGCTGATGCAATTTTAGCCTGTGCACACAAACACATCTGTCACAGAGAAGGAGAGGAGCATCCCAATGTTGCCCTTAGGAGAAATCATCCTTCTTGAAATACAGTGTGCTCTTCAGCCCCTTACAAATCAGCAAAGTTTTAATCAAAGAACACAAAACTCAGAGGGGACTCACAAATGTGGATGGAGCAAGAGAAAAAGTTTTAAAAGACTGTGGCAAACATTCTGTGGCCTCACATTGGCTAAGAAGGATGGGGAAGACATTTACATCCATAGGAGAAGAGTAAACAGGAAAGACAGAGAGGGATTGTTCTGGGTCTCAAAAGCTGAATAACAGCAGTAATGAGATGAAATTGAGCAAAGGAAAATGTAGGCTGCACATCAAGGAAGAGTTTGCAAACAGCAAAGCCTTTTAGACTGCCAAATGGCCCCTCAAGGGATGGGGCTGGGGCTCCACTGCTTGGGTCATTTAGAACCAGAATGGAGAAAAGTGTTCAAGGAAACACGGTGGGGGACAAGTCTGCCCTGGTGGGGGAGAGTCGAGATCACCTACCAGCTCTTGTTTCGTTTCTAATTTTTGTGATATATAACTTCATAACATCATATCATTACACTGCCTCTGAACAGCTCCTTGGGCTGCAGGTATAATGAAAGTGGATTACTTAGCATGCAATGTACTCCCGGGGAAGCATGCGGCAGCCCAACCTGTAAACTGCCGCTCATTAAGCAGCAGCTACTCAGATGTTTCTGTGCATCCCGGGCCTCATTCAAATTAGAGTTGGAGGGATTTTCCTGACAGGCCAGATGAAAGCTTTAAATTCACAGTATTTCACAGCTTATATTTTCCAAAAGCTATTAATTCTGCATGTTTTTTAAACTTTCATTTTGTCTCAACAAATACAGAAGAGGAAAACATAGTAGAAAATAATTGGAAAATGGCAAAGGACAAAAAGCAGACTGCCTTCAGCCTGGAATAGGATGTAGCAGTCGCTGACAGTATGAAGCCAGTCACATGGTAGAAGAACCCCTTTCCATTGGAATAAAACTCTAGTCCGTCATTGCCCTTAAAGACCACAATATAAATAGATAGGTGTGGGTCTCCAGGGGCCCCACATAAAACTAGTGAGTGGGGACAAAATAAGCCGTTCCCGGCTTTTTCATTGTAGTTTCTTACTTTCAGATTATCTCCGGATTCTCAGGTCCAAGCCATCAAGAAAATAGGAAGTTTATTAGGGAACTGTATATCAAGAATCTATTCGCAGAGGAACTCTGCGGGGGCCCGTGACTGTCCCAGCCAAAAGGCAAGGTCTCCCCGAGGACTTGGACAGCGTGGGGCGCGGAGGACTAAGACAGACGCGGGCCTCGGTGCCTGTCTCCTCCGGGCCCAGTGTCAGCTGGGCCAGGAGAATCCAACGCGAGCGGCTTGAAGTCCTCTGGTCCACCCGGAACTCTTAACGGGCCATGGCATACGTCTCCTAAAAGCCAAAATATCTCAAGAAACTGAACAGAGACGTGAGTCTCTGAACAGGAACAGTTTGTTTTGCTGAACAGTAGACATCATCCTTAAATGAAAAGGAAGAGGGACTCCAGAACTCATTGGAGGTAAGGGTATAAACGCATGTTGGCAGGTTTCAAAGTCAGAGATCACCGAAAAATTAAATGGACATAAAGCAGAAAATGAGAACCAGCATGATATTTTTCTTAGCCAGATAAGAACTGATGAAGAGAATTTGTTGGCACAGAGTCTAGAACTTAATGAAACTGCAAAACTGGGTTTGACTAAGCCTGGTTGCTTTCTGCAACAAGATCTCAAACTGGGTATCACAACAGGTACAACACCAGAGGAAACATCATTTATACCCATCAGCACTGGTGTGACCTGAACCACAAGAACAGCTCCTTGATCAGTTGAAAAAGGAAAGATCTGAGCTGTTAATGATGTCGAGCTGTTCAGAAAACAACAAAGCAGAGAACAGTCAGGTCACAAATGAAGAAAAGACAGTTCTGGAGCAGTATATTGAAGAACCTCTAAACCAAAAGCCACCTGCAGATGTCAATGTGGATTGTTCAAGTGGTGAGGCTCCATCTTTCCAGGTACTGAAGATATCATTTCAGATATTCCTTCCACATCTACCCTAAGTCAGTTGTTCACTGTTCTGTAGAATGGCATTACTTTCGTTATAGAAAAACAAAATTTTCAATCATTCTTTTAGAATAGCTTGTTAACTTATGATTTAAATCATTTAGTCTGATATCGACATGAGATTTTCTATAGGATGGATGAAAGCAAATTTTTACTTTAAAAAAAGAATCTATGGGTTAATGGTTATATTTTTCCAAATTAGCTTATGCAAATCAGTTTCAGTGCTGTAAAGTTACACCTTAAATATGATTACCACTGCATGCAATCAAACACCAGTTTTGAGTGTTTATTTTGTGACTATCTTTTTCATCCAGCTTGTACCACCACTTGGATCAGGAGAACAGTTATTTAGTTTGTTAATAATTCTCCCTCCTTCCCTCAGAGAGTGTTCTACACCTTGGAAAACACTAAATCAATTTACCATTTTCCTGCAGCCTTAATCTGTGTTCTGCAATTTCTCAAGCCCCGATATTAACCACCTCTAGCTCCAAATTCAATTCAATTACCCTGTATTATTGATCTCTTATTTTTACTTTGTGAAATTTCATCTGTGCCATCTCATTAATTCCTCTGCCACTCAGCATATACTTAAGTAAGCAAATAATATGCTAAGCACTATGTTACCCTCCAGATCTACAAAGTAACTACTACTGTCTGGACCTCAAGACCTTAAAAAGTGGGATTTTTCTTATGATTTAAGAGTTCTTTAAATTGGGAGAAAATGTAATTTATATTATTATTATTATTATTATTATTTTACCAGTTTCCCAAAAGATCCAGTTCCCTAAAAAAGCATTATTTTATTTCTTTACCACTCAACCTCTCATTTGGCAGGGGGCTTGATAATCAGGTTGCAGAAATATGCAAGGCTTCTCTGTTTAGATCATGGGTGAACATTTCTATTGACAGGGGTTGTCAATTGCTGGTTTTTCAAAAGTACTTCACATTTTTAATCTTCTGTCCCTGTCCTCACAGACTGAAATAGCCTTGCTTGGGTCAAGGCTGCATTTACCATAAAAACTTCCAGGAAAACCATTCCTCATCCTCACTCAGGATTAAATTGTGAATATCTTCCAGAAACCCATTTTTCTTACTCTGTTTTGCTCAATACTATTCATACTCCAGACCATAAACTGGAGGGCAAAGGGTGCAATTTATCAGTCTTTCAATCTTTCAAGGCCTATGTATTAGGAGCTCGACTTATGATTGTCAAGTGAATACAAAATGCCTTGTTATCTGCAAACTAGATCATAATATATTCACCAAGGTGCATGCACACATACACACATATTCATGCATATCTCCATTCACCTTTAATTTCCCTATTTCTTTATCCATCCTTTTCAAATACCAGAAGCCTAATGAAGTTCTGCTTGTCCTTAGTATTTGAGATGAAGGGATTGTGGTGAAAGCCAGAGCTATGTCTAAGAGCTGAGCCCCTATCCCCTATGGGGACTACATTGCACACATTATTTAATTAAAAAATCACCAAGGCTCTAATATAGAGGTTTATTGCCATATAAATGAGTTTTGTTCTTTGAATTTCATGTTGAAAATACACCACAAGAAAAAAGTACATCACTACATTAGAAAAAAACAAAAACTTACGTCTACTATTATAAAATTTCTAAGCGAACTTTGCCAAGTGTCTTACAAGATATTTGCTCTTATAGCTGCTCAAACCTGGTTATAATTACATTTCACAGTAAGTAGAAGCCTTGAAGCCATCAACGCATCTCCATCCATTGGTGATTACTCTCAATTACTTCCTCCATCAAGAGTGGGAGACAAGCGACCAAAATGATTTCCAGATACTTAGAGAAAGCCACAGGACTGTATAAGCACTAGATCTTAGAGATAATTATGGTACTAATAATAAATAATTGGACTTGGTCTTTTTTAAAGTTTAAAAAGCATTTTGAGAGTTTATCAATTGTATTTATAGTCAGATCATTCCCTTTACTTTCATTTTTCTCTACAAAGTTCCAAATAAATGGCCAAGCAACTTGCTCTGGAATATCTGCAGGGTCTAAGAATTCACTGAATTACCCAGCCATTCACTTTTTAGTTTAGAGAGCTCTAGCTGTCAAAATGTTCTTCTACATAAGGAACCTAATTAAAATCCCCACAACTTCGACTCCTTGTTCCTATTTCTGACCACTGAGTCTCACAAAACATGTACAAATTCTAGTATTTTTGGCATCCTTTTATCATGTTACTATCTTTTTATCATGCTATCATCTTCTTGCCACCATATTTGAAAACTATAATTCTTTCCTATAGTTACTGATTATAACAATGATAAACATTTATTGAACACTTGCTGCATAACAGGCTCTGATCAAATACTTCATTTATATTACTCATGTTGTCTTATTTGAATCCTTACAACAACCCTCTGAGTTATGGATTGTTTTGATCCTCAGAAGGAAACAAGGGCATATGGAGTCATCTGCTAGCCCAGAGCCAGTGTGTGGTTCCAAGCTTCAGACTCCAGCCTCTATGATTAGTGGGTAGGCTATGATGTTTCTTTAGTACCCTGTTCACTTTCCTCAGTTTGAGAATTGCAGATTCCACTCTATACCCCTTAAATGCAGACTCAAGAGCAGAGCCTGGGGTTTCAAAAACAACATTTTTATCAGGACCTGTCCAGGGAATTTTGATGCAGGGAACATTACAGGGAGAGAATTTTATTTTCTTTCCATGTACCGTGGAGTCAAGACTTCCAAAAAACAGATGGAGGTTACCTATATTATCAGCATGTACAGGACAATAGAGGCCAAATTCACTCATTATTTTCACCAAATCCACTGATTCAGATTCCACACAAGCACACATGGACCTCATGCAGACATTACTGAAAATAAGTTCACCTGATATAGGTGCAATAGGCTACACTGAAGATACAAAAGAGGCATTTAGAAAATCATTTAGAAAATCGAACAGGCTATCTTTTGACTGCTCTCAAAATATCATTATGTACACACATCTTTTCACATTCCATACAATATTTTTATATAAATAAAATCTGCCAACTTCCAGTCATTGCAACAAACATATTTAGTGCACCTGCTAAGTCACAGACACTATGTTAAAGGGATGCAGGGGGAGGAGGAGGAGGAGGAGGAGGAGGAGGAGAACTACAAAGGTGAATAAAACATGGCTCTTGCCCTTGAAGGACTCCTGTTCATGGGCCAATCTCTCATTACAGGCAGCCAGAAAGATGATGGTCCAGATGACCAGAACCTCTAAACCCAGATCTGGATGTCACAACTCTTCATGGCCGAGGAGTTGTGCCCATTCACACACACTATTCCCGCCCTACCACTCTCTGCTTCCAGAACTCTTCAAAAGCAGACTCTCTTCTGGCTCTTTTTCCTGTTTCAAATCTTTAGTCAGCCCTCAGACAAGGCATCTCTTGCCCTTCTCTATATCTCTACTCATGCATGACCTGGATTCACCCATGAATTCCACCACTGATCTCTGGTCATTCCTGCATTTCCCAACCCAGTAAAATTCTATCCATGTCATCAGGAATTCTTTCTAATCAGTCTTAGAGTCAAAAAGTGAGCATTGTACTTTTCATAATCTACCAAGATGTATGTGTAGATGTGTTAACAATTAATCATAAGGCAGAATGCATTAAGTATTTTAGGGGAAGAAAATAGAAACAGAAATACCATGGAAACTTATTGGAAGGAAGGATTATTTCTACCTAGGATGACAGACAGCTTCATGGAAATGTGGTGCTTGTAACCAAGATTAAAAGGGAAGGAAGTGTCTATCAAGAGTTAGTTAAGGCTCCAGCTTGCTCCCCCAGCTTTCCACCAGCCACCAGGACAGGCCTTCCACCAGATGCCGGGACAGGGTGAGGAGGACCCCCCTGGGCAGGCCCACCAGCTGATGGCTTGGCTGCCAGGGCCGCTCCAACAATACCTCCCCACCCCACCCCCAGTCTCTGGCTTTTTGGATGTGCAGCTACTTGGTTACACGCTGCAGAGGAACAGCGGGACAAAAGCTATTGTCGTGAGCTCCAGAAGTGAACAACAGAGAGAGCGCCTGTCTCAGGCTCTCTGATGAAAACAAGCCCACTGGAAAAGTGAAGGGAATCTCTGCAATAAAGGCACACTAGACCACCATGTTTGGTAAGTTGGAGGGATTATCAGCTCCCATCAGAAACTGGACTTTCTTCAAGGGAAAAGCAGCTGAAACCTGCAGTAGAAACTTGCAGAGTGCAACCCTGAAGGAGGACAGGGAGCTCATCTTGGTACTCACAACCAGAAATCTGCCTGAATCTCATGGGTCTGGCACTAGCTTACTGAGACTCATTGACTTATAACTGTACACTGCTGCCCACATTGTCTATTGTGACAGCAGAGACACACCTTGAAGGAGGCCCTTTATTTTTTAAAGGTGATAGATTAATAACTACCACAAATTATCATTCTTTAAGAGGTATTTGATGCTATGGTGTTGCTGATTGTATGACTTGGGCTAAGATGTCATGATTGATCTAAAGTTTTCCTTTCTGGTATAATGAAAATGAGATGGCCTCTGAGTCATTAGAGACTCAAAACCTAAAGACCAGCTATATCTGGAAGACACCTCTGAGAAGCAATCATTCCATAAGGGTTTTAAATAGACCAACAAAGATACTTACAATAAACAACATCATAATATCAACCCAGGAACTAAACCAGGGACAGTACAAAAACAAAAATGAGAAGGCATTTAAGCAAGTCACAAACCCAGACTTCCACCACACAAAAGGCAATTTCTGGGGGAAATAAGGTAGAAAATTCTGATAATCAACCACCTTGACATCCTGAACTGAGAGCACAAGAAGTAACAAAACAGATGAATGAGGCTGTAGAAAAATTCAAAGCAGAAATAATCTCCCAGATAACTACAGAGATGGTGAGCAGAGTGAAAGACATGATTAGAGGCTCTAGAGCAGAAACTGATAAAAAAAAAATAGATGAGCTCAGAAACATGCTGGAAGCCAGGAACACCCAGCATAAGAAAGAAATGGAAACCATCATCACCCAACATAAGAAAGAAATGGAATCCATGAAAGAGATTCAAACAGATATTCAGGAGATTAAAAACTCCATTGAAAGCATGCAGAGCAAATTAAGAGAATCTGAAGATAGAATATCAGATATAGAAGACAGGATTGCAGTGAAGGACCATGAAAACAGAGATTTCTTAAAAATAGTAAGGGACCATGAGAAATCAATTCAAAAGCTGCTAGATGGTGCAAAGAAGAATAACATAAGACTGATAGGAATCCATGAAAAAACAGGAGAAAGTACAAATGACGTAAAAAAACTGTTCACAGAAGTAATAGTAGAAAACTTCCCAGACAGAGGAGGAGAACTGGACATAGAGATAAGCAAGGCATATAGAACTCCACCCAGCCATGATCAAAAACAAATCTACACCTAGACATATAATAGTCAAGATCCCAGAAACCCAACAGAAGAACAAAATCCTACAGGCAGTTAGAGAAAAGAAACAAATCACCTATAAAGGAAAGCCCATCAGAATCACGGCAGACTCCACAACACAAACCCTCAAATCGAGGAGAGTCTGGAGTGAAGTATTTCAAGCCCTAAAAGAAAATAACTTTCAACCTAGACTGTTGTATCCTGCAAAATTATCTTTCAAAATTGATGGGGAAATTAGATACTTCCATGACAAAGAACACCTGAGAAATTTCATGAACACCAAACCAGCACTCCAAACTCGAAGCAATACCCTAGAAAAAGGCAATGAAGGTCACAACTCCATGAGGCTCAACAGAGGGAAGCCATCAGACAAGGTAAGAAACAAAAAGGAAAGGGGGAAAAAGAAATAAGAGCCAACAACAGTAAAACATCAAGACAAGGAGAAGTCAATGTCTATCAATTATAACTATCAATGTTAATGGCCTCAATTCACCAATCAAAAGAAGTAGACTGACAGACTGGATTAAGAAGCAAAATCCAGCAATATGCTGTATACAAGAAACACACCTAACTCAAAAAGAAACTCATAGACTGAAAGTAAAAGGATGGAAAATGGCTCTCCATGTGACAGGATCCCAGAAAAAAGCAGAGGTAGCAATCTTATTTGCAGACAAAATAGATTTCAAACCAAAACTAATTAAGAGAGACAAAGAGGGTCACTACATCGTTGTGAAGGGAACAATCCATGAAGAAGAGATGACAATCCTAAATATATATGCACCAAATATGAATGCCCCCAACTATACAAAACAAATATTAATGGACATGAAAAACCAAATAAGGACTAAGACAGTTGTAGTGGGGGACCTCAATACCCCACTATCACAAATAGACAGATCTTCTAGACAAAAAAAATTAATTAAAAAAAAAATTAACAACGAAAAAAATTAACAATGAAATTCTAGAACTGAACAAAGCTATTGAACAAATGGATTAAATTAACAACAAAATTCCAGAACTGAACCAAGCTATTGAACAAATGGACTTAATAGATATTTACAGAGTGTTCAACCCCACAAAATCAGAATACACATTCTTTTCAGCTGCACATGGGACATTCTCCAAAATAGACCACATGCTAGCTCACAGGACATGTCTAACTCAATGTAAGAGAATTGAAATTACCCCCTGTATATTATCAGACCACAGTGCAATAAAATTGGAGATCAATAACATGAGAAACTGCAAAACTCCCACAAACACCTAGAAATTGAATAACACCCTCCTGAAAAACCAATGAGCCACAGAGGAAGTTAAAGAAGAAATTAGACAGTTTCTACAAGTAAATGATGATGCCAGTACAACATTTAGGAATCTATGGGACAAAATGAAAGCAGTTCTATGCAAGAAATTCATAGCAGTGAAGGCCCATATTAGGAAAACAGAGAGAACTCAGATAAATAATGTAATGCAGAACCTCAAACTCCTAGAAAAAGAAGAGAATAACAAACCCAAAGCCCACATAAGAGAGAACATTATAAAGATCTGAGCAGAAATCAATGCAATGGAGACTAAGAGAACAATACAAAAAATTAATGAATCAAAGAGTTGGTTTTTTGAAAGAATAAATAAAATTGATAAACATTTAGCCAACCTTATCAAAAAAAAAAAAGGAAAGAAAAGACTCAAATCCATGCATTTAAAAATGAAAAAGGGGAAGTCACAACAGAACCAGCAAAAATCCAGAGGATCATCAATACCTACTTCAAGAACCTGGACTCTAATAAAATGGAAAACACAGAAGAAATGGACAGATTCCTAGATACATATGAATTGCCAAAGTTAAATGAAGAAGATATAGAAATTCTAAACACCCCAATTACAATAAGTGAAATTGAAAATGTAATAAAAAAATATACCAACAAAGAAATGCCGAGGTCCTGATGGCTTCATTGCTGAATTCTATAAGACATTTAAAGAAGAACTAATGCCATTACTCTTTAAACTCATCAAGGAAATTAAAAGGGAAGCAAGGCTTCCAAATTCATTCCTGGAAGCAAATGTTACTTTGATTCCAAAACCGGGGAAAGACCCAACCCAAAAAGAGAACTATAGGCCAATCTCCCTAATGAACATAGATGCAAAAATTCTCAACAAGATACTGGCAAACAGAATACAGAGGGTCATCGAGAAGGTCATACACCCTGACCAAGTCAGACTTATCCCAGGGATGCAAGGATGGTTCAACATACATAAATCAATAAATGTAATACACTATACTAACAGACTCAAGGACAAAAACCACGTGGTCATCTCAATAGACGCAAAAAAGGCATTCAACAAAATCCAACACCTATTCATGATAAAAACCCTACAGAAAATTGGAATAGAAGGTCTTTATCTCAACCTGATTAAGGCTATCTATGAAAAACCAACAGCCAGCATCATACTAAATGGTCAAAAACTGAAAACTTTCACACTAAAATCAGGAACAAGACAAGGATGCCCACTATCACCACTCCTGTTCAATATAGTTCTGGAAACATTAGCCACAGCAATTAGAAATGAGAAAGAAATAAAAGGAATAAAGATAGGAAGGGAAGAAGTGAAACTGTCATTATTTGCTGATGATATGGTACTTTATATAGAAGACCCAAAAAACTCTACCAAAAGACTTCTAGACTTAATTCACAGATTCAGTAGAGTAGCTGGATATAAGGTCAACACTCAAAATACAGTAGTCTTCTTATACACAAATAGCAGACTCATTGAGAGAGAAATTAGGGAAACAATTCCTTTCACAATAGCATCCAAAACAATGAAATATCTAGGAATCAATCTAACAAAGGAAGCAAAAGACCTCTACACTGAAAACTACAGCACCCTGAAAAAGGAGATCGAGGAGGATATAAGAAAATGGAAAGACATCCCTTGTTCATGGGTAGGAAGATCCAGTACAGTGAAAATGGCCATACTTCCAAAACTGCTATATAGATTCAATGCAATGCTGATTGAAATTCCAACAATATACTTCACAGAACTAGAGAAAACAATCCAAAAATTCATTTGGAACCAGAAGAGACCTAGAATAGCAAAAGCAATTCTGGGCAACAGAGACATAGCTGGGGGTATCACAATTCCCAACTTGAAGCTATACTACAAAGCTACTGTGATAAAAACAGCATGGTACTGGCAAAGAAACAGACCTGAGGATCAGTGGAATAGATTAGAAGATGCAGAAACAACTTCAGACATACTCAGCCACCTCATCTTTGACAAAGGAGCCAACCACCCTCATTGGAGGAAAGATAACCTATTTAATAAATGGTGTCGGAAAAACTGGATTTCAACCTGTCAGAGACTAAAAATAGACCTATATCTATCACCACACACTAAACTAAGATCGAAGTGGATTAAAGATCTAAATATTAAGACAGAAACACTAAACTTGCTGGAAGATAAGTTAGGTAGAACTCTTGAAGATATTGGCATAGGAAAAGACTTTATGAATAAAACCTCAGTAGCACAGGAACTAGAAGAAAGAATCAACAACTGGGATTTCATCTTATTGAAAAGCTTTTGTACTCCAAGAGAAACCACCAACAGAGCTAATAGACAACCTACAATGTGGGAAAAAGTTTTTAGCAGCTGTACCTCAGAAAAAGGTCTAGTATAGAGAATATATAAAGAATTGAAAAAAATCAGACCCCTCAAATTCAAAGACCCAATTAAAAATGGTCATCTGAAATGAACAGACATTTCTCAAACAAAGAAGTAAAAGCAGCAAATAAACATATGAAAGAATGTTCAACATCACTGGTCATTGGAGAGATACAGATGAAAACAACACTGAGATTCCACCTCACCCCAGAAAGAATGGCTGCTATCAAGAACTCAACCAATAACAAACACTGGCGGGGTTGTGGAGAGAAAGGAACACTTCTCCATTGTTGGTGGGTGTGTAGACTGGTGCAACCACCATGGAAATCAGTATGGAGATACCTCAAAGAACTAGGGCTGGAGGTTCCATTTGATCCAGCTATTTCCCTGCTGGATATTTTCCCAAAAGAAATAAAATAATCATACCACAGAGATATACGTGCACCCATGTTTATAGCAGCACAGTTTGTAACAGCTAAAGCTTGGAAACAGCCCAAGTGCCCATCAACTGGAAACTGCAAAAAGAAGATGTGGTTTTTTTCATAAAATGGAGTACTACTCAGCCATAAAGAATGAGAAACTAGTCATTTATAGCTAAATGGATGCATATTGAGGCCATACTTTTAAGTGAAATAAATAAGACACACATGTGTAAATACCAAATAGTTTCTCTAGTGTGGGAAACTGAGAGTGTAAATAAGGACTAAAAGGATTAATAACTAATAATTGATACTTTGAAATAGGAAAAGGTCCAAAGGGGTTGGGGTGGTGAGAGGGGTAGGGGAAAGGAAAGAATGGAAAGGAAAAATTATGAGAAAAGAAAAAAAAATGGAAACAAAGTATGTAAATAGGGAAGGGTTTAGGGGTGAAGGGCGCACAGGTAACGGGGAAAAAATGAGAACCAAGATACATCATGTACAGGTGCAAGCACCCAAAGATAAATGTAAATGTATTGTATACTTAAAATGTACCAAGAAAAGAATTTAAGAAAAAAGAGAGTTAGTTAAGATAAAGGGAAGTGACTCAACGAAGTATAGTAGAAAGAAGTTTAAAAGGACACTACCAAGTTAAGGAAATTTAGATTAAGGTCAGAGGGAGGTGTTTGGCAAATGCTCAAAAGCTTGTGTGGCTTTTTTTATGGTAAAGAAGTTAGACTTCATGGCATGAGTCACTAAAGATCTGTCAGTAAAGATATGATAAAACCATATGATGCAATCAGCTACACTTTAGTACTTTGGCTGCAGTCTGAAAAATCAATGGGAATTGGAGGAGGTGACTAAGAAACTATTAGAAGGACATATTTATTGTCCTCAGAAGGAGAGCTGGATATTCTCAGGTGCCCTCAGGGCCACTCAGCCTGTCCTCTCTTTGCTCTCTTCCTAGAGAGAACATCAGACTCCAGCCACTTAAGTCTTTCATTGAAGACCATGGACTCTTCAGGGAGTTTTCAGACATTCAGCCTAGGACTGGTGCTATATCCCTGATCCCGTCTGTTGTGCAGCTTTCAGCTTCTTGGACTGAGCATGCACTGGATCCTCTGGCTCTCCAGTCTGTACACAGGCATGATGGACTAGCCAGCATCTAATTGTATAATCCTATCTAATAAGTCCTTTTCATAATTATGTTATATATTATAATATATATAATTACATATAATACACATGCACATATATATGTGTGTATATATGTGTGTGTGTGTGTTCTGTTCTTTTAGAAAACCCTAATACACTACCAATCATTGTAGATCAGACTAACATACCTTAAATGTACTCTGAACACTTAATATTAGACTACGGTTGGGAAGATTATGCCATACAAAGTCTATTTTACAACAACCTGTTGACTATCTCGTAATGTATTGAATACTGTTATGAATGTGAAAAGCAGAACGGTTGCTTGGTTACAGGAGACACAGATGGGCATTTTGTAGACATGATAGGATGCAACATCACCAAACACAATTTCCAAAGAGTCCTGCCAGTGCAAAAGGCTACAGAATGTTGGTTGTTTATCCTTAAGATCTGTGGCTGACTAAGGACTGAAGCTCACTGCCAGTGCCCAGAACCATGACAGTATTCAACTATAATTTGTTAGCCCAGGAAAACAACAAATTTCAAAGTATGTTTTCCAATAAATGCATATTAATTTTGCACCATTGTAAACTTGAAAAATGGTGTCAAATCATCATGAGTCAAGTATCTTTTGTATGAGTCTCTTCAGTTTCCTCTCTGCAAGGTTAATGTGGACTGGTGACATCCTATCACCATGGCTTTGGCAGCTGGCCCCACTCTGTGCCCACTGCCTACTGCCCCCTCTCTAAGGTTCAGAAGCTGCTCTCCCCTCTTTTCCTGAGGCTTATGGTAAGATTACCACATCATCCCTGAGAATTTCCCTATACCTTGCATATAACTTAGCAAATAATCTCTTTATCAATTTTTCTTCAACTTAGCCAATTTCAGTGTTTCAGGTAATTGAGAAACCAAGTGTCCTTGAGCCACAGAGATGACCAAAAGCATGGAAAGACATGGGCAATGCTCCTGAGGTTACAAACCTCCTACATTCTTCCCAGGTGAGGAGTTAGGAGCTGTGGTAATGCAGCCATCATAGTTTAATTCAACCATTTCAGATTGCTGATGCAATTGTACAGCATTTCTGACATTCAACCCATGTCTGGTAGGAAAGGGCTGTGAGTTGTGAGAATCATGATCAAGCAATTTGCTTTAGAGGTAAGAGGGTACACAGGGATTTGAAGTCTGACTGGCATGGTTTGCAGATACAGCACCTCAAGGCTAGGTAACTGTGATCACAAAAACGAGGCTTCCTCTAACACAGGAGACAAGACGTGTGACTGTATATATAAATGTATGCAAAGGCTGAGTCGGAGAGGAAGGCACAGAGAAAAGACAGTGTGAGATGCTGAAGCTGCAGTTCTTTGAGCAGAATTGGGGAAGAAAATGTTTGCAGTCTTCTATGTGGGTCTATACAGCAGTCTATTCAAACAGATCAGATAATACCTAAAGGGCAGGTGGCTTATTTGTTCTAAATGCAGCAAGAGGTAATGGCATGCTTAAGTCATTTCTGCAGCAGCCTGTAATTTCACAGGTACTCAAACATTTCCTTTGACAGCTGTGCTGTGCGTTCATTATGTTGTCAATGTGAGCTCCATAAAGGAGAGAGTGCCTGGTAGCAGAAGAGCTGGGTAGAGCAAGTGCTCGATGTTTTTTATCTCTCCAATTGGTTTAAAGCAATCAAGTAAGGCAAGAATCCTCTATCCTGAAAATATTTAAATTGGCCATTTCACACGCTATTCCATCTTTTATAGAAAGATAAAGTTAATCTTCCATGATTTACTTGAAGTTAGCGATTACAAGTTATCTACTTTTTGACTAGCCTTATCACATTCCCTGGGAATATATTTAAATAGATTGCAAGAGGAAATTGAATGGCCGGAGGGGTGGGGGAGGCAATGTAAGGGGAAAAAAACCTCATGTAAGTCATGGAAATGGAATTCAAAAAAATTGAAAACTAACTTTCAGAATTTAATTACAAAAAGAAAAAAGAAAAAGGGAAGAAGGGGTTTTTTTTCCTTAAATCCAGAATGATGATTTGGCAAATAACATACAAAGAAAAACAAGGGATGGAGAATTATTCTTATCCCTTGTAAGCTTTTGACTCTGATTAAAGCAGCCCAAGGAGCTCTGATACTGACAAACGCCAGTGTCCTCTTTGACTCCACAAATCCCTTCTTTCCAAATCAGCATTGCTCTGAAAATTGAGCCCAAGAAGACCCCACAGAACAAAGCAAAGCCTCTTTATAGTCCTCTTCCCAGCTCAGCTGTGAGTGCTTCCAGCTGAGGACAGAAGTTGAAAGCAGCAACAAACTAAGGTAGGTCCCATCTGTATGACACCAACCAATTAGGAAGGAGCCAGAAATTTCTTTCTAATGTGGATCAGCTTAATGACCAACTCCCCAAAAAGCGCACTTGACTTCAACTTCCTATCAAACAGATGCCAGTACCGCAAGTTAAATTCCTTTTATTTCTCTTTTTTTTCAGCTTGAGTAGCTTGTTAAAATAATTCATTCGATTGACCTAATTTTTGTTCATCTCTACTCAACTGTATGCTGTATGATTGGCTCATAACTCCGACTGATTGAAAGGTATCCATAGCAGCTGGTTACCTGTTTGAAGCTGACAGCTCTTTTTTGAGGTTTCTTTTTGTTTTGCCAGGCTTTGTTTTGATAACAAAGCTATCTCATGGTCCTTCATATTTTAAACATTTTAAAAATGGACTTAGAGTATGTCCCAGCAGCCAAAAGGCTTAGAAGAGCTAGTAGTTGACTAATTCCATGTTTTCCTTGTTTTATTAATGATAATGAACATCTTAATAAGTGATAATTTAAAAAGTGTGGTATCTGACATTCATCTAGTCTAGTGCAAACTACTCAGGAGATTTCTGATGGGAAAGAAAAAGAGTACATTAAATTAAACTAATTGATGGAGAGAGGATTTGAATGTTTGACAACATTTTTTAAAGAAAGCCCACTCACAAATATGTACTGTGTACATTTTATGTGCAAGGCACTGTGATAGGGTGTGGCCTTTTACACCAAATATATGTTAACTGAGGGATCAAGATATGTATTCCTGTCCCCTAAAATTTCTTTAATACAATTAAGTAACAATTAGCTCTATATTCTTTGAGGTTGGGGGTATGGTAGAATGTGAGGTATGGTATAAAAAACTAGACATCTGGATGATAGATATAAGCTAACATTTATTAAGTATTTAATAAGTGCTAAACATTCTTGTAAGCACATGCTATCATTTACACTGTCATATAAGTGAGAAAACTATAGAAAGGTTCAAAAACTTGCTAAAGGTCATGTAGCTAGTACGTAGAGTTTGCATTTGTTAAAGCCTGAATATTTTAGCTCTTTCATAGGTAACAACATGTAGGAAGTCAAAGAGGGAGAAACTTCCCTAAAGAAAATTGCATTGTGTCTAAACCTAAGACATTAGGAAATACCTGGCAAAGGTTTCCAATTGATCAGAATTAATCCACCATCCTAATAGTATTCTATCTAAGAGGAACAGCAGAAGGATAAAAGAATGAAGGGCTGATCTAAGGATACAGAGATTTGTCTTCAGTCAGAAGGCAGTTTAGAGGGTTGAAGGCTTTGACTCTTCACTGTAGTTTACTTCTACAATCTTTGAATTAGCTTGATTGTATGGGAGTATATAATAAAAAAATACGCAGATGCAATGTCAATAAACACAAGCTGTATTCCTTTGCATTTTTTATTAAACACCTTTTTTGAGAGCCTAATTTGTGCTCAGTATTCTGTTATTTATTTTTGATGCAGCTGTGAACAAAGTAGACAGAGACCCTTGGGTATGGAACCTGTAGATAAGGAAGGAGTCATTAAGCATTTAACTAAGTAATAAATGCAATAGAAGCTATGAAGAAATACAGTGTACTTGAAGGTCGATAAAAGGGTGGTCTCAGGGAGTCAGGGAAGGCCCAGGATGAGGAAAGGGAAGATGATCACTGAGGGCTGAATATATATATGTATGTATTCATGTTGAGTATGTCTTATCCTAAAATCACAAGAAAGGTATAGAAATTTTTCAGGGAAGAATTACAGTAACACTTTAAATCTTTAAAAGATGACTCAAGGAGTCTGGAGAGAAAAATAAAGATGCTCTTATCGGACTCTTCTGTGATTGATAGTATGGATTCATATAATGACAATGGAAATGAAAAGCTGTGGTCATATTCCAGAGATAATTATAAGAAGGAATTGACAATACTTGGAGATTGGCTATGTAAGGAGGTATAGGGAAAGGAATGGATACACAATGTACACACCAAGAATGGCACATAGTGGCAGTATTAGTAAGTTAAAGGACCCTGGAGGAGGACCATGTAAGAGAAAAAGATTGCTTGCTATTTTGGACTTGTATTTGAGGTCCCAAGAAAATAGAAAAGTTAATATAAGAATAAGTTTATAAATATAAAGGATCTGCAGTTCAAAGAAAAGAGTAGGTTGGAAACAAAAATTTTAGAGCTTGTATATAATAGCAATTTAAGATATAGAAATAAATGAGATCATCTAAGAGGAATGTGTTATACGAGAAGCCAGAAGAATCTATGCCTTTTCAAAAGTGGCTTGTTCTGAATACCAATATATTTTAATATTTAAAGGAAACAAAAAAGAAGCTAGAAAGGTGGTGAGACATTCAGTATCATGGCAGCCAAGAGAAAAGACTGTTCCTAAGGGAAGGAGCAGAGACCTTCTTCTGGTAATGAGGGCAGCACCATTCACCGTGGGTTTTTCTCTTTTAATTACATCTCATAAAAACCCTCATGAAAGAGGACTTTCAGAACTCCTTCAAAAAGTGGCAAGAACAATGGGATAAGTGTGTTCAAGGCAAGAGGGAGTGTTCTGAGGAAGATTAATGGCAATGTGTCTATTACTGTAATAATTTTTTAAAATTTAAACATTCACTGTATTTTTAGATTACTGCCAGTATATCCAATACAGTGGACAATTAATAAGCAATAAAAAAGAATTGCTGAAACATGGAAGAATGAATCACAACACCATTCTAAATAAAAGGGACCAGACACACATTTATAATACTATATGATTCCATTTATATGAAATTTTTGATGGCAAAAGTTGTGACAGAAAATGGAGTACTGGTTGCCTGGGGTCAGATGGGGGTGATACAAAGTACATGAGAACTTTGAGGTGTGATAGATTTGTCCTTAAGCTTGACTGAAGTAGTGCTATAGTGGCTGTATACATTCACCAAAACTCAAAAAACATTTACACTGAAAATAGCTAGATTGTATTCTATGAGTCTTTTAAATTTTTTTAAGGAGAGGTAATTAATTGTACCAAAAATTGTGAAGAGACAAAAAACAAAGAGAACAGCTAATTTTGTATTGAAAGGAAAGTTAGAAAGGTCATCTGTGTCCTTAATGAGGATAATTTTAGTGTTTTACTAGGAGTAGACACCAAAGGGAAGTGAATTAAATGTGGAGGAAATACAGAAATGGAGACAGCCCCTTAGATGGGTAAGGTCCATCTCTATGAACTGAACAGGTAAGAAATGACATTATCTGTACCCAGAGCTTGTGCCAGTAGATTGTCCAAACTTCATACTTTAAGGGTGTTTTGAAGTGCTTCCAAGTAACCTCATTTAACCTCCATCTTACTGGAAGTGATGTTCAGACCATCCCAGCTGCTCTCATAACCTCTCCTAAGACTTCCCAGGAATATTTTTCCCTGTATGGGGATGACAGAACCAGAGGGGGATCCCAGAATGCCTAATTGTTGGTGAATAAGAGCATGTGTATTTAAGTGTTACACTGAGATCAGTAGAATACCCACCTTGGGTCACCTTGGGTCACTGAGGCATGTGTTGGGTCACTGAGGGGTAGACATTTCTAATAGATCTTAATAAATCCATCCCCCTCAATGAAGTATACATGGCCACTCAATCTAACAATGAAATATGTACTTGTGTAATACTCAACTGTTCATGATACTGATCCTGCAATTAAGCTTCTTCTACCTTACGATATATATGAGAATTTCGGAATGGGGTAGGGTACGGAAGAGGAAAGTGAAACAAAGAACAAAGTTTAAGGACTTGGTCAACATGCAACATTCAAATTTTGCAGGTGAAAAACTCCTACTCCTTTCAGAAGGAAAGAAATCCTTTTAGGAATAGTTTAATGTCTAATTTTAATTAACTTCTTGCAATCCACTTTACCAGTCCAAACTCATAAGGCTTACAGAAAGAGACAGAGACAGAGATAGAGAGACAGAGAGACTTCCAAATATGGGTATTTAGGAAAATCAAGGAAAAGGTACTAAGTTCCATAGGTGGATCAGCTTAAGACCAAAAGAATTACATCAGGGAAATGAAGAGTTGGAGCTCTCAGTAACATATAAGTAACATGATTATAAAAAATATAAACCCCAGTGAATTTGCAGAAATACTGACACATGCCACCCTCCCCCATTTGCCTCTTCCACACTATAAGGGTCAGAACATTTAAGCCAACTTTAAGCCTCAAAGGATGAAGTGATCTGATTAAGAACCTGAATTATAGCTAAACATGGGAGAAGGAGATGAGCTATAATAAGAAGCCCAGTTCATGGGCTAGTGAGGAACAGGATTGTGGGCAGGAAAGGGTTGCTGTCATAGTAGTCAATAGATAGGCATATAGAATGAGCCAGGATTCAATATCAAAATCAAGAAGTCCACCAATAAGAAGAAAATTTGGATTCCAAATAGACAGTTGTAGTGTAGCAATTCAAAAGATAGCATCGGACGTTAAACCAGCTTGGAAATGAGTCCTAGCTTTTATACTTAGTAGCAGTGTTGCTTCTGCTTACTAAGCCAAAAATGGAAATGATACACGCTTATCTCATTGTTATGGCTTAGATCAAAAATATCCCCCAAAGGCCACATGCACTCAGAGGCAGGGCTTCTGGAAGGTGACTGGATCATGGGGTGCTGTACTCATCAGTGGAATCATCATTGGTGAATTCAGCAGGTGGGTGTTCTGTTGAAAGGTGGTGCCTGGCCAAAAGAAGTGAGTCACTGGGGGAGAGTGTCTATCCCTCCCAGGTCGCTTTCTTCTCCCTCTACTTTCTGGCTGCCTTGACATGAGCAGCTCCCCTCTGCTCAGGCCCTTCCACCATGCTATTTCTGTGTGTCAGCCTGCCCAACATGAACTGACACTTCTGAAACTTGAGCCAAAATAAACTCTCATCCTTTAAGTTGCACGTGTTGAATATTTTGTCTAAGCAATGAGAAAAGAGACTAATCTAAAAATATAGGAATAATATACACATGCTTTATTAATTTGTTTGAAGGAGGAAATACTGAATATTAAAACATTTGGAATAGTTCTGGCATGTAGGAACCAATCAAGTGTGTAGTGAACCACCGTTGTCCTTGCTCTTGCTGTTATAAGTTACAAACACAAGGCTAAGGGTTTTGTTTGGAGAAAGGAGAAGTGGCAGCAGAGTGCCTCGGGTGCCTCAGCATCACCAGATGCCTTTTGAAAGACAGATGCCTAGACATCTTCCCCCAGCAGTCTGATGCAGAAGGTCTGAATGGAACAGAGAAGTCTGCATGTTTGTTGGTCTCTAGGTACTTCTGGTGGAGGTGGTCTATTTAAAATACAATATACAATTCTAGAGGGACATTCTTACAGAGATTGGATTTTCTCTGATAGATGAGGAAGAACTTATCACTTAGGGGCCCCCAAAAGTCATCACCTGGGAGATCAGTCCTCATGATCTGGCTGAGAGATTGTCACAATAGCCAGGCCTAGAAAAAGAAAATTAAGTAATAAATTTTGACAAGGCCAGAGCTAAATAGAAGCAAAAAAGGGCATATGTAAATAGTCCAATGTGACTTCCAGAACAAGAAAACCAGAGAAGTAAGTAAGCATGGGTCCAGAAGTATCAGTCAGGTCAAATAAGTCAACTCAGGGCTGAGAACAAATCCTGGGAGGCAGAAGAGGAGCAAGTGTGGGATGGATGACCACAATTTGGGGTAAGCAGTGAGGTAGACTAATTAAACAAAGACAAGATAATAATACTCTTAAAATACTATTTTTATAGAACACTTCACATTTAATTATTTTATACTATTCACCTTAGTCCCAATTACTTTTTTTGGTTTGGTTTTTTCCCCCATAATTCTAATAATCTCCTTTCTCACATCAGAAACTGAGGCTTGAAAAGCTGCTGAATTGCTCACTCAGCACTTAACTGGTGAGAAGCAGAGCCCAGCAGCAAGCCTGGGTCACTTGACTAGAAGTCAAGAACAAGTCTGGTCTACCACAGAGTCACAGAAGAATGGGGTGCACAGCAGAGAGAGGACAGGAAACTTTCGCCCTCCTGATCAGGAAATGTGCCTCTCTGGCCAAAATTGCTTTCTTTAAATCTTTGATTAAAAAAAAACCTATCAGGGTCCATATGTGAAAATGTCCAAGAGTCACAAGGTATTTGGAATTGAAAATTCATGAGAATTTTAGGTGAAAATGAAAGTTCGTGGTATTTTTTAGCAATCAGCCAAAGAGACAGCTCAGCTATAGAATTAAGTTTCACCTCTTGTTGTTGATGCGCCATCTGTACTCAGATATTTAATCTGTCTTTTTAAACTATAAAAGCTAAGACTATACAATCATTCTATAGGCCAGCATTACATTTCCTCTTTTCCAAATTACAGTGATAACCCTACAGTGTTAGCTGCCACTTGAAATGTCTCACTTAGCTAGCAAGAACAAATTGGGTAAGTATGATTTTGAACTAGAGTCTTAATTATAGAATTGTGTACCTGAGATAATTATTTGCCTGATGTAGTGGTGCTTGAGACTATTATTTGTGATCAACTCAATTAATGCAATTTGGCCTTTCTCACAAGTAAAGTCAATTATCTGGTAATAACAAAAGTCTCCTGATAGCTTCATGCTGACTATTTCAAAATACAGTTTCATTTCATGTATATATGGCATCATATATGGGAATTAGCCTGATGATATCTATCTATATCATATCATACATATATAATATATGTATATCATTTTTTTCTTTACCCACCCCTTCTAGGGGAAAGCCACTCTATCCAAGACCCAGAGATATCAAAATCTCTAACACTTTGCATTTTGAACATTTTTCTGAAATGGTTCCATCAAGATTTATGGAATTTGACATGAACATAGTGACAAAGCTAAACCTATTACTTTATGCCAGCCATTTAGTGGCACTGGGAAATGAACACAAGGTTCACCCACATTGTACTGGAAGTAGGACTTCAACAAACCAAGAGTACATTGTGGAGATGCATGGTAATCTGCCATTTAAATAACAAAATAAGAAATACGATCAGAATAGAGCTGATTATCTCAAACATTTAACATTAGCGTTTGTCTAGGTGTACATAAAGAAATACTGATAACCAAATGTTCAACTTTTTCCTTTTGAATTATGATCACGTGACTGGCTGAAGTCTCACGGCAGAGACTGCCTACTAGAGTTAAACTACAGAAATTACCTCTCAATATGCTGATTGCAATATTACATTAATGATGAAACACTCAGATTTCAGCTATTCCAGAAAATTTCATAAACTGTCTTGTAAGATTTGCAGCACTACACCAAAAGAGAGAAAGAAAATCCATGATTATAACCTACTTGGTATAAACTCCCCAAACAAGGCAGAGAACAACAAAAATAGTAATGCATTTATTCAGCATCTACTATGTATCAATAACTCTGCTAAGTACATATCACGCAATATTTCACTCAGTCAAAGAACTCATAATGTAAGTACAGTTTTTATCTCCATTTTCCTATGTAGAAACCAAGGTTAGCTATGCTGGGAATCTAATCCAAAGAGGACTGACAGGTCTTTAATTCCAGTCCAGGACTGTCTGTAGCTATGAATCCTGCTTCATGACTTCTGTAAAAGGGGCTGCACATAGCACCCTAGAAATCAGATTAGGCACCTTCTGATCTAGGCCTCCTTACATACAGAAGGACCTGGGTCCCAAAGTCTATGTTGTTATTTAAGAAGAATTAAAACTCAAGCCCATTGATTCTGCTTTTCTTTTGCTCTTTAAATGATAAAAGATCACTTTAAGTTTCTTCCCCATGTCATTCTCTAACAAAAATTTAGGCCTTCCAACAAAATCAAGTTCCTTCATCAAGTTCCTTAACCAAGTGATTCTCATTTCTATTATCAGTGAAGTAGAACATTTAATAATTACAGTATTTGTTCACCACAGTTTTACTGTGGAGTAGTAACTCTCTGTTCCACACTGTAAGACCTTCACATTTCATTTTTCTTGGCTTCAGAGCATACACATTCAGAAATGTTATTTATGAGCAAAATCCTGTAGGAAAAGCAATGAGCATTCTCTGAGCATGGTCAGGCTCACCTGCTTAGCAGGAGCTTAATCACAGTCACAACAGAAAATCACCAAGCACTTAACAGTACTATTTTGAGATCAGGGCCATTGAAGGAGTCAAAATAAAAATTATTCTATTATTGAAGGACGAACTAATCATTTTGGCAAATACTATTCAGGCTCTTCTCTACATTTTCCATTGACTAAACATTCTGAAAAAATGAATTCTGATATTAAAATTTTTAAAGTTTTTTTCTAGTCAAATGCAATGTGAAAATAATGATCTATAAAGAAGTTAGGTAACAAAATTTCAAACATACCAAAACATCCAATAGGCTACATATTTTGAGGGCTTCTCCTACTATGGCAAAATTAAATCCCAGGTAAATGATATTATTAACGTTCTGATGATTTTGAAAAGGACAATCTAAAATAAAGTACTAAAAAAGAACATTAAACATTAATGGGGCATGCCCTACCGAGGTCCTGAGTCGCGCAGAATATGCCGAATCAGCCCACTGCAGACAGGCAGGTCTGTGCACACCCTACCGAGGGGCTGAGTCATGTGGAACATGCCAAATCACCCCACTGCAGACAGGCAACCACCTGGTTCCACACTACAAAGACTCAGAGGACACCGGACCACCAGACCATGGTACTGAGTCCTGCTGCTCCTGACCAAGAGGTAGGGGTTTTTGAGCAGCCGTCCCACTGCTCCTGGTCCAGAGGAACGGGGTTCCCAGCCACCATCCCACCCGCTGCTCCCAGCCCAGAGAAAAGGGCTTTTGGGCCACCTTCTGTCCTGCCACTCCTGGCCCAGAGGAAGGGGCTTCTGGGCCACCATCCCTCCCAACACTCCCGACCCAGAGATAGGGGCTTCTGAGACACCATCCCACTGTTCCAGGACAAGAGAAAGGGGATTCCCAGCCACCATCCCTCTGGCTGCTCCCATCCCACAGGAAAAGGCTTTTGGGTCACCATCCCTACCGCTGCTCCTGGCCCCTGTCCCAACTCTCGCAGCTCAAAGGAGGTAATCCATACAGGCAATAACAGCCCCCCCTCAGTCAAAATGAGAAAACACATAAATAAGTTTCAAAACCAGACTTCCAGATCACCTACAGCAACCCCAAAGAGAAATGAGATGGAACACTCTGATACTCAATAACCTGGACACACTGAACCGGCAATAAAAAGGGATCTGGAAAAAATGAAATCAGAAATAATTTCTCACATAACAGGAGAAATTGTGCCCCTAGTGCAAGACATGATTAATAAATCTAGAGAGGAGCTCAGGAAAATGATGGAATCCCAACATAGGAAACAAATGGAATCCATAAACCAGATGCAAAGAGATTTCCAGGACATGAAATGCTCCATTGAAAGTCTACACAGCAGAATGAGCCAATGTGAGGACAGAATTTCAGATATAGAAGATAAGATTGCAATTAGTGACCAAGAGAAGAAAAATTGCTTCAAAATTATAAGGAAACATGAGAAATCCATCCAGCAGCTGCTAGATCATGCAAAGAACAATAGCATAAGACTGATTGGAGTCAATGAAGAAAGAGGAGAGAGTGCAGATGACATAAAAAATCTCTTCACAGAAATAATGGGAGAAAACTTCCCAAGCAGGGGAAAAGAGCTTGACATACAGATAAGTGAGGCATATAGGACTCCAAATAGCCTTGATCAAAAAAAATCTACACATAGGCATATAATTGTTAAGATTCCAGAAACACAACAGAAGAACAAGGTTCTACAAGCAGTTAGAGAAAAGAAACAAATCACATACAAAGGAAAGCCCATCAGAATCACAGAAGACTTCTCAACACTAACCATCAAGGCAAAAAGAGCTTGGAGTGACATATTCCAAGCCCTAAAAGAAAACAGCCTCCAACCCAGCTTGATGTACCCTGCAAAACTATCTTTCAAAATTGATAGAGAAATAAGATGCTTTCATGACAAAGAGCACCTTAGGAACTGCATGAATGCCAAACCAGCACTGCAAAAAATTTTACACAATATCCCAGGAACAGACATTGAGGATCACAACTCCAGGAAGCAAAGGAGAATGAACCCAACTGGCATGACAAGAAATTAAATGTAAAGCGGGAGAACCCAACAAAAAGAAAAAGTCATGGCAATGACAAGTCAATACGTTTCAGTTATAACCATCATTGTTAATGGTCTAAATTCACCAATCAAAAGAAATAGACTGGCAGAATGGTCGAGAAGCAAAATCCAACAATATGCTGCATAAAAGAAACACACTTAATTCAAAAGGAAACTCATAGACTGAAAGTTAAAGGATGGAAAACAATACTCCATGTGACAGGAACCAAAAAAAAAGCTGGAGTAGCTGTCCTCTTGGCAGATCAAGTAGATTTCAAACCAACACTGATTAAGAGAGACAAAGAAGGACATTACATCCTTGTAAAGGGAAGAATCCAAGAGGAAAAGATGACAAACATAAATATCTATGCACCCAACTATATAAAACAAACACTAACAGACATGAAAAGTCATATATGCACTAATACAATTGCAGTGGGGCACATCAACACCCCACTGTCACAAATAGATAGATCAACTAGACAAAAAACAAGTACTGAAATACTAGAACTCAATCAAACTCTTGAACAAATGAACTTAACAGATGTTTACAGAGTCTTCCACCCCACAAAATCAGAATGCACATTCTTCTCAGCTGCACATGGGTCATTCTCAAAAATAGACCACACACTCACACATAGAATATGTCTAAGTAAGTGCAAAGGAATTGAAGTTATCCCCTGTATATTATCAGACCATAGTGCGATGAAATTGGAGATCCATAGCAAAAGAAACTCAAAAAATTTCATAAACATGTGGAAATTGAACAACACACTTCTGAATAACCAATGGGTCACAGAGGAAATTAAAGAAGAAATCAGACAGTTCCTTCAATTAAATGACAATGACAATACAACATATTGGAATCTATGGGACACAATGAAAGCAGTCTTATGAGGGAAATTCATAGCAGTGAATAAGCATATTAGGAAAACAGAACAAGCACAATTAAACAACCTGATGCTGATCCTCAAGCTTCTAGAAAAAGAAGAACAGGACAACCCCAGAGCTCATACAAGGGAAGAAATGATAAAGATCACAGTAGAAATCAATGCAATGGAGACAAAGAGAACGATACAAAAAATCAATAAAGCCAAGATTTAGTTCTTCAAAAGAATCAACAAAATTGACAAACCTTTAGCCAACCTTGTCAGAAAAAGGAAAGAAAAGGCCCAAATCCATGCAATTAGGAATGAAAAGGGTGAAATTACAACAGACCTAGCAGAAATCCTGAGGATCATCAATACCTACTTCCAGAACCTATCCGCTGATAAGATGGACAACACAGAAGAAATGGACAGATTCCTAGATACATATGAATTACCAAAGTTGAACGAAGAAGACCTAAAAATTCTGAACAACCCAATATCAACCAATGAAATTGAAAATGTAATTAAAAACTTATCAACTAAGGAAAGCTCGGGCCTTGATGGCTTCACTGTTGAATTCTACAAGACATTTAGAGAGGAACTGCTGCCACTACTGTTTAAACACTTCAATGAAATTGAAAGGGAAGCAATACTCCCAAATTCATTCCTGGAAGCAAGCATCATCTTGATCCCCAAAGCAGAGAAAGACCCAACCGAAAAGGAGACCTATACACCAATCTCACTAATGAACATAGATGCAGAAATACTTAATAAGATACTGGCAAACAGAATGCAGAAGATCATCAAGAAGATCATACACCCTGATCAAGTGGGATTCATCCCAGGGATGCAGGGATGGTTCAATATATGAAAATCAATCAATGTAATACACTATATCAATAGAGCCAAGGACAAAAACCATATGATTATCTCCATAGATGCAGAAAAAGCATTTGACAAAATCCAACATGCATTTATGATAAAAACCCTACAAAAAATTGGAATAGATGGTCTCTACCTCAAACTGATAGAAGCTATCTTTGAAAAATCAACAGCCAATATCATACTAAATGGTCAAAAACTGAAATCCTTCACACTAAAATCAGGAACAAGACAAGGAGGTCCACTATCACCACTCTTGTTCAATATAGTTCTGGAAACATTAGCCACAGCAATTAGACAAGAGAAAGAAATAAAAGGAATAAAGACAGGAAATGAAGAAGTCAAATTTTAATTATTTGTAGATGACATGATACTCTACATAGAAGACCCCAAGAACTCCACCAAAAGTCTTCTAGACTTAATAACCAAATTCAGTCAAGTAGCTGGTTACAAGGTCAACACACAAAAATCAATAGCTTTCCTCTACACCAATGACAGACTCACTGAGAGAGAAATAGGGCAAATAATTCCTTTCACAATAGCATCCAAAAAACTGAAATACCTAGGAATCAACCTAATGAAGGAAATCAAAGACCTCTTCTCTGAAAACTATGGCACTCTGAAAAGAGAGATTGAAGATGATATCAGAAAATGGGCAGACATCCCCTGTTCCTGGGTAGGAAGGGTTAATACAGTGAAAATGGCCCTACTTCCAAAACTGCTATATAGATTTAATGCAATTCCAATTGAGATCCCAGCAGCATACTTCATAGACCTCGAGAAAACCATCCAAAAATTCATTTGGAACAAGAAGAGACCCAGAATAGCAAAAGCAATTCTAAGTAACAGAGACATGGCAGGGGGTATCACAATCCCCAATCTGCAACTCTACTACAAAGCTACTGTGATAAAAACAGCATGGTACTGGCAAAGAAACAGGCTTGAGGACCAGTGGAACAGATTAGAAGATGCGGAAACAACTCCAGACACACTGAACCATCTCATCTTTGAAAAAGGAGCCAAACACCCTCACTGAAGGAAAGATAGCCTCTTTAATAAATGGGGCTGGAAAAATTGGGCTTCAACTTGCCAAAGATTAAATCTAGACCTGTATCTCTGACCATGCACTAAACTAAAATCAAAATGGATTAAAGATCTAAATATTAAAATAGAAACTGAACCAGTTGGAACAGAGGTTAGGTAGAACCCTTGAAGACATTGGTGTAGGAAAAGATTTTATGAACAAAACCTCATTTGCCCATGAACTAGCACAAACAATCAACAAATGGGATCTCTTCTTATTAAAAGGCTTCTGCACAGCAAGAGAAACCACCAGCAGTGTGAAGAGACAACCCACAATGTGGGAAAATATCTTCACCTGCTCTTCCTCAGACAAAGGTCTACTATCATGAATCTATAGAGAACTTAAAAAGATCAGACCTACCAAATTTCAAGACCCAATCGAAAAATGGGCACCTGAAATAAACAGATATTTCTCAGACAAAGAAGTAGAAATAGCAAATAAATACATGAAAAAATGTTCAACATCTCTGGTCATTCAAGAAATGCAAATGAAAACAATGCTGAGATTCCACTTCACTCCAGAAAGAATGGCTGCTATCATGAAATCAACCAATAACAAATGCTGATGGGGCTGTGGGGAAAGAGGAACCCTGCTCCACTGCTAGTGGGAGTATAGACTGGTGCAACCACTGTGGAAATCAGTATGGAGATACCTCAAAGAACTAGGACTGGAAGTCCCATTTGACCCCGCTATTCCACTGCTGGGGATCTTTCCCAAGGAATTAAAAGAATCATACCACAGTGATATATGTGCACCCATGTTCATAGCAGTGCAGTTTTGTAATAGCTAAAACTTGTAAAAAGCCCAAATGCCCATCACCTGGAGACTGGATAAAGAAAATGTGTGTTTTTTTAATAAAATGGAGTACTACTCAGCCATAAAAAATGAGAAATTAGAGACATTTATAGCTAAGTGGATGCACAGTGAGGCGATACTCTTATGTGAAATAAATAGGACACACATGTGTAAATACCGAATAGTTTCTCTGGTGTGAGAAACTGAAAGTGTAAATAAGGACTAAATGTATAATAGGTAATGTGAAATAGGAAGCAAAGAGACAAAGGGGAAGGAAGTGGGAGGGCTAGGGGAAAGGATAGAAGGGAATGGGATTAATATGAGAAAATGGAAAAATAGGAACAAAATCTTTGTAAATATGGAGGAATGGAGGGGTTGAAGGGAGGTCTGGGCAAGGGTGAAAAATCAGAACCAAGAGAGACTATGTAAAGGTGCAAATTTCCAATGATAAATGTTATTATATTGTATACCTAAAATGTACCAATGATTAGAATGATTAATTGATAATGTAAAATCAGAAGAAAAGTTCCAAAGTGGTAGGGGTAGTGGGAGGAGTAGAGGAAAGGAAAGAAGGGAAAGGAAAATTGCTGAGAAATGGAAAAAATGGAAATAAAGTCTTTGTAAATAGGGAAGGGTGGAAGGGGTAAAGGGAGGGCTAGGAATGGAGAAAATATAAGAACCAAGATCCGTTATGTAAAGGTACAATTCCCAATGAGAAATGTAATTGTGTTGTATACCTACAATGTACCAATAAAAGAATTTAATACAAAAAAAGATTAAAAATATGAATAAAATAAAATGGAGTACTTCTCAGCCATAAAAAAATGAGAAATTAGAGACATTTATAGCTAAGTGGATGCACATTGAGGCGATACTCTTAAGTGAAATAAATAGGACACACATGAATAAATACCCAATAGTTTTTCTGGTGTGAGAAACTGAAAGTGTAAATAAGGACTAAAATGTATAATAGGTAATGTGAAATAGGAAGAAAGGGGCAAAGGGGAAGGAAGTGGGAGGGCTAGGGGAAAGGATAGAAGGGAATGGGATTAATATGAGAAAATGGAAAAATAGGAACAAAATCTTTGTAAATATGGAGGAATGGAGGGTGGAGGGTGTGAAGGGAGGGCTAGGAATGGGGAAAAAATAAGAACCAAGATGCATTATGTAAGGGTACAATTCCCAATGAGAAATGTAATTGTGTTATATACCTACAAGGCACCAATAAAAGAATTTAATAAAGAAAAAAAAAGAAAAACAAATATGGAAAAAATAAGTAAAAATAATATCATACAAAATGCAAAAAAAAAATTAATGGGATAACTTATAATGTTTCAATATATATATACCCATTGCAATGTCCAAATCACGTTAAACATACCTATCTCCTCAAACATTTGTAATTTCTTTATGGTTTTCCTAGACTTGGGAAATGCATAGTGCTTTATAATTATCCCTAGACATCTGAATGTCTTGTTTCTATCTAACTTGGCACTCATTGATCAGGTTTTCCCCATTCTTCCTGCACCCCTGCTCTCCCTAACCCAGGTTAACCACTATGCTACTCTCAACTTCTATGAAATCAACATTTTTCAGTTTTCCACATATAAATGTGCAGTACTTGTCTTTCTCTGTCTGGCTTATTTCACTTAACAATCTCCAATTTCATCCATATTGTCACAAATTGTGCACATTGTCACAAATGACAGAGTTTTATTCTTTTATGGCTTAATTTTATTTCATTGGATATGTGTACCACATTTTCTTTATCCATTCATCAGTTGATGGATGCTTAGGTTAATTTCATTTCTTAGGTATTATAAATAATGCTGCAATGAACATGGAAGTACAGTTGTCTCTTTGACACCTTGATTCCATCTATGAAATATATTCAATATATATTCAATAGCAGGATTGCTGAATCCTATGGTAGTTCTATTTTTAATTTTTTGAGAACCACCATACTATTGACCACAATAACTGCAATAATTTCCATTCTCACTAACAGTGTGCCAGAGCTTCCTTTTCTCCACATCTTTGTCAGCACTTGTTCCTCATAAGAGCCATTCTTCCTCAGGTGAGGTGATATCTCTTTGTGATTTTTATTCATAATTCCCTATTTCCCTGATGACTAGTGATACTGACCACTTTCTCACATAGCTGTTCACATCTTCTTTTGAGAAATACCCCTTTATAGGTCTACCGCCCATTTTAATTAAGATATTTGTTTTCTGTTTGTTTTTATTTCAGATTTTTTTTGCTATTAAGTTTTTGGAGTTTCTTACACATTCTGGATATCAACCCTTTGTAGGGTTCATAGTTTGCAAATATTTTCTCCCATTCTGTACATTGTCTCTTCACTCTGCTAAGATAAGAAAACTTTGCTGTGAAAAGATTTTGGAGTTCAATGTAATCCTGTTTGCCTATTTTTACTATTGCTTCCTGTGCTTTTGGGGTCTTGTCCAAAAAAAACCTTACTGTCTTGGTTACTTTTCTCATTGTTGAGACAAAATACTCAACACTCACAAGTTAAAGGAGGAAATGTTTTTTTCAACTCACACTTTATAGAGGTTTTCATTCATAGTCAGCCGGCTCCAAGGAAAGATGGCATAGCAGAGGGGTATCACAGAGAAGAAAGAGTTCATGGTGTGGCAGACAGAATATAGCAAGCAGCAGCAAGGCCAGCAGCAGAAGAGCAGCAACAGCAAGATTACCTTCTTTCTGTCC
Organism: Heterocephalus glaber; assembly: GCF_053883595.1. NCBI lineage: Eukaryota > Metazoa > Chordata > Mammalia > Rodentia > Bathyergidae > Heterocephalus > Heterocephalus glaber. The sequence continues at coordinate 10,383,587 of NW_028258364.1, read as the reverse complement.
CTTTATATTGCATCTAGTCTACAAACCTATTGATCAGTGCCACCCATGCCCAGGCTAGGGCATCCTTAATCCCAATATCACACCCTAATCCAATCACTTTCAAAAACTCCACCTATGACCACATTAGGCTTTGCAGGAACATCTAGATACAAACTACAACACTTTCCTATTCCAATGTCCTGAATTGTTCCAACTATGTGGTTCCCCAATGTGTGTGCTTAGTGCCTTTGTCAAAAATTAGTTGGCTATGTATGCACAGTGTCTTAGTGACTTCTCACTGCTGAGACAAAATACCCAACACCCAAAGTTAAAGGAGGAAATGTTTATTTAGCTCATAGTCTGTAGAGGTTTCAGTCCATAATTGGCTGGCTCCAAGGCAGGATAGAATGGCAGACAGGCATCACATTAGAGAAACAGTTCATGGCAGGCAGAAGGTAGCAAAGAAAGCAAGGGTCAAGGCAAGCCTCTTTCTGTCCCTTAAATTGTATCCAGGTTACTGGTATGAGGGTGGTGCCAAACCAATCAGTGGACTGATTTAATAATCATTCACCCTTAATCCTAGCACCCTTAATCCTAGCATTGCACCATAAATCAATCACACACTTTAGATCCAGTCACCTCTGAAAAAGCCCCACCTATAACTGCATGAAGCTTTGGTGGACATCTAGACACAAGCCATAATATACAAATTGACTTCTAGGCTTTCTATTTTGTTCCATTGGTCCATGTGACTGAATTTATGCCATCACCATGCTGTTTTGATTCTTACTGATTTGGCATATATTTTGAAGACAGTGTAATGCCTCCCGATTTGTTCTTTTTACTCAAAATGACTTTAGATATTTGGAAGACTTTTTGGTTTGTTTCTTTGTTATGGTTCAGTATAAATTTAAAGATTGCTTTTCTATTTCTGTGAAAATTTTTCATTGATATTTTGGTAGGGATTTCACTAACTCTGTAGGTTGTTTGGGGATAGTATGGACATTTTAACAATATTTATTCTTCTAGTCATACGAACCCAAAATATCTTTCTTTCTTTGTGTGTGTGTGTGTCCTCTTCAATTTCTGTCATCAGTATTTTACTACTTGCATTGTAGATATCTCTCATCTCTTTGCATTTGGCAGCTATTGTAAAAGAATCCACTTTGTTGATTTATATTTCAAATAATTTGCTATTGGAGGATGGCAACTGTACCTATTTTTGTATGTGGATTTAGTATCCTGCAATTGTGATGAATTCCTTTATTAGTTCTAATACCTTTAGTGGAGTTTAGGGGGTTTTCTAAATATAAGATCATGTCATCCACAAATAATGACAATTTCATTTCTACTTTTCTGATTTGGATGCCCTTTCTTTCTTTCTTTTGTCTGATTTCTCTGAAGGGACATTCACCACTGTGTTGAATAAGGATTGTGACAGTGAGCATCTTTGCCTTCATCCAGGTCTTAAAGAGAAAGCTTTCAGCTTTTTCTCATTCAGTATAATGTTAGTAGTTGGCATATTTTAAGTTGCCTTTGTTATGCTGAGGTACATTCCTTCTGCATCTAATTTGTTTGGCAATTTTATCTCAAATAGATGTTATTTTATGCAATGTCTTTTCAGCATCTATTAAAATGATCATATCCTTTTTGTCCTTCATTTTGTTGGTGTAGTATATCATGTTTATTGATTTGTTTATATTGAATGATCCTTGCATCCTTGGGATGAACCCCATTTGATCATGTACATAAAGTACTGTCACACTGAACTACATTATGCCTATAATTCATGTGATCTTAAAAAACTATATAAATGAGCCTTTCAATGTCCAAGGCCCTCATTTCCTTGATTTTTCTCTGCCCAATCTTAGCCACTAACTTCTATGGTTCTAAATTGGTCACCAGCATTAATTACAGACCACCCAAAATCTCAATTTCAAGCCTCCCACTCTCCACCTACCTCCTCCTCCCTTTCCAGATCAGTAACTCTGGTTCTCTAACTAGCAGTTCTTGTACAGTGCTTGCAACTAATATCAATTGATTCCACCACTTGTAGACAGTTCCTTTCCTCCCTGTATCTTTCTTCCCTCTTTACCCAGGTTAAAATTTTATAGTTAATTATTATTCTTCTTTAACATCACCCTTAATTCTCTTGCCCCTCTTTCATTTCAATGTATTTCTTCTGGTCAATCACAGCCTTGTTTAATACCAAATCACTACCTGTGCCATTCAGCACTACTGTAGCTGGAGTTCTGGAGAGCACAATAACTTTGCTTGTCCATCTTACTTTGTATGTTCTACCTTGATCTTTCATGAGCCTTACTGTTTCCCACCAATCATGCTTCCTTTTTCTGTTCTAGTGATGTTCCCAATTTACTAGTCATGCCCTCTCCATAACTCCACTGATGGCCTTGCTTCCCATTTCACAAATACAAGGAAATTAAAAATTAAATGATCTTAACAAATTTCTCAAGTTGTCACCACCACATTTATCCACTACTTTAATCAAAATAAATAGCAATGACCACCCTATTCACAGTTGAACCTACCACTCACTCCATGCCCTTATATATATTTTTTCTGTGCTATTTTTCTTCTATTATTTTTTATCATTTATCTTAATATATCCTTTACCTATCTTGTTTACTGTTTTTCCTCCCTCACTACATTGTAAGATCTATAAAGGCAGAATTCTTATCTATTGTGTTCATTGCTGTATACACAGAACCTGAATGATATCTAACTTACAGAAAGGCTCAATAAAGACTTTTTGAGAAATTGAATAAGTGAATTAGCACTTCACAATATTATTTGAAAAATACTTTGCAAAGTATTAGGAGATATATATATATATATATATATATGCAGATGTGTGTAAGAAAATTACATACTGTGCAATTGATATGTTTTTGTTAGTTTCTGGAATCATCTTCTTGCTCTTACAGTATAAAGAAAAAGTTGCCATATTTATTCATTTAAAAGTAGTCATAAAATAATTTTCTAAATACTAAACATGTGAAACTGCAGTATAAGTCTTAGTCCCTATTACCTGAAATTTTCTTCCAATAATTTAGGTAAAAGTTATTAGGGATAGAAAAATAAGATATTCACCCTGAATTTTAAATAACTTTTTAATTCAGAGTGGAGCATGCACATTCTTTGCAGAAATTCTAGATAAATAGAAGAAAGGCTGGGAGAAAGTTACCCATAATCTTCTTACCAAGTTTGGCCTTGGCTTTGTTTTTGATAAACATGTCAAATCTTGGAAGAAAATAAATGATTTTCTTCAAAGTAGTTGACTTGGAAAGCAATATTTTTATATCACTCCTGACCCAAGATCAGAAAAAGAAAACACTGAAATTCTCTTTTTCTGAATTATTTTTCAAGTGTACATCACATTTTTAAAAATAATTCCATTGTTTCCAATGTATTTTTATGAGAATAATTTGATATTTGGAAAAGCCAAATATACAAAGTACCATGACTTTATCCAATTTAAGTCAGGCTTGAAGCATGTTCTTAATTAGTTTATAATCTAGCAAGGAAAATATAAATATATGTGCAGAAATAGGTAAAAGCACAACTAACAGTAGCATTGTATTATGAACCTGTATTGTCTCAGTAGTCCTCCCTGACACAATCTTGAGAGCAAATTATTATTATAATGTCCAGTATATATATTAAGGAATAGAGATCAAAGATGCTAAAGATTTATTTTCATAAGATCAAATAACTAATAAATCAGATGATTGAGATTAATCCCATCCTGCCTCTGAATTTCTACCTTATAATATGCCAAATCTCCTCTGTGAGACTGAGGTAAAGTTAAGTTAAAAGGAGAAGAAATTACAATCAGGTTAAAAAATCAGGAGACTCATGTAGCAGATGACTTGAAGTTGCTCTTGATGAGCAAGATTTAAAACATAGATGGAGGATTTGGGGTCTTAAAGACGGGAAGTTTGTATTAAAGGAAAAGATGTTAAGGTTATGAACAAGGAAATTATAAACTTAAATCTGTACTTGATGAAAACTGAAATAGCAGCACTATATAAAATACAATATTTGAAAGAGAAAAAGGCATTTGATATCGGTGAATTAGTGAAGGGACCATTAGATTAGGCAAGGACTAAATGGGTGTTGGCAGCAGTGGAGACCAAGATGAGAAATATCTGGAAGACATTTTATAGCTAGAATTTCTTGGACTTGGGGGCTAATTGGAGACCCAGTGGAATGAGAGAAGCTAAGGTTTCAAGGCTGAATGAATAGAGGACTAGGTATGTAACAGAAATAGGGCTACAAGTAGGCAAAGGTTTGAGCAAGGAATTATTTTTTTAGTCTATGATTTCCAAGCTCCCATAGCTGGGCTGATGTATTTGTCATCCCAGTCCAGTCTCCAGTCACATTTGTCTTGGGATCAAACCAAATTACATAGCCTCATCCCCCAACACGTTATCCCTACCAAATTTCATGGAGTTAAGATGATGTCATCATCCCCTTTTAGGATTATGCCTTTCAGATACCACCTGTCTTCCTATTTGCTTGGACTTTTAAGTATGAATCCCTTACCCATGACTTGGTTCTGCCTTCTCTTTGGTATGGTCATGGAAGATTTTGGTGCTTCTCATTCAGCTGAACTGAATATTGCCTCATTTTAGACATAGGACCTTCCCACCCAGCTGACCTGTAGGTGTTATCTGGAATTATCCCTCTGCCCACAATAATCCATGCAGAACGTTCCTATCCTGCCAATTATCACTGAATTATTTTTCATTAAGTCATGTCTGTGAATAGCCATATTTTCATCAAATTGAATATACTAATGAATTTCAAAGAGAAAATAATATCTAGAGAAAATTTCATGATACCAAATCTAGTTCTTTAATCAACTTTTTTCATACTGAGCGACCTATTTCAAGTTTGTCTATTTCAAACTAAAATTATTATCAAAATTAATTTCTTATTTAAATTCCATGTTAAATTGTACTTCACCAATTATTCTATTTTTACATTTCAAACTTGACCAATTATGACACATGCTATTGTGACTTAGGGTTACTTGTTTTTAGTTTAGTGTGTGTGTGTCCATGATTTATTCTAAGTCTAATTATTTCTCAGTCAGAATTTATGGGTCTACATCATATAAATTATATTTAATTCATTCATTATTTATTTGTCAAAAACAAGCGTTAACATATGTATTTTCAGCTATGCCCAAATTGAACTTTTATACATTCAACTTATTAGGTAAAAAATATTTATTGATTTAGCTTTTCTGGACCATACAATATTTTAGATGCTACAGATCTAGCAGTGTGGTTTCTTGATTATTATGGTTTTCTTAGATAATCCTAAGGTTGTTATGTTTTCCTGGAACTGGCTTATTGAATTGCTAATCTAATTTTTATACCTTTAATCATTTAGTTCACTGCATATTAATTCTTTGACATTGATGAGCTAAATTGTCTACTAGGTCAGAACAGTGAGGCCAAAACAGCAAAGTCAAAATGTCACAGGTCACTGGGCCTTGTCCTCTCCAGGCAGGTCTAGCTCCACGACCAGGCACTAATTATTTCCCCATGTCCTGTTACAGCATAATGCTTGTTTACCAATAATGAAGACATACACCAATAATAAAGACTATGCACTGAGTCCTGATATCTTGAGTAACAAGTGGAAAGGTGACCCTCAGATAAAGGAGTTTCAGCAAGAAATTTTAAACTTGGGACTATACATTAGTAGAAATAAAAAGCCAGGAATTGTATGAAAGAGGTGAGAATAGAGGCCATAAATGAGATTTTCAAAGGAGTGTTGATATTGGAAGGAAATTAGGTGAAGATTAAGAACCAGGTTTGAGATCAGAGAGAAAAAAGCCATGAAGACCTTTTTAACAGTAGAAGAGCTGGGGATACAACTCAGTGTAGAAAAACTTACCTAGCAAATGCAAGGCTCTGAGTTTGATCCCTACAACCACATACACACAAAAAATAGTAGCATGATAATTTTTAAAATAGAAAAATGCATGACTTCTAGAATTTAAATTAAAAATCCAACAGTAAAACAATTTATCTGTATAATAATAATTTAAAGGGAGCCGAGATTGTGAGTTAAAAAGCAGAATTTATAAAAGTAGTGCTGGCACAGATATAGAATACCATTATGCAATTTGCAGCAATCAGAATGAGTATGAAGGAGGCAAGAATAGAGGCTAAAGTACCGCACCAGAATTTCTTTGTTGCCATAAACTGAAACAAGGCCATATTCTCTTTACATTTCCACTGATCAGTCCTCCCTGTGGACAGCTGAGAAGGCTAACCTCACAAAAGGTCCAGCTTTAGTGTGTAGCTGTATCAATTTCTCTGGTACCAAAAGGAGACAGAATTAGTTTATGAACATTTTTAAAGATACTAGATAACATTGGAAAGAAAAGGAGAATGATAAAGGCAAAAATAGATATTAGTCTCTCAAAACCACATGCTGATGTATACTGTAATTTTCCCTTAGCCCTTCCCTTAGTATTTCCTCCATGAACTTGGAGAACCTAGAAGCTGATCCAAGAGACAGCAGGGAGTCACAACAAAGTGAAAAGGTGAGGATTTTTATGGACCCAGAGCAAGCTTCTGAAGCTGACTGAAAGGATTCAACAACTTGCCAGACTTCAGCCCCAGAAAGCTGTCCAGGAGTAAAGGAATTTAAAATAGCATGTTTCATGGAGTGCACAATTTTCTGAGGTGGGAAGAGAGAAACTAGCAGTCACAATACATCTGTAGCCAGAAGCACCCTTAGATACTGGCATGGACTCCAGGAACCCTGCAGGTAGTGTGGCAAAAGAGTCACTTGCAGTATACAAAGATGAAAAAGGAAGAACCATTCTGTTTTGAGGTCAGTGGGGTCTTCCAATGTTATACTGGCTGTGGGTCTAGGTTACAGGCAGCATCCTCCTGCCACAGACTAAACCAGCCAAAGCCACTAGCAGCAAGTAGCAGCAGAAAGGGAACTTGTGGAGGACATCTGACCCACAGCCAATTCCATACTAAATTTCAAATTCCCTCCCCTCCCCTGATAGACAAAAACAACCCAGTGAATCAGAGTGGGGTAAAACAGGGAGAGGAAATTTTTTGAAAAAAGAAAGAAATTTAGAGGGCAAATTTGACCAGTATCTGAGATTGTTGTACTTTTATGCACAGCTTAGCAGCTTTTTGGCCAACAATGGACCAGCCTCCTCCACAATGGTCCCGTAAGATTGTCTAGTAGCCAGACATGGTAGTACACAACTTTAATCCCAGCACTTTGGGAGGCTGAGGCTGGAGGATCACAAGTTTGAACTCAGCCTGGGGCAACTTAGTGAGACCCGGTCTCAAAATAAAAAAATTTTAAAAGGGCTAGGGATATAGATGAGTGTGAAAGTCCTGGGCTCAGTCCCTAGTACCACAGGAATAAATGAAGGAAAGAAGGAAAGAAGGAAAGAAGAAAGGAAGGAAGGTACAAAGGGAGGGAGGGAGGGAGAGAAAAGAGAGGGAGCGGAGGGAGCGGAGGGAGGGAGGAAGGGAGGGAAAATTGCCTACTGACTTCTTATTAAGTTTTTTACTCCTAAACCAATAAAAGGAAGATTAGAATCAAAGAGAGACCATGAGGTTTAAGAAATACTTTCATTTTTTGCACACATGTGGTTTGGTGCTTGGATAAATATTTGATATCAGAGAAATAGTACATATATTGCTGCTAATGACAACAGTTTTAAAACAGTATATAGAACATGATCCCACTTTTAAAAATAATATACATGCTTTGAAAAAAAGACTGAGCTATACATTATGATGTTAAAAGTGGCTTTTCCTCTATATAGTAACATTATTGATGACTTGTTATTTTTCTCAGCTGTATTTTCTATTATTTTAATAAGCATAGTTTATTTTTAAGAATGAAGTGAAATTTTTTATTTTAAAAAGGAATGACTAAGATTGTTGACAGCCTCAAAGAAAGCCATTTCAATAAAAATAAAATTAAAAAATAAAAGGCAATTGGACTTGGCTGTTAGAAGATTCACTGCTGACCCATAGAAGAATAATTTTATTAAAGTGATAGGCATGGGCATTCATTTGTAAAATTCTAATAGCATTCACTGTACAAATAGGCTTGGAACTCTATAATTACATCCTGCAGATATGCAGGACAGATGCTATGATTCATTTCTTCCTCATACCCTCCATTCAGACAGTAGCAGATTCCCACATTTGCCTTCATTCTGTCACAAGCTATGAACTGAGTGGAAGCAATTTCTTCGTAACACTGCATTTTGTATGGCAACACAAATCCAAATGCAAGAGAAATTACCCCTGGCTTCCCTCATCGCTGTCCCGCCTCCAGGAAATCTTTATAGGTAAGAGGTATGATGCAAAATTAGGGGCTAATTTAGGGACTCAAATTCACAATTCATTCAGTTTGCTTTCAGTTTTTATTTCTGTGTGACTGTCATTGTATATGACAGGTTAATGATGACATATTTACTTTTGAATATTTTATATATATTCCAGATTGTAGAATAAAGTTTTACAGAGAAGTATACAACACAGCAGGTGGTTGATATTCCAAATTAGTTACAGCTGCCACGTTTAAATTACAGGAAAAGAAAATGAATATATAACAAGATAACTGTGTGTAGAATGCATTGTATCCAATAACAATAAGAGACTATAAACCTTACAATGACCTGTTGTGTCATTTGGATAGTTTTATTATACCACACTTTGAGTTCCTATTTCTAACATTAAAAAGACAACCATAGAGCCCTTGAAGAGAAAAAAAAATTAATGTGCAGAGTCCCCAGTACATAATACAATGCCAAATAAACATTGGGTGCTTAATAAATATTAGTTGATGACAATAACAAAACTAAATTAAGACTGAAGTTTTATAGATCTGAATGCATATATATTCTTAATAAATATTAAGGATCCAATTGTTTTAAGAAGAAAAGAAAGATAAATCCTTGGGAGTTTTACATTAAATATTTAGAGTCTTCTGACTCGGGGACACCTGCTAAGCCACGATAAGAATAATGCACTCTGAGCTTTTCAAAATTGTTTGACTCTATGAAACATTAAAGCTACTTTACTCTCAAAGGGTTCTCTTATAAAAGAGTAAAAGTAACCTCATTCTTCTTGTAGAGAAACCAAAAGGTAAATCTCTTAGATCAGCTTTCTAAACTTAACAGTCTAGTTAGGCTGATGTGGTAAATACAATGCCCCACAGGACATCCACTATCTTTCCAGAGCATGAGATGAGCAGCTCCTATCTCTGTCACACAGAAGAGGTCACTTGGATAGCATGAATTCTAAGTTGCCAGAAGGTCTGCCTCCCCAGAAACCCCTTTTCCTGGCCTACTTTATACCAGTTCATGGATCTCAAGAGTGAGAAGTCACCTGGAAAACCACCATACCTGAAAACTTTATTTTACAAAAGTGGAGAAATAAAATCATGCACCTTAAGTCACCTTTAACAAAAATGAAGTGACAGCACAGGAAATAAAACTCAAACCTCCTAACTGACAGGAAGCTGCTCTTCACATTATTTTAGTTGTCTGTTTGCTCTCCTGCCATGACATTCCCACCTTTTAGATTACTATTGGGTAAGAAAACACACTCAATGACTCAACACCTGCCTTAAAATCAGTTCTGAAGCACATTGACACAAACCTGTTCATACCGTTAGCTGTTGTCCCTGTGCATCTAAGCGGAAAAGTCCCCACCTAGTTAGCTTTGCTAGGTGCCCTTCCTCACTTCTCCAAAACCACCCTCTTCTTCACTTTGATACAAATCCTACTCATTTAACATTCAGCTCAATATCAACATTTCCTAACACATTCTGCCACCTCTGGGTTCCTACAAAAATATTCTCATATAATATTCTTAATCCTACTCGACATAGAGAACTTTACCTGTCACTTCGCTATTTTGTGTTTCTAAATCTTGTCTCCCAATTAATGTGTTCATTCTTCAATGGCATGTTTATGCACCTTATTTTGTGTCCTCGATAGGCTCCCATGTCTACTTTTTAAATTTTTTTAGCTGTTTAAGTTACTATTAGATTATTATCCAGTTTTTAAACAAATTTTATTGTACATATTTAAAGTTTGCAAAATGGTGTTATGACATACAGATAGATGGCAAAATGGTTAGAGGTGTCAGCTTTTAAATTGATATGTTCAATAATCAATAATTAGTAATCATTTCAAACAGGATTTAAATCAATAATTAAGCCAATATGAATTCAGGAAAATGCATTTCTGAAGGGGAAAGAGAAGATTAAGAGCTGTAGTCAAGCAGACTGACTTGACAAGGTGCACCACCCCATCTCCAGGCCGTCACCTACCACACAGCAAAGCTGAGCTGCTGTCATATCCTGCACACAAGCAAGTTCCCCCTGAAATCTCTTCATGTTTTATTTCACCTTAAGTGACATTATAAAATCTCCAATCATGACATTTCAGGAACCAGTTGTTCCTAGGTATGAAAAGCAAACTTATCACAAGTCATCTGGACTGCTTGGATACACAAGGTGATAGAGGTGCCCAGAGCATGCCCTTTATATTTGCATCTTGACAAAAACAAACCACCCTACTCTGTGGTTTGGTATTCAAAACTCTAATCACATCTTGAGTTTATTTGCATCACATTATTTCAAACACATGTAATATCACTGAGGCACAGTACACAGAAAATACTGAAAAAATCCCCAAATTCCCATTTTTCATTGTTAATTTGCTCTAAAATCATGGTCCTATTGAGCCATTTACTTAAACCCTAAATCAGCATTCTTACTTAAAAGGGAAGCCTTATTCCCAGTAAAGGCAAATGAAATAGGCATTTGTAGAGATACTTAATTTCTTAAAAACTAATTGCAATTAATTACAATCATCACAAAAATAACAAAGTCCTTGACTAATAGTTTGCTTATCTACTGAGTTTTTTTCCTTATACACATTAATTACTTTCTTCAAGCTTTTAGAATTTTATCTGGTCAAGTAGGTCTTAATTCTGAATGTGTCATTAGCTGACTTTAATTAGAACCTGTTATTTTTTCCTGGCATTCATAAATACACATATTCATCAAAATGAACAAAATATTCAATTTTAAAAGTAGTGTATCTTGTAATAGAATATTCATTGAAAATACAGACTTTTTTAACAGGATATAGTATCTCACACTTATAATCTCAGCACTGAGGGAGGCTGAAGAAAGAAGATAGCAATTTCAAATCCCACCTAGAAAACTTTGTGAGAACTTATCTCAAAATTTTAAAAAATGGGTATATAGCTTAGTGGTAGAGGACTCCTGAGTTCATTCCCTAGTACTGGAAAAAAATACAGACTTTTATCCATATGATATCCATATCCATATCATAACAATTTGTAAACCCTGAAATTATACTGTTTATTTTGATCAAATAAACTTGAAATCCATTCAGAACCCAATGACAATAACAAAACAGCTTCTGTTTGAATTTCTGCCTAACTTAAATCCCTTAAGTCTCCAGGATAAAAATTCCAGGATAATGGTAACCCACATATATCCAGGTCAATTTATACTTTTCCTGGAAGCAAACTAACAGTGTGGAGTGTTACCCAAATAAATAAGCCTCCTAACTGAAAAATAATTAAAGCAATTTAGATTTTTATTGTAGCAGCATCTAAGAAATATTCAAGAACCATAAAAAAATCTACTTCCTCATCTTCCCCTCAACTTTTCTAAACATGGCAGCTGCACCATCCTCTCTGCATAGCCCTTTCTACTCCCACACTCTTTTCTTTCCCCTGCCCTGGTCAGCAAGGCCCTCTATGGCATAGATCAACTTAGTCCCATTGGCAGTATCTCACCAAATATGCACTCAAGTTCTGTTCCAGGAAGGCCAGAGAGCTGGTCCAGTTCTATGTAACCTTCCTGGAAGCCAACAGACACCAATCACTTTTCCCTCTCCTGCCCAGATACACAACTGCCTGGATACCAAGCGCTAATTCTAAACCAAACTAGTGAAACTCACAATTAACCCCATGTGCCTACATCTGCTTTCCTGTTTTACACTTCAGCAATTACATCATGTCACCACTGTAAAAAGTCTGTAGAATAGAACCCCTTTTGCTCCCACAATCCTACAAAAATTCTTGAAATGCTGTTGATCACGCCATCGTTGCCTTTTTTTGCAAAGAACACTGGTACAAAAGCAGGGAGAATCTAGTGAAGCAGTAATAATAAATCTATCTCAGAATATATCAAACAATCCACAATTTTCTGTTGTAATATTGTCCTTAAAAGCCTGGACCGGGCCTATAGGCAAATACTCAGGAACATGTATTAGAAGACCTCAAAATATATAGCTTTGTTCCACTAATAACACATATTAATTACAATTATGCACAAAGATGTTGACACCTTTATTTTAATAGTAAAATGTAGAAACAACCAGATTATCCAATAATGGGAAAGGGTTTAACCTGGTGCATACATACAATCAAATATTATATAGCTATCTTCAAAGTGATCAATCCAATGATTTGATAAGAAAATGTTCTCCAAATCAAGTTGGATATACATAATATAAAATAAAAGCACCTTTCTTTCCTATATTTACTCTCCATTTGGATTAGGAAATAAGAATATTTATTATGTTAATATACACACATTAGTCATATAATTTACAAATGTACATTCTTTCACCAAACTTGGGACATGATGCTGAAGGATTTTGATAAAATGAATGACAAGGCCCCATTAACTTTTTTAGAAGGTAGCTTTGATTGCTCTGTAGAGTTGATGGGCACCAGGGCAAGAGTGTAAGTACAGAAATGGACAGGAGAAGATTCCAATGATCCAAGACAAGAAGGCTTGGGCAAGGGGTTAGCACAGCAGGTAGAGAGAAGTAGCAGCGATGAGACAGATTTTGAGTGAGCATGTGCCAAAAAAAATTTTAAGCCATTAGATATGGGGAAGGAGAAGTGGCTTATATTTCTGATCAACTGGGGAAGTGTAGAAATAATAACTAAAAATAAAAATAGAACAGACAAGCAAGAAGAGTAAAAAAACAAAGAGTTCTATTTTGAATATGGCACATTTGAGTCACTTATTAGACATCAAAGTGGAGTCAAGTAGACTGTTGAATATAAAAGTCTGAAACTAAAAGAAAAACTGGAGCTGGAGTTATACATTATGAAGCATCATCCCATAAATTTTATTAGTTACAAAAGACTGAGTGAAATCATCTAAAGTCAATAAGTAGGCAAATCAAGAAAACCAAGAAATTGCAAAAGGGAGAAGTCAGTAAAGATGGCTGAGAAGAGGTGAGGAGTAAATCAAAAGGAAAGCTTGGCTATTCTGGTATTATACAGGCAAGTAAAGAGGACCTGTAATACTACTGAGAGAGTAAATGAAATAGATACAATAACTGACATTAACCTTGGCGAGCTGGAGGTCCAGAGTGGCCATGAAGAGGGTAGTTTCAATGGAGGGATAGGGAGAAAATATTGATGAAAGTACATTTTTTAAAAGAATCAAAGGAGGGCCAGGGATTTAGCTCAGTGGTGCTGCCACTTGCCTTGCAAGTGCAAGGTCCTGAGTTTGATCCCCAGTACCAAAAAAGAAAAATAATCAAAGGAGAAGTGAATACAGCCTGTACAGCAATTTTTTCCAAGGAATTTTACCATTAAGAGAATCATAGAAATGGAGAAGTAGTAGGAGGGCAAAATAAAGTCAAAGAAGGCTTTTGTACACAGTGTTTATAAAGTATGAGAATGATCTGGTTCAAGGAAAAACTGATGAAGCAGATGAGAAGTAGAAAATAGCAGTGGCAGAGATATCAGGAAATACATGGGAACTGAGGTTCCAGTGTACCAGCGAGGCAACTGGAGTCTCCTGGCTGAGAGAAGCAAGGATCATTCATCTTTGAAAGATAGAGAAAAAGCAGAGTATAGGAGGAAAACTATAGGCAGGTTTGGCAGTGGGATGTGGAAATAGACCTCATTTGACCACTCTGTCACCAACTAGAAAGGGATGAGATATAAAACATTAGAACTTTTTTTTAAAGAATAAAGAGTAAAATAATCACCTTGGAAAGAAGGAAATTGAATTTGCTAGAGTATTATAGCTGGATTGGCCTGCACCACTGAGTGCTCACTTGAGATTTGTAGTCATAAATTTCATCAGATACTTGGGTATTTCTCTCCAACCACATTCAGTTATTTGATTTTGGTCATAAGAGAAAACAGAGGTATATTTAAGTAGAGTTATGTCCAGCAAGAGAAAATCGGAGGAATTGAGGTATGTGGAAGGGATTTATTAAAAACTATTGATTCTCAGCTAGACAAGGAGAACAGTGAAGGCATAGGTGGGTGACAGTGGGTAAGAAAGAATAAGAAAATAAGGAAATAAATGGTTGAGGAGAAGAATACAAGGGATATAAATTCCTGATAGAATCAAGAATATCAGAGAGAGAGTCCCAGGAAAGGTGATCTAAAAAGACAAGAACTGGTGGTTTCATGGTGATGCTTAAGATTGGTATTTTCAGAATGGGATCACCATTACTAAAGACAAGATTTAAGATTTTATTGGACAGGGTTATCCAAAAAATAGAGTCAATAAAATCGAGGTGGGGAGAGACTTACTATGGGAATTGGCTCAAACAGATAGAGACCAAGAGCTCCCAAAATCAGCTGTCTTCAATCTGGAGAGTCAGTCTAAAAATGGAATGAGGGGAAAATGTCTTGGCATAAGTACAGTACTCCAAAAGGCCAGAGAACCAGGAGTTCTGATGTCTAAGGATAGGAGAAAATGATCATTCCAAATCAAGAATAGAGTGAGAGAAATTACTCTTTCTCTGCCTTTTCATTCTAGTTGAGTCCTAAACTGATTGCATGATCCTCATTTAGACTGGGCACCTTCTTTACTCAGTCAACTCATACAAATGCTAATCTCTTCTGGAACTACCCTCACAGTCACACCCTGAAATAATATTTGTCAGCTATCTGGACATTGTTTAGCCTACTCAAGTTGACACATACAGTTAACCATCACAGGAAATGGCCCAGGCAGTAGGTGTGAGGAGGAAAAGATCATTGGTGGTGAGGTCAGATAGGCTGCGAGCAGATAGTCTAAGTGGTTATCCTCAGACTCATCAGTCTGAGGAATTGTAGAGATAACTATTTCAACCAACTACTAAGTCTTCAGTAAATGACAAATTCATCATGTTTTATTGAAGTAACTTGGTTAGATGATAGGCGTTCCTATTAAACTAGGATGCTTATTTTCACCTTATTCTCTGTATTTTCCTAGGATACTCAATACATGATAACAATTTAATAAGTCCTTTCTAAAGGATACCTCTGCTATAATTTCCTCCTGCTACACTTTTCACTTTTCCCTCAGCTCAAGATAAGTTTGTGTTATTTTATTTTAGGATGATGAATTTTATTTTTTCCCCATTAAGTTTATTGGTACATTTTAGGTATAAAATACATTTACATACATCCTTGGGATCTTGTACCATTACATGAGTATCTTGGTTCTTTTTTTTTTCCCTGCCCTCCTTTCACCCCCTCCACCCATCCCTATTTGCAAAGATTTTGTTTCCATTTTATTTCCTTTTCTCATATTTTTTCCCTTCTTTCCTTTCCCCTAACTCTCCCACTTCCCCTGCACCTTTGGACCTTTACTTCCTATTACACAATATCAATTATACATTTTTAAAATTAAAATATCAAGACCTAGGAGACATTACCACAGATTATACAGAATTTAAAAGGATATAGAAAGCATATTTCAAAAATCTTTTTTGAAATAAATTTGACAACTTCTAAGAAGTACCTCGGAAGACAAATTAATGAAACTAACTCTGGAGGAAATATAAAATATGAATAGCACCTATTAAAGAAAGTATATTCCTAGCTTGAAAACCTACCTATATGACAACAGGCTCATATACATTTTAACTGAAAAATTATATCAAATATTTAAAGCAGAAAAAAAAGGAACACTTCTCCCCTCATTTTAGGAACTCAACATTGTGCCTATCCTAAAACTGGATAAAGATAATAGAAGAAGAAAGTATGAACATAGATAGAAATTTGTTTATTAAAACAAACTATTAGAAGTCAGATCTGGGAGTATGTAGAAAGTGATTTTGTTATAGGGATGGCAGTGTTGGTTCAGCATTGGAAGATCCACCCCCAAAAGTCATCATTTTAACAGAGGAAAGGAAAAAGCCATATGATCCTGTCACTAGTTGGAGAAAAAGTACTGGACTAAATTCCACTGCTGTTCATGGTAAAAGCTATCAGGAAACTAGAAGTAGAACAGAACCTTCTCAATGGATTAAAGACATGTACTCCATACTTCCAGCGAGAATGCCTTGTATGAATGGAGAAGATACAATGCTTTCTCCTTAAGGTGGGGAACAAGGGCAGATATGCTTACTTTTTATCTGTCCATTAAACTTTGAAACCTAGGCCCAACCAAAAGCGTCTGGCAGTAAAATGACACAATTAGAATAGGATTGGCAAGGTAGAAACAAAATCTTTATATGTAGATGAAATGATCATCTACAGAGAAAATACTAAGAAATCTCTAGGAGCCCCTAGAACTTGTACTTGAATTTAGCAGGATTAGAAAACACAAGGAATATATAAAAATTCAGGTCTATGTATACTTACTATAAATGAAGAATTGGATATTGAAATTTAAAAGTTATGTAGGAGTACAAAGGACCTAGAAAAGTTAAAAAAAACAAAAAAACAGTGTTAGAAGATGTTTAGTACCTAATTTGAAGACTTCTTCTAAAGCAACAGTAATCAAGGCAGTGTTGGTATAAGGAAAGACATATAGATCATTGGAATGAAACAGAGAATCTAGAAATAGTACTACTGAGTCCACTGAGTTTTGAAAGATTATTTAACATTAGCATTTTATAGAATATAAACTCAATTCAAGAGCCGAGGAAAAGACAGTGTTTTCAGCAAACGACACTAGAACACCTGGTATCCGTATATAAAAAATTAACCTCAACCCTTTATTTCCATACATGAAAATAACTTGAAGGGATCTATGAACCTAAATATGAAAGCCTAAAAGTATAAAACTTTAAGAAGAAAATATAAGGGAAAATGTTTATGAATTTAGGGTAGGCAAGAACTACCTGGGATACAAAAGACATGATGTATAAAAGAAAAAAATTGATAACTGAGATTCTATCAAAATTTAGAACTTTAAATGACATCATTAAAATGAAAAGTAGTCCTTAAACAGACCATATTTACAATGCATATAACCTATAACCAGAATATATAAAGAACTCTTACAGCTCATTAATAGACAACCCAATTAAAAAGTAGACATAAGAAGATGATAAATAGCCAATACAGCACAAGGAAAAGTGTGCAACTCTAGAATCAGAAAAATACTAATCAGTACAAGAACAATATTGAATTATACACTCATTAGGGAGATGAAGTCAAAAGTTTTAAAAGCCTTGTCATGAATTTTTCTTTTTGTTGGATTCTACTGCTTTGCATTTAATTTGTCGTGCCCAGTGGATTCATTCTGCTGGGCTTCCTGGGGTTGGGATACTCATTGTCTTTTCCTAGGATATGGTCTAAAATTATTTGGAGTGCTGGTTTGGTATTCGTGAAGTTTCTGAGGTTCTCTTTATCATGAAGGTATCTTATTTCTCCATCAATTTTGAAAGATAGTTTTGCAGGGTACATCAATCTGGGTTGGAGGCTATTGTCCTTTAGGGCTTGAAATACATCACTCCAAGCTCTTCTTGCCTTGAGGGTTTGCATTGAGAAGTCTGCTGTGATTCTGATGGGCTTTCCTTTGTATGTGATTTGTTTCTTTTCTCTCACTGCTTGTAGAATTTTGTTCTTCTGTTGGATTTCTGGAATCCTAACTATTATATGCCCATGTGTAGATTTTTTTTTATCAAGGCTAGCTGGAGTCCTATATGCCTCACTTATCTGTATGTCAAGTTCTTCTTCCCTCCTTGGGAAGTTTTCTGCTATTACTTCTGTGAACAGTGTTTTTTTTTTTTTATGTCATCTGCACTCTCTCCTCTTTCTTCATTGACTCTAATCAGTCTTATGTTATTCTTCTTTGCATTGTCTAGCAGCTGCTGGATTGATTTCTCATGTTCCCTTACAATTTTAAAGCAATTTTTCTTTTCCTGGTCACTAATTGCAATCTTGTCCTCTATATGTGAAATTCTATCCTCGCATTGGTTCATTCTGCTGTGCAGACTTTCAATGAAGTTTTTAATCTCCTGGAAATCTATCTGCATTTGTTTTATGGATTTCATTTGTTTTCTATGTTGGTATTCCATCATGTTCCTCACATCCTCTATTTTTTTAATCTGTGTCCTCTCTAGATTTATTAATCATGTCTTGCACTATGAGCACAATCTTTGCTGTTATCTAAGTAATTATTTCTGATTTCATTTTTCCCACATCCTCTTTTGTTGCCAGTTCAGAGAGTCCAGGTGGTTGAGTATCAGATTGTTCCATCTCATTTCCCTTTGGGATTGCTGTAGGTGATCTGGAAGTCTGTTTTTGAGGCTTGTTTACATGTCTTCTCATTTCCATGGGGTGGGGGCTGCTTCTGGCACCCAGGCAGCTCACCTTCTCTGCCCTAGGAGCATGGATTCTCAAGATAAATTTAGCATGTGTTAGTAATCACCTTTCCCATCACTGGTACACAATACCAGATACTCACAATTTAAAAGAGGAGTGATTTAATTTGTTTCACAGTTTCAAGGGATTTAGCTCATGGTCAGCTGGCTCCAAGGCAGGAACTTTATGGCAGAGGGTGTGGCACAGCAAAGCTGCTTACCTTGTGGCATCTGGGAAGCAAAGCTGGTAAACAGTGCCAGAAAT
This sequence comes from Heterocephalus glaber, assembly GCF_053883595.1. NCBI lineage: Eukaryota > Metazoa > Chordata > Mammalia > Rodentia > Bathyergidae > Heterocephalus > Heterocephalus glaber. The sequence goes on along the minus strand of NW_028258364.1, from coordinate 10,364,700 downwards.
AAATGGGCAAAGGACCAGATAAAGATCCCAAGATCTCCCCCTTTGTGACCCACCAGACACACCCAGCAGTGTACTTGACTAATCCACTCAGCGGCTCCCAAACCCATCAATTTAACAATCCAGGTTAACCACCACAGCATGACTTGAAGGGGGAAAGTAAACCATACATGAGAAATAAACCAAGACATGTGGATGCCTCAAAAAGACTTTAAAATTTGGTAATATTTTCAACAAAAACCTATTTAAATATTTTATTACTATATTTCCTCTGCTTTCTATTGAGAATGTGGTCAGCTTCTTATTGTCCCTAGTAATCTAACTTTAGTCCCAAATTTTCATATCCCACACTGAAAAATTTAAGTCTGGATGTTAACTAAATTCTCTTTTCTTGTAAAATAACTTAGCTTCATTATTCAAATATGCCTTTTGCAATCTCACCTCCCACTCCAAGCAATTTATAGAATGTTTCTTCTCACCCAACAGAGTCCACATCCTCATATGTCCAGAGATGGCTCCAAACCCCACATAAATCAGCATTCGGGATCCTTCCCAACTGGTCAAATTCTTAAACCAATTCAGCTCTGCCCTCTTTCTGGAACCAAGAGAACAAAAAAAAAGATTAAAAGAAAAGTCATGCCAACAGCTGAGTGAGGGGCTGATCTGTAAAAGTGCTAAAATATAACAAATAAATATTCAAGCTCAAATTTTAAAATGATACTCTATGGCAGACTTACCATGCTCTCAAATAAATACTCCTCTCTACTATAGCCCTGTTTCTATTGATCATTTATAAATGAAAATTGTAATTGTAGTCAGATAAAAGTCAACTCCAATCAGTTGAAATTCCAAAAGCTGCATGATGCAAGTCTATGGAAATCCAATAAATTCTATTGCCTGAGTTTAAAATTCTTTATCTTCTAAGAAGTTATCTGGCTTGTCATAAAGAAAAGAAAACTAAAGAGAGAGCAACTGCCATATTAATAATAAATATATCTAACTCAAGGCTAAATGACTTTCCCTAGTTAACACGGTTAATAGTGGCATAACTGGTGTTTAAACACAGGCAACCTGGCTCAGACCTGCGCCCTGAGCTCTTACATTGTTTTTGAACATTTTTTTTTTCTTTCAAAATATTGACACTGGTTTGGCAAGCAAAAATAAATTACTGACTCACTGTTTCTTTGCACAGTTCATTCCAACAGATTCGATTTCTCTCCACTTCCACTAAATAAGTGCTAAGCAACTATTTAAAGAACTTTGATTTTAAAAGATATCAAATTAGTAGCATTCCTGAGGCATGCACTTGTTCTCTATCTCACCGTGGGTGGTAGATTGCATTATTCTCAATTCTGCATCTTTCGTTGTGTCTGCTCTTTGCCATGTAGCTTTGTAGTTCCTTCTACAAGACAGTCTTTCATTTGTGGCTAGGTCAGGTGATTTCTTTAGCCAATGGGATGTAACCAAAAAGACTTGGGATGTGCTTGTGTCACTATGTTTATTCTCTGGCATTCCACCATGGGCATGCAGAGAACATATCCTAAGGATCTACTGATACCAGAAGAATGAGACCCCCAGAGCAGACCTAAACCTCGCCCCCCACCTTTCACCTAGCCACACCCCCATCAGTTGAGCCCCAGTCAAATTTCAGATGCAGGAGCACTAGAGATTTGCTTGTTGTTTCCTGTAACTGACTTTCAGAATAGGTTTCAATCAGCATCAGTTTGGTCAAAGTTAACTGGCACATTGTGCAAAGATTCATAGTCTCAGCCTCTCAACCAAACCTTATAAAGTACTCAAAAAAGCCTAACCACAAATATTCTGCACAGAAAAAAAACCTTTTCATTGTTCTTTGAGAGCAGAAAGACCCTGTCTTTTAGAATTTATGTGAAACTCTACCCCTTTCTTGTGAACAAGCAGAAAAGAAAACTTCAAGAGGAAATATGGAAGAGCATTTCGCGGACTTTCACATGTTATTTTCTTTTTTAAAATATGTGGTGTGCTTTCTGTTACTGGCACAAAGAGAAAGAAAAATGAAGGAGGGAAAACTTGATAAATGAAATTTTCCTTCTTATTGCAGGAGTAATGGTTTAAATTAAAATATGTGAAACTACATAGAGGGCCAAGGAAGCAGGAAAGCAATTCATGGAACCAGCAGAAGACAAGAGAAGGAGGAGAGCAAGCTGTGAAGTGTGTAACAGAGCTGCCAGGAAGACCCACCTACCTGAACCAGAGACCTGTTTCACAGTGGGGAAATTGGTAAAGAATTTTATATATTTTGAATATCTAATTTTGTAGCTGGGCTCATGCCAAAGTGGAATTTTGAAAGCCTTTTCTCAGAGGAATTGTTTTCTTACATTGTGATTCATTTTACAGTGTGAATATTACATTTAATCATTTGTGTCACAAATTTTAGGTAGCACCCACTCTGTATCAGGCACCGTGTTACGGCAAGTGACAGAATCTAAGTAACAAGTATAGTATTGTATTGTGGGGGATATCAAACAGTGACCTACAAATCACCTTTCAGAGTTTCATCTCTCTATAAATCAGGAACTATGTTGTTCTATATTTTAGTCCACTGAGTACATGAGAGAAGCTAAAGGAACTGGAGGGTTAAAAATAGATGGGCTAACTAATTTTTAAAAAGAAACAGCAATGAAATTTCTACATGGAATGAGTAAATACAAACTGTAGTACAAGTGATTGATAAATCGGTCAGGAATGGCTTCATTCCAACTGGCTAGCATTACAACAAATACAGCCAGTACCTTTAATAGGTGCTTAGCTGAAAAGAAGATAGTTTACTGCCTGCTGTTTTAGACACCTGATGACAATTTAGGAGAACACATTTGATCTACCCCATCTTCAATTAAACACTGTCTATATTGGGAATCATTTTCAGAAATATCCCAAGCACATTTTAGATTTTAAAAAGGATAATTTACACCACAGAAATGTGGAAAGCTAGGCTGAAAAGCCATATATAGAAATCTGAAAAGATTTCCAAATGCCTAACAGCTTGTTGTACTGGGAGAATTCTAGTTGGGATAGAGAAAGGGACTTTACTGTCATGCCCATAAATCCTGTCCAAGGATAGAGCCTATCTTATTAGGTCAAAGTGTGAATTAATTGACTTTTTCCACATAACAGGATCTATTTCAGAGCTTGAACACCAGTTTATGTGAAAATGAGAGAGAACAGCAGAGTAAGGTTTAAAGGACTTAAAAGAGGTAATAGTATTCATTTCAACTGTGTAAGAGCAAATGAAGCACAAGATGTTCCATCTCAGTTTTGAAATTGATGATGATGAAGATGGCACAAAGAAGGGGTCTGGGAGACAATAAATGCTGTTCTGAGAGAGAGAGAGATTAATTATGACACTTTTCAGATTTAAAAGCAAAGAAAAATAGAGGTAGTTCATTTCATGAACACTCATGACAGCAGCAAAATTTTAAGAATCAGGCGTGCTACAAAGTTTGAAGGATAGATTACATTCCATTAAAGTATTACTGAAATTAGTACATCACTATTGAAACTATACATCACTATTGCTGCATGTTAAAAAGTCCTCATAAAGACACTGGTGCAAAAATGGATGACTATAGCTTGTTACTTGTATCATTTCAGCTAGATTTTACTTAAATAATAAATGTTGTATCTATGATGGATATATAAAATTTCCATGCAAATAGACAAGTAAAACAAACCTTTCCATTCTTTGTAATATACGTTAGTTAACAACCACAAAGCTCTAAATCTGAAATGTCATTGTTCTAGTGATGACATGGACGTATCAGTACTAGACCGTGATTTTTTAACAGAAAAAAATGATTTATAAACTTTTTTGAGCCAAAAATATAAACTTGCAAACAAAAATTGGTTTTATATTCTTTATTTGAGATACATATAAAAATTGTAATTGTAGCCTAGAGAAAATTGTAAGTTTCAAAGACTAATAGGCATTTGGGTGTCTTTTCATTTCTTCATTTGCAAACAGACACTCCCAAAAGTGAAAAGGACATTATCTCTCAACACAGGGAGGGCTGATTTCTGTACTTGTAAATAGAGATGTCTTACCAAGTGGGCTAGCCCATGTGTGATTCCATTTGAGAAATAATTTATTTAAATCAAGATAAAACTATGCTTGAGTCCTTTGTCTTCACTGGATGAATGAGTTTTTCAATTTAAGGATGTGTTTTTTCATCAAAGGATGAGTTTTTCAATCTATGTAGAAAAATGAATAGAAAATGATATCAAATAAAGCAAAAAATGCACAAAATCATGATTTAATTCTAGCTGAAATTAAGAATTGAGAGAGAGAGAGATTTTCTCCATTAAACAGCTTCAATTTCTGATTTCTTTGGAATCCAAGTAGTATCCTGGACTTAAATCCCTTTCCAGGGCACCAAGCTCTGCATGAAATAATTTTAGAGATCTGAAGACAAAGTTATCTTCCATGTCAGTGCAAAGAATCATTTAGCTTCCAATTAAGAGTTCTGTCCCATAGTGCTATGTTAATCATTTGTATGTTTTGTCTCCTTTTTCTGACAAAGAAAATTTTAGTCAAATATTCTGCCAAATATCTCACTGTCTCTTCTCTTTTGGGGGACACAAAAATTCCCACAAAATTTTTAAAAATATCTTTATTTTGTGTCACTATAGGGTTTATATCAATATAGCCATCAAAGCAAAAATACACAGTGAAGTAAAGCACCTTAAATGAAATCCTTTTAAAGATTTGAGTTGCCTGTATTTGTTATTCCAACAGTAGCTGTAGGAAGAGTGGCATTAATTATTGAACTGAAAGTAGATGAATACATTCTTCATGTGTGTTCAAAAGCACTCCGGGAGCAAAGTCACAATCCAGAATCCTTCTGAGCACCTGCACCTGCTTTCCAATCTGCTTTTGCTATCCTTGAAGAACCACCTGACACCAGCAAAGTCCCTCTGTTTTAACTAGAGATTTGCCTTGAAAGAGAATTGAAAAATCCACACGCTGCCTAACTTTATCTACCAGGCCAGTTATTAAGTCAGTAACTTATTTCCACATAAACTACTTTTGTGTTTCCAGATGCCATATTCAGAGAAATCCCAACTCTTCCTCAAAATACATTACTGAAAAATCTTTATTCTCTTTCTAGAAAACAGTTACTTATGTAGAGTTTCTCCCTGTTTTATTATATAGAAACCTCTGAAAACACTCTAGTCAGAAATAAAGAAGACATTGCTGCCATTTTCCCTGTGGCATAAGTCAGGCTTCAGAACACAGTTTAAATCTCTCTCTAAGAAAGAGAAGGACTCAAAGAATTCATATCTAAGATAGGAAAAATCCCATTAAGTGACAGAAGAGTGATATGCATAATAATTCAAGGCATAATGGAACAGGCTCAAATTTTAAGTGAAGTGATTTGGATTCATTATTAGAACTTCATGACATAATAGTTATAAAAATTGGGAAACTTATCAACAAAGTAATTGAGTTTGCTTTATTTTAAATGGAGAATTTCCAAGGCAGAATAAAGATGAAATCAAATCTGTCAAGCTTCATCCAAGTATTGAGATTTTGTGCTTTTTCTTCATTGTTTTTAGCCTTACATAGATTGCATTAAATTATCCATCCCTCTTTGCCTTCTTAGTTCCAATAAATTTTATATCTAAATTGCTATGAAGAGTAGTCTGTACATCAAAAGTTATCCCTAATATTTACAAACATTGCTTGTCAATATTTATCTAGTAGCAGACTGTCCACCACTTAATAAATTGTTAGTTGGTCTCCAACATCCCATAACTTTCTTTCTTCCTTCTTTTTCCTTCTTCATGGACATTCCCTCCAACTTTTTCTAATATCCAAAATCTTTGGAGTTTTTTTCCTTCATCTTGCTTTCATAATTAATTTAAATTATTGGTAAAAAAAAATTAAGACAGCATTGCCTAAAATATGTTGGACAGAACTTTGGATTCTTGGTATATTAAAGTTACTTATTTTAGAAAAGGCTTTCAACACTGAGATTCCACCTCACCCCAGAAAGAATGACTGCTATCAGGAAATCAACAAATAACAAATGCTGACAAGGCTTTGGGGAAAGAGAAACACTGCTCCACTGCTGGTGGGAGTATAGACTGGTGCAACCACTGTGGAAATCAGTATGGAGATACCTCAAAGAACTAGGACTGGAAATCCTGTTTGACCCAGCTATTCCCCTGCTGGGTATCTTCCCCAAAGAATTAAAAGAATCATACTACAGCGATATATGTGCACCCATGTTCATAGCAGCACAGTTTGTAATAGCTAAAGCTTGGAAGCAGCCCAATTGCCCATCAACTGGAGACTGGATAAAGAAAATGTGGTTTCTTTATAAAGTGGAGTACTATTCAGCCATAAAAAATGAGAAATTAGAGACATTCATAGCTAAATGGATGCACATTGAGGCGATACTCTTAAGTGAAATAAATAGGACACACATGTGTAAATGCCGAATAGTTTCTCTAGTGTGAGAAACTGAAAGTGTCAATAAGGACGAAAAGGTATACTAGATAATGTGAAATAGGAAGAAAAGGGGCAAAGGGGAAGGGGCAGTGGGAGGGTAGGGGAAAGGAAAGGAGGGAGTGGAATTCATATGAGAAAATGAAAAAATGGAAACAAAATCTTTGTAAATAGGGAGGGATGTAGGGTTTGAAGGGAAGGCAGGGGAATGCGGAAAAAATAAGAACCAAGAGAGATTACATAAAGGTGCAAATTTCCAATGATGAATGTCATTATATTGTATACCTAAAATGTACCAATAAAATTAATTTTAAACAGAAGGCTTCCATGGTCAAATATATTTCCAGAAGTGTTGTGGCAAACATTATTTTAGATATTTGGAACTTTAAAATGTTAATATTCATTCTGACTTACCAAGAGAGAACCTTAGCAGATAATATTTCCCAAACTTGGGTATTTTTCCATGGAACAATTTAGAAAGACTTTGAGTTGTATGGAAAACACTCTGAGAAATCCCAGGGAAGAGAAGTATGTTAGATTTCTGCAGATTGTTCTACCCTCAAGGTTTTACCAACTCCTGTCAATACTGCGGCTGGCACTGTGGTCATGCATACAGGAGTCCTTAAGGAAAACTCCTCACTCCATTCTCCATAGATGTATGGTAAGTTAACCTATAAGGGCAAATGAATAAAAAAGGGGCGATATTTGGATCCAAAATATGGCTGGTCTGAATAGAATATGGCCTCGGATAAAAGACTAGGCAGATTTTAATTTTAGATGTATTGTTTGCATTTTGCTCTAAACATATCTTAGTGCTTTCTATATTAAAAATTAATTTTACTTAATGTAATTTAATGAATTCAAGAATAGTTTGTTTAATGATTACTATGTGCCACAAATTATGCAAGAAACTCAACAAATATTTTATAATGTTCTTAAGTATAATAATATTTAATGTTCTAAGCTATTTTATAGCACAATACAAACATTTTAGTAACAGCTAACCAAAGAAGATATTGTTAAATCAACAGCTGAAACAAATCAACTACGGACTAAAAAGTTGAAACAAAATTTTTTTTTCTTTTGGCTTATTTCTATGAAAGATGACAAGTTCTTTTTAGGTACTTATTTTCTAGTTTGTGTCTATTTGCATCCTTTATATTTATTCACATGTAATTTTTCTTATCTAATGACCAGAATGTCCATCAAAACAGTTTATAGAGAGCCTAATTCTTCTAGAGCACAATATGAATTTGCCTCCTAATATTTCACACTTTAAAAAGTATCTTAGTCCTTTTAAAGCAGAAAAGCCTCCTATTACGTTCTAAAGGCAATACATAGAATATGCACAAAATGGTTCTAAAGTATTTTATTCTAAGTCTGCTCAACAGTGGACAAAACACAGCACCATTAGTAAATTATACTTCTCTATATTAACCAGTCTATGGAAATTGATATCGCCTCTCAGCATGTCTAATATATAATCTGAAAGATACTAATAACATCCCTGTTTCATACATGATGCTTTGCTAAACATAAAAAAGATTTTATTTTCAGCATCTAAAGAAACACAGTCTTTTATGGTACATGTGTAGTAAAGCATTGAATTGGTGCAGAAAACACCAGCAGTAATAAATTAAAAGAGCTCAAGTAAGGTACAGAAAGGGTGTGTCAAGTTGAGAACTTCAGGCAGTTATTACCATATAGATTGGTGTTAAAGTCAGCTAAAAAAAATTGCCAAGGAAGGATGCAATTTCCAGTAAGAAGACAGAGTGATATGAGAGAACTAAATTATCTAGAAGATTCAGTTCTATTCCTATAGTCCTATTGCTAAATCTGCCAAACAGAATTTGAGGTCTTTTTTGCCAGGACTGTGATGAAGTACTTGGTAAATTAAATGTTATTAAATTTCAACTGCATCATTTTCATCTGATTCCATCTGTAAAATATTTTAATAAGTTATGCATATGCTAGATATATAAAAATGCATGGGCACATTCACACTGGAAGCACTGTTCTGGTAAACACATTTGATTCAATTTTTATAACTGAAAAGACTCAACTGGGTCACTAATGTTTTGAACCAAAGAAGGATATTTCATTGGCAGAACTCTGAATTTCTTAAACATTATCATTAATCCTCAGAACATTCCTGTCACTGCAGGGAGGTATGGGACTAGGTATTCTTCTCCTAACAAAGAAAAAATTCTTAGACACAGGATCCGAATCAGAGACCTAAATCTCAGAAAATCCTAAAATTCTAGCAGTAGCTATAAAGCTTTAACACATTCAAGCCTTTCAAATCAAAGAAATCCCACCGCATACCTGAATTTAGCTTTGAGAGGAAAGAAACTGAGCACCTGAGACAGATGTAATATATATTCTTACACATGAGATTTTTGTCCTTCTATTAAATAAAACCAAAAAAATATAGGTTGCAATGGTGTCAACAAATGTTACAAAGTATGAATCAGTGTGGAACTTTTACCTAAATCTATATTCTTGTGTGTTTTTTAATTTGGAAAATTTTCTTTCACACTAGTAATTTATTTTTAAAATAACTTCATCCCCTTTCCATGTAGGAATATGTGTAGCAAGTTAAATGTTCCAGCCGAGAGCCCCTTGATTAACTTTTCTTTTCAGTTTTTCCACTTTGTGGAAAGACCACAGGTGAGATGAAAATACACTGCCCAGAAATGCGAGTCAATATATTTCCTGATTGCTCAGAAGCAACCGATAGGAAGACATTTGGGGAAGAAATGCTTCTGAAGGGTTTTTTCCTATAGTTAGATTTTCTCTTTACTTACAGCTGGAGAGGAAAATCTGTATATGATTGTGTGCCAGGATCTAGAACACAATGATGGAAATGGCAAAAGCCTTCTCTGTTTTCAAAAAACTCATAGGACATGCTGATTTCACATTTTACAGCTTTGACATAATAGTTTTCAGTAGTTTTTGCTTTGATTTTTATTTTCCAGTATACTAAATAGTCATATATTGTGTTGGAGGGTACAGACTTGGCTAGGGGAAATGCTAAGGCTAGACAATCACTTCTTTTTATTAGCACATATTAATTGTACAGGTTAATAGACTTCTTTGTGACATTTCCATATGCTCATATATCATACCTTGATTGTGTCCACCCTCCCATCTAACCTTGGAGAATAATATTTTATTAACTGATCCACTCATTTATTTATGAGTTGTTTCAAATTGTCACATAGTTACTATGTGCTGGTTAATATACTAGCAATAGAGTTAACAAAACAGAGTCCTGTCCTTAGGAATTCCAAAGGGTGGGAATAATCATTCATACACTATCAAGTATTTATTAAGCACCTAAAACAAGACATGTATTATGTTAAATCTGGAGATATAGCAGTTAACATGACAAAGAAAATCCTTGATATTATCTGAATGTTTGCATTTCCCAAAGATTCATATGTTGACCATATTCCCAAAGGCATGGTATTATAGACAGCTTAGTTAGGTAGAAATATTATAGGCACTCAGACAGGGCTAGGCTCTTGAGGGAGTCAGTGCAGAGGATGAGAACATATTACAACTGTGGTTGGAGGTGCATCTGTTGAAAGCCAGGCCTGAAGATAAAGATGGAGTGACCAGGCCTACATACCTCACCAGGGAATAAGATAATTGGAATCAGCTGGCCCAATAAAGTCTAGATAGACAACAGTCATCCTGGCAGGTGGCCAAGACCTTCAGATCCATCCCTTCCTGAAAAAAGTCTTTGCTCTTTCCATGTACACTTGCTATATGACCTGCTTCCCCATTGGCTCAATATTTCTTAAGCTGCTATATTTGTAATCTTATTGGTTGATTATAGTTTTGACCCATGTTGTACCTACATGATTTTATTCTATAAAAACTCCTTTGAGAAGAGGGCTCATTAGCAACCCAATTTCGGGTTCCTTCCTGCCTCTTAGGAGCTTGCGCTCTCTCTCTCTCTCTCAAGTTTTTCTACTCTTACCCTCCATTTTTCCTTAGAATTCAATTCATTCTTCAGTTTTGAGGAACAGGTACTCATCCTATCTGACATCTAGTAGGTTGGGAGTTACATTTGTTTCCCTTATATCATTTGGAGGTCTCAGCAAGATAATTGGAAAGAGGTAGGAGTTTGCTTTTATTTCATGGATTCTGGATTGTGAGTGGTTCAGGTAATCAGAAATTATCATCCTTGATTGTCAATTGCTTATGCCTTGAATTTTTAATGCCTTGTCTTTTTTTTTTACATATTGCTTTTAGTTAAAATGATGACAAATTTAAATTGAGAATATGGGAAGATTATGATGTTTCTTTGAAGGGACACTTTACTTTTGCAGGCAAGGTCTTGTATTCCTGTTTCGTGTATGTTGCTTTGGTACTTACTAGTTGCTGAACTCATTGGTGCTCCTTGCTTGACCTGTTTGACTTGTTTTGACTGTTGTGGTTTGTTATTTTAGACAACAGCACTAGGGAAAAGTAATGTTAGAGCGTCCCTTAGACTTTGACACTAACCAAAATGTGAATTTATGAAATGCTATAAAATGGATCTTTTATGCAATCTAGTATATATTTAGGAATTGTCAGTTAAAAGCCAATAGGCCAGCAATCATTCTTAAGACTTGAAGGACAGGTTTCACTGGGACAGTCTGGCCTGATCCCCTCTCTACACTCTAAAGGGAATTGTGGAGCCTGCTCTGCCTCAGTTCCTTTCAGGTCTGCTTTTCCACTGGTGAGGAGGCAATCTCAGCTGTACCCACTCTCGACTTTCCAGGCTGAATGTTATGACTCATGCATAAATTGTCTCAATAACTCACCATGACCATGAGAAGAAAAGAATTCCTTCTTCTGATCTCATTTCTGATCTTTTCCTGTCACTTTGTACTTTCCTTTTTTGGGGACATGTTTCTGCTAAAGATTAGAGAGGGAAGAACTCTGAACAGTTTCAACCTTTCCCTCCTATCCAACAACTAAGAACTTTTAAGTTGAGCACACAGAAAATGAGTGCTTGCTAACAACGAAGACAGGGAAGTCATCTTAGATGAGAAGCACAAAAGGGACCAAAACACATTCAGTTGAAGGGAGAATCCCCAACCTCCTGGGTCTCTCTCTCCTTTCATAGGTCTGGTCCTCATCATTTATGTGTGTAGTGGAGGGAAATATTTTCACTCATGTGTAAGTTGTGATTGCTGGATGATGGGTACAGGTTGTAACCTGTGAGTTTCATAAGTATGTTGCAGATATAGAGACACAGAAATTTTAGAGTGGATGTTGAGTAAAACTTAGCCTTGTCTTGCTGCTAAAGAAGATTGCCTATGTGATTTGGTAGACAACACAAATATCTTGGGGACTTCTTTACCCTAGGTCCCAGGACAGGATTTTTCTGAGTCATTTCTTGCCTCTATCTTTCTCCAGAGGTGATCTCTTTTGCAAACTGAGAAGTGCTCCAACTACTTCCAATTTGACCTTTGATTTTTTTTTTCTCCTTACTCTCAAAGAATTGGAAAGCAATTGTTCAGGTCTCTTGATTATTGGTTTAATTTTGCTAGCAGTGCTTCCTTCTTTAAATATGACTGGTACAGCTGGTATCAATTGTAGCTTGTGGTTTTGGAAGCACATGCTGGGGTTAGGAGTGTGAGTTTCCAGAGAAGGTAGAAGTATGAGTCAGTAAGGGTGGCTAGTCCAACCCAACTTATCTTCTAGTCACTCCCCAGATACCAGCCACCTGCTCTGGAGCAGTTTCCCTTGGGGTGTCACCTTGATAGCACATAAACACCAATTAGAGATTAAAAGGGACGCCTATTTTTCTTTGTTGTTTTGGAGAAACTCAATGTCAAATTCTCTTACTCCTTTGGACTGTATGCTTAAGCACTAGAAATTGTTTGACCCTCACATATTGAGAAAGAACTGTTTAATATTTTTCTGCACCCATGCATGGCCTGCCTACCCCCTTGAGGCAAAACGGAATGCAGAGGGAAGTACTGATTATGACACTATTTCACAACTAGAATTGTACTGCAAAAGAGAGGGAAAATGGTCAGCATTACCTTATGTTCAAACTTTCTTTGCATTAAGAGTTAATCCTTACTTGTGTAAGCCACAGAAAAGCTAGACACTTCTGGCCTTTAAGGCACAATCAGATCCAATCCACTATTACTGAGTATGAGGTTCCCCACTGCCCTCTGGACTTTAAGGGCGAGACTTCCAAACTAATATATGAATCCTCTACTGGGCTATATCCATCCCTAATTTTCTTAAGCGTCCTCAAGGACAGTATCCCTTACAGGAGGTGAGTGGAAAATTTGGCCCTACCCATGTCCATGTGTCCTTTTCTTTCAGTGACCTCAAACAGATCAAATGAGATCTGGGTAAGTTTTCAAATGACCCTGATAAGTACATTGAAGACTATAGGTTACTTACTCACACCTATGAACTACACTGGAAAGATGAAATGTTACTCTTAAATTGAACATTGACTTCTAATGATAGACAAGGAGCATTATAGGCCACTATTGCATTTGGAGATGAATATCATATTGTTAATTTTAGAAGGCCAGAAGATAGGGAGCCTGGAGAATAGTCAGTTCCTACTGGCTCCCAAGCAATTCCTACACAAGATCCCTACTGGCCTACCAACCAGACCAGAGATTGGACTAGGAAACATCTTCAGAAATGTATTCTTGAAGGTCTAAGAAGGACAAGAACTAAACCCTTTAATTATTTTAAATTGTCAACTATTCATCAGGAGAAAGATGAGAACCCCTCTGCCTTCTTAGATCATTTACAAGATACACTGATAAAACATATATCCCTGGCTCCTGATTCAGCAGAAGGACAGGTTATTCTTAAAGACAAGTTCATTACCCAGTCAGCCTCAGATATTTAAAAAAAGATGACTTTTGCTCCAGATAGCTCAACTGATACTTTAGTGAGAATTGTCTCCTCAGTATTTTATAATTAAGACCAGGAGGAGGCCAAGGGGAGAAAACAAAGAAATCAAGAGAAAGTGGCTACCTTGGTTTCTGCCTTAAAAGAAATAGACTCTAAGTCTGATTCTTGAGGCTCCAGGAAAAGCTTGATGACTAAACTCACCTGCTAATGTCCAACTTGGTTTGTGACCAGAATCATGGAAAGAATCAAGTTTGTGAACCTGTGTATATATATATATATATATATATATATATATATATATATATATATATATATATATATATTATAAAGCTGAACTTTAAAGAGATTCATTCATTTGTAAAATCACACAAATAAAGTACTAACTGGAAAAGGTTTAATTTGAATTCAAGTTTCCGACAATAAGAACTTTTAACCCTTTTTCTTTTAAAAGTAGTGAAGATGGAACCCAAGCCATTTGCAATGAACTAGATCCACAGCCCCTTTTTTATTATTTTTGAGGCAAGTTTTTATTCAGTTGCTAAATTGTCCAGGTTGTGCTACAACTTGTAATCCTCCTGCCTCAGCCTTCCAGAGTGCTGGGATTGCAGGAATGTGCCACCAAACTCAGTGAAATTTTAACTCTTTAAAGGCTCTTGATTCTTAAAGGAACAATTACTCTGGCAAGAATATTTAACACATGCAGCATATAGTCTAAATCAATAGTATTATGTTATATGCAATTATATGATGATATAAAAGTATAATAATCATAATAATATGCTGTATAATTGCACTGTACTAACATGTTGTATAATACAAATGTGAGCTTACTATTCAGTTAACAAAAATATGGACTCCAATTGTCTTTGCTCATTTCTTGTCCTCAGAGTCTTGGAGTTGCACAAGCTTCTGTTCTGGATCCAGTTAACAACCTTTTCTTTTATGTTTCCCTAGTCAACCTCTTTCATTCTCAGGGATTCAAAGGTCATTTTTGCCTAAGACCTCCAATTGATAAAGCAGATTAGTATTCATAGATCTGAATATCCACTGGGTTTCTCTCCTTGATATCTCATCAGATAGATCAAAAACAATATACAAAATGTTACTCTTCCCCCATAAACCTGTTTGAATTCCTCTTTTAATCTATTTTTTGATGGTATTCTTATTTCTTATTCCTAATATGCAGTCCATCAGCAAATCTTGTTCATTCTATCTTTAAATATAATTCTGACCCTTTTACCCCATCTCCTCTGCTATTACATTAGCTGAAGCCACTTTTACCTCTTAGCTGGAGTATTGAAATAACCTCATAAGCAACCTCTTATTAACTGTTGCTGCCTCTAACCCAATCTCCCTCATCAATGGCAAATGTATTTATAAATTCCTTAAATTCTTTCTTGTTATCCTTTTACTTTAGGCCATAAGTCCAAACTCTATCATCATGTATGAGGTCCTGAACACTCAACCAGGCCTTCGCCTGCTTCTCTAGCTCCATCTTTGTCCACTGTTACCCTGACACACAATACAGCAGCATCAGTCCTCAACCAAGAGAAACTTTCCACTCCATTTTATTCTGCCTGAGATGCTCTTCCTGTACCCTTCCTCATGTTAGTCCTAACACATCATCAAAATCTCATTTTAGATTTTATCTTTTCAGAATCCTTCCCCAATCCTTTAATCTAAACTTGATCTCCCTATTATGACTTCACAGTAACACTTGACATTTTATAATTATGTTTTTATTTCTTCCCCCCATAAAATAGTTAATGGTAAACTAATAGCTGGTATTCTTCAGAAGTAAAGGATGAGATCATTCTGAGCTTAAAAAACCCCAACAGCTGAAAGGCTTAGTCAATAGGTTCCAACATAGTACTCTTTAGTTGGGTCAGTTATCTATCAATGAAAAGACAACCTTCTTTTCCTGTTAGACATGAGGATCCCAAAGTGGCTACGGCAGTTTCAGACTTCAAGCCAATGGAATTAGTGTCATGCACACTTGTGTAAGTGTTTCTCCCTCAGAACCTACACCCTCTCAACCAATAGAACTCAAAATGTGAAACTAAAAATGACATTCTTTGCACGTGATCCATAAAGAGTATAGTATATGTAGATGCTCTCATTTCCTTACCTTGACTCTCATGTGCATGTGTTACTTACTTTCACTTTGAAAGTGATGTTGAGCATTCTCTACAGTCAATCACATGCAGGCCTCTTGAAATTTTATGAGTTTTTGAAGCATTTAAGTTATTTCTACTTCTTGTTTCCCTGATCTAATCAGCACAATGCCATCCATGTAGCAGCCTACATGATGTTCTGTGGAGTGAGAGAACCAGGATATTTTGAAAAGATCCAACTATTAAACTTATTTAAGATTTCTTGAAATTTCATACAAATAAACCTGTTTGGGATTTTATGCAATTCCATGTATATTTTAGTACCATATCTTCCAATGAAAACAAGAAAAGGGCCATGGAGATTTTTATAAGAATTGTTTTTGTAGATTTCTTTGAGAAGTCTTGTAGTTTTAACAATATTGAGTCTACTAATCCATGGCTTTCCATTTAACAAAGATTTCCTTATTTCAATAATGTTTTATAGTTTTCAGTGTACAAATCTTATACCACCATGGATAAATTTATTCCCATTTCATTCTTTTTTATCCTATTGTAAATTGAATTGTTTTGTGAGTTCAGTTGTTTGGATTGTTCACTGCTACTATATTGAAATACAACTGATTTTGTGTGTGTGTGTGTGTGTGTGTGTGTTATGATGCTTTTCAACAATTGTTTATTACTTCTAACAGTTCTCTTATAGGTTCTTTAGAATTTTCTGTGTATAGATTCATATTATTTGTAAATAGAAATATGTTTGTTTATTTTCTTTCTGGTTTGTCTTTATTTCCTTGACTCATTTTTTCTTGTTCAACTGTTCTGGCTAGAACTTCTAGTACAAGGTTGAATAGAAGTAGTGAAAATAGGCATTCTTGTCTTGCAATTTTTGAGTGTACAGGTCTTGCCATGTATTTTAAAAAATAATCTCTAGATTTTTGTATTATATATTATATTTTCAATTCTTGTTTCCTATTTTTGTTATCACTATATAGAAATGCAATTGTCTTTTTATATTGATATTATATCTTGAGAATTAGTCATTCTATCAGCTTTTCCATAGATATCTTAGTATTTTCTTATTCATTATTATATCATCTATGAATACAAAGAATTTCACTTGTTCCTTTTTAACCTATAAGATTTTGATTGGTTTTCTAGACCTAGCACACTGGCTGCATCCTGTGGTACAACGGTGGTAAGGGTGAATGTCCTTGATATATATTCCTTCATATGTATGTCCTTGCTATATTTTCAAGGAGAAAACTGGCTTCTTCTGCACACCAGGCACACTTTAGTCTCAGAGTGTCCTTCAGATACTCTGCAGAGTCTGGATTCTTGGTTCTTGTTTTTTGCCCATTCCTAGCCCTCCCTTCACGCCCTCCACCCTTCCCTATTTACAAAGACTTTATTTCCATTTTTTCCATTTCTCATCATTTTTCCTTTCCCTTCTTTCCTTGCCCCTGCCCCTCTCACTACCCCTACTCCTTTGAAGGTATTTTTCCTATTTTACATTATCAATTATTCATTCTAATCATTGGTACATTTTAGGTATACAATATAATGACATTCATCATTGGAAATTTGCACCTTTACATAGTCTCTTTTGGTTCTTATTTTTCACCCTTGCCCAGCCCTCCCTTCAACCACTCCATTCCTCCCTATTTACAAACATTTTGTTCCTATTTTTCCATTTTCTCATATTAATCCTACTCCCTTCTATCCTTTCCCCTAGCCCTCCCACTTCCTTCCCCTTTGCCCCTTTTCTTCCTATTTCACATTACCTATTATAGATTTAGTCCTTATTTACACTTTCAGTTTCTCACACCAGAGAAACTATTCGGTATTTATTCATGCGTGTCCTATTTATTTCACTTCAGAGTATCGCCTCAATGTACATCCACTTAGCTATAAATGTCTCTAATTTCTCATTTTTTATGGCTGAGTAGTACTCCATTTTATTAAAAAAAACACATTTTCTTTATCCAGTCTCCAGTTGATGGGCAATTGGGCTGCTTCCAAGTTTTAGCTATTACAAACTGTGCTGCTATGAACATGGGCACACATATATCACTGTGGTATGATTCTTTTGATTCTTTGGGGAAGATCCCCAGCAGGGGAATAGCGGGGTCAAATGGGACTTCCAGTCCTAGTTCTTTGAGTTATCTCCATACTGATTTCCACAGTGGTTGCACCAGTCTACATTCCCACCAGCAGTGGCGCAGGGTTCTTCTTTCCCAAAGCCCCAAAAGCATTTGTTATTGGTTGATTTCATGATAGCAGCCATTCTTTCTGGAGTGAAGTGGAATCTCAGCATTGTTTTCATTTGCATTTCTCGAATAACCAGTGATGTTGAACATTTTTTCATGTATTTATTTGCTATTTCTACTTCTTTGTCTGAGAAATGTCTGTTCATTTCAGATGCCCATTTTCAGATTGGGTCTTTAAATTTGGGAGATCTGATCTTTTTAAGTTCTTTATAGATTCGAGATAATAGGCCTTTGTCTGAGGAAGAACAGGTGAAGATTTTTTTCCCATATTGTGGGTTGTCTCTTCAGATGGCTGGTGGTTTCTCTTGCTGTGCAGAAGACTATTAATAAGAAGAGATCCCACTTGTTGATTGTTTGTGCTATTTCACGGGCAATTGAGGTTTTGTTCATAAAATCTTTTCCTACACCAATGTCTTCAAGGGTTCTACCTAACCTCTGTTCCAACTGGTTCAGAGTTTCTATTTTAATATTTAGATCTTTAATCCATTTTGATTTTAGTTTAGTGCGTGGTGAGAGATATAGGTCTAGTTTTAATCTTTGGCAAGTTGAAACCCAAGTTTTCCAGTACCATTTATTAAAGAGGCTATCTTTCCTCCAGTGAGGGTGTTTGGCTCCTTTATCAAAGATGAAATGGCTGAGTGTGTCTGGTGTTGTTTCTGAATCTTCTAATCTGTTCCACGGGACCTCAGATCTGTTTCTTTGCCAGTATCATGCTGTTTTTATCACAGTAGCTTTGTAGTAGAGTTGCAGGTTGGGGATTGTGATACCCCCTGCCATGTCTCTGTTACTTAGAATTGCTTTTGCTATTCTGGGTCTCTTCTTGTTCCAAATGAATTTTTGGATTGTTTTCTCAAGGTCTATGAAGTATGCTGCTGGGATCTCAATTGGAATTGCATTACATCTATATAGCAGTTTTGGAAGTATGGCCATTTTCACTATATTAATCCTTCCTACACAGGAGCAGGGGATGTCTGTCCACTTTCTGATATCATCTTCAATCTCTCTTTTCAGAGTGCCATAGTTTTCAGAGAAGAGGTCTTCGATTTCTTTCATTCGGATGATTCCTAGGTATTTCAGTTTTTTGGATGCTATTGTGAAAGGAATTATTTGCCCTATTTCTTTCTCAGTGAGTCTGTCATTGGTGGAGAGGAAAGCTATTGATTTTTGTATGTTGACCTTGTAACCAGCTACTTGACTGAATTTGGTTATTAAGTCTAGAAGACTTTTGGTGGAGTTCTTGGGGTCTTCTATATAGAGTATCATGTCATCTGCAAATAATGACAATTTGACTTCTTCATTTCCTATCTTTATTCCTTTTATTTCTTTCTCTTGTCTAATTGCCATGGCTAATGTTTCCAGAACTATATTGAACAAGAGTAGTGATAGTGAACATCCTTGTCTTGTTCGTGATTTTAGTGTGAAGGATTTCAATTCTTGACCTTTTAGTATGATATTGGCTGTTGTTTTTTCATAGATGGCTTCTATCAGTTTGAGGTAGAGACCATCTATTCCAATTTTTTGTAGGGTTTTTAATCATAAATGCATGTTGGATTTTGTCAAATGCTTTTTCTGCATCTATGGAGATAATCATATGGTTTTTGTCCTTGGCTCTATTGATATAGTGTATTTCATTGATTGATTTGCTTATATTGAACCATCCCTGCATCCCTGGGATGAAGCTCACTTGAGCAGGGTGTATGATCTTCTTCATGATCTTCTGCATTCTGTTTGCCATTATCTTATTAAGGATTTTTGCATCTATGCTCATTAGTGAGATTGGCCTATAGGTCTCCTTTTCATTTGGGTCTTTCTCTGCTTTGGGTATCAAGGTGATGCTTGCTTCCAGGAATGAATTTGGGAGTATTGCTTCCCTTTCAATTTCACTGAAGAGTTTAAACAGTAGTGGCAGCAGTTCCTCTCTAAATGTCTTGTAGAATTCAGCAGTGAAGCCATCAGGGCCTGGGCTTTTCTTAGTTGATAAGTTTTTAATTACATTTTCAATTTCATTGATATTGGGTTGTTCAGAATTTTTAGGTCTTCTTCATTCAACTTTGGTAATTCATATGTATCTAGGAATCTGTCCATTTCTTCTGTGTTGTCCATCTTATCAGCAGATAGGTTCTGGAAGTAGGTATTGATGATCCTCAGGATTTCTGCTAGGTCTGTTGTAATTTCACCCTTTTCATTCCTAATTGCATGGATTTGGGCCTATTCTTTCCTTTTTCTGATAAGATTCGCTAAAGGTTTGTCAATTTTATTGATTCTTTTGAAGAACCAACTCTTGGCTTCATTGATTTTTTGTATCCTTCTCTTAGTCTCCATTGCATTGATTTCTGCTCTGATCTTTATAATTTTCTCCCTTGTATGAGCTTTGGGGTTGTCCTGCTCTTCTTTTTCTAGAAGCTTGAGGTTCAGCATCAGGTTGTTTAATTGGGCTTGTTCTGTTTTCCTAATATGCATATTCACTGCTATGAATTTCCCTCATATGACTGCTTTCATTGTGTCCCATAGATTCCAATATGTTGTATTGTCATTGTCATTTAATTGAAGGAACTGTCTGATTTCTTCTTTAATTTCCTCTGTGACCCATTGGTTATTCAGAAGTGTGTTGTTCAATTTCCATGTGTTTATGAAATTTTTTGAGTTTCTTTTGCTATGGATCTCCAATTTCATCGCACTATGGTCTGATAATATACAAGGGATAACTTCAATTCCTTTGCACTCCCTTAAACATGTTCTATATGTGAGTATTTGGTCTATTTTTGAGAATGACCTATGTGCAGCTGAGAAGAATGTGTATTCTGATTTTGTGGGGTGGAAGACTCTGTAAACATCTGTTAAGTTCATTTGTTCAAGAGTTCGATTGAGTTCTAGTATTTCATTACTTATTTTTTTGTCTAGTTGATCTATCTGTGACAGTGGGGTGTTGACGTCCCCCACTACAATTGTATTAGTGCATATATGACTTTTCATGTCCGTTAGTATTTGTTTTATATAGTTGGGTGCACTAGTGTTTGGTGCATAGATATTTATGATTGTCATCTCTTCCTCTTGGATTCTTCCCTTTACAAGGATGTAGTGTCCTTCTTCATCTCTCTTAATCAGTCTTGGTTTGAAATCTACTTGATCTGCAAAGAGGATAGCTACTCCTGCTTTTTTTCAGGTTTCTGTCACATGGAGTATTGTTTTCCACCCTATAACTTTCAGTCTATGAGTTTCATTTTGAATGAAGTGTGTTTCTTGTATGCAGCATATTGTTGGATTTTGCTTCTTGACCCATTCTGCCAGTCTAATTCTTTTGATTGGTGAATTGAGACCATTAACATTGATGGTTATAACTGAAACGTATTGACTTGTCATTGCCATGACTTTTTCTTTTTGTTGGGTTCTCCCCCTTTACTTTTAATTTCTTGTCATGCCAGATGGGTTCATTCTGCTTTGCTCCCTGGGGTTGTGATGCTCAATGTCTGTTCCTAGGATATTGTGTAAAATTCTTTGGAATGCTGGTTTGGTATTCACAAAGTTCCTAAGGTGCTCTTTGTCATGAAAGTATCTTATTTCTCCATCCATTTTGAAAGATAGTTTTGCAGGGTACATCAATCTGGGTTGGAGGCTGTTTTCTTTTAGGGCTTGGAATATGTCACTCCAAGCTCTTTTTGCCTTGATGGTTAATGTTGAGAAGTCTTCTGTGATTCTGATGGGCTTTCCTTTGTATGTGATTTGTTTCTTTTCTCTGACTGCTTGGAGGACTTTGTTATTCTGTTGTGTTTCTTGAATCTTAACAATTATATGCCTATGTGTAGATTTTTTCTGATCAAGGCTATTTGGAGTCCTATATGCCTCACTTATCTGCATGTCAAGCTCTTTTCCTCTGCTTGGGAAGTTTTCTGCCATTATTTCTGTGAAGAGATATTTTTATGTCATCTGCACCCTCTCCTGTTTCTTCATTGAGCCCAATCAGTCTTATGTTATTCTTCTTTGCATCATCTAGCAGCTGCTGGATTGATTTCTCATGTTCCCTTATAATTTTGAAGCAATTTTTCTTTTCCTGGTCACTAATTGCAATCTTATCTTCTATATCTGAAATTCTGTCCTCACATTGGCTCATTCTGCTGTGTAGACTTTCAGTGGAGCGTTTCATGTCCTGGAAATCTATTTGCATCTGTTTTATGGATTCCATTTGTTTCCTATGTTGGGATTCCATCATGTTCCTGAGCTCCTCTCGAGATTTATTAATCATGTCTTGCACTAGGGGCACAATTTCTCCTGTTATGTGAGAAATTATTTCTGATTTCATTTTTTCCAGATCCCCTTTTGTTGCCAGTTCAGTGGGTCCAGGTGGTTGAGTAACAGAGTGTTCCATCTCATTTCCCTTTGGGGTTGCTGTAGGTGATCTTGAAGTCTGGTTTTGAGACTTATTTATGTGTTTTCTCATTTCGACTGGGGCAGGGGGCTATTAGCGCCTGCATGGATTATCTCCTCTGAGCTGGGAGAGTTGGGGCAGGGGTCAGGAGCAGCAGTAGGGATGGTGACCCAAAAGCCCTTTCCTGTGGGCTGGGAGCAGCGGGAGGGATGGTGGCTGGGAAGCCCCTTTCTCTGGTCCAGGAACAGTGAGATGGTGTCTCAGAAGCCCCTACCTCTGGGCTGGGAGTGTTGGGAGGGATGGTGGCCCGGAAGCCCCTTCCTCTGGGCCAGGAGCAGTGGGACAGAAGGTGGCCCAAAAGCCTTTTCCTCTGGGCTGAGAGCAGCGGGAGGGATGGTGACTGGGAAGCCCCTACCTCTGGGCCGGGAGCAGCGGGACTCAGTACCTTGGTCTGGTGGTCTGGTGTCTTCTGCGTCTCTGTAGTGTGGAACCAGGTGGCTGCCTGTCTGCAGCAGGGTGATTCAGGGTGTTCTGTGTGACTTGGGACCTCGGTAGGGCGTGGGCAGACCTGCCTGTCTGCAGCGGGTTGATTCGGCATCTTCTGAGCAACTCTGGACCTTCGTAGGGTGTGCACAGACCTGCCTGTCTGCAGGGGGCTGATTTGGCATGTTCTGCACCACTGGGGTCCTCGGTAGGGCATGGACCTAAGTTGTAAGTTTTTTGTGAAAAATATTTTAACTATGAATCCTAAAGTTTCCTTGAAGTTTCATGGCTGCTGCAGCTGTGCATTTTCTTACCACTCCCAAAGATACACATATGGTATCTTTTTTTTAATCTATCTCCTATATATTACAGAAATGCTCCTTGCATGAGAATAAAAAAGAAAGCATAGAAAAGAGATGATACTGAGGTTTCAATAGATAATCAGCACAAATAGAATAGGTATCTTGAGAGACAAAAGCCTCTCTTCATATTCTTGGTCTACCTCTATTATCTACAAGGTCAAAGTAAGTCATGTAACCTCCTGTTTCAGGGGTCCCCAAGACCTTCCTCAGGCCTGAGGACTTCACTAGGACTAATATAACTCAAAAAACTTGTTACATTTGCTGCATTATTTCTTACAGTGAAAAGCTACAAATTAAATTGGCCAAGGAAAAAAGCACACAGGGAGGAATCCAAGAGAAACCAGATGCAAACTTCCATTTACCCTCTTCCCAGTGTAGTTACCCAGACAGTGCTTAATTCTCTCAGCAGCAATATGTGACAACATATAGGAAAGAACTGTTGCCAAACAGGGAAACCCACCCAAGTCTCACTGTCTAGAGAATCTAGTGAAAATTATTCACAAAGGAGTGCAACACCTGCTTAACTAACTTCAGCTACCCAGACTAGAGCTCCCAGAAGTAAACAGATACCAAATGGGTCAAATATTGAGGCATACATAAAGACATTTACTCAAAATCATACCGTTGGTATAAACCATGTGATATGACCCAAGGCCTCAGGCAAACAGACACTGTTATTAGGGAGGCTGCTCTCAGGCAGGAGAGACGTCTCCTTGGAGCCAGCCTTAAGGACTACGGGAAGGCTCAAGAGTTCCAGGAATCCAAGCCTGCTGGTTAACTTTTCCCACCCACCTCCCTTAGTTTAGACTTTTTTATCTCTAAAAGGGAACCAACTGTAAATAGCAAAGTGAATTGTGCACATAGAAAGTGCATGACATCTGACTGATCAAGAATCAATATATAAGTGTAGAATTTTTTTTTAAACTAAAAGAATCTATATAGCCTTTCCAAAAACAAACTGTGTGTGTGGTTGGACTTAGTAAGTAACCAGGTAACCCACTGACTCCCACCATCCCACCATAGAGTATTGTCTGTTCAGTGCAGCTATCCAGATGTACATTATCAGAGCTTAAGCCAAACTCTTCTAATGGTATGTCATTTGCTCTTTCTAGTAGAATTTTACTTTTCAGTGTAGATTCACATACTTGTAGTTACTCAGGACAAGTGCACTTAGCTGTAGAAGTGCATGTCAGACTGTAAAGCAGCACAAGGTTTCCTTGCTGGCCACAAACTTCATCTATCTTAGTATATTTTTTTTGTTTTACAAATAGGCTTGTAAGAGCTTATTGCAGCCTTGTCACCATTGTTATCTCCATATTACAGAGAAAGAACTAGTAATTTAGATGGTGGTGGCTTAATACATTATATATCAAGATTACAGTTGGATTTATGGAGGAGCTATGGCCATTCTAAATATTTATCATGCTCACTCTAATTATTATTTCACTGACCATAAAATATATAACTCACTTAGTGAAACCATGTGTGCTGTCTTATACTGAAACATTTTGACTTGGAATAAAAATCCACAGTAGATAATTCTTTTTAAAAATTCCATAAAAATATTCTATGCTCACCAATCAACTTCCAAAAAGTTAAAAAGAGGTTTTGCTCAGATCCTTTGCTATTTATTTTAGACTTAAAGCCATTAGCTCTGGATATTAGATTCTCACAGGAGATGGGAAGGATTACCTCTAATCATAGGCAGTATAAATTACCATGTGTGCTGATGGCATTTTAATGTTCATAACAAATCCAGATAAATCTCAGTCGGCTTTGTTGGATTTACTAGATTAATTTATGTAATTGTCAGCATATAAAATTAACTGTGAAAATCTGGTCAGATACGAATAAATGACTTTTGCCTAAAGCAATTGATCACTTACCTGCCTTTCCCTTGGAAACTACTTGAGGGCACAACAATTTAATGTCGAGAACTGTGTAATCTTAACAAAATCACAAATATTGAACATAAAACCAAGTAAAGGTCTATAAACATCAATTTCTTGGCAGATCATATTTGTCTGAACTTCATGTCTTTTGCCCATATATTCTCCTTTCCTTTCCTTTCTCATACAGGAGGTGCTACTCCAGGCTTTTCTTACCTGAACACTATCTATCTTCTCAAAATATTTGTCTTTATAGGGCAGGTCATGAGCAGTAGAGTGGCAACTTTTATAAGCTTCTGCATATCAAGGATATGACTATGAGTGTAGCATATCAAAGGGGGAAAAGGATGAAAATAAGGAAAGACTCATATTTCAGTCACCAGAAGACTTTTCTCTCTGTTTCCCTGACTTCTAAGTTAACTGACCCAGGAACTAAAAATATCAATCTGTCCCAGTTTCCCAGTTCTTTCCATTTCACCCCAATCCAATCCACTCTTTGAGGACAATGAGTCAGGAGAGTGAGATTCTAAAACACGGAAAAGCAACTATCAACTTTCTTATTGTAAAATTATATTTAAGAGTTACCAGCTAACGTGAATCCTTGCTTTAGTGATAATGGAAATTAAAACTAAAGCAACAGGGGCCAGGATTTAGCTCAGTGGTGCCACCGGCTGCCTCGAAAGCATAAGGTCCTGAGTTTGATCCCCAGTACCAAGAAAATAAAAAAAAAAAACTAAAAAAACAGTATGCCTACAGGAAATGACTGTCTCTGCTTGGGACAGTCTGTCACGTGAAACTCTGCTGGGACCCAAGGTGTCCCTAGGTTTAGGGGAGTGGAGATGTCTCTGGCATAGCTGAATGTCCTTGTACATCTCTTATCTTGGTGTCCAAAGTCTCGATGAGGCCTGATATAGGTTAGGTAAATTTAGGGCTAATAAACCTTTTTTCTTTTTTGCCAACTTTTTCTAAATGATTAACATACCCATAGCCAAAGTTTTAAGATATTAAAATAAGCAAATGAAGGTCAAGCTTTGTTCTACTGTTAGTTACCTATTAGACATCTGTAGGCCCCAAACCACTTTTAAATTTCTGGCTGCCTTAGAAGAAAATACAAATTATGCTTTAATGACTAACAGGTAAAGGGCCCAGGAGTCTGTCTGCCTTTTGTCCCTAGAGTGGTCTCTCACCATGTCAAAACCACTATAGTTAACTTTATTAATTGGCTCTAAATTCATTATTCCTGTTCATTTGATGCAGAATCAAGATCTGGCTTGATGCAGTACCCCCCAGACTCCACTGCAAGTAGGAATGGTTACTGAGGTACAAATTGAGAATTATAGCAAAATGATTTCCCCTTACAAACACTGTCCTCTCTGCTTCCCCTTCATGCTTCCTGCCTGAGACCATCAGGGTCAACCAACTTTCAACCCAAATTGCTGTCATTCTATACTCCAAGCATGACAACACGTGTTCAAACACTATAGTGGGATTTTCTGTTGTTGTAGCCAAAACCCTTCCCAGCTGATAGAAGCATCTCTGTTGTTAAGTCTTACCTCCCAAAAGATATTGCTCAGAGTCTTTAATATGTCAGTGAGGCAGTCCATTTCCGTGACAACACTATGTCCCCATAATTGTCAGACAAATTAAAATGTAGTTAATTGTTACATAATGTTCCCAATATAGTACCATTTGATGTTTATGGTAAAAACAAAGCCATCAAGATGATTGAGTGTGGGCACAGAAACTCCCATAAAAGAGATAAAATCATTATCATTAAGCCATGTCTCATCAGAAAAGGGACGTTGCTGGTTCAATCATAGTTTATGGTTAGTATCAAAGTGGCAAGGCAAGAGGAGAAGAGTGGCAGATTAATTACTGGGCTAATTGACTGGCTTTCCAATCCATTTCAATAACACTTCAGATATTGCTTTTATTGATACCAAGCACAAGCTCATTGCTGTCACAAACCAGGCTCTGCTTTGATGCACCAATGTAGAATCAGAAAGCACACAAGACATTTTGACAAGCATCAGAAAACATTCTGGGGCAGAAAAGAAAATATTTGTCTAGCTTCTCACTGAGCATGGCAACATTTCCATACCTTATTTACTTCTTCTCCAGAGGGTAGACAATCTTTACACTGAGTGAGAAAAGAGAATACTAAAAATGGGACCCATGACACTCCTCAGCTTCTCACAAATCAGTATTTGTCCAAAACCTCCCCACATTTGCACTGCCTGTGAATCAAGCAATGCCAAAACTGCAGGCATTCTGGCAAAAAAAAAAAAAAAAAAAAAGTGATTGTGTGGTGACTGTAATCAGAGCTCCGATGTGTGTGCGGGTACCCTCCTCCAGAGGGTAGGCATGGCTCATGGGCCAGGGTGGACCTGTTTGTCAACAAACTCCACTGCCATAAATGGTTGCGCTGTGAACGCTTGCTGTGCGTCCATCTGTCTTTTGCGAGACAGAATGTTCTGATTTCGGCGACATTAGAAAAGTATCCATTGATATACAGACAGAGACTGCTTACCAGGACTATCCATCCGCACCAAAATAAACATCATATTGTTAATTGTGGCTGACATGCAGTTTGCAGAAACACTTTAAGTTATTTGTATTACTCACAGCTATCTGAGGTCTTATTTTATCTCCTTAAATCTGCTGCAGTTTTCTGAATGAATTTTTATGGTCACACTTAAGGAAACAATTAGAAGTTCAAATAAAGAATTCCCTACAGTCCCACTTATCTTGTTTGATCTGAATACCACAAGTAAACAGGCCCTTTGAAAAAGCTCTGGTGCTTTCTCCTATCTCTTCTTCACCAAGGAGATAAGCCAATCTAGCCAAGAAAAAGCAAGTCTGACTCATCTGAATAGCCCCTTCGAGAGACATCATGTAACATTAAAAATTAATCGATTCACCACACGGTGCTCTCCAAACTTTCTCTCCCCCTTTTTAATCAGTGAGATTTCCCTTTTAAAATAGAAATAACTTTTTTCTCCCCTCAGAAAGACAATACAATACTTTTTCTCTACAAGCGGAACTGTGTTTTTGTTTCCTACTCATCATGGTTCCATCCTCCTTACATTACGATAGGTACTTGAATTACATGCATACAAGGCATTTATGTATGTTCCAAAATAGTATTGTGAGTGTTTGGGAAAACAGGGCCTTGTTTATAAATAAGCTCAGTATAAATGGAAAAATAAGAATTGAATAAATAGCACTAGTCCCAACCACAACAGAGAATCAGATGCCAAATCTGTTCTCCAGAGAGAGAAGATGGGCACAGAAATAACAATAATACCACTAGATGTTAATGTGTCATAAAAGAAGTAAAAATGAAGCAATAAAGGAGTGAAGAGGGAGAGACTGGGGTGGGAAGAAGGTGTGAGGAAGGCTTCCCAAGGAGGGCCCACCTGAGGGCTCCACGCAGGAGTTGGGGTTTAAGACAAAAAAACCCAAGTCCCTGTGAAAGAAGGTACAGGGGGTAGTGGGTGACAGAAGAAAGTGGAGAAACAAGGGAAGTGACCAAGAAACAGTAAAGACTTTACTTCACAGTGAAAGTCAGGGTCATGAAATGGTATAGTAAAAACTAAGTTCCAATTAAACTCATGAATCACACAAAATTCTCTGGCCTGGATCTGAACACCTGAGGCATAATGGAAATGGAAATATAATGTGGAATAGATTAAATTAGGGCTAGTCTTGGAGGGCCTAAGAAATTGAAGCCTTATTTGTTCATCACAGCAATATCTATAGCACTATAATGGTGTCATAAAACAGCTAGAATTTCAGTCTGCAAGGAGAGTCTCATGCAAATTGGCCCTGAATGCTTTGAGTGGATGCTGCAATGTCTGCTGTCCATGGTGCTGTGTGCCAGCCTCTCATTCATCTGAACTCCTTTCCTCAACCAATTCCACAAGGGCCCTAATAGGTACTTTCCTTCAGAAAAGAAATACAAAGTTCATCAAGCAGTACAAACCGAGTCAAGATTGTACTGAGTTAAAGAATCAAGGATCCACCTTTAAGTCATGGCAGTTTACATTGTTTCAAATTTTTATTAGTACATGTTTGTAATACATAATGATTACATTCATCTGGAGAGTTGATACATGTAAATAGCTAACACATCTTAATTCTTTTTACATCACCTTCTCCTGCTGTCCCTTTCCCTTCCCTCCATCTCTTCTCCTCTTCCCAATTCACCACAATTCAAAGATCGAAATTAAGGCTTAATCTGTACTCTTTACGAGTCATTAGAATTTCTGATTTCTTTAAATATCTGTGCCTACAATTAGCAATTTTCCCAGTTTCACCATAGTTTTCAGTAAACAGCAAAGATAATGAATAAGACCTTTTCACACAAAACACTGACATGTTATCAACATAATTAGATGGGACAATCAAAATGACATACACATGTAAACATACATGTACCTGTGTATATATTGTGTTTACTCATTATACACAATACCAATTCAATTTCCTTAAATACTTGACAAAACCTATTTTCTGTGAGATTTCTTGCTAACAGGAGCTCAGTCAGATGAAGTGTTTACCAAGTGCACAGAAGCTGTATTTTATTGCACAACCCTAATTGAACTATCTAGGTTAAAGAAACTGAATGCTACAGAAATGTTTATTATACAAGCACACTTAATCTGAAGCTGGAAAGGAACATTTCTGTAGGTTTGGGTATAATTTATCCCTGCAAAAAGCAGGAAAAAAGGCCTTTTATCACCCTCTCATTTCAGTGAATTATGTTTATGGAGTCCTCTCACTGCCTTGTATCTGATTTCACTCCAGTGTGAAGAGGAGTGGAGTCCCAAATGCCCCTCAGCTGAATCTCATTATGTCCCCTGTTCCTTGTCTCCCATCAAGACTCATGCCTCTGCCACACATACAGTGCAGGCACAGTCATTTACACCTGCTCTTATCTATAGCTGCCATTTGATTATAGCAAAGCAAAAAATGTAAATCAAGATTATCTGGAAACATTTATTATTTCAAATATTTTTGTTTCAGTGAATCTGCCACTAGGGACTTAGCATTTTCCTTATTGTTTATTGTTTATTTTTGCCCCAGTTAGTGGAACAAGTGAAAGAGTCATTGTTTTCCAAATCAACAATTTCTTACTCCAAATCTTAGTATCAGGATGCCAATAAGATTAAATATATCCTAAACCAAGTGTAGCAGCACAGGCCTGGAATCCCAGAACCAGGAAGGCTGAGGCAGGAGGATCACAAATTGGAGGACAGCCTGGACTACACTGTGAGACCTTGTCTTAAAAAACATTTTAAAAAGGTTAAATATATCCACATTAAACAAGAGAAAAATAATTGAAGAATTTTCCTGCTTTTTATTTTGATCTACACTAAAATATTAAAGAATAATTTCTCAAGATGGACAATATTATTCAAAACAAGCTTTTCATTTGTCTTTTGTTAACAAAGAAGATATTCTGTATCTATAGATTTGTACTGTTTTCAAAGTCTAAATTTATTTAAAAATTTACTGAACAAAAGATTACATGGTTTAATTTAAAAGGCTTAGACTTCATTAACCATTTATCATCTAGAAAATGAATCAATTTCTAATAAACATTCAAATACAATTCATAAAACAAATAAACTAAGGAAGAAATAATTCTTTCCCATATGTAAATATAAAATATAGCCCTCATATGTATATGTAATGGTGCTGAGTAGTTAATTCATTCATATAGCAAACATTTAGTTAGGCATCTCTGTTCCAAATGCCTTTCCATAAACAAAACCTAGAAAAAATTCCTCTCATCATTGAACTTACATCCCAGTCAGGTGAAAAACCATTCAATAAAACAAAGAATATGATAGAAGGAAGAAGTATATACCTGCATGAAATGATTAATATTTAAAATTAATACAACTCTTGATAAGGTAGGATGAAAATATTCCAAATAGGATTTATTCAGGGCACCAAAGTAATAATTCTTCATCCAGCCACTTCATGGTTCTTTCTCAAAACCGGTCCTTCCTCAGAACCTCTCTTTCTGATAACACTGGAAGGGGAACTACTGATTCCATCTTAGAATTACCAGTCAAGATTCTAGGGACTACAGTAACACTAGAAAATGAGTGAGAGTTACTTTCATTTAAAAAGAAAGAATGATAAGTATTACAAAAGAAATTCTAGCTTAAAAGAAAACAATCACATGACCAAAGTCAGAATTCAAGGCCATAGGAAATTCTCCCCACAACTTGCTAGAGCAGAAATCAAAGACCCCTAACCTGAAAACTAGAGCACTCTGAAAAAAGAGATCAAAGAGTATATCAGAAAATGAAAAGACATCCCTTGATCCTGAGTAGGAAGAATCAATATAGTGAAAATGGCCATACTTTCAAAACTGCTATATAGACTCAATGCTATCTCAATTGAAATTCCAGCAGCATACTTTATAGGCCTTGAAAAAACAATTCAAAAATTCATTTGGAACAAGAAGAGACTTAGAATAGCAAAAGCAATTCTAGGCAATAAAGACAGGGTAGGTGGTATCACAATTCCCAACTTGAAGCTATACTACAAAGCTGCTGTGATAAAAATAGCATGGTACCAGCTAAGAAACAGACTGGAGGAGCACTGGAACAGACTAGAAGATTCAGAAACAACTCCAGACACACTCACCCACCTCATCTTAAACAAAGGACCCAAACACCCTCACTGGAGGAAAGATAGCCTCTTTAATAAATGACACTGGAAAAATTGGGTTTCAAATTGCCAAAGATTAAAACTAGACCTACAGGTATGCCCACCAGCCGACGGCTCAGCCGAGCAGGCCCGAGAGGGGCCAAGTGGTTACAGGCTGACTGGGACCTGCTTCTTCCAGCTTGCTCCACCAGCTTATCACCAGGGCAGGCTTACCACCAGGGCAGGGTGAGGAGGACCATCCCCGGGCACACCCACCATCCAATGGCTTGGCAGCAGGGGGTCCTCCAACAACAGCTCCCCCCCCACCTTCTGGCCTTTTGGCTGTGCAGCTACTTGGTTACACAATCCAGAGGCACAGGGGGACATAAAAGCCATTGTCCTGAGCACCAGAAGTGAACAACAGAGAGAGCCCCTGTCTCAGGCTCCCTGATGAAAACAAGCCCACTGGAAAAGTGAAGGGAATCTCTGATGTAAAGGCACACCAGACCACCGTGATTGGTAATTTGGAGAGATCATCAGCTCCCATCAGAACCTGGACTTTCTTCAGGGGAAAAGCAGCTGAACCTGCAGTAGAAACTTGCAGAGTGCAACCCTGAAGGAGGACAGGGAGCTCAACTTGGGACTTGGAGCCAGAAATCTGCCTGAATCTCATGGGTCTGGGACTAGCTTACTGAGACTCATTGACTTATAACTGCACACTGCTGCCCACATTGTCTCTTATGACAGCAGAGACATACCCTGAAGGAGGCCCTTCATTTTTAAAGGTGATAGATTAATAACTACCACAAATTGTCATTCTCTAAGATGTATTTGATGCTATGGTGTTGCAGATTGTATCACTTGGGCTAAGGTGTTGTGATTGGTCTAAACATTTGTCCTTCCTGGTATAATGAAAACGAGGTAGCCTCAGAGTCATTAGAGACTCAAAACAAAAAGACCAGCTATATCTGGAAGACACCTCTGAGAAGCAATCATTCCATAAGGGTTTTAAATAGACCAACAAAGATACTTACAATAAACAACTTCATAATATCAACCCAGGAATTAAACCAGAGACAGTACCAAAAACATTTCAGAAATTTCATGAACACCAAACCAGCACTCCAAACAATTCTAAGCAATATCCTACAAAAAGGCAATGAAGGTCACAACTCCATGAGGCTCAACAGAGGGAAGCCATCAGACAAGGTAAGAAACTAAAGGGAAAGGGGGAAAAAGAAATAAAAGCCAACAACAGTAAAACATCATGACAAGGAGGAGTCAATGTCTATCAAATATAATTATCAATGTTAATGGCCTCAATTCACCAATCAAAAGAAGTAGACAGAATGTATTAAGAAGCAAAATCCAACAATATGCTGTATACAAGAAACACACCTAACTCAAAAAGAAATTCATAGACTGAAAGTAAAAGGATGGAAAACAGCTCTCCATGAGAGAGGAACCCAGAAAAAAGCAGAGGTAGCAATCTTATTTGCAGACAAAATAGATTTCAAACCAAAACTAATTAAGAGAGACAAAGAGGGTCACTACATCCTTGTGAAGGGAACAATCCAAGAAGAAGATATGACAATCCTAAATATATATGCACCAAATATGAATGCCCCCAACTATACAAAACAAATATTAATGGACATGAAAAACCAAATAAGCACTAATACAGTTGTAGTGGGGGACCTCAATACCCCACTATCACAAATAGATCATCTAGACAAAAAATTAACAATGAAAATCTAGAACTGAACCAAGCTATTGAACAAATGGACTTAATAGATATTTACAGAGTGTTCAACCCCACAAAATCAGAATACACATTCTTTTCAGCTGCACATGGGTCATTCTCCAAAATAGAACACATGCTAGTTCACAGGACATGTCTAAGTCAATGTAAAAGAATTGAAATTACCCCCTGTATATTATCAGACCACAGTCCAATAAAATTGGAGATCAATAACATGAGAAACTACAAAACTCCCACAAACACCTGGAAATTGAATAACACCCTCCTGAAAAACCAATGAGCCACAGAGGAAATTAAAGAAGAAATTAGACAGTTTCTACAAGTAAATGATGATGCCAGTACAACATTTAGGAATCTATGGGACACAATGAAAGCAGTTCTATGCAGGAAATTCATAGCAGTGAATGCCCATATTAGGAAAACAGAGAGAACTAAGATAAATAATCTAATGCAGAACCTAAAACTTCTAGAAAAAGAAGAGAATAACAAACCCAAAGCCCACCTAAGAGAGGAAATTATAAAGATCTGAGCAGAAATCAATGCAATGGAGACTAAGAGAACAATACAAAAAATTAATGAATCAAAGAGTTGGATTTTTGAAAGAATAAATAAAATCAATAAACCTTTCGCCAACCTTATCAAAAAAGGAAAGAAAAGACTCAAATCCATGCAATTAAAAATGAAAAAGGGGACACAACAGAAAAAAAGTCACAACAGAACCAGCAGAAATCCAGAGGATCATCAATACCTACTTCAAGAACCTGGACTCTAATAAAATGGAAAACATGAAAGAAATGGACAGATTCCTAGATACATATGAATTGCCAAAGTTAAATGAAGAAGATATAGAAATTCTAAACACCCCAATTACAATGAGTGAAATTGAAAATGTAATAAAAAATTTACCAACAAAGAAAAGCCCAGGTCCTGATGGCTTCACTGCTGAATTCTATAAGATATTTAAAGAAGAACTAATGCCATTACTCTTTAAACTCATCAAGGAAATTTAAAGAGAAGCAAGGCTTCCAAATTCATTCCTGGAAGCAAGTGTTACTTTGATTCCAAAACCAGGGAAAGACCCAACCCAAAAAGAGAACTATAGGCCAATCTCACTAATGAACATAGATGCAAAAATCCTCAACAAGATACTGGCAAACAGAATACAGAGGGTCATCAAGAAGATCAAACACCCTGACCAAGTCAAATTTATCCCAGGGATGCAAGGATGGTTCAACATATGTAAGTCAATAAATGTAATACACTATATTAACAGAGTCAAGGACAAAACCATATGCTCATCTCAATAGATGCAGAAAAGGCATTCAACAAAATCCAACACCTATTCATGATAAAAACCCTACAGAAAATTGGAATAGAAGGTCTTTATCTCAACCTGATTAAGGCTATCTATGAAAAACCAACAGCCAGCATCATACTAAATGGTCAAAAACTGAAAACTTTCACACTAAAATCAGGAACAAGACAAGGATGCCCACTATCACCATTCCTGTTCAATATAGTTCTGGAAACATTAGCCACAGCAATTAGAAATGAGAAAGAAATAAAAGGAATAAAGATAGGAAAGGAAGAAGTGAAACTGTCATTATTTGCTGATGATATGATACTTTACATAGAAGACTCAAAAACCTCTACCAAAAGACTTCTAGACTTAATTCACAGATTCAGTAGAGTAGCTGGATATAAGGTCAACACTCAAAAAACAATAGCCTTCTTATACACAAATAGCAGACTCATTGAGAGAGAAATTAGGGAAACAATTCCTTTCACAATAGCATCCAAAACAATGAAATATCTAGGAATCAATCTAACAAAGGAAGCAAAAGACCTCTACACTGAAAACTACAGCACCCTGAAAAAGGAGATCGAGGAGGATATAAGAAAATGGAAAGACATCCCTTGTTCATGGGTAGGAAGATCCAGTACAGTGAAAATGGCCATACTTCCAAAACTGCTATATAGATTCAATGCAATGCTGATTGAAATTCCAACAATATACTTCACAGAACTAGAGAAAACAATCCAAAAATTCATTTGGAACCAGAAGAGACCTAGAATAGCAAAAGCAATTCTGGGCAACAGAGACATGGCTGGGGGTATCACAATTCCCAACTTGAAGCTATACTACAAAGCTACTGTGATAAAAACAGCATGGTACTGGCAAAGAAACAGACCTGAGGATCAGTGGAATAGATTAGAAGATGCAGAAACAACTTCAGACATACTCAGCCACCTCATCTTTGACAAAGGAGCCAACCACCCTCATTGGAGGAAAGATAACCTATTTAATAAATGGTGTCGGAAAAACTGGATTTCAACCTGTCAGAGACTAAAAATAGACCTGTATCTATCACCACACACTAAACTAAGATCGAAGTGGATTAAAGATCTAAATATTAAGACAGAAACACTAAACTTGCTGGAAGATAAGTTAGGTAGAACTCTTGAAGATATTGGCATAGGAAAAGACTTTATGAACAAAACCTCAGTAGCACAGGAACTAGAAGAAAGAATCAACAACTGGGATTTCATCTTATTGAAAAGCTTTTGTACTCCAAGAGAAACCACCAACAGAGCTAACAGACAACCTACAATGTGGGAAAAAGTTTTTAGCAGCTGTACCTCAGAAAAAGGTCTAGTATCAAGAATATATAAAGAATTGAAAAAAATCAGACCCCTCAAATTCAAAGACCCAATTAAAAATGGTCATCTGAAATGAACAGACATTTCTCAAACAAAGAAGTAAAAGCAGCAAATAAACATATGGAAAAATGTTCAACAGCACTGATTATTTGAGAGATGCAGATGAAAACAACACTGAGATTCCACCTCACCCCAAAAAGAATGGCTGCTATCAAGAAATCAACCAATAACAAATGCTAGTGGGGTTGTGGAGAGAAAGGAACACTTCTCCATTGTTGGTGGGTGTGTAGACTGGTGCAACCACCATGGAAATCAGTATGGAGATAGCTCAAAGAACTAGGGCTGGAGGTTCCATTTGACCCAGCTATTTCCCTGCTGGATATTTTCCCAAAAGAAATAAAAGAATCATACCACAGAGATATATGTGTACCCATGTTTATAGCAGCACAGTTTGTAACAGCTAAAGCTTGGAAACAGCCCAAGTGACCATCAACTGGAAACTGGATGAAGAAGATGTGGTTTTTTTATAAAATGGAGTACTACTCAGCCATAAAGAAGGAGAAACTAGAGATATTTATAGCTAAATGGATGCACATTGAGGCCATACTCTTAAGTGAAATAAATAAAACACACATGTGTAAATACCGAATAATTTCTCTAGTGTGAGAAACTGAGAGTGTAAATAAGGACAAAAAGGATTAATAACTAATAATTGATACTTTGAAATAGGAAAAGATCCAAAGGGGTAAAAGTGGTGGGAAGGGAAGGGGAAAGGAAAGAATGGAAAGCAAAAAAAAGAAAAAGAAAAAGAAAAGAAATCAATAACAAATGCTGGCAGGGCTGTGGGGAAAAAGGAACCCTTCTCCACTGTTGGTAGGAGTGCAGACTGGTGCAACCACTGTGGAAATAGTAGGAAGATACCTCAAAATCTAGGATTAGAGGTCCTATTTGACCCACCTATCCCCCTGCTGGGTATTTTCCCAAAAGAATTAAAAGAAACATGCCACAACAATATATGTGCACCCATGTTCATAGTGGCACAGTTTGTAATAGCTTAAACTTGGAAACAACCCAATTGCCCTTCACTGAAGACTGGATAAAGAAAATATGGGTTTTTTATAAAATGAGATACTGCCCAGCAATAAAGAATGAGAAACTAGAGACATCTATAGCTAAATGGATGCACATTGAGGTGATACTCTTAAGTGAAATAAATAGGTCACACATGTGTAAATACTGAGTAGTGTCTCTGGTGTGAGAAACTGAAAGTGTAAATAAGGATCAAAATGTATAATAATGTGAAATAGGATGAAAAGGTGCAAAGGGGAAGGGGATGTGGGAGGGGGAGGGGGAGGGGAAAGGAAAGAAGGGAAAGGAATAAATATGAGAAAAGGAAAAAATGGAAACAAAGTCTTTGTAAATAGGGAAGGATGGAGGGGTTGAAGAGAGGGTAGGGGAATGGGGAAAAAATAAGAACCAAGATAGATTATGTAAAGGTACAGATTCCCAATAATTAGTGTAAGCACATTGTACACCTAAAATGTCCCAATAAAATTAATGAAAAAAATAGTAGACAAAGAAAATGTGATGGAACTTCAAACACAGCTGTTGATATAGCAGTGTCTTAAAATATAACAAATTAAGTAACGATTAAAAAAAGTGATCTAATACCAAACAAGTGAGTTCTTCCACTATGTTCAAATATATAACATTCAAAACTAATACTAAACAAATTCTTACAAGCTAAAATAATTTTTATATTTTTTAAATAATTAAAATGATTTCTTATACAATGTTTTCAGATGCCAATTAGCACCAGTAGGTATGAAAAGGATTATTGGCAGAGAAAACCCTAGCTGTGTACATACCTAAAACTTTCTCACCTTCTCGTCTTTGCTCATAGTCCTACAGAACCCTGAGGACTCCATATGTACCACTCTCAGCAGGGAGGCAAGATTTTTCTCTCCCTCCAATCTTCTTTCAGTATGATTCAAGGAACAAAAAGCCCTACCAGCTGCAATTGAGGCTACATTCTTCTTTGTTACAATCCAATAGAAGAAAGAAAGTTGTTCTTTCTTCCCAGAAGCCTCAAGCCACTTTCCACATTATTGGTCCAATTAATATGGGCCTAGGGCCGGGGATTTAGCTCAGTGGTTCCAGTGCCTGCCTCGAAAGCTCAAGGACTCGAGTTCGATCCCCGGTGCCAAAAAAATATATATGAGCCTGCACTCTGTGAACTAATTCTTGACAGTGACATGGAATCATCACGACTGGCCTCCACAAATCATCTGAGGTTGCATGGATACTGGAGAATGAGCTACAGCATATACCACACCAACTCCCAATGGACAAACCAATTAATACATTTTGCAAAGCTTTCCTCCTTTTTCCATATCTCTCTCTCTCCCCCCCTCCCTCTTTCCTCTCTCCCTCCCCTGGACAGGTTCTTTCTGTACTTTTATGGCACTCATAAATTTTACATTTTACTCTGAATATCAAGTCATCATCCAAATATGAGCTGGCACCCTTTGGGCAGCATGTACTTGCATCCTATGTGCACCCAACAGTGGATTCTGTATTTAATGATCTATCTACCTTTAAAGCTCCCTAAATTTCCAACTCTAAAAGCACCTGTAGTGAGTAAAGTCAGTTTTATTTATGGATTCATGGAAAAGAAGAAGATTCATAGAATATGTTTTGTGCCACCGAGCAAGTATTTCCAAATCTCTACTGATGGCCGCTGCCTCTCACCTCCACGGGCTTTCTGCCAGGCAGCTGGTTAGCACTGTCTCTACACTCCACAGTCCGACTCTGAGTTGCTAATTTCCTGTCCAGTCTTTTAAAGCAGGAGACAACCTCTGAAGGGAGTCTGTCTGGTCACAGACACCCTTATGGTCACCCTTCCTTGCTCTCTCCCCTGTGTGTTATCCATGGGGGAAACTGGGCTATTTCCTCATCTAAAAATAAGAGCATATCAGCTTCTTGCTTATTTCTGCCTGGCTCTCCTGCTTTACTCCTAAATAAAAACAAATGCAACAATTAAAACGATTATAGTACCAGTTCCAACATACTTTGCCTATAACCTATAACAAAATTCTCCTTTAGATAGATGTCTATTCTTTATAAAAGTTTTCTATTTATGTCTATCATTTTATCTCCAGCCATTCTGATGGGCAGAGGGAAGGAGTGATATTTGTTTTCTTATACATCTGTATATATCTTCTCTTCTAGTAAGAGTATAAGATCTGTGAGAACATATTCAATTTCTTACAGAACTTTTATATGTATCTCATTCTCTCAATTAATCATAATAAAAGAAAAAAGGATTTATAAGTGTAGATCAATTTCCAAAATGTCTTAAATTTCACCATACTCTCTCTATTTGCTCTACAATGCTTAACCCTTATGACTGCCCAGCAGTACTCCTCTAATGTGGGTCCAGGATCAAATGGGCTCAAAGGTAACTGATTTCTATTGAGTTAAAAGGCTAAAAGCACCTTATTTTACATCCCTATCTTATATATCCTTGCCAGCATCACTCAGCTTTCAGGAAGCAGAGCTAATGTAAAAATTTAGCATCTCTGAGAAGGTATTGATAAGGGCACTCTTTAACCTACCTATGGAAGATCCACGTTTAAAGGCTAAAATACCACTAGAAAGAATTTTTCTAAAGATCTAAGTGGCTAGACCTCACTCTTAAAAGTCATTGTATGCAGCTCTTTGCTTGCCTCTGCCTAGCCTTTCAGCTTTAGCCTTCAATGATAATAAAAACAATAATAATAAAATCTACTATATATTCAGTAATTACTATATGCCTACCCTAAGTATTTTTGCACACATTACCTAATTTAATTACAATGCTTCTAAATTTAACTTTATTTCAGAAAAATATGGATATTCTCATTGTCATCTGAATGAATTGAAGCACAAAGAAAATACTTCTCCAAGACACTCAATAGAACAAGACTGATATCCAGCGCTGAATAATTTTGGTCCTGCTGTTCCACCTGCAGACTCCATTCTGCAAACACTTGTGACCAATAAGCTCCAGCCAGAGCTCTTCAGCTCCACTAAGAGAGGATCCAAACATATGCTGTTGCCCCATTCCTGGCAAGGAGTAAGCCTGGAATGGCTCTAACCCCCTGAGCTACACTCACTCAATTTTAGTCTTCTAATATATGGATGGTAAATGGATCTGTCTGAGTTGGTGTCTTCTTTGGCTTGTAGCCAGTTCTCCCTTGGGATCAATAATGGAGTGAGCCATGCAGCAGTTGTAACCCTGATCCCCTACCAGGCTGGGCTTCCAGACCCCAACACTCAACTCTGCCTCCTATATCACCTCAGTCATAGATTTGTCTCTGAACTAAATAGAAAATCCCTGGGGCTAGAAAATGTACTTCCAGAGGGTGCCAGAATCCCAAAACAACAAGCCAAAGGGAAAAGGGGATAGACATCACTGAGCTGTCAAAGATGTCCTACCTTTTCATGGGCTGAAAATAATTAAACCTTAAAGAAAATCAAGGCTAAAGGACTGAGATCATAGCTTTATAAGAAAACACCCTTACATTTGTTAAAGATCAAAAAACAAAAACCACAAACAAATGAAATAGCAGTCACATTTTATACATCTAAACTTAGCAATAATAGACATAATATAATTAATCTCAATTTACAATATCTTATTCAACAATAGCAATTTTTAAGTTTTCTGTCCTCTATAATTTTTCATTTCATGTGTATAATTCATATTGAATGTTCTATTTCACTAGAGAAAAAGACACATATCACAATTTAACATAGTCCAGTCAAAATTTAAATATAATTCATATTAAATAGACTGTTTCACTAGAGGAAAAGATATATGTCATAATTTAACAGAATCCAGTCAAAATTTTAAAATTAAACAGTCATAAAGATGGTAAACATAATAAAGCTATTGTTTATTGAGCACCCAGTACACATCTGGCATTATTATTGCTATTGTTTCCCTTTAGAATTGAAGAAAATAGATCTTAACATCTTAACAAAATGTATGTAGAAAGCAAAAGCAGTTTTTGATTAGCCAGAATGCTGAGAGATCTTCAAACTCCATCTTATTAGGAAGTTTATGCTCTGACCAAAGTTATAATGAAGCCTGGAGCCCCAACGACTTGTGAGTTCAAAAGGGATGAAATGAGAGTGGAGGGCAAAGAACCAGAAGGGTCACAGTACGTAATGAGATTTGGGGTTGCATGTTAGGGTACAGAAAATACAGAGGGGACACTGCATTTTCAGAGATTCTTTTCTGTGTGCAGAATGCTCACAACACTGTTGGAGGCATGAGTTGGATGGATTCAAAAAGAGATATTTTGACCTGGTATCAAAATGATTGCTTGGAACCTTGAACACTATTTAAATAAATCAATTATCCTGGGATTTCAAGAGAAATTAGGATGAACTTTTTTTAGAGGACAATGCTTTCAAGAAATTAGAAAAAAATATAAGAGAAACCAAGAAAAATCATACTGATGTGTATACACCCCATGCCTAACTAAAGAAACAACTTGAAAGTGTTCCTATGAAGTGTCTACCTTGTGTGTGACTTGTCCTCCCAGACACAGTCTGCCTGCCTCAATGAGGTCAGTGAGGTTGAACTTATGTTATTATATATTCATCTCTGAATAGATAAAAGCAAAAAGAAGTGGTCTTGAATTCTAAACATTAGTGCTAGGATTATGTCCTATAATAGAAATGCAAAGAGTTAGAGTTGTGAAAATCTGAAACTAAGAGAGTCAGGAATTCACCAAAGTTGAGATGTCACAGCTAAACAGTGAATTCACAATAAGGCAGGCAGGCAAGAGTGCAGGAGGACTGGATAGCAGAGGCCAGGCAAAGGCAGCAAGTTAGGAAGCAGGCAGACACTCAGAAGGCAGAGCGTCACAGGTCCTGGAGATTCAGGCAAAACAGGGTCAGAAATCAAGCAGGCTTGCCAACAACAGGAAAGCAAAACTATCACAGAGAAAGGAAAGCAGATGGCCAAAGCCCTAAGCCAGGTGGCACAGGACCAGGAGTTTCACAGAGAATAAGGGGAGAGAGCAAAGTGGGCAAGGAAACAAATTGATAGCCGTAGAAACATGCATGGCATAT
Organism: Heterocephalus glaber; assembly: GCF_053883595.1. Classification (NCBI taxonomy): domain Eukaryota; kingdom Metazoa; phylum Chordata; class Mammalia; order Rodentia; family Bathyergidae; genus Heterocephalus; species Heterocephalus glaber. Next base: position 10,322,632 of record NW_028258364.1, on the reverse strand, counting down.
TTGTGCCTTTTTATGCACAAAGCTAGCAGAGACTCAATATTGATTCTAACATGGCCTATGTAACATAGAATTCAGAACTTTTTTCTTATTGTATGATTGAATGTACTCTTTAGTGACTGCAAACATTATACTTTACTGTACATCTACTTTCACAAATGACTTAGAAGATTAGAGAGTTTTCTGCTACTTCCTAAGGGATCACTGATATTTCCCAAAACTAACTGAGCACAGTCATATGTGACTAAGAGTGCTCATGATCAAACATTTCTGAGTCTAAATTTTTTCTACCACAGTCTCCCTTCACACACTTATAAGTAGTTCTAAAATCTATAACATCTTACCCATTCATTAAATATGAAGGGAAAAATGACTGAATATAAATTAATACAGTCATGATTTTCATGGACATAAACTAAAACATATTTCCACTGAATACACAAAACAAAAAAAATCTTTGCCTGAAGGATTTATTTAAATGTTTTATGTGTCGACATAACACAGCAAAAATGTTTTTACTCCAGAAATCAGAAATCTGAAGTTGACTTTCTGCCATGCCACAAAGTCACTGTGTTTATTAATCTCTCAAGACTGAAGTTCCCTTATTTTAAAAATAACAAATTATTTTAGCTTTAAAATTCCCTGTTTCAGAGAAAGATTATTCTAAGCATTCTAGGGGCTTAGAATGTGTTAACTGAAAAGGACATAGATTTTCTTTATGAGGCAGTCTTTAAATATAAGTTAGAAAACTCCATTTGGAACAAAGATTTAAATGTAAAGCCATGAAAATATAGAAGGACTAGCAGAGATCTAGAGTTACATTTTACTCTGATTTTGGAGTGTGGAAGTGTTGCTGAATATGACATAAAAACCATAAGGAAAAAGTGATAAATAGAATATGAAAAAATATAACATTTTATACAACAAATATGACATAATACAACAAAAACAAAGTTAAAAACAGACTAGCAAAAGTGTAACACAGACACAGAGAAAATATTGACTTTCCTAATATACAAAGGGGTCTTATACATCAATAAGAAAAACAAGCTAACAAGCTCTACAATTGAAAAATGGCAAAAGACAAAAGCTAGAAATGCTTAAAGGAACATAAATTGTCACTAAACATGAAATAGTGCTCAATTTCACTAATAGCAAGAAATATTTAAACTAAACAGTAATGAGGTACAATTCCTCACAGATTGACAACTCTGGATAATTGCATCATCGCTTATTTGTTGAGGTTGTGAGGAAATAAATATTCTCATAAACTTCTGGTTGGAGTAGAAATTGGCACAACTTTATTGATAGTGAACTGGCAGTATGAATTAAAATTTTAAGTGTAGATATTTTCCTCCTCAAATTTATCTTACAGAAATATTTAAATTAATTTTTAAAAGATGAACATTATACTTTTGTGAGGAAGATTGAAAATAAGAAATAATCAAAATATCCATCTAAGAAGCAGGTTATACAAATCACATTTCTTCTGTTCAGTGGAAAAGTATTCAGTCAAGAAAAGAGGTAAGGGCATTTCTATATTGCTTATACTTTGTATTACTTGTTTGTATTAATTTTAAATTACTAAGAACAACAAGGTAGATGATGATAGTGATGATGATGATGATGATGATGATAGATGATTAACAGATAGAGGATAAATATATGGTAGATATTTCCTTTCTCACTGTAGAGGAGATCATGTGTGGTGGTTAATCTTGACTGTTAAGTTCATTGGCTTGAGAGACACCAAAGGTATTAGTAAAGCACACTCTGGGTTTGTTTGGCTAGGTCATGAGGGTATGGCTTGGAGACTTTATCTGGTCCCTGCTCACTTCCTCTCTGGCTCTTCCCTGACTCTCTGCTTCCTGGCTGCCATGGACAGAGCAATTTTCCTCCACAATCCCCTTCCATGATGTTTCTGCCTTAAAGCTGCTGACCATGGACATAGCTTGACCATCAGCCCAAAAAAACCCTTCCACCTCTCAGTCACATTAGCTATTTGGTCACAGTGATGAAAAGCTGACTAATACATAGTGTATTTTGGTATTTGGAAAACATGAGAAGTTGACATATCTGACACAGCAGTAGAAATAATCTTTAGTCTAAAAACCAATGGGAAGGAACCACACAGGAAGAGCAGGTAGGAGCTGATAGTGAAAGGTTAGCATTGGAGTTGGTTAGAAATGCCAGGACTGTGGCCACAGTATTCATGTTGCTTTTTGGCTGGGAATGTATGGAGCTGCTAGAGGCAAATTATTTCTTCATAATGTTTATTACTCTAAAAATCTCAGTTCTTTTTCATTATATAATTTAAGAGGCAAATAAAAGAGACATTTTCTGCAATATTATGAATTAGCATTCAAGAAAGAGATTTGGCAGGATTGAAAATCACCTACTATAGCTGAAGAGGTAATCAACATATCGAAATTTTTTCTTCACAGTCGATGGGAAACTACAGCCCTGAAATTCACAGGTGCTTTTCACCTCCCCATGATCCAGCCACCAAGGACCTAAAGCCTGTCCCAAACAGGACATCTGGGGCCTTGTTATGAGACTATGGCTGTGGTCCCTCAGACAGGTCCAAACAGGACCTCACCAGTTGCTGAATGTTTTAGTGCCACCTTAGAGAATCATACATATTTTCACTTCTCCCTTTTAACTAATTGGATAGCCATTGACTTTGAGCATTCTCAGAAAAATCTCCTGAGGGGTCACCATGCCCACCATCTTCACTACCAGTGACCTCACTTTGGTGTTGGAAAATTCTAGGATCCCTGGCTCTGTGGTACCTTTTCTGTACTTGTCATCCTATAGAAAATGATTTTGAACTCTTCACAACTTTGCTCAGAGATTTGGATCTTCTTATGTTAGCCAATAGGGGTAAAACTTAGGTGAATTATGTGGGAGGGGGAGACCTGGCTGTGACACTTGCAAATGAAAGAAGATTGAAGATTTGCCTATGGCATATTCACTGATTATAAGAGAAAAGTGAAGTTCCAGATTTATCTGTTGTATATAATTAATGTTCATTTTTGAAATCTTAATCTTTTGCAACATTAATTTTTTATTCTAATTCCACTTTCTTTAGTTTTCAGTATGATTCCAAGTGGTTTCCTCCCTATGTTTATTTTCTTACCTGTTAAGACCCTCTTTATGTCTCTGATGTGTCCTTTTATTAAAATTCAGAATCCAGGGTTCCCTTTTGATTGACTGAGTGATTTTTTCTGTGCCAATGTTTGGCAGGCATTAATAGTAATTAAAGATTACTCTCATATGTTCATAGGGCTCTCTCATAATCAAGAAGAAGTCTCTTTGATTGATAGTCACTGCCATGGAAATAGGAAGGCAGGACCTCTTAACAAATTTTTGTGTAAAAAATTCAGTTAATGAAGTGTTTCAAATGAATGTCCAGACATATTTAACTTCAAAGCAGGGTTATTTAACAATCTCGTGTGAGCTTTTATTGTCTATTAACTATATCAAACCAAAGCCCAGAATACAGATTCTGACTGTCCCTGAGGCTTAAAAAAAAAAGCCCCTGAGGTTTCCTTTCTCCTACTCATTAGCTGGTACTCTGGTGGTGTGAGGGATCAACTAGAAATCTATAGCAATAAAGCTGGTGCTGAGGCCATCCTGGCAGGTGAGAAATTAAGACAGGAAGTGAATCCTGTGGGCTTTAAAATAATGAGGAGAAATGGCAAAACCAACAGCAGTGGGTAAAGGGCATGAACAGCTAAAGAGTCTCCATGGGTCATCATTGGAAAACATATTATTTCAGTATATATTCTCTTGATTTAGTGCCTGCTGCCTGAGGTCTGTGGTCCCACTAAAGCTAATAAATCATTGCTCTGGATGACAGCCTGAGCACCTGTGTTTTATCATACAGCAGGAAACCTTGTAAATTACCAAGAGAAGCAACTAGTGACCATGCAGCCAAGCTATGAGAATCAGTCAAAGCCTCAGTCCATTAAGCCCATTTCATTTTATTTGCAGGTGCATTAAAAGAAAAAGGGAGCCCTGAAAAGGATGAGCCCTAGCTTTTTGATTAGTGTTTAATGAGAATGACACAGGGCTGCTGGAGCGGATTCCTAATGGCCTACAGATGGAACATGTCCACAGTGGGACCCCACCTGCTTCTGTCTGCCCATTGGCTATCCTGCAATTTAGCTTATAAAAGCAACAGGACAACTTCTAGGGAGTGCGTCTGTGGCAGGCACAGAAACCTTGCTTTGTGCTTTTGTGCCTTTCAGCTTTGTTTTATAGAGAAAGTTTGCTTACAAATTCACTTGATCTGTCTGTTACATTTTTCAAAACTTTTGATTCTGTAACTTCCTTTCAAATAAACTAGCCAGGAAAAAAAATGTGCTGAAAGTCAGGTATACTTTTTTGGCAAATATATCCAAGTTAATAAAGTCGGTCTTTTTTAATCCTTAAATTTTTATTCAAACTACTTCTGTCTTGTTATGATATTCTCTGTATTCTTGAGTATTCTCCAGAGCCAGAGGTAAAAGGAAGTTTGAAAATAAAGGATATGTTTGTACAACTCACTTAATGGAGCCATTCACCATAAGACACACATTCATAGAAGACAACCTCCAGTGATTCTCTCCTAGAAGCACTTCTTGATTTATAGTCTCTTGTCTGTCATTAAAGGAAAATCTAGTGCTAACTTAGGTCAGCATGACATGTAATTGTATAAGGCTACATTTCTGATTACCTAGAGATCATTTATGTGGATTGAATATATGAAGTGCTATTCTGAGGTCACACTTCTTCATATGGAAGGATTCTGAATACACCTGCCAGGCTTCCAAATACAAAATGACAAGCCCAAATTTCAGTATGCCAACTTTTGGAAGAGAAGAGAAAGGGGATTGTAGGGGGTTGTGATTATCTTTAATTGTCTGTACTTGTAATAGCCAGATGGCCATAATTCAGCAAACACCAACAGCTCTCTCTTCCGTGTCATTCCTTTGGAAATGATGAGCTGGATGGGGAGGAAGGATAAACATAGATCTTCCCTTCATAAAATCCCTCCTTCTGAAGATGAGGAATCATTCTTATAAAAAGATCTCCCCTCTCTGTGCCTCTCTGAAAGTGACTATTCAGCCAGTTCTCAATTATTCAGAGAGAAGTCCTGCCATATTCTGGGCAATTTTCATTCTGTGTATCCTTCATATTCTATCATCGTCTCTTTACATGCTGTCTGCTATTTCTGGTTATGCCATCACTGGGGTGACAGAAAGAAGCATCACCCATCAGCAGCCCCCTCCCTGCGGGCTGGGCCAATGGCACTTCAAGCTGTGTTGCTAGAGTAAGTATTCCATCAAGTTTCACCTCTCAAAGCTGTCAGCCCAAGATGATGTATTTACAAAGGGATTTCAGAGCTTTATAAGCAAATAATGCCACCCCCAAAGAACATATTAACTGAACAAACAATATGCCTTAATTCAGCATGTGCATTTGCATATTTATACAGAAGCCCCTACTGCTTGTTTGCCTAAGATAATGAAAGAACATCCAAAGAACCTTCTCCACCGGAGTCTAAGCACACATAAAGAATACACGTTGGGTTAATTTAAGGTTTTAATTTCCTTTTCCTAGGGAGGGGACAGTCATCACTTGGAATAATTTAGATAATTCACAGTATCTGATAAGAAAGGGAATAGCCCAGGATAGACACACTTATCGATCTTTTCTTTTTTATTTTTAATTTTATTGGTACATTTTAGGTATACAATATAATGGCATTCATCATTGGAAATTTGTACCTTTACATAATCTACCTTGGTTATTTTTCCCCCATTCCCCTGCCCTCTCTTCAAGCCCTCCACCTTTTTCTTTATGGTGCTGCTAATATTTTTCATTATGCTCTACCAACTTTTTTTCAGTATTGAATGAGGTTGATAAGAATGCAGAAAGACAGTGAGGCCTAGTGATGTGAAAAGCTGTGAAGTGCAAAAAAGTTCTGTAGTAATGTGAAACCCTCACACCGAAAATCCACTAATAGACTATCTCTGCTCCTGATTGTCCACAGAACAAGCAGTGACTCATACTCACCTGGGTAACAAGTCCACAGCAGCATCAATAGAATTCAAATTTCTATATTTTTGCATTCTTAAGGATTTTTCTTTCTATAAAATACTATTGAAAATAGTTTCTATAGTACATCCAAATTGAGCATAGACCCTCAAATTCTTTTTAGACTGATAAGCAAGAGGAATAATCAAACATTCAACATTTTCTTTTCTCAGGGAATTACAGTCCAGTTTTTCATAAAAATAACCAATTGGATTTGAATGGTGAATGCCATTAATATTACAAAGGAAGAAATAATATTGTTTCTGTTTTCAGAGTAAATGATTATGAATGTAAAAAGGCAAAAAGAATCTACAGGATACCTATTCCAACGGACAAATAAATTTATCAAAGGATATGAGGTAAAGCCCACAAACAAAATATTGGGTCATTTCCATATACTAACAATAACTAGAAAAGGAAATTTAAAAATCAATACAATTTATAATAGTGTCAAAAAATTAAGACTGTAGTATGATAGACAAGTAGGTAAATAGAACAGAACAGAGTGCTCAGAAATAGTTATGCATATATACAGCCAATATATTTTACACAAAAATTCAAGAAAATCAATGAAGAAAGGAAATTCTTTTCAACAAGCACTGGAAAAACTTTTTAAATGTATGAAAAAAGAATCTTGACTCCTTACCCATAACATGCAAAAAATTAATTTGAGATGAATTATTCCCCAATACTTAAAGCTAAAATTTCAACAATTTAGAAGAAAAAACAAATAATTTATAACAGCTGAACTAAGAAAGAATTCTTAGGGATAAAAAATAAAAGGACTAATTTTATCAATATTTAAAACTCAGACAGGAGGTGAGCCAGCACACAAGAGAAGGCTTACAGGCCAATGTACCACCCCTGCCAACACAGAGGAGGTGAGCCCCACAGGTGCCAGCAGCACCCCCCAACACAGCCTGTCAAAATGAGAAGACACATAAACAAGTCTCAAAACCAGGCTTCCAGATCACCTACAGCAACCCCAAAGGGAAACAAGATGAAACACTCTGGTACTCAACCACCTGGACTCCCTGAACTGGCAACAAAAGAGGATCTGGAAAAAATGAAATCAGAAATAATTTCTCAGATAACAGCAGAGATTGTGCTCATAGTGCAAGACTTGATTAATAAATCTTGAGAGGAGCTGAGGAACATGATGGAATCTCAACAAAGGAAACAAGTGGAATCCATAAAACAGATGCAAACAGATTTCCAGGAGATTAAAAACTCCATTGAAAGTCTACACAGCAGAGTGACCCAATGCGAGGACAGAATTTCAGATATAGAAGATAAGATTGCAATTGCCGACCAGGAAAAGAAAAATTGCTTTAAAATTGTAAGGGACTATGAGAAATCAATCCAGCAGCTGCTAGATGATGCAAAGAAGAATAACATAAGACTGATTGGAGTCAATGAAGAAACAGGAGAGACTGCAGATGATATTAAAAAAAAGCTGTTCACAGAAGTGATGGCAGAAAACTTCCCAAATAGGGGAAAAGAACTTCACATACAGATAAGTGAGGCATATAGGACTCCAACTACCCTTGATCAACAAAAAATCTGCACATAGGCATATAATTGTTAAGATTCCAGAATCCCAACAGAAGAACAAAGTTCTACAAGCAGTTAGAAAAATAAACAAATCACATACAAAGGAAAGCCCATCCGAATCACAACAGACTTCTCAGCACAAACCATCAAGGCAAGAAGAGCTCAGAGTGATGTATTTCAAGCCCTAAAGGAAAACACCCTCCAATCCAGATTGATGTACCCTACAAAACTATCTTTCAAAATGGATGGAGAAATAAGATACTTTCATGACAAAGAGCACCTTAGGAACTTCATGAATACCAAACGAGCACTCCAAAAAATTATAGACAATATCCTAGGTAAAGACAATGAGGATCACAACCCCAGGAAGCCCAGCAGAATGAATCCATCAGGCATAACAAGACATTAAACACAAAGGGGGAGAATCCAACAGAAAGAAAAAGTCATGACAATGATAAGTCAATATGTATGAGTTATAACCATCAATGTTAATGGTCTCAATTCACCAATCAAAAGAAATAGACTGGCAGAATGGGTCGAGAAGCAAGATCCAACAATATGCTGCATACAAGAAACACATTTAATTCAAAAAGAAACTCATGGTCTGAAAGTTAAAGGGTGGAAAACAATACTCCATGTGACAGGAACCCGAAAAAAAAAAAAAGCAGGAGTAGCTATCCTCTTTGCAGATCAAGTGGATTTCAAATGAAAATCTGAAACATTCTGGTCCCAAGAATTTCAGATAAGGGATACTCAACTTATTGTGAACATGTGTTTTCATTCCTGTCAAGTAAAACCTTAAGAACAGGACTGTTGGTACTTAACAGTAATACAAGAAATTTCTATATTGTTTTCCAAAATGGTTTTATCATTTTACATTCATATTAGCAGTATTAGAAAGTTCTAACTGGTTCACACCTAAGCTGACATTTGTTCTTTTAAAACTTTTAATTTCATCTCCCTAGTGAGTGTATAATTCAATCTTGTTATTGTACTGATTAATATTTTTCTGATTCTAGTGTTGTACACCTTTCCTTGTGCTGTACTGGCTATTTATCATCTTCTTGTGTCTACTTTTTAATTGGGTTGTCTACTAATGAGCTGTAAGATTTCTTTATAGATTCTGGTTATAGGTTATATGCATTATAAATATGGTCTGTTTAAGGACTACTTTTCATTTTCTTAATGATGTCATTTAAAGTTCTAAATTTTAATGGAATATCATTTATCAATTTTTTCCTTTTATACATCATGTTTTTTATATCCTAGGAAATTCTTTTTTTTTCCAATCTTTTTCTTTCAATATTTATTTTTTTTTCACTTTATTAAATTCTTTTATTGGGATCCTAGGAAATTCTTACCTACCCTAAATTCATAAATATTTTCTCTTTTAATTTCTTCTTAAAGTTTTATAGTTTTAGGCTTTCATATTTAGGTTCATAGATCCTTTCAAGTTATTTTTATGTATGGAAATAAAGGGTTGAGATTAATTTTTTATATACAGATACCAGGTGTTCTAGTGTCATTTGCTGAAAACACTATCTTTTCCTCTGCTCTTGAATTGAGTTTATGGTCTATAAAATGTAACTGTTAAGTAATCTTTCAAAACACAGTGGACCATATATGTGTAGTTCTATTTCTAGATTCTCTTTTATTCCAATGATCTATATGTCTTTCCTTGCACCAACACTCCCTTGATTACTGTAGCTTTAGAAGAAGTCTTAAAATTAGGTACTGAATGTCTTCCAACACTGTTTTTTTTTCTTTTCCTTTTTCTTTTTCTAGGTCCTTTGTACTCCTACATAACTTTTAAATTTCAATATCCAATTCTTCATTTATAACAAGTATATATAGACCTGAATTTTTATATATACCTTGTGTTTTCTAATCCTGCTAAATTCAGGTACAGGTTCTAGGGGCTCCTAGAGATTTCTTAGTATTTTCTCTGTAGATGATTTCATCTACATATAAAGATTTTGCTTCTCCTGTGCCAATCCTATCCTAGTTGTGTCATTTTATTGCCAGACTACTTTGGTGGGACTAGGTTTCAAAGTTTAATGGACAGATAAAGAGTAAGCATATCTGCCCTTGTTCCCCACCTTAAGGAGAAAGCATTGTATCTTCTCCATTCATATAAGGCATTCTCACTGGAAGTATGGAGTACCTGTCTTTGATCTGTTGAGAAGGTTCTGCTCTACTTCTAGTCTCCTGATAGCTTTTACCATGATAAGCTGTAGAATTTAGTCCGATACTTTTTCTCCAACTAGTGACAGGATCATATGGCTTTTTCCTTTCCTCTGTTAAAATGATGACTTTTGGGGGTGGATCTTCCAATGCTGAACCAACACTGCCATCCCTATAACAAAACCTCTTTCTACATCCTGCCAGATCTGACTTCTAATAGTTTGTTTTATTAAACAAATTTCTATCTGTGTTCATACTTTTTTCTTCTCTTATCTTTATCCAGTTTTAGTATTAGCACAATGTTGATTTCCTAAAATGAGGGGAGAAGTGTTCCTTCTTTTTTCTGCTTTAAATATTTGATATAATTTTTCAGTTAAAATGTATACCAGCCTGTTGTTGTCATATAGGTAGGTTTTCAAGCTAGGAATATACTTTCTTTAATAGATGTTATTCAAATTTTATATTTCCTCCAGAGTTAATTTTATTAATTTGTCTTCCAAGGTACTTCTTAGAAGTTATCAAATGTATTTCAAAAAAGATTTTTGTAATATGCTTTCTACATCCTTTTAAATTCTGTAAAATCTGTGGTAATGCCTCCTAGATCTTGATGTTGTAATTTTTAAAATGTATAATTGATATTGTATAATAGGAAGAAAAGACCTAAAGGAGCAGAGGAAGTGGGAGAGTTAGGGGAAAGGAAAGAAAGGAAAAGAAAAAATATGAGAAAAGGAAAAAAATGGAAACAAAGCCTTCACAAATAGGGAAGGGTGGAGGGGATGAAGAGAGGGAAGGGGAATAAAATAAGAACCAAGATACTCATGTAATGGTACAGGATCCCAATGATAAATATAACTGTATTTTATACCTAAAATGTACCAGTAAACTTAATGGGGAAAAAAAATATTTAAAACTCATTACCGGGAAATTAGCTCAGTGGGGCCATGTCAGCCTCACAAGCTCAAGATCCTGAGTTTGATCTCTGGTACCAGAAAACAAAAGGAAAAAAGAAAGATTTAAAACATATTAGAAAATGAAAAGGTAAGCTACGAACTGGAAGACAATTTTTCAATGATAAATGACCTATAGCCTAAATATATAAAGAGTTCAATGATGGAAAGACAACCCAACTGAAAAAAAAAAAAGCAAGGAAGAGCTTTAAACAAATGTTTTGCCAAAAAAAAAAAAAGGAATGACAACTAAGCACAGGAAATGATGGTCAACATCAATAGTCACCAGGGAACTGCAAAGTAAAATCAGAATGAGACATTCCCTCACACTCACTAGATGATGGTGGAATTAAATGTTCTATAAATCTTGTGCTGTTGATCATAGGGATAAATGCTGTTTACATTTGTCTAAACTCATTGCCTTGAACTTAAAGATTTGTGCATTTTCCTGTATGTAAATCTTATTCCAACAAAAAAGAGAAACAAAAAAACAGGAAAATTAATCACATGGTAAATATGAAAGATCAATTCTATATTGTCTGTGCCCCAAAACATAAAGCATCATCTGTGGTCTAACTGAAAACTAGTAACAGATTTACTCATTCAACATTTGCTGTGCACTAGGATCCTCTTAAGTGAGCACATGTAATGGATTTTTCTTATTTTGCCTTCAGTGTCCTCAGGTTAACCTATAAAGGCACACTTTATTATCATTACTCCCACTTTACAAATGAGGAATTTGAGGCTTGCAGAAATTTACTCAGGATCACAGAACAAATAGGCAAAGACAAACTTGTACCTAATTGTCTAGCTATAGAAACTAGGTTCTTAAACACTGTAGATCATCTGCAAGACATTTGTTTATGGCTCAGGAATGGGTTCAGTGTCTCTGCTTGAACTTCTGAAAAATGTTTATCAGATATACTGTATGCAAGAGATGAAGTGGGGTTTGTTTGGTTGGTTGGTTTTACGTTTCTCTTGTTTTGCTTTGTTTTCACTACTGGGGATTGAACCCAGGGCCTTCACATTGAAGGCCCTCCCCAGTTCTTCTTTTATTTTTCATTTTGAGATAGGGTCTCACTAATTTGCCAAGCTGGGCTCAAACTTCAGACTCTCCCTCCTCAGCCTCCCAGGGTGCTGGGATTATAAGTATATGCCACTATTCCTAACTTGAAGTGTTTAAGAAGGGGGTATGTTGGATTACTGCGTTTAGAGTCACATTAATCATAATGATAATGATGGCTGTAAAAATTAACTGATCATGTCAACTCAAGGACGAAACACCCAGCTAAATTGGATGAGCATAGTGCTAGGTGTAACAGGAGGGATTTACTAAAGACGGAAGACACACACTGGGTGTGAGTGGCACCATCCAATAGGCTTGTATTCTGAATGGAATAAAAAGGAAATGAGGAAGGAAGGCTCACTTCTATTTCTTTGGAGGAGCTCCAGTCTTCACCTTCACCTTGAACTCTTCAGCCTCCTGATACAGACTTGCACGAGACTCTATGGTGAGCTCCAGGCTTTGAATTTTGACTGGATCCCTCAGATCTCCAGCACACAGGCAAAACCTTTTGCACTCTTCCACACCTGACTTTGTGGGCAGCCATTCTCCACACATGGTGGCTAGTAGTTTGGGCACACCACTGCCCTGACTCTTTCTCTGCCCTGGCAGCCATCAAGGGAACTTGATGAGAGCACTCAATTGGACAAAGATAAATAGTCAGGGAAACCTGTAAGAATATGAGAGTGTCTCTTATTATGAAACTATAAAGTAATTGCCATCAGTACAGAATTTTGAATCAAGAAAGCAAATACTATGAAAACTTGCCTTTGGTGGGGACACAAACAGGTCATTTTCCCCATGCAGCTCAGCTCTGCCTCCTGCTTTACTGGGATGAACTCTATCACAACCCCCTCCAAGGGCTAATGTTTACCAGAAAGCTTGGCAGCAAGGAAGGCAAGCCCAAAGTGACTCCTAATAACTAAACAAGAATAGAGGAACCTGGAATCTTTTCCTTACCACTCACCTTAGGCTGCAGGCTGAGAAAGAGCTCCCAGCTCAGTAAGTAGATGAAAGCAAAGCAGTTCTGCTCAGCTTTCCTGCTCTAAGAACACTGGGTGATTGCAAAATATTTTTAATACACTAGCAGAGAAATAGGAGGCTGGAAAGTCAAATCCAAAGGTAAATATTTAAAATTGTAATAGATTAACTATTAATATACTCTAGAGATGAATAAAAATATATCTAATGGCAGATTTCCTTTACTGAGAAATTTAAGGTATGATTTTTCACCAATTTTGAAAACAAACTGTATGAAATGATGATTTTTAACATACTGGTTTTAGTTCTGTGTGTTTTGTGAATATGAAACCCATGTTTTGAAAAAGTGCTCAAATCAGTAAGGACAATGATTAAGACAATACAGTGCATTTTGCTTTGATCATTGAAAGGATGAAACAATACAACATCAATTATCCTTTCACCACTAGACATACCTTAAATAACTAGGTACATCTTTAATACAAAACATGTGAATGCTTTCTCTGTAAAACATATATATATATATATATATATATATATATATATATATATGACAATGGAAATGGCATGGTAATTAAGGGTATAATTGCTGTAATTACTGATGGAATTACTCATATTCCTCTATGCTACTTTTTCTAATTATCTTGGTTTAATGAAAATGTGTATTTTTGCATTGAACAGGATGTGGCTCTCATTTGGCTGCCTGCCTGGGATGATGTACAGTGTCTGTCTCTTGAATGAACATGGAGCAGAGAGGTTGCCACTTGTTCACAGGAAGAAGAGATTTCTGGAACACAACAGGCAATTTAAATGCATGTCATGAACATCCTGCAAAGGCCCACAGATGGGTTTCATTGGAAGAAATATAACAGTAGGGGGGACATTATCCTAGAAAGAGCCCAATGGCTTTACACTCTTCAGACTTTAATGAGAATGACTTGTAAAAACAATACAGAGGCTTCATACTGTTTGTCCATTCTTATTCTAGTCTCTGACTCAAAAATGGATTCAAGCAGTACCATTTTTCCTGATTTTGTTACATGCTTTATCACAAGAATGAGGCTGAAAATACTGGTGTTTAAAACTTAATGAAAATTCCAAAACTCCTGAAGCCTTCATCTCTCTCACTCTCTCTCCTTGTGTCTCCCCACCCTCTATATATTTCAAATGGAAATTTAATTGACCATATAGACTATTTATTTATTCATTTATCAGCTAGCTGTACATAAATAGATAAACACTGAACAAAGACTATAAGGTCATCAAGAACAGGTATCTGATATTTTGGGGCATAAAAAGCATTTTCTGAATCCAGACAATCATTATCACAGCCTCCAGGTATTATTAATCAGAAGAGATATAGCTTTTATATTATTAGTATACAAAAGTAGATGGAAGGTGTCTTGGTTATTTTTTCTCATTCCTGATTCAAAACACCTGACACTCAAAATTAAAGGAGAAAAGCTTTATTTGGCTCACAGTTTGTAGTGGTTTTGGTATATAGTTGGCTGGATCCAAGGCAGGGTGGTATGGCCAAGGGGCATCACAGAGGAGAAACAATTCATGGCAGGCAGAAAGCAGCAAGCAGCAAGTGACAAGCAACAGACACTTTCTGTCCCTTTATATTGTACTCTAAGGATGGGTACCACTCACACTCAATGTGGGGTGCACTTAATCCTACACAGATGCCAAACCAATCAATGGAGACTAATTTAGTAATCACACACCCTTAATCCCAGCATCATGCACTCTAAATCCTATCACCTCTGAAAAGCCCCCCATCCCATGAATATATGAGGCTTTGATGAACATCTAGATACAAGTTATAACAGAAGGAAAAGACAAAGTTGTAGAAATGGTCTTGATTCAATCACAGTTTTTAAGATTCACTTTCAGGTCATGTATTAGTTTCCTATTGCTGCTGTTAATAAATTACCATAAATTTATGGAATTAAAACATTACAAATTTATTATCTGATAGTTCTGGAGAGCAGATGTCTAAAATGTTTCAGCAGGCTACTTTCCTCCCAGAGGCTACAGGGAACAATTTGTGTTCCTACTTGTACCTTCTTCAAAAGCAGCCTGTGTTCCCTGGGTGTGGCCACATCTTTTCAACTTCTGCTTCTGTCCTTACATCTTTGACCTTCTCACCTTCCACTTATAAGGACCCTTGTGATTCAGCCCATCCAGATAGTCCAGGACATTCTGTTCTCCTCATAGTTCTTAATGTAGACACATCTACAGAGTATCTTTTGCAAAGGTAACATAATCAGGGGTTCTGTGGATTAAAATGTGAATACATTTAAGGCAACATTATTCTGCCTATCAGTCATCTCATTTTATTAATGTAAAAGAATGTTTTTTGCCACCAATTATTTGGACTTACCATTTTAAAAAGTCAATAACTCAACATTTATAGAGCTAAAAATTCCAGAACTTGCATGTTTGAGATGACTAAAAAGTTGTTGATCTCTTGGTTTTCACTTCTGCCTAGTCAATGAATAGACCTCCCATCATGAATATTAGCACCGAAAGAATATGTAACCAGTCATGTGCTTCTAAATTAAACAAACTAAAATCTACTGTTCAATTTAAATTAGTACCACCTTCCTATCTCCGTGCTCTGACTTAACCATTAAATCCCTTTTCCAGACCATCCAAGTTTATGACTCTTGTACTCTAAGACTTCTACTTTTTGAAATCTCTGGATGTCTTTCTTTGGAGTAAATTTTATTATTAACATGCCCCTACCTTTTAAGTAGTGATTTGAGTCCATGGCAATCGCAAACCTTTTCTTTTTCTCATGGAATGCAGAGGTAATAATAAGCAAAGTTAAGGTAGAAATATAGGCTCCTTAGGGAAATGACTGTTATCATTTGTATTTTTATATTTTATGGCAGCTTTTTATACCCTAAAAGGCATTCATATAAGAGTCAGTAATGAAATAAGTATATAGAGTTGCACAATAGTAAGGAGCACTGGAGCAGAAAGTTGAATAATATTCCTTTATAGATCCACACCAGTGCACCAGCCCCTCAGCCACTGGTCCAGTCTACACAATGGTCATGCAGAAATTAAATATACCAGCCTAGGTGACAGAATAACTAAAAAATAATGAGAAATCAAAGGACCTATCAATTACCTGGACACCAGCTCAGATGAATTTGAAATAAATCACAGAGAGTCCTGTGCGTCTAGGTCAACATGAAAAAATCAAGTGATAAAACTATCTTTATTTTATATCACATATTTTAAATGCCTTGGAATTTAGGCTATAGTGCTGATTTATGCATCCATCTACCTGCTGTTAAGGTTGGATAAAAATTGACTAACTTCCACTGTAATCCATACATTGCAGCAGTGAGCACAAATTTTGTATACATCCTTAAAGTGCAAGAGACAGCACATTCTATTAGTTCTCTAAAAATCATTCATTCACAATGAATTTCCTAAGTACCTAGCATGTGCCAGGCACTGTGCTAGAGACAAAGCAGTGATTAAAAAACAATAATCCTATCTTCAAGGAGGACTAAATTTCAAGACAGAAATATAGACAATATACATGATAGGTAAATAAAATATATATTAGATAATGTTGTGTTCCAAGGATGAGGGGGAAGACAAAGTAAGGAAGGGAATAGGAAGTGAAGGAGTAAGGACATTAAATTTTGGACAAGGTGCCTAGAAATTCCTCACCTGAAAGGGTAACTTTTGCTTAAAAGGAGAAGGAAGTGAGATTAATTAGCCATGCAAATAACTTGGAGAATAATTTTCCACGCAGAAGTGACAGCAGAGTTTTAGGACTCAAGGGCCCCAAAACTGAAATTAGAAGCAAGAAGACTCTTTTGATGGAAGTGGAACAAAAAAGGATGAAAGTGGTAATGCCATATGGTTTGTAGGTCATAGTTAAAACATTGGCTTTTCTCTGAGTGAAAAGGAAAGCCATTGAAGTATTCTGGATAGAGGGGCAACGTAATGTGATCTGGGCTTAACAGAGTCAGTCCAGCTGCTACACTGAAAATAGAATAATGGAAGCTTAGTGCAGAAGCATGGACCCAGTCCAAATGCTGTGCAATAATTTAAGATATGTGGTGACTTGGACTGGGGTAGTATCTGTAGGATTAACGAGAACCACCCAGATTCTAATAGGGGCATGTCAAGATTTGCTGAAAACCTAGATACAGAATGTAAGAAAAAAAGAGGAGTCGGGGACTAATCTGAGGTTTGAAATTGAACAATTGGGAAAATAGAATGCCATAACTGAGGTGGAAAAGACTAAAGGAAGAACTGATTTGAAAGGAAAGTCAAGAGGCAAATTTTGGACAAATTTAACTTGACATTTCTATTAGACAATGAATAAGGACACCAAGAAGATAGTTGTATATAGGGTTTAGTGTATTCTGCTGCAGGCTTCCACCTGCCTACCTTTCAGAGAATCCAATCTCAGTCATTATCAGGGTTACTTTTCTCAGTTGGACAACTAGGATGTTATATTATTCCAGAAAAACAAGAAGGAACCTGGTCCTCAGTCCTTGAGAATTCCAAACATAGCAATTGGTTTTTTGTTCTCTTTCATGTTATCAAAATGTTTCCCTGCAGCCCTTGAAGCCCTCAGACATGTCCACAGAGAGAACATGTGGCCTTCAGACCACAACACAAGTTTCCAGTCATCCAGGGCACAAACTCAGACTACTTTATTCAACTTCACTAATCTTCTGATGTAAGTTATTTAACCTGCCTGTGCCTCTTATTTATAAAATTACTATGAAATACAATGACCAAAAACTACCACAAAGGATTGCTGTAAGCATTAAATGTGTTAATTCTCATATAGTACCAAAAGGGTACCTGATATTTGGCAATTGTACAACAAAAATTAACTATTATTTACATCATGGCTATTATGCAGCAGTCCCCATCCAGAATTATTGTATATGAGTGGAGACAAACTCTAAATTCTGTTCTTAATCTCAGAGTTTCAATGAATTTTCTCTGCCTTCCATCAAATTTGGCCAATTTTGCCTCCCTATTATATTCACCTGTTCACCCTCCTCCTTCTCAAAGATTGTGAAGCAAGCAAAAAAAAAAAAAAAAGTCTCTAGACTGAGAGCAGCAAAGTTTGGACTCTTCAAAATTCTTTCTTGGAACTTTTAACATTGAGGCAAGAATGAGGAAATGAGACATTAATACTAGTTCATATTTGGGGATTTTTTTCTAAGAGTTTCTTTTAACTCATGACTCTGTAGACCCTTAAATATGTCCTTCTATTTGACCATTCTATGTTCAAGTTTATAGATCTAATGATTATACTGTGATGAAGAAACCAAAAGCTCAACCAAGTTCAGATGACACATAGACAAGTTCTCATTCAACAACAAAATATCTTTTGATGAAATGATTACGCTCACACACACACACACACACACACACACACACCACTACTATCACCACCACCACCACTGCCATGAAAATGTTAAGCTGAGCTTCTAGGTCTATCTTTCAGTGATTCTTTACCTTATCTCAAGTTGTTTCCCTCAAGTGAATAGATAGAAATGATTGGTACTGTATTTAGTTCATCATTTATTTGAATGTAAATCAGTACTTCAGAGTTTTCCATAACATGCAAATACAGAATAATGTTTCTGGGATATTTCCAGTCAAAAAGCAAGCTCTTGTTTGAAACAAAATATGTTATAAGAAACTAAACAATCTGACCCAAAACAGCAATTTGCTCAATTCATCTTATTTATTTATTGTCTGAAAAATCAAATATCCCCTTTTTTTATATTCAGATCTGGCACAGAAATTTTTACTTATCATCAAGAATGTTCTTTTTTCTCTCATTTTTAAGGCAAATTTTACTTGAAAAAATGCTCTCAAAAGACAGTTATACATTTTAGCTATTTAAAAAACCTGATCATTAAAAAAATCCTTCATTTAGCTTCCTCCAAAGAAAAATTTCTTATAGTATTCTACCAACTTGTGAAATATTTTGGTCATATATAAGCTTTCCTTGATTTCAGGCCAAAGCATTTTGACAAACAAGTTTAGCATTGAAACCAACAGTTGCAATTCACTAGAAAGGAGTTCTCTCTTTTTCATTTTAATAACATTTCTGCACGAATTCCAAAGCGATAGGGTCTCTGTTATTCTGGGTACAATGCTCATTACTCATGTCTGCTGGGGCATTATTGGATGTATACTTTGGAATAAAGAGGGCTTTTACAATGTCTAATATGATGTCCTTTGCAATCTGTTATTAGCCTGTGCATTGCCTTGCCAGTTAATCATCCCATTATAGATTCGAAAAATCTGACAACCCAGAGAGATTGAAATGCAGGGTGCTACAAGATTAGAAATAGGTATATGAAAATTAAGTAAGGATAACAAATGTTGTAGATTGGCCCACACAATAAAGACTTCAAAAGATTTTTGTTCTGGAGATATCTCAATATTTTTAACAAAAACGAACCAAGATTAACAAACAAGCAGACAGAAAAGCCTTGGACTTCACCACAGGTGAGGAATAAAATAAAAGAAGCAGTTTATAGAGGATTATTGGAAGCTATCTGACATAATTAAAAAAACAAATTAATACATACATCAGGTCTTTATTTACTTGCTGTGCCATTTGAGAGCAAAAGAGGCTGATGCATGTCATCAGTGTCATCCCCAGAACTGCACAGCACCATTAATCTCACCATTTGTTTATGTGTAAGGTTGCTGCTCTTGCTTCTGTGTACTTTGCTGCCATCTCCAGGAAACTGTGATAACAAGAACAGCCCAAGCTGAAGGGCTATTAGAGCCGTAGAAACTGTCTTGGGATTTCCAAAGTGATTGTATTAGAAAATCCTGTACTGCAAGAAATATTTTAAAAACTAAAAATATTTGCAAAAATTTATGTATACTAGATGACACAGTCACATTAACATGAGAATTTCATTAGCAAAATGCCAAATTCAGAAGAAATCTTATGAAAATAGCACTGCTGATTTCTATACTGCTGAACGTAATAGAGAAATAATTTGACTCGAATAACTTGTTGCTATAACTATCTCATAATCTGTGGTAAATTGATCTGCATTGAATATACTGGATTACTATAAATTCAAATCCTTCTTTAATGAAGAAGCAAGCTCTCCATAGGAGTCTGTGTGCCCTGAAATTCCATGGTAGTGACCATAAAAGAAGAAAATAAAAAAGCTCAAGATGGCAAGAATTTGTTTCCTCTAGAAAACATCCTGAAGCAGGAGTAGAGTTCTGAGATTTAAATTTACTAAACTCCCATCTGTAGAGTGTTTACTGCTAGAACAGGGCACTTGAAACTCTTGTTTTAAAAGGTGAACTGTTCTTTTAGCCTTTGGGAAAGATTGATCCTTTCTCAGCCATGGACAAGCAGCAAGTCCCCTGAAGGTAAATGCTATGCATTATAAGATGTAGAACTGCTCACAATATTGAAATATAAGGAACACTGAGGATATAAGTGAGAAAGAATACCAGCTTCAGCCTTGATTATTTATTTTTGTTCAAAAATACAAAGCATAATCACACAACTCCTTATTCTGTAATTAACATTCAATACACTCATAATATATACCTACATTTAAGTTAATGTCATGGATATATGACCAGACTTTTTCAATTTTCAATAAAAAGTTACATAAAAATACTTAGTTACTCCAAAAAAGATGTATGCTACCAACTACAAAAAACTAGCCTTAGGATGGGAATGTAGCTCAGTGGAACAGTGTTTGCCTAATGTGCACAAGGCCCTGGGTTTGATCCTCAGTATCACAAAAAAAAGAGAAAAAATGATAGACTCATTAATATATTTTCAAAGAATTCTTCATATATAAAATCTAGATTGTGCTTAAAATTAGAAATCCTATCATCCTTTTCCCCTACTAGACTGTAATTACGGCTTAATACCAAGGACAATGTCTTATTTGTCTATAACCTCAGCTCTCAGCAAAATATGGTATAATAAACAAATTTCAAATGTTTATGGAACTGAACTGGATATAGTAAATAGGACAGTAAAGGCTACTCACTGATGATGATTTATAAATGTCCTAAAATAATATTTTCTAGTCCTATGACAATTGTCATCAGACTGAAGCAAAGTGCTACACCTGGTAAGAAAGAGAGCATTCACAAGCAGATTTCTGTATAAAAATTAAGTCACTCTCAATGCAAAAATAGTCTTTAGTCACAAGTCCTCAAACAGAGATACAAATTCATTTTAATAGTTTTCATAATCTTCTGTGACTGTTAAAGGCAATATGTCAATTTGACTGGATTAGAAATGCCTCGAGATTAGTAAAGCACATTTCTTGGTGTGTCTGTGGGGTACTTTCAGAGATAATCAGCATGTAGCCAGCCACTGAGGGAGCAAAACCCCACCCTAGTTGCTCATGGCATCATCAGTAGGCTCATAGCCTGGATGGAATATAAGAGAAAGAAGGAATTTGCCCTGTGCTTTTGAAAACCTCCATACTGCTTGAGCTGGTGAGTCTTTTGCTACTGCCATTACCTGTGAATATTGTATTCCAGTTTTTCAGTCTTTCAATACAAATGCATACCAGCAACTCTCCAGAGAGCTCCAGATTCTCAATCTTGGACTGGTGCTGCATCCTTGAACCCTCTTGTTCTGTGCCTTCCAGCTTCTTGGAATGAGGAGCTACTGGATCCTCCAGCTCTTGAGCAGACACATGGACTCACCCACCTCTGCTGCTGAACACCTATCTAATAAATCCCCTTGCATAATTATATATTTTTCCCTATTGATTCTGTTCTTCTAGGGAATCCTAAATAAAACAAATATCTAATAATTGACACAGTTTAAGTGAAAAAAGAAACACTACACAAGACAAAGCTCAACAAAGAAAATTAGTCAAAGATTCCTCTATAATAGAGGCTTTGATTCAGAAAACAAACCAAGTAGAATTAACTAAGAGGTATCAGTATAGAAAATAAAGATATATATAGATATGTACAGATAGATAGATATATAATAGCAGTGTACAAATTAGACTAACTAGACATTTACAGAAAACTTAAGAACCTTTGGTGAAACTAGGGACTAAACTTAGGGGTACTCTACTACTGAGCTACAGTCCTAACCTTTTCTATTTTGATACAGGATCTCACTAAATTGCCCCGAGTGGCCTTAAACTTGCAATCCTCCTGCCTCACCCTCCAAAGCAACTGTGATTGCAAGCATTAGCCACCATGCCCAGCTTTTCAGAAAATTTTTAAAGATGGCTCATAAATTTGAAAATTATACAAACTTGTTTCTCCATAAACACTTATGATAAATTTATATTACAGAGTGGTATATATCATCCAGTCTAGAAAAGTATTGAGAAATCCACTGTAATTCTGATAGGCTTTCCTTTATACATGATTTGTTTCTTTTCTCTAACAGCTTTCGATATTCTGTTCTTGTGATATTCTGTTCTGGAATCTTAACTGTTATATGCCCTGGGGTAGTTTTCTTTAATCATGGTTAATTGGAGTTCTATGTGCCTCATTTATCTATACGTCAAATTCTTTTTCCATGAATGGGAAGTTTTTTGCCATTATTTCTGTGAACAAGATTTTTATGTCATTTGTGCTACCTCCTGCTTTTTCATTGACTCTATACTCAATCTTATTTTATTCTTCTTTGAATCAAGCAGCTGTTGGATTGATTTTTCATGGTCCTTTGCTATTTTTAAGAAATTTTTCTTTTATGATCATTAACTGCAGTCCTGTCTTCTAGATCTGATAGTATGTCCTCACATTGATTCCTTCTGCTGTGCATATTTTCAATAGAAGTGTTAATCTCCTAGCTATCTGATTGAATTTGTTTCATGGATTCCATTTCCTTCCTATGTCGGGCACTCATGGTTTCCTTCATTTTCCTAAGCTCCTCTATTTTTTAATTTGTATCTTCTCTGATTCACTAATCATGTCCTTCATTATGGTCATCATTTTTGAAATTATCTAAAAGATTATGTTTGATTTTATTTTTTCTAGAGCCTCATTCATTTGCTTTGTTACTTCCACTGTTACCACTTCAGAGAGTCCAGGTGGATCTCTTCTGAATTGTTCCACCTCATTGCCTCCTGAATTTGCCTGGAAGTCTGGGTTTGGATCTTACTTAAGTGTCTTCTCATTTTCTACATTTTTTTCCAGCTTAATTCCCATGTTGATGCTTGTAAATTGTTTATGGTAGATATCTTTATGGCTAGTACTGAGAACTCTTAGGAAATAACTACTCAGAGGTGTTTTCCAGGTGTAGCTGGCTTTTGGCTTTTGAGTCTGTTGCAAGATCTTACCTCTTCAATTTATTGGGGATAAGAAATTGTTGCCTATTTGGACTACCCCCCTCTTTTTCACTAGCTTATAATATTGTGGGGTTTTTTTGTGTTAAATTCTTTTATTGGTACATTGTAGGCATACAACACAATTACATTTCTCATTGGGAATTGTACCTTTATATAATGCGTCTTGGTTCTTATTTTTTCCCCATTCCTAGCCCTCCCTTCACCCTCTCCACCCTTCCCTATTTACAAAGACTTTATTTCCATTTTTTCCATTTCTCAGCATTTTTTCCTTTCCCTTCTTTCCTCTCCCCTGCCCCTCCCACTACCCCTACCACTTTGGACCTTTTATTCCTATTTTACATTTTCGATTATTCATTCTAATCATTGGTACATTTTAGGTATACAATATACTGACATTCATCATTGGAAATTTGCACCTTTACATAGTCTCTCTTGGTTCTTGTTTTTCCCCATTCCACTGCCCTCCCTTCAACCCCTCCAGCCCTCCCTATTTACAAAAATTTTGTTCCTATTTTTCCATTTTCTCATATTAATCCCATTCCCATCTATCCTTTCCTTTAGCCCTCCCACTTCTGTCCCTTTTGCCCCTTTTCTTCCTGTTTCACATTACCTATTATACATTTAGTCCTTATTTACACTTTCAGTTTCTCACACCAGAGAAACTATTTGGTATTTACACATGTGTGTTCTATTTATTTCACTTAAGAGTATCGCCTCAATGTGCATCCACTTAGCTATAAATGTCTGTAATTTCTCATTTTTTATGGCTGAGTAGTACTCCATTTTATTAAAAAACCACATTTTCTTTATCCAGTCTCCAGTTGATGGGCATTTGGGCTGTTTCCAAGGTTTAGCTATTACAAACTGTGCTGCTATGAACATGGGTGCACATATATCACTGTGGTATGATTCTTTTAATTCTTTGGGGAAGATCTCCAGCAGTGGAATAGCAGGGTTAAATGGGATTTCCAGTCCTAGTTCTTTGAGGTATCTCCATACTGATTTCCACAGTGCTTGCACCAGTCTACACTCCCACCAGCAGTGGAGCAGGGTTCCTCTTTCCCCACAGCCCCGCCAGCATTTGTTATTGGTTGATTTCATGATAGCAGCCATTCTTTCTGGAGTGAAGTGGAATCTCAGCATTGTTTTCATTTGCATCTCTTGAATGACCAGTGATGTTGAACATTTTTTCATGTATTTATTTGCTATTTCTACTTCTTTGTCTGAGAAATGTCTGTTCATTTCAGATGCCCATTTTTGGATTGGGTCTTAAAATTTGGGAGGTCTGATCTTTTTAAGTTCTTTATAGATTCGAGATAGTAAACCTTTGTCTGAGGAAGAGCAGGTGAAGATTTTTTTCCCACATTGTGGATTGTCTCTTCACACTGCTGGTGGTTTCTCTTGCTGTGAAGAAGACTATTAATAAGAAGAGATCCCACTTGTTGATTGTTTGTGCTAGTTCACGGGGAACTGAGGTATTGTTCATAAAATCTTTTCCTACAGCAATGTCTTCAAGGGTTCTACCTAACCTCTGTTCCAACTGGTTCAGAGTTTCTATTTTAATATTTAGATCTTTAATCCATTTTGATTTTAGTTTAGTGCATGGTGAGAGATACAGGTCTAGTTTTAATCTTTGGCAAGTTGAAGCCCAATTTTTCTAGCACCATTTCTTAAAGAGGCTATCTTTCCTCCAGTGAGGGTGTTTGGCTCCTTTATCGAAGATGAGATGGCTGAGTGTGTCTGGCATTGTTTCTGAATCTTCTAATCTGTTCCACTGGTCCTGAAGTCTGTGTCTTTGTCAGTACCATGCTGTTTTTATCACAGTAGCTTTGTAGTAGAGTTGCAGGTTGGGGATTGTGATACTCGCTGCCATGTCTCTGTTACCTAGAATTGCTTTTGCTATTCTGGGTCTCTTCTTGTTCCAAATGAATTTTTGGATTTTTTTCTCGAGGTTTATGAAGTATGCTGCTGGGATCTCAGTTGGAATTGCATTAAATATATCTAGTGGTTTTGGGAGTATGGCCATTTTCACTATATTAATCCTTCCTACCCAGGAGCAGGGGATGTCTGTCCATTTTCTGATATCATCTTCAATCTCTCTTTTCAGAGTGGTATAGTTTTCAGAGAAGAGTTCTTTGATTTTCTTTCATTAGGTTGATTCCTAAGTATTTCAGTGTTTTGGATGCTATTGTGAAAGGAATTATTTGTGCTATTTCTCTCTCAGTGAGTCTGTCATTGGTGTAGAGGAAAGCTATTGATTTTTGTGTGTTGACCTTGTAACCAGCTACTTGACTGAATTTGGTTATTAAGTCTAGAAGACTTTTGGTGGAGTTCTTGGGGTCTTCTATAGAGAGTATCGTGTCATCTGCAAATAATGACAATTTGACTTCTTCATTTCCTATCTTTATTCCTTTATTTCTTTCTCTTTCCTAATTGCCATGGCTAATGTTTCCAGAACTATATTGAACAAGAGTGGTGATAGTGGACATCCTTGTCTTGTTCCTGATTTTAGTGTGAAGGATTTCAGTTTTTGACCATTTAATATGATATTGGCTGTTGGTTTTTCATAGATGGCTTCTATCAGTTTGAGGTAGAGACCATCTATTCCAGTTTTTTTGTAGGTTTTTTTTTTTAATCACAAATGCATGTTGGATTTTGTCAAATGCTTTTTCTGCATCTATGGAGATAATCATATGGCTTTTGTCCTTGGCTCTATTGACATAGTGCATTACATTGATTGATTTGCATATGTTGAACCATCCCTGCATCCCTGGGATGAATCCCACTTGATCAGGGTGTATGATCTTCTTGATGATCTTCTGCATTCTGTTTGCCAGTATCTTATTAAGGAGTTTTGCATCTATGTTCATTAGTGAGATTGGCCTATAGTTCTTTTCTTCAGTTGGGTCTTTCTCTGCTTTGGGTATCAAGGTGATGCTTGCTTCCAGGAATGAATTTGGGAGTATCGCTTCCCTTTCAATTTCACTGAAGAGTTTAAACAGTAGTGGCAGCAGTTCCTCTCTAAATGTCTTGTAGAATTCAGCAGTGAAGCCATCAGGGCCCGGGCTTTTCTTAGTTGATAAGTTTTTAATTACATTTTCAATCTCATTGGTTGATATTGGGTTGTTCAGAATTTTTAGGTCTTCTTCATTCAACTTTGGTAATTCATATGTATCTAGGAATCTGTCCATTTCTTCTGTGTTGTCCATCTTATTGGTGTATAGGTTCTGGAAGTACGTATTGATGATCCTCTGGATTTCTGCTGGGTCCTTTGTAATTTCACCCTTTTCATTCCTAATTGCATGGATTTGGGCCTTTTCTTTCCTTTTTCTGACGAGGTTGACTAAAGGTTTATCAATTTTGTTGATTCTTTCAAAGAACCAACTCTTGGCTTCATTGATTTTTTTGTATCATTCTCTTAGTCTCCATTGCATTGATTTCTCCTCTGATCTTTATAATTTCTTCCCTTGTATGAGCTTTGGGGTTGTCCTGCTCTCTAGATTTATTAATCATGTCTTGCACTAGGGGCACAATTTCTCCTGTTATCTGAGAAATTATTTCTGATTTCATTTTTTCCAGATCCCCTTTTGTTGCCAGTTCAGTGGGTCCAGGTGTTTGAGTATCAGAGGGTTCCATCTCATTTCCCTTTGGGATTGCTGTAGGTGATCTGGAAGTCTGGTTTTGAGACTTATTTGCATGTTTTCTCATTTCGACTGGGGTGGGGGGCTTTTAGCGCCTGCACGGATTACCTCCTCTGAGCTGGGTGAGGTGGGACAGGGGCCAGGAGCAGCAGTAGGGATGGTGACCCAAAAGCCCTTTCCTGTGGGCTGGGAGCAGCTGGAGGGATGGTGGCCGGGAAACCCCTTCCTCTGGACCAGGAGCAGTGGGATGGTGGCTCAGAAGCCCCTTCCTCTGGGCCAGGAGCAGCAGGACAGAAGGTGGCCCAAAAGCCCTTTCCTCTAGGCTGGGAGCAGTGGGAGGGATGCTGACCGGGATGCCCCTTCCTCTGGACCAGGAGCAGTGGGAGGATGGCTCAGAAGCCCCTACCTCTGGGCCAGGAACAGTGGGACTCAGTACCTTGGTCTGGTGGTCTGGTGTCCTCTGCACCTTGGTAATGTGGAATCAGGTGGCTGCCTGTCTGCAGTGGGGTGATTCGGTGTCTTCCACGTGACTCAGAACCTCAGTAGGGCGTGCACAGACCTGCCTGTCTGCAGCGGGCTGATTCAGCATGTGTTCCGCAGGACTCGGGACCTCGGCAGAGTGTGGGCAGACCTGCCTGTCTGCAGCGGGGTGATTCGGCGTCTTCCTCATGACTCAGGACCTCGGTAGGGCATCTATAGTATTGTTTATGACCCTCAAGCAATCTCAATCTTAGCATAAAAGGAAGAACAACTGATTAGAACAATTATGTCAACTCAGCTAAAGTAGTACAATCAGTAATAACAATACCATCAAACACACCCTAGAAAATGACAAACTATGGTAAGTATTAATTTGCCATCTTTATATAAACAGGATTTATGGTTATTTAACCAAATCTAAAACAAACCAGGAAATTGTGTACAGTAAATATCCCCTCAATATGACAATTTTTGTCTCAGGACAGAAAATGTAAAAAGGGGTTGGGGGAAAATAGAGAAATAGAAGGGAAAGGGATTAGAAGCAAGCCTGGAGGACAAAGGAAGATTATGCAAGCTTTGGGAACTTGTGAGGAAGACAGGAGAAAAAGAAAGAAGGAAGAAATGGAAACAAGAATAGAACAAAACAACAACAACAAATAACTAGAAATAATATCCTCCCTCATATAAAAGCAAGAACAAAGAATCCAGAAAAAGAAAAAAGAAAGTAGAAAAAATTATCCACTTCAAGTTATGTCTCTCCTGTCACTGGTTGACAGAGGTGGTACACAGACCATAGATTCAGAAAGCTAATCAAGTTGATTGATCTCAGCAAGCCAGCAGTAGAATTATGGTGATGGTGTAGCCAACCCACAGCTGTTCTGAGTTCTGACTTCTGTTGCCCCCTTTACAAGGTCACTACTAGCCAATCATCTCTCCTGGGGGACATCTGAACCCAAATAAATCACCAGCGACTTTAGTCATCAGCATCCACTGCTCTATTTCACTGGTGTGTTTCTCCATGGAGGCCTCTAGAGTCACCAGTAGTCACTGTGCCTCTGCAGGTCCAAGCTGCTCATCCTGCACCACAAGCCCAGCATCAGGGCAAAACCACCACTTGCAACCTCTCTCCTGCATTGTGATACCTCTCTTTGCTCTCCTTATGGCCTCTAATTCTCATTTCAGATCTTTGCTGGGTCCTTGGGACCTACTTCCTTCCTCTTTCTCTTCCTCACCTTGCTTTATCCCAGTGTCTAGTTTCCAAATATCAGAGAGACTGTTTCTCTGCTGCTCACCATTCCACCATCTTCTCAGAAGTTCTCATTCCAAGTTTTTTTAAACACCCATCATCAAAGGTCCTTGTGAGGAAGTTTCCAAGTTTCTGATTTCAATCTCCAACTGTAGATTAAATGCCTGCTGTCTGATAGGTATCCTTGGACATTCTGGCCTGCAGTTGAAGTTTGCCTCCATTGCTATACAAAGGCACAGCATGCATACACAAGAAAATAGGCAAGCCAACTCCCATAGAAGAAGTGGAAGAGCAAGTCTAGGAAAGTGAGCAGTTCTGAAGGTTCAAATTACTTTTTCCATCTGTTGTCCTTAGGGTGTCCCAAAGGTATAGGTAGGGCAGTTCTCTTCACCACAAATTAGTTTAAAATGTAAGGAGATTTGTGGTTGTGACCTGCCCAGGAAACGGTTCCCCTGTGGATCTGTCAGTCACACAAACTCCTCAAACAGAGCCATGTTGAATGAGTGAAGGAAGGGGTCACTCCTTGTCTTAGTCTGATAATTAGATTCATCCCATTAAGCACAAAGCATAAGAAAGGGCAGACCTTCAATATGCTACTATGTCTGTTGTTCTATTTATTACAAAAAGAAAATTGATATCTTAATGCTCAGCCTTGAGAAAAGCACATTCTTTAATATATCAGATGTGCAACAGAGCCTATTGCTGACATATGTGTATGCGTGTCTGTACCTGCATGCATGCTACTCATGAGTTTTTTCCCTTTTTATTAGTAGATGTTTGCAATTCATAGTGATTACATTTATCATAGAGAGGCAGTGCATGTACATAACACATCTTGACTCTTTTTACATCCGCACCCCTCCCATCCTTCCCTGTTCCTCCCAACTCTTGGTCCCCTTCTGATTAGCAAAAACTCTATTCAAATTTTCTTTCTTCTTCTTCTTTTTCCATCCCCCCTCTCTCCCACTCCTCCCCCAACCATCTCTTAATCCTCTTCCCATTTGAAAGAGATATCCCTTCTTATTATCTATCTTGTATTTTAAACTTTATCTTTCAGATTTCACATATAAGAGAAACTATGCCATACTTAAGCTTGTGTGTCTGATTCATTTCACTTAATATTATAGTCTGAAGGTGCAACTATTTACATATGAATGACTCAATTTATCCTTCCTTATGGCAGAGTAGTATTACATTGAGTATAAATATCATATTTTCTTTATTCATTCATTTATTGATGGGCATATAGGCAATTTACAAGATTTAGCTATTATAAAGTGTGCTGTTATAAAAATGAGCGTGCATGTATCACTATATGATAATGACTTTAATTCTTTCACGAAGTTACTTACTTAGGAGGGAATAGGTTGGTCAAATGGAATTTCTATTTTTAGTTTTTTGAGGAATTTTCATACTATTCTCCACAGTGGATATACTAATTTACATTGCCACCAACAATGTAGAAGTTTTTCTTTTTTCCTCTACAGCTTATTAGCATTTGTTATTATTTGATTTCTTGATGATAGCCATTCTTTCTGTATAAAGATGGCATCTCAAGATTGTTTTAATTTGTATTTCTCTAACAGCCAGTGATGTTAAACACCTTTTCACATACTTATTGGCCAGTTTTTTCTTCTTCTGAGAATTGTCTATTCATTTCAGTTGCACATGTTTTGATTGGGTCTTTTATTTGAGGGGACTAAATTTTTTGAATTTTTAAAAATCTTTTTTAGATATTAGTCCTCTGTCTGAGGAATAGGTGGCAAAAAATTTTTCCCGTTCTGTAGGTTGTCTCTTCACTCTGTTGGTTGTTTCCTTTGCTGTGCCGAACATTTCTAGTTTGGTATGACCCCATTTGTTTTTTCTCAGTGTGAATTTTTGTGCCATTAGAATTCTGTTCAGAAAGTCCTTTCCTATGCCTATGTGTACAAGAGTTTTAACTATTTAGATTAAGGGATTTTTTGTTTGAATATTTAGATTTCCATTTCTTCTGAGTCCTTCAATTTTTTGGTGTATATGTTTGTGAAGTTGCTAATAATCTGAAATTCAGCATTGTTCATTGGATTTCAACTTTTTCATTTCTAATTGTATTGATTTATGTTTTTTTTCCTTCTTTGGTTAGATTAGCTAAAGGTTTTTCTATTTAGTTTATTCTTTCAAAAGACTGCCTCTTTGATTTATTGATTATTTTTCTCATTGTTTCCTGCATGGTTTATCTCCTCAGTCATTGCCCAAAGGACTCTGAGCAGTTGTAGGAATATGCAGGTGCAGACACAAGGCCCAGTTTCTTCTCCAATGTTGTGACAAGGGACTATACATCATGGAGCAGAGCCCTGTGCCTCCCCTATGCCACCTGGACAGAGCCTGGGGAGAGTTACCTCCCAGGATATCCATATTGGATGATTCATTGATTTTGGGGGGCGGGTGTATTTTTTTTTTAGTCTCCATTTCATTGATTTCTGCTCTGATCTGTATAATTTCCTTTCTTGTTCTAGCTTTGGATTTGGATTCTCTTGTTTTTCTAGAACACTGAGGTATATCATTAGCTCATTTATTATAGGCCCACTCTGTTTTTGTGACATGGCCTTTCACAGCTATAAATATCCTTTCTCAGGATGGTTTACATTATGTCCCCACAGGTTCTGTTATACTGAAATTATTATTTAATTCTAAGAATTGACCTATTTTTCCTTAATTTCTTGTGTAACCCATTGATTATTCAAGAGTTGTCCAATTATTCAAGAATATGTTGTATTTTCTGTTGCTTAATTTCTATGGTTTCTTTTGCCATTGATTTCAAGTTTCATTGCCCTATTATCTGACAATATGCATGGTAAAAATTTGATTCTTTTGCATTTATTTAACCATGACTTATTGGCTAGTGTGTGGTCTATTTTTGAAGAGGGTTCCATGTGCTGTGAAAAAGAATGTGTATTCTGTTTTTGTTGGGTGGAACACTCTCTCTCTCTCTCTCTCTCTCTCTCTCTCTCTCTCTCTCTATATATATATATATATATATATATATATGTTAAGTCCATTTATTCAAAGGTTTCTTTGAATTCTGATATTTCTTTGTTGATTTTTTTGTTTAGTTGAATAACCTATTTGTGATAGTGAGGTATTGAGTTTCCTCATTATAATTGTATTGATGGTTATCTGACATTTTATGCCCAATAGTGTGTTTTATGAAATTGAGTGCATCATTGTTTGGTGCATATATGTTAATAATTATTATCTCTTCCTGTTGAATATTTCCCTTAACAAATATGTAGTATCTTTTTGCCTCTTTTGATCACTTTGGCTTAAAATCTATTTTAAGCCTGAAAATAGGATAGTTACTTCTATTTGTTTTCAGGTCTCCATTGCATGGAATATTCTTTTCCATCTTTTGATGTTTAGTCTCTGAATTTCTTTGGGTTAAATGTATTTCTTGTGTGCATTTATTCTATTGGACAGGTTGGCATTGTTAGTTTCATGGTTTCTTTCTAGGATATACTTGAAAACTTTGGAGTCCTGTTTTGATAGTCATGAATGTCTTTATGTGCTCTTTACCATGGAAATATCTTAGTTCTCCATCAATTCTGAAATATAATTTTGCAAGATATATCAGTCTGGGTTGGAAGGTTTTTCTTCTTTCAGAGCTTGAAACACTTCATTCCAAGCTCTCTTGACCTTTGAGGTTCATGTTGAGAAGTCTACTGTAATTCTGATGGTTTTTCCCTTGTCAGTGATTTATTTCTTTAACAGCATTTAAGATTCTGTTCTTATGTTGGATTTCTGGTAGTTTGACTATGATGAGTCTTGGAGTGGTTCTTTTCTGATCATAGCTATTTGGGGTTCTATATGCTTCCCTTATCTGTATGTTAAATTCTTTTTCCCTCTTTGGAAAGTTTTCTGCTATTCCTTCGGTAGACCCCAGATTGTGGCAACCTTCCAAGCTGAGACACATCCCTGCTCACGTTGGTACAGGGGGAAGCAATCAGACCACTAGTCTCCACTGGATGTAGGCAACAGGCAGAGGCTCAAACAGAATGCAGGATTCAATGCCATCGCCTTCAAATCCAGCTGCCTCTTTCTGGACTTTTTGGCCTGAGCTTGAATTTCTCAAGGGATCTATGTCTAGCCTGACCCTGTCCCTGTCTGCTTCCCGTAGCTATCTCTCACCCAGTCTCTGTGGTAGGGTAACACTGAACCTCCTGGAGTGAAATTATACTGTAGGTGTTCTGTAGCTCAGTCCCACACAATCAACCTCTTCCCAAAATGGTGCCTGAATAAATGGCAATAAGGCCGGTGCTACTCTAGATTTCTTCTCAAACTATCCCATCATGAAGAAGTCACTCTCGAATATATCATCCCATTCTCTAGTATAAAGAAATTCACCAACTTGTATTACTGTATTCATATGGGTAAATTTATGCTACTTTCTAGAAAATATTTCTGATTATCCTCTAACTACCTAAACACAAATATTTTTATAAATATACTTTGTTGGTTCATCTAATAAGTTAGATTTCCAAATGTCTTGTCACAATATTCAACTCAGACTTCCCAGTACTCAGAGCCTTATAAAACTGCCAGAATATATATGCTAAAAACAATTAATCAGTTTCACCCTTTTCAATAAATCTAAATGTTTGACCATTCTTTTTTTTAATAGCAAAACATTTATTGGTACATTTTACATATGCATAATGATAACACTCATCATAGGGAATTTGTACCCATACACAATACTTCCCACCTCTTTTTTTCCCACTTCCCTCTCCCCTCAATCCCTCCTATGTACAAGCTATGTACAAAAGCTTTGTTACCTTTTTTTCTTCTATATTGTCTTTTTTTTCTGGCCCTTCCCCCCTTTCTCCCTTCCCCCTCCCTTGTTCTCCTTCCCATTTGAACATTTTCTTCCCATTTCCCAATGTCTATTATACATTTTAATCCTTATAGCCATTCTTTCAGTAAGGAAAAAAATATTTCTTTGGTTTTCTTTGTTGTTAATGACAAAACCTTAGTCAATAAGTGATTTTTTGCCTGTATTGACTACATTACTGTCTTTAAGAATTCTCTCATTTTTCCCCCAAAGAACTTTAATTGTAGAGAAGAACAAAATTCTATCACAATTTTGCTACTTTCCTCTTCTAGATTTTCTGTGCTCTTTAGACTTATATTATATTAAGACTGGTCTCGTCACAGAACTCCTAATTCTAAGTATTGACTCCTGGATTTATTTTATATACATGCAAAATTCTACTCCTTAAGATTTCAAAGAAGTTAGATCAAATCTGAAAAATGATTTGAAAATTTAATCCCCATTGCAACTATGTTGGGAGGTGGAGCCTGAAGCGAGTTGCATGGAGCATGAAGGCAGAATGATAGCAATTAATAGTTTGGACTCTCTCTCTCTCTCTCTCTCTCTCTCTCCTTTCTCTCTCACTCTTGCTTTTGTTCTTTCTCTTTCCTTTGCCTTCCACTACAGAATGACAAAAAGAAAGCCCGTGCCAGTTCTTGATCTTGGACTGCCCAGCCTCCAGAACTGTAAGTAATAAATTTCTCTTCTTTATAAATCATCAAGTCTCAGGTATTCTGTCATAGAAAAAGGGACTAAGACAGGATAACAACCTAATATGAGGGCTGTTATAGTTCCTTATATCTTCATAGTTCCTTGGAGTTCCAGAGTACTTTTCAAATAAATCATTCCATTTGATCCATATAGTAATCCTAGAGCATGTATTGCCATTTTGAAAAACAAAGCAAAAAAAGACTGAAATTAATGGAAGAAAAGTGACTAACACAGGTTGCTAAAGCCATGAAATGCCTTAGAAATAAGAACAGGGCTCTGTCTTTATTCTTCATCATTCAACTAAAACAAAGTAACTACTTTTTAAAATATTTGCTAAAAGTTAAGTAGTAGGATAAAAGGGACCACCCCTCTTATGCTACTGTGGTACTATGGTATCTTTATTCCAGCCTCCTCCTATGAAAGGAACCAACCCAGTCTAACAAAGATAGTGTCTTCCATTTTGTTTACCTACCCGGAGCTGATTTCTGACCAATGAGAGAGAACCCATTCTCCTCCAGTCTCATGCCCACCTTTCTAATTTCTATTTCTTTCCCCCAGAGCAAATCTTTTTTAAAGCATAAGTGTTTATTTTCTCTAGGAGATATACCAGTAACTATCCATGAGAAGATTTAGTCTATGATTGTCAACTGAGCAATTCCCTAAACGCATAGTATGTTTTTCCAAGTTTGGATGTTTGGCTGTGTCCAGTAACTTCTGTAAGACTCTAGAGATCTGTTGCCACTTGGACTCTTTTTAATAGGACTCTCTTAGGCCAAGGGGAAGCCAGGACTATGTGATCCCCCTGCAGTCTTCAAAATTTCTGCTTAAGGGCCAGACGTGATGGTGCACATATGTAATCCCAGCACTCAGGAGGCTGAGGCAGGAGGATCACTGCAAGTTCAAGACCAGCCTTGGCTACATGGTGAATTCAAGGTCACCCTGAACTGCATAGCAAGACCCTGTCTCAAAAATTTTTTTTAAAAATCTGCTTAATCTCCTCTAAGCACTTGTTTAAAGAAGACTATGCACAATGTATTTCCAAGATCAAGCAATGAATATTTTGTCATGGAGTAATTTATATCTATACCTGAAGAAACAATTCTTTCTGTCCTCATCTCTTTCCGCATCAAGACTCAAAGGATCTTTAAAAATATAAAAGTGGCCCACTTCATATCATCTTAAACAGAATATTTATCTTTTTTAGAGTATCTGTATTCAATTTATTTTGTACTCTTTCCCCAAAACAATTGATGGATTACGTACTTCCTAGAACTAAAAGAACTATTATTGTGTTTTTGGAGTTTTATGTGTTTATTTAATTACTTCTTTATTGATTTTAGTTTTTATTCCCAAATCAAAAAAATCAGTCTCCCCCAAAGAAGAATTTAAGTCCCTGGGGGAACTTAGAAAACTGCAACTTAGAAATAGTAATACTTTTATCTTCCCACTGTAAAGGCCTAGTATTAGCCTTTTACAATAGAAATTTTCAGATATATTCCTTCTTACTATCTGCAAAGTTGTAATTACCTTGAAAAGTGGACGTAAGCAGAACTGAAAAGAAGTAATATGTTTACCTATAATATGATCCTTTGTACCCCCAGCATTTTGTACAATACAAATATTCAAAAAGTATAGCACGGATGGATGGATGGACAAATAAAAGAATGAACAAACTGAATATAACTCATGTTTCAATTAACTGTTGCTCTATGCCTTAAATAGCAATAAATTGTTATTTTTTAGAATTCTTCAGGCTAGCTAGATAGATTTTCTGCTGTTATCATCCATTCAGCTACATTTCACTACAGGATCAGCTGGGATGAAAGATTCAAGATGGCCCCACTAAGATA
Source organism: Heterocephalus glaber (assembly GCF_053883595.1). Lineage (NCBI taxonomy): Eukaryota > Metazoa > Chordata > Mammalia > Rodentia > Bathyergidae > Heterocephalus > Heterocephalus glaber. Next base: position 10,286,717 of record NW_028258364.1, on the reverse strand, counting down.
CCTGATAGCTAGGGCTGACTGACTACTAGGATGCCTTGGTTTCTCTCCCAAGTTCTATCATCTTTTGACATATTAGACAATCTTCCTTATTAGTAGACTCTGGGCAGCATTCCAAGCATGTAGAAATAGAAACTTCAAGACACTGAGTCCTAAGCTTCGAACTTCGTACATTATTTCTGCCACATATGTCAGTCAAAGAAAGACATACCTAAGCCCAGATTCAAGGAGTGGGGAAATTTACTCCATCTCTGGCAGGAATGACCTGCAAAGTATTTCTTCCAGTCTTCTTTCTTACCACAATCATTTTTGCATTCCTTGCACATGCAAAATTTACTCATCTCTTAATACCTCAAAAAGTTGCAATTAATTACAGTCAGCTTTCAGTATCTAGAATTTGTAGCCATGTTTAAACTACCTCACTCATGCACCATGAGATTAGCACCTGATAAAAGTAATCTGTAAGAACTCCACCTCTATTCATAACCAACCTATGAGCTTCATAACCTTACTGCTTCTTTGCCCCACTGCTTCCCATATTGATACTGAATTTCCCCAATGACTGACTTCTTGCATTCTATCCCACTTTTACCCCTACATTAGCCTTCCCATTAGCTGATACAATTTGCCTAACATACCCAGGACTATTCCGTATACTGACAGGTATATGTTAGAATAGTGAGATTAAAGTCACTTTTTGAAATATTTATAAATATTTATTTGTTTGGAAAATCAAAGCAGTTGAATTGTATTTATGATTTCAGTAATGATTTATAGTTTCACACATCAGTAATTCCCTCACCTGTCTATAAAATGGGATAAACAATTTTGCTTAGGGTTACAGTGTGCCTCTCACCTGTTTACAATTTGTTACTGAGAGAATATCCAAAGATATTGCTATATATTTTCCTTTTCCATCCCATGGGAAAACTATGCTGCCTTACATTTATTGTACATTTTAATTGGCAGCTTTAATTGTATAGTATAATCATTTTCTGAATTACATCTCAAAATTATTTAATCAAAAAAATTATTTTATTAAATTTGACACAACTCACTATTTAGTTTATTAGAGAATAACTTCTATTAAAATAAATCCTATTCATATTCCATTTTGCACTCTTATTATGACCTTGGCCTTGACTCATTGTGATAAAGAGAACTAAAAATGATTATATTTCTTTCTTTTCAAACAGATTTCTTAAACGTTTATTTCTTATACTTACAGCAACCTGAGTCAAATAACAAAACTATCACTGTGATTCTTTTTTGCTAAAAATAAGTTCAAAGCAGATAAATGAACTTCATTTTTCATGTGTATATTCTTAGTCTCCATAATCCATGAGCTCTGCCTAAAAGTAAAAGACCGTGCAATATAATTTATAATTGGAGCTATTTGTTTAGAAATCGCATTTATTATTTTCTGTACCTAAAATGGTTTAAAGCTGTGAGACATCTTATGTCCCGGCTTTTTAACAATTTCACTTTGATTGTCTCTAGAGTTTTCATAATTGAATACTATCCTCAGGCATCACTTACCTCCAGCTCTGTATTCTTATAGTTATTTATGCAGAATAAATACTAAGATAATAATATTGATTTATTCAAAACATACATGTAACCCATACTCTAAACATCCTCACTAAGCCAAATCTAACTGGTTCATTTGTTCAACAAACATTTAGCCACTAAGTGAGGGAGATACAGATAAGACAAATCTCCTGCCCTTGTTGAATTTACATTCTAATGTGTAGAGAAAATAAACAAGTGTAGAGGACACTGAACAAAGATTAGTGCAGTAAGAAAATAATAAAAGAGAATGAAAGGATAATGAGCACCAGGTTGGAGAAGGCTACTATTTTGTGTATTGGTAATAATGTTTACTAGGTACAGATTAGACTGTAGTGTCTAACAAATTTATTTCAGACCAGATAACTGACCTCTGGAATATGTTTCTAACTCTAGTAGAGCTCTCTTTCTCTCTCTGGGATTATGTGGCAGATCAATCCCTACTTTGTCTCACATACTAATGACCTCAGCACACCAATATTGTACAATCATCTGGATATCTAACCTCCTGAACCCACCTTAATTCCACTGCATTTAGTTATCATAAAGCAACTAATACTATGATTGTCTTTCCCTTTAGAAACTATTTTTGAATATATTATATTCTGGAAAGTGATCAAGTCATGTTCTTTGAGTTTAGTAGGACCTCATTTGGATCAGACATTCAAGTTCTTTGTTGAGATCATTACTGTTCTTTCTTTTCTTTGAAGATGTAGCAAGTCAAAGCTACCTGTTCAAAGCCAGAAAAAAGAAAGAAAAAAAAGAACTGAAAAAAATGCCAGAGGGCAAAAAGTAAACAAGAAAAACCAAGAGAAAAATACAACTATCCAATATGAGAATTATTTGGGTTGCTATTAAAATTAAATCACTGATGTCTTTTATTCAGCTCGGAGATGCCCAGGTTGTCATTTGTGAACATTTGCATTAATTATTAGCCAAAATTCACATTTATTTCCATCCTTTCCAAAATGTCCATCAGCATGGCAGTCATCATTTAAATTCTTGTCAGTGTTTCTAAAACACAGTCATTTTTAGACCACCATTTTCACTGATTCCTCATCAATTACTTTTTGTGCAATTACTTGGAACTTCATGGAGATTTGGACTTCTGATTTCTACTTCTTACCCATGGGACCTGGAATTGTAATTCTGTTTATCCTAATCACCCACCTGAGAAATTAATAATTTCTTGATCTCATTTTCCATTTCTAATCCTAAATCTGAAGGCTCTGTGAATATTAAGCAACTGGCAATATTTACAGCATGTTAAAAACATAAGATTGGTATGCTATGATTTAATCACATTATTTAAATATAAATGATTCGGCATCTTTGAAGAAGAAATAACCTTCAACTATATCCAGGTGAACCAAGAGAACAGCACTATAGGTAAGGGTTGTTTCAAGGAGTGGAGAGAACCGTGTGAATTGCTCCAGAATCCACAGAGATCTGTCCCCTGTAGTTACCAGTTTTTTCTGTTTTCCACTGTGATATGACTGTGGATAAATACTTTGGAAGAAGTGTTTACTCTGGGCTTTTTCTGGATCACAACCACAAAAGTGATCAGCTAGAACAGAGAAAATTTAAAAGTTTAAGGAATAAAGAGTTTGTTAATTTCAGGGAGAATGAATTTTGTGAATAACTAAAAACTTTTCTTAATGGAAAATGGTTTCTGAGTTAGAGAAGTATTAGAATGAAAATTACTATTCCCTCCTACTCTGTTTTCTCATTGTATAATAAATGATAGTTAGATTTGCTTCACTGGCCAATTTCCATATTTGTGAAATATTTTTCTGGTTGCCATTGTAACACAAAATCAGTTTATCATTTAAATTGCAAATTAATTATATCTCTCTCTCTTTCTCTCTCTCTGTCTCTCTCTGTGTGTATGTCTCTCTCTGTGTCTCTCTGTCTCTCTCTATCTCTTTCTCTCTCCCTCTTTGTCAGTCAAATACATGAAACAGAATTTTTTATTATATTGTGAATTAAAACTTAGATATTAATATATTACTACTAATATATAGACTAGTCAAAAAGCAGTGTAAAACAGGTTCCCTCCAAACTAATAGAAAATATAAAAGATTAACAGTTGCTTAGTTTTGGTTTATTTTCAGCTGAAAAGAAGAAAGAAATAGATTCAGTAGATTATATGGCTAGGTATGTATATAACTAGAACATTTTATTTTAAATCTGTTAGATTTATAATCTTAAGGAATGAATGACAAATAAGAATAGTGATTTTTTTCAAGAATCCTAGATTAATGAAGAAGCCATTATGCCATGGTAATAGTTGTCTCTTGAAAGACAGTTTTTTAAAGTAAGAGGAGCAGTTGATATTTTCATTGGAGAAAGTTTTATTATGGTAAACTTTGCTTTCTCAAATTTAATTTAATGTTACACAAAAATGCAATATTGTAATACCCTCTCTATGGATATCATCCCGTACTGAAACTTCTCTAAACTGCTGAGATCATTCCTTGGCTGGCTTTTTGTTGTTTTGGGAACAGTGAAAAGGAGATAAGATACTATTTCATATGTTTTCACTTCTGTTTCTGCAAAAATTGCTAATTTGGATGAAATCCAAAGTGTTTGCAGCCTGGACATCTATGGTAACAGAGGCATTGTAATCTACAAAGTCCTTTTTTATTATTATTGTTTATTCAGCTAGTCATCACACTTTGTGCAAAGCGTCATCTTAATACTGATGGGAATTAACGAGGACACTATGACAACAGATTGCTCTTTTCCTCTTAGAGAACAAATTTCAGGAAAGAAGAATGTAGACATTGAAGGCAGATTGGTGTCCTACAGTAATTCTGGTTTCCTGCAGCTCTCAGTGCCACAGAATATGCTGGTTCCCAGGCACATAAAACAGTATTAGCTACTCACCAGCAACATGGCAACTGCACACTAAATATGCACCCCCTATTCTGGGAGAGAACTACTTGTACATACCTGATCTGAACCATCAAGATTTCAGGGTGACATTAATTGATTGCAAAAATCTAAACTAACATTTGCCCACTTTTCTCATTCATATATACATAGGACCTAGAATCTTTGCTTAACAGGAACCATGCAGCATCTCTCTTTTTTTTTTTTTTTTTTTTTTTTTTTGTGCCAGGGATCTAACTTGGGACCTTGTGCTTGTGAGGCAGGCACTGGAACCATTGAGCTAAATCCCCGACCCATGCAGCATCTCTTAAGGGTGAGATTATCGAATATTTGGCCTAAAAAGTTGATTCAAAAAAACCACTGGGGAAATCTGGCTCAACTTGCATTATCATTTTTCAGCATATCACTTTATGCTTAGTCTCTTAACATTTTCTTCTCACATGTAGGTAAAGTCCCTGTCATTGCGGGATGCTGTTGTGTGAAGTCACCAAATATATTTGAAACTTAAAATCTGCTTTAATGGAATCGTATCTGCAATCAGTATATTCTAAAACCCTGGCCTAATAGGACAATGCAATAGTGGTATTTGAAATGCTTACTCTAACAGCTGGATGCAAATATGATCTCACGTAAGTGTTCACTTCATAATGACCTCTGTTATCAATACTCAGACTACTTAGTCACCAGATCTGTCAATATGTCCTTCACCCTACATGTTCTTAAGTGACAAGATCCACTTCTCCAGTTTGTTATTTATTTGTTAGCTTTATTGATTTGAATTCCCTCTCTGCATCTATTCACATGTCTAGAGGAGAATGATAGATATTTAGGCCACAGACTTTGTGACAAACATGCAATAAACAATATAAAGTGATCACTGTGGGATCAGTCTGTAAGGTCAAAGGAAAATAAAGGGCTTTAGAATGCTAAGCTGTGTTTACTACTATTTTCAGTTTATACCAGGCCAACTGCCATGAATGTAATTTTCAAATTTAGTTAACACTTTCTTTTCAGATAATAAAGAACCCACTCTTATCATTTAACAAACATTACTGCAGCCTTACTATGTGCCATGGTGTTAAGTATTGAGGACAAAAAGATGAACAACACATGTTCTCTGTTCACAGTCTAGTTAGGGAAAGAGAAATGCTAGAAATAATCACACTACAGCATGGTAAGTATTAAAGTAGAAATGTGAATGTTTTAAGTTTTAAATGGTTTGTTTTTAAAGATTTTGATAAGCAAGTTTAGAGCCTCAAGAGTTAAATTGCTTTGCATAATAGAGGAAGAATTTGACAATTCAGGAGATAGGTATAGGACAGCTTGTCCGTGAGAAATACAATGTGAGTCTCATATGGAATTTCAAACTCTAGTACTAAATTTTTTTCATTTTTTAATTGGTATATGTTGTGATACATAATAATTATATTTGTTGTGGAAAAAACAAAGCATTGTCATGTCTACATATAATCAAGAAATATTTTTTTAAATTATTAATGAGTTTTTTCCAATAAAATTTTCAAAATCTGTTGGATATTTGACAATTGCAGCATGTCTGATCCTATATTAACTTCACTTCAAGATCAGCTTATTAGAAAAAGCAAATACAACATGTTTCTAATGATTAGGTTTCTACATATCATCTTTATTGGATGTTCCATAAGTTCTTCAGACTCAAAACAATGAAAATTAAAGTCACTAAATCATTCCTTCAAATCTCATTCTATGCTTCTTAATTTTTCCTACTTCAGTCTCCCAGGCCTGCCTCCTATTACCCTGCAAAGTGAACTATTCTCTCTCCTCTGTCCTAACCCCATTCCAGGCCATCACTATCTAGCATCTGGATTTCTACAACTGATCTTCTTCCAACTTTATTTATTTCAATTCACTTTCCACAGAAAGATAAATTTTCCTAAAATTTAAAATAAATCATCATTTTGTTTTTCTTCCTCTTTTCTTAGTAGAAATCCATAATCTCTCTAAGTTGCTTTAGAAGATACTGAGCTATTTGCCTCCTTATTACATCTCCAGGCTTATTCTCATTTTCTTTTTGCTCTTCACACTAGCCATATAGAACTTCTTTAAGTCCATCAAGTGCAGCAACCACTTAAAGCCTTTGGTAATAACTATTTCTTCTGTATGAAGCATATTCCCTAATTTTTTGGTCTGTAGATAAATAACATTCTAAGAAGTATTTTCAAGTACCCACAACTCAGTTAGATTATCATTTTAGGTGGTTATCTCATTCTCTCTAATTCCTCTATTATAACATTTAATAGACTTTTATAATTTCCTGTAAATATAATAATTTACTATTTTTTCCAAAGAGGAAATCATGTTTTTCCCTTGTAGTAGCTCCATGTATACCATATCCGGCACAGATGAGGTACTCTGTAGATGTATGTTGAATGATTAATTTACATCAATAGATTGAAGTATTAGAGAGATCAAAGGTATCAAGTTAGAATACCGTAATAGTCTATAATACTAATAGATGTTGAAAGTGTTAAGTAAAGTAAGAGTACTAAGTAATAGATAAAGGATGAGTGGGGCACAGTGAAAGATATTTGCATTGTAAATTTGGTAACTGACTGTATCTTGGAGGGAAGAAAGAAGAGAGAGTTGAGGATGGTTCCATATTTAAATCTTAGGTGTTAGTGATGCCAATAAAGGGCAAAAGACATGCAAAAAAAAAAAGAAAAGAAAAGAAAAGCATCAAGCTTGCATATAGGAAAGGGACCAAAAAATTGTAGAGAAATGATTAGATTAGTTTTAAATCCAATTAGTTTGAAAACACAGGAGGAGATCCAAGGCTGATTGAGAACTTCTAAATGGAGGCAAACCTCTAAAAATTCAGTGAAGTAGGAAATGGGAATATATAGTTGAAAGTCATGGGTCCATTGACAATAGTTGAAATTACAAGAATGGATGAAGTTGAGAAGCAAGAATATGCAGAATGAAAAGGCAGTGAAGATGGCACTTGAAAAAGCATCTATTTTAAGGAGTAGGCTAAAAAATAAAAGCCATCTTACTTCCGGTCAAAAATAGCAGATTGAACACATTCACCTCCCTTCATTCAGTTCACTGATAAATCACACCACAATATAAATACAAGTAAAGGATAACTCATATGATAGAGTGTAGCAAGATAAGAAATACTGATATCTTGTAGCAAGAAATAAGGGTATAAGACTTTAGAAAATGGAAAATATTTTAGCAAATGGTAACTAACATTACAAGCTGAGGAAGAGGATAACCCCACTGGAATCCTAACCCAGTGTGGAGGATGACCAAGAAGCAAGCTAATTCATGGCTCATCATGCCATGAAATGGCAGCACTATACACTTGGAGTTGGAGGAAAGCCCGACCTACATGTTCATGCTTCCATTTAAATTTTATTCCTCAGCTCTTAAGTTTAAGCAGATAAATTATTACCAGATAACAAAAGAAAGCTTCCATTATAAAATACAAAAATAAAAACAAACATAAAATTTTAAGAAGACAGATTTTGCCTGGAGAATAAAACTCCAAAGAGAACTACTATTAATATTAAGTAGAAAATAAGATAGAACACTGCAATTATAAAAATAAAAGAGAATATCATTTTTAGAAAGAACATCCCAAGAACAATATAAGGAGGAGGTGAGGGTATAAAGTCCTAGGATATAAAAATTAAAAATTCCAAAAAAATGTTGAAAGAGGACTTTAGGAAATATTCTATAAAGTTGAACAAGAAGAAAAAGAGACTAAATAAATAAAACAAAGAAAATTGCAGATATGGCCTAAAGATTATAATAAAATAGGAGTTCCAGAAAGGACAAAGAAAAGAGAAAGCCATTTATACTCGTTTCCTATGGCTGCTGTAACAAAATCATTACAAATGTGGTGGCTTAAAACGAAACAAATTTATTCTCTTACAATTCTTGATGCCAGAAGTCTAAAGTGAGTTTCACCAAGCTGAAGTCAAGGTGTTGGGAGGACTGAATCCTTCAGGAGGTTCTAGGGCAGTATCCACTCCTTTCCCTTTTTCAGCCTATAGAAACTGCTCGTATTTCTTGATTCATTCCCTTTCCTCCATCCTCAAAGTGCCTCTGCTTCTGTAGTCACATCTCCTGCTCTGATTCTGACTCTTCCTGTACCCCCCTTATAAGAACCATTGTAACTATATCAGGCCCAACTAGATATCCAGGATGATTGTCCTATTCAAGAGATTGAACTTGATCACATTTGCAGAGTCCCTTTTGCCATATAAGGTAACAGTGCTACATTACTGGAAATTCATGAAAATTCCCACAACAGAAGGATCATAACTTGAAGATTAAAAAAAAGACACCTCACTGCTCAATAATAAAATATTAGCAAAACAAATCCAGCAATATATTGATAGGAAAGACAATACCACCAAGAAAGAGTTTCTTTGCAGAATGCAAAGCTGGTTTAACATTTGAAACATGATCAGTGATACATACAATATTTTTCTCAATAAACAATGCTGGAGATTGGGCGTCTGTTGTGGCTTATACCTAGATCTCCCTCCAAAACCTCACGCACTCATAGGTGGGGCTCTGGGGAGTGATTAGATCCTGGGTGTGCGATACTGAATTAGCCCACTGGTTAGTTTAGCATTGTTCTGGGTGTGACTGAATGGATTTACTGAAGAAGGAAGACTCACCCTGGGTGTGGGTGGCACCAACCAGTAGGCTTGTAGCCTGGACAGAATGAAAGGGAAATGAAAAAATAAGGCTGCGGCTTTCTGCCTGCCATGCTATGGACTGATTCTCCTCTGCCATGCCACCCTGCCTTGGAGCATCCAACCAACTGTGGACTGAGACATCTATAAACTGTGAACTAAAATAATCTTTTCCTCCTTTTACTTATGAGTGTCAGGTATTTTGTCCCAGCAAGATAAAATAACTAAGAGAGCATCCATATGGAAAAACAATAAACCTTCATCCCTACGTTATGCTACATGGAAAAAAATAATTTTAGGTAAATTGTAGATATAAATGTTAAGTGTAAAGTATCTACTTAAAAAGATTCTAGAAGTGATAAAGGAATTGCTAGCAGAGTGGTAAATAATTATAGAAGGTCAACTGTACCCAGATGTGGAGGGAAACAACACATATTAGAGTAAGCTGTGTGAGAACTCCCTCCAGAAGTAATTTGATAAGAATCTGATACATTCAAATATCTAGAGAGATTAAGGCTTAAGTAGTAGAGGACACATAGAAGAGTAAAAAGCTGAATAAATGAGACATTTATTTACAGAAAAATCAAAAGTTGAATAGGAAAAGTAATGTGAACATAGCTTAATACCTAACTTGACTCTGAACATTATTTACATAGTTATAATCACATAATTACTGAATACTTTTCTGCTCAATTTTATAAAATAATCACACTGAGAAGGTATATATGCAGGGGAGGAGGCAAAGAAAAGAGAGTTGAAGCCATACCCTGTAGTAGGAAGTTAATAGATGATGCCTAAAACAGAACACTAAATGCAATGTGATAAGCATTCCATTAGGAGCATCTTATAAAGAGCAAAATAATCAGCTAAGAGGAGAAAGGGGCTACCTCTGGGATAGAGGCAGTAGGAAAAATATCTGGGAACTGATGTTCTTATAGTAAACCTGAAAGAATACTTCAGTTTTAAATGATAAGAATGTACAATTTTGATTTAAATAAAGGCTTCAATTTTTTTTCAAGAAGAGGAGAGAAGTGAAGCAAAATATACTAAGAAGAGATGATCAGAGTCAAGAGATAAACTTCAGAAATACTTATGGCTGGATTGAGTGATAGATTGCTGCTGATAATGGTCTAGACAGAATATCTCAAGGTTTTTAAATTAAGTTTTCAATGCTGTATCCTTGCATTTTAAATCTATCATTTTTTTCAGAGCAAGACAACCTTTCCTTTTGAAACTCCTTTTTTTAATGCAAAATACTTTAAATAATTTGTGAAGCAGTCTGTCAGCATTTTATGCTTGCTGGAAAAAAGAAATTTCCTTCTCTCCTACTATTATGGCTAGCTCTCAACACATTGAGCAGATAATTTATTACTTATTAAGGCAGATGACATTCCCTGAGAGTTTTCAGGGATTATAAACAATTACAAGAAAGAGAAATGTTTCCATTACCAAAAAAGCAATAATGATGTAACCCACTATTGAATATGCCAGCAAGATCATAAAGTTTAGAGAAAAAGCAGTGTTTTAACCTTTATTCTAGCTGATAGAAGATGATGCAGTATTCTATTATCCACAATGACAAGTGATTTATTAGGATACTTTCTTCTTCCAAACGGTTTTAAACCATTGTTTTTTTCTCCAATTGCACTGATTTTTCATCGTAGTGCATGTATAGGACTATCAGTGTTTGAGTGATCATTTAGAAAAAAAAATTCTCAGCCTTAGAGATACTCACTTTGTTCATGCTATACCACAATTTGAGGTTTGCCATGTTGCATGCCAGAACAGTTTTTATTTAGACAATTTTTTAATAGCCTAGTCTAAAAGGTTTACTGCCAGCATTTCCCCAAAAGTCTGCTTCCTAAACTATTAAGGAAAAACCACTGGGTAGGAAGCCCTATATTTTTGCCAAAAGCGAAAATTATTTTTAAATAGGGTTCCTAAACACTGAAGGGTGCAGCAACAGATTAAAGGCTGCTGCTGAAGCTGTGATGATTATGTATGGAGCCATTTTTCAGGTCTGAAATCTTAATGTACATTTCTCTTGCCCTCAAGGGAGATGAGATTGCTAGTCTTGTGGTAATGGATCAGAAAACCATCAGACAAGCAGCTTTGCTGAGGTTCTGAAATGAAAACAAAACATTTAAGAACTTTTTCTCCTAAGGTTCTTCTCCAGTGGAGAGAAAGAACCATACTTCAGGTCACTGCTAGAGTAGCAGATTATTACTTAGTTTTCAGGTAGGGAGTTGGTGAGGAGTACTGGAATGCTGAGTCCAGTGGTGCTTTGCAACACATATATTTTTGACAAATTGCCCAGATTTCATGGTTAATGAGCCATGATTATTTGCTCCATAGATGTACAAAATTAAAGTTCTGAAACACTGAAGACTGCCAGTCTAGTGCATTTTCTATTATCAATTGCCCTTTGTAATTTTTTATATACTAAAGTTTAGAACTGAATATGCACGAAATACAGAAATTTTTAAATAAAATATGCATTACTAAAGATAACTGTACAGTTTCAGATTTTTATTTTAAAATGATGTAGGAAGGGAGATGTTTAAAATATTGATATTTAAACCTAGATGAGGTACCAAAATATTGGACTCTATTTAACCTGAGTGGGTTTGAGTAAAATACTTAATCCTTGTTCATGAAGGGCTTTATCACCTGTCAAAAAATAAAGTGAAAAAGGAGCACAAATTGATCTAGGACAATGAATTTATCTCAACAAAGCAAACAAAAAGTCACAGTTTTTGAGCCATGTGATTGAGGCTAGTGACCAAAGTATGAAAATAATAGATCCTTAAGAGGCATTCAGAAACCACTTTACCATCCTTACAAATTTTAAATTCCAAGCTTTCTTTCAGTCAAAATTTGGAAATTTGGAATTAGTAAACAAAATGCAACAAGCCACTAGAAAGCCAAGTTTATGTTACTAGAAAAAGTGATCAATAGTAAAAAAGAAACTTCACAAGAAGTGAAGGTATGGGTATAGCCCTGTGGAATAATTTTTATTTGATATTAAACCATGGCATTAGGAAGGTGACATTAATTTCTTATATTACAAGATATGTCAGCCATATTGAAAAATATAGAAACAATAAGCATATACCACCCAATTTAAGAAAAACTTCATCTCATTCCATCTCAGAATAGTCATTATCCTAAATTTGGAGTTTTCCCAGTGCCAGTCATAAACTTGAAAGACACAGTCCCAAACACGATAATCCCAAGTGTAGATTTCCCAAAAAGATAAAAATCCCTGCACCAGGTAGTTCTCACATGCTAGGTAGAAAGAATGCCTAAAAACTGGGTAAAGCATTATTCTGGCTGTGTCTGGTAAGGTATTTCCAGAGGAGATTAGTGTGTGAGTCTAGCCAAGCAGTGGCCAGATTTTCAAATGGAAAACAAATTTACAAAGTTTGTAGTCTACAACCAATCTCCAAATGCAAGTTTAGCAAGTGTTTTGAAGGTCACAAATGTGAAAATGCAGTAAAAAATAAATTTTCCCTACCAAATTACTCAGCTGTGTGTTACTTTTGCCCCTTCACACAGAGGACCATGTTTACCTCAAAAAAAAAAAAAAAAAAAAAAAGCTCCTTGTCAGAGTAAAAAGAATTTAACAAGCTTAGTGACTTGCTGAAGCAAAGGCAGCTTTAAATATTTTTTAGTTTGGATTAATCATGTGTTAATTATACGTATTAATGAGATTCAGTGTTACCTTTCAATGCATACATACAACAAGTATACTGTTCTTCATAATAGTTGTACTAAATCACAATCCCACCAACAGTATCTGAGAGTTCCTTCTTCTCCACATCCTCAGCAGCATTTGTTATTTGTTTGGTTTTTTTAAAATAATATCCATTCTAACTGAAGTGAGAATATTTCATTGTAGTTTTTATTTGTGTTTCCTTGATGGCTACTGATATTCAGCATTTTTTCAGATACTTGTTAGCCATGTGTACATCTTCTTTTGAAAAGATCTAGTTGGTCATTTGCCCATTTATTACCTGGATTAGTTGGTTTAGGGTATTACAGTTTTTAATTCTTTGATTTTATTTTATTCTTTATTTTCTGAATTTTAAGGTTATACATTTTGTATCACAAGACAGTTGCCTCAAAAAACTAGAAATAGCACTACTTGTGATTTAACTATTCCACTACTGCACAGATACCTAAAATAAAAGAAATCAGTATGTTGGAGAAAGAGCTGTACTTCCATGTTTATCTGCATTGTCCAGATATGGGATAAACTGAGGTGTTCATCAATAGGTGAATGGCTAAAATAATGTGATATATATATAGATATAGATATAGATATATATATAAAATTGCTATCTACCCACTACAAAATGAAATAATATTTGCAGCAATGTGAATGGAACTGGAGGGCATTAAATAAAATAAGACAGGCACAGAACAAAAAAATACATGTTCTCAATTATGAGTACAAACTCATAAAGATAAAAAGTAGAACAGTAGTTACCAGAAACTGGGAAGAAAAGGGACAGGAATATGGAAAGGATGTGGTTAATGGGTATAGGGATGAATTGAGTAGAAGAAATATTTTCTAACATTTTATAGCACTGTAGGATAATTGTGGTTGACAAGAATTGGGTATTTCAAAACAGTAAAGATAATTGTAAATGTTTCCAACACAGATAAATGATAAATGTCTGAAGTGATAAATATACCCGTTACCATGATCATATACACATTATATACATGTATTGAAATGTCACATTGTACCTCATGAATACATAGGAAATTTGAATGAAGAATGCTCATGTTGGTATATATGGAATTATAGAATTTCAAAAAGAATGCTATCTTACAATAAATGAATGTAAACTATTCTGCAAGGAATACCATACTTTACTAGAAAAGAAAAGCAGCTATTAATCACAATGCAAGACTTCAAAATGTAGTTAATGAGCCTGGCCCAGAGGAAGTGGCTTCCAGGTCACCATCTGTCCTGCTGCTCCTGGCCCAGAGATAGGGGCTTCTGAGCCACCGTCCCACTGCTCCTGGCCCAGAGGAAGGGGCTTCTGAGCCACCGTCCCACTACTCCTGGCCCGGAGGAAGGGGCTTCTGGACTGCCATCCATCCTGCCACTCCTAGTCCAGAGGTAGGGGCTTCTGAGCTGCTGCCCCAATGCTCTCAGCTAAGAGGAAGGGGCTTCTGAGCTGCTGTCCGTCCCACTACTCCCAGCCCAGAGAAAGGGGCTACCAGGCCACTGTCCGTCTTGCCACTCCCTGCCCAGAGGTAGGGGCTTCTGGGCCAACTTCCACCCCATCATTCCTGGCCCAGAGGAAGGCACTTCTGAGCCACTGTCTCACCTCTCCCAGCTCAGAGGAAGTGAGCTGCGCTGGCGCCAACAGCACCCCACCACCACCACCCCACTGGGTCAAAATGAGAAAACATGTAAATAAGTCTGTAAACCAGACTTCCAGATCACCTACAGAAATGCCAAAGGGAAATGAGATGGAACACTCTGGTACTCAACCACCTGGACTCCCTGAACAGACAACAAAAGAGGATCTGGAAAAAATGAAATCAGAAATAATTTCTCAGATAACAGCAAAGATTGTGCTCATAGTGCAAGACATGATTAATAAATCTAGAGAGGAGCTGAGGAACATGACAGAATAGCAATGTAGGAAACAAATGGAATCCATAAAACAGAAGAAAATAGATTTCCAGGAGATTAAAAACTCCATTGAAAGTCTACACAGCAGAATGAGCTAATGGGAAGACAGAATTTTAGATATAGAAGATTAGATTGCAATTAGTGACCAGGAAAAGAAAAATCACTACACAATCATAAGGGACCATGAGAAATCAATCCAGCAGCTGCTAGATGATGCAAAGAAGAATAACATAAGACAGATTGGAGTCAATGAAGAAATGGGAGAAAGTGCAGATGATATAAATGAAGCTGTTCACAAAAGTGATGGCAGAAAACTTCCCAAATAGGGGAAAAGAACTTCACATACAGATAAGTGAGGCATATGGGACTCCAATTACCCTTGATCAAAAAAAAAATCTGCACATAGGCATATAATTGTTAAGATTCCAGAATCCCAACAGAAGAACAAAGTTCTACAAGCAGTTAGAAAAAGAAACAAATCACATACAATGGAAAGCCCATCAGAATCACAGCAGACTTCTCAACACAAACCCTCAAGGCAAGAAGAGCTTGGAGTGACATATTCCAATCCCTAAAAGAAAACAGCCTCCAACCCAGATTGATGTACCCTGCAAAACTATCTTTCAAAATTGATGGAGAAATAAGATACTTTCATGACAAAGAGCACCTGAGGAACTTCATGAATACCAAACCAGCACTCCAAAAATTTTAGACAATATCCTAGGAACAGACAATGAGGATCACAAGCACAGGAAGGAAAACAGAATGAACCCATCTGGCAGGACAAGAAATTAAATGTAAAGGGGGAGAACCCAACAAAAAGAAAAAGCCATGACAATGGTAAGTCAATGCATTTCAGTTATAACCATCAATGTTAATGGTCTCAATTCACCAATCAAAAGAAATAGACTGACAGAATGGGTCAAGAGGCAAAATCCAACAATATGCTGCATACCAGAAACACACTAAATTCAAAATGAAACTCATAGACTGAAAGTTAAAGGGTGGAAAACAATACTCCATGCATCAGGAAACTGAAAAAAAGCAGGAGTTGCTATCCTCTTTGCAGATCAAGTAGATTTCAAACGAACACTGATTAAGTGTACTTTTCTTTTTAGGTACCAGGGATTGAACTCAGGTCCTTGAGGTTGCACAACAGGCGGTGAAACCACTGAGATAAATCCCTGGCCCAAACCAACAATGATTAAGAGAGACAAAGTAAGACACTACATCCTTGTAAAGGGAACAATACAACAGGAAGAGATGATAATCATAAATATCTATGCACCAAACACTAGTGCACTCAACTATATAAAACAAATACTAATGGGCATGAAAAGTCATATATTCATTAATACAATTGTAGTGGAGGACTTCAATACCCCACTGTCACAAACAGATAGATCAACTAGACAAAAAATAAGTAATGAAATACTAGAACTCAATTGAACTCTTGAAAAAAATAAACTTAACAGATGTTTACAGAATGTTTCACCCCACAAAATCAGAAAACACATTCTTCTCAGGTGCACATGGGTCATTCTCAAAAATAGACCACATACTCACACATAGAACATGTTTAAGGAAGTGCAAAGGAATTGAAGTTATCCTCTGTATATTATCAGACCATAGTGCGATGAAATTGGTGATCCATAGCAAAAGAAATGGGAAAAATTTCATAAACACATGGAAATTGAACAACACACTTCTGAATAACCAATGGATCACAGAGGAAATTAAAGAAGAAATCAGAAAGTTCCTTCAATTAAATGACAATGACAGTACAACATATCGGAATCTATAGGACACAATGAAAGCAGTCTTAAGAGGGCAAGTCATAGCAGTGAATAAGCATATTAGGAAAACAGAATGTGCCCAATTAAATGACCTGATGTTGAACCTCAAGCTTCTATAAAAAGAAGAGCAGGACAACCCCAAAGCTCATACAAGGGAAGAAATTATAAAGATCAGAGGAAAAATCCATGCAATGGAGACCAAGAGAATGATACAAAAATCAATGAAGCCAAGAGTTGGTTCTTCAAAAGAATCAACAAAATTGACAAACCCTTAGCCAACCTTATCAGAAAAAGGAAAGAAAAGGCCCAAATCCATGCAATTAGGAGTGAAAAGGGTGAAACTACAACAGACCCAGCAGAAATCCAGAGGATCATCAATACCTACTTCCAGAACCTATACGCCAATAAGATGGACAACACAGAAGAAATGGACAGATTCCTAGATACATATGAATTACCAAAGTTGAACAAAGAAGACCTAAAAATTCTGAACAACCCAATATCAACCAATGGAATTGAAAATGTAATGAAAAACTTATCAACTAGAAAAGCTCAGGTCCTGATGGCTTCACTGTGGAATTCTACAAGACATTTAGAGAGGAACTGCTGCCACTACTGTTTAAACTCTTCAATGAAATTGAAAGGGAAGCAATACTTCCAAATTCATTCCTGGAAGCAAGCATCACCTTGACCCCTAAAGCAGAGAAAGACCCAACCGAAAAGGAGAACTATAGGCCAATCTCACTAATGAACATAGATGTAAAAATCCTTAATAAGATACTGGCAAATAGAATGCAGAAGATCATCAAGATCATACACCCCGATCAAGTGGGATTCATCCCAGGGATGCAGGGATGGTTCAACATATGCAAATCAATCAATGTGATACACTATACCAATAGAGCCAAGGACAAAAACCATATAATTATCTCCATAGATGCAGAAAAAGCATTTGACAAAATCTAACATGCATTTATGATAAAAACCCTACAAAAAATTGGAATAGATGGTCTCTACCTCAACCTAATAAAAGCCATCTATGAAAAACCAACAGCCAGTATCATACTAAATGGTCAAAAACTGAATTCCTTCACACTAAAATTAGGAACAAGACAAGGACGTCCACTATCACCACTCTTGCTCAGTATAGTTATGGAAACATTAGCCACAGCAATTAGACAAGAGAAGGAAATAAAAGGAATAAAGATAGGAAATAAAGAAGTCAAATTGTCATTATTTGCAGATGATATGATACTCTATATAGAAGACCCCAAGAACTCCACCAAAAGTCTTCTAGACTTAATAACCAAATTCGGACAAGTAGCTTGTTACAAGGTCAACACACAAAAATCAATAGCTTTTCTGTACGTGGACAACAGACTCACCGAGAGAGAAATAGGGCAAACAATTCCTTTCACAATAGCATCAAAAAAACTGAAATAGCCAGGAATCAACCTATCAAAACAAATCAAAGACTTCTTCTCTGAAAACTATAGCACTCTGAAAAAAGAGATTGAAGATGCTATCAGAAAATGGAAAGACATCCCCTGCTCCTGGGTAGGAAGGATCAACATAGTGAAAATGGCCATACTTCCAAAACTGCTATATAGATTTAATGCAATTCCAATTGAGATCCCAGCAGCATACTTCATAGACCTTGAGAAAACAATCCAAAAATTCATTTGGAACAAGAAGAGACCCAGAATAGCAAAAGCAATTCTAGGTAATAGAGACATGGCAGAGGGTATCAAAATCCCCAACCTGCAACTATACTACAAAGCTACTGTGATAAAAGTAGCATACTACCAGCAAAGAAACAGACCTGAGGACCAGATTAGAAGATGCAGAAACAATGCCAGACACACTCAGCCATCTCATCCTCGATAAAGGAGCCAAAAGACCTCACTGGAGGAAAGATAGCCTCTTTAATATATGGTGCTGGAAAAATTGGGTTTCAACTTGCCAAAGGTTAAAACTAGAACTATATCTTTCACCATGCACTAAACTAAAATCAAAATGGATTGAAGATCTAAATATTAAAATAGAAATGCTGAACCGGCTGGAACAGAGGTTAGGTAGAACTCTTGAAGACATCAGTGTAGGAAAAGATTTTATGAACAAAACCTCAGTTGCCCATTAACTAACACAAACAATCAACAAGTGGGATCTCTTCTTATTAAAAAGCTTCTGCACAGCAAGAGAAACCACCAGCAGTGTGAAGAGGCAACCCACAATGTGGGAAAAAATCTACACCTGCTGTTCCTTAGACAAAGGTCTACTATCTCGAATCTATAAAGAATTTAAAAGATCAGACCTCCCAAATTTAAAGACCCAATCTGAAAATGGGCATCTGAAATGAAGAGACATTTCTCAGACAAAGAAGTAGAAATAGCAAATAAATACATGAAAAAATGTTCAACATCACTGGTCATTTGAGAGATGCAAATGGAAACAATGCTGAGATTCCACCTCACTCCAAAAAGAATGGCTGCTATCATGAAATCAACCAATAACAAATGCTGGTGGGGCTGTGGGGAAAGAGGAACCCTGCTCCACTGCTGGTGGGAATGTAGACTGGTGCAAGCACTGTGGAAATCAGTATGGAGATACCTCAAATAACTAGGACTGGAAGTCCCATTTGACCCCGCTATTCCTCTGTTGAGTATCTTCCCCAAAGAATTCAAAGAATCATACCACAGTGATATATGTGCACCCATG
This sequence comes from Heterocephalus glaber, assembly GCF_053883595.1. Taxonomy (NCBI): domain Eukaryota; kingdom Metazoa; phylum Chordata; class Mammalia; order Rodentia; family Bathyergidae; genus Heterocephalus; species Heterocephalus glaber. Next base: position 10,267,395 of record NW_028258364.1, on the reverse strand, counting down.
TTTATAACAGCACAATTTGTAAGAGGTAAAACTTGAAAACAGCTCAAATGTCCATCAACTGGAGACTGGATAAAGAAAATATGGTTTTTTTATAAAATGGAGTACTGCTCAGCCATAAAAAAATGAGAAATTAGAGATATTTATAGCTAAATGGATGCACATTGAGGCAATACTCTTAAGTGAAATAAATAGGACACACATGTGTAAATACCAAATAGTTTCTCTAGTGTGAGAAACTGAAAGTGTAAATAAGGACTAAAACATATAATAGATAATGTGAAATAGGAAGTAAAGTGGCAAAGGGGAAGGGGAAGTTGGAGCAGTAAGGGAAAGGGAAGAAGGGAATAGAATTAATATGAGAAAATGGAAAAATCAAAAGGAAATCTTTGTAAATAGGGAAGGATGGAGGTGTTGAAGGGAGGGCTGGGCACGGGTGAAAAATAAGAACCAAGAGAGATTACACAAAGATGCAAATTTCCAAGGATATTGTATACCTAAAATTTACCAATGATTAGAATGAATAATTGATAATGCAAATAGGAAGAAAAGGTCCAAAGGGGTAGGGGTAGTGGGAGGGGCAGGGGAAAGGAAAGAAAGGAAAGGAAAAATGATGAGAAATGGAAAAAATGAAAAAAGTCTTTGTAAATAAGGAAGGGTGGAGGGGGTGAAGGGACGGCTAGGAATGGGGAAAAAAATAAGAACCAAGATGCATCATGTAAAGGTACAAGATCCCAATGAGAAATGTAAATGTGTTGTATACCTAAAATTTACCAATAAAAGAATTTAAGTAATAATAAATATATATATATAATTAATGATTGTGAAAGTCAGCCAGCTTTTGGGGACTATCTCTAGCCAATTGCCCATACTCTTTTCCTGAATATGCTTTTTCACATGTTGAATTTATTTTTTTTCTTTTTTCTTTCTATTCATACCTCTTTTCCAATCATTTTAAATTATCAGCATTATTTTTTATCATTCGCTGTACTGTGTGTTCCATCTCCACATCATTTCCAACACTGGAGTTAGAAATTGCATAAAGACATTTAGAGAATTCTAATTTTATATGCACTTGTGGTTAATATGACCCAATGAAAGTATGCTGTCACAACCTTAATTTTGTGTGAAAGCCTTGCATATGTACATAAACTGCTGGAGCATCCTCATTAAGTCAAGATATGTCCTTTTTCTACATCCACAAACAGGAAAGATAAAATTTATCAAGATCTTGTTTCATACAGTTGGGTGACTGTGTAGAATAAACTGTATGGAATAAACAGGTATTGGACTGTATGGAATACAGTCTGTACAGACTTTACGGAATATATACTCCATGGACTGTATGAAATAAACTTGTTTCATACAGTTGTATACAGTGACTGTATACAAGGTGGTGACCCTCTGATATTACAAGATTTAGTATTCTAGTATTCCGGATGATCACCATTATAAACACAGTTAATAACCATAGTGATATGTATTTATCCATGTTGCTTTTCCCTATGTATGAATGCAGTTCATCTGCTCACAACTTTATACCTGTGCTATTGTTGTTGGTTTACCTCAGTGTCTTAGTTACTTTTCTCATTGCTAAGATGAAATATCCAACACCCAACATTAAAGGAGAAATGGTTTATTTCAGCTCAGTTTGTAGAGGTTTCAGTCCATAGTTGGCTGGCTCCAAGGCAAGGAAGCATGGCACAGGGGCACTGCAGAGGAAAAACAGTCCATGGCATGACAGGCAGAAGGCAGAAAAGAGCAAGCAGCAGAAGAAGGAGCCTGCCTTCCTCCCCTCCTTTTATACTCCATACAAGCTGTAGGCCTATTGACTGGTGCCACCCACACCAAGGGTGGGGTTTCCATTACTTACATGTTTAATCCCAGCATCACACCCCCCTGTATAAATGAAAAGAAAGTTAAACACTTCCAACATACAATGGCACAAGATAAACAATCCTATTCCTAATGGGATAAAAATGAATAGGACCAAAGCGAGTACAAAATCCAGCAGGTCAAACATTAAGTCCTGTAGTTCCACATCCAGCATCCGAGGCAGTCTTTGCCAAGATGTAAACTCCAAAGGGCTTCTGTGGCTCCACCCCTATAGTACTATGGGTGTTTGCTCGCTCTTGGGCTGGCTTTGCTCACTCTATGAAGCTTTCCTCAGACAATCCACAATCCTGGCTTCTCCAACTTTCTGGAGATGTGTGCACTCTAGAGGCACTGCTAGGGTGAAGTACAACTGGATGTCTCCTCCCTATGTGTTACTGGAAGCCATTGGAACAGGAAGAGAAGCTCCCTCTTACAATGTTTCTCCAATGGCCTCTATTGGTGTAGCTTAACACTGTGAATGCTGAAAAAAGAAATGTTTACAGGATCCAGCTCCATTGTCAAAGGAGACAACGAAAGGTAGATTGAAGCTAAGCACAACGTAAAATATAAATTTCATTGCATTCATGTTAATCTCAATTTAGGAGCAGATTTCCCAATACTTGAAAGGTAGAAAATCATGTTATAAAGTGAGGAGCCAAATTTGGATTTAAAGTATTGCAAAATTCTTTCAAACAACAAAATACTATTCACTGACCTACAATTTCATTATATTAAATTCTAGTGTAGTAGTTCACTGCATTATGTGATTTCAATTTACTTTATAATTTTGTAGTTGGAGAATATATTTTTACTTTTCTATATATGTTCTAGTTTCCATTTTTAATAACTGTCACAGGGTACTTATTTGGGGGGGAGGAGATCTGTGATTTAAAATTAAATAGCAACTAGTGGCTGGAATAATACAATAAACCACTCAGTCTAAACTCAAGGAATTTACTTGAATAAACTGGCATAGAATGCTAGCACTAAAATAACATATTCCTTAATTAACAGAATGAAGACGTGTTCTCTATTATTATCCCCTTGGATTTTACCCTTTACTTATTAAAATCTTTTCTGTTATACTTAATACACAAAAAGTCTCTTGCACAGTTAAGCAGCATACCATAATGGTTAAAATCATAGACTTTAGACCTAGACTGAGTAGGTTTGAATCTTGGCTCTCACATTTGTTGTGTGACTTTGGGCAACTTGCTTAAGCCCTCTTCTGAGTTTTGACATCTATAAAATGAAGATGAAGTGCCTTCTTTGTAAGGTTTTTGAATGTATTAAATGATCTTAGTCAAGTAAGTATTTAGGACTTTGCCAAGAGCATAATAATTGCTCAATAAAAATTCATTATTGTTGCTTTTCCCACATCTATATGCTTGAGAATAACTGTCAAACACTTGATTGATTATGGTGACTGATTATGTTAAGAAGAAACAACTAATTTCTGCTAAAACTCTCTAATCACCACATCAGAGAATATAGAGATAAACTTAAAGTAAACTCACTCTCCCTTTAAACTTTCAGTACCACTTAACTGTTTTTTCAAAATGGGGCAAACACATAGGAAAAGACTTCATGAACAAAACCTCAGCAGCACAGGAACTAGCAGAAAGAAACAGCAACTGGGATCTCATCTTATTAAAAAGCTTCTTCACTGCAAAAGAAACCACCAACAGAGCTAACAGACAACCTACAATATGGGAAAAAAATTTTAGCAGCTGTACCTCAGACAAAGGACCACTGTCTAGAATATATAAAGAATTGAAAAAAATCAGACCCCCCAAATTCAAAGACCCAATTCAAAAATGGGCATCTGAAATGAACAGACATCTCTCAGACAAAGAAGTAAAAGCAGCAAGCAAATATATGAAAAAATGTTCAACGTCACTCGTCATTTGAGAGATGCAGATGAAAACAACCCTGAGATTCCACCTCACCCCAGAAAGAATGGCTGCCATCAAGAAATCAACAAATAACAAATCCTGGTGGGGTTATGGGGAGAAAGGAACCCTTCTCCATTGTTGGTGGGAGTGTAGACTGGTGCAACCACTGTGGAAGTCAATATGGAGATACCTCAAAGAACTAGGACTAGAGGTCCCATATGACCCAGCTATTCCACTGCTGGGGATCTTCCCAAAAGAATTAAAAGAATCATACCACAGCGATATATGTGCACCCATGTTCATAGCGGCACGGTTTGTAATAGCTAAAGCTTGGAAGCAGCTCAAGTGCCCATCAGCTGGAGACTGGATAAAGAAAATGTGGTTTTTTTATAAAACGGAATACTACTCAGCCATAAAGAACGAAAAACTAGAATCATTTATAGCTAAATGGATGCATATCAAGGCCATACTCGAGTGAAATAAATAGGACACACATGTAAATACTGAATAGTTTCTCTGGTGCGAGAAACTGATAGTGTAAACAAGGGTTAAAATGATTAAAATGAATACTTGATAATTTGAAATAGGAAAAAAGGTCCAAAGATGAATGAGTGAAGGGAGGGGAAGGGAAAAGGAAAAACTATGAGGAAAGAAAAAAAATGGAAATGAAATCTATGTAAATAGGTAAGGGGGTAAAGGGTGCACAGCTAATGGGGAAAAAAATAAGAAAATAAGATATATCACGTACAGGTACAAACACCCAATGATAAATGTAAATGAATTGTATACCTAAAATGTACCAATAAAATTAATTTTTAAAAAAATGGGGCCAAACATATTTTTGTACCTATCCTAACAGATGTCAAGATATTCACAACTGATTTATCTCTATCACTCAAAGTTTTAATCTACCAACATGAAACATATAACGTATGCTTATATTTATATTCTTCCTCACCCACTTAATGCTCAGAAAAATCTATTAAAGCCCTAGGATAAAATTCTTTAGCTTTCCGATTTTAAGGCTTATTAGATTTCCTGCTTCAAGTCATGTGTAGGAATGCTAAAGAAGTTATTCACACAAAGTTACTTTAAGGAATAAGCTGGTACTAAGAATGTGCAATGGAGCAGACACATGGTAGAACATTTTTTCCTGCCAGCCTTAATACATTCATGAACCAGTAGTTCAATTCATAATCATTTAATAAAGTGAACATTTGTAGACTTAAATATTAAGAAAGAAATAGGCTATTAAAACTTAAAATCCTACTTGCATTTAGCTATGTTTAAAAAAAATAATCCCAAGAATATTGTAATGAGGTCTAGGCGTAGGAGTGAGCATTGTGGGAGTTAATGTAAGTAATGAACCTTTCATGTGAAATGATGTAGTGTCACAACTCATTTGCATCCCACTTAAAGTGTAATTAAGTTTCCCTGACAGCATGGCTTATGGCTGAAAGAACAGACCTGGATGCTAAATTAATCCAGAGTCCCTTAGTTAATAACACTCAGCAAAGAAAACTTTACCCACTCTTTCATTTAAAGTTCCCAAACTCCCATTTACTGAGTATATGACAAGACAACTCTACAGAGAAACCTTTGTATGAAACTGATGGCCTCTCACCAGACATATTCAATCACTAAAATACCTAAAAACAGGACTCTGAAGAATCAGAACACTTAAAAATGCTACTTTTGCTCCAGCTAGAAGGGCGGATTGTCTGGAAGGGATGGTTTCACATTTAAGTTTCACCATACCATATTCTTTAACTATAGTATGTTTTCAAACTTAAATCTGAAGTGTTGATAGTCTTAGGATTTATAACAGTACTATCTTTCTATAATAAGTGCTCAGAAATAATGAAATTCATTTTTTATTCATTCTTTCAGGACTTGAGTACTTCTCATCAGTTTCCATGAACAGTTATTGTTCAATAAATTCATTGCCATTGTCATTGCTTATTTGTCTTTTTAAGAATACTGTCAACTTTGCAGTCAACTGATTATGAGGCTGCCACAAAATTAGAACTACACTGTGTCATTTAAACAAGTTTTAAGCAAACAAAGATTCAATTTATAAATAATCTATAGCAAATTTCTTAGGATCAGATTCCACTGCTCCACCAGAGTAACATAGAAACCTTTGTACAACAGTTATGCACATTATTGCTTGCTGATATCATCCTGTACTCTTTCTGGTTGTCCCAGTGTAATGGCCAGTGTGAAAAGACCTTAGACCATCATGCCCTCAAAACTGACAACCATTGCCACAGGAATAAGGTGGGTTTTTTTCAGACAGTTAAAATGCTGTTAGCACGAAGAAGACAATTGGAAACATTTCCAAAACACAAGACATTCCTGAATCCTATGAGTGCCCAACCTGATTATCCCTAATAGATTTACTCAATTCTCCTAAACCAAAACTGCTTAGGGTCTTTCAGGCTAAATTAGCATTTATTCAGATGCCGTGACTACCAAGGAAGTTGTCACATCTGGAAATTAGATAATATATTAAAGTGTAACATTGAGTAGAAACTATAATATTCACCTCCATTTCTGCACAGCACTGAAAATCCCTAAGGCAAAATTTGCAGCAGTTCATCTGTCCAGATCCAGTCTCAGCTCTATGCACTGGATCGTTGGCATTTTAACTGAAACAGTGCATGCTTCTTTCCTGATTTCACAAAAAAACTATTTCAAGGACAAAAAAAACCTTCCATGAAGAACAAGTTGATGGGAAAAAGTCACCCTACTAATATTTTTCTTATCATTTATTAAAAAATCATAATGTAGTAAAACATAAAGAGTGAAAGTAATGTTGGATTTAATGATGTATTTTTGCCCTGTGGTTGGATCATTTACAGTGGCACCAAATGCTTTACTTCAGCCAGACAACTGAGGACCAGAGGTGGTGGGACACAGAGTTCTAGTAAAAAAAATATCTAAAACAAGATGGCTTTCTTTATGAGTTATAGCCCATGTTATCAGGAGGCAAAGGATCCCAGAAAAGCTTTCTCCAGGGCTCTGAATCTGGCTGCACCCAGTCATCTCTTATAATCCAATGTCAATTTTTTATTTATTTATTAAAGAGAAAATTTAGAATAAAAACATTATACATATTTATATATGCTTCAATTCCTTTCGGAATTGTGTATTAGCATATGTGTGTTATGGTACTTTAATATATTTATATTAGTGTTGTATTTTATATGCATAGTTTTTCTAATATACAGACCTTCCACAATAATTCATTGAGGAGTGATAAATCATTTTTACTGCTGATTATAAATCCACACATATATAATTTATAAAACATATATATTTAATTCAAATCACATGTGAAAAGTTTATATAAGCAGTTGGTAGACATGTCAAGATTTCAGATTTAAGGTTTATCATGTAATACTAGATGCCCTCTCATGTACTGTTTATAGTTTCAGTGGGTCCCTGATTATTACAAAACACAGTGATCAATTCACACAGTCATGCATGTGTAATCTTTAAATATTTTCATTTATAAGCACTCCTATAACTTGAGCTTTACCTATAGATTATCAAAGTATGTGAGCTTTTGCTACCAACAATGTTACTACAGCTATGCATAAAAACACATAGAAAGCATTCAGCCCTGTGTGCCTACAATAGCCTGAAGGAATTTGGTTCAAATTGACTGCTGATTCATTTCCAATTACCTTGGAGTTAAATCAAAATGATGAATTGCTAAAGTATAAAGTATAAGTAATAGTTTAAACAAACATACTGAAAATATTCACCTGTGCTATACAAAAACCTGTATTAATATTAAAGTATATCTTTATAATTGTATATATATATAAATCTATAGATATATAGATATATATAGATATATATAACTTTTAGAATTTTGAAGCACTATAAAAAAGCACTCTATAGGGTATATCTCTGTCCTCAGCGCCTCCTTACTCCTCATGTATCCTGGCTGCTGTGGGTTGAGCAGCTTTCCTCCACCATGTCCTTCCACTATGCCTTTCAGTCCTGGAGCCTCCCGACCATGCATGGACTGACACCTCTGAAACTGTGAGCCAAAATATACCTGTCCTTCTCTAAGATGCTGTTGTTGGCCTTTTTGTCCCAGCAATGAGAAAGTGACTAATATACTCACATATTAAACTTCTGTGCATTCTTAGTTTCATGTTCATAATTTCTTCTAACTGCAGATCTAGGAATTAATATGAATTCACCTTGTCAATTTCTGCAGATCTAGGAATTGCATATGAATTCACCTTGTCAATACCAATTGGAAAATACTCCCAAGGAAGAAATGCAATCCCATTCCACTGGTTCCAAGTAATCTTGAATATTCTATTTTATTTATTTTTGGTATTTTTGAGACAGGGTCTCTCTGTCTGACCTTGAACTCATTATGTAATTCAGGCAGGCCTCAAACTCAAGGCAATCCTCCTGCTTCAGTCTCCTGAATGATGGGATTACAGATGTATGCCACCACGCCTAGCTCAATCTTGGCTTTAAATTGTAAACTCAACTCTTTGTTTTATAGTTGGGGGAAATAATAGAGAAGCATGATTTAATATTGAAAGATTTAATGTGTTAAAGCAAATAGAACCAAGGTTTAAATTAAACAAAAATTATATAGTTGTTTTGTAAGGCAAGCTTGTCAGTAATGTTTCCTAGGTTGATGATCCATCACCAATGGCATCAAGAAACTACCCCATTCATGGTTTTATTATTTATAAAATTTAAAGTATTATGGTCTTACATAAGACAAATAAAATGCTCAGATTCAATTTATGCAAATGACTAATTTTTAAAGGGTTCATAATGATACTGCTGACCCGGGCATTTGTTCTTCATGCTTGATGCTCTAAAAGAAAACAACAAAAATTGCTTTGTTTGCTCATTGATCTTAACCTTATTGTAGTTGTTAATATCTATGCTGATCTCTGGTAGCCAAACCCACATTCTGGAGACCTGTTCAGCACAATTTTAGCTCAAAGATCTTCACTTTTATCCACAAAGACAATAACTGCAAGATTCTCCTAGATGCAAGAGTTATTAATTTTATTCTTTCTTGTGCTTTTGCAAGTGAATTGTACTTATTACATTGGCTTTATTCATTGATTCATCTATAACTGTTTACTATTTTGTCAGTTTTGTAATTTTTAAGTAAATTTTATGCTGATACCACCTTTTACCTTTTTGAAGCAATTCCTCTCCTTACTAATTTTATTAACTTTATCTCTAACAGAAATGGCATTAAAGGGATAGCTCACAGATGCTATCATTGTCTGAAACAGAGAATATTGGATTCCTTCTTTATTCAGATTATCTCTCCATAGACTTTCCTCTCCTACTCCCAGTGCAGGTCTTGTCAACCTTAATGAAGAATGTAATCTTAACTGAAGTCACCAGAATCATTGACGATCCCATTCTAAAAATTACCCATTTGGAAAATGGCAATGATCAAGAGCCAAATTACCTTTTCTGCTCTTCCAACTCCACTCCTTCAGAGATCAAGACAATTTAATTTTTAAAACTGTTCAGGGAACTTTTGTAACAGTGTTGTCCAAGAGACAATTTATAACTTCTGTGACAAGACCCATAAACTAAAATCTATGGTTTCTGATAAGCACAATCCCTGAAAATAGTGATTTTAAAACTCTATCCTACATCTAAAGAAATAAGTATGTGAGAATTTTTATCCCAGGAGCCTTGAAGCCTATTGTGCTGTAACTCCATGGAGCTACCAATAGTTGTCTCCCTTTTAGAATTTTTTTTTAAAGACAACTTTTTAAATAAAGGGTCCATCATCAAATAATTAGAATCCTATGTACTATCTAGATGCTAGGACAAACCTGAGAAACTAATTAACCTCTCTTCAAAATAGGAATTCAGAAGAGTTCTCTCATTGCTAGAATTTCTTGCTTCATTCTAAGATGATGGATATTATAAAAAATAAGCATTAAATATCAGATACGTATTTCTTCCAAGAGCAGTCTTCAAAAAAGATTATTTATAATCAGTCTCCAACAAATGTTATGGTCTAGAAAAAATATAATTGTTCCTCTACTCTTTGTGCTTGCTTCTGTGTCAATGAATTAAAATTAATTCCTGACTTTATCAAGCTCTGGGTTGTTATTCAGCAAGGGTTTTTTTTCTGTCAAGAAATTGGGCATATGTAGTCAGCAAAAGCAAAGTTGTTGCCTTGGAGGTTGTAGTCCAGCTACATTCATAAGAAAGACTCTTGAGTATTAGCAGACACCTAGGGTGAGCATTTTAAATTCCTTCCACCACTTACCAGAGAAGAATAGATATTTTTGACTTGCTTAAAAATGATTAAGATTGAAAACTCAGACTATACCCATAAATCATCCAGCTGAATAATCCTTTTATTTGTCATCTGCTATTCCTTTCTTCTCAAGAAGAAAATAATTCTAAGGGGTCAGAGATTATGTCTACCATGTATACCAACATGCCCTTTTGCCCAGCATACTTAATAATCTGTTGAATAACCAAAGAAGCTATAGGCCAAGTAATGAATAAATAAATAATATCATTGAAGTATCTATTCACAGTTATTTAATCAATAACTGTGGCTCATTTAACACTCAATTTTCACAACTAACTTTCTTCTTGCTTTCCAAAGTCACTATGACAAATGCCCTTCCTATTATACTATTTAGCATACTAAGTCCTAAAAAAAAGAAAGAAAGAAAAAGAAAACTGTTAATGCACCTGTCATAGGGTAAGGTGGCTATTTCTGTACTCTTTAACCTCTGCCCCTACTTTCCATTCCAAATATGTGGCCCTTTTGCTGCTAAATTCTTTAAGCCTTGCCCTGGGTAGGGGACAAAAGACTACATTTATGATGGTGCCTCAGTTCATGAATGCTTTTGCTTGCAAACAATTTGGTTTGCAACTGGTTTGCCAAAACATTTGGCAAAATTTTGTTTTCATTTGCAAACTCTGCATTGGGTGACAAACAACCACAGCCATCTTTTCCACATAAACACAAACATGAACATCTTTTCCAAAATCATGAAACAAATTAAGTTCATGAACCAAGGCACCACTGGAATAGCTTCAAGGGGGAACCAATACTTCATTTATATTATTGTCACAAAGGATAGCTCCCTGCTTTCCCAATCCACTGTCTACCCTCTCAAACTCTACTCCAGTTTTCTGTACTAAATTGTTCAGGAGGCACTTTAAGATCCAGCCCTAAAAAGTGCTCCAGATCAATTTCTTAAAGGCCTATAGTGAATAATTCTATGACTTTGAACAAGTGCTCACTTAAGCATTTAAGTAGAATAAGAGTTGAGAAAAGCTTTGGCTCTACCTGAAGCATTCCTACACAGTTTCTTTGTAAAATAAGTTGGATTTTTATTTCAGCATGAAGAGAAGAGAGCCTCTTGAATACTTCCTCTGAAACACCATCTCAGCTACCAATTTGCCTGATTAAGATCACAACAGTTTTCTATCAATCAGCAACACAAAGTAGAAAGAATGATCATACTATGCTCACTGTTGCTTCATACTGGGAATTTGTGTGGGGGGGTTCCACATAGTTCTTACCGAACCCAATTGTGATCATTTATATTCAAAAGCAATTAATTGAAGTGGTCATTTAAAGACTATGTCTGATTGTAAACTCACCCCAGGCACTTATGAAAAACCAGTTCTTAATATCTATTTGAGATTTCCTAAATCTGACTATGAAGGGCATATCCAGTACCTAGAACACTGCCTTTCATATAGTGGGTGCATAATAGGCATCTATTAAGAATAAACATATAGTGATGGGGATTTAGTTCAGTGGTTCCACCGCCTGCCTCACAAGTGCAAGGACCCGAGTTTGATCCCCAGTACCAAAAAAAAAAAAAAAAGAATAAACATATAACTTTTTTCTTCCCATACTGAAATGTTTTGTTTTCTGAAACAGTTCATTTCATGAAATAGAATCACCATGAATTTTCCCATTTGCACTTTTTGCTACTCTAGATTTTCCCTGGAATATTTTTTCCTTAAGATCAAGAACTTCATTCACTCTTATATTCCAAAGCATCAGAACAATACCTTACACATCAAAAGTGCTTACAAAATATTTGTTGAATGGATTATTCTATGAAGTTCCATATGTATATCAAACTCCACATATAATGTAAGAGTGTTTGTCCAGAATAGAACTTGGGATATAAAACACAGGTGAATTTCTGCCAGAAAAGTTGAAAATTGACATCAATGACTTCCACACATTTCAATGGCTTTCCTCTCCTTTTTCTTTAAAAATATTTACATTTCCCTATGGGAGTATTATAATGTCTGTCATTTAGAAAACAATTTATTTTCAATTAATGGGTATCATATTATCTTGCAGAACTGTATACATACAACTAAAATTGTAAAAAGTATTAGTTTAATATTATGATAGATTTCACAGGTAACATGATTAACTCCATAAAATTCTAAATCAAAAAGCCACCATAATAGAAAAGTAGACTCCTTAACATAGAAGGACTTTCTGAGCAAAGGACTTCTCCTTATTCTGAGAACTCCCAGTGGGGTAGTGTGATGGTTTGGATATGGAATGTACCCCCAGAAGCTCAGGTATTAAAGGTTCAGTCCCCAAAGCAGCATTGTTCATAAGTGGGACTTTGGCAGATAACTGGATCACGGAAACTGTAACTTCATAAATGGATTAATCCATTGGTGGATTGTGAATTCATAATTTAATGGAATATTGGAAAGTAGTGGAAACTAGGAAGCAGGTCCTAGTTGGAGGAAGCAGGTCACTGGGATGTGCCCTGGAAGGGTATCTCACTCCTGGCTCCCAATCTCTCCATCCCTCCCTCCCATCAGCCATGAACAGACTTCTCTGCTGCACCACTGGCTCCCTGCCACTATGTTCTGCCTCAGCATGGGCCCAGAAGCTACAGTGTAAAGTGGCCATGGACTGAAACCTCTGAGACCATGAGCCAAAATAAACCTTTCCTCCTTTAAGTTGTTTTTCACAAGTATTTTGTCTTAGCAATGAAAAACTAATAAACACAAGTAGTATAAATTCATGTTGTTCATTTTTCTATCTTGTTTTTGTGTTATAAAATAGAAGAGATACCTAAAGCATATAGAAAACAACTATCAAAAAGTAGAAGAAATCTTATTTTTAAGAACCCAATAAATATTAACCAAATTAACAAAACACTTTGAAAAGATGAATACATTTCAATAGAGTGAAACCTCCCAAAGAGCACTGGACACTTATTACTTAGCTTTGTGTCCTCTGCCCCTAACACAGAGCTAAGCCCATAGCATCACTCAATAAATGTTTGATAAATGCATCAATAATGAATCAATGAATAAATACATTTTTAAAACTCATTTGTTTTTATTAATCAAACTCACTTTACTCTAGTAGCATACCACTTTAGTAGCAATCTGCTTGATACTCAAACACACATATATTTTCCACATATTATAACAAAACTCTGCTCCAATTTTCAGTGTTGATTATGCTTGATACTACAGTACTATAATGACAAGCCATTTTAAGAATTCAGAAAATCACTTAGCTCTGACACTTAAATGGCAGAGTTAAATCTCATTTTGTTTGTGTTACCTCCACTACCGATCTTGGGATCTTAATGCACTTGGCAGTCACTTAACAAACAATATACTCACAGCCCTCAATGTTCTTTATTTCCCCTCTTTCACAAAGTAGAAAGTCAAATAGTAAAAGTTAATAGAGCTGTAACACATATAGTACTACTTTTATTTTTATGACAGTGTGAGTGTCATTGATTTAGGACAGCTGCTCTCTGAATAAATAGTCAGACCCCAAAAACTGCACAGAAAAAGGCCAAGACAGACATCCAACACTGGGGCCCCAGTCCTGCTGGCAGACTACTGCCCACTGAGGATTACTGGTTTTCGCTACAGTTTGCTTGTAACTCAAAAAAACTGCCCAGCTGCTTTTGTATGCAGAGGCTCCTGAATCAATTTCTTACTGGAATAGCTCTCTCACAAACAAAGATAATCCTTTATTTGAGGTTTAGTCACTTAAATTCCTCTCTGTATTCTTCACTGTCAGACTTTGCCATTTTTATTTATACTTGGTAGAATGCACTCACTATTATAGTTATGGCACTTTTCACTCTAAGCCCCTCTTTCCAGGGCTGTAGAGAAAGGAATGTCTTTAGCTAGAAATATTTCATGTTGGCTGACAGTTTGGAAATGATTTATTTTAGAAAAGGACAGAGGTGAAAGGAGTAGAAAGAACAATCATTTATTCCACCATCTTTGAGAACTTGATTATCAGTTAATCACAGGTTTATTGTTAAGTGAAATGTGGTGGATTTGAACATTAATTTTTAATTTCAAAAATAAGCTTTTGTCTTTCAGAAGTAACACTGAAATATTTTAAAATCTTATGAATAGAGTGAACCCAATAAGCTTTAAAAATTCCTTGTGGCTAAAGTAATTTTAACTTATTCTCCCCCATATTAATATAATGAAATAGATTACTGTAACAACAGACAACAAAAAGATGCTTTAATCTGTATGTGTACCTACAAATACATGTTTGCTTATTTATATCTAGATCTATGTATACACCAGTATTTATTCATTTGGGGGCTCTTTTCAGATGTTTTCAACACTTAGAAAAATTATTGTTGTTCAAAACTTCTACTTAATACCTTAACATTTTAACTCATTGCTTTCCAAAGTTTTTCTCCATAAGAATTATTGAGTATATACTTAGGGTTAAATTATATAATGGTGATTTCAACAATTACTCAATAATATTTCAAAATGCATCAAACTCACTGTGGTGCTCTCAGATTTTGCTACATAGAAATAAAATATTTCAATAAATTCTTTTGAGAATAATAAGATTCAAGCCAATCTACTGTTCTGTCTTTATTTTAATAAAAGAAATTCTTCAAAGTAACTTATTGCCAATTACTTAAACATATCTAAGAGGAAGAGAAAGAATAGTGAGTAAATTTGCTTAAGAGATTATTCCAGCTTCCCAAGTGTGAAGTATTCAATATTGTCTATTAAATAGTACAGAAATTATAGTATAAAATATACAGATTGAAACTAGATATAACTACTAAGAATTTAAAGGAAACATTATTATCTTCTTAATAAGATGCCAAAAGCATCTGTTTATGAATATTAAGTCCCTATATTTATTTCTAACTTCTGCTAAACTCAGAACCCCTGCAGTGAATAAAACCACTGAAATAGTGAATGCACATTTAGATAATGACTTTTCAAAAACAAGTTTATATACCAGCAACAGTAATTAGGAGAAATCTACATAAAAATAAAGTTACATAATGTCTTTATTATATTTTTATTTTCTGAGTCCTAGAACTTCATTCTGCCTGAGATTTGTAATTCCAAATATAAAATTAAAATGTATAACATTTATTTTTTCCGTGAAAATGTTTCACTCAGTGTGAGACTGAGAGTGAACCATTACAAAAACTTTAATTCTTCTCCTTCTCCCTCTGCCTCTCCTTCTCCTTCTTCTTCAGGCAGAACTAGTAAGTAAGAGATAAGCTGGACATGAATATTTTTTGTCAATAAATTCCCAAAAGGATAAGCCATATCCAAGACAGAGCTCAAACTGTTGTTTAAATAGTGTCCTGGAGCCAGCCTTATGTGACCTAGAGTTGTCTTAGCTGTTGCTCCAGGGAGCACAAGCAGGGTCATCAGGAAAGTACATGACAAAAGACTGTCTTTCTTCCATATTCAGAATGTCACATTGAAATCACCTTTCTAGGTACCAGGGAAAAAATATAAGTGACTCTTGCCTAACTTCACACTATTGAAAACTATTATGTTCATTTGAAAATGCTTCTGTCAACACTGAAGCATTACTTTTCACAATTCTCAAATGGTATATAATTTTATGTTAAATCACATTATTACGATTACTGTATATGGAGCACAGTAGGACCATCTGGTAGGCGTATTATCTAGGACACAAATCTCTCCCTGTGTTTAAAAAAAGCATTAAGTAAAATGCTCAGTAACATATTAGCCATAGTTCAAAACTGAAAACATATTCGTGAGCCATTCAGAATGTACAAATAAATAAAAATGGAAAGGTCAGCAATGTTTTTCCTTCCTTGGTGTTACAAAGCCTTTGAAATAAGCTCAGGAAATGCATGCAGGTGGTTTTTTGATTAATTTGATAGAGGTACATCCACGGAACCAATTTACAAGTGATTTGCAGGCAGACTGGCATTACTGAAATAAACGGTGCTATTACTATGATTTATGCTACTCTTCCTAACACAAATGATAAAGTGAAATTTACAGTCCTTAATTACTACCATGAAAAATTGGGAGGGAGAGAAAAGAGCAAAGATTAGCAATTTGCAAACTTGTCAGTAAAGCAAGATGCAAAAATCCATTTTCTTTTTTTTTTCTGGAAAAACAGTATGTATAAATGGGTCTTACTATATTGTTATCAATTCACTGAGGGAAGAAAGGGAGTTCAAAACTACAAATGACCAGAACTTAACCTTGAGATGCCAGAAGGTGTAGCTTTAGAAAGCAGCTAAGAAATATAGCCTGTGTTTATAAAAACTAGGGAGGTAACAAAACACAATGCTGTTCATTATTCTGGGCCACAAACAAGATCTAGTTCAGCTCTTCACATCTCTTCCTTTCCATGATATTTTTCAAATGTTTTAAAGCTCGGGGAAAGTAAATTGTAAAAATCTGATCTGTAATTTTTAACTAAATGTTTTCCTTGGTCTCATTAATATCTAATTAGTACCAGAGGTCTGTTAGGATATTCAAAGATGCTCAGAGAGACATTGTTATCCAAAGCTGTAAGAGGAGAGCTTATTCTGACAGACTCACATACTGCAGTTTTCCAGAGATTGGGGATAATGTGAACACCTCCTGCACTCACAGACCTCTCTTCTCTCCCTCTTCCATCACTTCCTACTTATCTTAGGTTTCCATTACTATGACAAATATCTACGATAATCAGCTTAAATAAAAGTAAGAAAAAGCTTATTTTAGATCATGATTTCAGAAGCTTCAGTTCATCATCAGTTGGCTCCACTGTTTGTGGCCCTGTGACAAAGCAGGACACTACGGTAGGGAGGGGTGGTGAGGTAAAATCGCTTACCTCATGATGGCCAAGAAGTGAAAAGAGAGAAAGAGAAGGAGCTGGGGTCCCAATATCTCCGTCAAAGGATTGCCCCAAAGACCTAACTTACTTCCATTAAGCTCTATCTCCTGTCAGTTTTACCACCTCCTGGGAGGGCCATAGGCTGCTCACCAAGCCTTTAATTACCAGGCCTCTGAGGATACATCCAAAGCAGAGCACTGCTTTGACGATCTGGCCATGCTTTATTTCTAACACCTGTTCCCTTATATAACTGGCATACTATCAGAGAATGCATGCAGTTCTAATGGACTTTGTAATCACTGTTTGCTAAATTTGATTCAATCTATGCTAATTCCATGCAGTGGTCATTCACACGCCTTCACAGAGTGCTTCATAGCAAAATCCAAAAATTATGAAAGCTGGCAACTGTATATGAAGAACAAGAGAATGGAAGAATCAAAGATGACATAAGTTTCTTGTCTACTTGATTTAAAAATAAAAATAGAATATAAACAAAGGGAAGTCACAACCAAAAACTGATCATTGATAAATTTCAGAAATGTTAAGTTTGAGAACTAGAGATGAAGGGAGGGGAGAAATGAATGATGGAAGGCAGATGAAGGGGAAGTTAAAAAAAAAAAAAAGAAGATGTATCACCTCCCCATGATGAATGCAATCATTATGTACAGCAAAAATGTAGTAATAGACATTTAAAAAATTGAAAAATGTTAAGTTTGAGCAGCTATGCAGACACCAAACTGTAAACATCCAATAATGTAGGAACATAGGACTAAAGTTCTGGGCAGAGCTTAAGCTGAGATGTAGGTTTGAGAAAATATGAATAGAAATAAAGTTTGAGCAGACTGGTGCAGCCACTATGGAAATCAGTGTGGCGATACCTCAAAGAACTAGGGCTGGAGGTCCCATTTGATTCAGCTATTCCCCTGCTGGGTATTTTCCCAAAAGAATTAAAAGAATCATACCACAGAGATACATGTGCACCCATGTTTATAGCAGCACAGTTTCTAATAGCTAAAGCTTGGAAACAGCCCAATTGCCCATCAGCTGGAAACTGAAAAAAGAAGATGTGGGTTGTCATTTAAGACTCCACTGTGGGGTGGCCACGGGGGTAGATTAGAAGAGGCTGTGGGAGGAGGGCTTGTGGAGAGGGGCAACTTTGTTTCAGAACAGAACTTTCCTGATCCAGAAGACTAAGTAGCATGTGTTCTGATACCCAGATAAAGTTAAAAGTTGGAGAAACATGCTTTCAGTGGTGGTGGTGGTCTTTAAATGCTTAGTTTTTGGGTTTTTTTAATAACAAAGCTCTCTTCCCCAGAGGCACCTGATAGATCCTTAGGATTTCTTTTGTAGTGGTTTGGTTTGACTCTAGGTGTGATTTGAAAATAGTGGTTGGGCAGTATGTTTTCAAATTCGTGGCCTAAACCAGTTAAGGTTTCCCTTGTCCATGCCGGGGGGCAGGCCTGTGAAATGGCTTGGTGGGGGGGGGCATGAGGATGGGAGGATCATTTTGATGCTGGAAGCACTGACAGCCTCAAGTGTCTTACTTGGGGTGTGTTTGGCCTACCTGATAAGGCTGTGTCTGAAAGGGATGGAGGGCTAGAACCTTTCTGCTTCTAACTGGTGGAGCTGTTATAAGTGTGTTGGTTGGGTGTGTGTGTTAGTTGCTCATTTTTTGTTGCCTGCGGTGCCCCTTGAAGGATACCATTCCCTTCTGTGCTGCCCTCTGCAGGGCCCAAGGTGTCCTTTTTTCTGCTGGGTCAAAGGTGGCCTTGGTGGCTCCCCTGTGGCATCTCCCTTGAGGCCTGTGTTTGATACAGACCACACACCCAAGCCACTTCTGCCGAGAGGGCTGAGGGCGCCTGAGATTGAGAATCTTCAGTCGCCTCCTTCCCTCCTCCAGGTGTCTGTATTGCTTTGTTTTTGCCTTGGCATCTGGTCACTGTGGCCTGCAGTGGCCCCTACACTGGTGCCCCAGCGGACTGGGCCCCACAGTGAACTTGGGAGCCACATTCTGCTGTCAGTGACCTTTGGATTCTCTCATTTGGCAGAATCCTTTGTCAATAGCTTTCTAGGTGACCACACTTTCTCAGTCCACGAGTATTCTAGAACTGCAGGATATGGGAGCTGAAAGAGACGCACTCTGCTCTCACTCGGAGACTCCATTTACTGACGGGGAGGGACTCAGGGTGCTGGGGGATGGATCTGGGAACAGACTGCAGGATTCCCAGATTCAGATCTTGCTTCCCAATAGCCACTTTTCAATAAAGTTTGTTTTGTGAAAAAAAAAAAAAAAGATCTGGATTTTTTTTAAATGGAGTACTATTCACCCATAAAGAATGAGAAACTAGAGTCATTTATAGCTAAATGGATGCATATTGAGGCCATACTCTTAAGTGAAATAAATAGGACACACATGTGTAAATACTGAATAGTTTCTCTAGTGTGAGAAACTGCGAGTGTAAATAAGGATTAAAAGGATTAATAACTAATAATTGATACTTTGAAATAGGAAAAGGTCCAAAGGGGTAGGGGTGATGGGAGGGGATGGGGAAAGGAAAGAAGGGAAAGGAAAAATTATGAGAAAAAGAAGAAAAAAAAGGAAACAAAGTCTATGTAAATAGGGAAGGGTGGAAGGGGTGAGGGGTGCACAGGTAATGGGGGTAAAAATGAAAACCAAGATACATCATGTACAGGTACAAGCACCCAATAATAAATGTAAATGTATTGTATACCTAAAATGTACCAATAAAATAATTTAAGGAGAGGAAAAAAAAGAAATAAAGTTTGAAATCATGGGTTATTATCAGACCATCATAATGAAGAATATAAAGGAAAGAGATCTGAAAACAAAAAACTTTTTTTAAGTTACTTAGCAGAAAAAAAGAAGAAAAAGGAATGTAGCGAAAAAGAATTGCCAGTGTGAAGGAAGGAATGACCATCAATGTCACACACTGCAAAGAAATTAAGAATGAGAAGATTACATTACATTTGTTGATCAAGATAAAAACCAAAATATAAACATGGATGCATATTCATTTCCAAATGTAAATTGTATACATTGAACATTTGCATCTTTTTTGTACATCAGTCATTCTTCAATAAAGTGGTTTTAAAATTTTTAACAACAAATTTTTACAAAGAAGAAAATATGAAAGTTTAAGGAATAAACATTTAAGAAAAAAGTACTGCAAGTATACTGTTTTCCTATTAGAAATCAAACAGGAAAATGATTAGGAGAACATTTCAGAGATGAATTAGAAGGCTTTTAAATAGTAAATACGAAGTATATATAATCATCTTAGTGATTTCTGATTTCTTGCCACTTAAAAACTATTTTATGATCAGGTATAGGAATCTTGCTTAATTTAACTGCAGCCATCTTGAGTTGTGTCAACATCTTGATTACCCTCAAGTAAACTTGGTCTTGTTTTCCATAAACAAGCAAAACTACCAGAATAGCATGTGGAGGTTTACAAATGAACCTAGCTTCTGTCAGGACCAAGGATATGCCTGAGGTCTCTGTCATTAGCTTGAGATGAGCCAGGTACATTCCAACATGGATAAAGCCACTTTATCCTGACCACTACATATGCCCCTTCTTCTAACCCTAATTATGAGCATATACTGGTCTTGCTACACATAAGACCATGCTTCTGTCAGCAAGTACTCTTAGAAAAACTCAAAATTTTATTTTTGCCTCTTTCTATGCCTGATGTCAGAACAATGTGAATCTTATTTTAATTGACAGTGGAGCCATATGAAATACAAATGTTCATTAAATATTTCATATTTTCAGTTGCTTGCCATTCAGTTACTGACAGAAGCTCAGCTGAGGCAATATTGAAATAAATCTAAGGCCTTTTTGCTCAAGATATTGTATGCAGACCAATGGTTTCAGTATCAGATGGCAGTTTATTAGTAATACAACATACCAAGTCCCATCCCAGATTTACTGAACTGTAATCTGCATTTTAACAAGGTCCTTTGGTGATTTGTTTGAGAAGCACCTGTCTGAGAGTTTTGTGGAATGTATTAAGCATGGATTTGGTTGGATCTTACATATTTAGATAATATCTTAGCTACTTAAGACAACATGAAACATTTGTTATAGTTTAGGAATGTACTTACAGGGTAAGTGACTGTGACTTTACAATGAGGATCCCAAGGCTGAAAGAAATCTATGGCCGATGAGTGGTGGTTTCAGTATTTGAACAATTTTAAGACCAAAGACCTGAGTTCTAAACTCACTGTTCTAGATAACATTTCCAGTGCTAAAGCTTTTTTGGCTTTTCATCAGAGATTAATTCAAGAAAAATTTACATAAATGTTTACTTCCCTTTATAAAATTAGAATTAGACATATGTGGTTCAAATATTGTATTCACATTATTTTATTCATATCAGCTTTAGGACCAGGGAAAACTATCAGAAGAAAGAGGTCAATAAATTTTCAAAGAGCAGAAACTACCCAGAAGAAAGGTAATGCACTGACCTAGCACAGCATAAATATGGAAATTTAAGGGTATGTACAGTGATAGAACAATGGAAATTAAGTTAATTTCTTCTTCAGAATCTCTGAACAGCTCAGGCCTTGAGAGGACAACAAATACTTTCAAAGACAAGGCTAAGGCTCAGTACCGAGGAGATTAGCTTTTTAATCTAATATTTACATTCTCAAATCTCCTTTATAAATCCAAGCAGCCAGAATACATTGCCTCACCAGGAGAGCAGAGGGTTTTTTTGGTTTTTTGGGTTTTTTTACAGAATTAAACCAAAAAGTCCCTTATTAATGACTGTAGACAGGGAGGCTATTGGAGTTTTTTAAAAAAAAGATGGAATATAGTGGATTAAACAAGTCTTCACACTAAAAATTAGGAACTCTAGCCCTGTTTATTGTTTATTGTTCTGCTTATAGTCCTGATGGGAAATCACCCTGAAAATAAGCTGATTCTGAACATCCCAGAGAAAAACCATATATATGACTACTGATGGTCTTTCAATAAAAATAAAATCTATTCACTCAGACCTTCCAATACAAAACAGGCAACAATCACCAAGCATTTGAAGAAAGCTTCTAACATAAATGACAAAAGTAGGCATACTAATAGAATCCAGAGAAAATGGAACAATAGAAGTAGAAGAAAAGTTAAAATTTGTTAAAAGCTCTCATATTTTGATGAAGAGAGGTGCTATATTTATGAAAAAAATGCTAGACATTATTTCTTTTCAAAGTACATACTTATGGAATAGATAACAGCTCTTCAAAATCATATTATTATCAAAATAAAAACTTAACTATAGAAATTTGGGAAATGAAGTCCAGAAAATCTCATGGAAAGTGGTAAAAGTTATAAAACTATGGAAATAATGTGTTGAATTAAAAACAGAGAAAGAGCAGGAAAGTTAATTTACATAATCCAATATATGACTATCAAACAGTTTTAGAAAATAAAACAGAAAGAAGAAAGTGAACAAAGAAATAATGGGAGACTGGATAAAGAAAATGTGATTTTTTTATAAAATGTAATACTACTCAGCCATAAAGAATGAGAAACTACAGACGTTTATAGCTAAATGGATGCACATTGAGGCCATACTCTTAAGTGAAATAAATAGGACACACATGTGTAAATACCAAATAGTTTCTCTGGTGTGAAAAACTAAAAGTGTAAATAAGGATCAAAATGTATAATTGATAATTGAAATAGGAAGAAAAGGTCTAAAGGAGTAGGGCATATGGGAGGGGTAGGAGAAAAGAAAAAATATAAGAAAAGGAAAAAATGGAAACAATGTCTTTTTAAATATGGAAGGGTGAAGGGGGTGAAAGGTGGGAAGGGGAATGGGGAAAAAATAAGAACCAAGATACACCATGTAAAGGTACAAGATCTCAATGATGAATGTAACTGTATTGTATACCTAAAATGTACCAATAAACTTAATGCAAAAAAAAAATAATGAAAGAAAAATTTCCCAAAGCTAAATGACATGAGCCTCCAGACTACAGGTTTCCTGAAGTACCCAGTAATGTGAAGGAAAAGAGATTCATGTTGGTTCAAAGTTTTGGAAATTCCAGCACTCTAGCAATAAAGAAAAGATAGCAAAGGTTTTCAGAAAGAACATAAATAAAGGGCTACATTTACCAAACACACACTAAAAAAGAATTGAACATCTCACCAATAATAATAGAAACTAGAAGACTATATAATGATGTACTTACAATTGGAGGAAGATGATTATCAATTTTAATTGACATTTTAAGGCATAGAATAGCCAAAACTTAGACAACCATAACCCTTGCTTAAGAGGCATCTGGATGATGTACTTCAGAAAAGTATGGAAGTAAATCGAGAAAGAAACAAGGGCTCCAACCCAGTGCAGACTGAAGAGAAGCCCCTGAGTGACCACTGATGGACAGCAGACAATTAGGGGGACAGCAGCCAAACCAAAGCAGAGCAAGAGGACTGAGAGCAGTAAGGCAAAAAGCCAAACAGCAGAATGGAAGAAACTTGGGTTTGAGCATTTGTAAAAATTACAATATGTTCATAACACATCTATGGGAACATTTGAAAAATAACCTTATTTTTCAATAGAAAACTAGGTACATAAAAAATAAGTTATTACAATTTTCAGGGAAAAGTTAAGCAAGCAATAAAGAAAATGTCATTGAGTATAGTACTTGCCTCTGTGGCAATCATATTTCCAAAATCAGAGTACAATATGATTTAACTAAACTTGGTACTGTAAGTTTTCTGAAAGGATGAGGTTTGGAGTAAAGGTGATAAGAGAAGAAAGCTAGATATTCAAGCACCACAGCAGAAAGTCAGTGAATAAGGCTTTAGTTTGATAAATTAGGAAAGATCACACCATGTGTGTATTATTCAGAATTGAGGAAATGAATAACAGAAAAGAGAGCTAAAACACTTGAAAGCAGTTGCCTGACACAAAAACTAAAGTGGGGAATAATGAGGTAAAGGATAGCTGCATTTATTCATAACCAGATTAAGTAATATTTTCAACCATGTACATTTAAAAAATAATTTTAAAAAGTAAATTATTCAAAGAAAAACTATGCAAATAACCTGATTGCCATTAGTTGAGAGACATGAATTCGTGTATGGAAAAAAAAATAGAAATTAAAATAAGTGAACTATTGCAAACTGATTTTAAGAAATATTTTACTTTTGCCATATATATGTACAGATTAATCATCATAGATATACTAGATAAATAGAAAGAAAGATAGATGATAGATAGATAGATAGATAGATAGATAGATAGATAGATAGACTGACTCTCCTCTTAGTTGTAGTTTTAGTTACCCATGGTTACCTATGGCTCACTGTAGTCCAAAATCATTAAATGGAAAATTCCAAAAATAAACAATTCATAACTTTTAATTTAGATGTCATTTAAGTAGCATGATGAATTCTCACACATTCTCTTTCCATTCCACTTAGAATGTGAATCATCCCTCTCTTTGATGTACCTGTGTTGTTTTAATCACTTAGTAGCCATCTAGGTTATCAGGTCAACTGTTCTGTATCACAGGGTGTTCAAATACCTTCATGTAGCAGCCTAATGCTATGTCACAATACATTATTCACCTACTTCATCTCATCAAATGGGCATTTTATCAGCTAACATCACCCAAGAAGTATGAGTGCAGTACAAAAAGATACTTTTCAAAGAGATAAAGAGAGACCACATTCACATAATTTTCATTACAGGGTGTTGTTGGAACTGTTCTATTATTAGTTATTGTTAACCTCTTACCATGTCTAAGTTACAAATTAAATTTTATTACAGATATGTTACATATGGGAAAAAAAACATAGTGTATGCAGGCTTTGGTACAATGTGTGACTTGGTGGATACACTGGAAGTTCTAGGAACATACCCCCTGCAGGTACATGAAGCTAAAAATCTGCCTTACATATTTACAAAAACATCCTGATTAGTGACACTTCCCAATTGATTAAGAAGAATATATCATTTCACGAACTTCAAAAAGTCAACAGATTATACTGGATACACACATTGAATAACATGAAAATACTCTGACATGATACAGACCAACTTTAGGGCAGTGAAAGTAGAAAAAACTAGAAAAAGTGGTAATAGGAAAAAGGGAAGGAAGAGAAAGGTATTGAAGGGTGGGATCTAGGTATGTCTATAATGATTTATTTTTTTATTATCTATGAATTCGAGTAGTGAATGCTAAATCTAAGGGATAGATGTCATTATTTTCCATGTCTTTCAGTCATTTTGAATTATTTTAATTTTAAAAAACAACTTTCTTCTTTTGCATTGTTGAAAGCACACTCAGTTTATGTAAGACTTTCGACCAAGTATGCACCATTCTCTGCTGTTTCCTGTATGGAGCTGATCAGAATATCTATTCCAAGAAGAGTAGCAATCATTATGAAATCCAATATTCAAAAGCACATGTAAACCAGTAAGTCTTATTAAAGACTCATCCATAAACCATACAAACCAGTGGTTCATTAAAAAAATAAAAACATAAAAACTAACCTCATTCACACAACCCTCCGTAGTCCTTAACCTCTCTTATTTTGCTATCTTGGAGAAGAAATTCAGTGTTAAAAACCAAGAATATAAGTACTCAAATTTCTAAAAACATCAACACGTGCATTTCAAACTATAATGATTTAAAACAACAGTCAATAAGTTGAGTGAAGATTTGCATTAACCACTGCAAATGCCTCACCACTGGAAAGCACTGGGAAGAAGCGCTGTCCATGCCTAATTATACAAAACGAAATCACAATGACACAGTTGGTATTAGGCCAATAGCTCAGGCCTTTTCAAATTAAAATGTCATCCAATATTTATTTTTTCATCTAATCTTATCCATGATATTCTAGTAGTTTATTCTCAGAAAAGAACAATATACTCAACATGCCGAATCAGCCCACTGCAGACAGACAGGTCTGTGCGCACCCTACCGAGGTCCTGGATCAGGCGGAAGACACCGTATCGCCCCACTGTGGACGGGCAGCCACCTGATTCCACACTACAAAGACACAGAGGACACCACACCACCAGACGAAGGTACTGAGTCCCATTGTTCCCGGCCCAGAGGTAGGGGCTTCGGCACTGTTTTCCCACTGCTCCCGACCCAGAGGGAGGGGATGCTGAGCCACCATCCCACTGCTCCTGGTCCAGAGAAAGGGGTTTCCCAGCCACCAACCGTCCGGCTGCTCCCAGCCCACAGGAAAGGGCTTTTGGGTCACCATCCCTACTGCTGCTCCTGGCCCTTGTCCCACCTCACCCAGCTCAGAGGAGGTAATCTGTGCAGGCGCTAAAAGCCCCCAGCCCCAGTTGAAATGAGAAAACATGCAAATAAGTCTCAAAAAAAGACTTCCAGATCACCTACAGCAACCCCAAAGGGAAATGAGATGGAACACTCTGATACTCAACCACCTGGACCCACTGAACTGGCAACAAAGGGGATCTGGAAAAAATGAAATCAGAAATAATTTCTCAGATAACAGGAGAAATTGTGCCCTTAGTGCAAGACATGATTAATAAATTGAGAGGAGCTGAGGAACATGATGGAATCCCAACATAAGAAACAAATGGAATCCATAAAACAGATGCAAATAGATTTCCAGGACATGAAAAACTCCACTGAAAGTCTACACAGCAGAATGAGTCAATGTGAGGACAGAATTTCAGATATAGAAGATAAGATTGCAATCAATGACCAGGAAAAGAAAAATTGCTTCAAAATTATAAGGGAACATGAGAAATCAATCCAGCAGCTGCTAGATGATGCAAAAAAGAATAACATGAGACCGATTGGGCTCAATGAAAAAACAGGAGAGAGTGCAGATGACATAAAAAAACTCTTCACAGAAGTAATGGCAGAAAACTTCCCAAGCAGAGGAAAAGAGCTTGACATACAGATAAGGGAGACATATAGGACTCCAAATAGCCTTGATCAAAAATATCTACACATAGGCATATAATTGTTAAGATTCCAGAAACACAACAGAAGAACAAAGTTCTCCAAGCAGTCAGAGAAAAGAAACAAATCACATACAAAGGAAAGCCCATCAGAATCACAGCAAACTTCTCAACACAAACCATCAAGGCAAGAAGAGCTTGGAGTGACATATTCCAAGCCCTAAAAGAAAACAGCCTCCAACCCAGATTGATGTACCCTGCAAAACTATCTTTCAAAATGGATGGAGAAATAAGATACTTTCATGACAAAGAGCACCTGAGGAACTTCGTGAATACCAAACCAGCACTCCAAAGAATTTTACACAATAGCCTAGGAACAGACACTGAGGATCACAACCCCAGGAAGCAAAGCAGAATAAACCCATCTGGCATGACAAGAAATTAAAAGTAAAGGGGGAGAACCCAACAAAAAGAAAAAGTCATGGCAATGACAAGTCAATACGTTTCAGGTATAACCATCAACGTTAATGGTCTCAATTCACCAATCAAAAGAAATAGACTGGCAGAATGGGTCAAGAAGCAAAATCTAACAATATGCTACATACAAGAAACACACTTAATTCAAAAGGAAACTCATAGACTGAAAGTTAAAGGGTGGAAAACAATACTCCATGTGACAGGAACCTGAAAAAAGCAGGAGTAGCTATCCTCTTGGCAGATCAAGTAGATTTCAAACCAACACTGATTAACAGAGACAAAGAAGGACACTACATCCTTGTAAAGGGAACAATCCAAGAGGAAGAGATGATAATTATAAATATCTATGCACCAAACACTAGTGCAGCCAACTACATAAAACAAATACTAACAGACATGAAAAGTCATATATGCACTAAGACAATTGTAGTGGGGGACCTCAACACCACACCGTCACAAATAGATAGATCAACTAGACTAAAAATAAGTAATGAAATACTAGAACTCAATCGAACTCTTGAACAAATGAACTTAACAGATGTTTACAGAGTTTTCCACCCCACAAAATGAGAATACACATTCTTCTCAGCTGCACATGGGTCATTCTCAAAAATAGACCACATACTCACACATAGAACATGTTTAAGGAAGTGCAAAGGAATTGAAGTTATCCTCTGTATATTATCAGACCATAGTATGATGAAATTGGAGACCCATAGCAAAAGAAACGGGAAAAATTTCATAAACACATGGAAATTGAACAACACACTTCTGAATAACCAATGGGTCACAGAGGAAATTAAAGAAGAAATCAGAAAGTTCCTTCAATTAAATGACAATGACAGTACAACATATCGGAATCTATGGGACACAATGAAAGCAGTCTTAGGAAGGAAATTCATAGCAGTGAATACACATATTAGGAAAACAGAACGAGCCCAATTAAACAACCTGATGCTGAACCTCAAGCTTCTAGAAAAAGAAGAGTAGGACAACCCCAAAGCTCATACAAGGGAGGAAATTATAAAGATCAGAGGAGAATTCAATGCAACAGAGACTAAGAGAACAATACAAAAAATCAATGAAGCCAAGAGTTGGTTCTTTGAAAGAATCAACAAAATTGACAAACCTTTAGCCAACCTTGTCAGAAAAAGGAAGGAAAAGGCCCAAATCCATGCAATTAGGAATGAAAAGGATGAAATTACAATAGACCCAGCAGAAATACAGAGGATCATCAACACCTACTTCCAGAACCTATATGCCAATAAGATGGACAACACAGAAGAAATGGACAGATTCCTAGATACATATGAATTACCAAAGTTAAATGAAGAAGACCTAAAAATTCTGAACAACCCAATATCAACCAATGAAATTGAAAATGTAATTAAAAACTTATCAACTAAGAAAAGCCCAGACCCTGATGGCTTCACTGCTGAATTCTACAAGACATTTAGAGAGGAACTGCTGCCACTACTGTTTAAACTCTTCAATGAAATTGAAAGGGAAGCAATACTCCCAAATTCATTCCTGGAAGCAAGCATCACCTTGATCCCCAAATCAGAGAAAGACCCAACTGAAAAAGAGAACTATAGGCAAATCTCACTAATGAACATAGATGCAAAAATCCTTAATAAGATACTGGCAAACAGAATGCAGAAGATCATCAAGAAGATCATACACCCTGATCAAGTGGGATTCATCCCAGGGATGCAGGGATCGCTCAATATATGCAAATCAATCAATGTAATACACTATATCAATAGAGCCAAGGACAAAATCATATGATTATCTCCATAGATGCAGAAAAAGCATTTGACAAAATCCAACATGCATTTATGATAAAAACCCTACAAAAAATTGGAATAGATGGTCTCTACCTCAAACTGATAGAAGCCATCTATGAAAAACCAACAGCCAATATCATACTAAATGGTCAAAAACTGAAATCCTTCACACTAAAATCAGGAACAAGACAAGGATGTCCACTATCACCACTCCTGTTCAATATAAATTTTGTTGTTTTTTCTAAGATCTTTTCTTTTCTTTTTGTTGTTGTTTTTTTGTTTGTTTGTTTTTGGTACTGGGGATGGAACTCAGGTCCTTGCGCTTGTGCAGCAGGCAGCAAAACCACTGAGCTAAATCCCTAGCCATGTTCAATATAGTTTTGGAAACATTAGCCACAGCAATTAGATAAGAGAAAGAAATAAATGGAATAAAGATAGGAAATGAAGAAGTCAAATTGTCATTATTTGCAGATGTTATGATGCTCTATATAGAAGACCCCAAGAATGCCACCAAAATTCTTCTAGACTTAATAATCAAATTCTGTAGAGTAGCTGGATACAAGGTCAACACACAAAAATCAATAGCTTTCCTCTACATGAACAACAGAATGACTGAGACAGAAGTAGGGCAATTACTTTCACAATAGTATTAAAAAAAACTGAAATACCTAGGAATCAACCTAACAAAACAAATCAAAGACCTTTTCTCTGAAAACTATAGAGCTCCAAAAAGTGAGACTGAAGATGCCATCAGAAAATGGAAAGACATACCCTGCTCCTGGGTAGGAAGGATCAACTTAGTGAAAATGGCCACACTTCCAAAATTGCTATATAGATTCGATGCAATCCCAATTGAAATCCCAGCAGCATATTTCATGGACCTTGAGAAAACAATCCAAATATTCATTTGCAACCAGAAGAGACTCAGAATAGCGAAAGCAATTATAGGTAACAGAGACATGGCAGGGGGAATCACGAACCCCAATTTGAAACTATACTACAAAGCTACTGTGATAAAAACAGCATGGTACTGGCAAAGAAACAGACCTGAGGACCAGTAGAACAGATTAGAAGATGCAGAAACAATGCCAGACACACTCAGCCATCTCATCTTTGACAAAGGAGCCAAACACCCTCACTGGAGGAAAGATAGCCTCTTTAATAAATGGTGCTGGAAAAATTGGGTTTCAACTTACCAAAGATTAAAACTAGACCTATATCTCTCACCATGCACTAAACTAAAATCAAAATGGATTAAAGATCTAAATATTAAAACAGAAACACTGAACTGTCTGGAACAGAGGTTAGGTAGAACTCTTGAAGACACTGGTATAGGAAAAGATTCTATGAACAAAACCTCAGTTGCACATGAACTAGCACAAACAATCAACAAGTGTGATCTCTTCTCATTAAAAAGCTTCTGCACAGCAAGAGAAACCACCAATAGTGTGAAGAGACAACACACAATGTGGAAAAAAATCTTCACCTGCTCTTCCTCAAAGGTCTACTATTTTGAATCTATAAAGAACTTTAAAAAATCAGACCTCCCAAATTTAAAGACCCAATCCAAAAAAGGGGATCTGAACTGAACAGACATTTCTCAGACAAAGAAGTAGAAATAGCAAATAAACATATGAAAAAATGCTCAACATCACTGGTCATTCAAGAGATGCAAATGAAAACAACACTGAAATTCCACCTCACTCCAGAAAGAATGGCTGCTATCATGAAATAAACCAATAACAAATGCTGGCAGGACTGTGGGGAAAGAGAAACACTGCTCCACTGCTGGTAGGTGTGTAGACTGGTGCAACCACTGTGGAAATCAGTATGGAGATACCTCAAAGAACTAGGACTGGAAATCCCATTTGACCCAGCTATTCCCCTGCTGTGTATCTTCCCCAAAGAATTAATAGAATCATACCACAATGATATATGTGCACCCATGTTCATAGCAGCACATTTTGTAATAGCTAAAACTTGGAAGCAGCTCAATTGCCCATCAACTGGAGACTGGATAAAGAAAATGTGGTTTCTGGGCCGGGGATTTAGCTCAGTGGTTCTGCCGCCTGCCTCACAAGTGCAAGTTCCCATTCAATATCCAGTACCAAAAAAAAAAAAAGTGCTTTCTTTATAAAATGAAGTACTACTCAGCCATAAAAAATGAGAAATTAGAGACATTTATAGCTAAATGGATGCACATTGAGGCAATACTCAAGTGAAATAAATATTACACACATGTGTAAATACCAAATAGTTTCTCTAGTGTGAGAAACTGAAAGTGTAAATAAGGACTAAAAGGTATAATAGATAATGTGAAATAGGAAGAAAAGGGGCAAAGGGGATGGGGAAGTGGGAGGGTAGGGGAAAGGAAAGAAGGGAATGGAATTCAAATGAAAAAATGAAAAAATGAAAAAAATGGAAACAAAGTCTTTGCAAATAGGGAAGGATCCAGAGGTTGAAGGGAGGGCAGCAGAAGAGGGAAAAATAAGAACTAAGAGAGATTATGTAAACATGCAAATTTCCAATGATGAATGTCATTATATTGCATACCTGAAATGTACCAATGAAATAATATTTTTTTAAAATAATAATAATTCTTTCTAAAACCATATCACTCATACAAAATGTTTGAGAATCCAGAGGGTCAGCACTACATTTGGAGTGTAGAAATAAAATTATGTCTCATGGCTTCAGGATTAATTTAATTAGAATTTACAATCCCTTTCATTTATCATTTATAGCAGCCGTTTTAAAATCCTTGATTGATTCATGTTTTAATCATTAAGTAATTTTATAATTCTAATTTATAACAGGTTGTCTGTTGACTTTTCCATGCTGATATTTATGCCTGTACTAGATTCTGTCATTTTACAAGCATGTCAGTTAATGATGCTCTCCAGTTTATTAATAAGTTTAATTAAAGCAAATAAAGTAAAAGAGTGTGTCATGTGCCTCCTCATATTATCTCTAGTGCATGGGGCTCAGAAATACTTTATTCATCAATTGTTTTTGAGCCTCTACTCTGTACTTGCCAATTATCTGGCCATGGTTAACAGTGTGGCTTTCCAAGTGAGATAAATCTGTGTTTAAATCCCTGTTCTGCCATCTACTATTATTCAATTTCTTATGCCTTGGTTTCCTCATCTGTAAAATGAACAAAATAATATAAGGACTTCTTTCCCATGTGAATACTGAACAACATTATACAGGTAAAGTGCTTAACAGAGTCCAGCATATAGTAAGCATTCAACAAATGTTATCTATAAGTGAATCACATATTCCTTATCAGATGATGCTAACAATTTAATCATTAATAATATAATGTGTGTACTATAAAATGATTGAATGAAAGTTTCATAGAGAGGTCTTTTGTCACTTTTTTCTTTAGTGTATCTCTAGTCCCTATAGCAGAGCAGAAGCTCAAAGGAAAGAGTTATGAATAAGTGACACGGTAGTCAAGATATACATTAAGTCCTTGACTTACAAACATTCAGGTTGTGAACTTTCACAGATACAAACAGATCTTGCATTATGAGCATTAATAGATGCAAACAAATCATGGAAGTATTATAGATAGATGAGCTAGGTAGATATATCATAGGCAGTCCAATAGGAATAGGTCCTCCAGAGGGTCTGGACAAAGGTGAAACACAATACAGCTGCACCGGAGACACATCAGCTGAAAACCAGGCCTCAAGATAAAGACAAGATGACCAGACCTATATGTTTTCTCAAAGAACAAACACTGGGCCTAATGAAGTCTAGATAGACATCAACCACCCTGGTGGGTGACCAGAGACCTCTGGACCAACCACTTCCTGGGAGAATCTTTGTTCTTTCCATCCGTGCTGGTTACATGACTTGTTTCCCAACTGGGCCATCATTACCTAAGTGAGTACACTTATAAACTTATTGGATGTTCATAAGACTCCTCTGTAAAGTGGGGTCAGGACTCAGGACCCCTCCTGCCCCTCAAGAGCTTTCCTATCAATATATCTTCCTACTCTTAACCTCTGTTGTTCCTAGGACTCATTCTTTGATTTCTAGAGAACAAGACCTCAGTGTATCATACAGTTAACAGGTTGGGAGATATAATATTTCATATTTCATCTCTGGTATTATTTCCTGTAATTGAAGTAGCTCATATGTCTGTCATACACTGTAATAGTTGTGCTGTTGTGTGCTTATTGTACAGTGCAATAGTGTACAGTAGTACAGTGCTCAAAGAGCTCAGGATGTCTGGAAGCATTATTCACAGTAGTTTGTGTGTGTGTTTGGTTTTTTATGCTTTACATTGTATATCTGTCAAAAGTGTGTAAGACTCATGAACAAATCCAACTTAGAAACAATTTTTAAGAATGGAATTCACTCATAAGTCAAAGACTTACAGTAATCTTACATGAAAATGATTTCATATTCTTTCTGAAAGACAGACATAAATACATGTGAAAGAGAACTAGAAATGAATGGGGTCAAGGGATGGTTATATAAGAAGCTAAGAGGCACAGCCTACCGAGGTCCCGAGTTGCACAGAAGACGCAGAATCAGACCCCTGCAGTCAGGCAGGTCTGCCCACAGCCTACTGAGGTCCCGAATCACACGGAACATGCCAAATCAGCCCACTGCACACAGGCAGGCCTGTGCACATCCTACCGAGGTCCCAAGACATGCAGAAGACACCGAATCACCCCACTGCAGACAGGCAGGCACCTGGTTCCACACTACAAAGACACAGAGGACACCAGACCACTAGACCATGGTACTGAGTCCCACTGCTCCCAACCCAGAGGTAGGGGCTTCTGAGCCACCATCCCACTGCTCCTGGTCCAGAAGAAGGGGCTTCCTGGTCACCATCCCTCCCGCTGCTCCCAGCACAGAGGAAAGGGCCTTTGGGCCACCTTCTGTCCAGCTACTCCTAGCACAGAAGAAGGGGCTTCCAGGCCATCATCCCTCCCACTGCTCCCGGCCCAGAGGGAGGGGATTCTGAGCCAACATCCCCCTGCTCCTGGTCCAGAGGAAGGGGTTTCCTGGCCAGCATCCCTACTGCTGTTCCCAGCCCACAGGAAAGGGCTTTTGGGTCACCATCCCTACCGCTGCTCACAGCCCCTGACCCACCTCTCCCAGCTCAGAGGAGGTAATCTGTGCAGGTGCTAACAGCCCTCCGCCCCAGTCAAAATGAGAAAAAACATAAATAAGTCTCAAAACCAGACTTCCAGATCACCTACAGCAACCCCAAAGGGAAATGAGATGGAACACTCTGATACTCAACCACCTGGACCCACTGAACTGGCAACAAAAGGGGATCTGGATAAAAGGAAATCAGAAATAATTTCTCAGATCACAGGAGAAATTGTGATCCTACTGCAAGAAATGATTAATAAATCTACAGAGGAGCTCAGGAACATGATAGAATCCCAACATAAGAAACAAATGGAATCCATAAAACAGATGCAAATAGATTTCCAGGACATGAAAAACTCCACTGAAAGTCTACACAGCAGAATGAGTCAATGTGAGGACAGAATTTCAGATATAGAAGAAAAGATTGCAATTAGTGAACCAGGAAAATAAAAATTGCTTCAAAATTATAAGGGAACATGAGAAATCAATCCAGCAGCTGCTAGATGATGCAAAGAAGAATGACATAAGACTGATTGGGCTCAATGAAGAAACAGGAGAGAGTGCAGATGACATAAAAAAATCTCTTCACAGAAATAATGGCAGAAAATTTCCCAAGCAGAGGAAAAGAGCTTGACATACAGATAAGTGAGGCATATAGGACTCCAATTATCCTTGATCAAAAAAAATCTACACATAGGCATATAATTGTTAAGATTCCAGAAAATCAACAGAAGAACAAAGTTCTCCAAGCAGTCAGAGAAAAGAAACAAATCACATACAAAGGAAAGCCCATCAGAATCACAGCAGACTTCTCAACACAAACCATCAAGGCAAGAAGAGCTTGGAGTGACATATTCCAAGCCCTAAAAGAAAACAGCCTCCAACCCAGATTGATGTACCCTGAAAAACTATCTTTCAAAATGGATGGAGAAATAAGATACTTTCATGACAAAGAGCACCTGAGGAACTTTGTGAATACCAAACCAGCACTCCAAAGAATTTTACACAATATCCAAGGAACAGACATTGAGGATCACAACCCCAGGAAGCAAAGCAGAATAAACCCATCTGGCATGACAAGAAATTAAAAGTAAAGGGGGAGAACCCAACAAAAAGAAAAAGTCATGGCAATGACAAGTCAATACGTTTCAGGTATAACCATCAACGTTAATGGTCTCAATTCACCAATCAAAAGAAATAGACTGGCAGAATGGGTCAAGAAGCAAAATCCAACAATATGCTGCATACAAGAAACACACTTAATTCAAAAGGAAACTCATAGACTGAAAGTTAAAGGGTGGAAAACAATACTCCATGTGACAGGAACCTGAAAAAAGCAGGAGTAGCTATCCTCTTGGCAGATCAAGTAGATTTCAAACCAACACTGATTAACAGAGACAAAGAAGGACACTACATCCTTGTAAAGGGAACAATCCAAGAGGAAGAGATGACAATCATAAATATCTATGCACCAAACACTAGTGCAGCCAACTATATAAAACAAATACTAACGGACATGAAAAGTCATATATGCACTAATACAATTGTAGTGGGGGACCACAACACCACACTGTCACAAATAGATAGATCAACTAGACTAAAAATAAGTAATAAAATACTAGAACTCAATTGAACTCTTGAACAAATGAACTTAACAGATGTTTACAGAGTTTTCCACCCCACAAAATGAGAATACACATTCTTCTCAGCTGCACATGGGTCATTCTCAAAAATAGACCACATACTCACACATAGAACATGTTTAAGGAAGTGCAAAGGAATTGAAGTTATCCTCTGTATATTATCAGACCATAGTGCGATGAAATTGGAGATCCATAGCAAAAGAAATGGGAAAAATTTCATAAACACATGGAAATTGAACAACACACTTCTGAATAACCAATGGATCACAGAGGAAATTAAAGAAGAAATTAGAAAGTTCCTTCAATTAAATGACAATGACAGTACAACATAGCGGAATCTGTGGGACACAATGAAAGCAGTCTTAGGAAGGAAATTCATAGCAGTGAATACGCATATCAGGAAAACAGAACAAGCCCAATTAAACAACCTGATGCTGAACCTCAAGCTTCTAGAAAAAGAAGAGTAGGCCAACCCCAAAACTCATACAAGGGAGGAAATTATAAAGGTCAGAGGAGAATTCAATGCAACAGAGACTAAGAGAACGATACAAAAAATCAATGAAGCCAAGAGTTGGTTCTTCAAAAGAATCAACAAAATTGACAAACCTTTAGCCAACCTTGTCAGAAAAAGGAAGGAAAAGGCCCAAATCCATGCAATTAGGAATGAAAAGGCTGAAATTATAACAGACCCAGCAGAAATACAGAGAATCATCAACACCTACTTCCAGAACCTATATGCCAATAAGATGGACAACATAAAAGAAATGGACAGATTCTTAGATACATATGAATTACCAGAGTTGAATGAAGAAGACCTAAAAATTCTGAACAACCCAATATCAACCAATGAAATTGAAAATGTAATTAAAAACTTATCAACTAAGAAAAGACTGGGCCCTGATGGCTTCACTGCTGAATTCTACAAGATATTTAGAGAGGAACTGCTGCCACTACTGTTTAAACTCTTCAATGAAATTGAAAGGGAAGCAATACTCCCAAATTCATTCCTGGAAGCAAGCATCACCTTGATCCCCAAATCAGAGAAAGACCCAACTGAAAAAGAGAACTATAGGCAAATCTCACTAATGAACATAGATGCAAAAATCCTTAATAAGATACTGGCAAACAGAATGCAGAAGATCATCAAGAAGATCATACACCCTGATCAAGTGGGATTCATCCCAGGGATGCAGGGATGGTTCAATATATGCAAATCAGTTAATGTAATACACTATATCAACAGAGCCAAGGACAAAAACCATATGATTATCTCCATAGATGCAGAAAAAGCATTTGACAAAATCTAACATGCATTTATGATAAAAACCCTACAAAAAATGGAATAGATGGTCTCTACCTCAAACTGATAGAAGCCATCTATGAAAAACCAACAGCCAATATCATACTAAATGGTCAAAAACTGAAATTCTTCACACTAAAATCAGGAACAAGACAAGGATGTCCACTACCAGCACTCTTGTTCAATATAGTTCTGGAAACATTAGTCATGGCAATTAGACAAGAGAAAGAAATAAAAGGAATAAAGATAGGAAATGAAGAAGTCAAATTGTCATTATTTGCAGATGATGTGATACTCTCTATAGAAGACCCCAAGAACTCCACCAAAAGTCTTCTAGACTTAATAACCATATTCAGTCAAGTAGCTGGTTACAAGGTCAACACACAAAAATCAATCGCTTTCCCCTACACCAATGACAGACTCACTGAGAAAGAAATAGGGCAAATCATTCCTTTCACAATAGCATCCAAAAAACTGAAATACCTAGGAGTCATCCAAATGAAAGAAATCAAAGAGCTCTTCTCTGAAAACTATGGCACTCTGAAAAGAGAGATTGAAGATGATATCAGAAAATGGACAGACATCCCCTGCTCCTGGGTAGGAAGGATTAATACAGTGAAAATGGCCATACTTCCAAAACTGCTATATAGATTTAATGCAATTCCAATTGAGATCCCAGCAGCATACTTCATAGACCTCGAGAAAACAATCCAAAAATTCACTTGGAACAAGAAGAGACCCAGAATAGCAAAAGCAATTCTAGGTAACAGAGACATGGCAGGGGGTATCACAATCTCCAACCCGCAACTAAACTACAAAACTACTGTGATAAAAACAGCATGGTACTGGCAAAGAAACAGACTTGAGGACCAGTGGAACATATTAGAAGATGCAGAAACCATGCCAGACACACTCAGCCATCTCATTTTCGACAAAGGAGCCAAACACCCTCACTGGAGGAAAGATAGCCTCTCTAATAAATGGTGCTGGAAAAATTGGGCTTCAACTTGCCAAAGATTAAAACTAGACCTATATCTCTCATCATGCACTAAATTAAAATCAAAATGGATTAAAGATCTAAATATTAAAATAGAAACTCTGAACCAGTTGGAACAGAGGTTAGGTAGAACCCTTGAAGACATTGGTGTAGGAAAAGATTTTATGAACAAAACCTCAGTTGCCCATGAACTAGCACAAACAATCAACAAATGGGATCTCTTCTTATTAAAAATCTTCTGCACAGCAAGAGAAACCACCAGCAGTGTAAAGACACAACCCACAATGTGGGAAAAAATCTTCACCTGCTCTTCCTCAGACAAAGGTCTACTATCTCGAATCTATAAAGAATTTAAAAAGATCAGACCTCTCAAATTGAAAGACCCAATCCAAAAATGGGCATCTGAAATGAACAGACATTTCTCAGACAAAGAAGTAGAAATAGCAAAGAGATACATGAAAAAATGTTCAACATCACTGGTTATTCGAGAGATGCAAATGAAAACAGCACTGAGATTCCACTTCACTCCAGAAAGAATGGCTGCTATCATGAAATCAACCAATAACAAATGCTGGTGAGGCTGTGGGGAAAGAGGAACCCTGCTCCATTGCTGGTGAATGTGTAGACTGGTGCCAGCACTGTGGAAATCAGTATGGAGATACCTCAAAGACCTAGGACTGGAAGTCCCATTTGACCCTGCTATTCCACTGCTGGGGATCTTCCCCAAAGAATTAAAGTATACCGCAGTGATATATGTGCACCTATGTTCATAGCAGCACAGTTTGTAATAGCTAAAACTTGGAAACAGCCCAAATGCCCATCAACTGGAGACTGGATAAAGAAAATGTGCATTTTTTACAAAATGAAGTACTACTCAGCCATAAAAATGAGAAATTACAGACATTTATAGCTAAGTGGATGCACATTGAGGTGATACTCTTAAGTGAAATAAATAGGACACACATGTATAAATACCAAATAGTTTCTCTGGTGTCAGAAACTGAAAGTGTAAATAAGGACTAAATGTATAATAGGTAATGTGAAATAGGAAGAAAAGGGGCAAAGGGGAAGGAAGTGGGAGGGCTAGGGGAAAGGATAGAATGGAATGGGATTAATATGAGGAAATGGAAAAATAGGAACAAAATCTTTGTAAATAGGGAGGACTGGAGGGGTTGAAGGGAGGGCTGGGCAAGGGTGAAAAATAAGAATCAAGAGAGACTATGTAAAGGTGCAAATTTCCAAGGATGAATGTCATTATACTGTATATCTAAAATGTACCAATGATTAGAATGAATAATCCATATGGTAAAATAGGAAGAAAAGGTCCAAAGGGGTAGGGGTAGTGGGAGGGGCAGAGGAAAGGAAAGAAGGGAAAGGAAAAATGATGAGAAATGGAAAAAATGGAAATAAAGTCTTTGTAACTAGGGAAGGGTGGAGGGTGTGGAGGAAGGGCTCAGATTGGGGAAAAAATAAGAACCAAGATCCATTATGTAAAGGTACAATTCCCAATGAGAAATGTAATTGTGTTGTATACCTACAATGTACCAATAAAAGAATTTAATTTTTTTAAAAAAGGAAGCTAACAGAGCAGGAGAGAAATACTCACTGAAAGCAATCTATTCTTTGGATTAAAGCAGGTTTCAGGCAGGTCAGCAAGTCAAGACAGATCTTGTTAGCAAACTGAGACAATAATTCTCTGTTTCTGCTCTAAATTTTCTTGAGATGTAATTCAAATAAACACAGAAGACTTTAGATTTCACTTAGCTACAAAATATTTAGTAATGGTACAGTATAAGCTTACATATCTAAATATTTCAAGACTGATGAATATTTAAGATTTTCAACTATGGCCATTATTTTTTGTTTTCTGTTTTTAAGGTTCTAAATATTTCTGGGTAAAAATTCAAAATATAAGAAATAAAAACATTTGTTTTACTCATTAAGGCTATTTTTTGAGATGTGAATTTCTACACAATTAATAAAAATGAAATTACAGAATAATTTATTTTGAATAAATTTTTTTTGTAACTCAAATTATTTTTAAGTTAATAAGTTATTAAGTTAAATCAAATTATTAAGTTATCAACTGTGGCAGTATAGCATAATAATTAAAGAGCATGCACTCTACAGTACATTTTCATCAGTAGATCCTGCAGTCAAAAAGATCAACAAAGAAAAATTGGAGTTAAGCTATGTACTATAGATCAAATAAACCTAACCATCATTTGCAGAACATTTCATTTAACAGCTGAAGAATACATGCTCTTATTGCACATGAAATATGCTCCAAGATAGACCATATGTCTGGTCAAAAATTAAGTTTCACAAGTTCAAAAAAATTGAAATATGGCATGTGTCTTCACTGAACATAACAGACTGAAACTATTCTAGTTTACCAACCAGGATCTTTAGAAATTATAAAAATAAATGGAAACTAAACTACACGCCTTTGAATTACCAAGGGGCTAGTGAAGAAATGAAAATAAAATTTTAAATGTATTGAAATAAAGGAAAATGAAAACAACGTTAGCAGTACTGAAAGAAGAAAGCTTATTGCAGTAAATGCCTAATAGAAAAGTAGAATAATTTCAAATAAACAACCTGCTGGTACAACTCAATGAACTAGAAAAGCAAGAACAAATCAAAAACAAAATTAATAGAAGAAATAATAAAAATCACTACAGAAAAGACAAATTAGACACTAAAAACACTACAAAATATCAATGAATGAAGAATTGTTTCTGGAAAAATAAAATTTAAAAACTTTAACTAGGCTACCCAAGGAAAACAGAGAGAAGATCCAAAATTTTTTAAAAATAGAGATGAAAAAGGAGATAATGATATCACAGAAATACAAAAAAAAATTATTAGAGACTATTATGAACTATATGACAACAAATTTGAAAACATAGAAGAAATGAATATATTTCAGAATACATAAAACCTACCAAATTGAAACATGAAGATGTAGAAAACCAGAATAGACCAATAACAAGGCATGAGTGAATCAGTAACCCTTCCCCCCCAAAAAATATTACAAACAGAAAATCCCAGGATGGAATGGCTTTACTGCTGAATTTTACCAAACTTTAAAAATGAACTAACACCAATTCTTCTCAAAGTACTCATAAAAATTGAAGGGGGAAGTGAGGGGAACCCATCCAAACTCATCCTAGGAGGCTAGGATTACCCTGACACCAAAACAAGACAGATACAACAGTAACCCTAATAAACACAGATGCAAAAATTCTCAACAAAATACTAGTAAACCAAATCCAGTGGTACATCAAAAAAATTATACATCACAATGACATTCATCCTGAGAATTTTAGGATGTTTCAACATACACAAATTAATAGACAATACACCACATCAACAGATGGAAGGACAGAAACAATATGACCATCTCAATAGAGAAAAAGCATTCAATAAAATTCAACACACTTTCATGGATTTAAAAAAAAAACTGCAAAAAATTAGGTTTTTAAAGAACATACCTCAACATAATAAAAGTTATATATGATAAATCCACGGCTAACATCACACTTAATGAGGAAAAACTGTACACACTTCCTCTAAGATCTGAAACAAAAAAAGGTTGTCCACTTATACCACTCCTGTCCAACATACTACTGGAAATCTAAGCCAGAATAATTAGAGAAGAGAAAGAAATAAGGGGCAACCAAATTGGAAATGAAGAAGTCAAATTATCTTTCTATTTGTGGATGACATGTTCTTATATATATAGAAAACCTTAAAAAGTCATCAAAAACTGCTAAAACTGATAAATTCAATAATTTTGAGGGATATAAAATCAACATACAAAAAACATTTTCTTTTTATAAACTAATAATGAACCGGTTGAAAAATAAATCAAGAAGCAATATCATTCATAATATTCACATAAAAAACAAAATACTGGTCATAAAATTAGCCAAGGAAATGAAAGATTTTTACAATGAAAACAAACAAACAAAAAACCCTGATGAAAGAAATTGAAAAGGACACCAAAAAGTGGAAATGTCTTATGCTCATAAATTTAACATTGTTAAAATGTCCATACTACTCAAAGCAATCTACAGATTCAATGCAATTCCTATCAAAATACTAATGACATTCATTGCAGAAAAAAAAATCACAAAATTCATATGAAATCACAGAAGTTCAAAAATAGCCAAAGCAATCTTGAACCAGAATAATTTATAAAGCTGGAGACATCAAATACCTGACTTCAAAACATACTATAAGGCTACAGTAATCAAAACAACATGGTTCTGGCATAAAAACATATAAAATGGTCAATGGAGCAGAACTTAAAATCAGAAATTAATTCAAGCATTTACAGCCAATTCATTTTCAACAAAGAAATCAAGAAAATACACTGATGAAAAGACAGTCTCTTTAATAAATGGTACTGGGAAAACTGGATGTACATGTACAGAAGAAAGTAACTAGATCCCTACCTCTCACTGTACACCAAAAAATGTATCAAAGATCTAAATACAATAACTGAAATTATAAGACTACCAGACAAAAATACAGAGAAAAAACTTTAAGAAACTGGCTTAGGCAATGATTTTTAAAATAAGATCCCAACAGCACAGGCAACAAAAACAAAAATAAGACACATGAGATTACATCAAATTAAGAAGCTTTTTGAACAGCAAAAAAATCAATCAATGGAGTTGAGATAAACTACAAATTGGGAAAAATATTTGCAAACTATTCATCTGACAAAAGGATGATATCCAGAATATTTAAAGAACTCAAGCAACTCAACAGTAAAAACAATAATAATATTAATCATCAACATCATCTGATTTTAAAGTGGATAAATGATCTGAATACTCATTTCTCAAAGGAAGATACACATATAGCTGACAATTATATGGAAAATGTTCAGTATTGCTAATTATCAGGGAAATGGAATCATCAGGAAATGGAATGATAAATCTTCTCATTCTGGTTAAATAACTATTATCAAAAAGACAAAAAACAATAAATGGTGGCAAGGATGTGGAGAAAGGGTAGTTCTCATACATGATTAGGGGAATGTACACTATGGAGATCCTCAAAATACTGAAAATAGAACTTCTATATGGTTGATAAATCCCAATATTTGGTATATATTCAAAAGAAATAAAATCATTACATCAAAGAGATATCTGCATGGCCATGTTTATTGCAGCACTATTTCACTATTCACAGTAGCCAATATATGGACTCAACCAGGATATCCATTGTCCGTCAATGGATGAATGAATTTTTTAATGTGATAATGAATATTATTCAGTCAAAAAAAGAGGATGAAATCAGGTCATTTGTGGTCACATGGATGAAATGGGAGGACATCGTGTTAAATGAATAAACTAGGCGCATAAAGACAATTATTGCTTGTTCTAACTCATTTGTCATATGGAAATAGAGAGTAGAGATCACTAGAGCTAGGTAGGGGAAGGAGGATAACAGAATGTGAATAATAGGTATCAAATATAGTTAGGGAGATGGAAATGCAAACTACTCTGATTTAATTATTATACATTAAGTG
Source organism: Heterocephalus glaber (assembly GCF_053883595.1). Classification (NCBI taxonomy): domain Eukaryota; kingdom Metazoa; phylum Chordata; class Mammalia; order Rodentia; family Bathyergidae; genus Heterocephalus; species Heterocephalus glaber. The sequence goes on along the minus strand of NW_028258364.1, from coordinate 10,223,667 downwards.
TATTGAATCACAATATTGTACCTCATAGATAAATAAAAATATTATACATAATTTTTAAAAAACATTAAAATAACACTATTGGACAAACTGTACTTTAAAAGACCAAAACTGAGTAGCCTGGATTTTAGAAGTGAGAAAATAAGCATAGATTTTTATACTAAGGTATTCCCAGATGATTACCAATATGGCATATGTAGTATATTAACATTTTTTGTTATTGCTAAATTCTTTTATTGGTACATTTTAGGTATTCAACACATTTACATTTCTCATTGGGAATTGTACCTTTACATAATGCATCTTGGTTCTTATTTTTTCCCCATTCCTAGCCCTCCCTTCACCCCCTCCACCCTTCCCTAGTTACAAAGACTTTATTTCCATTTTTTCCATTTCTCAGCATTTTTCCAGTCCCTTCTTTCCTTTCCCCTGCCCCTCCCACTATCCCTACCCCTTTGGACCTTTTCTTTCTATTTTGCATTATCAATTATTCATTCTAATCATTGGTACATTTTAGGTATACAATATAATGACATTCATCATTGGAAATTTGCACCTTTACATAATCTCTCTTGGTTCTTATTTTTCACCCTTGCCCAGCCCTCCCTTCAAACCCTCCATTCCTCCCTATTTACAAAGATTTTGCTCCTATTTTTCCATTTTCTCATATTAATCCCATTCCTTTCTATCCTTTCCCCTAGCACTCCAACTTCCTTCCCCTTTGCCCCTTTTGTTCCTATTTCACATTACCTATTATACATTTTAGCCTTATTTACACTTTCAGTTTCTCACACCAGAGAAATTATTTGGTATTTATATATGTGTGTCCTACTTATTTCACATAAGAGTATCACCTAGGGCCAGAGATTTGACTCAGTGGTTCCGTTGCCTGCCTCACAAGTGCAAGGACCCAAGATCCATCCCTGGTACCAAAAACAACAACAACAACAAAAAAAGAGTATCACCTCAATGTGCATCCACTTAGCTATAAATGTCTCTAATTTCTCATTTTTTATGGCTGAGTAGTACTCCATTTTATAAAAAAACCACATTTTCTTTATCCAGTCTCCAGTTGATGGGCATTTGGGCTGTTTCCAAGTTTTAGCTATCACAAACTGTGCTGCTATGGACGTGGGCAAACATATATCACAGGGGTATGATTCTTTTAATTCTTTGGGGAAGATTCCCAGCAGTGGAATAGCGGGGTCCAGTCCTAGTTCTTTGAGGTATCTCGATACTGATTTCTACAGTGGTTGCACCAGTCTACACTCCCACCAGCAGTGGAGCAGGGTTCCTCTTTCCCCACAGCCCCACCTGTATTTGTTATCGGTTGATTTCATGATAGCAGCCATTCTGTCTGGAGTGAGGTGGAATCTCAGCATTGTTTTCATTTGCATCTCTTGCATGACCAGTGATGTTGAACATTTTTTCATGTATTTATTTGCTATTTCTACTTCTTTGTCTGAGAAATGTCTGTTCATTTGAGATGCCCATTTTTGGATTGGGGCTTTAAATTTGGGAGGTCTGATCTTTTTAAGTTCTTTATAGATTCGAGATAGTAGAACTTTGTCTGAGGAAGAGCAGGTGAAGATTTTTTCCCACATTGTGGGTTGTCTCTTCACACTGCTGGTGGTTTCTCCTGCTGTGCAGAAGCTTTTTAATAAGAAGAGATCCCATTTGTTGATTGTTTGTGCTAGTTCACGGGCAACTGAGGTTTTGTTCATAAAATCTTTTCCTACACTGATGTCTTCAAGAGTTCTACCTAACCTCTGTACCAAATGGTTCAGAGTTTCTATTTTAATATTTAGATCTTTAATCCATTTTGATTTTCGTTTAGTGCATGATGAGAGATATAGGTCTAGTTTTAATATTTGGCAAGTTGAAGCCCAATTTTTCCAGCACCATTTATTAAAGAGGCTATCTTTCCTCCAGTGAGGGTGTTTGGCTCCTTTATTGAAGATGAGATGGCTGAGTGTGTCTGGCATGGTTTCTGCATCTTCTAATGTGTTCCACTGGTCCTCAGATCTGTTTTTTTGCCAGTATCATGCTGTTTTATCACAGTAGCTTTGTAGTAGAGTTGTAGGTTGGGGATTGTGATACCCCCTGCCATGTCTCTGTTACCTAGAATTGCTTTTGCTATTCTGGGTCTCTTCTTGTTCCAAATGAATTTTTGGATTGTTTTCTCGAGGTCTATGAAGTATGCTGCTGGGATCTCAATTGGAATTGCATTAAATCTATATAGCAGTTTTGGAAGTATGGCCATTTTCACTATATTAATCCTTCCTACCCAGGAGCAGGGGATGTCTGTCCATTTTCTGATATCATCTTCAATCTCTCTTTTCAGAGTGCCATAGTTTTCAGAGAAGAGCTCTTTGATTTCTTTCATTAGGTTGATTTCTAGGTATTTCAGTTTTTTGGATGCTATTGTGAAAGGAATGATTTGCCCTATTTCTTTCTCAGTGAGTCTGTCTTGGTGTAGAAGAAAGTGATTGATTTTTGTGTGTTGACCTTGTAACCAGCTACTTGACTGAATTTGGTTATTAAGTCTAGAAGACTTTTGGTGGAGTTCTTGGGGTCTTCTATAGAGAGTATCACATCATCTGCAAATAATGACAATTTGACTTCTTCATTTCCTATCTTTATTCCTTTTATTTCTTTCTCTTGTCTAATTGCCATGACTAATGTTTCCAGAACTATATTGAACAAGAGTGCTGGTAGTGTACATCCTTGTCTTGTTCCTGATTTTAGTGTGAAGGATTTCAGTTTTTGACCATTTAGTATGATATTGGCTGTTCCTTTTTCATAGATAGCTTTTATCAGCTTGAGGTAGAGACCATCTATTCCAATTTTTGTAGGGTTTTTATCATAAATCCAGGTTGGATTTTGTCAAATGGTTTTTCTGCATCTAGGGAGATAATTATATGATTTTTGTCCTTGGCTCTATTGATATAGTGTATTACATTGATTGATTTGCGTATACTGAACCATCCCTGCATCCCTGGGATGAATCCCACTTGATCAGGGTGTATGATCTTCTTCATGATCTTCTGTATTCTGTTTGCCAGTATCTTATTAAGGATTTTTGCATCTATGTTCATTAGTGAGATTTGCCTATAGTTCTCTTTTTCAGTTGGGTCTTTCTCTGCTTTGGGGATCAACTTGATGCTTGCTTCCAGGAATGAATTTGGGAGTATTGCTTCCCTTTCAATTTCATTGAAGAGTTTAAACAGTAGTGGCAGCAGTTCCTCTCTAAATGTCTTGTAGAATTCAGCAGTGAAGCCATCAGGATGTGGGCTTTTTCTTAGTTGATAAACTTTTAATTACATTTTCAATTTCATTGGTTGATACTGGGTTGTTCAGAATTTTTAGGTCTTCTTCATTCAACTTTGGTAATTCATATGTATCTAGGAATCTTTCCATTTCTTCTGTGTTGTCCATCTTATTGGTGTATAGGTTCTGGAAGTAGGTATTGATGATCCTCTGTATTTCTGCTGGGTCTGTTGCAATTTCACCCTTTTCATTCCTAATTGCATGGATTTGGGCCTTTGCTTTCCTTTTTCTGACAAGGTTGGCTAAGGGTTTGTCAATTTTGTTGATTCTTTCAAAGAACCAATTCCTGACTTCATTGATTTTTTGTATCGTTCTCTTAGTCTCCATTGTATTGATTTCTCCTCTGACCTTTATAATTTCCTCCCTTGTATGAGCTTTGGGGTTGTCCTGCTCTTCTTTTTCTAGAAGCTTGAGGTTCAGCATCAGGTTGTTTAATTGGGCTCATTCTGTTACGTTAACATTTTAGCAGCTACAGTCAAATATTTGAGTATTGGATTAAACTATACTCATTAGAGTTACTGTATACCATATATTCTTCTAAAGAACTGTACCATTTTTGTCTGCTTCACTATTGTTGGGAAGGACATATTTAAACTGAAATTATGCAGAAGAATGTAGAAATAGCCTAATGAATCACTGTAAATTCCTATGGCAAAAAGATAAAAATTCATACTTGGCTCTAATATGTTCTAAAATGTCTGTTTCTTTAATATAAAAAGAGGTAAATAATTATGATACAAATTCCTTTTTATAACATATATAAATATGACACTGACCAATATAAAGTATTATTAGAACATTATGTAAACAATCATAAAGTACTCTAAGACTATAAAAATAAATTAATTCACAAAAAAATAAAGATCATTTACGCTGAAGCCAGATTGCCTGGATTAAAAATTAGGCCCTGCCATTTATTATCTATAATAACGTGATCAAATTACTTAACAGATATATATTTCCTCTCCTATAAAATGAACTACAGAGCAGTGAAAAGATTTGAAATGTGGAAAGTGCTTAGAACAGTATTGAGACATATTAAGCTTTTACATCAGTGTTAGTATCCTTGTTTTTGTTACCTAAAATAACTGCAATAAATAGATCTGAGATTTCATCTGCATGACTTAACTTTAAAACACCTCATGGTTGGTTTAACATCTCACACTTTGCTTCATTTAAAGAAATGAGGACCAGATCTTCCTGTTAGATGCTCAAACCTTCATGTGTACACATCCAAATTAATGAAGCATTTCACCAATATTAGTAGTGACAAAGCCAAAAATAGCATGGTGATTTCCTTTGCTGGTTGTCCTTTTCCTGCTAATGGAGATTTATGCAATGGAAAACAAATTATCTGAGTAGGAAGTTGGGACTTGAGCCTGACAGAGTCTAGTGCTAACTGCATCTAATTATTTTCTACAGTACAATAATGTTCTTAGAAAAAATGCTGCACCATGATCCTAGGATTTTCATGTTCAAATGTGCACAGGACCAGGCAATCACTAAAGCTGGGTGAAGCACCCTGACTATAAACACTTAAATTCAAAATTATTAAATCACACAATATAAACTTTGAAAAAAATCTGCTGACAATATTGAGCCATTAAGATGTCCAACTGAGACACTTAGTTATATATCTAAAGGTGAAAAGTGACTTTATTTGCATAGTAATGTTACAGATAATTTTTATTTTGTGTGCCTTTTATCATTTTCTAAATGTTTTACAACATACAAGATTTCTTTTAAAGCCAAAGAATAAAAAGTACACATAATATGTGTCTTAGGGGGAAAAACAGAGTATCTCTGCCGCAACTAACAACATGAACTTTTTAACCTGCTATGTCTTAGAATGTTACATAGCAAGCCTTGTGAGAAGGGTCAAAAATGATTACAAACCTTAAAGAACAAGAGAGAGAGAAATCTGTGGTTGAGGTTAATTTGAAGAGACTAAGAACATCCTTAGATGCTTGTCTGATTTTTTTAAAAAGTCCAGCAGACTCACTGAGAGAAAAATAGGGCAAGCAATTCCTTTCACAATATCATCCAAAAAACTGAAATACCTAGGAATCAACCTAACAAAAGAAATCAAAGACCTCTTCTCTGAAAACTATAGCACTCTGAAAAGAGAGATTGAAAATGACATCAGAAAATGGAAAGATATCCTTTCCTCCTTGATAGGAAGGACCAACATAGTGAAAATGGCCATACTTCCAAAATTGCTATAGAGATTCACTGCAATCCCAATTGAAATCCCAGCAGCATATTTCACGGACCTTGAGAAAACAATCCAAAAATTCATTTGGAACCAGAAGAGACCCAGAATAGCAAAAGCAATTCTAGGCAACAGAGACATGGGAAGGGATATCACGACCCCCAACTTGAAACTATACTAAAAAGCTACTGTGATGAAAGCAGCATGGTACTGGCAAAGAAACAGACCTGAGGATCAGTGGAACAGATTAGATGATGCAGAAACAACCCCAGACACACTCAGCCATCTCATCTTCAACAAAGGAGCCAAACACCCTCGCTGGAGGAAAGATAGCCTCTTTAATAAATAGTGCTGGAAAAATTGGGTTTCAACTTACCAAAGATTAAAACTAGACCTATATCTCTCACTATGCACTAAACTAAAATCAAAATGGATTAAAGATCTAAATATTAAAACAGAAATGCTGAACTGGCTGGAACAGAGGTTAGGTAGAACTCTTGAAGACATTGGTGTAGGAAAAGATTCTATGAACAAAACCTCAGTTGCACATGAACTAGCACAAACAATCAACAAGTGTGATCTCTTCTTATTGAAAAGCTTCTGCACAGCAAGAGAAACCACCAGCAGTGTGAAGAGACAACCCACAATGTGGGAAAAAATTTCCACCTGCTGTTCCTTAGACAAAGGTCTACTATCTAGAATCTATAAAGAACTTTAAAAATCAGACCTCACAAGTTTAAAGACTCAATTCAGAAATTGGGCATCTGAAATGAACAGATGTTTCTCAGACAAAGAAGTAGAAATAGCAAATAAACATATGAAAAAATGCTCAACATCACCGATCACTCCAGAGATGCAAATGCAAACAATACTGAGATTCCACCTCACTCATGAAAGAATGGCTGCTATCAGAGAAGCTCAGCCAGTCCCAGAACCTGGAAGGAAGCTCCCCACCTCCATCCCAGGCTCCTAGGGCAGAGAAGCTCAGCCGGTCGCAGCACCCAGAAGGAAGCTCCCTGCCTCCACGCCAGGCTCCTAGGGCAGAGAATGTGAGCCAGTCCCAGCACCTGGAAGGAAGCTCTCCGCCTCCATCCTAGGCTCCTAGGAGAGAGAAGCTCAACCAGTCCTAGTGCCCAGAAGGAAGCTCCCCCGCTGCCATCCCAGGCTCCTAGGGCAGAGAAGGTGAGCTGCATGGGTGCCAGAAGCACCCCCTCCCAGGGAAATGAGAAGACACATAAACAAGTCTCAAAAACAGACTTCTGGATCACCTACAGCAACCCCAAAGGGAAACAAGATGAAACAATCTGATACTCAACCACCTGGACTCTCTGAAGTGGCAACAAAAGAGGATCTCGGAAAAATGAAGTCAGAAATAATTACTCAGATAACAGCAAAGATTGTGCTCATGGTGCAAGACATGACTAATAAATCTAGAGAGGACACAGATAAAAAATAGAGGATCTGAGGAACATGATGGAATCACAACATAAGAAACAAATGGAATCCATAAAACAGATACAAACAGATTTCCAAGAGATTAAAAACTCCATCGAAAGTCTGTGCAGCAGAATGAACCAATGTGAGGATAGAATTTCAGATATAGAAGATAAGATTGAAATTAGTGAGGAGGAAAAGAAAAGTTGCTTTAAAATTGTAAGAGAACATGAGAAATCAATCCAGCAGCTGCTAGACGATCCAAAGAAGAATAACATAAGACAGATTGGAATCAATGAAGAAAGAGGAGAGAGTGCAGATGACATGAAAAAATTGTTCACAGAAGTGATGGCAGGAAACTTCCCAAGGAGAGGAAAAGAACTTGACATACAGATAAGGGAGGCATATAGGACTCCAGCTAACTTTAATCAAACAAAATTTACACATAGGCATATAATAATTAAGATTCCAGAAATCCAACAGAAGAACAGAATTCTACAAGCAGTGAGAGAAAAGAAACAAATCACATACAAAGGAAAGCCCATCAGAATCACAGCAGACTTCTCAATGCAAACCCTCAAGGCAAGAAGAGCTTGGAGTGATGTATTTCAAGCCCTAAAGGAAAACAGCCTCCAACCCAGATTGATGTACCCTGCAAAACTATCTTTCAAAATTGATGGAGAAATAAGATATTTTCATGATAAAGAGCACCTCAGGAACTTCATGAATACCAAACCAACACTCCAAAAAATTTTAGACAATACCCTAGGAAAAGACAATGAGGATCACAACCCCAGGAAACCCAGCAGAATGAATCCATTGGGAGTGACAAATTAAACACAAAGGGGAAGAATCCAACAAAAAGAAAAAGTCATGACAAGGCTTTTAAAACTTTTGACTTCATCTCCCTAATGAGTGTATAATTCAATCTTATTATTGTACTGATTAGTATTTTTCTGATTCTAGAGTTGCACACCATTCCTTGTGCTGTACTGGCTACTTATCATCTTCTTACATCTACATTTTAATTGGGTTGTCTATTAATGTGCTCTAAGAATTCTTTATATATTCTGGTCATAGGTTATATGTATTGTAAATATGGTCTGTTTAAGGACTACTTTTCATTTTAATGATGTCATTTAAAGTTCTAAATTTTGATGGAATCCCATTTATCAATTTTTTTCTTTTATACATCATATCTTTTGTATCCTAGGTAGTTCTTGCCTACCCTGAATTCAAAAATATTTTCCCTTATAATTTCTTCTCAAAGTTTTATACTTTTAGGCTTTCTTATTTAGGTTCATAGATCCCTTTAAGTTATTTTCATGTATGGAACAAAAGACTTGAGGTTAGTTTTTTATATATGGATACCAGGTGTTCTAGTGCCATTTGCTGGAAACACTATCTCTTCCTCGGCTCTTGAATTGAGTTTATATTCTATAAAATGCTAATGTTAAATAATCTTTCAAAACTCAGTGGACCATATATGTGTGGTTCTATTTCTAGATTCTCTGTTTTATTCAAATGATCTGTATGTCTTTCCTCACACCAACACTGCATTGATTACTGTAGCTTTACAGGAGGTCTTAAAATTGGGACTGAACGTCTTACAACATTGCTTTTGTTCTTGTTTTTGTTTTTGGCTTTTCTAGGTCCTTTGTACTCCTACATAACTTTTAAATTTCAATATCCAATTCTTCGTTTATAGCAAGTATACACAGACATGAATTTTTATATATACCTTGTGTTTTCTAATCCTGCTAAATTCAAGTACAGGTTCTAAGGGCTCCTAGATATTTCTTAGTATTTTCTCTGTAGATGATCATTTCACCTACATATAAAGATTTTGCTTCTGCCATGCCAATCCTATCCTAGTTGTGTCATTTTATTGCCAGACTATTTTGGTGGGGACTGGGTTTCAAAGTTTAATGGACAGATAAAGAGTAAGCATATCTGCCCTTGTTCCCCACCTTAAGGAGAAGGCATTGTATCTTCTCCATTTATATAAGGCATTCTCGCTGGAGGTGTGGAGTACATGTCTTTAATCTGTTGAGAAGTTTCTGTTCTACTTCTAGGCTCCTGATAGCTTTTACCATGAACAGCTGTAGAATTTAGTCCAGTGTTTTTTCTCCAACTAGTGACAGAATCATATCGCTTTTTCCTTTCCTCTGTTTAAATGATGACTTTTGGGGGTGGATCTTCCAGTGCTGGACCAACACTGCCATCCCTATAACAAAACCACTTTCTACACCCTGCCAGATCTGACTTCCAATAGTTTGTTTTGTTAAACAAATTTCTATCTATGTTCATACTTTTTCTTCTATTATCTTTATCCAGTTTTAGAATTAGCACAACGTTGAGTTGCTAAAATGAGGGGAGAAGTGTTCCTTCTTTTCTCTGCTTTAATCGTTTGATATAATTTATCAGTTAAAATGTTTATGAGCCTGCTGTTATCATATAGATAGGTTTTCAAGCTAGGAATATACTTTCTTTAATAGGTGCTATTCAAATTTTATATTTCCTCCAGAGTTAGTTTCATTAATTTGTCTTCCAAGGTACTTCTTAGAAGTCATCAAATTTATTTCAAAAAAGATTTTTGTAATATGCTTTCTATATCCTTTTGAATTCTGTAAAATCTGTGGTAATGTCTCCTAGATCTTAATATTGTAATTTAAAAAATGTATAACTGATATTGTGTAACAGGAAGAAAAAGTCTAAAAGAGCAGAGGAATTGGGAGGGGTAGGGGAAGGGAAAATATGAAAAGAGGAAAAAAAATGGAAACAAGGTCTTTGCAAATAGGGAAGGGTGGAGGGGTGGAAGGGAGGGCAAGGGAAGGGGAAAAAATAAGAACCAAGATACTCATGTAAAGGTACAAGATCCCAATGATGAATCTAACTGTATTTTATACCAAAAATGTACCAATGAACTTAATGGGAAAAAAAAAAAAAAGAATGGCTGCTATCATGAAATCACCCAATAGCAAATGCTGGCAGGGCTGTGGGGAAAGAGGAACACTGCTCCACTGCTGGTAGGTGTGTAGACTGGTGCAACCACTGTGGAAATCAGTATGGAGATACCTCAAAGAACTAAGACTAGAAGTCCCATTTGACCCAGCTATTCCCCTGCTGGATATCTTCCCCAAAGAATTAAAAGAATCATACCACAGTGATATATGTGCACCCATGTTCATAGCAGCATAATTTGTAATAGCTAAAACTTGGACGCAGTCCAATTGCCCATTAACTGGAGACTGGACAAAGAAAATGTGATTTCTTTATAAAATAGAGTACTACTCAGCCATAAAAAATGAGAAATTAGAGACATTTATAGCTAAGTGGATGCACATTGAGGCCATATTCTTAAGTGAAATAAATATTACACACATGTGTAAATGCCTAATAGTTTCTCTAGTGTGAGAAACTGAAAGTGTAAATAAGGACTAAAAGGTATAATAGATAATGTGAAATAGGAAGAAAAGGGGCAAAGGGGAAGGGGAAGTGGGAGGGGTAGGGGAAAGGAAAGAGGGAAATGGAATTAATATGGGAAAATGAAAAATGGAAACAAAGTCTTTGTAAATAGGGAAGGAGGTAGGGGTTGAAGGGAGGGCAGGAGAGATTATGTAAAGGTGCAAATTTCTAATGATGAATGTCATTATATTGTATACCTAAAATGTACCAATAAAATTAATTTTTTAAAAAATCCAGCCTATCATTTTTAACAGGCAGAATTTGCAGTGATTAAAATACACTGAACATTATAAATGCTTTTTGAAAGTGGTGAGATTGTATTTATCCAAAATGACTAAATTCATTCTTTCTTTAAAACTAGAATTATGCAATGCCTCTTTAAATCATACTCCTTGACTGAGCATCTTTCTGGGAATCAACACTGTTTGTTCAACAAATACCAGCAGAAATGTGAAGGTCAATGAAGGCCAGAAGAGCCCATATCCTTGTACAGACTTTTTAGAAGTCTTTCTGGGACTTTGAACAAGCATGTCCCAGAGAGAGCTGAATAAATTGCTTTAAACTTTAAAAATTTTAAGTTAAAACAAAGAATCTAGAATTCCCAATTCATCTCATTAGGAAAGTTTCTTCTTCTCAACTCAAAGACATACATAGCATAAGGAGAATGTGTATTTGTGTATGTGTGATTTATTTAAGAGAGTTGAAATAGCACCATAAATATCATTAAAAACATTGTGCATCATAACTACACTAAAAGATGTCTTTTATTTTGAGATCCATTGGATAAGTTTCACAAAAAGGCACCAGTTGTGATGAACCTAAGTCGGGAAGTGGGTCAGTCTTAGGAAAACATCATAATTGTATAATTTTGCATTTCAGAGGAAACACAGTGTCTCTTTACTTTAATGCTCTGAAGTTTGATAATAAATATGAATGGGACTCATACATATTTTGCAAACCAAATAGAAGGTTTCAGAGTTTATGATTTTTAAAACTATAAAAAAGCTAGCCAAAAGCAGTACACAAATTTTAGTATGCATTGAAAGGAAACTTACAGTGCTCTCTTCGACAGTACATATACTAAAAATTGAAAGGAAACTTACAGGCAGAACTCCAACTTGAGGTACTGTTTAGATTTGCTGTTCAAAACAGAAAAAAGATTCAAAAACTGCAAATAAAAAACTACTATCATAATGCCTTAGTTTTCCAGTCTGTGAAACATGGATAAAAATTGTGTCTACATCATAGAATTAATGAATGAAGTTTTCAGAAACAAAAACAAACAAACAAAAACATAGTTCTTAGAATAGTGTCTGGCACATAGTGAATACTCAAAAAATGATGATTGTCATTGTTGTTATCAGTATTAGTGTTGGTCTTACTATTATATTAACTATTATAATAGTCAAGTCTGTTTTGGATATGTTAGGTTAATAAAGTAAAACAAATTTCTTTTCTGAAGGACTTTGGTGTTACTAAGATTCATTGTTATTCTCCAAGGGACAGAGTTTGCAGTGTTTTCCAAACTGATTTTCACCATGGATTTTTTTGTTTAACTGCTATACATTTTTCAAAACTAATGCTAATGAACAGGCTTGAGGAATATAAATAAGTAAAAAGAGAATTACAAAAAGAACGTTTAAAAAAGATAATAAACTTGTCTTTCTACTACTATCACTGTAGTAAGGAATCTTTTTTTCTCACACAGAGATTTGCATGGTGGAAGAGTTCTTGTTCTAAAAATCAAGCGACTTGCCTATGTGCACCAGCTCCCTTACTTAACACTATGACCTTCGCCAAGATACTTGACTACTCTGCTTCCACATTTGTAAAATTGTGGTGGTCACCTTGCCTATCTCATAGGATTACTGTGGGGATTAATGGAACAATCCTAGTAAAGCATTTGACAGATGCTATCCAGTTAGGACAGGGGTTCTGCTCAGGGATCCTGGGTACTGATGGGTCTCCATTGCTCCACTCCAACCGCAACGGGCTTATGATTTTCTGATGCTGAGTTTGACACAAGAACCAGGCAGACGCAAATATCACAAAATATTTCTACCTAACAATATATCATTGCTAATACATGAGCTGTGACATAACAAAGCATTCTGCTTCTCAGGGCCTTCATGACTGAGCCCAGCTGGGACTATGTCACTACCAGGACTTTGGAGCCAAAGGAACCTGCTCTTAGATATCCTTTATTTTCCTGACTTGCATGCCTTTCCTCTGCTAGATTTCTATATTCGTGTTTGTTTTATATCCAGAAATTAACATAAGGCTCTTAGGGTTTAAGGAGGGGAAAAGAAGAGAGTTCTATCTGTAGCTAAAGAGAAATAATAAAACAAAACAGTGCCCCAACACTAAACACACAATTAATATCAACTTCTAGCTAACCTTCCCACCCAAGAGTTTGTGGCACCAAAATCCTATACAATTTAGGGGTGATTCTGTCTGGGGAAAAAAGTAAATATAAAATATAAATTTATGGAAAAATTAAAGCAGACACATACAAGTAAGCTGTGAACCATAAACTTCATTAGCATTGCTCTAAATCCATTCAAGAAAGTTGGGAGTGTAGCTCAGTGGTGAGGCCCTGGCTTCAATCTCCAGCACTGCAAAGAAAAATCAATTCATGGGACAGAAATATATGTCCCTGTCGTCAAGGGCTTTGAATATAAGGGAAATAAGACAACATGTAAGAGTTTAAATAGCAATAAAAATACATAGAAAAAAGCTTAGAGTGATACGTGAATGCTAGAAAGCAATATATAATAAATTTCTACAGGAATGGCACAACTAATAAGAATTACAAGAATTCAAAAGAGAATCACCATGAAACTGGATTATCAAATGGCTTCACACAGGAAGTGACATTTTAGGTCAAAAATGGAAGATTCACTTAAGCAAAAAGGACAATTTTATGTCCAGAGGTTCAAATGGAGCCTCCACCTGTCCCACACACAATGACCTGGCTTGTCATAATATAACACCACTCTGATGATTTCACTCTACTTTTGTTTCAGGAAGATTTGTAGCTTCGTTATACTTTTAAGGTGAAGCTCAAAGTTGTTAGATGGACATTTAAGGTCTTTAATCGGTTATTCACAGCTTATATCCAATTAACATCTTTCCAGAAACCCCTGTCCTAACTGAACAAGAACATGAGACATCCACAGCAGGTGCTTACAAACCAGTGGCTTCAAGGAAAAGTGAGTGTGTAGGTCACAGCGATGGCGAACTTTTGGAGACCGAGTGCCCAAACTGCAACCCAAAGCACACTTATCACAATGTGCCAACACTGCAATGAAACCTGAATATTGAGGTTTTAATTTAGAAAAACCAACTGTTATCTGATGCTCCACTGCTGAGGCAACTTGGCTCACATGCCGACAGAGAGGGCTCTGCATGCTCACTGCAGCACAAGTGCAATAGGCTCGCCGCCACTGTATGAGCTGGTAGGACAAGCTCATTCATTAGATGTGTAAGTTTTAGAGTAAAGAAAGAACATATTCAGATTTTTGTGTTCATAAAGATGCTTTAAATATGGCTTCAAAAAATTTCAAACAACAAATTTATATCAATTAAATTTTAATAGCTTAAATGAAATTTCTTTTGCCAGAATATCAGCATATATTGGGAAGTTTTGATTTGAAATCAAGAGGCCTCAGTTGAAGACACAGGTAGGTTTAAGAGAGCTGAATACTGTATCTCTCCCAGGCAGAGTTCCAATACAGTTTAATTCCATGAAACATCACCCTATTTTCCCTAAATTACTTAATGAAATTTATAAATTACAAAAACATAAAATACCTAGAAATAAAATCTTTCTTCAAAAGATATGGCTAATCTTTTAGAAATAAGCATCACAATACTGCTATGAAATTCAAAGTCCAGTCTTAATTTGTAGTTCCTAGAACTATAAAGAACAGTGTCAATTTAAACTCAGCGATGCATGCTTTAGAAATACCACTCAACACCTTGACTAAAACAATTATCTATATTGATTACTTGGACTAACATTTTCACATGGACTGCTAATTAATCTGCTTCTTGGATAATTTTCCTAATGCTTATCAGATGTATGTCAAACTCCAACATCTCAATTCCAGCTCACACAATTTTTTACTCCAGTTTTTTGTGTCATTGAATTTCCAGATACTTGCTGAGTAGCATGAGATATTTGGAAACTGAGAGGAGTAACAGATATAGTAAGAAAGCATTGTCATATATTATAATGATGTTCTTCATTTTTCTCAGCTTTGACACTCAAAATAGAAAACCTCTCACCTTCTTACTCCAAGAGTCCATTCAAAGGTTGTCCTGGTGCTGGGGGCCATCGAAAAAAGGAGCATTTACTTGTATCAGTAACCTGTGAGCCCCAGGCTTAAAAAGTAGTGTGCACAGGCCTGTACATCACTGCTGTGCTGTCCCATGTTGGGATAATTCTATACTTCAGTCATAAAAATGAAAAAAGGAGAAAATACCATGATAGAAGTACAGCAGTGTATTTTTTGTTCTGTTGGTCTTGGTACATTAAACTCAAATAAAAATTGTCTGGTAATATCCCCAAGACAATTAATACTTCATACATTTTGAAGAATTATATTAATTGTAGTATAACACTTTTGCCTATAGAAAAATACATACAAAAATATTTTGAGGAATTATTTTTTGAAACAGGTCATTATACAGTATTACAATGTTTTTCAAAAAAAAAAAGGCGAGGCAGGATGTATCATGTACAGGTACAAATTCCCCATGATGAGTGTTATCATTGTGTATATCTAAAATATATCAATAAATGTTTTGCTTACAAAAAGTTTAATGACATGAGTTTGTTCTTATTCATTCTATGAATACTTACTGTAATATTATTCACACTGGGTCCTGCAGAGGAAATTCAAAGAAGTTAAGGTGTAATCCTTGCCCTAGAAGATACTACAATCTTTATAATTAAAAAAAATCTATATCTACAAACTAATGAACAGTTTAACAACTCATTGGTTAAGAATGAGGTAACTGGAACACAGAGATAAGTATAAGTTGGAGTAGTCAGAAAATATCTCCTATGTTGGTTCTGGAACCTAAGCATAAAAAAAAAAAAGGAAAATACATATGTTGGCCAGAACTACTGTATCTTGTGGATAATTATTTTGCCTACTTTAATTTCAAACTTTCAGAAGGGTGAAAATGACATAAAATAATCAGCTCTTAGTGCTCATATTACATCTAAGCCAATGATTTCTGTGTATTTCTCCCAAAATATATTAGAATGTTGTCTTACCTAGGTATACATTAAATGCTTAGCAAGTGCTAATTATTAGTGAAATAATCATTTATTGCATAACCAGGTCTTTTCTGTACTAGATAATGGAACTACAAAAACAAGATATATTCCTTGTCTTCCAGCAACTCATAACGTAATAGAAAACAGAGCTGTAGCCAACACCTGAGAAGAGTGTGGAAAATGACATAATGCATGCAGTATGGACACTCAGTACCAAGCCTCTGGTTCTGATAGTTGTTCTGATAGCAGCAAACTCAGCAAAGACCTCAAAAGATGTATAAGAACACAACAGGAAAGGAAAAAAGTATAGGAAAACAGTATATCACAATGGGAGGAAAGAGCATGAGCAAAAGCCAAGAGTGGTGTGAGAAGTGAAGGGAGAGGATACAGAAGGTGCGTGGGGATAGGCTCTGAGAAGTGATATTAAAGAAGGGTACCAATCATGGAGCCAACAATAGAGTTTATGCTCAAGCCAAGTAGAACACAAGGGTTTTAAGTAGGGAATTTACTGGTGTGGTTCATGTTTTAGAAAAATTACTCTGAAGTACGAATAAAAGAACAAAAATACTCTAAGAAATTGGAAGTGTTGTTTTAAAACCTATTTGTCTACCCTAATGTCTCCTAACTACATTGGTAAGCTTTTATTTTCAAAGTTATGGTCTTTATTTCAAATGGTTCTTATGCAGTGCCTGTTAGAGAAAAGGGTGTGAAAGAATAAAATTGATGTCAATTCAATGAAATTCTTTATTCTGTCTCTGTAACATAATACTTCTTGAACCTCCCAGTGTTAGATACACTCATGCCTTCTCAATTATTCTTTTCTCATTATGTAAAGAAAATTAAGCAAAATGATTCTGACTGAAGGAGAAAAAAACCAAATATAGAGCCAAGAATAAATTACTGTAAGCAGTGAGTGCTATAGGTTTAAACAACCATTTAGAAAATTATCTTATCATAAAAAGCAAAAGAAATTTACATGCACAAAAGTTTAAAACTCCATGTATTCATTGTATGATTGTTCTTCTGCTCCGTTATCTCTGAGATACTTTTACCTAGAAAAAAAGATGAAATCATTTTTAAAGTATTATGTTGAATTATTTTTTACTTTCTTTATAAATAGATTATGAAGTCCCTATGAATATCCATATGAATATCCCTATGAAGTCAAAGGTGTTCTTTAGGCAGCCTGCAGATTTCAGAAATATTCACCTTTACTAAAAATTCACTGTCAAAATAACATTAAGTTTACTAGGAAATTTCATTTGTTTTGTTATATAGTTCAGAAATATCAACTAAAACTTCATCGAATATAATAAAATGAATATGTGTAGACAAGTAGCATATTTCTTTAATTTTACATTCAAATATTATCTGGAATGAAAATTTTTAAGTGAGCTTCCTGTTTTATAAAGCTTTTCTTATATATAAAGTTTACGAGCAAAAAACAAAAATAAAATACACAACATATACAATCTTGGACACTCTAATGTTTAATCAATGGCAAAATTATTTTTAGCCCTTTCTACAATAGCTTGATGTTTATAAAATTCTCAACTACTTAAAAGTCTGCTTCCTATTAAATTCGTGGAATTTCCATTTGATATCAGCACTACATAATACGGAATTTGATCTGATGACTTGATTTTGGTGGGTTGTTGTTATTGTTTAAACCAAGTTTCTATAAAGGAGAATTATACCACCGATAGTGTGACAAAAGTGTTTTTTGACTAAAAATGCTA
The DNA here is from genome assembly GCF_053883595.1 of Heterocephalus glaber. Lineage (NCBI taxonomy): Eukaryota > Metazoa > Chordata > Mammalia > Rodentia > Bathyergidae > Heterocephalus > Heterocephalus glaber. The sequence continues at coordinate 10,206,197 of NW_028258364.1, read as the reverse complement.
TGATACCTGAAAAACAAAATTGAATTTCCCTAAACAGGAAGAAATAAACTTCTAAAAGTCAGTAAAAGAGCACTGTTCAAAAAAAAAAAAAAAAGAGAGAGCACTGTTCAATAAAAAAAAGCACATAGTGCTCTTTTAATGGGTATGTTTTGTTTAGTTGTGTAACCTTTTTTTAAACATATTTCTTTTTTTTAAACTCCCTTTAGGAAATTCATCAATAATTTTCAAATAATAATAATAGGAAGCCAAGTTGCATTAAAGTTTGAGCCGAGTTGTTCCAAAGTGAGGCATTTTTATTTCTAGATTTTCCACCTCCACTTATAAGACTTACAGAGACTTGTGTAATTATATTGGGTCAATAGAATCAATGTAAATACACAGTGTGGATAACTAGATGAAAGCTCATGCTATATCATTTCTTCAATTACAGAGTTTTAAATTTTTGCTCAACTTATTTCAAATAATTTCCTCTATTTTCTACCTTGGAAATATATATAAAACCTGAAAAAGTCAATAATTCATGCAGGCTTCTCTAGCCAATTTTTCTCCTCATAAATTGGTTTGAAGTTATTTCTTTCATATTTAATACTAGTACAAGTTATGATTCTTTTTCAAAGATTGTAGTTGTAGATGGCAGAAAAATCTTAAAATTAACCTAGTATCACTCTTCTTGTGGGAGAATCAGCTTGTTTTATGAAGTATATGAAGGGACAGCAAATAAAATTATTAATTTTAATGAGATCCAAAAATGGCTCATATCATTTTACATGTATATTAAAATTACTAGGATGATTTTTTGAATTCAGGAAAATAGACATATATAGATAATAAAACAAAATTGCTTGGAAGAATAAAAAGTGATGTTGTTTGTAATCTCAATTTATTAATTTATTAATATATTTGTAAGCATGTACAGTATATTTTCTAGCTAATCTAGTAATTTTATGTAATGTCACACATGTATTATGTTTAAATAGGACTTCATACATCACAGTTTTATTCATTAAATGTAAAATAATATTTAACTTTAAATGCATCTTACTTGTAAGCAAGGCATAAATCACAGAAGGAAAATGAGACCTAATATTATAACAAAGTGTCAAAAGAACCTTTTAATTAAAAAATTGTATAAAGTCTCATATATATTTCTAGCAATTAAAATAGTGATGAACTAGATACAATATCACAGGATAATATAAATGTGAATTTGGAAAAGAAAACATTCTAAGATCTTCATTGAGCTACACAAAATTATAATACTATAAAGCTTATCCCACTATTGAACAAGGTGATCTCTGAAATTACAAGGTAGTGAATTCAGAACTATAAAAAGGAAATATTACTTCATAACCTTTAGTTAACTTGTAGCTACAGTTCCACAGAAGGTCATAAAATCAAATTCTGTGGTTGGATTTAAAAGCTGGATAATTTTATAGCCACTCATAATATCAGAGTTCAAGCTCATTTCTTTCACCAACTAGAATAGAATTTTTTGATCATACATATGAATATACTACGAAGGAATAAGGTAGGTGGTATGAGGTGTTGTTTTAAAGGTTAAATATTGGTTGCTTGGAGTTAAGTGACACTTTAGTATCCTTTCTAACATGAAGAGAGTAATGAAGGAGAATAGAGACCACAGGAAGCAGTCTTTGTAATTGCCTATGGAATCTGCCCATCAATTTTCAGACCCACATATACAATAAGCCCACATCTGATATAAAACTATCATCAGATGAGTGCTAGAATGTACATTTCCTAGTTATTTCATTTTGGGTGATCTGCCATTTCCAAAATTAAGCTTCGCTTTTCAGAATGCCTTTTCTTCTCTGCATGAGGTGTTAGCTTAGGATAGTTCCATTATCATCTGTTTAAAAAATACAAAATAAAAATGTCATTTCTAAGCAACTTTTAATTGCTCTTAAACATATATTCTGTTCATCTTTAAACATTTTTTTAATTGCCACTTCCTGCATTTGTGCCTTTGTTCATTCTGCCTCTGCCACTGGAATGCCATTCCCTGCTCCTCTTGCTTCTTGATTCCAGTTTCTTCATGAAGTTATCCCTGTTATTTTCAGATGAAAATAATACTTAAATCACTCTCCCCACCCACCATATACACCCAAAATGTTGGATCTGTATTTTTTATATTTATGCATTTCTATCTTATTGTAAAATTACAGATGAATGCATTTGGCTTACTCCTTGCTTACCTCTTGCTTTGCAAAACTGAAAAATCTTGCAAGCAGGAGCTGTATTGAAGTTATACCTAATGTGTTTCTCAGCACCTCATTTAATATCCTCAGTGTGCCAAATGTTCACATTTATGTGAATAAATGATTAACTGAATTAATGTGGTTTGATGTGTATATGGATGTGTGCTTCCTTGGACAGTAATGTATGGAAGAATTACTTTTTGGCATACCTGTTACCAATATCTTTATATAATTGTTACCTTTCATGTACCAGCTGACAATTATTTTCTTTCTTGCTTGCTTTTGAAATTTGCAATCCTTCAAAATTATAAAAAGAAAATTAATTTCTATAAAAATACCATTCTTAGATCCAGTATGAATATGAAAAAATAATGCAATAAAAATTATAAGTAAAAGATTGCTGAGAGTGTCCTTATTTTAAAAGACTTTTATGATTGTTTCTGGGTAGAGTTGAATGAAGCACCAAAAATATCATTTTGTTAACCTTCTTCTTCCATCTAGTGGCAAAAAGCAGTAAGAAACAAAGTTCTAAAAACAACACCATGATCATATAGTTATAAATACCATTTCAGGAAACATGTATGTGACAGTTCAACATCTAACATTAAATTCTAAGTATATACTAATTATTTTTTAGATTAGCAAATTGGCAGTGTTTTGCTGGGAAAATTGTCAAAGTTACTTAAAATCATATATGTATTTGCACGTTTTCACAAAGACTTCAACTACCTTTATATCACTCTGTGTCAACACTTCACATTAAATTGGATGGATTTGTTTGGGAATACACAGTTACGTATCTGGAACAAGTTGTTGGAGGACTACTTAGAATTCTATTATTTCATTAGCTATGGACAAATATATGGCACCCAGCAATTAAAAGTTTTAAAAGGTACAGCTGAGAAGCACTGAAATTGAACTCATTGTAATTGCCAATTAGAATACTTTCACAATAATAGGCAGTGAAATACTTTATGATCTGAGAGACACAGGGTCAATTGGAGGAGCAGAAAGAGGCAAAGATTAAAGAAGGTCAAATCAGTACTCTGCAGTTAGAGCTGCTTGAAACATTAATAAAAAAATCATATGCAATATATAGCATAATTGTGCATTCTCCAAGGCCACCAGCTTATCCCTAATACATGAGATTTGATTGTCCTTCTAATAATTTCTATTTGCCTCATTGCAAATGTAATTAATATTTTAAAAGTCAAATGTGTGTTGTGCAGAAATGGAAAAAGAAAATCTCTAAGACTGAAAGCTCCTTTCCCAAATTGAGTGCATCCATTAATAATGTGTAATGGTCATAAATTAAGAGTGTCAACATTTTTGAATATATTAAGACTATAAGGGGAAATCTATTCATTAATATAATGATTATTTCAAATGAAATATTTTTATTAAAAGAATCTACATGTGTTTATTTCTTAATTTTTAGGAAGAGAAAAACTAATACCCTCAACCCCTAAAGCAAGTTTGAGTAGAGTAGGATTGTCTATTGGTTTCTCTCCTCTCCCTCAAATGGGAACAGGCTCTAGTTTTTATTTTCTGCTACATATGAGATGATTGTGGTAGAAATAGGTCAGCAGGAGAAATAGGTGGTGATAGAAAGGAAAGGGTAAGGCAAAGAAGATGAGATCACTGGGCAACTCTGAGAAAAGAGAGAAGCAGGAGTTGGCTCCACTGTCACCCGTGTTCTGGTGGCCAATCTTGCTGGAGAGCACCAGGAAAGGGAGCCAACTAACTGAGAGATTGTGGAGCCATTGCCACTGTGTAAATGTACAAGCAGCCAACAGACTCCAAAGCCTTACCCATTTGTTACCACTTGGCATGAGCAAGAGCCAGAACAGGGATAGAATCTGGTGTCCCCAAAGGAATGCTAACCCCTGTGATGGAACCTAACCTGATCCTCATCATTTACTCGGCAACCTAGTGTCCCCACATTACAGGCAATGTATTTCAATGTGCTTTTACTAAAGATAGAGATTTTTGGTATTTAAATTTTTTTCACAATGAAGAAAGTGAATTTCAGGCAAACTGTCTACATCATCACTGGTGTTAATATTTCATTCATTATTTTTAAGGACAAAAGAGAAAGATATACAGGAGTAGGCATAGGAATGAACATTGCAGTACAGCTTCTTTGGCTGGAGTCTCGGCTGTCATTATCAGCTCTGTGAGCTTGACAAGTTACACAACAATTTGAGTCTTAGTTTCCTCATCTATAAAATGTGGAAAATATACCACATAAAGCTGGTATGGATTAATTACATGAGAAAATGCTTATAAAGTACTTGACAAATAATAGCCAGTGCTTAATAAATATGAAATATTATTGTTTACAGGGTATATAATATATACCAAGCATTTTTGCAGTGAATTATACTTAAAATAACATGAAACCTAACATTTACATCCTATATGTGTGTAAAATAAATTTAAAAGAGCTCCCTTTATTGCAAACAGTTCCTCATCATACCTTACCTTTGTAAACAGGCATGGTGATTTTTTTGAATAAGTTTCAAGCTGCCTTCAAGTCTATAGGTAGCCAATAAATAATAATAATTAATATTAATATGTGTCTGGGTTTTCTTTTTAATTTCTTAGAAAATCTTACATGAAAAGTTCAAAGTTTTTGCAAAAAACCTTAAAGAGCATAATTTAAAGCAAAAGGAGCAAATGGGCAAATAAAAACAAAATATTTCTCATTAAAAACAATCCTTGCAAAATCAAACCTATTATAAATTTCTAACATACAGCAGTCTGTATTCTGTATGATACACAACCCTAGAGAATTTAAAAACAAAAAGTCATTCCAAAGCACTCGAGTTTTCTGTCTTCATGTAAGGCTGGATTAGAATGACACTGAAATATGATTTAAATTTTTTTGTAAAAACATAAAGAACAGGGGCATATTTTCATATTTGCATAGAATACATGCAATATTAAGTGCCTATTCAAGAAAAGAAACTTTGTTCTTTCTAATTAAGGAGAAAGTAAAAAGAAACTGCCAACATTTTCATATACTGCCTCTGAGTGATGATACCTACTCACTCTTGTTCACTCTTCTGAAGCCAACTTAAAATTAATTGGTGACCTTTCAAATGCAAAATATTTCTGAAGTTCTCTCAAGACAAAAGTATAAGAGGAGTTTAGAATATTTTAGATCCCCTACATAAAAGATTTCACATTGCATGCCAAACACTTGCTTTTTCTTTCTACACAGTTATAAATAAAATCAAGAGTAATAGACATGCTCCAGTTTTGACTGAAATTGCTAGACTTTACATAGAATTCTTTTTGCAGAATATGAAACCTCTCTACTTTCCCCACTATGAAAGAAAAAATTTTGTGCCAAACATTCTTTGACAGTTCTAAATTCTTTTGCTAACTATTCACTAGCAAAAAGGCCTCTGGCATCCAGCTTTCTTTCTCATCTTTTAAAATGAAAATTCTTTTAGAAGCTCTTTCAGGTACTCCTGAAAAATATTACTCCAACTCAACAACCATTTAAAAGCAATCCTTTCACAATAAAACTGTATTTATCTAATGATTGGAAGTATTTACCCTTATGCCAATGTTTCACTTCTCTATAATGTTTAATAACACATTTACTGCACCCATTTTATTATAACCAAATAGTGAAAAGGGAAAAATAAGCAGAATTTTCATAGGACAGAAAGAAGTATAACCCTTCTTAACAAATAGTCACTTCCCTACTGGATTGGAAAAAAAGGACAAAATATGAGTCAAATACCTCTTCAGAAAAAAGTAGCCTGCAGGGCCTTCACAGCACGCTCCAATAAGAGTCAGGATCAGGATTGCCTTCATTTTTTAATGTCTAAAACAAAAATATATTTTCTATCTTATTTATGCTTTAATACCTTTTATCAAGGTTAAGGTATTGAGTTTCATTATTTACTAGGAAGCTTATGATTAATAATAGTATTTACTGTCCTTGGTTGTATTCAATTTTTGATAATGGCAACAGATCTGTGTGGCAAACAAATGGTCAAAATAAAGTGGCAAGACCAGATTCACAGAGCCTAACTCTGAGAAGGCAATGTATGGTCAATAGAAACAATATTTACTTCTTTTAAGGTTCTTTGTTCTTTAAAAATCATGCGAACATTATCTTTTATGTATTTGCATTTTAAAGAAGTATTTCCAGCAACCTCTGCACACAGCTTTTAATCTCTAATATGATATTTTAATATACTTCACACTCAACTTGGAAAAAGAGTTTCATTAATGGAATTACTTTTATTAGGGTCGAGGATTTAGCTCAGCGATTTCGCCACCTGCTGCGCAAGCACAAGGACCCAAGTTCCATCCCTGGTACCAAAAAAAAAAAAAAGAAAGAAAAAAAATTACTTTTATTTCTCCAAAAATACTTCCAGGGCCTACTGATTGCAAAAACACCTAGCTTATATTGTATGTAGCATGGGCAACTAAGGAACAAATCCTGTCCCAAAGGAGCTCATATTCTAAGAAGGGAAACACCTGAATAAATTAGGTGTAGAACAAAAACAAACTGTAGCAAGAAAGACATGCATAAGAAAAGTTTTATGCTGGATTTTAACCTATCAAAGATTCAAACTAGACCCCTAACTTTCACCATGCACTAAACTAAAATAGAAGTGGATTAAAGATCTAAATATTAAGACAAAAACACTAAAGTTGCTGGAAGATAAGTTAGGCAGAACTCTCGAAGACATTGGCATAGTTTGAAAAGACTTTATGAACAAAGCCTCAGTAGCACAGGAACTAGGACAAAGAATCAACAACTGGGATCTCATCTTATTAAAAAGTTTCTGCACTGCAAGAGAAACTACCAACAGAGCTAAGAGACAACCTACAATGTGGGGAAAAGAATTTTATCAGCTGTACCTCGACATTACTGGTCATTCAAGAGATGCAGATGAAAACAACACTTAGATTCCACCTCACCCCAGAAAGAATGGCTGCCATCATGAAATCAACCAATACACATGCTGGCCAGGTTGTGGGGAGAAAGGAATTCTGCACTCCCCAGGGAGTGCACACTGGTACAACTACTGTAGAAATCAATATGGAGATACCTCAAAAAACTAGGATTAGAGGTCCCATTTGACCCAGCTATTCCCCTACCACGTATCTTCCCAAAAGAATTAAAAGAATCATACCACAACAATATATGCGCACCCATGTTCATAGTGGCACAGTTTGTAATAGCTAAAACTTGGAAACAGTTCAATTGCCCATCAACTGGAGACTGGATAAAGAAAATGTGGCTTCTTTATAAAATGAAGTACTACTCAGCCATAAAGAATGAGAAACTAGAGACATTTATAGCTAAGTGGATGTACATTGAGGCCATACTCTTAAGTAAAATAAATAGGACACACATGTGCAAATACTGAATAGTTTCTCTGGTGTGAGAAACTAAAAGTATAAATAAGGATCAAAATGTATTATTGATAATGTGAAATAGGAAGAAAAGGTCTAAAGGGGTAGGGGAAGTGGGAGGGGTAGGGAAAAGAAAAGAAGGAAAAGGAAAAAATATGAGAAAAGGAAAAAAATGGAAACAAAGTCTTTGTAAATAGGGAGGAGTGGAGGGGTTGAAGGGAGGGTAGGGGAATGGGGAAAACAAGAAGAACCAAGATATATCGTGTAAAGATACAAATTACCAATGATAAATGTGATTGTATTCTATACCTTAAACGTACTGATAAACTTAATGAAAAAATAAAATAAAATGAGAATTTGGTGTCCCCCCCCCAAAATATAAAATGTTTTATGGAATTCTTGGAAAGAGACTTTTCTGGCAACAGAACACTTATAACTGAATATGATGTAGGTATGTTCTAAGAAAAAGACTTTCATTAATTCATTCACTTGTGTTTGGGCCAGTGACTTTACTGGAATACTAATTTACATTTGTCCACATTGTAGGAGAAAACTGATGGGAGAAAAGTGCAGTAATTTCTCTTTTCACTAATCAGAATATAACCAGGCTATGTGCATAGTTCTGAACTTACTGTGTGGTAGGGCTGAAGGTAGAAGTTTCCTGGAAACCAGAATCCAACCAACACTTCCAGTTCTGTGTGTGTGTGTGTGTGTGTGTGTGTGTGTGTGTGTGCGCACGCACACACACACATGAAAAGACAAAAATAAGACTCAGAGTCATTTAAGTGTAAATTTGCTGAAATAGGGAAGGTTTGCAGAGTTTTTTGAACAAAAACTACGGACAGAGGCTTAAGAAACTGTAGGATTTTGTTCAAAGGTAGGCCACGTCTCATTCCTGTGCAGAGCCTTGAAAGGGACAGAGGCTTTGACTGGAAACTCAAGGAGGCTAAACACAGGAAGGATTAAAGACTTCTGTGTGTAAGCTTGGATAAAAAGCAGTGAAGCCTTCAACTTGGGGAAACATCTGTGTTTGCATTACCAAATTTGAATGGTGACTAAGGTAGATGGAAGATCAGAGGACAATTCCATAAGTATTCTGGACTAACAAAACTCTTAAAACTTTCAAAAGAGCCTAGTAGGGTAAGAAGACATATTACAAGGAAAATTTTTAAAAGATACAAATACAACATACTTAATCTGAATTTATATAAGCCAGAAGTCAACAGAATATCACCTTTATAATGTTTAATGTGCTGATTTCTCAAAGAGATTTTACTGCACATTTCTTGGTTGCTCAATGATTCTGAGATCTCTCCTTGTTCTTAGTGGGCATCCATATATTTTCCTTTTGAAATGTCCACATATTTTGGCTGTTTCTTGTTTGTCTGATTATAATTGAGTTGTGGGATTTTTTTCTCCATAAATACTCAGGATACACATCTTGGACAAATATGTGCACTGCAAATATTTTCTCCTACTTTATGACTGGCTTGGTTTTTCATTTTCTTAAATGTGCCCTTCAAAGGGTAAATGTTTTTTAACTTCTGCCCTTGGAATCCACACTACATCCTATTATTAGGACATATGTTTTCTCTTGTACTTACATACTTTTAATTTTGTTGGGCATAATCAATTATATTTTATAAAAACTTAAAAATGGAAAAAATATTTAACATATGCCACATATTTACTATCCCTGGAATTCTTTATTCTATTGAGATTCATGTGTTTTTCATTGGATATCATTTTCTTCTGCCTCAATAACTTCCTTTAATATTTAATATAATACAGACTTACTCACAGGAATTCTTCCAGAATTTCTTCTCTTGTCTGAAAAGTTATTTTAATTTTTAAAGGATAGTTTCATTGCCATGAAATTTCTGGTTAACTTTTTCTTTAAACATTATAAAAGTGGAGGTGAGCCAGTCCCAGCACCCAGAAGGAAGCTCCCCACCTCCATCCCAAGCTCCTAGGGTAGAGAAGCTCAGCTGGTCCCAGCACCCGGAAGGAAGCTCCCCCGCTGCCATCCCAAGCTCCTAGGGCAGAGAAGGTGAGCCACGTGGGCACCAGAAGCACCCCCCGCCCCTCGTGGAAATGAGAAGACACATAAACAAGCCTCAAAAACAGACTTCCAGATCATCTACAGCAACCCCAAAGGGAAAGGAGATGGAACAATCTGATACTCAACCACCTGGACTCTGAACTGGCAACAAAAGAGGATCTGGGAAAAATGAAATCAGAAATAATTACTCAGATAACAGCAAAGATTTTGCTCATGGTGTAAGACATGACTAACAAATCTAGAGAGGACACATATAAAAAAAATAGAGGATCTGAGGAACATGATGGAATACCAACATAGGAAACAAATGGAATCCATAAAACAGATACAAACAGATTTCCAAGAGATTAAAAACTCCATCGAAAGTCTGTGCAGCAGAATGAACCAATGTGAGGATAGAATTTCACATATAGAAGATAAGATTGCAATTAGTGAGGAGGAAAAGAAAAATTGCTTTAAAATTGTAAAGGAACACAAGAAATCAATCCAGCAGCTGCTAGACGATGCAAAGAAGAATAACATAAGGCTGACTGGAGTCAATGAAGAAAGAAGAGAGAGTGCAGATGACATAAAAAAACTCTTCACAGAAGTGATGGCAGAAAACTTCCCAAGGAGGGGAAAAGAACTTGACATACAGATAAGTGAGGCATATAAGACTCCAGCTAGCCTTAATCAAAAAAAAAATCAACACATAGGCATATAATAGTTAGGATTCCAGAAATCCAACAGAAGATAAAATTCTACAAGCAGTGAGAGAAAAGAAACAAATCACATACAAAGGAAAGCCCATCAGAATCACAGCAGACTTCTCAATGCAAACCCTCAAGGCAAGAAGAGCTTGGAGTGATGTATTTCAAGCCCTAAAGGAAAACAGCCTCCAACCCAGATTGATGTACCCTGCAAAACTATCTTTCAAAATGGATGGAGAAATAAGATACTTTCATGATAAAGAGCACCTCAGGAACTTCATGAATATCCAACCAGCACTCCAAAAAATTTTAGACAATACCCTAGGAAAAGACAATGAGGATCACAACCCCAGGAAACCCAGCAGAATGAATCCATCGTGTGTGACAAATTAAACACAAAGGGGGAGAATCCAACAAAAAGAAAAAGTCATGACAAGGCTTTTAAAACTTTTAACTTCATCTCCCTAGTGAGTGTATAATTCAATGTTATTATTGTACTGATTAGTATTTTTCTGATTCTAGAGTTGCACACCATTCCTTGTGCTATACTGGCTATTTATCATCTTCTTATGTCTACATTTTAATTGGGTTGTCTATTAATGAGCTCTAAGAATTCTTTATATACTCTACTCATAGGTTATATGCATTGTAAATATGGTCTGTTTAAGGACTACTTTTCATTTTAATGATGTCATTTAAAGTTCTAAATTTTAGGGCCAGGGATTTAGCTTAGTGGTTCCACCGCCTGCCTTGCAAGTGGAAGGACCCAAGTTCAATCCCCGGTACCAAAAAAAACCAAAAACATAAAGTTCTAAATTTTGATGGAATCTCATTTATCAATTTTTTTCTTTTATACATCATGTTTTTTTGTATCCTAGGTAGTTCTTGCCTATCCTGAATTCATAAATATTTTCCCTTATAATTTCTTCTTAAAGTTTCATACTTTTAGGCTTTCTTATTTAGGTTCATAGATCCCTTTAAGTTATTTTCATGTATGGAAAAAAAGAGTTGAGGTTAATTTTTTATATACAGATACCAGGTGTTCTAGTGCCGTTTGCTGAAAACACTATCTCTTCCTCAGCTCTTGAATTGAGTTTATATTCTATAAAATGCTAATGTTAAATAATCTTTCAAAACTCAGTGGACCATATATGTGTGGTTCTATTTCTAGATTCTCTGTTTTGTTCAAATGATCTATATGTCTTTCCTTACACCAACACTGCATTGATTACTGTAGCTTTAGAAGAAGTCTTAAAATTAGGTACTAAATGTCTTCCAACACTGTTTTTGTTTTTGTTTTTAACTTTTCTAGGTCCTTTGTACTCCTACATAACTTTTAAATTTCAATATCCAATTCTTCATTTATAGCAAGTATACACAGACATGAATTTTTATATATACCTGTGTTTTCTAATCCTGCTAAATTCAATTACGGGTTCTAGGGGCTCCTAGAGATTTCTTAGTATTTTCTCTGTAGATGATCATTTCATCTACATATAAAGATTTTGCTTCTCCTGTGCCAATCCTATCCTAGTTGTGTCATTTTATTGTCAGACTATTTTGGTGGAACTAGGTTTCAAAGTTTAATGGACAGATAAAGAGTAAGTGTATCTGCCCTTGTTCCTCACCTTAAAGAGAAAGCATTGTATCTTCTCCATTCATATAAGGCATTCTCACTGGAAGTACGGAGTACATGTCTTTAATCTGTTGAGAAGGTTCTGTTCTACTTCTAGTCTCCTGATAGCTTTTACCATGAACAGCTGTAGAATTTAGTCCAATACTTTTTCTCCAAATAGTGACAGGATCATATGGCTTTTTCCTTTCCTCTGTTAAAATGATGACTTTTGGGGGTGGATCTTCCAATGCTGAACCAACACTGCCATCCTTATAACAAAACTACTTTCTACATCCTGCCAGATTTGACTTCTAATAGTTTGTTTTGTTAAACAAATTTCTATCTATGTTCATTCTTTTTTCTTCTATTATCTTTATCCAGTTTTAGGATTAGCACAATGTTGAGTTCCTAAAATGAGGGGAGGGGTGTTCCTTCTTTTTTTCTGCTTCAATTGTTTGATATAATTTATCAGTTAAAATGTATATGAGCCTGCTGTTGTCATATAGGTAGGTTTTCAAGCTAGGAATATACTTTCTTTAATAGGTGCTATTCAAATTTTATATTTCCTCCAGAGTTAGTTTCATTAATTTATCTTCTAAGTTACTTCTTAGAAGTTGTCAAATTTATTTCAAAACAGATTTTTGAAATATGCTTTCTATATCCTTTTAAATTCTGTAAAATCTGTGGTAACATCTCCTAGATCTTAATATTGTAATTTAAAAAATGTATAACTCATATTGGGTAACAGGAAGAAAAGGTCTAAAAGAGCAGAGGAATTGGGAGGGGTAGGGGAAGGGAAAAATGGGAAAGGAAAAAATATGAGAAGAGAAAAAAATGGAAACAAGGTCTTTGCAAATAGGGAAGGGTGGAGGGGGTGAAGGGAGGGCAAGGGAAGGGGAATAAAATAAGAACCAAGAGATTCATGTAATGGTACAAGATCCCAATGATGAATGTAACTGTATTTTATACCTAAAATCTACCAATAAACTTAATGAGGAAAAAAAATTATAAAGTGAAATTCTGTTCTAAATAAAATAATTAGAAAGAGAATTGAGAAAATCATGTTCCAGAGACAAATGAGATAAATGTTTATAGAAAGGAATAATCAATATTGTCAAATTATTTCACTATATAAGCACTATGATGTCTGACTAGTTTATAATAAAGTAAAATTATACAACATACACTTTCTCACCATCAGAATAGTGAAAGTTTTATTGGAGAAGCTTTGGTACATAAGAACTGTTATTTGATGAGGGAAATATAAATTCACTTATGGAGAATAATTTTGTACTTTCTAGTAAAATTGTGTATATATTTTCCCTTTGACTCAGAATATATCACTCTTAGGAATATAGTCCAATAATATATTGACAAAAATACAAAAGTCTTTATGAAGTAAATAGCCAGCAGGTTGTAATATGGACCCTGAATGTCCCTTAGTAGACCATGTGTTGAAGGACAGGTCTCCAGCCTGAAGCTGTGGTGGAACTTTTAGTAGGTGGGGCCTCGTAGGAGGAAATGAGATTATTAGGAACATGCCAGTAGAGGGGATATCGGACCCCCCCCTTCTATCTTACTCATCATTTCCTGCCAGCAATGAAGTTAAGACTTCCTCTGCCACACATCCCTGCCATGATGTACCATCCCACCAGCGGCTAAAAGCAACAGTGACTGTGTATTGAAATTTCTAAAACTGTGAGCCAAAAGAAACCTGTGCTCCTTTTAAGTTGATTGCCTTAGTTATTTTTTTTATAGTAACAGAAATTTGACTAGCACACAGCAGAACAACCCATTTCTTTTTCTTTTGGGTTTGGGATGTCCTGGGAAAGAAAAAAATTAGTCAAATCTTGTAAACTAGATCATAACAAACCTCCTGGAAAACAAACTAATATTTGCTAGCAGGAAAGTTCTTGTCTATGTTAACTTGTTTCTAGCAGGATATATTTGATTGTCTTAAGACTGCATAATGTAAAAAGACTGCCCCACTTGTTTTTGGAGATTAAGTCCTTAGAAAATATGACATAAGCAATCCAATTATCTGAATATAAAATGGACATGTTTATTGACTAAAATATAGCATTTATGGTGCTAAGTCATATAGCTGGAAACAAATCACATTGTCTTTGACTTCTCTACAAAACATATTGCCTAAGCCCACTCTTCGCTCAATTTTAATTGGCCATGCTAAGTGAGAAATCTTGGAATTACCTGAATCCTGCTCCATAGCACACACTAATGAACACAAAATTCCAAGAGGGCAACAGTAGATCACTACTCTAACTAAGGAAAAGACTGTGGTGGGAATTTTGATCCCACTACCTTTCTTTTTAACTATTTTTCCAGCTACTACATAAGCCAGATGGATACTGAAAGTAAACAGTACACTGTCAAGATAGGTTCCTCTGATTGCTTCAGCTATACCTAAGATGATGAAGACTACATAAGAAATACAATAGACCAAATGGTTGTCTGGTGTGCATTCCTTCATGTAACACTGCCTTCCCCTTCCATCCCAATTCAGTGTTCTGCCAGGTACAGTTTGCATTTTCAAGGAATGGAAATCATTGTAAATTTACTGTACTACCACAGAAATACTGTGAATTTCCTAGTATATAGTACCATAATCTCCTGAATTAGTTTAAAAGACTTTGAAAACATTAAGAACAGTTTGGCTGGGGATTTAGCTCAGTGGTTCCGCTGCTTGCCTCACAAGCGGAAGGACCCGAGTTCAATCCCCGGTACCAAAAAAAAAAAAGAACAACAAAAAAAGAACAGGTTAGTGTACTGCACTGATGCTGCCATGTTAATTGCCTCCTCAGAGGAAGAAAGAGTTAAGACTAGTAATCACAAATTAAAAATCAAGTCCAGCTCAATCTGAGAAATCCTCAAGCACTTAGAGGTGCTTCTCAAAGTCTGAAAAATGTCATTGGCTCTCCCAGACTCTTCTAACAAGCAAGGAGCTCAGAGCTAACAGTGCTCTTTGAGTTTTGGTAAAAATCTCACTACTCCTAAAAGAATACTGTTACATATTATCACAATACCAAAAAAAATACACGTTATATTAAGTAGAGTCCCAAGAAGAAACTAGAATTAAAAGACAGAGGCTAGTGACACAGGGAACCCTGGCAAGGTTTGTTAATCCAATTCTTCAGAGTATACTAGAGTATTTGCCTCTAGAACATATACAAATGTGAAGGCTGTGGGAGAAATCAAACAGGGCTACTTGACAAAAACCTCCTGAATTTTGGACTTGAAAATGGAGGCAATGCTACCTTATTACTGAGAGTTGATCAAAATTGTCCCCAACACAGAAAGGCATCAAATAATTCTGAGCAAATATTAATCTTGCCTTAAATGATGTCACAGACATTACTAGGGCAGGGGCAGAGCACAGCAAATCTCCTTGACAAAGAAGAAATGCTACATAGACAAGTGCACCAAGGTGGGAAATTTAGGGGCACTGCACTATGTACCTGAACAAGTTGCCCTCATACTGGGGACTCATGAAACATTTCTGGAAACCACTGCAGTAGGCTCCAGTCTCCAGCTCAATGTATGACGCAGGTCTGAGAAAAAAACGAAAAAGACAAAGAGAGACAGAAAGCAAGATGCCTGGACAACCAATGCCAGTGCAACTGATAAAGGCACTGGCCAGTCCAAGCCACTGATTTTTATTGGTAATCAACTGGAGTAAAAGTGAGTTACATGCAAGGGCAGAACTATGTTCAAGGATACACAATCATAGGGTTTCTATGGAAATTAATGTAAGCAAGCCTAATAAAGGACAAGACAAAGGATTCTCCAATTAGGAACAGAATCGATAAAATACATAGTTGTAATTAGAACATTGTCCTTCTAGTTAGAAAGTTTTAGTTGTGGGAACAGAATTTGAGTGCAAGTTACTCTGATCTCAGCATGTAGGCTTCAGCCAGACTCCTTTCTCAAAAGCCAAATGTAGGGTTAACTGTTCACAACCTGCACTACTTGCAGCTTGCTTTGGGCATAACCAATATTGCAGTCCCCTGCATCTCCCCCTTTCTCTGTTTGGAAACAGCAGCAGCTGTATCAGGGTGAGCTGCACCTCAGAACACAATGACAGAGCCCTCCAAGAGGCTCCCTTTCTCACAATGCTTTGCAGCCCAAGCTCTGTGATTCGCTCATAGCTGAGGCAGAACACCTGTCTGCTTCAATGATGGGACTTCCTAGTTTGAGCTTAGAAATTGGCAGCTGTGTGCCTTACTGGTATTAAAAAAAAAACCTTTAAGTAGAGAAGGAATGGGTAAGTCTGCAAATTTAGCAGAGTTGAGAGCTGCTAATTTAGCGATGAGAGAAGAATTAGGATCTTGATCTCAGAGGAACATTTGGCTACTTAAAGACTTTGGACTGCTGCCAATGGCAAATGAGTTCTAGGTGACTGAACAATACAGAACACCCTAGATGACATTCAATTTAAAAAATTCTCTGTGAGAATTAAGAATTAAAGTGGTCTATGTGGATATTCAGAAATATGATTGAAATACTAAGGCAGATACCTTAATCAGATTCCTGAGCTAGCTAAGCTATCTGGTTTACTAAAACCAGCAGGTAAGCAGCTTCAGACATAGAAGCAATACCTTACTCCCCTAGCAGAGGGTAGACATTAACTAACAATACCAGTGAAAACCTATTCTATTATATCTGAAACAAATCAATGAGAGCCAGGATTTCTTGATCAATTATCTCCAATCACTACCCCTATAGTAGGGAATATGCCATATCAAAAGAATTTGTTTCTTTGGAAAGAAATAGTATCATCACCAACACTGCCATCCCTATAACAAAACCACCTTCTACATCCTGCCAGATCTGACTTCTAATAGTTTTTTTTGTTAAACAAATTTCTATCTATGTTCATACTTTTTTCTTTTATTATCTTTAACCAATTTTAGGATTAGCACAATGTTGAGTTCCTAAAATGAGGGGAGAAGTGTTCCTTTTTTTTTCTACTTTAATTGTTTGATATAATCTATCAGTTAAAATGTTTATGAGCCTGCTGTTGTCATATAGGTAGGTTTTCAAGCTAGGAATATACTTTAATAGGTGCTATTCAAGTTTTATATTTCCTCCAGAGTTAGTTTCATTAATTTATCTTCTAAGTTACTTCTTAGAAGTTGTCAAATTTATTTCAAAAAAGATTTTTGTAATATGCTTTCTATATCCTTTTAAATTCTGTAAAATCTATGGTAATGTCTCCTAGATCTTAATATTGTAATTTTTAAAATGTATAACTGATATTGTGTAACAGGAAGAAAAGGTCTAAAAGAGCACGGGAATTGGGAGGGGTAGGGGAAGGGAAAAAAGGGAAAGGAAAAAATATGAGAAGAGGAAAAAAATGGAAACGAGGTCTTTGCAAATAGGGAAGGGTGGAGGGGGTGAAGGGAGGGCAAGGGAAGGGGAAAAAAAATAAGAACCAAGAGACTCATGTAATGGTACAAGATCCCAATGATGAATGTAACTGTTTTGTATACCTAAAATGTACCAATAAAGTTAATGGGGGGGGAAGAAATAGTATCATCCTGAAATATTAACTGATCTATGATAAATTGAACATTACATTAATTTCTGTTCAATCTATAAGTGTAATAAACGATGTGTGAATTTATACTATAGGATTAAAAGCAAGATTTATCTAAACAATGATTCCTCAGGATGAGAGAATAACATGGGAAATGAATTAGATCTCCCAGTTAATGTAATTTGCCTTTGAAAGAATTGTATACTCAAGTTAAATGCCTCCATTAATACATTATAAAATGTTTCAAATAATTATAGTTAAAGGAGGAATGAGAAAAACTGAGTTAGTAGAAGCATATCAAAAGATCTCTGAGGCAATATGATCATTAAGATATTTAAAGGGGGAAGACTACTCCTTAATAAATAAGTTTAAATTCTGATGATCAAAACAGTAATAAATCTCAGATATAATAAGTTACAGGGAACACTCACGGGGGAAAGAATAAAGATAACCATTGCACTCTAATCTTGTAAACATGTTAACTGACTTCCTTAGGCTAGTAATATTCGCTAGTAGGTGTATCCTTATCTATTGAATATTTTTAGCTGGATTGCACCTAGACCAGTAGTGGCGAATCTATGACAGGTGTGCCACAGTGGGCACACAGGTCTTTTTGTCGGATCACAAGCCAAGTTGCCCCAGCAGCCCAGCATCAGATATTCAGGTTTAATTGCAGTGTTGGCACTTTGTGATAAATAAGTGGGTTTGGGGTTGCAGTTCGAGTACTCAGTCTAAAAGGTTCACCATCACTGTCCTAGGCTCTGGATTTACAAGGCATGTTTCGAAGCCAGGAAAATGTAATCTAAGTCCTTTACTAATCTGAACATAAAACAGAAATGTTTCATAACTTTACCCCTATTGTTATGTGAGATCACTCACAAAATTCATTTAAAGACTTCGTCTATTTCTCTAGGCCAAAGAGGGTATCCACTGCAAAAATAAAAGCAAAATATTAAAGACTACTAGAGCCAGATGAAAAAAACATGAACCAATTTAGATTCCCACTGGCAAAGATGGAAAAATTCAGCATCAATAAGAAAACTATAATGGATTGGTACGCATTGATTTTTATATCCTTGAGTTCATAATCCTATTTTTAAAAGTCTCATTGGTCATCTTTGCAGGATGCTAGAAAATCAATTAATTCTGACAACTCTTAAGTAAAATGAAAGAATCAAGCATTTATCCTATAAAAGCAGTGCTTTATGGTACCCAAGAAAGTATTTACTTAAAGAATTATTCCAACTAAGAAATATTGAAGTACTGAAAAACTGAGAATAACAACATTTTACAAGCTCTAATGAATTCATGGATCTAGGCAATGTTCATCGATGCTTTTTAACACCACAAAATGAGAGATGTTATATGTCTCATGGTAGAAAAATACACCACCACCTGTGAACTATTCTTATCAAAAATTAAATTAGAATGTCATCAATCTTTTATATTTAACTCACAGAAAATACAGGCAACAGACAAATATTTGAAGGCAAACTATAGAAAACTCTATAGTTTTCTAAGGTGTGTGGAAAATATGTAGAATGGGATCACAAATCATTGACTGTTTTTTCTTGTGCTAGCTTGATACTTTATGATTGTGAGACCCATAATAGCCATAGACATTTTGTTTACATGAAGAAACGCTGACTTTGGATTAAGATGACCTCAAAAATGCAGAACAAGAAAATCACATATAATGGGAGCTAGAGACACAATGGAATTATCAATCTCTAGATTGACAGTTGGAAGTCCACCAAACCCCACTGTTTAAGTCGGTTTGAGTTGACTTTATTTTCATTTGTACTCTAACACATACTAACATATGCATTATGGAAGAAGCTACACATTGTGAAAAGAGACCACTTCTAATGAGTAGATTTAAACTTTGAGCCTACACATAGGCAAGTTTTATCTATCTATTGATCTGTTTTATTCTCAATTTATAAATAAAATTAAATTGAAGATTGCTTTCATTTAGTTTTTAAGATGCATCAAAGACATATTTTGGTGTAAGGTACTCTAAATTTTCTCCAGTGACTAATCATTGAGACTCTTTTGGATATTCAAAAGTTACCCAAAAGATACTACAGCAAAAAACTAATATGTTTAAAATATTTTCTATAAACGACGTAAATGAATGGATTTTTAACTTTTATGATTAGATACAAAATAAGAAAAATTTTAAAATTTTCATATAGATAGATATAAATATATATAAAGTATATATATTTTTAAATGTGTGATACAGGCTGATATTTTGTTATATTTACTTAATTGTTGATTATAACCCAATATATTACACTGTAATTTGCTCACTAATGGGTTTGTAACATGCAGTTTGGAAAGTCAATGATATAAGTTACTCGACTTTATTACAATATTTCTGAAAGATGTTCCTTTCAAGAGAAAAGAGGTTCCATTGTCACTGTGCAAAAAGTAGAATAAAATGTTGTTATGGTTTGAATCAAAAATGTCCCCTAAAAGGCTTATGTGCTCAGGGGTGGAGCTTTTGGAAGGTGATTAGCTCATGGGGTGCTGAATTGGCTATTAGGACATGGGGTTCAGTTGAAGGACATGGGTCGCTGGGGCCATGCCTTTGAAGGGCATATCTCGCTCTTTGGCTCTTTCCTGCTCTTTCTGCTTCCTGGATGCCCTGAAGTGAGCAGCTTTCCTCTGCCATGCCCTTCTGCCGGGATGTTTTGCCCCAGATTCAGCCAACCATGGACTGAAACTTCTGAAACCATGAGCCAAAATAAATATTTTCTCCTTTAAAGTGTATATATCAGGCATTTTGTTCCAACAATGCAAAGGAAATAAGGCATATTTGTTCATTTTCTTTACTATAACAAAATATCTGAAGCTGGGTAAATTTATAAGGAAAAGAGATTTACTTAGTTCACATTTTTTAGAGGCTGAAAGTTCAAGATGAGTGGTTATACTGGACTAGCCCCTGGTGACAGCCTAACAATGGAACAGCAACATGGGAGCTCATATGAAAGTGAGAGATTACATCACAAGACAGGAGTCCAGAGAACAATTCACTGGTCAAACTCAGGCTTTTATAAGAATTTACTCTTGAGAACTCACTCCAGAAGACCAGTGTTCTGTCCCGAGGGCAGAACTTAGTCAAGTCCCCATTGACTTAAGGACTTTCCACTAGGCCCCAACTCTTAAAGGTTCCATACAGTACACTGGGGACCAACCCTCCAATACATGTATTTTTGGGGAACACATTACATCTAAGCCATTGCATATGGACAGGAAAACAGGTTCATTTACAATCTTCAGGCTTTCTGTGCAAGGAGACTACAAGGAAGATCATTTAAAATAAATAACTATTAAATCCATTAGTGTCTGATATAAAAAGATAAAAGTTATAGTTACTATGAGTTATTCAAGAGTGTGAAGTTTTGATTGCCAAAGTTTTCGTGTTTTCTTAAGCTCAACTTTTGATCTCTGAAAAAAAATGAAGTTAGTAAAAGTATTTAGCATCGACAAAGCCTGGGTTTTCTTCCTAACATTCTACCACACTATGATTCCTTCCCTAAGCATAACAAATCCCACAAATCCCAGGACTAACATTCAAATTAGCCACTAGTCCACTACCAAAATACATCTACGGTGATGATATTTTTCATGTATGACTCTGCTTCAACAAATAATACTCTAAATGGAGTTGAGAAAAAAAATGTGTCTCCCATAACAAGTGGCTTATTAATTGAAGTTGCTTAAATACTCATCTTCTCTATGCATTTCCCATAAAAAGTGAAAGTATTATGAGCCCTTCTTTTTCATCCATGTTATTCATTATTTATAGAAACAGGGAGGAAGCAATTAAGGTTCACTAGCATTATTTTGTAGGTAAGTTATCAAGACTCAGAGAGAGACTAGTATAGTAGTCAAATTACAGCCTTCTCTTGACTCAATCTGCTGGTTATTGTGTGATCTAAAGCAAGACATAGACTCTATAGGTCTTAGTTTCCCAAACTTTAAAACTAGGCATTCCAAGAGTATCTGACTCTTTGAGGTTGCTGTTAAAATTAAATGTAAAGTTAATGACATAGTTTCTGAAAAAGAGAAGTATTGGATATTTTAATGAAGTGACTTGCACAAGGTCAGGCAGTTAGAAGAAAACCAAGGACTACTGTGATATACTTTTTAGAATTTTTTTCCTCAAATCTCATTCAAAAATATACATTTGTACCTAGCACAATTTATACTTTTTGGAAGGCTCAGACTTTACAGTTTAGTTTTCTGTGTCAACAAAGGTATCTCTTCAAAAGATTTACTCTAGTTACTGTGATGCTTTAGGGTATTATTACAAACATTGGTTTTCAGTGTATTATTGAGTCAGAAATACTACTTAACAGATACTCTAGGTGACAGGATGCCAGAAGAAAATGAGTTTTTACTAAAAGTTATATTCTCTGTAGTTTTTTTGAAGGGCATAAAGTAAAACTTAACAGAAAAGATCTAAAATTCTTTTAAGAACCAAAGATATCTGTACATTATTTTATTCCTATTCAAACAGTAAAGCAAAATATCAGTTGGCATTATTTTCTATTTCTCTTTTTATGTATTAGACTCATAAATATCAGACAAAATATTTCTATAGATCTAATTATATGGACATTTTAATTCCTACTTATTTATCATGAGATCATAGATGAAATTTGTATACACATCCTTCACCTTTTATAGATTCAGGACTTATGGTTTCCTACATTCCTCATATATCTGTCATCACAGCTTGAGGTAACTCTTTTTACTATTCTTACATGAAAAATGATAGTTGATAGTAATAAATTGTTATAATAGCAAGTCATATAAGTTTTTTTTTAATATGGACTGCTTCGCAAATTTCCATGTCATCTTTGCACAGGTGCCACGCTAATCTTCTTTGTATCATTCCAGTGTTAGCATGCATGCTGCCAAAGAGAGCATCATGTAAGTTTTGCTCTTTCTAAGCAGAATTAGGACAAGAAATGATCAGAAAATTGGTAAGGTCAAAAGTTATTTGATCAAAAATAGTCTCTCTACATATAAACATCATACAAATATATATGATTCATTAGTATATATATGATTTATTATATATATTCATATATATGATTCATTACAAATGTGATACATTATATATTAGAGGATTAATATTATTTGGAATGTTCATTATGCAGAGAGACTCCTATTAAAGTCAAGTGCTATCTCTTGACATCCTACCAAGGTCCCTAGTCGCGCAGAACATGCTGAATCAGCCTGCTGCAGACCGGCAGGTCTGTGCACGCCCTACCGAGGTCCTGAGTTGTGCGGAAGACACCAAATCACCCCGTTGCAGACAGGCAGCCTGATTCCACACTACAAAGACGCAGAGGACACCAGACCACCAGACCAAGGTACTGAGTCCCACTGTTCCCGGCCCAGAGGTAGGGGCTTCTGAGCCGTCGTCCCACTGCTCCTGGTCCAGAGGAAGGGGCTTCCCGGTCACCATCCCTCCCGCTGCTCCCAGCCCAGAGGAAAGGGCTTTTGGGCCACCTTCTGTCCCACTGCTCCTGGCCCAGAGGAAGGGGCTTCCAGGCCACCATCCCTCCGGCTGCTCCCAGCCCACAGGAAAGGGCTTTTGGGTCACCATCCCTACCGCTGCTCCCGGCCCCTGTCCCACCTCACCCAGCTCAGAGGAGGCAATCCGTGCAGGTGCTAACAGCCCCCTGCCCCAGTCGAAATGAGAAAACACGTAAATAAGTCTCAAAACCAGGCTTCCAGATCACCTACAGCAACCCCAAAGGGAAATGAGATGGAACACTCTGATACTCAACAATGTGGACACACTGAACTGGCAACAAAAGGGGATCTGGAAAAAAGGAAATCAGAAATAATTTCTCAGATAACAGGAGAAATTGTGCCCCTAGTGCAAGACATGATTAATAAATCTAGAGAGGAGCTCAGGAACATGATGGAATCCCAACATAGGAAACAAATGGAATCCATAAAACAGATGCAAATAGATTTCCAGGACATGAAAAACTCCATTGAAAGTCTACACAGCAGAATGAGCCAATGTGAGGACAGAATTTCAGATATAGAAGATAAGACTGCAATTAGTGACCAGGAAAAGAAAAATTGCTTCAAAATTATAAGGGAACACGAGAAATCAATCCAGCAGCTGCTAGATGATGCAAAAAAGAATAACATGAGACTGATTGGGCTCAATGAAGAAACAGGAGAGAGTGCAGATGACATAAAAATATCTCTTCACAGAAATAATGGCAGAAAACTTCCCAAGCAGGGGAAAAGAGCTTGACATACAGATAAGTGAGGCATATAGGACTCCAAATAGCCTTGATCAAGTGCTATCTCTTACATTTAAGTATTTTAAAATGCTTTCAGAGTTGGGCTGGGACTTTAGCTCAGTGGTTCTGCTACCTGCCTTGCAAGCGGAAGGACCCGAGTTCGATCCCCAGTACCAAAAAAAAAAAAAAAAAATACTTTCAGAGTGATTATAAAAATTATATTCCAAAATTAATGGACTGCATACAATCTGAAAGAACCCAGCTTTTTTTCATATAAAATCATATTTAATAAATGAATAGACAGAGTTAATGAGAGGCTTTGGAAATTTGGTTAATTTTAATCCTGGTTATTTTATACTTTGCTCTATTATAAATTACTTTGAATTTACATTGTTTGCTTATAATATGTTGAAATATAATTGACTTATCTTTATATGTTGCCCTATGTCCTGCAACTTTGTTAATTTTATTATAGAATTCATTGCATATTTGTTTGGATTTTCTACAAATTATAATAATACCAAATGTAGGGGATTTATCTCAGTGGGGCCATGCCTGCCTCACAAGTAGTAGTTTATATTGTTTTGGGGAAAATTTAGCTTCTAAGCAAAGCTTCTACTAATTCAATTTCTGTTAGTAAAGATGAAGCAAAAGTGTACTGCTGAGTAGGCAACTAGGTGTCTGCACAATGAATGAAACTTCGTCTTCTGCAAGACTGCTGGTCTCTGAGTTAAGAATGCTGGAGAAAGACCAGTTGGTGGTGAAGTTGTAAATCATAAATGATCTACAAGAAGGCTTTAAACTTTGAGATAAAAGGAAATTTGAAAATTTGAGATCAAGAACGTTTGGTGCTTACAAAATAAAATGAAGACATTTTGACATCTTGTTTAATAGCATTAACAACAAGTTATTTATTTGTAAATGAAAGCAGAGTCTATTGCCTGAATTTAAGAGTACTTCATTTTTTTCTACAGAGTAAAAAAATAGTCACAAGATAGGAAAACCAGCTGGCTAAATATTGCATCTATCTTAATGAAGTCTAAATATATATGGATCTCCTGTTCCACTGAAATAGGTCACATTTTTCTAATTATAAGAGTGGATAGAAAATTCATGATAAAAAAAATTACTGGATATTACAAGGAGTTTAAAATTGTGAACATAAGATTTCTGAGTCTTAGGCTAGCTGAACTTTAATGAAGTGCGGAGACAAGTAATGATTTTGGTGACAGAGGAAGGGATATTTGGGTTGGTGGTGACACAAGGCAGAAAGTAGAACCCACTGAAACCATGGGTCCTAGACTAATGACCCTGAGAAAAACTGTAACTTTACTTTCTATTTTCTTATTAATCAAACAATTTGCTGCAGAGATATACACTGTATTTTCTGTGACCTCTATGAAGATATTTGTTGTTGAAATGTGTCTTAAGAGATTACACTTACTGGTTTACCTTAAAAGGTACAGAGGAAAAATTATTTATATTGTTATCCATTATATTCCTATAAGTCATATTTCTCTATTAGCCACAGATCTGATTCTGGTTGTTTCCATTCTTCTCCAAGCAGTGTGTTAAAGCTGAAGGGCTTGAAATATTCTAGACGATGGCTAAAAGAGAAAAAAAAAATAGGAAGGTGGGAATTGAAATGAATTATGCATATGTGAAATAGTGGTTCTGAAGGGCTATTTCTTTTGTCACATTTGTGATAGGACAACATTCTGTTTTAAGAAATCCCAAAGGTAAGATGTATTCTTTATGTACAATTTTCTCAAACACTAAGATCTGAAAACATTTACCCACATCTCTAAGCCTTTTTCTTTCAATTCTCAGCTCCCTCACAGCTAAGGGAGAAATAAAAATTAACCCTCATTCCATCTAGCTTTAAAGAAGCATATAATACTGTACTTTTACATTTATATTCAAATGTTGATATAATTTATATCAGTCATATAAGAAATTGTTTTTAAAAGTTTCAGCTCCATATTAAAGGACAGACTTATTCCTCTTCTTAATTAAAGCAAGAGAGGCTAATGTATTTGAGTGTTAATCCACTGGGAACAATGGTACATGATTATACTCCCAGTTACCTGAGAAGCTCAAGCAGGAGGATCACAAGTTTGAGGCCAGCCCGGACAACTTAGTGAGACTCAGTCTCAAAATTTTTAAAAAGCCAGCAGCCTGGGAAATTTAGCAACTTAATGAGGTCTTGCTTCAAAATTAAAAAATAAAAAGGGCCGGGGAAGTAGCCAGTGTGAAGACCCTAGGTTCATTCACCGGTACCAAGAATTAAATTAAATTATTCAAGAAAAGAGTTGGGAGGTAGGCTGGAGAGGTAGTTCAGTGTGAGGTCCTGGGTTCAATCCCTGGTACCACAAGAAAAAAATGTTAATCTTAGTTCTTTTCTTTTCAGAGAAACCAGTTAACTGTTATGAAGCTTTCTCTTGTAGCTTAATGAGGAGAGAAAGCCTAGCTAACATGCTGCAATGAAACCCAGCTTCAGAGAAAATCACTGTGTCCCAGTGGTGCCCTGGCCAGTGTATACTCACACTACTATATGAGGTAATCCTTCAATAATGTATAAATGGGGAACCAGACTATAGGGAGTTAGCCGGTTAGTTACTAACTATAGGTTAGTTAGCTGGTGAAGAGCCAGAGAGATATAACAACTGGGTTTAAAGGCTAAGTCAGTTGCAACTAGATTCCCATCTCTTTCCTAGGATGAACTAGTTTTAGAATTACAACTATCAATCCCGGAGTTAAGAGTTAAAGAAACAACAGTAAAGCGTAAGAGAAAGAAAAAGAAAAAGAGACTAGGTAGAGAGAGTCAGACTGGCAAGAAAAGCACAGGTCAGAGGTAAAAGTATGTCAAGCAGGATAAAGAAATACACTAGAAGAGATAAAGGCAAAGTAGAGCACAAGAAGAGCATGACAGGAAGGCAAATGGAGAGGAAGGATGGTGTAGCATATCCTAAGGTAAAAAGGCAGGATGGTCAGGATACTCTAGTGTGATGACCACTAGGACATCTCTGTTAGGCTGTTCTAAACACTCAGACTCATCAGATTGTCTTGGACATACTCAGAGAGTTAGAGCAGGAATCACAGATTGCCCAGGCCAGTATGTGGCTTTCCTTCCTAAGGGAGTGGTCTTTGCAACAGCCCATGAACACTCATAAAGCTAATCAGGAGCTGTATTTTCACTAGGCGACAGCTTCAGGTGCAAGGAGACAAGATTCAAATAGGAAAAGTGTTGAAGATGCCTTGGTTGAAATGCCTGCTGCCTCACAGGAGCCTAATCTCTTGTAGTAACTCCTGGGTCCCCACAAGGAAAATGATTGTCAAAAGGGATCTCTAAAGCCAGCTGTCTCATCATATATTTATAGTCACTCAAAATTACTCTCAGCCCAGATGTAATTTACTAATCTGGGGCCATTTTTATCTAAGCAATGTTACCCTGTAGTATAGTTGACATTCCTATTCTTATGAGGTTACCAAGAGAACTAGAAAAGAGAACTGATGTATAGATTTTCCTGCAGAAAGAAAAAGCATGAACTCTTTTCTCACACCAGGAAACAACAGTGATTCCTCAGGACATTTAACTTTGAAAGGGATCATAAATGAATCTAAAGCCACATTTCTATGTCAGCTGATGCAACACTCACTTAGCAAGATTTTTTTCATGTTACTACTATGGAAAACTATTACTGACAGTAATGAGAAAGACTATATCAGCCCAAAATTAATCCTTATTTACTTAGGACCATCAGGGAACACAGTGTAGGGGGAGAGGTCTGTAGGCAGGGAGAAAATAGAATTAGGGGCTCACTAGGTGTTCTGGCTAATCTTGACTAGAAGGAGTTAAAACTCTACTAGAGAAATTCCCTTGGAAACAGTCTAGAGGACAAGGGTGGAGAGAGAGAAAAGAAAACCAGATAAAGGCAGAAGAAAGCACAGGTGGAACTGGAAGTTAACAGAGAAAGAAAGCTAACAGGCAGAGCAAAGAGAGAGCCAAATGTATAAAGCCAAGAAGCCAAGATAGCCATCCCTTCCCACCTCCAATAGAATCCAAGGGAGACAGAAGGGGAAGGGGATACTCATGGGAAAGACTCTTGTTCAGTGTATAGAAATATATACTCACACCTATGCACTTACATATATATATATAACATGTACATACAGATAGATAGATGATATAGATATGTTCAGTAACACCTTGATTCACAAGTCTTCTGTTTGCAAACAATTCCGTTCTCAAATTTTGTGTTTGGCAAAACTTTGCTTTTGTCACAAACTCCACATTGGGTGACAAACAAGACCATAGCTATCTTCCCTACACAAACACAAACACAGCCATCTTCCCCAAAATCATAAAACAAATTAAGTTCAGAAACCGAGGCACCACCTAGGGTCACTATATCACTACAGTAGACGCACACACATCCCATTAAACCAGCTGCTCATCCTGGAGATAAGGCCCTGTCAAGGACAAACAAACAAATAGGCAGAAAGAAGTTACACAATGCCCACTAAAAGAAATGGATACATAGGCAAGGAGGCTGTTATGGCTTGTGTTTAGATGTCCCCCAAAGCCTCATGCAAATGAGGTAGGAGTTTTTGAGAGGTGGCTGGATCTAGAGTATGTGATGCTGGAATTGATTCATAGTACAGTGCTACGTTCAAAGGCACTAGGATTAAGGGTGTGAGTGCTACCTACCTTAAGTAGTCTAGATAAGAAAAAAGGGAGAGGAGAATGCCCTTAAGGTCTCTTGTTGCTTCTGCTACCTTGTGGGCACCATAAACTGTTTCACCTCTGCAACATGCCTCTGCCATGTGCCACTCTGCCTCAGAGCCAGGCAACTATCGACTGAAACCTCTACAAACTGTAAGCCAAATAAACCTTTCCTCTTCTAACTTTGGGTGTCGGGTATTTTGTCTCAGCAAGAGAAAAGTAATTAACACAAGGGCCCAGTTTAATCCAAGGGCAGACCAGGGAGCCCATTAGGTTATGGCAAATTCCAGGTACAGGGAAGGGGCCTGGGCACCCAATAAAAGAAGCCAGGGAAAAGGCCCATGTGTTTTCCATCTTTCTGGAAGCCCATGACCCTTTTTAGGCCAGCTTTCTCTCTTCTGCTTTTTCCTCCTTACAAATAAAGTGTCTTTCTTTTCTTATACTTAGTCCCTTTAATTGACTACCAAGTGCTGAGTTTACAATCCCAGTTTGCTGCTTACACCGCAGAGCAGCCACTCTCATTCTGGATGTGACAATAGGATCCTACTAGGTGCTTGTACACATATGTTATCTTCTTTGACCAAAAAATGTTACTACTGCTCTACCATGAATTAATTTTTTTAAAAAAACCTCTACTTACAAATCAGGTTTTTGTCCTTGTTGCAGTTCATGCTGTGGTACAGGGTAGAGGGCTTCATAACTTCTTTTATCTTTTGATCCATGAATTGCATATGAATTGAATTTTGTCACATTTGGTGGAAAATAATTCCATGGAAGATAAGCTTTGCCTTCCCATTTTGTGTCTCCTTTGGACACTTTGAATGACAAATCAAGTTCTTGCTACAAAAACATGTGAAACACAAAAGGTAAATTCACACTTATACTTTAAACACACACATATTAAGCACTTAAGGGTTTTGTTTCATATTTTAATTTACTTACTTTCCATACATTTCTTCTTCCACAGAGTAAAAGCAATAAATGCTGTCCATGGCTGTCAAAATTAAGATTCCTCATTAGTGTTGGGAAGAAACAAATGTTATTTCTTTACTATCTTTTATATCTGCCATGTGTGTGCTCGTAAATAAATTCCAGATAATTAAAAGATGCAATAAAATCTTAGATAATTATAGGGAGAACCAAGGTGTTCAGTTACATAAAAATGGCATCAGGCTGGGGGTTTAGCTCAGTGGTTCTGCTGCCTGCCTCTCAAGCACAAGGACCCAAGTTCGATCCCCAGTACCAAAAAAAAAAAAAAAAAACATAAAAGTGGCATCTTTGGGTTTACCATTTTTGAGACAACTGTTGTCAAATGCATAAAGATTCACATGCTAAGATTGCTTTCTATACTGTTTAAATTTAAAAATTATAAAAAATAATTAGGCTAGCTGACACAAAGTAGGAAAGTGAGTAGAAAAATATCATGATATTTGGAATTTTTAATAAAACCAGTTTCAAAAAATAAAGCACCTAGGGCCAGGGATTTAGCTCAGTGGTTCCATTGCCTGCCTTGCAAGCACAAGGTTCTGAGTTTGATCACCAGTAACAAAAAAAACAAAAAACAAAAAAAGTACCTTGTAAAGGAAGCTGGGACCAATTTCGATGTCTCAATCCAACAACATTACTAAAGTTTATTTCTATGAGAAAACTATCTTGAGCTCATTTTGAAGGCAGAAAATACAGAATACTAAACATATATTAAACCACTCAACAGGCCAAAGATTTTAATCTGTATCTATTTTCTCACACAATTGTCCTTGACCTGTCTTGTATTTTCCTGTTTTCTACCATTAATGCAGGCACCAATATAATATTTACCAAAAACAAACACAATGTATTCCCAAAAGGAAATTCTAACAGAAGTGCAAAATTGGGATTATCTATATCAGAATCAAAGGATTTCACATATTTACATGAAACATATTTACTGTCCCTGGAAAAGATTCTATCAAACATTTCTATATAGATAATCTTTTGTGAGATTTTCAGAGAGGGTTTTCTTCAATAAAGTATTCTATCAAAAGAGGAGTAGTGGTTTTTTTCCGCCATTTAAAAGCCTTCTGAGTATTTTCATTGTTATAATTCAGGTTTAGGACTATCCTAGGAGGATTAAAGCAACAATATTCTTTCCTAGAAGTTAATTAACTGTTACAAGACTTAATTGCCTGAGGCAAACTCATGATTCTTGATTATTAACTATCTTGATGCATATGAAAATGAAACCAAACCACTCAGAGGATTTTTTTTTTTTTTTGTACCGGAGATCGAAATCAAGACCTTGCGCTTGCAAGGCAGGCAGCACCACCAATGAGCTACATCCTGCACTGAGGACTTTTTTTTTTTTTTTTTGTAGTCAGGGTTTTGCTATGTAGTGCAGGTTGGCCTTAAACTCAAGGCAATCCTTCTGACTCAGCCTCCTGAGTGCTGGGATTACAGATGTGCATCACATGGCCTGGCAATTTTAACATGTAATTTTATACACAATAGCTAACGTGTAGTTTCTTAACAAAAGACAATCTAATTATTTATTTATCCAGTGTTAGTTCATCGCTTTATGAAAATAAATTATCTAACTAAAACTAGGGGTGAAACTTGCAAGTTTTGACAGACTCAAGTTCTTTCCTGTTTTCTAGACAAATTATAAATGTTTGTCTTACCTTAATCAGATGTAGGGTGAAAGTAATCACACAGTAGTTGAAAGGTTTACCTTTTATGACAATTTATGACAATCACATTTTTCAATAAAATATTTTAGCATGTTAATTGAAAGATGATACACAATGATATATAATTCTTCTTCTTAAAAAAATAATTGCAAGGGGCTGGGGATTTAGCTCAGTGGTTCCGCTGCCTGCTTTGCAAGTGCAAGGTCCCGAGTTCAATCCCCTGTACCAAAAAAACCAATAATAATAATAATAATAATTGCAAACAGATTTTTCCAAATCAGAATTAGCAGAAAATCAAAAGAAGGGAAAATGAAAGGATATCTAAATCTGATTTAGATCAGTTGTTTGGGGCTTTCTGGCCATTGTGTTAAGGAACAAAGGCTATTGAGATGGAGAGGTACTTTAAATGCATGTGAAATTAATACTGCCAATATATAGACATTTGTAGTATTAATTAAATACTTCACTAATTTAAAACTTTAGTTTTTCATATCTACAAGAAAAAAAAATTGTCAATCAAGTAAAGCAGGTTCCCCAGGGAATAAATTTGACAGTAAATCCAAAGGTTAATATTTTGAATGAGTCTAGGAAAATCCATGTACAATTTAGTTTTTATTCCTGGCACTGAATGTAAAAATGAAACTGTACATACTCCAAAAAATTAATGATGAATAAAGGAAGGACTATGTGATACTCAATTATGTAATACATAATTACATAAAGTTTAATCTAGTCATTTAAAAATCTCCTAAAATATACATTTTCATATTTATTATTCCTGCATGCTTCCCTTTACTTTTGGACAGTTAATACATAATAATGCAAATTTAGAAAGTAAACAATGTGGAGTTTAATTATGATTTTTCATTTTGAAAAAAATTATCTTCAAATTCATCTTTTTTTTTTTTTTTAAGTAGTGGGATTGATCTCGGGTCCTTGTGCATGTGAGGCAGGTGGTAGAACCACTGAGCTAAATCCCCGGCCCTTCAAATTCATCTTTTAAACCAGCAATATTTTTAAATTAAAAATAACATTGATATAATATATTAAAACATTTGGAATATATATGACAATCATATAGTCTGTATGTATTATACATCTTGGAGTATTTTCCTTGGTTAAAAAATATAGTTGACAAGGGCTGGGGGTGTAGCTCAGTGGCGCCGCACATGGTGGCACACACTTGAAATCCTAGAAGGCTGAAGCTAAAGAGGATCGCTACAAGTTTCAGGCCAGCCTGAACTGCACAGCAAGACCCTGTTTCAAAAAAAAAAAAAATATATATATATATATATATAATATATATATAAATGTTAACTATGCTGTGCTTTTGTTCTCATGAATAATCTAAAGTAATTGTTAAGATAAATAAATAAGTAAATATAAAGGGGATTCATGCTTATAAACATTCACAACAACATCTGAATCATTAGTTGCTAAATATAAATTCAAGTATTTTTGGCTTCTTTAAGTTTAAAACAAGATAATATATTTTGGACTATTAAATGTGTTTTCATTAATTATATATATAAAATTTTAAGACTATTTCTCAAGTTTAGTAAAAGTTAAAATTCTAATTTACAATTCTATATTGAAATAATATTTTAAAATGTTCCCCTAAGTGGGATGCCCCTGGGCCTGAGGAACTACAAAAACAAACTCCCCTCTGTGGCTGACAGAACAGCTGCCTGAACCACTTTGTTTTAGTTTTCTCCACTGATGGATATCTCCTATGGGTTTCTTCAGTCTTATTGTACCCCAATGCAAAAAATGTTATTAGAAAGCTATTGTTTTTTGTTTTGTTTTGTTTTGGGTTTTTTTTGGTACTGGGGCTCGAACCCAGGTCCTCATCTTGGGAGGCAGGCAGTGGAACCACTGAGCTAAATCCCCAGCCCTAGAAAGCTATTGTTATATTAATGAAGTTTAATACAATTAAAATTTAAACACTTTTATATGTCTAAAGAAATAAGGCTTTCTTAAAACGTTAAAATGCTGTGGACTGAACTTACAAAAAGTACACCAAAAAGCAATGGTTTTGTGTTTTGTTAAGATAATTTCTAAATTTTCTGCTTTTGATTTCTTGGGGGTTTTTTTTGGTTTTTTTGGTGCCGGGGATCAAACTCAGGTCCTTGCGCTTATGCAGCAGGTGGCGGCAAAACCACTGTGCTAAATCCCAGGCCCCTGCTTTTGATTTCTTAATAAACTGAGTTTTAAGATCTAAGATTGTAAAATGTTTTCAATAATCAGCTTATAACTATTATCTTAGGTCATAGTACATGCTATATTTATCTGGCACTAGAGATGTGTATACATCTGAGGATGAAGTACACTGTGAGCCTGTGTTTTGTCTAATGTTAAGAAGTTTATAGGGTTAAGATTACACTAGTTTAATGTATGCAAAGTAATCAATAGGTCCTCTCTTTCATACAACACTCATAGCACCTAAACCATAAATATATAAAATAATCAAAAAATTTGGCATCTTTATTCTTTGTATTTGGTACCGTTAAATCCTGGCATCTAAAACTTGATCAACATCTCTTGGCTTTGACTATACAAGCATTTTCTTATTGTATAAATGAGATGCACATGTATACTGGGTAATGAATATTTGTGTAGGTCTAAAGATATCCTTTGACTCTTGTCAGTGCTATTACACTATCTAAACTGGTTAAAGAACTCTAAATTTCACCTTAAGAGTAAAAACTAAATTAATATGTAAAGACTTCTATTAGCTAATTATGTATGGTAATTATCACTGACTTCTTTGTGTGCTGGATACATTTATATTCCCTAAGTGTACATGCCTTCTAAAATGCAAAACTTGGGTCTGGGATTTAGCTCAATGGTTTCACTGCCTGCTAAGCAAGTGCAAGGGCCCAAGTTTGATCCCCAGTACCAAAAAAAACAAACAAAAAAAAAACAAAAATAAAAATAAAATGCAAAACTTAAGAGAATATCTTACCACACTGGTGTCCTCTGGAAAACTGTTTTTAATCATAGATTTTTTTTTCAGGCTTATGCTTATGTGTTCTGAAGCATATTACGATAGATGCAGCTAAACACTATGTAGTCCAGGCAGTGTCCCGCTAATGATAAAGACTGGGCATAGTCACCTACAAAGTACATCTATAAATAAGTATATTCCACTTAGACACTTTATTTTGTGGGGTTGTTTGTGTACCTAAGATTAGACCCAGGGCGTTTGCACAAAGCTACATCTTCAGTCCTTTATTTTGAGACAGGGACTTGCTGAGGTGCTAAGTTCCCCAGGCTGAACTTGAAATTGTGACTGATAGATTTCCCTCCAATTTAGGGTGGCTGCTATATATAATAGTTAGCTTCTTTCCAACATGCCCCTACTCCCACCAAAAGAGTAACCTAATACTTGCTCTCCTCGTAGAAACTAGTGAAGTCACAGGCTCCTCCAGTCCCTAGCCACTACCTCACTCAACCCCACCTCACCTTCTACAAGCCCCACCCCCGCTCCTATAAAAGGCACTTCCTGTCCTAGCCATATTGTTTTTGTCTCCCTTTTATTCAGAGACAGCTGCACAGATTGGCCATAGAACAAATGCTTGTTGTGGCCTGGTCTGGTCTTGGTTTTCGGCCTTTTACCTGATAGTGACCCTTTTACCTCACAGTGCTAGGGATTACACGTGTGCACCATTACACCAGGCTAGACATTTTATTTTAAAATGTAAGAAAATTAGGAAGACACCGAATCACCCCGCTGCAGACAGGCAGGTCTGCCCACGCCCTACAGAGGTGCTGAGTCTCGCAGAAGATGCCAAATCACCCTGCTGCAGACAGGCAGGGCTGCCCACACCCTACCAAGGTCCCCAGTCCCGTAGAACACGCCGAATAACCCCACTGCAGACAGGCAGCCACCTGGTTTCACACTACAAAGACGCAGAGGACACCAGACCACCAGACCAAGGTACTACTCCTGGCCCAGAGATAGGGGCTTCTGAGCCGCCGTCCCATTGCGCCTGGTCCAGAGAAAGGGGCTTCCTGGTCACCATCCCTCCCGCTGCTCCCAGACCAGAGGAAAGGGATTTTGGGCCACCTTCTGTCCCACTGCTGCTGGCCCAGAAGAAGGGCCTTCCGGGCCACCATCCCTCCCACCGCTCCCAGACCAGAGGGAGGGGGTTCTAAGCCACCATCCCACTGCTCCAGGTCCAGAAGAAGAGGCTTCCCGGCCACCATCCCTCCAGCTGCTCCCAGTCCACAGGAAAGGGCTTTTGGGTCACCATCCCTACCGCTGCTCCCAGCCCCTGTCCCACCTCACCCGGCTCAGAGGAGGTAATCCGTGCAGGTACTAACAGCCCCCCCCCCCGCCGTCGAAATGAGAAAACACATAAATAAGTCTCAAAACCAGACTTCCAGATCACCTACAGCAACCCCAAAGGGGAATGAGGTGGAACACTCTGATACTCAACAACGTGGACACACTGAACTGGCAACAAAAGGGGATCTGGAAAAAAGGAAATCAGAAATAATTTCTCAGATCACAGGAGAAATTGTGCCCCTAGTGCAAGAAATGATTAATAAATCTACAGAGGAGCTCAGAAACATGATGGAATCCCAACATAAGAAACAAATGGAATCCATAAAACAGATGCAAATAGATTTCCAGGACATGAAAAACTCCACTGAAAGTCTACACAGCAGAATGAGCCAATGTGAGGACAGAATTTCAGATATAGAAGATAAGATTGTAATTAGTGACCAGGAAAAGAAAAATTGCTTCAAAATTATAAGAGAACATGAGAAATCAATCCAGCAGCTGCTAGATGATGCAAAGAAGAATAACATAAGACTGATTGGGCTCAATGAAGAAACAGGAGAGGGTGCAGATGACATAAAAAAATCTCTTCACAGAAATAATGGCAGAAAACTTCCCAAGCAGGGCAAAAGAGCTTGACATACAGATAAGTGAGGCATATAGGACTCCAAATAGCCTTGATCAAAAAAAATCTACACATAGGCATATAATTGTTAAGATTCAAGAAACACAACAGAAGAACAAAGTTCTCCAAGCAGTTAGAGAAAAGAAACAAATCACATACAAAGGAAAGCCCATCAGAATCACAGCAGACTTCTCAACACAAACCATCAAGGCAAGAAGAGCTTGGAGTGACATATTCCAAGCCCTAAAAGAAAACAGCCTCCAACCCAGATTGATGTACCCTGAAAAACTATCTTTCAAAATGGATGGAGAAATAGATACTTTCATGACAAAGAGCACCTCAGGAACTTAGTGAATACCAAACCAGCACTCCAAAGAATTTTACACAATATCCTAGGAACACACATCGAGGATCACAACCCCAGGAAGCAAAGCAGAATGAACTCATCTGGCATGACAAGAAATTAAATGTGAACGGGGAGAACCCAACAAAAAGAACAAGTCATGGCAATGACAAGTCAATACGTTTCAGTTATAACCATCAACATTAAAGGTCTCAATTCACCAATCAAAAGAAATAGACTGGCAGAATGGGTCAAGAAGCAAAATCCAACAATATGCTGCATACAAGAAACACACTTAATTCAAAAGGAAAGTCATAGACTGAAAGTTAAAGGGGGGAAAACAATACTCCATGCGACAGGAACCCAAAAAAAAGCAGGAGTAGCTATCCTCTTGGCAGATCAAGTAGATTTCAAACCAACACTGATTAAGAGAGATGAAGAAGGACACTACATCCTTGTAAAGGGAACACTCTTAACAGGAAGAGATGACAATCATAAATATCTATGCACCAAACACTAGGGCACACAACTGTATAAAACAAATACTAACGGACATGAAAAATCAAATAACCACTAATACAATACAAGTGGGGGACCTCAATAACCCACTGTCACAGATAGATCAACTAGAC
The DNA here is from genome assembly GCF_053883595.1 of Heterocephalus glaber. Classification (NCBI taxonomy): domain Eukaryota; kingdom Metazoa; phylum Chordata; class Mammalia; order Rodentia; family Bathyergidae; genus Heterocephalus; species Heterocephalus glaber. The sequence goes on along the minus strand of NW_028258364.1, from coordinate 10,169,103 downwards.
TAAAAATAAGTAATGAAATACTAGAACTCAATCGAACTCTTGAACAAATGAACTTAACAGATGTTTACAGAGTCTTCCACCCCACAAAATCAGAATACACATTCTTCTCAGCTGCACATGGGTCATTCTCTAATATAGACCACATACTCACACATAGAACATGTTTAAGTAAGTGCAAAGGAATTGAAGTTATCCCCTCTACATTATCAGACCATAGTGCGATGAAATTGGAGCTCCATAGCAAAAGAAACTCAAAAAATTTCATAAACATGTGGAAATTGAACAAAACACTTCTGAATAACCAATGGGTCACAGAGGAAATTAAAGAAGAAATCAGACAGTTCTTTCAATTAAATGACAATGACAATACAACATATCAGAATATATGGGCCACAATGAAAGCTGCTTATGAGGGAAATTTATAGCAGTGAATACGCATATTAGGAAAATAGAATGATCCGAAATAAACAACGTGATGCTGCACCTCAAGCTTCTAGAAAAAGAAGAGCAGGACAACCCCAAAGCTCATACAAGGGCAGAAATTATAAAGATCAGAGGAGAAATCAGTGCAATGGAGACTAAGAGAACGATACAAAAAATCAATGAAGCCAAGAATTGATTCTTCGAAAGAATCAACAAAATTGACAAACCTTTAGCCAACCTTGTCAGAAAAAGGAAAGAAAAGGCCCAAATCTATGCAATTAGGAATGAAAAGGCTGAAATTACAACAGACCCAGCAGAAATCCAGAGGATCATCAATACCTACTTCAAGAACCTATACGCCAATAAGATGGACAACACAGAAGAAATGGACAGATTCCTAGATACATATGAATTACCAAAGTTGAACGAAGAAGACCTAAAAATTCTGAACAACCCAATATCAACCAATGAAATTGAAAATGTAATTAAAAACTTATCAACTAAGAAAAGCCTGGGCCATGATGGCTTCACTGCTGAATTCTACAAGACATTTAGAGAGGAACTGCTGCCACTACTGTTTAAACTCTTCAATGAAATTGAAAGGGAAGCAATACTTCGAATTTCATTCCTGGAAGCAAGCATCACCTTGATCCCCAAAGCAGAGAAAGACCCAACTGAAAAAGAAAACTATAGGCCAATCTCACTAATGAACATAGATGCAAAAATCCTTAATAAAATAATGGCAAACAGAATGCAGAAGATCGTCAAGAAGATCATACACCCCGATCAAGTGGGATTCATCCCAGGGATGCAGGGATGGTTCAATATACGAAAATCAATCAATGTAATACACTATATCAATAGAGCCAAGGACAAAAACCATGTGATTATCTCCATAGACTCAGAAAAAGCATTTGACAAAATCCAACATGCATTTATGATAAAAACCCTATAAAAAATTGGAATAGATGGTCTCTACCTCAAACTGATAGAAGCCATCTATGAAAAACCAACAGCCAATATCATACTAAATGGTGAAAAACTGAAATCCTTCACACTAAAATCAGGAACAAGACAAGGATGTTCACTATCACCACTCTTGTTCAATATAGTTGTGCAAACATTAGCCACGGCAATTAGACAAGAGAAAGAAATAAAAGGAATAAAGATAGGAAATGAAGAAGTCAAATTGTCATTATTTGCAGATGATGTGATACTCTCTATAGAAGACCCCAAGAACTCCACCAAAAGTCTTCTAGACTTAATAACCAAATTCAGTCAAGTAGCTGGTTACAAGGTCAACACACAAAAATCAATAGCTTTCCTCTACACCAATGACACACTCACTGAGAGAGAAATAGGGGAAATAATTCCTTTCACAATAGCATCCAAAAAACTGAAATACCTAGGAGTCATCCGAATGAAAGAAATCAAAGACCTCTTCTCTGAAAACTATGGCACTCTGAAAAGAGAGATTGAAGATGATATCAGAAAATGGACAGACATCCCCTGCTCCTGGGTAGGAAGGATTAATATAGTGAAAATGACCATACCTCCAAAACTGCTATATAGATTTAATGCAATTCCAATTGAGATCCCAGCAGCATACTTCATAGACCTCGAGAAAACAATCCAAACATTCATTTGGAACAAGAAGAGACCCAGAATAGCAAAAGCAATTCTAGGTAACAGAGACATGGCAGGGGGTATCACAATCCCCAACCTGCAACTATACTACAAAGCTATTGTGATAAAAATAGCATGGTACTGGCAAAGAAACAGACTTGAGGACCAGTGGAACAGATTAGAAGATGCAGAAACAACGCTAGACACACTCAGCCATCTCATCTTCGATAAAGGAGCCAAACACCCTCACTGGAGGAAAGATAACCTCTTTAATAAATGGTGCTGGAAAAACTGGGTTTCAACTTGCCAAAGATTAAAACTAGACCTATATCTCTCACCATGCACTAAACTAAAATCAAAATGGATTAAAGATCTAAATATTAAAATAGAAACTCTGAACCAGTTGGAACAGAGGTTAGGTAGAACCCTTGAAGACATCAGTGTAGGAAAATATTTTATGAACAAAACCTCAGTTGCCCGTGAACTACCACAAACAGTCAACAAGTGGGATCTCTTCTTATTAAAAGGCTTCTGCACAGCAAGAGAAACCACCAGCAGTGTGAAGAGACAACACACAATGTGGGAAAAAATCTTCACCTGCTCTTCCTCAGACAAAGGTCTATTATCTCGAATCTATAAAGAACTTAAAAAGATCAGACCTCCCAAATTTAAAGACCCAATCCAAAAATGGGTATCTGAAATGAACAGACATTTCTCAGACAAAGAAGTAGAAATAGCAAATAAATACATGATAAAATGTTCAACATCACTGGTCATTCAAGAGTTGCAAATGAAAACAATGCTGAGATTCCATTTCACTCTAGAAAGAATGGCTGGTATCATGAAATCAACCAATAACAAATGCTGGCAGGGCTGTGGGGAAAGGAACCCTACTCCACTGCTGGTGGGAGTGTAGACTGGTGCAAGCACTGTGGAAATCAGTATGGAGATACCTCAAAGAACTAGGACCGGAAGTCCCATTTGACCCTGCTATTCCACTGCTGGGGATCTTCCCCAAAGAATTCAAAGAATCATACCACAGTGATATATGTGTGCCCATGTTCATAGCAGCACAGTTTGTAATAGCTAAAACTTGGAAACAGCCCAAATGCCCATCAACTGGTGGCTGGACAAAGAAAATGTGGTTTTTTAATAAAATGGTGTACTACTCAGCCATAAAAAATGAGAAATTAGAGACATTTATAGCTAAGTGGATGCACATTGAGGCAATACTCTTAAGTGAAATAAATAGGACACACATGAATAAATACTGAATAGTTTCTCTGGTGTGAGAAACTGAAAGTGTAAATAAGGACTAAAATGTATAATAGGTAATGTGAAATAGGAAGAAAAGGGGCAAAGGGGAAGGAAGTGGGAGGGCTAGGGGAAAGGATAGAAGGGAATGGGATTAATATGAGAAAATGGAAAAATAGGAACAAAATCTTTGTAAATAGGGAGGAATGGAGGGGTTGAAGGGAGGGCTGAGCAAGGGTGAAAAACAAGAACCAAGAGAGACTATATAAAGGTGCAAATTTCCAATGATGAATGTCATTATATTGTATACCTAAAATGTACCATTGATTAGAATGATTAATCGATAATGCAAAATAGGAAGAAAAGGTCCAAAGTGGTAGGGGTAATGTGAGGGGCAAGGGAAAGGAAAGAAGGGAAAGGAAACATGATGAGAAATTTAAAAAATGGAAATAAAGTCTTTGTAACTAGGGAAGGGTGGAGGGGGTGAAGGGAGGGCTAGGAATGAGGAAAAAATAAGAACCAAGATGCATTATGTAAAGGTACAATTCCCAATGAGAAATGTAATTGTGTTGTATACCTACAATGTACCAATAAAAGAATTTAATTTTTTAAAAAATGAAATAAAATGTAACAAATTTAAATGAGAATTTACTTACATAAGTTAATATTTTATAATTGGATAAAAGTAATCTACTAAGTTATTTTATACTGAAGTGAGAATTTCAATGTATTTTTAGAGATATAATACCTAATGGTTGTAGAATAATGTCATCATAATTGTTATCCTAAAATGTTATATTTGCTTTTAATTTTTTTATTTTCCATTTTTCTTGTAAAACTTTGTTATCTAGCAATATTCTGCAGGAATGTGACATTTAAAAACAACCTTAGACAATATAGTGGGCATCACCTACAGGACAAATTTATGATGATGACTCCTAATATTAATGCTGACCATAGTTAATGAAAAAGATAGTTGCTCTCTGGTCCTACTTTATATTTCAAAGTGCTTTAATATCCAAAAGGATTACTATAATTAGTATTAAGATCTACTGGTGTACTTTGTAAATAGAGAAGGATGGAGGGATGAAGGGAGGGCAGGGGAATGGGGAATAAGTAAGAATCAAGATACATCATGTAAAGGTACAAGATCCCAATGATGAATGTCACTGTATTGTATACCTAAAATGTACGAATAAACTAAATGGAAAAAAAAAAAAAGATCTATTGGTGTAACTGACCTGAGTGTTTAACAGTCAAAGCTTGGAGACCAAAGCTGAGGAAGATAAAAGGCCTAAGAGGACAGCCAATATTTTGGCCCTTGCCCTCTAAGGTCAGCCAGAACCCAGGGCACAATGGCACCCCTCCAAAAAGGCCCTGCAACTCCGGTTAGTCACCCAACTTCCTGAGCAGGGAGATTTTGGGATTCATAGGACAGGAGTCAACCAATGTGCATTGGGTAAAAAGTAGAGTCACTAAAGGGGGGAATGTCTCCACGCTTCTAATAAAAGCTATATGGTTAATTAAGTTTGACCCATCCTGGCAGATGACACAACTGCCAGAAAGAAAAATTAGGAGAGCTAAGGGCCCCAAAAGTCCCTGAAAAGCCTTCACTGATCTTGTCAAATTCACAGGTAAATTAATTTGGATTAAGACAGGTCTTACTTTGACTTGGTCTTAAACACCCATTACAAAGGTATAACCAAAAAATAGTAATTAATAGTAACACAAAAACAGTGCTAAGCTAGATATAAAAAGTGGCTACCAATACTGCACCAGTTGTTACTGACAGTCTCCAGGTACAACTGTAACATTTTAGCCCACAGCCATGAGATGTCATGATTCCCAGTACTACTAGCACTTCCAAATATGTGTCCTTCAGCCTCTTTAGCGTATTGTCGCTATGTTATTTTAATGCATTTGCAAGTACCCCTCAGGTAAAGATTTGTCTTCTAATACAAGCCTGCCAATAGAATAAAAATGCCAACATAAATATTCCAGCTAAACTTTATTTCCTTCGTGGTATAAACTGACTTTCTGTTATCTACTCCAGACTTATATGTTTATATTATCTGGAAGCCAGTCACTACAAAATGACTTCATTTCTACAAAATAGAGGTGAAATTCAGTTTACAATAAAAGTTTTAATGGCCCAATGGTCACAAAAACAGTAGGTATTTTTATTTAGTATATTCTTAAGCCATTGTTATAATTAAAATACAAAGACGTTGGATTTATTTACAATCACAGGAGAGTCTGTATGCTCTTAAACTCTGCCTATTATACTTGGGTTAACATCTCTGGACAAAGAGAGATTATTATTAAAGATAAAAGTCTTACACTAAATGCTGCCTCATTTTGTCTGATTTTTACAACTTTTTGGAGTCGCTATTCACTAATATTTTACTGTTAATTTTTGGTCCCTGGTTATTTAACATGGTCACAAAATGAACCTTAGGCATCAATGACTTGCTAATGTCCTTGTCTTCTTTTCCAGATTATCAAAAGAAATGACTGTCTTTCAACAACAGAACTCAATATTCCCCTCTCCTTTAGATCAGTCGGAGTGACACTTTTGGTGCCTGGCTAGGCAGGGTAAATGTCTCCCCTCAGCCTGATGCAGCCATAAGGCAACAGGCCTTCAGTTCCTTTGTATCCCATAAGAATAAGGGATTGAACCCACAGCAGGGAAATGAAGTAGGATAGAAAAAAATAAAGATAGAAAAGGGACAAAGAGAATCATAATTTTAAAATTGTACTTTTAAGAAGACTGCAACTTCAAGATACCATCAAGTTTACTCAAAGTAAAGGGCAGAAACCTAATCTTAAGAAATATAATAGACTGGGCCAACTGCCTTTCTCCTGTAAAATGGGCTATCCTTTCTCTTGTGTACTGAGCCATTATCTCTTTATTTGGGTGTGGGTCATTGCTTCTCTTATGCAAACTAAGCTCAATTTTTTCATAGATTCACAAAGTCCATAGATTTCCATGACCCAAAACATAAAATATCTCCAACTCCAGACTGTAGCATGCTTCTCCCTTGAGATACTGCACTGAATTTTGAGAGTGTACCTTAAATTCTGCCCTATAAAACTCTTTATGCTTCATAAATAAATACATAGGTAAATAAAAATATTGTACATAATATGAAAGTATATAATTCAGATTAATTCAAGTACTTCCTCTAATTAGCTGGAAACAGTGAGCATTACTATGACTATATGATGTACAATGAGAAAATTGTACGTTTAGCTTTGTAGTAATGATTAAGAAAAATTATTTTATACTTACGGACAAAGTTCAACTTCTAAATACTGCTCAGTTACATCATTCAAGAAAAATGCTTCCACAACTTTTGAAAATAGAAATAAGATATATTGAGAAATTCAATTTTGCTTTCATGATATATAATTTAATTTTCTAGAGTATAAAATTAATTAATTCAGTGTTTTTAAATTTTTAATTGCCATGCTATCTCCAGCAGGAAAAGGGGTAAAATAAACAGACATTGCCTGGAAGAAGAAATACATAAGTCATCATCCATTTTCTCCCATGTCAGAGAGCCATAAACTAAAAACATTTATAAAGCCTATTGTTGTTGAGGTCATAGGAAAATCAATATTATCATACAGACAGACTCTGAGCCAGCAATTTTCTTCTAGGAATTTATCCTAAGAAAATAAATCAGATAATGAGGAAAAGAAGTATAATTCTACTTATCAAAGTAAAATTAATAAAAAATGAGAAGTGATGTAAATTATTATTTTCTTTTATATAGTATTATCTTTGATAGTTATCTACCAGACAAAATGGCCCCAAAGGTCCTACATTGTAAAATGGCTCCCGAGTGAAGCTCAGCCAGTCCCAGCACCCGGAAGGAGGCTCCCCCGCTGCCATCCCAGGCTCCTAGGGCCAAGAAGGTGAGCCAGTCCTAGCACCCAGAAGGAAGCTCCCCACCTCCATCCCAGGCTCCTAGGGCAGTGAAGCTCAGCCGGTCCTAGCACCCAGAAGGAAGCTCCCCACCTCCATCCCAGGCTCCTAGGGCAGAGAAGGTGAGCTGCATGGGCGATAGAAGCACCCCCGCCAACCCCGGGGAAATGAGAAGACACATAAACAAGCCTCAAAAACAGATTTCCAGATCACCTACAGCAACCCCAAAGGGAAACGAGATGGAACAATCTGATACTCAACCACCTGGACTCTCTGAACTGGCAACAAAAGAGGATCTGGGAAAAATGAAATCAGAAATAATTACTCAGATAACAGCAAAGATTTTGCTCATGATGCAAGACATGACTAATAAATCTAGAGAGGACACAGATAAAAAATAGAGGATCTGAGGAACATGACAGAATACCAACATAGGAAACAAATGGAATCCATAAAACAGATACAAACAGATTTCCAAGAGATTAAAAACTCCATCGAAAGTCTGTGCAACAGAATGAACAAATGTGAGGATAGAATTTCACATATAGAAGAAAAGATTGCAATTAGTGAGGAGGAAAAGAAAAATTGCTTTAAAATTGTAAAGGAACACGAGAAATCAACCCAGCAGCTGCTAGACGATGCAAAGAAGAATAACATAAGGCTGACTGGAGTCAATTTAGAAAGAAGAGAGAGTGCAGATGACATGAAAAAACTCTTCACAGAAGTGATGGCAGAAAACTTCCCAAGGAGGGGAAAAGAACTTCACATACAGATAAGTGAGGCATATAGGACTCCAGCTAGCCTTAATCAAAAAAAAATTGACACATAGGCATATAATGGTTAGGATTCCAGAAATCCAACAGAAGAATAAAATTCTACAAGCAGTGAGAGAAAAGAAACAAATCACATACAAAGGAAAGCCCATCAGAATCACAGCAGACTTCTCAATGCAAACCCTCAAGGCAAGAAGAGCTTGGAGTGATGAATTTCAAGCTCTAAAGGAAAACACCCTCCAACCCAGATTGATGTACCCTGCAAAACTATCTTTCAAAATTGATGGAGAAATAAGATACTTTCATGACAAAGAGCACCTCAGGAACTTCATGAATACCAAACCAGCACTCCAAAAGATTTTAGACAATACCCTAGGAAAAGACAATGAGGATCACAACCCCAGAAACCCAGCAGAATGAATCCATTGGGCATGACAAATTAAACGCAAAGGGGGAGAATCCAACAAAAAGAAAAAGTCATGACAAGACTTTTAAAACTTTTGACTTCATCTCCCAAATGAGTGTATAATTCAATCTTATTATTGTACTGATTAGTATTTTTCTGATTCTAGAATTGCACACCTTTCCTTGTGCTATACTGGCTATTTATCATCTTCTTATGTCTACATTTTAATTGGGTTGTCTATTAACGAGCTCTAAGAATTCTTTATATACTGTGCTCATAGGTTATATGCATTGTAAATATGGTCTGTTTAAGGACTACTTTTCATCTTAAAGATGTCATTTAAAGTTCTAAATTTTGATGGAATCTCATTTATCAATTTTTTTCTTTAATACATCATGTTTTTTTGTATCCTAGGTAGTTCTTGCCTATCCTGAATTCATAAATATTTTCCCTTATAATTTCTTCTTAAAGTTTCATACTTTTAGGCTTTCTTATTTAGGTTCATAGATCCCTTCAAGTTATTTTCATGTATGGAAAAAAAGAGTTGAGGTTAATTTTTTATATACGGATACCAGGTGTTCTAGTGCCATTTGCTGCAAACACTATCTCTTCCTTGGCCCTTGAATCAAGTTTATACTCTATAAAATGCTAATGTTAAATAATCTTTCAAAACTCAGTGGACCATATATGTGTGGTTCTATTTCTAGATTCTCTGTTTTATTCCAATGATCTATATGTCTTTCCTTACACCAACACTGCATTGATTACTGTAGCTTTAGAAGAAGTCTTAAAATTGGGTGCTAAACGTCTTCCAACACTGTTTTTGTTTTTGTTTTTGGCTTTTCTGGGTCCTTTGTACTCCTACATAACTTTTAAATTTCAATATCCAGTTCTCCATTTATAGCAAGTATACACAGACCTGAATTTTTATATATACCTTGTGTTTTCTAATCCTGCTAAATTCAGGTACAGGTTCTAGGGGCTCCTAGAGATTTCTTAGTATTTTCTCTGTAGATGATCATTTCATCTACATATAAAGATTTTGCCTCTGCCATGCCAATCCTATCCTAGTTGTGTCATTTTATTGCCAGACTATTTTGGTTTAGACCTAGGTTTCAAAGTCTAATGGACAGATGAAGAGTAGGCATATATGACTTTGTTCCCCACTTTAGGGAGAAAGCATTATATCATCTCCATTCGTAGAAGGAATTTTTGTTGGAAGTATGGAGCACATGTCTTTGATCTATTGAGAAGGTTCTGTTCTACTTCTAGTCTCCTGATAGCTTTTACCATGAACAGCTGTAGAATTTAGTCCAATACTCTTTCTCCAACTAGTGACAGGATCATATGGCTTTCTCCTTTCCTCTGTTAAAATGATTACTTTTGGGGGTGGATCTTCCAGTGCTGAACGAACACTGCCATCCCTATAATAAAACCACTTTCTACATACTGCCAGATCTGACTTCCAATAGTTTGTTTTGTTAAACAAATTTCTATCTATGTTCATACTTTTTTCTTCTATTGTCTTTATCCAGTTTTAGGATTAGCACAATGTTGAGTTCCTAAAATGAGGGGAGGGGTGTTCCTTCTTTTTTCTACTTTAAATGTTTGATATAATTTATCAGTTAAAATGTTTATGAGCCTGCTGTTGTCATATAGGTAGGTTTTCAAGCTAGGAATATACTTTCTTTAATAGGTGCTATTCAAATTTTATATTTCCTCCAGAGTTAGTTTAATTAATTTGTCTTCTGAGTTACTTCTTAGAAGTTGTCAAATTTATTTCAAAACAGATTTTTGAAATATGCTTTCTGTATCCTTTTAAATTCTGTAAAATTTGTGGTAATGTCTCCTAGATCTTAATATTGTAATTTTAAAAATGTATAACTGATATTGTGTAACAGGAAGAAAAGGTCTAAAAGAGCAGGGGAATTGGGAGGGGTAAGGGAAGGGAAAAAAGGAAAAGGAAAAAATATGAGAAGAGGAAAAAATGGAAACAAGGTCTTTGCAAATAGGGAAGGGTGGAGGGGGTGAAGGGAGGCCAAGGGAAGGGGAAAAAAATAAGAACCAAGAGACTCATGTAATGGTACAAGATCCCAATGATGAATGTAACTGTATTGTATACCTAAAATGTACCAATAAAGTTAATGGGGAAAATAAAATAAAATGGCTCCCATTCCTAAAATGGTTCCTGCTTACAGAAATGAGCCACTTGGGGTGGGGGGAGTTAAACCTACCCCCTCTGGAGAAGCAATACCTAACTTGTTGCTTCACCCTGCTACCCGCGTGATCCTCCCCTTCCAATCACCTGGTGTCTCGTTGCCTGCCCAACAACTGGACCAATTCTCAATTCTCAGGATACTCTCCCCACCGCACCCCCCTATATAAACCTCACCCCAGTTAATCTCATTCTCTCACCATTGTTCGTGGCAGCGGGCACCTCTTTCCCCCCAATAAAGCCTTGCCTCTGGTGCAACTGTTTTGGCTCCTTTTCTTTCAATCTTCTATTTTATAGATAAATCTCCTATTATTCAGAAAACTAATAAACAAATTGCACAATTCATGTATCCAATTGACATGGGAGATTAGGGCAAGGCAAAATTGGCTTGGGAAGTAGGCACGACCTGTCAATTACCAGGTACAGGAAAACATGAGCTCCCAAAGCCCTGCATGTGGGCTTCTCAGGAGAACTTGAGCAGGTTTTCAATAGGATGGCCTAGACCAGATATCAGCCTGAGGCATGGGATCCTAGCATCACCTTTCAGTACTTGGATGTAGAAGTTCTCGTAGGTTTCCTCAATATTTGGACAGCATAAAGATATGGACACAGTCACCAAGAAGAGTTTGCAGTCCTTGCTTTCCTCACAATATCCTACCCTGCTTTCTCCGGGGTGTTCTTTATTCTTGCTTTTTCCTTTTTCTTGACCCAAGCTCACTCTGCAGAACTAGTTTCTCTCTCACTCTTCACTTTTACTTTCTCAAATAACCTTTGCCGCTGCTTTTTGTTCCTTTCTTTCAATTCTTTGTTTAAAGAATCTAACTCAAGAGGGAGAGGCGAGAGACCCAGAACCCAATAACATTTAATTAGCAAGACACTTTTAGAAGCAGGCTAACATTCTGGCATCATCATCCAGGAGAATCAAAAGCCAGAAGATTCCAATAACACCGTAAAATGAAATAGAGTAGCATAATTAAAATCAAAGATACACTTAAAAATTTATTGGCAGGGGAAGATATCCATGATTTTAAACTATAGGCCATAAAGCAGCATGCAAATTTATATGAAATCAAAATGTACATGTGTGCCTGTGGCTAGATACCTGCAGAATGTGTACAAAAATATTAAGACTGGTTTTATGTGATTGGTAGAATACAAGCAGGTGGTTTTTTAAAAATCATAATTTCTCGCAATATTCTGAGGATGTACTATTTTTAAATTTTTATAATTATTAGGGTTATACACTTTCTTGTAAATAATGAAAACAACATAAATATGGATGAAGTAAAAAGTCAGTCTTTTACTTCTCCATTTGGTCAAAAACCTGCCAGACTTTTTCTGAACTTCAACAAACTCTTTTACCTGATTACGTTTAAAAAAAATTGAATCATACTTACCTAGAACTTGCTTTTATTCATATGAAAAATATTCCAGCATATAAATATATTATTTTTAATGACTGCACAGTATTCTTCTGTAGAATTGATAATATATTGATCTAATCCTTTATGTATAAACATTTAAAATGTTTCCAATTTACCATGTATTAGTTTTATAATAAAAGTTAAGATATGGATGTAGTTCCATCAGTAATTTTGAGATTGTAAGGTCTGTTTCCAAATATTTTACCTAAACAAATTAGAATGTCTGCTGTTACAGTTATTTTTATATATCAACTTGACTAACCCACAACACCCAGGTATTTGGTTATACATTATTCTCTATGTTTCTGTGAAAATATTTTCTTTAGATGAAAATAATATTTAAATTAGTAGACTCTGAGTAAAGCAGATTATCTTCAATAGGGTGGGTGGGCCTCTTCTAATCAGTTGAAAGCTTTAATAGAAGAAAAGATGAATTGGGCCTCCAAAGATGAATTGGGCCAGCAGACAACTTTGAATTTGAACTGCAGTATCAACTCTTCGCTGTATCTCCAGCCTCTGGCCTGCCCTGCAGACTTTGGACTTGCCAATATCCACAATGAGTGAGACAGTCTTAAAATAAATCAGTATTTACCCCCAAGGAACAAAAACACACCCCTTCTTATTTCTATTTTCTAAAGCAGAACATTCTAATAAAAAATCAAAAATGGAGACAAAGCTCAAAAAACTGGTTTAGGGAAGGATTCTCAGAGAAGGCACTAGGCAAGCTCCATTTTGAAAGATAAGTTAGAATTGGTTGAAGAATGAAGAAATAGCATTCTATGGGGAAGAGATCAGTATAATCAGAGGTACACAATTAAGAAATACTGTGGCTTATTTAAAGAACTATAAGAAGTTCAGTCTTCAGGGGGCAAATATTTCAACATAGGAAGAGCTAGTGATGCTGCAGAGAGAATAGGAGCCATATAGGAATTATATTAAAAGCAAAATTTATCTTGAGAGGACAGGGAATATTTGAAAGTTTTATCTGAAGGTAGCTCACTCTGATTTCTAATTAAATAATGGATTTAAGGCAAAAAGACTATTTAGAAAGTTCCATGCTAATCAAGGTAAAACATGATAAAGGCTTAACCTACAGAAAGGATGATGGGGATGAAAAGGAGTTACTAAATTAGAGAAATATTTAGAAAGTGGAAATGATAGGCCTGATAATACATCCAAATATGGAGACTGAGAGAGAAGGATATCTTGTAAAGGTCTCACAATTTCCATATTTGGTGATTCAAGATATTGTTAATGCTCTTGATTAATTTTCGGCAACTAGGGAAAGAAGCAGGTTTATGAGAAAATAGATGTATTGAGATTAGGATTTGTTGAACTAAGTGCCTAGACCATTCCCCTAGATAAGTCAGATGGGTGTATATGCAATAATGAACCTAGTATACATGTACAAAAGTTCTGTATTAAAAGAAAACTTACCGCCGCACCCCGGCAACAATCCACTGGACCCGCCCCCCCGCTCCTCTGTACAGCTACCTGGTTCCACACTACAAAGATGCAGGGAACACCGGACCACCAGACCACGGACGGTACTGAGTCCCGCTGCTCCCGGCCCAGAGGTAAGGGCTTCTGAGTCGCCATCCCACTGCTCCCGGACCAGAGGAAGGGGCTTCCCAGCCAACATCCATCCTGCTGCTCCCAGACCACAGGAAAGGGCTTTTGGGCCACCATCCCTACTGCTGCTCCCGGTCCCTGTCCCACCTCTCCCAGGTCAGAAGAGGTAATCCGTGCAGGCACCAACAGCACCCCCCCACACACCAGTCGAAATGAGAAAACACGTAAATAAGTCTCAAAACCAGATTTCCAGATCACCTACAGCAACCCCAAAGGGAAATGAGATGGAACACTCTGATACTCAACAACGTGGACACACTGAACTGGCAACAAAAGGGGATCTGGAAAAAAGGAAATCAGAAATAATTTCTCAGATAACAGGAGAAATAATGTGCCCCTAGTGCAAGACATGATTAATAAATCTACAGAGGAGCTCAGGAACATGATGGAATCCCAACATAAGAAACAAATGGAATCCATAAAACAGATGCAAATAGATTTCCAGGACATGAAAAACTCCACTGAAAGTCTACACAGCAGAATGAGCCAATGTGAGGACAGAATTTCACATACAGAAGATAAGATTGCAATTAGTGACCAGGAAAAGAAAAATTGCTTCAAAATTATAAGAGAACATGAGAAATCAATCCAGCAGCTGCTAGATGATGCAAAGAAGAATAACATAAGACTGATTGGGCTCAATGAAGAAAGAGGAGAGAGTGGAGATGACATAAAAATATCTCTTCACAGAAATAATGGCAGAAAACTTCCCAAGCAGGGGAAAAGAGCTTGACATACAGATAAGTGAGGCATATAGGACTCCAAATAGCCTTGATCAAGTGCTATCTCTTACATTTAAGTATTTTAAAATGCTTTCAGAGTTGGGCTGGGACATTAGCTCAGTGGTTCTGCTACCTGCCTTGCAAGCGGAAGGACCCGAGTTCGATCCCCAGTACCAAAAAAAAAAAAAAAACTTTCAGAGTGATTATAAAAATTATATTCCAAAATTAATGGACTGCATACAATCTGAAAGAACCCAGCTTTTTTTCATATAAAATCATATTTAATAAATGAATAGACAGAGTTAATGAGAGGCTTTGGAAATTTGGTTAATTTTAATCCTGGTTATTTTATACTTTGCTCTATTATAAATTACTTTGAATTTACATTGTTTGCTTATAATATGTTGAAATATAATTGACTTATCTTTATATGTTGCCCTATGTCCTGCAACTTTGTTAATTTTATTATAGAATTCATTGCATATTTGTTTGGATTTTCTACAAATTATAATAATACCAAATGTAGGGGATTTATCTCAGTGGGGCCATGCCTGCCTCACAAGTAGTAGTTTATATTGTTTTGAGGAAAATTTAGCTTCTAAGCAAAGCTTCTACTAATTCAATTTCTGTTAGTAAAGATGAAGCAAAAGTGTACTGCTGAGTAGGCAACTAGGTGTCTGCACAATGAATGAAACTTCGTCTTCTGCAAGACTGCTGGTCTCTGAGTTAAGAATGCTGGAGAAAGACCAGTTGGTGGTGAAGTTGTAAATCATAAATGATCTACAAGAAGGCTTTAAATTTTGAGATAAAAGGAAATTTGAAAATTTGAGATCAAGAACGTTTGGTGCTTACAAAATAAAATGAAGACATTTTGACATCTTGTTTAATAGCATTAACAACAAGTTATTTATTTGTAAATGAAAGCAGAGTCTATTGCCTGAATTTAAGAGTACTTCATTTTTTTCTACAGAGTAAAAAAATAGTCACAAGATAGGAAAACCAGCTGGTTAAATATTGCATCTATCTTAATGAAGTCTAAATATATATGGATCTCCTGTTCCACTGAAATAGGTCACATTTTTCTATTAATAGACAGGCAGAATGGGTCAAGACGCAAAATCCAACAATATGCTGCACACAAGAAACACACTTAATTCAAAAGGAAACTCATAGACTGAAAGTTAAAGGGTGGAAAACAATACTCCATGCGACAGGAACCCAAAAAAAAGCAGGAGTAGCTATCCTCTTTGCAGATCAAGTAGATTTCAAACCAACACTGAGTAAGAGAGATGAAGAAGGGCACTACATCCTTGTAAAGGAAAGAATCCAAGAGGAAGAGATAACAATCATAAATATCTATGCACCAAACACTAGTGTGCCCAACTATATAAAACAAATACTAACAGACATGAAAAGTCATATATGCACTAATACAATTGTAGTGGGGGATCTCAACACCCCACTGTCACAAATAGATAGATCAACTAGACTAAAAATAAGTAATGAAATACTAGAACTCAATCAAACTCTTGAACAAATGAACTTAACAGATGTTTACAGAGTCTTCCACCCCACAAAATCAGAATACACATTCTTCTCAGCTGCACATGGGTCATTCTCAAAAATAGAGCACATACTCACACATAGAACATGTTTATGGAAGTGCAAAGGAATTGAAGTTATCCCCTGTGTATTATCAGATCATAGTGCGATGAAATTGGAGATCCATAGCAAAAGAAACTCAAAAAATTTCATAAACATGTGGAAATTGAACAACACACTTCTGGATAATCAATGGGTCACACAGGAAATTAAAGAAGAAATCAGACAGTTCCTTCAATTAAATGACAATGACAATACAACATATCGGAATCTATGGGACACAATGAAAGCAGTCTTACGAGGGAAATTAATAGCAGTGAATAAGCATATTAGGAAAACAGAACGAGCCCAATTAAACAACCTGATGCTGAACCTCAAGCTTCTAGAAAAAGAAGAGCAGGACAACCCCAGAGCTCATACAAGGGAGGAAATTATAAAGATCAGAGGAGAAATCAATGCAATGGAGACTAAGAGAACGATACAAAAAAATCAATGAAGCCAAGAGTTGGTTTTTCGAAAGAATCAACAAAATTGACAAACCTTTAGCCAACCTTGTCAGAAAAAGGAAAGAAAAGGCTCAAATCCATGCAATTAAGAATGAAAAGGCTGAAATTACAACAGACCCAGCAGAAATCCAGAGGATCATCAATACCTACTTCCAGAACCTATATGCCAATAAGATGGACAACACAGAAGAAATGGACAGATTCCTAGATACATATGAATTACCAAAGTTGAACGAAGAAGACCTAAAAATTCTGAACAACCCAATATCAACCAATGAAATTGAAAATGTAATTAAAAACTTATCAACTAAGAAAAGCCCAGGCCCTGATGGCTTCACTGCTGAATTCTACAAGACATTTAGAGAGGAACTGCTGCCGCTGCTGTTTAAACTCTTTAATGAAATTGAAAGGGAAGCAATACTCCCAAATTCATTCCTGGAAGCAAGCATCACCTTGATCCCCAAAGCAGAGAAATACTCAACCAAAAAGGAGAACTATAGGCCAATCTCACTAATGAACATAGATGCAAAAATCCTTAATAAGATAATGGCAAACAGAATGCAGAAGATCATCAAGAAGATCATACACCCTGATCAAGTGGGATTCATCCCAGGGATGCAGGGATGGTTCAATATACAAAAATCAATCAATGTAATACACTATATCAATAGAGCCAAGGACAAAAACCATATGATTATCTCCATAGATGCAGAAAAAGCATTTGACAAAATTCAACCTGCATTTGTGATAAAAACCCTACAAAAAATTGGAATAGATGGTCTCTACCTCAAACTGATAGAAGCCATCTATGAAAAACCAACAGCCAGTATCATACTAAATGGCCAAAAACTGAAATCCTTCACACTAAAATCAGGAACAAGACAAGGATGTTCACTATCACCACTCTTGTTCAATATAGTTCTGGAAACATTAGCCACGGCAATTAGACAAGAGAAAGAAATAAAAGGAATAAAGATAGGAAATGAAGAAGTCAAATTGTCATTATTTGCAGATGACATGATATTCTATATAGAAGACCCCAAGAACTCCACCAAATGTGTTCTAGACTTAATAACCAAATTCAGTCAAGTAGCTGGTTACAAGGTCAACACACAAAAATCAATAGCTTTCCTCTACACCAATGACAGACTCACTGAGAGAGAAATAGGGCAAATAATTCCTTTCACAATAGCATCCAAAAAACTGAAATACCTTGGAATCATCCTAACAAAAGAAATCAAAGACCTCTTCTCTGAAAACTATGGCACTCTGAAAAGAGAGATTGAAGATGATATCAGAAAATGGACAGACATCCCCTGCTCCTGGGTAGGAAGGATTAATATAGTGAAAATGGCCATACTTCCAAAACTGCTATATAGATTTAATGCAATTCCAATTGAGATCCCAGCAGCATACTTCATGGACCTTGAGAAAACAATCCAAAAATTTTTTTGGAACAAGAAGAGACCCAGAATAGCAAAAGCAATTCTAGGTAACAGAGACATGGCAGGGGGTATCACAAACTCCAACCCACAACTATACTACAAAGCTACTGTGATAAAAACAGCATGGTACTGGCAAAGCAACAGGCTTGAGGACCAGTGGAACAGATTAGAAGATGCAGAAACCATGCCAGACACACTCAGCCATCTCATGTTCGACAAAGGAGCCAAACACCCTCACTGGAGGAAAATAGCCTCTCTAATGAATGGTGCTGGAAAAATTGGGTTTCAACTTGCCAAAGATTAAAACTAGACCTATATCTCTCACCATGCACTAAACTAAAATCAAAATGGATTAAAGATCTAAATATTAAAATAGAAACTCTGAACCAGTTGGAACAGAGTTTAGGTTGAACCCTTGAAGACATCGGTGTAGGAAAAGATTTTATGAACAAAACCTCAGTTGCCCGTGAACTACCACAAACAGCCAAGAAGTGTGATCTCTTCTTATTAAAAGGCTTCTGCACAGCAGGAGAAACCACCAGCAGTGTGAAGAGACAACCCACAATGTGGGAAAAAAATCTTCACCTGTTCTTCCTCAGACAAAGGTCTACTATCTCGAATCTATAAAGAACTTAAAAAGATCAGATCTCCCAAATTTAAAGACCCAATCCAAAAATGGGCATCTGAAATGAACAAATATTTCTCAGATCAAGAAGTAGTAATAGCAAATAAATACTTGAAAAAATGTTCAACACCACTGGTCTTTTGAGAGATGCAAATGAAAACAACACTGAGATTCCACTTCACTCCAAAAAGAATGGCTGGTATCATGAAATCAACCAATAACAAATGCTGATGGGGCTGTGGGGAAAGAGGAACCCTACCCCACTGCTGGTGGGAATGTAGACTGCTGCAACCACTGTGGAAATCCATATGGAGATACCTCAAAGAACTAGGACTGGAAATCCCATTTGACCCCACTATCCCACTGCTGGGGATCTTCCCCAAAGAATTCAAAAAATCATACCACAGTGATATATGTGCGCCCATGTTCATAGCAGCACAGTTTGTGATAACTAAAACTTGGAAACAGCCCAAATGTCCACCAACTGGAGACTGGATAAAGAAAATGTGTTTTTTTAATAAAATGGAGTACTACTCTTCCATAAAAAATGAGAAATTACAGACATTTATAGCTAAGTGGATGCACATTGAGGTGATATTCTTAAGTGAAATAAATAGAACACACATGTATAAATACCAAATAGTTTCTCTGGTGTGAGAAATTAAAAGTGTAAATAAGGACTAAAATGTATAATAGGTAATGTGAAATAGGAAGAAAAGGGGCAAACGGGAAGGAAGTGGGAGGGCTAGGGGAAAGAATAGAAGGGAATGGGATTAATATGAGAAAATGGAAAAATAGGAACAAAATCTTTGTAAACAGGGAGGAATGGAGGGGCTGAAGGGAGGGGTGGGCAAGGTTGAAAAATAAGAACCAAGAGAGACTATGTAAAGGTGCAAATTTCCAATGATGAATGTTATTATATTGTATACCTAAAATGTACCATTGATTAGAATGATTAATCGATAATGCAAAATAGGAAGAAAAGGTCCAAAGTGGTAGGGGTAGTGTGAGGGGCAGAGGAAAGGAAAGAAGGGAAAGGAAAAATGATGAGAAATGGAAAAAATGGAAATAAAGTCTTTGTAAATAGGGAAGGGTGGAGGGGGTGAAGGGAGGGCTAGGAATGGGGAAAAAGTAAGAACCAAGATGCATTATGTAAAGGTACAATTCCCAGTGAGAAATTTAATTGTGTTGTATACCTACAATGTACCAATAAAAGAATTTAATAAAGTGCAAAAAAAAAAAAGAAGACAACTTATGTTTAACATATGGCAAATTGACACTGGCAGAAAGTCTGTTATATAGATATTAGTACAGGATTCACCAAAGGCGTCTTTGAAGAAATGGGAGGTGAGTTAGATCTTGTGCATTTGATTAGATATGCACATTCAAGGGAAAAGAAATAGGCTAGGAAGGCATGTAGGGGAGAATATGCACAGATAATAAGACCATTCAACTTTCAAAAGTTAAGAGCTTTTGTCTCAATACCATGGCCCAATTAATGAATATCTAAGTGCTTAGAGGAAGAATTTTAACTTTATCCTAGGTTAGTAAGGGCTTGTGATCTGGGGAGTAGCAACATGAAGAGTGTTTTACAAGTTGAGTCTGATAATTTGAGTAGAATATAGTAGTAGGGGATTACAGAACAAACCTCAAAGCATGTAATTTCACGGCACGTCTTTTAGCCTTTATTTGATATACAGGATTACTTGCCAGTATAAGATTAAAAACTAAACTTCAGTTTGCAGTTTATTAGTGTTTCTACAAGTAAAATACTTCAAAACTTCTATAAAGAAGGTTTATAAGGGTAAAGAGGCAATTCGAAGATAGACAAAA
This sequence comes from Heterocephalus glaber, assembly GCF_053883595.1. Lineage (NCBI taxonomy): Eukaryota > Metazoa > Chordata > Mammalia > Rodentia > Bathyergidae > Heterocephalus > Heterocephalus glaber. The sequence goes on along the minus strand of NW_028258364.1, from coordinate 10,148,686 downwards.
AAAGGAATGCTGAACTCTTCTTAGATTAAGTTATAGAAGTAAAAGAAGTAACCCGAAACTCTGGATTTGTAATTATCATTTTTCACTGCCCTACTTACATAGCTGAAGTCTGTATATAATGCGGGAAAAGTCTAAATGAGCAATTGGTAAGAAATATCAGATCCTGCACATGTCAGTTGCTCAGAAGCACTCACTTCCCAGCAGCAAGATAAAATAATATTCTGTGAGAGGTTATTATAAAAAGATTTATGTTTTTAATAAAATACAGCACTTCTTACCTTCATAATCCCACAGTTCATTGAAAGGCTTTCCTGGTTCTCCAAGTGGGGCTGGGGGATCATTGAAAAATGGAGCATGAACTTCCATCATTATTCCTCCGTCACCTGGATTCAGCCTGACAAGCACTGGCTCATGCTTCACTGGAAAACCATCCCAAGTGTGTTCAATTCTAAAATCCATCTGAAGACTGGAAAGCAAGGAACATATTAAAAGAAACAACAATACACACACAATTTCTTTAGTTATAAAGGAAAAGAAATTTTTAATGTGAACTAATAGACAGGAAGGCAACAGAGCTACAAGGAAAGGGTACCAGGAGCCAAAGCACCATCTGTATTGTGGCAAACCATGGTTCTGAGTTCTATTCTAGAATAAGTAGTTGGATCTTAAAAACTTTAAGACATTTGGTCTAGATTCAACTCTAGTTTTCTCATGAAGAGTGCACCAAAACCAGTTTTTAAGAATGTAATTATGCCTGCTGCAGAAATTGTTAATACAATTAACTATAAGTATTGTGAGTTTATATTTTCTTTCTTTTATCCTATTGTATGCAGGGGTCTGAGTTACTGGATCCTCAGGGAATTAAGACCTTTATAATAAAATTCAACTTGATTAAAAACTAAAAATTATTAGAATTATTAACACTTGTTTTGTGGCTAAAAACCAAGAGGGAAGGAAGAAACTCCAACATTTGAAAGACAGTAGAATTCAATTTTATGTTCATTTGTCCCACTGTATATACTATTTTTGCATTTCTAATATTTGACATTTCAACTGTTAAAAGACCATTTCCTTGGTTAATTTCTTCTCTCCAGCTGAAAACTGAGAACAGAATCTACTATCATTTAAACTTTGAAATCAACTAAGAATATATGAAACAAACACACTGCTTCCATTTTAAATTGTTTTCCTAAGGATTCAATGGAAGGTATGGTATTAGATCAGTAAAATTACATTTTGTTGATCCAGCATTTTACAAACATTGTTTCATTTAATTTCACTACTGACTGGCGTAGGAGATATTATTATCCTCATACAAATGAAGAAACATATCAGTCCAAGGTCATTTGATTAACATAACTAGAAACTGAACGAAGATCAGCCATTCAGAAATGTGCAAGAAGATGAAAACTTTATGTTAGGATTGATGGATTCTCCAAATTATACTTGTCTTGTCCAGTAGATAATCCTGACTTAGTACTGATGATATCTCCAAACTCTAATTTCTCTTACCTGAAATTTTTTAATGCAGTCCCATGCTTCATAATGTTATTTTATTGCAAATGATGAAGCAATTACATTTTCAATACATTTAATTCAGTGAATATGTATCTTATTGTTACTATATACTAAATAGTGGGAGGACCACATACAAAAGGTTTGTGTTACATAATGAGTCCAAGATCTCTGCAATCCCTTCTAAAGTATCTAGTTTTTGCTAATTTTCATGTTTCAACAAATTTTAATAGATAAGCTCTTAAATAGTTCTGGTGTTGCAACTCATTTGTAGAAACTCATAGAATTTCAGAGGAAATGTTTAGTAGTTCATATTCTTCACTACTGAAATAAGCTCAATGAGTGATAAAACTATAAAGTGATTCATAACATGTGGAATATAGTCTTAATTTTTATGGAATAAAATGCCTTAATAAATTTCTGTTCTTTAGCTGAAGTAGATCAACAAAAATAAATGTATAATCCTCCATCACAAATTTTGACCATACTAAGTATCCTTTTGCAGCATATAGGAAGAAATAAGAATAAATCAAGATATTAGAAATACTGATTAACTCTAACTCTGGTGCCAAAATACTCAAAGACTATGCTATTCTCCTAATTTGGAGCTTAAGAATTCTTGACAATCCTGTCAAAATATACTCCATGAATAAGAAGGTTCTTGCATATTCACCTGTGCTTCATACCATTCCCCCAAAAGTGCCAAACACATTAAAAACTCAAAAAACTACATCTATCCAAAAATTAAAGACCCAATTCAAAAACAGGCAACTGAAATGAATAGACACCTCTCAGAAGAAGAAATATAAATGGTCAGTAAGTATATGATAAAGTGTTCAACATCTTTAGCCAGTAGAGAAATACAAATTAAAACAACATTCCATGCTAGATTTCATCTTACTCCAGAAAAAATGCCTATCATAAAGAATCCAAACAATAACAAATGCTGTTGAAGTTGATGAGGAAAAAGGAACACTTCTACAGTGTTGGTGGGAATGGGAATGTTTACTAAAACAACCACTATGGAAATACAGTAATACATGCATACCTGTGTTTACAGTAGCGCAACATATATAACATGAATCTTGGAAGACGTCTATACATCCATCAGTAGATGAATAGATAAAGAAAATATGAGGGCTGGGGATTTAGCTCAGTGGTTCTGCCGCCTGCCTTGAAAGCACAAGGACCCAAGTTCAATCCTCAGTATCAAAAAAAAAAAAAAGGAAAATATAATATTTATACACAAAGGAGTACTACTCAGCCATAACAAAGTATAAATGTGAGTCATTTGTAGGAAACTGGATGCATCTTAATACCATAATACTTAGTGAAATATATCAGACACAGAGCTTAAATATTGCTTGTTTTCTCTTATATGAGAAACACAATGTATAAATCATTTAAAGAGCAAAATAAAAAGGTAATAGAAAACAGGGAGGTAGTCCTTTTGAAAATGGGAAGGGGAACTAGAGATGGAGGGAGGAGGAATGAGGGAAAGGGAAGGGGAAGTGAAAAGGATTAAGATGAGATATGTACATGTACCAACTCCCTGAGATGAATGTATTCATTATGTATCACAAACATGTACAAACAAAAAGATCATTAAGAAGTACATGCAACTCATGTTTCAGACAAATAAGTAATTGTTTTTAATACAAAAAAGCTAGAAATCAATAAAGACCAACATCCCAATAGAGAAGAAGGTAAAACATAGGAACAATAAGTTCACAGAAAAAAATTGCAGAATATTCAACCTCACTTATAAGGGCAGAAAATCAAACCAAATTGACAATAAATTTTTGCTTAGATTGGCAGAGGTCAGAAAGTTTGATAACAGTGTGTCAGTGAGGAAACAGAAGGAAATCGTGCATTGCAACTGTGGGAAAATTAGTATAGTTTCTGTGAAGAGCAATGATCAATATCTATCAAATAAAAATGCACATTCTTTGACTCAAAAATTCTAGATCTAGGAGTTATTTCACCTGGACATAATCAAAATGATGTAAGTATAAGAATAGTTTTGTTTAGAATAACAAAATACTGGAAACAAGTTAAATACATTTGAGAAGACCAGCAAAGAAATTACACTATATTATACAATGAAATACAACATGGCTGTTAAAGTAGATGAGGCAGGTCTATATGTACATGCAAAATACATTGTGAAGTGAAAAAGCAAGGTGCAGAAATTATGCCTGTAACTAATAAAAAGCAAACTTATTTGCGTATGCACTTGCAATCCATGCACTATCTTAGGAAGCATATATAAGTAACCAGTGGAATGGCATTGGTTGATTTTATAGAAAATTATCTGCCTGAAATATAGAGAAACCCTTCTTTCAATTTTATTATTTTAACCTATTTTAATTTTATACTATGATAAATATGCATTAGTATTTAAAATACTTTAAAAGTATGTTTAAGGTTGAGTATCTTACATAATATGATATCTGAACATTTTGAAAAAGTTAAACTGAACATTATCAAGGTGATCACCATCCTGTTATGCGCTTCTAATATTGGTTGTTGAGACTTTCCTAAAATACTGTCATTGATCTGTATTTTTTTCATTTTTAACCCTATTCTTCAAATTACTCTTTCATCAAAGAAAGTAAAAAAAGAATAATTTTTCAATTACCTTCATTTCTTTCTCTTTACTATGGAAAGACCTTTAAAGAAAATAAAAGGAGACAGAGCTTCAGAACATGAAGAGGACAGGGGAAAAAATAACCAATAAAGTTTAAAAGAAGGAAGTTTGAACTATTTTCAAGGAAAATTTCCAAATTGTTCTATTCACAAAGAGTCCTCTGGTTTTTCTACGGAAATTATTTTTCAGTTTGCACGCGCCCCTGCCCCATCCACTTCTGAGAAACGGAGGAATGAAGAACGTGGCCTGAAAGTGGAAGTAACCTGGGCCAGTAGGAAGCACAAGAAAAGTCTAATATTTTTCAGGAAAAACCTTCACGACAAGATCGGGCGACAGTGAAAGGAATGAGAGTGAAGCGAGCATAGGAAGAGCACGCAGACCCAGGACTGGAAGCTCTTCTCAGACCTGCCCAGGCCGGCTGGGTTTTCGCGGCAGAGGTCCTCGGAGAAGGTTCGGTTTTAGGCTCCGCCCAGCTGCCGCATCTTCTGGAGGAGGGACCAGGAGGGCGGAATCAGAGAGCCTTGATTTTTCTAGGAAAGAAAAACGTTAAAGGGCCACCGTTGACCACTGAAGACTTTTAGTCATTCCACTTAGGTCTGAGAGTCTTTCTAGAAGAAGGAAGTGTAATTCGCCAATATAAATGCTGCACAAGAATTTGAAATTCAACTGTCAATCATTAAAATAACAATAGAACGGGTACAGCAATAATTCATTTATTGCAGCTAAAAGCTAACTAGCCATATAGACAAAAACTATAAATTATATTAGGCTAGTTATAAATTACATTATACTCTGGGGAGGCATATACATAAAGGTTAACAATTGTGACATTTGGAACCATACTTTCTGGGTTCAAAACCCAACTCAGGCACTTTTTAACTGTATGATCAGATTTGAACTTTTCTTAAACTTCCCCACTTAGCATTCATAGTGCTGTGCACCTAGTACTAGGTGCTCAATGCCAACTGATTGAATACAGTAATATTAGTGAAATCTGACAATAGTTTTCAACCTATATAATTTCCAAAGGTCTCTATTACACAAAAGTATCTAATATAAAAACATGAAATAGTCCCTTGAGAATAAACAAATACTAAGTACTTTTCTTTTCCATTTCTCATTTCTTGTACTCCATTTGCATCCATGAATATTCACTGAATTTTTTAATGCCTTATCAGACATTCTTTCAACCTTTATTGTGCTCAAGTTTTATAATGGAGACTGGAGACAAATTTCAAAACAGCATGATGGTAAGGACTGCAGGAAGAAATCTTAACTGACTGCTAAGGTAACATGTACCTTTGGGAAAAGTAGATAGAAAACTTGAGAAGATTTATAAAACACTACAAAGGCTACTTCAAGGATAAAATTTTTATTAATTTTGAAAATACTTCATTAAAATTCAAACAGTAAATTCTTGAAACAACACCCACAAAAACAAAAAAACCTTTGTTGACTTTGACCATAATCATATAAGCCAAATAATTCAAATGAAGCAAAAAAATTCCCATTTTAGTAATGAATTTACACAAAAACCACTCATTTATATCAGAAGGCACTGTTTATTTTCATCTACACTAATATATCTTATCAACTTTGAAGGTAAATGTAGAGTTGAATTAATGCTACTTGTTGAATGACAATACATAATGTTCAACTGTGGAAGTTGCAAGCAAGTCCTCAGGGAGACAGTAAGAAGTTCATGAAGAAAAAAATCCAACAATGAATTTCAAAACAACTGGAGCTTACACATTTAATTTTCCCTTCTCGTAAGTTTTACTATTAATTTCATGGCCATTAAAATCCAAAACAATTTCAATGTTAATGAACTCAAAGCTAAATTAAACCTTTTCATGATTATTACCTACACGTGCATATTTCTCAGCTAGCCTTTAGGGGAAAGTGACCATTTCACTTTCCTAATCAAGTACAGTATAGAGTAAGGTCCAAAACAAGTCCTCAAATACCTAATTGAGCATATTTTAAATATTTGTTAATACATCTTGCCAGCATTCCTTTATATGACATCATGAGTAAAGGCTAAAAAAATTTAAACTTCTTAAACTGTTAAACAGAAAGCCAAAGCAAGCTGTATCTATGACATGTTTTAGTGAAACTTTTATTTCAATCCATAAAAACACAATCTATTAAAAAATAATAAAACCAGTGGCTGGCTTGAATTTAACATTTCCAGTGTTCATGTTGTCATTTCTTCAATGTTATATGTATTTAAAAATTTATAGGACAGGGTATTTAGCTCAGTGGTTCCACTGCCTGCCCTGCAAGTGCAAGGACTCGAATTTGATCCCTGATACCAAAAAAAAAAAATTATAAGTTTTAAACCCAGACAAAATTAATTTTTAAAACTGGGAATTCCGATCTATCCACAAATTTATATTTTACTTTTTTCTTGAGAAAATGTAACTTTTCCTTCTATGTGAAGAAACAAACATCTCTGAAGTAACTGCTAAATTTGCAAGATCTTTACGTACTTCTATCCTCACGGAATATTATCATAGTTACATTTCAACAGTTGTATCCTTTCTCTAAAGACCGACGAGGGGCAGGACAGTGCTTATGTTCTGGACACGACCAGGTTCATACCCAGATATACTGCACAGGGACAGCTTAGACCGGGGCTTCTGAGGAAGCCAGTCCGGGCGGCCCCGTGGCCGTACAAAGCACATTTCTACCCACCCTCTTTGGCCAGTGGGCTCTCTTAGTTCAGAAATGCTGAGTATATTAGCAAACAAAGATACGAAGGGATTTTTACCTAATGCTCTACTCATGTTACATTTTAGAGGAGGATTAAAAAGAAAAAGATGCTGGGCCGCACCACCTGGGTGTAGGCACTGTTCAGCCGGGTTGCCCGCCGCGCCCAGCCTGTGGCTCAGCGCGCTGTCGACCAGATTCTCACGGATCCACCCATCACTTGACAGATAGCCAATAGTATGCTAGGGCCGTAAAAAGCGCGATGACGTAGCGCTGACGCTCGCGTGATGACGGAGGCGGCGTCACCGTCTCCAAGGAGCGGTCTGGGGCACCGGTTTCAAAGTCGCAGGGCGGGCCCGGTGGACTTCCGCTGCTGGCCCGGGCTTCCCCGCAGTCCTGTGGTCGCCCCCCAGCTCCTCTGGGGACGTTTCCAACAGACTGCCCTCCTTCCGGCTGCCTCTGCGCTCACCTAGGTGGCCCGACAAGACTCCGGGTGAACCACAGGACACCTCAATCGACCCTCGTCCCCTTTTCAGGAGGCTGGGATTCGGTTGAACCGAATTCACTTAGCACGTGCCGGCCAACTGAAATCTGAAGTCTCCTCCGCTGGCCAGGTACCCGCGCGGGAGACGGAAGCGCAGCAGGACTGCGACGCTGCGTGGGTGGGATGCTGATTACAACCCTGGCCGAACTGCTGCTTGACAACCTCCGAGTGTTGCTTAGTTTTTTATTTTCCTGCACTGGGAGCTCCGGGGTTTTTTTTAGAGGAAAGAGAAGGGTGGTGAAAGCGCCAAACAAAAATTAGATCGAAATGGCCACAGAAATCGACTTTCTGAGAGACCAAAGTAAGCTCCATATTCCTTTATTGAGAATTTGTATATAATGTTTGATGTCGTCATTGTTAACCAGCGAATGTGTTTTGAATACCTTTTGGACCCCAGTCAGGAAATCTGTAAAAACTTAAAAGAACTTAGCTGCGTAAAAAGCTTAGTGATATACCTGAAGATATGCATGTACTTAAGCAGAAACGTTTGGTAAATGCTTGTAGGTTTCGTAAGCTCACATCTACTAGACACTGAGCATGTTTGTTATGCTCTACTTGTACTCTGAAGAAATTAGAGTGCTAATGGCCAGAAAGAGTTTCCAAGTCTGCAGTTAAGAGCCTTAGAGGCACAGCTCTGGCCATTTGTTTAAAAGATGTTTACTGAGCTGCTCCCGTTTTTGTTATATGCCAGGCCCAATACAAACCTAGCTGCAACAGAGATGAAGTCTTACCCTCCAAGAATTTGGGGAAGGAAACATGTAAATCCTGTAAATACACTGAAGTGGCACCAACTGCTAAAGTTTCTTCGTAGGGTCGTTGGAATTATTAAATAAACATTAAAGTACGTAAGGATTTAGGATAGTGTCTGACACATTGTGCTAAACAAATATGAACTATTACAGGTTGAATATTAAACTGTGGTCAAGGAAAGTGCCATTTGGACTGAAAGTTGAAGTCTGTATGAGTTTACTATATAGAGAACTGTATAGGTATCCTAAGTAGAAAAGTATGCATTTGCAACATGGAAAGGATTAGGAATATGCTTTGTTTAAAGACTTGTAGCCAGGTTGGCTAGAATGGAATATGAAGGTTTATATAGGGAAATGGCAAGAGGTGCTGAATGGGGTTAGATGGTGAAAGGCCTTGTCGTCATGGTAAATAATTCACTTGGAAGTATCATGATCAAACTGGTTTAGAAAGCCCAGATCTGGCTATTCCGAGGAATATGCATTGTTGCACAGTGCATGTAGGTAACTACTATTATCATCCAGGAAAGAACTGAACTAAAGTAGATGCAGTGAGATTGCAGGTCAGGAGATTTGAGAGAAAGAGGAAGAGAACAACTCTCAAGGTTTTGACTTGAGCAATAGGGAGGGTAGGAAAAAGGTGTTAGTTCTGTTTTGGAACCTTTAAAGACCGCTGGTTAAGAACTCAGTTTCTATATTAGTCTATGTGGCCATATATCCTCTGTCTACCTTGGTGCAAGTCTTCGCCATGTCTTACTTCTTCTTACTTCGCGTTTGTCTTACTTCTCTATGCTTCAGTTTTCTCATTTATAAAGTGAATATAAGGACCCTCATGGAGTTGTGAAACTTAAATGAGTTGCAGTAAGACCTTTTGCACCATGTCTGACGTATTAGGTACACAGTATGTATGTATGTATGTATATATATATATAAATGTATATACAGATTATGTGTACATATCTATATCATCTAAAATACTTGACGGCAGTATAACATTAGCATTGTTTCTTAGGTTTGAAGTGAGAGTAACTTCATCCCATAGGACGACTAACTGTCCACCATCTAATGGTGTGGGTCAGGAATTGCATGGTGAGGAGTTTAGCTAAGTTGAGGAGGGTACCTGAATTTAAGAAAGAATGAATTTTAGAAGAATGAGCCAGCCAGAATTCTTAGATATACTAAGAATCCAAATACTAGAGAAATCTAAATACTAGAGAAAACCAAGTAAGACAATTGAAGAGTAGTAACTTCTTTCTTGAAAAATGAGTGGTAGTTCACCGGAAGACAAGTGAAGTGAAAGTAGGGAATGTCAAGCAGAAGGAGCAGAAACAGCAAGGTTCAAAGGCTTGAGATAACTTTTTCAGGAAATTGGAGCGTGGAATGGTAGTATTTGCCTTAAGTGATAAGAGTGTTGGGTCTCTGTGACTCCCTCCTTTTTTCCTTTAACTGGACCTTGTATTCCAGCTAAAGTGCTGGGTTGGAACACCAGCTCAGATTTAGATAGATGGCTTTCGTCCTCCTGCTTGCCTCTGACCTTCTCTACGTTGACTCCTGTTGATCTTGATCACCTCCTTTTAATCCTTCCATTTGGATTTGGTAGCCTAGCTCAAAACAGTATATTTGTTTTGCTGTTTCTCAGATGACACTTCTACATGATTTTATGTCTGATAATTTGTTTCAGGTGTTTCAGCACCTTTACACCCAACAAGGCTTCTGGTAGAGTGAACTTCTGTCATGTTTGCAGTGTATTTTATTTCCACTTCCATCTGGAAAAGGAGATCTGACAGGGAGATCTCCTTAGGGACCTGGTCAAAGAGAGCCTTGTATATAAATCTGGGAACAAAGTATTCATTCCTGTAGGTATTGGTAGGGATGTACTTATTTTTTCTTTTCACTCTCTCAAGTGTCTTTTAGAGAGAAGTTTCAAATTTTGTTTTTTTATGAGTTGCACTTTGATGAATATGTGCATTTCGTGTCATATCTAGAAAGTGATTACCAAACCCACAGCTATGAGATTTTCTTCTGTTTTCTTTCTAGAAGTTTTGTTTAGGTTTTACATTTAGATGTTGGGTGCTGTGTCTCATGTATGTTTCTTTTCTTTGATGTGAATAAATATGTAGCCTTACGTCTACTCAGAGTTCTTGGTTTAATTCTGGACCTTCTTTTCCATTGTCCATGCCACTCCTGTTTAATTTGGGGGTTTTGTCTTGCAGTTACTCTTCAACGCAGAGGGTTGTCCTGGAAAAATTTCAGCTGATTTTAGGAATTCTAAAGAATATGACTGCAGCTTGTCTTCCCAAGTCTTTTCAATTCTAGTGTAGGAATTACAAAAAAAATCTTTTTAAAAAAATTTCTTCTAACGTGAAGAGCAAGCCAGGAGACTGAAAATTCAATTTCATGAAATCGGAAAAATTGGTTCTTTGTAACTATTTTTTCCCCATGGGAAATAGTTGGCTTAGGTATATGAAAGGGACTAATTTTAAATTCTAAAATGATGTGTTGAAATTGATGATTCATCTTATTTAGAGAAGCAGTAGAAATTAGGCATTTTTCATTGACTATATCAAATATTTACTACTGTTTTCTAGTTTTTAAAAATTAAGCATTATCTAATGAACTTAAATTGATTTTTTTCCATTGTTTTCAGATCAAAGACTAAATGAAGTTCTTAGGCAGTACCAAATGGAAAAGTTTTCCAATTATTCATCTATTCAGGTATGTAAATTGATTAAAGTTTAGCAACTAGATTTAGTTGTTAGTATGTGTACATCAGTATGAAACTCTCATGTGAAGTTGCATATAACACTTTGAAATTTTGCTTACAACATGCATTGTTATAAGAGGAAAACTTGTTTTTGCTTAATGTACATAAATTCTATAGAAACTGCTTTTTTACTTCCAGGGTTGGAACTGATATTATATATGATGTTGAAATGTCTGAATCCTAATATAAGAATGCATTCAAGTTTTGAAAAATTCTAAAATTGTTTTTCAATATGTATTTAGTTACATACTGTAACGCTCAATTCTCATAAATTATGACAGAAACATATAACTCAAATAGTAAATAATGTATGGCATTATTTTAATATTTCTTTCCTTTAGTATCATGTTTTTATTTCAATATTGGATTCAAAAAAATTTTAACCAACAAGATACACTTATTGAAGGGGCCTGCATCATCAGATTTTAAAAGAAAAATAATGGCTCCTACAATATTAATGACTACTGAAGAAATAAGGAATGATTTGCTTTTGCATAATTGAATCATGTAATCAGAAATTCTTACAGTATAAAAATGAAGAAATTGTTTTTGAAGTGTTAAAAAGGAATAGTTTATTGTTGGCTTGAGTATGCTTATTATACATTTAATATATTTAATATAACTTTAATATATACTTAACATTAGTCTGTTGCTTTCTGTTTTGATTTCCAAACATGACTTAGTCCAGAGAGTCTTGTAGCTACCCTGTACTGTTCACTGATTGCCATATTATTTTCCTTACATTACTTTTTAATGAATACTTATCTAAAAATTGCAATAATAGTTGAATAGCCTTGTAAATTTTGCTAAGTTTGTTATGCTTTTTCTTCTACTGAATAGGTCTGAAAGAAAGATTCAAATAAAATACAGATTTTTTTAAAGCCCCAGAATATCTCTGGGGATTGTAGCATATCTGTTGGCAGCTATGGTTGACTTGATTATGAAAGATGGTTTTACCAGTAACACAGCAATAACTCTAGATAGCCCTTCAAATGGAATGAATAAATATAAAACACAATGCCAAAGACATATGAGTGGTTCTGGAGAGGAAAGACATTTACTTATTAAAAAAAATACTAATTTGTTCACTTTAATAAATTTTGAGTGCATGACTTATGCTAGGCACACTTTGGGGACAGAGCTATGAAAAGGGTAGACAAAGGAAGAAATATGAAAAGTAGGTAATTAAAATTACAAAATCCTACAAAGAAAAAAGCAGTCTTGTGATATAGTTATTTGTGGTGGTGTGATGATAAAGACTAATTTTTAGAAGAAAGGTGAGAGAAGACCTTCCAAGCTGTGACAGAAAGTGAAAAATGAGCCAAAGAAAGGACCAAGTGCCTTAAGCAGGAAAGAATTTGGCATGTCTTATGCAATGAGTAGGAGTTGATCCCAACTGTGAACAAATAATTGTTACATGAAAATTGCACTGAAAATTAAGAAATATAAGACTCAGTTGATAAGATATGACAACATACCTGTATTCTTTGAGTTGAATCAGATTGCTAGCATTCTAGACCACTGCTGTCCAGGAGGACTTTCTCTGATGATAGCAGTGTATAATTCTGTGCTGTCCAGTATGGTAGCCAGAAGTCACATGAAGTATTTGAACATTTAAAATTAGGCTGATAAAACTGAGGAAATGAATTTTTCATTTTCATTTTAAAAGAATGAAATTTAAATTTAAATAGTCATATATGCTTATTGCTATTGTATTGATTTGTATAGTTCTAAACCTGATAAATAATGCATATAAAATCTTGAAGAATTGATTTTACATTATCCTATAATGTTAGGATATTGATGATTTAACACCTTTTTGCAGAGTCCACTTGAAAGAGTTTAGAAATTCGTTGTGCTGTATATCAACTTGTACTGATAAATGATGAAAATCGGTCTCCTTAGGATTTGAAAGGATTAAGGGATTTGCTGAAACCTACATGCAAAAACATCTTCACATTATGCTAGTCTATATTTTCTTCCAAAGGATAGAGATGAGATGTTATTTACATATTTGATAGACAGTACTGACTAGAGCAAGAAGCAAAAAATAAAAATTCACATTTTAATTAGAATACTTAGTATATTATTTTGTTAATGGTATAAAGTGTCCAAGGAATTTATTTACTAACTACAACCCATTATTTTTACCTTTGTGTGTATGTATGTTACACTATCATCTCAGGAAATCATCTTTGGGGAGGGTACCGGGGATCGAACTCAGGACCTTGCTCTTGTAAGGCAGGCAGTGGCACCACTGAGCTAAATCCCCGGCCCCTCAGGAAATCATCTTAACATTAAAGATGAATAGATATTAATTGTACAAGACCAAATATTTTTGTGACTTAAGGTATATAAAATTCTATAAATATTTCTTCATCTCATTATTTGTCAATATTTAGAGACTATGAGAAGGATATTTATAAATACTTTCATAGTCAATTTCAGTCTCATTCTCCCAACTTGATTTTTTTCAATTACATCTTGAGTTATTAAGCAATGGAGTCTTTTTTTCTAAAAGTTTTACTAGCAAATGGGAAGGCATTACTAAGTCTGCATTTTATTTTTTCAAAGATTTGATTATCTATTGTTTGACTTACTATGGTTATTCTCTGAATCTTAGAAATTTAATGATTACTTTGAATTGTTGAGTTGCTCTGTTTTAGGTTTTTATTGCTTAATTTTTGAGCATTGTTTCTGAGAATTGTTTATTGATATTTATTGAGTAATACTTTTACGCAAGGAACTATGCCAGATGATTTAGTGATATGAAGATAAATAAGACTGTATCATAGGAACTTAAAAACTACTAACAATATGGGGTGAGACAAATATTGTAAAAGGCATACTCTTTATACCTTAAGAAATTGAAAACCAAATATGGGCATTAAGGGTTATAAAAGAAATAAAGTGGGAATATTGAGAAAAGTTTCTCAAGGATATAGCATATCTGATGGACACTGAAGATTAGGTAGGATTTCAAAAGAACTCAATTAGAAAACAAAAGAGAGAGTGGTGGGACACATTTTAAATGCACCAACATCATGAGAAGCCAAAGGAGTAAAAAAATGAGAGCTGTATTCAGGGATAAAGCATAGACCATCCTGGCAGAAAGTCAAGGAACATTGAACAAGAACTATACTTTAGACCAAGTGGCTTAACACATGTACATGAAACATACCAATAGCCACCACACAGTCTTCTTAATCACTGTAAACATTCTTCATAATAGATCCCAGCCTATCTCAGGCTCTTCCAAATAATTGAAGAGGATGGAACACTTTCAAGCTACCTTATTTCTTTTCTTTTCTCTTCTCTTCTCTTCTCTTCTCTCTTCTCCTCTTTTCTCTTTTCTTTTCTTTTCTTTTCTTTTCTTTTCTTTCTTTTTTTGTGGGACTAGGGATTGAATCCAGGATCTCACAACTAGGGATTGAATCCAGAATCTCACGAAGTTGCCCAGGCTAAGCTGCAATTTGTGATCCTCCTTCCCTAGCCTCTCAGAGTGATGGAATTATAGGCACGTGCCAATACACCTACCCAAACTAATTTGGAAAGCCAATACTACTCTAATACCAAAAGCCTGTTAAGGACAGTGTAAGACAAGATTTCAGGCCAATTTCTAATGACCATAGACAAAAAATATTAATGAAATAAATTCAACAGTACATTAAAGGGTTCAGAAGCTATGCCATCAAATGGGATTTATCCCTACAATGCAAGGCTAATTCAATATATGCAAATTGATAATTGTGATATAGTCCATTAACAGAATGAAGGATAAAAATCATCATCTTAACAGATACAAAAAGCATTTGACAAAAGTCAACATTGTTTCATGATAGACTCTCCAACAAATCAGTTACAGAAAGAACAACATGTCAACATCATAAAGGCGATAGATGACATGCTCTCAGTCAATATCACTCAACAGTGAAAAGCGGAAACAAAGCGAGAATCCCCACAACTGCTACTTCTACTAATCATATTACTGCAGGCTCTAGTGGAAGCAGTTGGACAAGAAAAAGAAACAAATGACATCCATATTAGAAATGAAGAAATGAAACTCTTTGCCATATCATGATCTTATATATAGAAAAATCTAAAAGTTCTGCCCCAAACTATAAGAAGAAATTAATAATTTTGGTGAAGTTGCAGGATATTAAATCTACATTAAATCTGTAGCATTTTAATTCACTAATAATGAACTATCTGAAAAAGAAATAAAACAACCTTATTTGCAATAGTATCAAAAAGAATAAAATACTTCGGAAAAATGTATTGAAGGGAAAACTATAAGACATTGACAACTATAAGACAATGATGAAAGAACTTTATAGTCCAAATGAAAAATACCCTATGTTCATGAATTAGAAACTTAATATTGTTAAAATATCCATACTACTTAAAGCAATCTATAGTATATGAGAATTCCAACGGCATTTTCATAAATATGGAAAAAATAATCCTAAAAAGACTGAATAGCTAGCATAATTCTGAGGAAGAGCAGACCTGGAGGCATCACACTTCACAATTTCAAGCATTATTCAAAGCTTTATTAACCAAGATAGCATGATACTGGTATAAAAATATTGATCAGTGGAACAAATAGCACAGAAATTAATTTACACATGTTTAATCAACTAATTATAACAGGTGCCAAGAATATATATTAAGGAAAAATAACCTTGAATAAATGGTGTTGAGAAATCTCAATATACACATACAGAATAATGAACATGGACTCATACTATAAAGAAAAAACATTTCAAAATGAATTAAATACTTAAATGTCAGACATGAATCCATAAAGATTACTGAAAACAGAAAGAAAGCTCCTTGACTTTGGTCTTGGCAAATAGTTTTTGGATATGACACCAAAAACATAGGCAACAGGGCCGGGGATTTAGCTCAGTGGTTCCACCACCTGCCTCACAAGTGCAAGGTCCCGAGTTCGATCCCCAGTACCAAAAAAAAAAAAAAACCCAAACAAATAAAACAAAACAAAAGCAATAATAAATAGTTTGGACTACAAAAATGTTTCTATAAAGCAGAAGAAACAGCAAAATGAAAAGCCAGTCTGTGTAATGGCAGAAAACCATATGAGGTATGATTGAAAAATGAAATGAATATTTAATTTTTTAAAAAATGTATTTCAGTAAAAGAAATTGTTATTAATCGCTCTCAAAATATTGCTCCTCACTTTAAACGCACTTATCAGTCTTACCACTTTCTGAAGCAGTTCTGCATGTCCTCTTTCCTGCGTGCCTAGTCGCGTTGTGTCTCCCTTGATGTCCTGAATTGATTGAAAATGTTTGCCTGTCAGGGTCATTGTGACTTTGGGGAAAAGTCAGAAATCACATGGTACCAGATCTGGTGATTAAGGTGAATGAGGACACACTGTAATATCTTTTTTTTAGGATAGAAATTTCTGTACCAGAAGTGATGTGTAACATGTGGAGGATAAAACCCTTTACCCAGACCATTTTTTATAAACATTGTTTCTTAAATAATATACCTTTGTAATATTCAGAGTTCACCATAGTATTTCTGGGTGCAAACTTGTTTGCACAATTCCATCAAGGGCAAAAACACAATCAGCATCATATTGATGTTGAATCTTGACTGACATTCTTTTTTCACAAGAAGAACTTGCTGATTTCCATTAAGAATCTGAACCTTGGTCTCTGGATCATAACCATAGACCCAAGTTTTAGCTCCTGTGATGACATTTCTTAAAAAATTGAAATCTGAGGGCCGGGGATTTAGCTCAGTGGTTCTGGCACCTGCCTCGAAAGCAGAAGGTCCCAAGTTCAATCCCCAGTACCAAAAAAAAAAAAAAAAGAAAAAAATTGAAATCTGAAACAACACATCACACAACTCCAACTAAATGCATTGTTTGTGATTTATGATTTATTGTACCATTTAAAACATACCTTCCCTCAAGCATTGCTCACAACTGACTGCACTGAACAAGTTGAAACTTTTCACACACTGTTACTGAGGTTCCATGCCCTGCTTCTCATATTGAAGATCCCTGTGTTTCGTGGGTGCCATGTGGCGACAGCGTTCACTGTAGTTTTTTATCATACCCTGTATTTAGTGAGTTAATGTAAATAACATATTATCTATATTTGCATTATAAAATTGCATCTGCATTGCAAACTATATGTCTATGACAAGTTAATATCCAAAATATGTAAGTAGCTCATACCACTAAGTAATAATAACTCAATTAAAAGTGGATAAAAGACCTTAATAGACATTTTCCAAAGAAGATATGAATATGATCAACAGATATATAACAAATCACTAGTCATAGGGAAATGTAAATCAAAACCTCAATGAAATATCATGTCATCAGATATCATGTCCTAACAGTAGGATGACTGTTACCAAAAAAATGAATGACAGGTGTTGAGAAAGACATGGAGAAATAGAGCTGTTGTACATTGTTGGTGGGAATATAAATTGGAATAGCCATTATGGAAAGAGTGTAGGGATTTCTAAAAAGCTTAAAAATAGCACTGTCCTATGATCAGAAATCTCACTTCTGGCTAAGTATCCAAATGAAATGCATGCCTATGTTCATTGGACCCTTATTCATAAGGACCAAAATATAGAAATACCCTGAGTCAATGATGGAAAACCTTTTGGATACCAAGTGCCAAACTGCAGCCCAAAACCCACTTATTTATCACAGTGTAACAACACTCCAATTAAACCTGAATACCAAAGTTTTAGTTTAGAAAAAAACAACTCTGCATTCACGTTTTTGTCTTAAAAGAAAAACACAATAACACATGTACCATAGGTTTGCCACCACTGGCCTAAGTGTTCATTGATAGATGAACAAGTAAAGAAAATATGCATGTTTTTCTCTTTCAAAATAAATCAGAGAAAAAAATAGTGCTGGTGTTTGAAGAAACTACTAAATTTTCTTTTTTAATGTTAATATTCTGATAACTTAGTATATTCTCATACTAGTCCTAATAATTATTAGATTATATGACTTTTTCTAGATAAATGGTCAAATTGTCTGTAAATGATAACATTGTATCTTTTTTTAATCTCTATATCTCCCCACACTGTGTTTATATTGGCTGAACTTTTATTATGATGTTGAATTTTTATAGTGATTGTGAGCAGCCTTGCATTATTACTGAATTTAATACAGTGCTTCTAGTTTTTACCATTGAGAATGGTAATTAAAGTAGGTTTCTTTCTGGTAGATGTTCTTATCATGTCAAGAAAAATTCTTCATATTTCTAATTTTCCAAGAAGTTTTATCATGTATGTGTGTTAAATATACCAAATGCATTTCAGTATCAATGAGCTGATTTTTAAATTTCACTCTTTTGAAATTACAGCAGTGGATTTTATAAAGTTGTAAAAATTTTAAGTGTATTTAATTTTAAACCACTGTCAGTTTTGGCTACAATGAGAAAGCATTTTAAGATGCATATTTTCTGTTACAGAAAACTATCCCCAAAGGAGATGGAGATGACACATTAGTAAACTCAGAAGTTGACCAAAGGTAAAGTATTACCAGAGAAATATTATTGTCTTGAAAAACTATCCCCAAAGGAGATGGAGATGACACATTAGTAAACTCAGAAGTTGACCAAAGATAAAGTATTACCAGAGAAATATTATTTTCTTAACAATATTGTCATTAAAAGAATTCTTTTAGGATTAGGAATATTTATTTTGGGCCAGCTGTAGTTAGAGTTAACTGATGTACTGAGATAATAAGAAAAAGCAAGTTATCATAGAGTCGTTTAGACTGACTCACAATGGGGGATGATTTGCCCTTGTACCAAAAGGAGATAATTTAGCAATGTTTGGAAACATTTTTATTTGTTACAACAAGGAAAACCCATGGAGGGTAAGGCTCTACTGACATCTAATAGGTAGAGCCAGAAATGTTCAGCCCAGACTACCCACCCTGCTCCCCCACATAAGACAAGCAGTTCTTTTTTTAAATTTTAAAGTAATACAAATAGATATTAATAAAATATAAAAGCCATTCTATGATAAAATAATTTTTCATAACAAAAATTATTAGAGAATAACAATGGTAAATACACTGTGTATCATGATCTTAAAAGAATATATTTTCATTTGCTAATCTCTCAGCTTATTTCCTAATAATACTATACCTCCTTTTTTTGCATGAAACATTTTAATTGTTAACAAAGTAGCTCATACTCAGTATAATTTTGAACATTTCTTCCTATTTCACAATATCTGTTATTCTTTTTTGGTCCTTATTTACACTTTCAGTTTCTCACACCGGAGAGACAATGCGATATTTACCCATGTGTGTTTGATTTATTTCACTGAAGAGTATGTTCTTAAGGTGCATGCGTTTTCCTAGAAATGTCTCAAGTTTATCCTTCTTTATGGCTGAATACTACTTCATTATTAAAAAAAACACATCTGTTTTATCCACTCATCAGTTGATGTGTAATTAGGTTGTTTCCATGATTTAGCTATTATAAACTGTGCCATTATAAGCATGGGCATGCATATATCGCTGTGGTATGATGGTTTTAATTCTTTTGGGAAGATACCCAGAAGGGGAATAGCTGAATCAAATGGGACCTCTAATCCTACTTTTTTGAGGAATCTCTACACTGATTTCCACAGTACCAACAGAGTGAAAAGATAAGCCACTGAGTGGGAAAAATTTTTAGGCAGTGGTTCCTCAGACAAAGGACTGATATCTAGAATATACAAAGAATTGAAAAAAAAATCAGCCCACTTTGGGCTGGGGATTTAGCTCAGTGGTGCCGCTACCTGCCTCGCAAGTGCAAGGTCCTGAGTTTGATCCCTGGTACCCCCCCCAGCCAAAAAAATCAGCCCACCCAAATTTAAAAACCCAATCCAAAAATGGGCATCTGAGATGAATATACACTTCTCAGATTAAGAAATAGAAACAGCAAATAAATACATGAAAAAAATATTCAACATCAGTGGTCAATCGAGAGATGCAAATTAAAACAATGCTGAGATTCCATCTCACTCCAGAAAGAATGGCTATTATCAAGAAATGAACCTGGGCCAGGGATTTAGCTCAGTGGCTTAGTGCCTGCCTGGCAAGCACAAGGTCCTGAGTTCAATCCCCAGTACCAAAAAAAAAGAAAAGAAGAAATGAACCAATAACATGCTGATGGGGCCATGGGGAAAAAGGAACCCTTCTCCACTGTTGGTGGGAGTGTAAACTGGTGCAAGCAGTTTTTTAGTCAAAAACAGTTATGATACTAAAATTTCTAAAACCTTTGGTTTAGGGAAAAGCCAAAGTACTGATTCTCATGGATAAATAAAACAAAAGCTTTGGTACATAATTTATTTGTTACATATTTATTAAACTCGATAGAACCAAATATCCCTTAGTTTTAACTCTATGCTTTTTCTTTAGCTTTTTAGCACTTCTCATTACTGAGTATGATAAACATCTGGCAGAGCTAGGTGGGCAACTGAAATATTATCAGGTATGAAACTAGAATTATGAAATGTTTTGCAATATTCTGTTATGAAAGAAAAAGTAAAACAGACTCATTCTTTTTCAAAACATTGATAAAGAAGAAAATATTTTACTGTAACTGATTCTTGATTCTGTTTAGTCTCAGCCTGTGTATATGTACATGTGTATGTGTTTAAAGATTACCTTTAGTTTTGTTTTTTAGTCCAGCATTTCTTTGCTGTTGCTATCTGGCAGAAGTATCTCTTAGATGCTTAGAAAAATTTCTTCATCACATTATTACTTGATTATATATTTTTCCCTCAAAAACTATTTTACATCCTTTCAGACCTTTCTCCTTACCTTCATTCTACCTGAAGTTTTTATTATTTGCAGAATGGATTTTGTTTCTCAATTTCAAATATTGTCTCTGTCAAATGATTTTTGTTTTGTCTTTTAGATACTTTGAATGCTGGCTTAAAATATAGCAGCTTTTTGGCCCGGGGCTTTAGCTCTGGTTCTACTGTCTGCCTTGCAAGCCCAAGGTCCCGAGTTCGATCCCTGGTACCAAAACCAAACAAACAAAAAAGTAGCAGCTTTTTTTTTTTTTTCAGAAGTCCTTAGTAGTGGGAGTTCATTTAAATAATGAAGGGAATAAAGAAACTGAGGAAGTTGTCTATACAGAAAATTATTCTGGTTTCCATGACTTCTCAGACTAAGCTCCTAGATAATTAGAATAATGGCATGGAATTGTTTAGGACACAATAAAGTTTCAATGAACTATATTTTTAGTGTATAGCTAATATTAATAATGTATTTCTTTGAAATGAAAATGTCTTTTACATTTTCTCAGTTTTCAGATACTAGAATAATAATACAATGGAAGCATATAATTTCTATGTCTCATACTAATCCCACCAGCTGGCAGTTATTTCTCTTTCTCATGCTTGTATTTGGCTGAAATACTAATCCCTGGATCAATTCTGTTGTGATAAGGATAGCAGGTTTGACTTAACTAAATACAAATAGAAGAAAATATAATGACTATATAAAAAATATCCCAATGAGACTGATTTTCCAAGAATAATAATATAGGTGTGAGAGACACTAAGAACTTTCTATATTACTTTCTCCTCTCTTCATAGATGGATGGGAAGAAATCTTATGATGTACTTTGAAGTATAATCCATAGTAGGTCTTCAAATATCTGATGAACAATTAAATACTGAGGTTTATGGGAACAACGTGGTTAGAGCAAGCTTAACAATCTATTCTTCAGTTTATGGATTGCTACAGTATTCAGCTTTATTAAGAGAACATGTAATGCTTATATCTCCTAAGAATAAACTTAGGTTGTTCTATTGCATTTGGAGTAATGTGGACATTGATTTCCAAGGTTATTCCTCCTACTATACAAACTTATAAAATTAACTTATAAACTCAAATTTCAGAAACAGGTGTTTTTTAAAAAAAATTGCAGTGTGTTTTATCGTAAGTAGTTCTTAAGTAAGTTCATTTCTTAGTCTTAACTGTGTATTCTTTGGCCTGTGGTCATTTTTTTGTTTGTTTTTTGGTACCAGGTATCGAACTCTGGACCTTGGGCTTTTGAGGCAGATGCCAGAACCACAAAGCTAAATCCCCAGCCCAATTTAAGCCATCTTTTTTTTTTGATACCAGGGATCTAACTCCGGTCCTTGTGCTTGCAGGGCAGATGGCAGAACCACTGAGCTAAATCCCTGGCCCTGGCCTGTGGTCATTTAAAGTTAATCCAACCACAGTAATGTCTTTTCATCATTCTCACTGACAATTAAAGAGCAATAAACCTCTTTTTGAACAATTTGTATTTTACTTTTATTTATAGAACCAGTGAGTCTAAAGAAATCTGCTGAATTAATTCTCTCTGAATTGCTATAATGACATATTATGTACTTTGATTGTTATAGAATAGCTAGTTATCTTGAAATTAAACTTTTTATAATCTATCTGATTCACCTATCTATTTAGTCAGCTATTTTACTAAAATGTTTAACTTCATTTCACCATTTGGCATTCTTCGCACTTAAGTGCGATCACTAAATTAATTATGAGAGGAAGCTACAGTTTTAAAACCTCAGAACAGTCTATGATGATAAGAATAGTTGTTACCTCTTTTAGAGGGAAAAAGATGTTGACATCTCCTCGTAAGACTAGTTCACATAGTTATTTTTAAGTAGAATTCTTAAGACTTAATGATTTGATCAAAAGACAGAATATCTTCAAAGCACAAGAAGTCCTGCTGCAGTTCTGTTGTATACTGTATGTATAAATTTCATTTCCTTTCCAATATTAAATATTTTAAACAAAGAATTTTAATGTGAGTTTTATGATCCATCTTTACTTTTAGCTAATGCATATACAGCCTATATATTTTGAGAGTAATATATATTTAATATTACAATTTTTAGATATCAATGTTTAAAAAAATTATTTAAAAATAATTATAAAATGGGGATAATTTCTATAATAAAATCTACATGCCTTGGCATGGAATTTTAAGATGCTGCATCTGCCTTTTCCAGTTTTATTTCTCACTGCATCAATTGATGTATGGTCAGTGTTCACTTCTCTGGTTGTAAATTAATTCATTTGGTTTTAATTATGATTTAGGTATAGCACTGGGAAAAGCTCACCTTTCAAGGCAACTTATACTTAGAATTGGCTCTTATTGATTTTCTAGACCAAGTTACTTGGAGCTTCTCTTCTTGAAAGGGAGAGAGAAGGACTTGGAGAGCTGCTTATTCCAAACATCCCTTGCCAATGTTCACTTTAGGCTTGGCTTCCCTCTTCAGCCTAGGTTGAACAGTCAAGACGAATGCATCACAAGTTCATTGTGCTTTTGTTTTAGGTGTGATTTCACATGACCTCCTTCCCGCTTTCCACTCTCACATTTACTTTTGTTGAGGGTTGGTTATATATTTTTTTGTCTTTTTGCTTTTATTCATATTTCTGCCTACTTGAAATGTGCTTCCTTCCCTTTTGAAATCCTAGAGATCCCTTTATTCAGAGAAAATTAAACTTTCATCTTATTTCCTTTTTTTTTCCCCATTAAGTTTACTGGTACATTTTAGGTATAAAATACAGTTACATTCATCATTGGGATCCTGTACCTTTACACGAGTATCTTGGTTCTTTTTCTTTCCCCTTCCCCTTCCCCTGCCCTCCCTTCACCCCCTCTACCCTTCCCTATTTGCAAAGACTTTGTTTCCATTTTTTTCCTTTTCTCATATTTTTTCTTTTCCCTTTTTTCCTTTCCCCTACCCCTCCCACTTCCCCTGCACCTTTACACCTTTTCTTCTTGTTATACAATAGCAATTACACGTTTTTTAAATTACAATATCAAGATCTAGGAGACATTACCACAGATACAGAATTTAAAAGGACATAGAAAGCATATTTCAAAAATCTTTTTTGAAATAAATTTGACAACTTCTAAGAAGTACCTTGGAAGACAAATTAATAAAATTAACTCTGGAGGAAATATAAAATTTGAATAGCACCTATTAAAGAAAATATGTTCCTAGCTTGAAAACCTACCTATATGACAATAGCAGGCTCATATACATTTTAACTGATAAGTTATATCAAACAAAGCAGAAAAAAGAAGGAACACTTCTCCCCTCATTTTAGGAACTCAACATTGTGCTAATCCTAAAATTGGATAAAGATAATAGAAGAAAAAAATATAACCATAGATAGAAATTTGTTTAACAAAACAAACTATTAGAAGTCAGATCTGGCAGTATGTAGAAAGAGGTTTTGTTATAGGGATGGCAGTGTTGGTTCAGCATTGGAAGATCCACCCCCAAAAGTCATCATTTTAACAGAGGAAAGGAAAAAGCCATATGATCCTGTCACTAGTTGGAGAAAAAGTATCGGACTAAACTCTACAGCTGTTCATGGTAAAAGCTATCAGGAGACTAGAAGTAGAACAGAACCTTCTCAACAGATCAAAGACATGTACTCCATACTTCCAGTGAGAATGCCTTATATGAACGGAGAAGATACAATGCTTTCTCCTTAAGGTGGGGAACAAGGGCAGATATGCTTACTCTTTATCTGTCCATTAAACTTTGAAACCTAGTCCCACCAAAATAGTCTGGCAATAAAATGACACAACTAGGATAGGATTGGCACAGGAGAAGCAAAATCTTTATATGTAGATGAAATCATCTACAGAGAAAATACTAAGAAATCTCTAGGAGCCCCTAGAACCTGTACCTGAATTTAGCAGGATTAGAAAACACAAGGTATATATAAAAATTCAGGTCTATATATACTTGTTATAAATGAAGAATTGGATATAGAAATTTAAAAGTTACGTAGGAGTACAAAGGACCTAGAAAAGTTTAAAAAAACAAAAAACAAAAACGGTGTTGGAAGACGTTTAGTACCTAATTTTAAGACTTCTTCTAAAGCTACAGTAATCAAGGCAGTGTTGGTGTAAGGAAAAACATATAGATCATTGGAATAAAACAGAGAATCTAGAAATAGAACCACACATCTATGGTCCACTGAGTTTTGAAAGATTATTTAACATTAGCATTTTATAGAATATAAACTCAATTCAAGAGCCGAGGAAGAGACAGTGTTTGCAGCAAATGGCACTAGAACACCTGGTATCCATATATAAAAAATTAACCTCAACCCTTTATTTCCATACATGAAAATAACTTGAAGGGATTCAAGAACCTAAATAAGAAAGCCTAAAAGTATGAAACTTTAAGAAGAAATTATAAGGGAAAATGGTTATGAATTCAGGATAGGCAAGAACTACCTAGGATACAAAAGATATGATGTATAAAAGAAAAAAATTGATAAATGAGATTCCATCAAAATTTAGAACTTTAAATGACATCATTAAGAAAATGAAAAGTAGTCCTTAAACAGACCATATTTACAATGCATATAACCTATGACCAGAATATATAAAGAATTCTTAGAGCTCATTAATAGACAACCCAATTAAAATGTAGACATAAGAAGATGATAAATAGCTAGTACAGCACAAGGAGTGGTGTGCAACTCTAGAATCAGAAAAATACTAATCAGTACAATAACAAGATTGAATTATACACTCATTAGGGAGATGAAATTAAAAGTTTTAAAAGCCTTGTCATGACTTTTTCTTTTCGTTGGATTCTCTCCCTTTGCCTTTAATTTGTCACACCCAATGGATTCATTCTGCTGGGTTTCCTGGGGTTGTGATCCTCATTATCTTTTCTTAGGATATTGTCTAAAATTTTTTGGAGTGCTGGTTGGATATTCATGAAGTTCCTGAGGTGCTCTTTATCATGAAAGTATCTTATTTCTCCATCAATTTTGAAAGATAGTTTTGCAGGGTACATCAATCTGGGTTGGAGGCTGTTTTCCTTTAGGGCTTGAAATTCATCACTCCAAGCTCTTCTTGCCTTGAGGGTTTGCATTGAGAAGTCTGCTGTGATTCTGATGGGCTTTCCTTTGTAAGTGATTTGTTTCTTTTCTCTCACTGCTTGTAGAATTTTATCTTCTGTTGGATTTCTGGAATCCTAACTATTATATGCCTATGTGTAGATTTTTTTGGATCAAGGCTAGCTGGAGTCCTATATGCCTCACTTATCTGTATGTCAAGTTGTTTTCCCCTCCTTGGGAAGTTTTCTGCCATCACTTCTGTGAACAGTTTTTTTATGTCATCTGTACTCTCTCCTCTTTCTTCATTGACTCCAGTCAGTCTTATGTTATTCTTCTTTGCATCGTCTAGCAGCTGCTGGATTGATTTCTCGTGTTCCTTTACAATTTTAAAGCAATTTTTCTTTTCCTGGTCACTAATTGCAATCTTTTCTTCTATATGTGAAATTCTATCCTCACATTTGTTCATTCTGCTGCACAGACTTTCGATGTTGTTTTTAATCTCCTGGAAATGTGTTTGCATCTGTTTTATGGATTCCATTTGTTTCCTGTGTTGGGATTCCATCATGTTCCTCAGATCCTCTTTTTTTTATCTGTGTCCTCTCTAGATTTATTAATCATGTCTTGCACCATGAGCAAAATCTTTGCTGTTATCTGAGTAATTATTTCTGATTTCATTTTTCCCAGATCCTCTTTTGT
This sequence comes from Heterocephalus glaber, assembly GCF_053883595.1. Classification (NCBI taxonomy): domain Eukaryota; kingdom Metazoa; phylum Chordata; class Mammalia; order Rodentia; family Bathyergidae; genus Heterocephalus; species Heterocephalus glaber. Next base: position 10,122,169 of record NW_028258364.1, on the reverse strand, counting down.
TGCCAGTTCAGAGAGTCCAGGTGGTTGAGTATCAGATTGTTCCATCTCGTTTTCCTTTGGGGTTGCTGTAGGTGATCTGGAAGTGTGTTTTTGAGGCTTGTTTAAGTGTCTTCTCATTTCCACTGGGGGGGGGGGGCTTCTGGCACCCAGGCAGCTCACCTTCTCTGCCCTAGGAGCTTGGGATGGTGGCGGGGGAGCTTCCTTCCGGGTGCTGGGACCAGCTGAGCTTCTCTGCCCTAGGAGCTTGGGATGGCGGCGGGAGAGCTTCCTTCCGGGTTCTGGGACCAGCTCAGCTTCTCTGCCCTAGGAGCTCTCATCTTATTTCCTTTTACACTATGCAAGTATTCTTCAATGTATTTTAACATCTTTCCTCCTAAGTATGTCAGTGACCATATCTGTTGACCATAGCAGCCTTGTATAGTGGAGAGTTTAGGTAGTTAATAAGGCTGGTGAATCAGAGACTAAAAGAATGTCTACTAAACAAGACCTCTATTTTCTTTTTCACTATTACTATTTTAACAATTGAAATACTAGTGAAATATAAACACTTACATGGCCATCATCTCAACTGAGGTAAATTAATTAAGATACACAGTCAAGAGGCAAGGCTCATCTTGTATTTGTTATAGTATGTATCGAGGAATGTCTTACATTTGTTTTCATAGCAATAAATCACAGGAATTATACTAAATACCTCTCAATGTATTAAAATATTTTATAGTCTATTCAGAATGTTTTATTATTAAACTGTGCATATTTAATATTGCTTTTTGAGACTAAAGGCATAAGTCTTACCTATAGGCTAATGTCACATCGTCTGAATGTTTGTATGGGAATGGACTACTAAATGGATATCTGATTATCTGGAAAATTAATTCTATATCGAACTTTATTCTTTCAGAAACAGATGGGTGAGATGAAACTACAACTTGAAAATGTCATCAAAGAAAATGAAAGGTAGATAAATAGTTATTGGTTCCTGGATTTATTTTTAGATAACATTTATTTTTGTTATTTAATATATATAATATACTGGTTGAGAGTGTAGAATCTGGGGTCTGATTTTCCATTTCTTTCCTGGTTTATGACCATAGACACATACTTCTTTCCGCTTTAGTTTCTTCATCTGTAAATTAGAGATAATAACACAATCTTTTTCATAGAGCTGACTATGTAGGGTAAACTGAGGGCTTGGAATAATGAACATAATAAGCACCTTATAATCATTAGCAATCAATAGTGTATATGATACAAATGTATTAGGAAGCATACTGATAAAATGAAAATTTGTCAACCTACCATCCAGCATAAGAGATAATGTACTGATACTGACGCATGTTTCTTCTCCAGTTCCCAGTTTCATCCTTCCTTCTGCTAAAAGTAAACACTACCTTGAATTTTGTGTTTATCATTGCCTTGCTTTTAAAATTTTTATAGATATGTTTATCTTTGATCAATATATGTTTGCGTTGTAAAAAACTGTATAAAATTGTATCATCTAGTGTTCTGGGACTTAATTTTTTCACTGATGTCATGTACAAATACAAGAGTTTCAAGGGATGAAATTGCTAGATCATATATTATGTGAATGTTAAGTTTTGTAATAAATATCAACTTAATTTCCAAAGAGGCTGTACCAGTTTATATTCTGCCTGTTCCAGAGTCCCCTCTGTCTATTTATCCCTGGCTGTGGTAACTGTTGCAGCTGAGTTGTGGTCCTTGCCCTCAGCAGTAGACAGGGAAGGCAATCAGACCACAGATTTGTGCTGGATAGAGGTAGCAAGGTAAGGATTCAAGCAGCCTGCTGTACTTAATGCCAGCACTTTCAGATGTAACTGTTTCTGTGTGTACCACAAACAGGCCTGGCTGTTTATAGGCATAAAATACTCATTCAGAAATATTTAATGAGTGCCTTCTAAGTGTTAGGCATTAATTAAGAATCTAAGATATATCAGCAATTAAAACAGACAAAAAATGGCTATCCTCATTTTAAATTGGACATTTTGTTGCTTGTAGCCAAAGTGTACTGACTGATAGAGAGACTTAATGGTATCTGTCAGGGGTTCCCAGACTATTGACTGCCACATTTTTTTGTTAGTAAATTTATTGGATACAGCTAAGACCATTCATTTGTATATTGCTCATATTGTTGATGGCTGCCTTGTTCCATGATGATGCCATTGAATACTTGTAACAGAGACTGAGTAATCTATGAAGACCTGCATATTTTCTCCCTGGCTCTTCACAGAAAGATTACTAACACATTTTGCAATGAAAAAGATCACTGTATGTATGTAAAATCTGTTAAATAGCCTTTATTTTAACAGTAACCAAAGACCTTTTTTAAAATACAAAACTATCTTAAGACTTTTGTTTAGGCTCATGCAGAGCTTTAAAATACAGATGTGAAAGACATCACCATGAATTTTAAAGTTAGTGCTTAGTAACTTAAGTCCAGTGGCCTTTGGTATACTATTTGTTTTACTAAGTTTCTTAGTTTTTTGTTTTCTGATATATGAAAGGTACGATTTTAAATTTTATTTCACCTTTTCTAATTATTATTAGTGTGTTCTGATATTAGTCTAGAAGTGCTCTAATGTTAATGTTATCAGATTTGTTAATATGATAGAAGAACATGATAATATTTTTTATATTCTTGAATAAGAGGCAGAAAAGAAATTGGAATTCCATAGTATAAACCCTGCTATCCTGACATTAATTGAGGTATGTATACGAGGAAGGTCATACCTCAAGGTCCACCAGTATCATATCTGTTAAGCTGTAATTATGAGTTTTAAATTTCTACTTCTAATAATCTCATATAAAACCAGAACTGAGCTAATTTTTCTATGTATTTCTATTTATAATTGAGTTTTGTATGTATAGATCTGTTATCACACTCCCCTTTCATTACTAGTTTCTAGTCGCAGTGGCCTAGATTCTTAATTTAATTTTTATCAGCATAGCAAACCAGTTACCATCTCAGGATCTTTTACTTGTTACCTGCCTCAAATTTTCTTCTCCAGACCTGCACAGCGCTGGCCACTTCTCTTCATCAAGGCTCTCATCAGAAAAGCATTCCCTGATGACATTATCTAGCACTGCTTTTTCCAACTTCTCCTCACTTTCTTTTTTGTGCTATCCAATTTTACTTTTATAGTTTAAATGAGTGAATGAAATCTTAGCTCTTTTAGAATGAGTCAGAATTCATAGATTGAAAACAAACTATATGTTTAGTAAACTATAGATCATTTAATATGGCTGAACTCAGCATATGTAGGGAAATTACATACAGTGATTATATACTCAGCTAAGTAATTTGAACTTTTTGTTCAGCTAGCATAAGGAGCTCTTCAAGGGTTTTAAACAGAGGAGAGGGTATATTTTAGAAGGATTGTTTTCAGTTGTGCTTCAGAGCTGGACAACATCAGATAGTTCTGGAAAGAATGTATATGATTCATTGGAGGAACATAAGAAAGAAAACAACAGTTCTACTCATTAAGAAATTCTGTATTAATCCTCCCCAAAATTCCACACTCTGGCAGTGGTGTGGAAATCTTTATCAGGGAGGCTTGGATTTAGAGAATGAATGAAATCTGTCCAGTGAGGGGAAGCATGTGGAAAGGTCATGCCAACAAGTGGTCCAGAGTGTTTTGTAGTTATGTGTATTTGTCTAACTCTGTCTTTGTCTTATTGATTCTAAGATTGACTGCCTATTCCCCTCACCCCAATTTTAACACCTCTAAATTGAGATGTAGCCATAGTCAGTGGCATGTCAAAGGTTAGTAAGCAGCAATTTTTTAATGGCATGTGAAAGAATGATATATCTTACTCTCAAAGACAAATTTAATTCAATGAAATAAAGGTTAGAATTGTTTTATCTTTGTCATATAAAAGATCAAAACTTTTAGGAAGATCTTTGCCAACTTTCTATTGTCGATTTGTGATAATTAGTTATAATTTCATTACTGCACTTACTGGATATTTTTCTGGTATTAGTACTCTAATCTGTCTGCAACTCAGTTTTTTAATCTATAAATTGAGAGAGTTCAGTACGGACAGTATATCTAAAAGAATACCTTGACTTAGTACAGTTGTCTTACAAGTTTTATATGTTCTTTGGCTTATTAGTCTGTCTTTCAACCTGTTTATATATGACAATTAACTTTATAAGGTCTTATAAATAAATCTGATGCTGGAAAAATAAAAGGGGCTGGAGGGCGGGGGGAAAGAGAAGGGAATATAAATGTGTATGTACATGTGCCATTCTCCTACAGTGAATGTAATCACAGTGTACTGCAAATGTGTACTAATAAAAGTCAAAAAAGAAATGAGCAATTATACACTAACATTTCAGTTTCCTTTTTCACTTTTATAATTATTATGTGTCCTTTAAATTCCTTTTTCAATGATACTGCCGGTGGAAATATACAAAAATAATAAAATCCATAAGTAATAACTTTAAATGCATAGTTATATGTAGGAATTTATTATAAAGGTATTATATGACAATATTTACATTCTTTTAAAATACCTTTAATCAGAAGTATCTTTTCTTCAGCAAAATAATTAACACCAAGAGATCAGGAAATCTGTTTCTTTTTTATGTTATTCATGTCATACCTGGTATGAAATATAATAGAAGCCTTCTTACTTTCTGGCCAACTAGTTGGTCTGTTGTTTGAGAGTCACTAGAATAGGGCATCAGAAAAAAATATGTACTTTAAAAACATTTTTATTTTGACTTAATAAAAATGTACATGTATTTAATTTTTTATATCTTGCAAGATCATTACTTTGAGTAAGTTTATTAACTGTAGTTCTTTGTCTTTCATGCAGAAATCATATAACTTATTCTTCATATAATTTATATTCCTGTAATTTATATAATTCACAATTCCAAATTTCAGTTTCTTTTGAGATGAGAACTTAGAGAGCGTTTCTATGTCCTTTTAGTTCTGTTTTTTTAATAATTTTTCTGACTTTTTGTATTTATCTTACCTAACTCTAATTCAATAACAGTTCTAACAGCTCATCAAACCTTACATTCAGTTTAGGTTTTGTAAAAAAATCAGCTCTTCTATATTGTTATTCTATCAGTTTTGGGTCACACTTAATTCTATAATGCATAGTAATTTGTAAGTTGTAATCTCTAATATCCTTCTGCAGCAAAGGCAGGAAAATTATAAACTAGTTTAGGATATAAACTGATGCTAATGATAAGCACTTGAAGAAGCCTAAATTGAAATGTAAGTGGGAGAGAGGCAGTCCCTCTCTGAGGCATTTATTTTGTTGAAGAGCATCTCACAAGTATAATGTGACTCTAGAGCAAACACCTCTAACAGATACCTCTGTTCCAGCTATGCCAGGGTATTTCTGTAGGTTCTCCCAGTACCTTCCTGATCTCAGGATCTCAGCTAACCAGATGTGATCTTGTAATCACCAGTTAATGTTGGTGCTTTCTGATTGTCCAGCCCTTTAATAGTGGCCAATGTAGCAGTTCCCTCCACAAAACAGGTATGCATTAAACCAGTAAGACTTGACTTTTTCCTCTAAAATTTCCTCTAGAACACAAGATCAACTAACTGATTGGACAGCAGAAAAAGCAGCCATGAATGGTTTTACTTTATGTGTGCTGTTAGTGTTATGAATAATCAGTATACTGTAACAGTCTTTGTCTCCAGGAATTTGTATATGATTTCCCTTCTTACTGTCAAGGAAACCAAGTATGAAAGAGCTTCCTCTTTTGTATTTTCCTGTGGTTCCTAACATTTTGACTTGCTTAAGTAGTTGAACAAATGCAACTAGAACCAGAACTGTCTTAGTATTCTGTAGGTAATACCTTTTTGGATATTTGTTAAACTTAAATAATTGATGTCTAATATTTAAGTGTTTTCACCATCATAAACAGTAATGTCTTAAAAGTTAACTTCCCAAGTTTTTATGGTACATAAATGGTTTGCTCTAATACATTGCTGGTTTCTTTAAAGAATCAGATAAAATTTACTTTTAGTCAGTATTTACAAATATGTTACTTTATTATATTTCAAAGGAAACAAGGACAAAAATAAGGTTATAGTAAACATAAAAGCAAATAACAAGTATATGTGCATGTATTTATTTGTACACACTCATGGGTTAACCAACAGCAATATATTTTTCAAAGACCTATTAAACATTTACAAATAAAGATATGGATTGTAAACCCTCCCTGCTATATACACACATATAAATTTTTCAAAAGCATAAATCACACATGCAATAAAGTCAGAAATAATAAAAGATGGACACAAAGAATTTCTCTTGACTACATTTTCAAATAACTTCAGATAAAAAGGAATAAAAAACTAACCAATCTGGGCACCATAACCAGATCATAAGTAAAACAGAAACAAAATAATATGTCAAACTAGTCAAATATAATTCCTACTATTTTGTCAAAATAAAATCAAAAGTGGGTAATATTGCTTACATCAGTGATACACTAGGTAATCAGGCTTCTGAGGAAAAGAAAGAAAGCCAGAACTATAAGCCTGCACTTGGGACTGTTTTCCCTGAGTTCATCCCATTATCCCAGAAAGGACAGAAAGAGGTTTACAACTAAGCAGAACTTGGGACAAATTCATTGGGCTAGAAAGATAAAATTAATTTCCTTTTCCCCAGGATTGTGTTCAAGCATCTCACAATCCTCTAGGCACTAGATTGGGATAGCCTAGAAATAAGAGTAATTAAAAAATAGACTAATCCTATAAGAACCTGAATCATGGCTCTGAAATATCTGAGTCTTCAATATTGGGATAAGTAATTAGGAACTGACAGTGCCCTAGCTACCTAGAAAAAAAGAAGACTCTTTTAAAAGAAGATAACACCATTGCTAGGCCTCAAAATATCACTAGACAATGACGTATAATATATAGCTCATATATAACATTAAAAGAACAAGAGACTGAAAGATTGAAGATAACATGGTAAAGTTTTGAAATCATTAAGTAATAGGTAATGAAAACAAGCTTGGTCTTTAAAACAGGTTCATCTTTAAAATCATGCTAATAGTTTTAATAAAATAAGGTTCAGTATTGAGAATTTTGATTAGAGAAATAGAAACTCTTAAAAAAAAGAACAAAATAGCAATCTCAACTGAAACAGTGCATTAATAGAAATAAATAATTGAAGAGAGAATTAATGGAATGCAACAAGATCAGAGAAAAGGGGATAGAAAAGAAGAGCAATAATATGAGAGGAAATGGTGAAGAGTTTAAAATTCATGTACAGTTACCCTTGAATAACATGAGCCCATGGAACTGTGTGGACTTATTTATATACAAATTTTTTAAAAAATTTTCAACAGTTTAGAAAAACTTGCAGATAAACTATGTAGCCTAGAAATACTGAAAAAAATCAAGAAAAAGGGATTTTGTCAATACATAAAATACAGGAAAATAAGCCAGCATAAAACTTATACACACATATCTATCATAAAAAGTTACAAAATTATAGAAACTGGGCCAGGCATGGTATCATTGGCAGTTGAATGAAATGTCAACAAATGTAAAGACTCTGGAGCTGGAGATATAGCTCAGTGGGAAAGTGCTTGCTTAGCACTTGAGGCCCTGGGTTCAGTCCCAGCACCAAAAAAAAGAAAAAAACAATGTAAAGATGCAGTGTTAAAGTGTAACTGCATAAAATTACCTGTAGTATTAACTATAGTAATACATGTTTCCTGAGGTCAGGTGTTGCCAGTATGTGTTCAAATCATCATGTGATGCTAGTCATTTCTGCACAAGTGGTTCATCTCTCTGGTAAATTGAATATCATGGTAAAAAGGGATATCTCTGGGTTTTCATGTATTTTTCACATATATAATTCATGTAGCATTCAAAATATTTGTGTTAACTAAGAGTATATGTTATCAGCTAGGTTTCAAGTCAACGGAAGGCTTTAAGTTTCTGGGCAGTTAAAAGTTATACACAGATTTTTGATTGCACAGGATTTGATGCTTATCACCCCCACATTGTTCAAGGGTTAATTACAATTTGAATTCCAGAAAGAGAGAATGAGGAAGAAGTAAATTCTAAAGGAGTAATGACTGAGAATTTTTCAAAATTGATAAAAGAGTCACAGATTGATAAAACACTATGCATCACAGGAAGATAATACAAGCCAGGTGTGGTGGCACATGCCTGTAATCCTAGCACTTGGGAGGCTGAAGCAGGAGGATCACCATGAGTTCAAGGCCAGCCTGAACTACATAGCAAGACCCTGTCTCAAAAAAAAGAAGATAATACGAAAGTACCATCCTAGGGACATTATTATAAAATCAAATACACAATCAAAGAAACTCAAGAAAAAATGCTCAAAACAGATTATCTTCAAAGGAGCAGCAGTTAGGTAACTGATTTCTCAGCAGAAATTTTGGCACCTGGCACTCAGTGGAATAGTTTCTGTGCCCAGTAAAATATCACTAGAGAAGGAATGCCAAGTAAGTACACTTCTGATCAAAAGAAACTGATAAAATTATCATTGGAAAAATTAATATAAATATTCCAAAAAAGCGTTCCTCCAAAAGTAGAGAAAATAATCCATAGTTAAAGCTTGGAACAATAAGAAAGGATAAACATGGGAGAAAGCCTAATGAACATAAAGTGTTGTAAAATAACAATGTCTTTAAAATATCTACTCAAATTAAAATAAATGTCAGCAGTGTCATGAATTTAGGGGGAAAAAGGCAGGTGGGGTTAAAATAGTCTCAGCTTTTAGCATTGCCCCAAGGAAATAGAATACTGATTTTTTATATTATAGTTTGATAATTCAAAGATCCATTTTATAATTTCTGGGCTAGACACTAATTGTAAAGTAAAAGATTATCACTGCCAAGCTGATGGGGTGGAAAACTAGAATAATGAAAAGTAATCCAAAGAAAGGAGAGAAAAAAATTTTTTAAGCTGGGGTAAATATTAAGATGGTAGATAAACCCAAATACATTAATTATGTTACATTTTAATATAGAACATGCCATAATTATGAGGTGATAATTTATCAGAGGAAATTAAATTTTAAAGAGCCTACTCTATACTTCTAATCAGAGAGATTCTGAAAATAAAATGCAGGATGAGTGAAAATAAAAGAATACAAATACTATAAAAGAATAAAATACATTATGCAAATGCTGACAAAGTTGGTAATATATGAGAGAGTTTAATGCAAAACAGATTATTAGAGATAAAAGGGACATTACATAATAATTAAAAATTCAGTTTGCCCGAAATATGTGACAATTCTCAATTTGTAAACACACAGTAACTAACCTTCAAAGAAATATGATAACACTCAATGGTAAAACAGGCATATCCCCAATAATAGTATGAAATATGAATGGATTGCTCTCAGTAATTGAAATAACAACTACAAAAATATTAGTAAGAATATGTTAAATGTGAACAATGCAACTTGACACATCAAGTCTAACTAGGCACATATATAGGATTCAATATCTTCATAATACACTTTCTTTTTAATTACATATAAGACATTTACAAAATTGACCAATTTAAAAAAGTAACTTACAAATTTTTAAATGATTCAAATTCAGACTATGTTCTTTAGTGATAGTGAAAATTGTTAGATATCAGTTACATAAAGATCACAAAAAATCTCAGTTGTTTCTAAGTTAAGCAAAATAGTTCTAAATATTATTCATAGGTCAAAGAGTTCACAATGAAAATTAGAAAATATTTTAAACTGATTAAAAATTAAAATAACACCCAAACTTATGGGCTACAGCTTAGGGCCATTCTCAGAGGACAATCTATAATCTTCAGTATATACATTTATAAGAAGAAAGTCCAAGATAATCAGTGATAGCTATGAATTTATTGAAGAGATTAGAAAAAAGACAGCAAACTAAACCCCAAATTGTAAAACAAATGGGGCAAGAAAAACTTGGGCAAGAAGGAGCAGACATTAAGAACAGAAGGATTAGCCATCCCACCCAAAGTAACTTCAAATACTGAAACTCATGAGGATTACAAATTTGAGGGGAGCCTGGGCAGTTTAGCAAGACCTTTTCTCAAAACAAAAACAAAAGAGCATACTTGGGTTTGGGACATAGCTCAGAGTAGCTTGCCTACCCTGCACAAGACGTGGATTTGGTCCCCAGGACTGCAAAGAAATGATAACAATGATACTAAAGCAAGAGTAAACTAGGGAGTCCTTCCTTTGCGTGATAGTGCACGACTATAAAAACAATTTTAAAAGTTGAATCTATACAAAGTGATGTTAATAATGGGAAGGAGTTATTTCTGTGACCTAAACTTTACAATTTTTATAGAAACACTAAAAACGATATTACTGAAGGTTATAACTTAAAAAGAGATAAAGTTTTAATATTTATAATATCTTTAATGATGTACTAAATAAATATTAATTTTATATTTTTATTTCATATGCTGTCAATTACAATTATTAAAATTAATAGATTCATAACTCAGGGAAATGATGAAATATGTCATTATTAAAATATTTAAAACTATAATAACATATTTTGCTGTGTTTTGTTTTGTGTTGTTGGGGATTGAACCCAGGGCCTAATAAATATGAGGCAAAGTCTCTACTGCTGAGCCTTTACATACTCAGCCCTTATATATTTTAATAAAATAGTTAAAAGCAGACTATAATATATTGTCAGTATAATGTGTTTGTGTTTTTAACAAACAGTAAAAATTCTGATAGAAAATACATCACAGTATTAATGGATTTTTTTCCCTGCAACCTGGCATGTCTTCTCTAAAATCTTGCCTTATTTCTATATTGGTCATTTTTCTCTATTAAATATAACTTTATATGACAAATATAAATATTTTAAAAATTCTGTTCAATATTTTGAAATAAAAACATTTATCATTGATACTTCTCTGTATTTTTCAATTAAAAAATAATTAGCAAATTATTTTTTCCTTAAAAAGTAATCTTTATTGTTTCTAAGTTATTTCCTTAGTTTTATTATATTTAATGAATTTTATTTTTGATAAATACATGTATTTCAAAAATTTTGATAAGTATATGTATTTCAAAAATAATTTCTACTTTGAAAGATTTGTATCAGTAGATAATTTTCCTCTAAATGTTTTAGATATATGGATGTAATTTTCACCTTGAGGTGTATTTTCTGTAAGTAAAAATTTTTTGCTTATATTATATACTTGTGTTCTAGTCTTTTCAGTATTATGGAACTTTTTTCCTTTAGATTTGTTATCATTTAAATTAAAATAATTAGTCTTTTAAGTTATATCTTCCAGGGCTTTTTAAAGATAGATAGGTAGATAGATAGACAGATGTTTAAAACTTGGAATATCTGTAATTTGATGTATAGATAGATGTTTAAAGCTTGGAATATCTGTAATTTGATGTAAACATAAAGATTTCAGCCAGGCGTGGTGGTGCACACCTGTGATCCCAGCACTCAGGAGGCTGAGGCAAGAGGAGAATCCCTGAGAGTTTGAGGTCAGCCTGGACTACATGGTGAGCTCAGAGCCAGCCTAGAATATACAGCAAGACCCTGTCTCAAAAGACCAAAATAAATAAATTATAGCCAAGATATATAGAGATGTGCTACAAAAAAGTTTCTAGTAGTCTTGGTTTTCTATCTGCAACCATTTTATTCTACTCTATTAACTGAAACTACTTAAGAATTCAAATGGGTTTTATGAAACATGATGAAATAAATTCTATATGTTACCATTTTTGTTTAATTGACTGAAACTAGCATTTTAAGTTTATTTCTGAATAGCTTACTCTAAGGTGTAACATCTAAATTTTACCTTTAGCAAAAATTAAAATCTTAAGACACACTGAACTCTGCTTGAATTATTATCAGTTGAATGCATTTGAATTTGTTCACCTTTGTGTTCACTTAACAGTATGTGAGGGTGATTAAACGCTTCTGATTTTGTATTCAAAGTCTACCTAAAACGGTTTTTATGTAATGAATTCTTTTTGAACCATTATTATTTAACTGACCCCCAAACAAATTCCTGTTACTAAAATGAATTTCAATTCTTATTATGTTGTTTGTCCCAAAGGTTGCACAGTGAGTTAAAAGATGCTGTTGAAAAGCAATTGGAGGCCCTTCCCTTTAGCTTGGAAAGAGGAAATGATACCTTTCCAGATGATGAAACAGTCAAGAACCTTAGAGAGCAACTCCAGCTAGCCAATCAAGTAAGTGGTATATTTTTTTAAAATATGTACTGAACTTGCATCCTTTTTTAAAAAAAACTATGTTCATCATTATATATGAATAACAACAGAATAACAAAATTGTTAGCACTTGATTTTCTATAATATACAAAATTATAAATAAGACCGTATAAAAATACCCTTAGTATTATATAGTTAACAAATACACATTTTAATTGAATTGTAAAGCTTTTGATTTGATTGCTTTCCTATAAGGTTTTACTGTCAAGAAAAATTTTAAAGAAAGAATCAATTATCCCACTTCTCTGATTTTAAATTTCTCTGTTTTCTTCTGTTATATTTTCTTCCATTTTCAAAGATTATGGTGTGATATTTCTCTAAAATTATACTTCTAGAAATATATTTTTTCTCCTATTTTTCTTCCCTCATAGTAATTGAAATCTTTGGGAAGCTATGTTCTATATATCCTGTCTTTCGGTGCTGTAATTTTTGTGAATTTATACATAAGAGAATTTTACTTTACAACCCAAGTGTGTCTTATCTTGTATGGATTTGAATCTCCAGTCCACTTTTTTTTCCCCCTTACTGGAGATCAAACTCAGGACCTTGCACTTGCGAGGCAAGCGTGGTGCCACTGAGTTAAATCCCCAGCCCCTTCCAGTCTACTTTCTAACTGTGAGTGTAGGAAAAAACCTTTATGTTTCAGGTTCCTCATTTATAAATGAGGTTAGATATTCTGAGTTACTTTTTTGATTTTTTAATTGTCAGTAAAGAGTCATATTTACTTGGAACTTTGGTTTTGGAATTCTTTACTTTATATGTTAGGTAAATAAATAAGGATCCTGGGCACAGTGACAAATGGCTGTTATCTCAGAACACTGGGAGGCAGAGGCAGGAGGATTGCAAGTTTGGGCCCAGCCTGGGCAATTTAATGACTTAAGGTTAACCTGTCTCAAAATAAAAAATAAAGAAAGGACCGGGCATGTAGCTCAGTGCTAATGCCCTGGGTTCAGTCTCCAGTACTGCAAACAAACAAAGGTATTTATCTTGATAAGATGTACTTACATTGAATTTCTTGAGATGTTGGATATCTCTCTTTTTTTTTTTTGGTATCAGGGATTGAACTCAGGACCTTGCAGTTATGAGGCAGGCAGCAGCACCACTGAGCTTTCAGGGCTTTCAGGGGACATAAAGGTTTTTAGAAGAAGTATAACAAGGTGCTGAAGTATTCATTTTACTTTCTTCACTTTACTTTCAAGGTCTCGAATCTTGGAAAATTTTGTTCCTCTCCTTCCTCATATGCATATGGGGATTAAAATAATTTTTATCTTATGGAGTTCTCATGGTAATTAAAAATCCTTGGGCAGGGGATTTAGCTCAGTGGTTCTGCCGCCTGCCTTGCAAGCGCAAGGACCCGAGTTCGATCCCCGGTACCAAAAAAAAAAAATCCACAAAGCATTCAGTGTAATGCTGAGCACATATGTAAAGTTAATAAATTTGTTGTATTTTTATCATCACCATTGAACAGCAAGTCAGAGAAGTAACACAATTACACGTGTTGTGTAGAGTGACTATGTTGCTTTAGGAGTTGATGGCAAGAGTATATTATTAAGTACCTAACTTAATTTAGTTTTGAATATTTGTTCTGTTATAGTAATGTGATTTGTAAAACTTTCTGGAAAACTGTTTGACGCTAGGAGCTTTATAAATGTTCAGAGCCTTTGACCAAGAAATGTTCATAACCTCTGACCAATTAGATAATGATATCAGATAGATTCTAGGAGTTTGTTCTAAGGAATTAAATATAAAAATGTGTGAATAAACATGTTCATATAATATTTATGATAATGAAAAATTGGAAATAGTTTAAAAAATATATAAAAATCAATTAAATTGTGGTTAGTCCCCAAACTAAATTTATACCACTTAAAAAATGATATGTGGTATTGGCATAGTAGTTTTCAGGATTTAGTGTACAGCCAATCACCTGTGGGCTTGTTGAAACACAGATTGCTGTACATATCCACATGCACAAGTCTGAGATAGAACCCAATAATTTGCATTTCTAACAGTTCTGAGATGATGTTGATGATGCTGGTTCTTTGAAATCATTAAGAGAATCTACATTTTGTAACTACTAATGCAAGTGATTGTTTTTGTCAGGCAGCTTTGGGAAATAGTAAGATCTTTGAAGTATGAGGCATTTTTATGATTAGTCATTAAGAAAATGAAATGAAAACTAAGTCTTAAGGAAAATTAAGTCATAAGGAAATGAAATGAATTACTCAGCCAGGAATTAGTGATCCAATCCAAGTCTTTGGTTGCAGATTCTGTTTGTCTACAAATTTCAGAACTATGTGAGTTTTACCCAGGGATTTAGCTCAGTGGTTCTGGTGCCTGCCTTGCAAGCACAAGGTCCCGAGTTCAATCCCCGGTGCCAAAAAACAAACAAACAAAAAAACCAAAAAAACAACTATGTGAGTTTTAGGCACAACGAATTATGGTATTAGAAGACAGTATAATGGCTGTTTGGGGAGAGATTATAGTAACTGGAAGAGGTCACAAGAGGAGCATCTGCCTTCCAAGTGATAATCCCTCTCTTGAACTTGTTCTGGTTGCAGTGAGTCTATTCACTTCATAAAAATTCATGATCTGTGTGTTTTCTGAATGCATGTTATATTTCAGTAACTATTTCATAGAAACTAATAAACCTGTATTTTAAATATATACTCAATCATGTTCTAAAAGTGAATATCTTTTCATTAAACTAAGAGGGTGGTTTACTTTGGACCTGGGATTTGAAAGTTTAGATTTTAGACACAGAGAGGTGAAGATTTCTTCCTGATTCAGTTAACAATTTGTTGAGAAACCCTAGGCAAGTTGCCTGAACCTTAGTCTCTACTTCTCTAGATGGTAAGAGTTTCTACTTCTTAGATTTGCATTTCTCAGCATTTTTTATTTCAGGACCCTCTTTAGGATGCTTAAAAATTATTTAGAGCCCTAAAGAATCTTCTATTTTGTGGGTTATGTATCTATCAATATTTTTTGCGTTAGAAATTAAAACAGAATGGGAACATAGGTACACATTCCATTAGTGCTAAGAGCAATGATGACATCACAAACAATTTAGAAAATTCCACTATTAGAGAATGAGAATGAAAAAAGCACATAATGTCTTCATATTATTATAAATATAATTGCGACCTCAAGATCTTCTGAAAAGGTCTTGGGAACCATAAGGGTTCCCATACCACACTTTGATAATGCTCTATTGAAAAAATAAAGACTTGAAAAAAATTCTCATTATAAATTGCCAAATCAAAGTAGTACAATACAAACATACTTTGTCATTTCTGTTTTTTAAAAGAAAAAAGATTCTACCCCAAATTACATTTATAAACATGAACAGAATCAATATTTATAAAAATGACTATATCTAGATGTCACCAATATTTATTATCATGTGCTAAAATTATTAATGGTTCTTACTTTCTCCACTGGTTTTCGGTGTTTTCCTCTTTTTCCACAATAAGCACTTACTACTTTTACAGTCAGGAAAAAAAAAATGCTGTACTTTTCCAGTGAGATACTTCAATAATTTCTAAGGCTTATCCTTGTAGAACAATAGTTCTCTGATAAGGCTTTTAATTTTATCTCTGAAATCTGAGTTTAAAAATTTCAAAATAAGAAAATATTCTTCTGTAGATTTGTTTTCTAAATTATTAAATCAATTTAAAATCACCCAAAATATTACAACTATAATGCAGTCTTCTGCTGCCTAAGGGCATTTCGGTCAAAATGTAACTGTGCATACAATGGTGGTCCCATAATATTGTATTACCTAGTAAGATATAGCCATACTAGTTTTTGTAAATACACTATGATGTTTGCACAGTAGTGAAACTGCATAACAGAACATATCTTAAAGCATATCTTAAAACATATGTATTCCTGTTATTGAACAATGCACGACTGTACCATCCTACACATAATGTTTTTATGCTATAGCTTTACAAGAACTCATTGGTAAAAGAAAATGAGCCATTTGCACTATTCAATAAGTAGCCTTACTAATAATTTGAGTTATATTTTTGTTTGATAGGAAAAGACTCAGGCTGTGGAACTCTGGCATAATGTTTCTCAGGAGTTGAACAGACTACAGAAACTTTACCAGGAACATATGACTGAGGCCCAGATTCATGTATTTGAAAGCCAAAAACAAAAGGTAATCTTAGATGTTTTAATAATTATAATTAAAAAATAGATAATCTTAGAGTTCATGATTTTCTTGTATATCAGTAAGAAATTGCATTCTAAAGAAACTACTTTGGAGAGAAATACCTAAGTCTTTTTTTTTTTCATACATATTTGCAGTACATGCAGTTTAGAATCATCTTGGGGAGTTCGTACATGTACATGATACAGCTTGTTTCTTATTTCCTTATCCCCTTCCCTTCCCCTTCTTTCCTCTGCCTCTAATTACCCTTCCCCCTTTCCATTCTTGTTGATATTATTAATCTTAGTTCATGTTTATGGCATATAATGTCCACATTCATTGAGGTTATTAGGATCTTGCACATGGCATGTCTTCATTCTACCTATTTCTCCATCCCTTCCCCTTTACCCTTCACTCTTGGTCCCTTGGACCCTTCATATCTGCAAGAGATCCACCCTCTGTCTCCTTCTATCCTTCCTTTATTCTGTTTTATTTTGGTTTTTGGGTGTGTTTTCTTGTTTTGGGTTTGGAGGGTTTTTTGCTTTGTTTTGTGGTACTGGGAATTGAACCCAGAGGCTCACAGATGCTAGGCAAGCAATCTACTACTGAGCTACATTCCTAGCCATATTGATTGATTGACTTTGCAGTACTGGCGTTTGAACTCGGGGCCTTCTCACTGAGCTGCATCTCCAGTCTTTTTATTATTTTTTATTTCGATTTAGGTTCTTTCTATGTTGCTGCATTGCCCTAGCTTGGCTTGAACTTTGAACTCCCTACCGCTACCTTTTGTTGTGCTAAGATCACAGGCCCAGGCCACCACCCTGAGCTCACCGGCCCTTTTATATTTTTTTATTTTGAGACTGGGTTCACTAA
Organism: Heterocephalus glaber; assembly: GCF_053883595.1. NCBI lineage: Eukaryota > Metazoa > Chordata > Mammalia > Rodentia > Bathyergidae > Heterocephalus > Heterocephalus glaber. Next base: position 10,104,888 of record NW_028258364.1, on the reverse strand, counting down.
GTTTCCCAATTTGGCTTTGAACCTGTTACCCTCTGCTTCAGTCTCCTGTACTGTGCTTTTTATGTTAATAAGAAGTAGAATTCTGATATTAGAAATCTCTTAAACAAATAAGATAATTAAAGTACTATCCCAGTACACATTTGCTTTTATAATGTGAAGAAGAGCAATGAAAGCTGTATCTAGGTCTACGGAGCAGGTATAAAATTACTTTGTATAAAGGGACCTCCAGAGTTTTCATTTGCTTAATTTCCTACCTGTTTTGAAACAAAACAAAAATGTTACTGGGTTATGTGCTGGTGAAGAGATTTGTTCAAAGATAGTGACCACTATGTCAAATGAAAATATACCTTTAAATGTGACATTTTTCTAAAATAGATGGTTGCCTACTATAATTTTTTTTCTTTGAGACAGAGTCTTGCCTTGAACTACGTAGCCTAGGCTGGCCTTGAAGTCACAGTGATCTTCCTGCCTCAGTCTCCTGTGTCCTGGGATTACAGGCATGCACCACCACGCCAGGCTGGCTACTATAAATTAATCATTAAAATTTTAAAATAGGAAAAGATCTTAGTTGTTTTAAAAGATTTCTTTATATCCAAAGCAAGAAACATTTTACAGTCTTTCAAAGTAGACAGGTAGTGTTTGCTTTATACCTTTGTTAACAAGAACTTACTACCTCACAAGACCATTCATTACATTGGAAAAACTGCCTTTTTTCTTCTGTTGGTTCTTTTACTGCTGAGTACATTGAGTATGGTAGACAAATTCCAAATTCCAATTCTGATCCCCTTTCTGGGAATCTTGAGAAGCATCTACTTAAACAAATTGGTTATCATAACTCTTTAATTCATATATAGGTTTTTCAAATTATAATTTATGAATATTCCCATTGTTATTATAGTTGGGCTAAAGACATCATAATAATATTTGAATGATTTTTTTATACATGCTCTGCTTTTTTTTTTTTGGTACTGGGGATCGAACTCAGGACCTTGCGCTTTGTGAGACAGGCAGCGGAACCACTGAGCTAAATCCCCGGCCCTACACTCTGATTTGAAATAATCCTCATGTAATTTGATCCAGAGAACCTTTGACCCTGAGATCCAAAAACCATTCTTAATAAAAATAAATTCTTTGCAGCTGTTCACTCATTTAGGTCAATCAACTAAGTCCATAAGTTATCTTTTTTACCTGAATAAAGTCACTTTTGTACTGTACCTGTACAATTAAATTTTTTTTTCTTTTGTATGTGACTTTACAAATAGCACTTCATCTTTATTTCCTTGGTTGTCTTTAATTCTGATAGAATCTTTAATTCTGTCACCCAGCTTATTAATAGCCTCTCCCAGGTTTATGTTGTCTGTACAAATAATGTTTAATAATTATTAACAGTTAACGAAACAATATTAAACTTGCAGGGTGTGAACAAATTTTAAATAGGATTGGGTAATAACTATTATGCCATGGTTCACTAGGTCTGGAATAGGTTTGAATGTAGACTTCCAACACTAGACAAGATCTCTCTAACATTTGGAATTCTCATCACTTAGAATTTTTTATAATATATATCTTTGAGTTTTAAAATAGTACTTACTAATTGATTTAAATTGATTGTTTCCTCAATTTTTTAATATTTTAAAAGTATTTCTTATTCCTTTAACTACTGTTTGACACAGTAATAGAAGAAATACTGACATTTTCCTTCTCACATTTTTTATTGTTGATACAATTCATGTCTATTCATATTATCCATCTTCTAATCTATTTCCTATAGTCATTTTCAGTATGCCTTTTAACTTTACATTAGAATTAAAATTTGGGAAGGAAAAACTAAAATATAGTTTTATATAATATTGAAATTAGTTCTTATCAGCTTAAAATACAGTTATAACTCTAGATATTTTATGTATATCCTAAGGAGCTTCCCAAAATGCACAAGTTACACATAAGAAAAAGAATTAAAGCATGTCATTAGAATATAGCAAGGAAACACAGAGGAAGACAACAAGAGAGGAAAAGACAAAAGAACTATAAAGAAACTACCAGAAAGCAACAAATAAAACAGTATTAGTAAATCTTTCCCTACCATCAATTACTAAATATTAATGGATTAAATTTCTCACTCAGAAGGGTTCGAGTAACTGAATAGATTAAAAAAAAAGACTTGAGAGTGAAGGTAGATGGCAAAATGGAAGTAACTTTTGTGCCACTCAGCTTTGCAGAAGTGTGAGTAATTCCAAGAAAGGAGATACTGTTCATGTAGCAAAAGCAAACAAGTGAAAACTAAATTAACAAATTATTCAGGCAGCAATAAAGAAGAAAAAAAAGATACTGCCAAAATCACAGAAAATCACTGAGATATGATTTGAAAACCAAACTTGAGTCATTGAAATACAAGGAGACTTGAGATTCAGACTAATGGCATAAAAAAAATCCATCTGTGAAATAATATCAGAAAATTTCCTAAATAGGTAGCACTTAGGAACCCAAACACAGATAACTAAAGAAGAACCTCCTTTTGTTATGTTACAGTTGAATGTCAAGATTATAGAAGAAAGAATATTGAAAGCAGAAAGACAAAGATGTCAAATCACTTAGCCAAACCCATTCAAATTATAGCATATCTCTCAGCATGAACTCTATAAAGGATAGGAGGGCATGGAATAATGTACTTCAAGCTCTGAAAGAAAAGAACTGTCTAACTAAATTACTAATCCAGGAAAATTATCCTTCAAAATTGAAGGAGAAATAAGATTCTTCCATGATAAGCAAACACTAAAGGAATATATAACCACTAAGCCTGGATTAAGAAGTAACTTAGAAGGATACTCCAAACAGCAGAGGAAGAATAGACTTATTATCAAGCAATAGGAAAGAATGAAACATCAGAAAAATAACAAAATAGTAGGAGTTAATACATGGTCTCCAATTAATACAATTCTCCAGTTAAAAGACACAACCTGGCACACTGAATTAAAAAAAAATTCCAAGAAACACATGTCACCTGCAAAGATATATGTACAGATTGAAAGTGAAAGAATGGAAAATTATATTCTATGCAAATGCTATCTGCAGAGATACCTGTACTCCTATCTAACAATGCAAACGTCAAGTGAAAATTAATCAGAAGTGACAAAGAAGGTCACTAATAAAGGGAACAATCCACCAAGAAAATATGCACTAAACATTGGTATACCCAGTTTTATAAAACCAACACTATTTGGGCAGGGATTTAGCTCAGTGCCACTGCACCTGCTTTGCAAGTGCAAGGTCCTGAGTTTGATCCCTGGTACCCGGAAAAAACAAAACAAAACCAAAAAAACCAACACTACTTGATTTAAAGGAATGGACTTCAATAGGATACTAGAGGGTGGCTTCAGTACTCAGCTCACACAAATAGGTAAGTCAGCCAGACCAATAAAAAAATCTACAACGAAACATCAGAGTTAAACTACAGTTTATATTAAATGGACATCTACAGAGTGTTCATCCAACAACAGCAGAATACACATTTTTTTCAGCAGCTCAGATAACACTCTTCAAAACAGACTATAGTTTAGGGTAAAGGAAGTCTTAACAAATAATAAAAAAAGTGTCATCTTATGCATTCTAGAAGATTGTGATGCAATGAAACTAGAAATCAACAGCGGGGAAAAAAATGCCCCATAGAAACTACACAAACACCTGGAAATTAAATAATACACTTTTAAATGATCAGCAGATCATTCAAAAAATCAGGGGAAACTTTTAAAAATTCCAAAAGTAAAATGACAAGAAAACACAACATTTAAAAATCACAAAGATCTCAACCTATTGATAAACTCGAGTGTTAGAAAATCAAGAAAAAAAACCCAAAACCAAAGCCAGTGGAAAGAACAAAATAATAAAGATCAAAGCTGAAATTAAAGAAATAAAGTCCAAAACAGCAACACAGAAGATATGTGAAAGAAAGAGTTGATTCTTCAAAAAGATATATCAGATTATAAATTGCTGGATAAACTAACCAAAAGAAAGAGAAGAACCAAATTAATAAAACTAAAGGTGAAAAAGGTATCTGAAAAGATACCACTGAAATCTAGAGGATTATTAGAAGCTATTTTGAAAACATATATGTATTCCAGTACATTGGAGAATATACAAGAAACAGTTATATCCCTAGACACATAATCTACCAAAATAGAACCAAGAGGGTATTAAAAATTTAAACAGATCAATAACAGGCCGTGAGATTGAGCCAGGAATAAAAAGTCTCCCAACAAAGAAAAGCCTAGAACTGGGTGGACTTACTACTGATTACCTTAGATCTTAAGAGAAGAACTAATTATCATGGATCCTCAAACTATTCTATGAACTAGAAAGGGAAGGATTGCTTCCAAATTAATTCTACAAAGAGAGTATCACCCTGATGCCAAAATTGGATAAAGACTCAACAACAACAACGCAAATTATAGACCAATATTTTTGATGAACATTCATGCAAAAATGCTCAATAAGATTCTTGGAAACAGAATTCAGCAAAGCAGCAAAAAGATCATACACTATGATCAGGTGGGTTTCATCTTAGGCATGCAAAGATGGTTGAACATTCGTAAATCTGTAAATGTAGTACGCACATAAATGGAACCAAGGGGAAAAAAAATCCTATGATTATCTCAATAGATACAGAAGAAGCCTTGAACAAAATTCAACATCCCTTCATGATAAAAATCCTGAATAGAGACTAGGTATGGAGAGTCTTTCTTCAGTATAATAACACGTGTATGTGAAAGACACACAGCCAACATCTTACTGAATGAGGAAAATCTGAAAGCATTGCTTCTAAAATAAGGAACAAATGTGTCCATTCTTACCACTCCTGTTTAATATAGTTGTTGGAAGTATAGCCAAAAGAATTAGTAATTAGGAAAGAAATAAAAAGGATAGACAGGAAAGAAAGAAGTCAAATTACCTTTATTTGTACCCAATGTAAGACCCTAAAAACTCTAGCAGATTTTAAGATCTGGTAAACTAAACTAATTCAGAAAAGTGCCATGATGCAAAATTAACACACGAAAGACAATAGCTTTCCTATAGACCAATAATAAACTCACCAAGAAGGAAATGAGGAAATCAGCTCCATTCACAATAGCATAAAAACATACAATACCTAAGAATAAACCTCATGTACAAAGCAAAATTGAAGAAGACATTGGAAAATGAAAAGACCTCCCTTGTTCATGGACCAGAAAATATTACTAAGTGTTCATATCACTAAAAGTGATAAACAGATTCACTGCAAATCCTGTCAAAATACCAATTTTTTGCAGGACTAGAAAAAACAATCTAAAAACTTCAAATGATCCAGAATAGCCAAAGCAATCCTGAGCAAAAAGAGCAATGCTGGAAGCATCACAGTAGCCAATTTTAAAATAATACTAGAACCAAACCCATAGTAATGCAAACAGAATAGTACTGGTCCAGACACAGACATATAGAACAATGGCATAGATAAAGGACCCAGTAACAAACCCATACAACTACTCCTATCTGATTGCTGACAAAGTGATCACAAACATACACTGGAGAAAAGACAGCCTCTTTAACATACCATTTGACGAAGATTGAAACTACCCTATCTCTCACCCTGTACTAAATCAGTTCAAAATGGATCAAACACCTGAAACTGAAAGACCTGAAACTGAAAATGCTACAGGAAAACAGAGGAGGAGACATAAACATATGTAAATCAGTAAATGTAATATACACATACATAGAACCAAGGTGGGTGGGGATCCCATGATCATGTCACAGCACAGGCAAATACTTCCTCAGTGGGACTCCAGGAGCACAGAAAATGCTAGCAAGAATCAACAGATGAGAGTACATGAAATTAAACAGCTTCTGTTCAACAAAAGAAAAACAGAATGAAGAGATATTCTGCCAAATTGAAGAAAAATCATTGCCAGCTACTCTTCTGACAGAGGATTGATATTTAGAATATACAAAGAATTCAAAAAACTTAACACCCCAAAAATGAATAGCATAATCAACAAATGGGAAAATGAATTATGCAAATATCCAGTAAGTATATGAAAAAAATATTCAACATCTTTAATCATTAGGGAAATGTAAATCATCAAAACTATAGAGATTCAGTCTCACCCTGGTCAGAATGGCTATCATCAGTAGTGTATACAAAATAATGCTGGCAAGGATGCAGGAAAAAAAGAAAGTTTTCTACATTGTGAGAATTATCACTATAAAAATCAATATGGAGGTTGCTCAGAAACCTAAAACTAGTGATACAGTTTGATCCACGTAATAAACCACTCCTCATTATATTCCTGAAAGAAATAATCACAGCATACTATAGGGATACATACATGCCCATATTTACTGCTGCACAGTTTATAGTAGCTAAGCTATAAAAACAGCCTATGCTCCTGTCAACTGAGAGATGAATAAAGAAAATGTGATTATGTACATAATGGAATATTATTCAACCATAAACAAAAATGAAATCATATCATTTGGAGGAAAATGGATGGAATACTGGAGACCATAATGTTAAGTGAAGTATGCCAGACTCAGAAAGTCAAATACTGTATGTTTTTCTCATATGTGGAATCATAAAAAAAAAAAATAGAAAAAGAAAAAGAGAGATGACAGGAAAGTAAAAGAAGGATTATGAAATGAGGAAATGGATGGGGGAAGGGGGGAGAAGAGAGATTAGTAATGGAGAGTGAAATAATCACATGATGTTATTGCATGGAACAGTATGCCAAAACAACCCATTCTGTATAACTAATATGCACATATAAAATTAACCAAAAAACAAGACCCAATTGTACATCTACAAGAAATTCATTTTCTTTTTTTTTTTTTATATAATTATGATTCCTTTTATTTTTATTTATTTATTTATTTATTTATTTTGCATTACCGGGGATCGAACTCAGGACCTTGCACTTGCCAGGCAGGCGCAGCGCCACTGAGCCACATCCCTGACCAAGAAATTCATTTTCAATTTAAAAACACACATAGGCCAAAAAAAGAAGCATCTCTTCAAGTATTGTATTTGGCCCATTGTTAAATGAAGTTTTAAAAATAATATTGAGTTATTGAAAGTCCTTATGCATTTTGGAGTTTTCTTTCTTGCAACTACTTTTTTCCCCATTCCATAGATTGTCTTTTCAATGTGTTTGTTTCATACATTGAAAAGCTGTGCAGCAGCTTTCTGTTTTAATGTAGTTCCAGTTCATTATTTTTGTCTGTGCTTTTGATGTCATATTCATCCATGTTCATGGCCAAGACTAATGTCCTGAAGCTTTTCCCCTAGTTTTTTTTTCTAGGAATTTTATAGGTACAAGTCTTAAATCTTTAATACATTTTAGTTGATTTTTGAGTGTGGTATAGGGTAAGGGTCAGTTTCATTCACATCAGTGTAAGCATCCAGACCCTCCCCCCGACACACGCCTTTCCATATTGTATATTCTTGGCATTTTTGTCAAAGATAAATTAATGATATATGTGTGTGGATTTCTTTCTGGAATCTCTGTTCTGTTCCATCAGTCTTTGTGTCTGACTTTATGCTAGTGTCATATTATTTTGATTTGTAATATATTTTGAAATCCAGTTTTGTCATTCATTGGGCTCAATGAAGAAACAGGAGAGTGCAGATGACATAAAAAATCTCTTCACAGAAATAATGGCAGAAAACTTCCCAAGCAGGGGAAAAGAGCTTGACATACAGATAAGTGAGGCATATGGGACTCCAAATAGCCTTGATCAAAAAAAATCTACACATAGGCATATAATGGTTAAGATTCCAGAAACACAACAGAAGAACAAAGTTCTCCAAGCAGTCAGAGAAAAGAAACAAATCACATACAAAGGAAAGCCCATCAGAATCACAGCAGACTTCTCAACACAAACCATCAAGGCAAGAAGAGCTTGGAGTGACATATTCCAAGCCCTAAAAGAAAACAGCCTCCAACCCAGATTGATGTACCCTGCAAAACTATCTTTCAAAATGGATGGAGAAATAAGATACTTTCATGACAAAGAGCACCTTAGGAACTTAGTGAATACCAAACCAGCACTCCAAAGAATTTTACACAATAGCCTAGGAACAGACATTGAGGATCACAACCCCAGGAAGCAAAGCAGAATGAACCCATCTGGCATGACAAGAAATTAAATGTAAAGGGGGAGAACTCAACAAAAAGAACAAGTCATGGCAATGATAAGTCAATACGTTTCAGTTATAACCATCAACATTAAAGGTCTCAATTCACCAATCAAAAGAAATAGACTGGCAGAATGGGTCAAGAAGCAAAATCTAACAATATGCTGCATACAAGAAACACACTTAATTCAAAAGGAAACTCATAGAGTGAAAATTAAAGGGTGGAAAACAATGCTGCATGCGACAGGAACCCAAAAAAAAGCAGGAGTAGCTATCCTCTTGGCAGATAAAGTAGATTTCAAAACAACACTGATTAAGAGAGATGAAGAAGGACATTACATCCTTGTAAAGGGAAGAATCCAAGAGGAAGAGATGACAATCATAAATATCTATGCACCAAACACTAGTGCACCCAACTATATAAAACAAATACTAACAGACATGAAAAGTCATATATGCACTAATACAATTGTAGTGGGGGACCTCAACACCCCACTGTCACAAATAGATGGATCAACTAGACTAAAAATAAGTAATGAAATACTACAAGTCAATTGAACTCTTGAACAAATGAACTTAGCAGATGTTTACAGAGTGTTCCACCCCACAAAATCAGAATACACATTCTTCTCAGCTGCACATGGGTCATTCTCCAAAATAGACCACATACTCACACATAGAACATGTTTAAGGAAGTGCAAAGGAATTGAAGTTATCCCCTGTATATTATCAGACCATAGTGCGATGAAATTGGAGTTCCATAGCAAAAGAAACTCAAAAAATTTCATAAACACGTGGAAATTGAACAACACACTCCTGAATAACCAATGGGTCACAGAGGAAATTAAAGAAGAAATCAGTTCCTTCAATTAAATGACAATGAGAATACAACAGATTGGAATCTATGGGACACAATGAAAGCAGTCTTAGGAGGGAAATTCATAGCAGTGAATACCCATGTTAGGAAAACAGAATGAGCCCAATTAAACAACCTCATGCTGAACCTCAAGCTTCTAGAAAAAGAAGAGCAGAATAACTGCAAAGCTCATACAAGGGAGGAAATTATAAAGATGAGAGGAGAAATCAATGCAATGGAGACTAAGAGAACGATACAAAAAAAATCAATGAAGCCAAGAGTTGGTTCTTTGAAAGAATCAACAAAATTGACAAACCTTTAGCCAACCTTGTCAGAGAAAGGAAAGAAAAGGCCCAAATCCATGCAATTAGGAATGAAAAGGGTGAAACTACAACAGACCCAGCAGAAATCCAGAGGATCATCAATACCTACTTCCAGAACCTATACGCCAATAAGATGGACAACACAGAAGAAATGGACAGATTCCTAGATACATATGAATTACCAAAGTTGAATGAAGAAGACCTAAAAATTCTGAACAACCCAATATCAACCAATGAAATTGAAAATGTAATTAAAAGTTTATCAACTAAGAAAAAGCCCACATCCTGATGGCTTCACTGCTGAATTCTACAAGACATTTAGAGAGGAACTGCTGCCACTACTGTTTAAACTCTTCAATGAAATTGAAAGGGAAGCAATACTCCCAAATTCATTCCTGGAAGCAAGCATCAAGTTGATCCCCAAAGCAGAGAAAGACCCAACTGAAAAAGAGAACTATAGGCCAATCTCACTAATGAACATAGATGCAAAAATCCTTAATAAGATACTGGCAAACAGAATGCAGAAGATCATCAAGAAGATCATACACCCTGCTCAAGTGGGATTCATCCCAGGGATGCAGGGATGGTTCAATATATGCAAATCAGTTAATGTAATACACTATATCAACAGAGCCAAGGACAAAAACCATATGATTATCTCCATAGATGCAGAAAAAGCATTTGACAAAATCTAACATGCATTTATGATAAAAATCCTACAAAAAAATGGAATAGATGGTCTCTACCTCAAACTGATAGAAGCCATCTATGAAAAACCAACAGCCAATATCATACTAAATGGCCAAAAACTGAAATCCTTCACACTAAAATCAGGAACAAGACAAGGATGTCCACTATTACCACTCTTGTTCAATATAGTTCTGGAAACATTAGCCATGGCAATTAGACAAGAGAAAGAAATAAAAGGAATAAAGATAGGAAATGAAGAAGTCAAATTGTCATTATTTGCAGATGACATGATATTCTATATAGAAGACCCCAAGAACTCCACCAAATGTCTTCTAGACTTAATAACCAAATTTAGTCAAGTAGCTGGTTACAAGGTCAACACACAAAAATCAATAGCTTTCCTCTACACGAATGACAAACTCACTGAGAGAGAAATAGCGCAAATAATTCCTTTCACAATAGCATCCAAAAAACTGAAATACCTAGGAATCATCCTAACAAACGAAATCAAAGAGCTCTTCTCTGAAAACTATGGCACTCTGAAAAGAGAGATTGAAGATGATATCAGAAAATGGACAGATATCCCCTGCTCCTGGGTAGGAAGGATTAATATAGTGAAAATGGCCATACTTCCAAAACTGCTATATAGATTTAATGCAATTCCAATTGAGATCCCAGCAGCATACTTCATAGACCTCGAGAAAACAATCTAAAAATTCATTTGGAATAAGAATAGACCCAGAATAGCAAAAGCAATTCTAGGTAACAGAGACATGGCAGCGAGTATCACAATCCCCAACCTGCAACTCTACTACAAAGCTACTGTGATAAAAACAGCATGGTACTGGCAAAGACACAGACTTCAGGACCAGTGGAACAGATTAGAAGATGCAGAAACAATGCCAGACACACTCAGCCATCTCATCTTCGATAAAGGAGCCAAACACCCTCACTGGAGGAAAGATAGCCTCTTTAAGAAATGGTGCTAGAAAAATTGGGCTTCAAGTTGCCAAAGATTAAAACTAGACCTGTATCTCTCACCATGCACTAAACTAAAATCAAAATGGATTAAAGATCTAAATATTAAAATAGAAACTCTGAACCAGTTGGAACAGAGGTTAGGTAGAACCCTTGAAGACATCGGTGTAGGAAAAGATTTTATGAACAAAACCTCAGTTGCCCGTGAACTAGCACAAACAATCAACAAGTGGGATCTCTTCTTAGTAAAAAGCCTCTGCACAGCAGGAGAAACCACCAATAGTGTGAAGAGACAATCCGCAATGTGGGAAAAAATCTTCACCTTCTCTTCCTCAGACAAAGGTCTACTAGAATCTATAAAGAACTTAAAAAGATCAGACCTCCCAAATTTAAAGACCCAATCCGAAAATGGGCATCTGAAATGAACAGACATTTCTCAGACAAAGAAGTAGAAATAGCAAATAAATACATGAAAAAATGTTCAACATCACTGGTCATTCGAGAGATGCAAATGAAAACAAGGTTGAGATTCCACTTCACTCCAGAAAGAATGGCTGGTATCATGAAATCAACCAATAACAAATGCTGGTGGGGCTGTGGTGAAAGAGGAACCCTGCTCCACTGCTGGTGGGAGTGTAGTCTGGTGCAAACACTGTGGGAATCAGTATGGAGATACCTCAAAGAACTAGGACTGGAAATCCCATTTGACCCCGCTATTCCACTGCTGGGGATCTTCCCCAAAGAATTAAAAGAATCATACCACAGTGATATATATGCACCCATGTTCATAGCAGCGCAGTTTGTAATAGCTAAAACTTGGAAACAGCCCAAATGCCCATCAACTGGAGACTGGATAAAGAAAATGTGGTTTTTTAATAAAATGAAGTACTACTCAGCTATAAAAAATGAGAAATTACAGACATTTATAGCTAAGTGGATGCACATTGAGGTGATACTCTTAAGTGAAATAAATAGGACACACATGTGTAAATACCGAATAGTTTCTCTGGTGTGAGAAACTGAAAGTGTAAATAAGGACTAAATGTATAATAGATAATGTGAAATAGGAAGAAAAGGGGCAAAGGGGAAGGAAGTGGGAGGGCTAAGGGAAAGGATAGAAGGGAATGGGATTAATATGAGAAAATGGAAAAATAGGAACAAAATCCTTGTAAATAGGGAGGGCTGGAGGTGTTGAAGGGAAGGCTGGGCAAAGGTGAAAAACAAGAACCAAGAGAGACTATGTAAAGGTGCAAATTTCCAATGATGAATGTCATTATATTGTATACCTAAAATGTACCAATTATTAGAATGAATAATCCATAATGTAAAATAGGAAGAAAAGGTCCAAAGGGGTAGGGATAGTGGAAGGCATAGGGGAAAGGAAAGATGGGAAAGGAAAAAATGATGAGAAATGGATAAAATGGAAATAAAGTCTTTGTAAATAGGGAAGGGTGGAGGACGTGAAGGGAGGGTTAGGAATGGGGAAAAAATAAGAACCAAGATGCGTTATATAAAGGTACAATTCCCAATGAGAAAAAAAAAAAAGAGAAATACATGAACTTTTAATATAATTTTTAAATGTAATGCTGTGTGTAGTGTATAGACATATATTAAGTTTATCAAAGTGCAAGAATGAAATAGTTAGTTTTGCCTGAAAGTGAGTAGACTAATCAGGGCATTAAAGAATGAATGCAGACAGAATGAGGATACTGCAGTCAACTGAATTATAATAGTATGTTTAAAGAAAATATGAAGTCAGTGAAATTGAGTAGAAAAAGCACAGTGAAAACTGCCTCAGTAATTTTAGCTGGAGAGATGTAAGCATGATCTGTTGGGACCAGAAAGATTAAAATCAAGACAATCAAGAAGTAACTATAATATATATATGTGTGATGGGAAAGGAATGTGTGTTCTCATGTAAAACCAATACTTCTAGGGAAAAAAAAATCACCTTCCTTAAAAAAAAGCTTTTTTGCATGGAGAAGACTTCTTCGTATCTTATTTTGGGTTCCTTCATAAGCGAGCCTCTTCAAAGGTTCCAAAGCATGTCATTTATTTAAGAGGTAGTACCAGGGAGCACCACTAGGGTTTGGAGAAATGAGACCAAGAAGAGATGGCAGCCAATGAAAAGTTTTTAAAAATCCAGCAAGTTAGAATTGTAACTAAAACTTAGTTTCACCAGTGAGCTCTGAAAGCTAGAGGACAGCACAATCCTCAGTTATTCCACACGTGTAATAAGGAATTTGAGCAATTTGTATACCACTTCCTTCAGCCATGTCACACTATTCTGTAGCAAAATGGAACATTAATTCTGTGGCACTTGTAGACGTCTGCACAGGGTTATCAGGCAGCCAAGAGAGAGCTGTAAGACACAGAAGGAGAGTGCAGGTAGTTTGAAGTGAAGCAGCTATCTATGAAAGTAAAGGTGAAAAAAGGCCAGAGTTACATTTTGTCCTCATAAACGATAATCATGGTCATGAATCTTCATTTTTTTCTACTTATATGCTTTCTGGTTACTCTTTATAGTTCTTAAATGTTCTAATACTGAATGTTTTTTGTTTTCTTTTTTCCCCCGTGGCAGACTAACCAACACTTTCTGAAAACAGTAACTGAGCAAAATGCGGAAATCGAGCAACTTCGAAATCAACTTAGGTATTTTAAAAAATGAATTTTGTTAATTAGTAGTTATTTTTCTTCAGGGAACTGATGGTATCAATTTTTCATGTGACTTTTATCTTCCTCCTTTTTATTGGGCTTCTGTCAGTAACTTTTTGTACTTATGATCATCTAGGACAGGAAGAGACAGAAATCAAAATGGCTAGTCAGAAGGTAACTTTAACATGTGGGGGAATATATTGTGATGGTAAAACCAGTGACATGGCTGAAAAACAATTGCTTTAGAAAAAAATTATCCTACCCATAGAAGACTACTTCATATCTTTTTTTTGGACTCCCAAGAAAACAGACCCTAAGAAAGGACTCCAAAACCCATTGTTTCTTTAAGAGGTGATACTAAGGACCACTAATAGGAATGTGGGGGAAGTGAGACAAGAAAGAGAAAGAGAAGTCAACCAATATAGATAGTTCTTGACTTGTGATGGGATTGCATCCCAGTAAAACCATCTTATATTGAAAATAGCCTAAGTCAAAAATTCATATAACACACCTAACTTGTTCAAGTGACTCACAGAGCTTAGGAAAGCACTATATTTACTGTTCCAATATCATATAATGGATATAAATCAGTACCAGCCAAAAGAAAGAGCCTATAGGCCAGTGATGACAATCCTTGTTTTAGAGAGAGTGCTCAAACTGCAACCCAAAACCCACTTGTTTATTGCAAAGTGCCAGCACTGCAATTAAACCTGAATACTGAGGTTTTAGTTTAGAAAAACAACTTATACACTAACTTCTTTTGTCTTAAAAACAAATAACATGCATGCCATAGGCTGGGCACCACTGCCGTAAGGTTGACGTCTCAGAGGGTCCAAATGCAGAACTTTACTACTCTACTCGTGGAATCAAATTGTGTCACCCTCCTAGCACATTAGTGTGTTTAGCAGCCAGGAAGCTCACTCAGGCCTCTGTGTCCAGAGTTTTCACTGGGGTTTATTACATGTATACCATTGACTAGATCATTCCTAGAGTTTGAATTAAATCTCTAGCCCTCCTCACTTCCTTAGAGATCAGCAAGTTGGGCCTTTATCATGTGGCTCAAAGCCTTAATTCTCTAATCACATGGGTGTCTTTCCAGCATGGCCAGCTCCCATCCTGTAGCTATCTGGGGGCCAGCCATGAGTCTGTCCATTAGCATAAACTTAGGTATATTCAAGTGTCTTAACATAAATGATAAAAATCATTCAGGAAATACCAGGGGTTTGCAAGCTCTAACCTTGTCACCTGGGACAAAGACTAGCCAGATTATTGTACAGCTTTAATACAACACAAGAGAAAAATAAAAATCTCATGACTGTTATTTAGAGAGAACTATGAACTATACATTTTTAAATGTATAACCGAGGTCTGTGTGTATCTTTTTTGTGTGTGACTATGTGTGTGTGTGTCTTTATGTCTTTTAGTAAAAATGGGATAATATAAAAACTGGTTAATAGCTGAATTTCTTCACTTATTGATATATGAATATATATATACCCTTTTTGTGATGCTGGAGTTAATATTACCAGTTAATGTTGCACATGCAGTATTATGTGTACTATATTTATTACTCAAATTATTATTTTCTATGCACTGTTATTCCTATTCAGAATTAGTAGAATAACTTTTAAGGACTCCCTACTCATTAAAATTAGAATTAGAAAACATTACAATAGTGAGTATGTAACAAACACTCTGAAGTAGTTAAATAATATATTGTTGCTAATATTCAAAAAGTGAGAGTGAAACTTATCAGATTTAGGACATTAAATAAAAGCCATCTTGGTCATATGTTTTGTTGCAATGAGCTTGTTATAACTTCCGTTAAATTATTTTATAGTAAAAACACTAGATGTTAAAGCAAAAACTGACAAATACAAGGCATGGTAGACAAACCTACAATCTTTGTAAAAACTTAGACTCTCATAGTGACTGATAAAAACAAGTAATGGAGGATGTGAATAATGTGATTAGCAACTTGATATCTTTAGAACATTGAACTCATTCTTCAGTAATCATTTAGTTAACATTTACTGTGTCCCAAACTCTGATCTTGGTACGTGGGATACATCAATTCACAGTACAGTACAGTTATAGGATTTTCTCTTTTTATAATTTCTAGCATGAGCAGACAGACAATAAAAAATATAATATTTAAATAATAAATAAGTTAGGTAATAAGAGTTTCAGAAAAGTAAAAAAGATCAGGGTTAAGACATTTTTGGAGTGATACCGTTGCACTTTTAAGCATCGTGTTCAGAGTAATCCTCATTGAGAGGCTGAATTTTAAACAAAAGTGAAAGATATAAATAAATTAGATATACAGTGTAGGGACTGTTGCAAGAAAAGAATTAGAAATTGCAGAGGTGGAAATAATAGCAAGGAAACTAGATGTGTCTGTTTTCTATTTCTTAAAAACAAACCAGTCTAATATTTTGTGGCTCACAAGAGTGCTTTATTTTGATTATTATTTTAGGGGCCCACAGAGCTGATTTCCTTGTCTGGGGCTGCAAGGCTAATATCTGCTGAACTTGCCTGTCCACTAGCGGGATGGTAGAGTACCTGCAGTGCTGGCCAGCCTATCTGGCAATTGGCAGACTTCACCAGGATCACAATAAAAGTCTTTGTCCTGTGCTTGACTATGGCAAGGTCCCTAGAGTAACAAGAGAGCAAACCTCATATGCATATTCTTCTTTAAGCCTCTGTTGAATCATGTTTATTCATGACTCATGCCAAAGCAGGTCAACTCAACTTTAGAAGATGGGGAAATAAATACCTTTCTTTATGGGAGTATTTTCAGTGTCATATTGCAGAGGTGTAAAGGTAGAGAGGAGAGATTTGTGGCCATATTTACAGTCTTTCCTTCCAGTATCCTCGGAGCAGAGTAAGCAGGAAAGAGAGTAATAGAAGACAAGATCAGAGAGGTTATACAGGAAGGCACATGAGATATGGCACCTTGTAGGCCATTGTGAGGACTTTGTTTTTTACTATAGATGAAATAGGGATAGTTTTTAGTAGAACATTGGCATATCTATCTGCCTTATATTTTCATAAGAACATAGCTCTGGTTGCCATAATGAAAGTAGACTGTAGAGAGGCAAAAGTGGAAGCAAGGAAACCAGTAAGAAGGCTATTGCAGTAACCCAGGAAAAATATCATGTTGACTCCACCATGGTGATAGCAGTGAGATATGGTGAAATGTGGCTGGATTCTATATGTGTTACTTAATATTTTGTATGGTAGATACAAGATTCCCTGATAAGTTGGGTGGGGGCAAGAGGGAGAGGTATTAAGGCATCAAAGATGACACCAAGGCTTTTCCTTGAGCAACTGTAAAAATGCCATTTCCATGGACTGAGAAGTCTGTGTAGCTTTCCTTATTGAGAAGTAAAGGAAAAGAGGAGGAATCAACAAAGAAGCTGGAAAGAGACCACTGAGATAAGAGGAAAACTAGGAAGTATAGTGTCCTAAAAGTCAACTGAGGGAAGTATACCAAGGAGAAAGGAATGATCATTGAATCAAGTGCTGAGGATTGATACAGTAGGATGAGTCTGAGAATTAAACATTCACATTAACAAAAAGGGGGTTATGTTAGTTTTCTAGGGCTACTATAACAAATTACCACAAAAGTGGTAACTTAATAGAAATTTATTCACTTCTAATTTTGGATACTATAAATATGAAATCTCGGCAGCAGGGACTTGCTCTCTCTCTCTCTCTCCAAAGCTCCAGTGGAGAGCTCTTTAGGGAAGAATATTTCCTTGTATCTGCCAGCTGTTGGTGGCCTGCAGTATTTCTCAACTTGTGGCAGTATATCTCTAACCTCTTTCTTCCTCTTATCTGTGTTTCCTGCATACCTTCTCTTCTTATAAGCATACAAATCTTTGGATTTAGAACCCATCTCAAATCCAAAATTTTATCTTGAGATCTTTCCTTTAACCTGCAAAGACTATATTTTCAAATAAGGTTTTAGGCAGATATGAATTTAGGGGTGGGAGGAGACTATTCAGCCCACTATAGAGATCATTGTGATTTTTTTTTTTTAGAATTTCATTACTTTTTATTATACACCAACTTGTTTATATTTTAGTTTCTTTACAAAGAAAATTATAATCACATGTTATATGGTTTTAAAATCATAATTCCAGATTTCTTTACATATAAGATGTAATGGTCCAGCAGCTATGTCCACTGTCACAGACTTTAGTTCCGTTCAATGATATGGCACATCCTGCAAAATTAACTAGTCATACATAAAAAAAGTCAAATACAGTAAAAATGTACACACAATAAAGGTAATTTACAATGACAAATAAGGAATGTAATTGATCTTGGCTATGCTTTAGAAATTGAGGGTCAATAGCCTTAGTCAAGGCACAGAGCAGGAAGAGGTGAGCACAGCTATCTTTAGGAGTAGGCAAGGTATATAGAATCACTGATGAGGTATGCATGCACTGAAAGGATTTAAAACTGCTCAGTCTTGCTATGAAAATTGAACTGAGTTAAAAGGAAATGCTGTGGCTTCTCCCTACTATCCACCATTGTGGATCAAGTCCACAATCTTACTTCATATAGAAAATGAAACTGGCAAGGATCTCCAAAAGTAAATCACCATTTGGGGAATAGTGAAACAAATAGCGTCACTAATCCCAAAACTTGGTTGTCCCTCCTGGACTAGAAGCATTTTGTAGACAAAGGAGTGTTTCACAAAATTGAAATGTCATTCAGGTGAAGGATAAGACATTTTCCACAGACACTTAGAATTTCAAACTGTGAAATGGCCCTTATAGCTGAAACATGGTTACAGCACTGAGCGTTCTGGGGATTCTTTAGCAGCAAATACCAATTTAAAGGGTACGGGGTCTCTTCAGGTTAATTTGCTTGCTGGCTTGTTCTTCTTGTAGAGCTGCGTAAAAAGATTTCACTTTATCCCGCAGCTCAGTTAAAATGTCTATTTTTTGCTCAAGAATAGCTTCAAGTTGTGTAGCATATGAATCTACATCATAGTCTACTTCTTCAGTCATCCCAAGGAGAGCCTTTTCATCTTCTAACCATCTGATTGATTCCTGGAATACTGCCCTGTGATCTTCTACAACCTGCTCTTCCATTTCTACCATTTGTGAGACAGCTTCATGGAAAGTAAACAATTGTGGAGATACTATTCTTCATTTTGTTCACAGAGAAGTTTTAGGTCATCTCTCTGAGGGGAACTCCCCACACCCCACTGCGTCTCTAAATCATCAATCTGGTTTGGTGGATGGTACATTATTGGGCGGACATCAGCAGCAGCAGTTGGATCTACAGTCAATTCTTTCACCCTATTTGCATATCTTAATGTATTAAGAGTATTTTCACAGGATGCCATTCCTGGAGAGATTGTGGCAATCATTCAGGTACGAGAGTTTTCACCTATGAATGAATCTCTTAACACCTGAGTGAGTTTACTTGCTCAGAAAGGAGTATAAGGTTTATTTCTACCTAAGGCTCTGATGCACTCCTTGAGTGCTAAAAGGTTTTTATTAATTTCAGCACCTTCAAGCTTAGTTTGCCTGTCTGCACTGGAAGTATCAGCTCCTTGTTCATTTCCAGCCAAATCGATGAGAGAAAATTTACCATGTAGTTTTCCTTTCCTTCTAAGAATAATTTGAAATACTGCATGGCTCTGAGATGAATGTGCATTTGCAGATGTTTGACTGGATGTTCTGCAACTGTTGCCTATGTCAATGAGTTTCAGTACATCTTCAACACATTTCACCTCCCATTCCTGTAATCCCACCACTTGAACTTGATGTTTTCCATCTTCTAGACCTCTTAATTTTGTTTTCCTATTTAGCAAGTCTAACACCTTTCCACTATAAATTCCAAAAAAGGTTGCATAAACTTGAAGTTCTAGCTTTTTATAGTTTGGCTTCTTTAACATTAAAAAGACATCTTGAGCTGCTAATGCATAAATTCCTTTAGAACAATGTTTGTTCTTTCCTGAAAAGTCACCACCCATAGTATGAGTTTTTCCACTTCCAGTCTGGCCATAGGCAAAGCATGTAGCCATTCCCCTTTCAAATATAGTTTCTACTAGTGGCCTAGCAGTAAACCTGTAAACCATTTCATTAGGAGCTGTGTCATCAAAGGCATAATCAAAATGAAACGTTTGGTTTTCTAGGTACCTTGTTAAATCTACCTTCTGTTTGGGTTCATGTACCATCACAACATCTTTACTAGGGATTGTGATCATATCAAGATCTTTCATTTGAGTCTCTTTCTTATTGAGTGGTCGTTTTCTTACACAAACACATATCCTATGTCCATCAATAGGATCTGCTGTTGTTAACAGTCTACAATCCAAACTTCCTCTAAAGTCTCTGATCATACACATAATTTCATAATTTGCGATTGTAGCATCAACATCCTGGGCTCTTTTTTCTCTAAGTTCTTGCTGTTGCAATCTCCTTTTTTCTCGCTTTTGTAATTTTTCCACTTCTTTCACACAATTAGATTTTCTACGTGCTCTGTTATCTCTTGGAGGAGGGTCATTCTTAATACCACAGTCATTCTTTACAATTTTGTTTACTTTGGCTGAAGATGTTGGAGGTGGAGGTATTTCTGGACTAGGTTCAATTTCTTCATCAGGTACAAGGTCAGGGTTAAGTGAAAAAATGCTCTCCAGGTCAATCTCTTTGCCTTTTGTACCTCCATTTTCTATCCATTCAACAGTTACACTTTCATTATCTTCATTTAAAGATGTTACCATTGCTTGGTGTATTCGGCCATCGCTCTGCTTGATTTCCACGTAAATCCCGATCTGGATCTTGCCGAAGTTGGTCTTTGCCATCACCTCATCTGGAGCAGCAGCAGCGGCCGAGGGAGAGGGACCGGAGGGCGGAAAAGGCGGGGAGGGGGCGGGAGAGCTGCAGAGGGGGAGCGGTTGCCCACAGCCGCGCGCTGGCCCAGGCGACAGCATGAACCCCAGGAGGCCGCAGGGACAGCAAAGCAGGCGGGAATCCCGGGCCTGCAGGCAGGCCAGGAGGAGGCGGACGCCAGGGCGTCTGGTGAAGTGAGACGCGGCCGTGAGGCGGCGTGGGGGAGAGTGGGAGGGCCCGCGCCGCCTGCCCAGGAGAGGACGCTGGGTCATTGTGATTTTTGCAGAAGCACTGCAGAATCTACTTTCTTTTTGTATCCATACAAAATGTAAAAAAGCATTGATCACATTAGATGCTGTAGAGCATAATTCTTAATT
Source organism: Heterocephalus glaber (assembly GCF_053883595.1). Taxonomy (NCBI): domain Eukaryota; kingdom Metazoa; phylum Chordata; class Mammalia; order Rodentia; family Bathyergidae; genus Heterocephalus; species Heterocephalus glaber. The sequence goes on along the minus strand of NW_028258364.1, from coordinate 10,083,988 downwards.
TTTGAAGGGTTGATTTAACAAAGGCCTACAATTTCTAATGACAGTACTATAAGGTTATAAATCATTTGCAAAAAATACACCTAGATAATTACCATGTTTGGAATTCAAGAAGCATATTCATCCATAGCTTAAACATTTGATACAATTCCAGTCAAAAATCTGCTAGGATTTCAAAAAGCTGATTCTAAAATTTATATAGATATATAGAAGGTCAAGAATAGACAAGATGGTTTTGAAGAAGAAGCACAGACCAGGGGAACTTTTTAAAACATGTATGAAGATACACTGTAAAGCAAAATTAAAATAATGGTATTGGTATATGGTAGACAAACAGAGTAGATAGGCCAGAAATAGACACACACTAGCATGAACTGATGTAGTTCCCAAACATGTTCACAAATCCTTCCTTTCTACTTTGATCTATTTCCATTCTAAGCTATTTTTATGGTATCAAGAGTATCATAGTAGAAGTACTTAATTTTCTGGCAGTAGCCATTGTGATAAAATAAACATAGGAAAACCTAGAATAGAGAAAAGAAAACAGACCCTCTAGCTACCTAAAGATCTAAGAAATGACACCATAGTAAATTCCTTATTGTTTTTCTTTTCTGCCTCATATACACTAGACTTGGACGGAAGAGACTAGAAACCTGGCGGTACCACGTGCAGACCAAATAAAAGCCCCAACAAAGATCTACTCTCTCAAGTCAAAGAACCAAGAAAGGTCACCCTAGCATGACAGAAAACTTTTTGACAATAACCTCTCTACTCCAGCCACATAATGCAGAAAAGATCTGTGGACCAACCTATACCCATGCCTGTAAAGGTGTAGTAGGGAATGTGGGCTTCTACTTAGCTGGCAGTAACAAGGCGACCCTCTACCCCCTAAAGGAGCAGCATCACAGGAAATACATCAAAATAATTTTAAGTAGATCTCATAATACCCCAAAGGCCTGGTTTTCTATCAAAAATTACTTACAATTCCAAGAATCAAGAAAATCTCAACTGGAATGAAAAAAAAAATGACAGAGATGTCAAAATTGTTTGACAAGGATTTTAAATAGCCACAATAAAATACATAAATGAGCAGTCATGAACAACCTTGAAGCAAAAGAAAAAATAGAAATTCCCAACAAAAAAGTGAAAAATCTCAGCAAAGAGATTGAAGATTTACAGAATAATTAAAAAGAAAATTTAGAATTACTATACTTGTCTGAAAGGATTCAATTCTTCAATGAAAATGTCTTCCCAGATATTTACAATTGAAATTAATGTAATTTGTGTTAAAATGCTTATAGTTTGTTCACATGTGTGTATGTGTGAGATAGATTTGACAATATAATCCTAATTTGATGAAATAGTAAAATGTCAGCTACCAAAACTATTGTGTAGAAGAATAACAAACAAAATTATCAGTGATTTTGGTCAAATAGAATGAAATAAAAAGTATATGTAGGGCCAAGGATTTAGCTCAGTGGTTCTGCCGCCTGCCTTGCAAGCGCAAAGTCCCAAGTTTGATCCCAGGTACCAAAAGATATATATATATATAGAAGTTTGGCATATGACAGAGTTGGCATTATAAATCAGTAAGGAAAGAATGTTGTTAGGAGTGGTTATTATATATAAGAAAAAAATTGCAAAATTTTGCTCTTCACATTTACTATTTATGTGGTTTTAAGGATTAAATATCTAAGTGTGAAAAGCTAAACTTTAAAAACTCTCTTTTAAAAATATTAGAGAGGGCCGGGGATTTAGCTCAGTAGTTCCGCTGCCTGCCTCACAAGCACAAGGTCCCGAGTTCGAACACTGATACCAAAAAGAAACAAGCAAACAAAAATATTAGAGAATCATTAACATTGTGGTAGGGAAAGATTTTTTTTTTTAATTTTTAAGTTAAATTTATTTTAGCTGGTACTTAAAATTATACATATTAATGGAATAACATGATGTTTTTGTTTCAATGAATGCATACGTAATATATACAAAAGTATTTCTTGTCAGGACTTACATCCCAACCCCAAAGGAATAGATTTATATATTTGACTATGTTAAAATATAAAACTTGTTAAATAAAACAGCATGTCAAAAAAAAGGTGAACCAGTCAAATGCAAGACATTTGCAATGCATTTAACTGACAACAGATTAGTATTGAGGATTCACTAAGCATCAGTAGGAATAAATAAAAGCCCACAGAAAATTGTGCTAAGGCTGTGAACACACATTTCAAATGTAGCAGGCCAGGTGTGGCAGGGTACACCTATAATCCTAGTACTTAGGCTGAGGCAGGAGGATTGCCTTGAGTTCAAGGCCAATCTGGGCTACATAGTGAGTTCAAGGCCAGCCTGAACTACATAATGAGATCCTGTCTCAAAAAAAATAAAAAGAAAAAAGAAGTCATAGCAGTCAGTAAGGAAGATGCAAGTTAAAACAGTCTGATACAGGGCCAGGGATTTAGTTCAGTGGTTATGGCACCTGCCTTGTAAGTGCAAGGTCCCAAGTTCGATCCCTGGTACCAAAAAAACCCCAATCTGATATAAATTGAATATTCCTTATCTAAATTGGGAGCAGAGGTGTTACATACTTTGTATTTTTTTCGGATTTTGGAATATTTGTGTTTCTGTAATGAACTATCTTCAGATGAGTTCCAGTCTCAACGTGAAATTCATTTGTATTTCACATATACTTCACACACATAGCCTAAAGGTAATTTTATACACCATATTTAGTTCGCCTGAGTTTTAACTGTGACTTGTCACTTGAGGTCAAGTGTGAAATTTGCTACTTGTGGTGTCATGTCAGTGCCCAAAAAGTTTTCAGTTTTGGAGTGTTTCAGATTCTGTATCTTTTTATTAGGGATGCTCAATCTGTACCTACTCAGTGTCAAAGAATAAAGTAGAATGCAAAAGCAAGATATAAAGGATTATAGTATGATACAATTTATATATATTTCAGGTATTGTAAATGATAGTAAAGTTGATTATGGATATATATTTTAGCTATAGAGAGATATCTATAATCAGTGTACATATAATAAAAGAATAAAATGTATATATAGTGTATATGTGTGTGTTTATAAGAGTAAAGTAATGACATTCCCAGAAATGATAGACCTTAACTTCAAGTTAGTTGTCTCTGTGGACTGAGGCTATTGGTATGAGTAGGGAATTGAAAGGAGCCTAGAAGTCTGTCACTAAAGGAATGGTTATGCAAAATATGGAAATTACATCTGTGAAAACTATGTATCATTTACAAACATGTTATTACATGTAAAGATAGAGTTATAGCAGCATATATACATGTAAAAATAATTTTATTTTAAAATATATGAACCTTTAGCATCAACACACATACATGCAATAACTATTTTATTACATGTCATACATTCAAAGATCATATCATTTTAATATGCACTTACAAAATGGAGGGGAGTAAGAGAGGGATTGTGAAACAAAAAATAAGAGCAGTCTTACAGCTAAATGATAATGGGTCATGGGATAGTGTGATTAGCTCAAGTCTATATTCGAGGCTCAGAAAAGAGTACGTAGAAGGAAAAGAAAGAATGCAAGATTTGTAGCATATGTAAGTCAAAATGTAGAGGTCCTAGAAGGAAAACAAATAAGGAAATTGGTTCATAAAGACCTGCAATCATATTATTTATAATGGAAATAGAAAATAAAAATACATAGAAAAATTCTGTATAGGAAAATGGGCAGAATTTGGTGCTATTAGCTTAAGGCTCAGGAAAAAAATCATGGGATTTTATTTCCTAGATGATGTCTTAATGATCACCTAATTTAACTTTCTAATTTTGTAAAAGAAACCAAGCTGAACAGAAACTCAGAAACTATTTTTCTTGCCAAGGGTTGCACAACAAACTCATAAAAGAGCCAAATTAGAACTCACAAAATATCTTTTAATTGCTAACCTAGTGAGCTTCTAAGCCTGGCTCTCTGACAGTATTCACAGCAGTAAGGAAGTCAAAAATGAGAGTTGATTGAGAAAGAAAGGATTATGTGTGGATACGTTGATTTTTGACATCTGTGTGGAAGATTGATTTGCCTTGTGGACATTTGGCCTAATGATTATAAGTTGAGATAAATAAATTTAGATTGATAAAGCTAGTTGTGGTTTTCTAAAGCCCAAAAGATCCTAAGTATTGAGTTGTCCATGAGCAATTTTGCCGTAGTATTTACTGACAGTATCCCATAGCTTAACATTAAGCAGCTCAGGGTTGTATACATAAAACTATGCTTGCTTTTCCTGCCGTAGATTTGAAGGAACATAAGGATAAGCAGATGCTTCTTTTAGAGAAAAAGGTGTTGCTTTCAAATTTGACAGATTCTGAATGATGGGCATATTGACATTACCAGAATTTAGGTTATGAGATGCTTTATATCACCATGCCAAGAATAACTAAATTAGAAACTCTTTAAACACGTTTGTACTCACACTGAAACATATTAGTTTCATTTGTTGTCTGATAATGTGTAAAAAATTAAAATCATGTGAATTTATAATTAAAGCCTTTATCATTTTCCTTTTTGAGAGTTTTTGGTGATACTCTGTCAAAGCAGATAAAACTCCTCAGCCTATTTTTTTAAGAACATTCATCTATTCATGTATTCCTCCCCAGCCCTCCAGTTATGTATAAATTGCTCCTTGTAGTCATTTTGCTGTTTCTAAGAAAAGATCTTTTGGTTCCTTCCTTTTTGACCTTAATTATTATTGTTTCTTAGAAAATTCTTAATTTTTTAAACCTAGCTAAAACTTGCCTTTTATAGAAAGACTTCTCATTTATTTTTACCAGTTTTTTATTCTTCTATTCTTGTGCATCTACTGGAGTACTTAATCATTTAAACTAAAATTTCCTGCTATTTTCTTGGAATGATTTTTCATTCTATATGTTGTTTTATAATATACATTTAGTGAAGTTGTGGAAAAAGTTATTTTCTAAGTCAAGTGTGCTCATATTTTACATTTGCCTTGTTAAGCCTTTGAAGGAAAAGATTGTCATTTGTGTGTATCTTTTAGCAAGAACCAGTGCTATCTTTGTAAAAGGATGTGCTGTGAAGACTAAAGTATTTGCATATGGATCCACATTAACTTATCAGAGTGGCATTATCAGAATATTCAAAATAATTTTAGTTGGGAAGGAATGGTCTTATTAACAGACATAAAGAAATATGTAACTTGTCCATCAATTTATATTTATTGAGAAGTTAAAAATATTCAGGTGCTGAGAATAGAAACAGTCTAAGTTTTTGTATAATACAACATGATAGTCTTCAGAGTGTTTCAATTTGACCCATTTTGTCTCATACACACTTTGATGGCTGCAGCAGTCTCTGGGTAAGGATAAGATCTTATTAAATTTTTCTAGCTCAGAGTTGCCTGGATTATTATATCCACCCAAGTTTCTCAGAGGCACTAGAAACACAAAAGGCTCTACACTGAGCTTATGATCATAACTTCTGAATCTGTTCACTGTATTTGTGAATGGTAGCATCTGATACCTGATTCAGAAAATTAGAAAGCATCATAAATTCTTTTCTCCTAACCCTACCTTATAAATTATCTCAGATTATTCACTTCACCATCACTATATTGTTGCCTTTTTGAGTCCATCTCATCTGAGCTGAGGCAGTACCCTGCAAATTGGCTCCTCCCATCTTCCTTTTTCACATTATCAACAAAGTGATCTTTCTAAAATAAAATCTGATTGTATTACTTCCCCTCAATGGCTACTAAATGCCTACATGATACAATCCAAATTAGTCATCATGACATAAATTTTTCTATGACCTGACCTTTGGCTACTTGTCTCTCCTGTAAAGGAGATGCAGAGTGCAGAGAAACCACCTGGGCTTGCCTTGTATGTACAAACGAAGCTTGTTTATTCATTCAAGTGGAAAACAACAGGCTGATTCTGACAATAGAACCAGAACCAGCAGCAAGGAGAGAGAGCAAAGTTTTTAAGGGAGAAATGGTTGCCAGGCATTGGAGGTAGTTGTTGGGCATTGTTCTGAGACATCATTGGCTTAAGGAATCTGGGGGTGGAGATAATATGGCCATGGGCAGCAGTGCAGATAGTCTCAGATTTCCTGGAACTGAAGGCAATATAGTTGTATTTGGACTTTCTGGAACTCTGTAATGGCGGGAACTCCACAACAGCTTTTCCTGCTGACGGGCTTGCAGTGGTCCTCCCAGTGGTCATGACATTCCTGTCTCTTTGTTGTTATAAAAGAAAAGAGTGGAGTAAGTGGGCACTATTTCTCAGGATTGCTTAATGGGGGATGTGCAGATGGCATGGACTCCTTAATTGGGAGAGAGATCTTGGAGGACAGGATGATATGAGGTGGCCAGAAGTAAACATTTGCCACATTGACTGACTAGTGAGAGCATTAACTTGATTTTGGAGGAATCCTGAGAGAAACTTGAGGAGGCATGTCCCAGAGAAAAAGAGGAGGAGAATATAGATGAGAGAGCCAGTTAATGGAAGGAGCCATATGGTCTAGCTCCAAATACCAGGCCAAGAATCAGACATGCAAGTCCAATTTCTGCAGCTCTGTCAGTTAGCCTTTTTTGCTGCATTTCACACTATGCCTGACTGATTAGTATAAAAGCAACATTCTTCTCCCAAAAAGATGCATAAGCCTCTTTTCTCGGGTGTTAGAAGATCTAAACCTCTACAATTTTGAAGTGTCACTGCCACCAAGAAGTCTTAACTGGTTCTGTAAAGTAAGAATGGAGTTGGCTATTTCTTTGAGTCTGTTAGAGAGATCGTGGGAAAAGAAACAATAGTAGCATAGGGAGGTAGTGAGTTTTGTTATTCCGGACCCTATAGCTGTGCCAATACCCAGACTTGAAAGCAGGGGTACTGTTATTAGGTCTCTACATTGTCGAATCAGGGATATGATGGTAACAGGCAGGTTCTGGTTTCCCAGAGCAATATCTATCTTTGGGCTGAGGTATGTTAGAGTGCATGTTCTGGTCCAGTTATTGGGAAGACATAAATGGGTGGATGTCCCACAAAGCCAGGAAAGGCCTTGGTTGGGGATGCAGAATTAGTTATTAATGCTAAAGAGATGTGAAGGTTTTTTATTTTCATTCTCCAAGATGCCCAAAATACCTGACAGGACAGTTCCCATCAGAGGCTGGAAGGGCCTTCTAACAAGGATGTCATTGTTCTGTTCTCCCAGTGAAAGAAGAATCTTTTGGTATCTATTAGAAGCCATTGTGATGAGTAGTTAAAGGGAGGTAAACAAAGGCAATCTGAGTGAGTAGGAGACTGGTTACAGGGGGTTCATGGATGTATTGTCATACATGGGAAGTATTGACCATTACAGAAATCTGAGTGTTTGCTAAGCAATGATATGGTTATAATTTTAGAGGGCCAGATAAGCAGACAGGCTGAGTCAGTGGGGCATCTTGAGCAACCCGGTAATTGAAATGGTCATTTAGGGCCACTAATTGTAACATATAGTTACATTGGTGGGGGAGTAGATGTCCTACTGGTATACCAGAGGATGAATTATGCTGAATGCAGATGGGGGTTTGGAAGATCAGACTAATATCAGTGGTTATGGGGCTACATATGGGCTTTGTTGAATTCTCTTATTCAGAGAACTTAGTGACATAGGACTGATTTGGGCCATAGGCCCTGTCTTGAGGGGTTTTTTTTTTTTTTTTTTTTTTTTTTGGTCATTTCATTAATGGGAAAATTGAGAAAGACCTTTTGTTTAAGTGTTGGACTGGACCTTTTGTTTCATATTGGGGTTGGTATGTAAGGTTAGTAAGGACCCAGACCTGAGGAGGTAATGAAGTGGCCATATAAGTGGACATGGAGACACAAAGGTAGCAGTTTTTGTCTAAGGAAGGATTAGACTGGTTCAGCAAGGAATGAGTTAACTTCAGGGTCCTATGGAAATAATTAGGAACTGTCAGGAGAAGCAGTGGGAGTACAGCCATGAGGCAAGGTGAAAATAACAGGAGAGCTAGCCAGACAAAGGAGCACAGAGAGGTAGAGGAGAAGAACTTAGGGCAAGGACAAACATGAGCATGAGGAATGATTCCATCCCTGTGGCAAAACACAATTGAGTTGAAGCCATAACAGGATTACAAGTAAAATCGACAAGAGAGTACATAGTAGGAACAGAGGGTGTTTAAGGTCCTTTTTATCAGTCATTGAACAGGAGGAGGGTGAGAAGTAAGGAAAACAATTCAATCTCTTTTGGGGAGCAGTCACAGAGAGTGCCCTGAAAAAGGAGATCTATCCAGGTAAGGAAGGACTCAATGTTGGAGGTTTGACTGAAAGAAGTGGGTGAAGAGGGTCTCGTGGACAGAAAGCCATCAGAGTGCTGTAGATGACCAAGAAGGGAAGTGTCCACTTAGACTACAGAGACTAGGGGTTTAAATCTCTAACTAGGACCAATTTGTTAGCCAAGCTATCTTCATAAGGCTGGGTGTCAGGAGAAGGCAACAGAAGGTTAGCAGCATGTCAGATCTCTTTTTGGGCTTGTTGCAGATCTGGGAGATAGTCTCCAATGGGGCTGGCCTCTGGGCTGAGGTTTGGCTTAAACAGAAAGGTGTGGCCATATAAAAGTTCAAAGGGGCTATATCCTGTGGGCTCCCAGGGAAGGAGTGGCTTGGATTTGAAGGAGAGTGATCAGGAGCAGGGAAACCCAGTTCTTATGTAGCTAAAGTGTAAGATTAGTGAGGTGGGCCTTGAGGAGGCCATTAGTCCTTTTTACCTTTCTGAATGATTGAAGCTGGTAGAGGGTGTAGAGGTTCCACTGGACATCAAGCAACTTGGACACCTTCAAGGTAATTTGACTAATGAAAGCTGAGCCATTGTCTGATTGATTGGGTGTGGGAAGGCCAAACTGGGGGATAATATCACTTAGGAGGAGTTGATAACAACCGAGGCTTTTTCTGAGCCAGTTGGAAAGGGCTCTACCCACTCCGTGAAGGTATCAACCCAGACCAAGAGATATCTCAGCCTCGTATTTGTGTCATGTGGGTAAAATCAATTTGCCAGTCCCGAGTTGGGGAAAAGCCCCACACTTGATGGATAGGAAAAGGAGGGAGCCTCAGGAAGCCCTGGTCCATGGCAAACAGAGCATTGAGTGGTGTAGGTTTTCAGGAGTGTTTTCCAGGAGGGAAAGCAGATAAGAGGCTCAAGCAGTCTAGTTAGAGGTTGTATTCTCTAGTTAAAGGTTTGTGCAAATTGTCGTGAAAGGATGAAAGAATAGTGTGGGCCTATGAAGCAGAAAGGAGGAACTTTCTCTGACTCAGGAACTGTCCATCTTTGATGGGAAGATCCTGATATTGTTGGTGTTCAGAAGAGGAACAGGCTGGGGAGAAGCTGGAAAGGGCAAAATATTGACCCTTAAGGGTGTGGAGGGGGAAGTTTGCTGCCTCCTTTGCAGTTTTATCTGCAAAGGCATTCCTGGCAGCTATGAGGTCTGAAAGTCTCTAGTATCCCCTTCAGTGAAGTACAGCCACCCATGTCAGCAAGAGGGTGGCCTGGAGAAGGGTTTGAACGAGAGGGACATTAATGATTGAAAACCCTCAGGAAGTGAGAAATCCCCTTTCTGCCCAGATGCCAGCGTGATTATTTAATATATGGAATGTATACTTGGAGTCTGTATAGGTGTTAACTTGTAAGCCCTTGGTGTGAAAGCACAGATCAGAATGATTAGTTCAGGCTGTTGAAAGGTGGTGGACAGAGGGAGAGCTTTAGCTTCTATGATAGAATCTTGGAAGACAACAGCATATTCTGCACTGGCAGGTGAACTAGGAGTAGGCCTGTATGAACTCCTGTCAATGAACTACATGTGGTTAGGGTTGGGAAGGGGGAAAGTGGAAATATGAGTGAAAGGGGAAGTTGCTATGTGTATCAGAGATATGCAGTCGTGTGGTTTAGGCTTTTTTGAAAGAGGTGGTGGGTTGAAAAAGAGAAAGGCTGGATCAAAATGGGCCTCTTTTGAAAGGATGACTGAAGGAAGGTCTTGTGATCTTAAGGAATCAGCAGGGTCTCCCTTTGTAAATTTGTATAGGAGTTTAGTGAGGAGAGCAAAGCCAGGAACAGAGGCAGAAGTATCCTATTATGCTGAGAAAGGAAAGGATCTGTCTTTAGGTGGTGGGAGTTGAGATCTGGGAAATCGAGTAGGTGCAGTCTGGGGGTATAGGGCACAGGAACATGACCAAAGACCCCTGCTGTGGGTCTCTGTCTCCTATAAGGCAATACAATGCAGGCTAACAAGGACAAAGAAAAAGATGAAACTTAGAAAACTGAGTCCTGGGATGATCTATGCTGCTCTGGGCAACAAAGACAAAGGCGCCAAGGACATCCAGTATTTATCGATTACAAGCATAGGAAGAAGGTGAGCAGGGTATGCTTTGGAGACATCTAGTGATGCAGTGCAAAGCATCTGGTGATAATGGCACACAGGGCTGTAAAAAGGAAGGCGCCAATTATCTTGCTTGGAGAGAATAGGCACTAGGACTGGCTGGAAATTAACCAGTAACCCATTGGGTCAGTGAGAAACCACAATTCAGGGGAAAGGATTTTAACTGGGGTCAAGCTGACCTCAGCTGCATGTTAACTCAGCAGAGCCCTGCCACTTCACAGACCAGGTCTTAGGTCTCCCTGGCAGCTATTGGGGGAGGGACTATACTCACCCTGTCCACCATCTGACATGCCCATTTGAGTCACACAGGGCTTTGGTCTGACTTCTGATATAAAACAATGTAGCCAAATTATGGAAAGCAAGAAGCATGTGCCACTTACAGCCTGCTAATACTGGGCAGGAATGTCTACTGCATGGGGCTAGGGCTTGAGTATATTTGTGGAGAATGATGTCAGGATAGGTGGCAGACAGGGAAGAAATTTGAGTCTTAGAGGGAAAGGCACAATACAACTTGGAGTCTAGGTGTTGTAATAATCAGAGGGTGTCTTTACACAATGTTTTGTAAAAGGGGCTGCAGAGGAGGATATCATCTACATACTTTATGAGACAAGATGAAGAGGAGTGAAAGGAGAGCAAGTCACGGGTAAGAGCCTGACCAAAGTAGTGGGGGCTATCCCAGAAACCCTGTGGGAAGATGGTCCAGGTTAGCTGTTGGGACTGACAAGTGTCATAGTCTATCCCGGTGAAGGCAGGGGGTCTGTGAGCAAGGGTGGAGGGGGATAGTGAAAAAAGCACCTTTAAGATCTAAGACAGGGTAATGAGTGGTATACAGAGGTATGGAAGACAAGAATGTGTAGGGGTTAGGCACCACAGGGTGTGTAGAAGGACAATCTGATCGATAGTGAGGAGATCTTGTACCAGCCTCCAAGAGCCATCTGTTTTTTGTACCAAGAGGATGGGGGTGTTGTAAGGGGAGTTGATGGAGATTAAGAAACCATGTCATAGTAGGCAAGAGATAATAGGTTGTATGACCCATAAAGCCAGGTCAGGAATAGGATACTGTCATTGGGCAGAGTAGGGGTGGCTAGGCTTGAGAGAGATGGTAAGAAGTTGTTGGGATGAAACTAGCGATGGAGTGGAAGTATCCCAAACCCTGGGGTTGAGGTGAGAGGAGATAATGGGAGCCACAGAGTACAGCAGAGAAGGAGACAGTAAGGCATAAGTGTTGGCTTTGTTCTGGTTATGGTCAGAGTAACTGATAACTTAGTTAAGATATCTGACCCTAAAAGGGTAATGAAACAGGTGGGGATGACTAGAAGTGAGTGTGGGGAAAGGTGTTGACCCAATTGATACCAGATTGGGAGAGTTTTTAAAGGTCTGGAGACTTTGCTGTCAGTGCCCACAACAGTAGTCAGGGCCAGAAAAACCAATCCTTGGAAAGAAGGAAGTGTGAAATGGCTGGTGCCTGGTTCAGTCAGAAAAGGGATGGACTTACCCTCCACTGTAAAAATTTCCCAGAGTTCAGCATCCAAGACAGTGCAGGGGGCCTTCATGGCCTCTCAGCAGCATCAGTCTTCTGTGGCCAACCCAAAAAGGTCTGGGAAGGAGCTGGTCAGTGGCCCCTGGGGTTATGACCCAGAGATAGCTGCCAGTGCTGGCCAGAGTGACTTCCAGTCGTGATCTCCACAGGAAGGAAATGCCTTGGGAAGAATCCTGGGCTTCGGGCATTCCTTAGCTCAGTAACTGGTCTGGCAGCATTTGAACCATTGCCCTGGAGTGGTGCCTCAAGTCAGGGATGCCTTTGATCCCTTTGAGGTCATCTTGATGGTTGACTTTGGGAGGTTTCTTACAGCAGAGTCAGCATCTGCAGCTCAGAAATATGCTACTTTCCAGCATTTCCATCCCTGTTATTAAAAATGTTAAAGGTCGAGTTGATTAGCTTCTGCTGTGAGGTTTGAAGGCCAATATCCAGTTTCTGTAGTTTTTTACAAATGTCGTGCACATTGAGTAATGAAGCACATCTTAAGCATGAGTTGCCTCTCTTGTTTTTCTGGGTCTAATGCTGTGTATTACCTAAGGGCAGCAGCCAGGCAGGCCATAAATTGGGCTAGATTTTTGTCTCTGGTCTGAGTGGTCTCTGAGCTTGTCAAAATTAACTGCCTTATGGGCTGCCCTGAGAAGCCCCTCTACTAGGTAATCAACCATGTGATCTCGGTCAGCTATGTTCACAGATCCTTTCCAATAGTTCCAGTTTGGGTCTTTTGCGGGGGATAGCTGCAGTGTCCCCTGGAAGGGTGGCCTGAGCAAGTTGCCATTCATCCCCATAAGATTGGACCAGGGTTTACTCATTCTCCCTCATCTGGGGAGAGTGTGGAGGTAAGGATAATATGTAAATCACCCAGTTTAGATTATATGACCGAATTAGATATTGGAACTCTTGGATATATTGTGTAGGGTTTGAAGAGAAGAAGCCCAGATTCTGATTAATTTAGGAGAGGTATATCAGAGAGAAAGGAACATGAACCCCAACTATTCCTTCTGCCCCTGCCACCTAATGGAGCAGGAACTGGGGTGGGCATGCAAAGGTTTGGAGTCAAAGCAAGGGGTGAGCAACCAGCAGCCAAACTAGTCCAGACCAGGTATGGGGCAGAGTAAGGCCTGGAAATCCTTCCAGAAAGGGTTACCCTATCCTAGGTTTTAGCATCAGATGTAATGGAGATGCAGAGTGTGGAGAAACCACCAGGGCTTGCCTTGTGTGAGCAAACACAGCTTATTTATTCACTAAGTGCAAAACACATGGGCTGGAGAGTGTAAATAAGGACTAAAAGGATTAATAACTAATAATTGATATTTTGAAATAGGCAAAGGTCCAAAGGGGTAGGGGTGGTGGGAGGGAAAGGAAAGAAGAAAGGAAAAATTATGAGAAAAGAAAAAAAATGGAAACGAAGTATGTAAATAGGGAAGGTTTTAGGGGTGAAAGGCGCACAGGTAATGGGGAAAAAATAACCAAGATATATCTTGTACAGGTACAAGCACCCAAAGATAAATGTAAATGTATTGTATACCTGAAATGTAACAATAAAAGAATTTAAGAAAACACACACACACACACACACACACACACACACACACACACACGGGCTGATTCTGACAGTGGAACCAGAACTAGCAGCAAGCAAGAGGAGAGCAAAGTTTTTTAAGGGAGAAATGGTTGCCAGATGTTGCAGGTAGTTGCTGGGCATTGGCCTGAGACATCACTGGCTTAAGGATTCTGGGAGCAGAGATAATATGGCCATGGGCAGCAGTACAGATATTCTCAGATTTCCTGGAACCAAGGGTGTGCTTGGTTGTGCTTGGACTTCCTGGAACTCTACAATGGCAAGAACTCTGCAATGGTCCTTCCCACTGGCGGGAACTCCACAGCAGTCTTTCTCATGGATGAGAATGCTGCAACGGCTTTTCTCGTAGGCCAGAATTCTGTGATGACTTTTCCTGTGGGCAGGATTTCTACAACAGCTTTTCCTGCCAGATAGCTTGTGACACCCCTGCTGGAGAACATGACAACTCTCATTTCAATTTTGTGAACTATTTTTAGTTTTACAAACAAACCAGGCTACTTCATAACAATGCTCACTTTGTTTAGGCTTCCTAAAATGCTACCCTGACAAGTTATCTTCTCAATTTTAAAAGTTCAGCTCAAGTGTCAACATAGTCTAGAGATATTTTATGAGTATGTTTCTTTCTGACCAAGAATAACCAACCATACCTCCTTCTGTTGTATCTCAGCTATAGACTGCACACACATCTGTTACAGCATTTTAAGATCTTATACTTAACTGTTTACAACTCCATCTCCTTTCACTAGTCTTTAAACTCCACAACAGTTGTTCAAAAAATATTTTTGAGGGATTAAGTCAGTTAATTAAATAACTAATTAAATTGTACTTCATTAGAAGATTGAAGCTAATTTTTTAAGAGTTTTTTATTTGTGTCCTTTGCTCTTTGATCTTTCAGAGGCACAATTGTTTTCTTAGACTGACAGTTTTCAGAAAATTATATTTTACGTTCTTCAGCTATGCAGCTATGCACATCTGAAAAAGTCATTTTAAATATAATTAACAAGCCTTGCATTAAAAAGTATTAATTATGAATTCAGCTGTTAAGCTAAGTTGACTTTCATATATGTTTTTATTACTAATAATCTCAAAGTTTCAGTAAATCAGTCATTTAATTTTCTATGCTTTGTGATATTTATAAATATTAAAATCCAAAAAGACCTTGAGCTGTGATAATGAAATACTTTATATAAGTAAATGGTTTTATTGAAGAACGCAAAGAGCTTATTTGATAGGAATGTAATTCTTGATATCACTATCATATTTAATGCAAGAGGTGAATTATGTATATCAAAGTTTATGTATATTCATTGTGTTCATTTTTAATCTTTTTCTTTTACAAATGCATACATTTTTTTTCTAAAAATGTTGTATGTGCCAGTAATTTTTATATGCTTATTTTTTTAAATGTACTTCTGCCAGGTAATACTTTTATTTTAGCTGAAATAACAGATTTTTCTCAGATGTTTCATGTTTTAATTTGAATAATATTTGCCTTCTATTATAAAAAATTCTATGGAAATCTGGAATTCATGAATCACTAGTTTTGATTCATACAGTCTCTTGGAAACTATCCCATGTGAGAAATGGCCCCAAGCAGATGTGCTTAGTCATAGAATTGCCAGAAAGTTCTTTATGTGTTGGCAGCTAGTTTTCTGAGTGTAGAAAAACAGATTTTAAGATAAGAAATATGGCTGTCATTTTCTTATCTCTTCACAGTTTTACTTTAATGTTATCTAAATAATACTTATAATCATCCCTTATTGGAAAATGTTTATATATTTTTCTCTCTTACTCTTTAAAAGACTGAAAGAAGAATATTATTCCTTACTTCTAGAATATATTGGCCAAGCTGGGCATGGTGGTGCACACCTATAATCCCAGCACTCAGGCTAAGGGAGGAGGATCACTGTAAGTTTGAGCCCAGCCTGGGCTACATATTGAATTCAAGCCCACCCTGAACTACATAGTGAGTCCCTGTCTCAAAAAAATAATAATAATAAAGTACATTGGCCAAGAGTAATTAATATTAGGAGTTTTTTTAGGGATTAGGCAAGAATAAAACAAATCCATAACATCATTGTTCTAATAGTAGATCACTGTGTTATTTCAAAATATGTTTTTACTGATATTTATACCTTTTTTGTAAATACCATGCATCTGTATATCTAACCTAAAACTGTGCTTCTGCGTAGTATGAAGAGCATAAACTTTGAATTCAGCTCTAGTTTTATATTCTGACTCTGCCATTATCTTAGTCCATTTGATGTGCTATAATAAAGTGCCATAGATTGGTAGGTTATAAAGAACAGAAACTTACTTCTTTACAGTTCTGGAGGCTGGGAAATACACAATCAAGACAGTGGTAGATTCAGTGTTGGCTAGTGACAGCTCATTACTCAATTGGTAGATAACACCTCCTAGCTCTGTATTCACATGCTAAAAGAGACAAATTCCCAGGGCCTCTTTTATAAGGTCACTAGTTACATTATTGAAGGTTCTATTGTTATGACCTAATCACCTCCCCACAGGCCCTACCTCCTAATGCTATCACATTTTGGGTGTAGGAATGTTGTATTCATGTGGAACCCCAATGTGTGAATTTGGGAAGGACACAAATGTTCAGACCTTAATAGCCATTTATTGGTCAGTTGACTTAGGCAGATTGCTTAGCTGCATGAATTTCAGTTTTCCTTATCTCTATAATGGAAATAAAATAATCCTTTTTTGCAGTTTGCAATGTACTATAGTATTATTTTTATCCTCCTTTGATGTACAACCTGGGTAGGTAGGAATTCCAAATTCCATTTCTTCTTTTATCTTGTTCCATAAATTGTAATCTTTGTGTTTTTTTAGATTTTTAGTTTCTCTTTGACAGGGTTCTTTTTAAGATCTCAGATGTATAGACCTCTCTGGTGCCTCCCCAGAGGCATTTTTCTCCTTGTACTTTGAAATTGATTTGGAGAATCTCTGTTTACTATGTTCACTTTGGGATTTCTTTTAGTGTAAATATGGTCCCATCTCTGCATTCTTTTCCTCAGGGTTACTGGTATCCTTTTGCCTTAAAACAAAATTCTCCATAATCCTTGGTTGTTGATTCTCCTCAATGGATAATTTTTTTTCCTTTTTTGAACATTACTAGGTTTTATGTATTTGTGCCTTCATTTCTTTTTTGACCTTTTCTTTGCTTCCCCATTTCCTTTTACTAAAAAGTAGACTTTTCCTAAATTTCTAACCATGTTACTCAGATCCCTTCCTTTAGACTACATCTACCCTATCCAAGTTAAACTTTCATCTCTATAATGTTCCCACATATATACATCTGGCCTTGATCTTTTTTTTTTTTTTTTTGTGGTACTGGGGATAGAACTTGGGTCCTTGCACTTGCGCAGCAGGTGGCAAAACCACTGAGCTAAATTGCCAGCCAATGGCCTTGGTCATTTTGTTGAGCTCCATACCGAATTGCTATATATGTGGCTTTAAAACTGTGTATTTTTTTACTAGCAAACCCCTTTTGACATTTTTAAAAAATCTTATCCATTGAATCAAAATATATATCGTTGCAAAAGTACAACTGCTATGATTGAAGGAATGGGAGTCTTCCCCATCTTAGTAACAAATCATCAGAACTAGGAATTTTGCTAGATTTTTCTCTTTTTGCCCTCTCCCATCATATTGGCTTTGTATCCATATTGTCACAAATTAGACCATCACTGTTACCACCTCTACCCCAAATCATCATCTCTTATGGACAGTTGCCTCCTATCTACAAGTATTCCAGCTTTTACTGTCATTTCCCTGCTTTTGTTCTTAATATATGGGCACAAGTGATTTTACTGCAGCATAGAGCAGATTATATCACTCATGTGCTTAAAACCTTCCTGAGGAGTTTCTACTGCAGTTAAAAGAAAAGTTCTTGCTATGTACACAAGACACTTATGTGATCTGACCTCTGCCTTCCTCTTTTACTATGTCTTCCACTTTTTTCTCTGTGATGCATCCCAGCTTAACTGTCACTTCTTTAAGAATCTGTCTCACATTCTTTCATTTATTGTTAATTCTCTCTGCCTATAAATTTTCCACTTTAGATTTTCTTAAGTTGACTTCACCATCATGTTAGTCCTTAACTCAGATGTCTTTTCCTGAGACAGACTGACCCCGATGACCCCTAACTCTCCATGGCTCTGTATCATTTTGTTCATAGCATAGTTCATCTGTCTCCATCCACTGTAATGTAAACTTTTTGAAAACAGAAACTGTATCTCCTTTGTTTACCACTGTCTCACCAATTCGGATGATGGTGCTTGAGATAGTTCAGATTTGTTCTCGACAGACAGTGCTTAGAGCACTGTTCACATAGCACTCACTAAAATAACTCTGGGATGCCTGAAATGCAGTTAAAATAGACAAAATACCCAAAACCTCCAGCGCTTGAAGCCCTCTCCAGATTATATTCGCAGTGCCTGGCATATTACAAGGATTCAATAAATATTTGTTCACAGAATGAATGAATGCATGGAATCTTCTTTAGTTCCAACTTTGAGCATCTATGTTATCTCTGCCAGGATTATTGTCATCGTTTTAGCTTAGACTACTGCTGCTTCTTGCTCATTTTTATGTTTTTATAAAGTATGGTTCTTAAAGAGTGGGACAGAATACCATTCTAATCCATTCTTTCCACAAATGTCCGATCTAAATTCCTCAGTGCATCTCCAATCCCATTATTTGAGCAGTTTGCTGTGTGCCTCTAAATTAAAGCCGATTGCTTAACTTGTCAGTGAAGGACATTGACACTCTTGGCCTTTACCATCTTTTTCTTACCTTCCCTGAGTAAGCCCTCCACTTTCCTACCTGTATGCTTGTGCTTATCTTGTTCCTTCCTGAAACTTTCTCTTCGTCTTTTCTTGTGAGTATGTAATTTCTCTGCCAGTTCTTAAGTACCTTCTACTTCAGTATTCACTCAGCTAAATGCAAATGTATTACATAATGCTTTATTTTAATCTTTTGTATTGTTCAAACTGTCTTTTGTGACCCTCCTAAAGACTACAGTATCTTACCTCCTTTGTGTTCTTTGAACCACCTCATTACTGTGTCTCAAACATTACAGGCATAGAGTAAACATGTTTTTGTTTTATGGAGTGAAGGTTATTTATTTTTTATTAATTTAAAAATTTTTATGAATACATGTTTGGAGTACATAGTGATTACATTCATCATGGGGAGCTGTTACATGTACATAACACATTGTAATTCTTTTTACATCCCCTTCCCCTCTCCTCTAACCATCTCTCTATCCATTGCATAAGAGATCTGGATAGCAGGTAAATAATGGTTGTGAATTAATATTTTCTCCACTTTGCCAGTGGTTGCAAAAGTTACATAACTCCAAAACATTTAAATCACACTGTTCACAAAAAGAATATGTTAATAGGATATTATGTAATCTAAGATAGTGGCTGTACATTACAACCACCTGTAGGGATTCTGAAAAACAGAGAGGAACAGATATTCTGAGTAAGTCTTACATAGAGCCTTTGCATAAATAGTTGCAAAATGCCTATGTACTTATAATGGAAATAAGATCACTTTCATACATAGAAAATTTAGAGAACTACTACTAGTATCATATTCTGACATAGAATTTGTAATTATTTTACCTTATGTATAAATTTAATTAAACTGTGTACAAATGGTAAACAAACTCTCTAAATACTCTCTAAAACTAGTCTTTAAAGTTTTGCTAGCTCAGTATATAGATCATTAATATCCATTGCTTTTAAATGTTTTTATGACTTCTGTCTTTTGAATAGGTTTAATTATTAGACTGCCATTGAAAATTAGGAAAAAATGAAAATAAAACTTTTGCCATTTTAACTACTAACTCAGTTTCCAAAGGCAGTAATAATTTTACAACTTTAGAACTTTCTCTAAAATTATGTCAGAATTTTCTTCAGTTTTTAAATATAAATGATTAGCTTTATTATACTGCCTAACTACAAAGGTACTTATAAAAGATCTAACATATGGATTTTTCTTTTAAGTAGTAAAAAATTAAGAATACATATCAAGTCAGTATCTTAGTCATTTT
Organism: Heterocephalus glaber; assembly: GCF_053883595.1. Taxonomy (NCBI): domain Eukaryota; kingdom Metazoa; phylum Chordata; class Mammalia; order Rodentia; family Bathyergidae; genus Heterocephalus; species Heterocephalus glaber. The sequence goes on along the minus strand of NW_028258364.1, from coordinate 10,064,371 downwards.
TATTTGAAAAAATAAAATTTCTGGAATTCCCTTGATATGTACAGAAACCACTAAGCATAAAAAATTAAATGACTATCACCCATTGAAACTTTGAGATTATTGATAATGAAAACAGATCTAAAAGTCATTGTAGCTTAAAGGCAAGGTCCATAATTAATACCTTTTAATGCACAGCTTTCTGTTATGATATGATATGAGAGTGCAGGAAGAACAGATGAAAATTTGTCTTGAAAGAGACTAATTTGATCTTAAATCTCAAAAGTATATTGATCATTAAAACATTTTAAATTTCTGTCTAAGTGGAGATATAATTTAAATCTAGAATTATGTCCAATCTTTTATGTTATACTTTGTTTTATTTGCTCATCAGAGTAAAATTTTGTTTTTTGAAAGATTTAATTCAGGGCCGGGGATTTAGCTCAGTAGTTTCGCCGCCTGCTGAGCACGGGCAAGGACCTGAGTTCGATCTCTGGTACCAAAAAAAAAAAAAAAAAGATTTAATTCAGATCTCTTTAATGTTACAAATAGTGAAAAATTACATTAATGAAAAATCACAGACTTAAAATTGATTAATAAGGAAGCATATGAAATAATAATGAAATAATGAAATGAAATAATGTACTTATAAAATGAAATAATGTACTTATAAAAATACTTATTTGGAGAAAAATAAATTACTTGGATAGTTATAACATTACTTTATCAAGCTGTTTTCCTAAAACAAAAACTTTTCAGGGCCGGGTATTTAGCTCAGTGGTTCCGCTGCCTGCTTTGCAAGTGCAAGGTTCCGAGTTTGATCCCTGGTACAAAAAAAAAAAACTTTTCAGCTTTCATGAAATTATATATACAAGCAGACATATATCAAAAACATTTATATGTAAATAATATATATATTTATTAAAATTCCTTCATAAAATAAAATCGGGATTATTTTTACTTCTTCCTTCAAAGATTTTACAAGTTCAGATATTTGAAAGAACTCCCAAGGCTGCACAGAACATACTTACATAATTAGGCATTTATTTAAAGGCAAAAGATATTATGCAGCAAAGAACATAAGTCACCACAGGGGATCTAAGCATCCCCCAGTATTTATTCATATATAGTCATGCTTTGTCTCCAGATCTGTGTAATGAATCATGGGTTTAGGAGAACTCCAGGCCAAGCTCCTGTCAACAAACCACCACCACCCTTACCGCAGTCACATAACCTAGCTTGGCTGTCTAGTTTTGTCAGGTAAAAATCATCAGGAAACAAATCAGCTTTGGAAGTTTCCAGGAGACATTCAGACTTTAAACAATACATCATCAATCTCACTGCTTATTTATGGAATAAAAGTCAGTGCCAGACATTCAGGTATCACGAGAGCTTTCCCAGTCCAGCGGTAAATAAACTCTATGCTACACAGTTCCTGACAACTTAATCTAATAAAAGGCAAAGTGATATAGCTACATTTGCATAAACTACAGTTAAATTTATAGAGTGCTTTAAATATTCATTAACTTATTTGAACTTTATGATAATTCTGTGAGCTATGTGGGAACATTGTTTTTATTTACGTTTAACAAATGTCAATACTGAGTCAGAGAGGCCAGCTTTTGTAGAGTAAATAGGCCTTCTGACTTTCATTCTAGAATTGTTTCTCAGTGTTTCATATCTGAACTAGATATAAAACCTATTTACTTATTTGCTAACTGTCCTAGAACAACATGGAAATGAATAAGTGTATGTACTACTACTACTACTTATTCTCCCCTCAAAACCATATTTGTGTTTCACATTTTTCATTTCTTGTTTATTTGTTTTGTTTGTAGTAGTACTGGAGATTGAACCCAGGGCTTTAGACAAACTTTGTACCACAAAGCTGCTTACCTAGCACTGAATATTTTACCTTTTAATGACTTACAAATTAGGCATAAATCCAGTGCCTGTTTTATTGGGAGGGGTGCTTTTGTTATTTACTTACATAGTAAAAGATTCTTGTTCAGAGAAATACAAGATAATGTTTAGCTGGAAGAATGGTTTACAAAATTATTATTCTAGGATTTCCACACATGAATAGTCAACTTGAATGTGTAAAATATACAGATAAGATATAGTTATGTCTATAAGTACTGTTCTCTCTCCCTCTTTATTCTTTCCTTCTTTTACTCGTTCTTAAATTCATTCAGGATACATTCTCTTATCTGCTGTGTCCTAGGAACTGTGTTACCTCCTGAGGGTTAAAAATTAATAAGATGTGATCTTTGTGCTTAATTATCTTATGTTCTATTTTTATGAATTCGTAATTCTACAAAGGAGAATCCATATAGTATTGATTAAAGTGTGATTTTAATAATGTAGAAAATATCACCTGTATTAAAGATTATAATTATAGGCTCTTTTGCCTAGAGAAGCTGGTGAAGATTTGAGATGGAGAGTCTTTTGAAGCAAGTCAAATTTTGGGGAATTTGTCAGAAAAAGAGGGAAAAGACTAGTCCAATCAAACGTGAAAAAAATGTGTTTATGGGTTATTATTTGCATATTCTCTTATACCTGAAACATGAATTACTTGGGAGGAAATTGCTAGGAGATGAGACTCTTGGGGGCTGGACAACAACTGGCCTTGTATGTTATATGGAGGAATGTAGACTTTATGGCAAAAACATGAAATTAAAAGTTTTTCCAGTTTGACTGGAAGGCCAGAAATCATTTTTAACAGGAATTTTTATTATGAGGTAACTATTTTTCCCCAGATAAGATGTGTTATAGAGAATTTAGAGTAATTCTGAGAAGTAACGTTGGAGCTAAAGATTGGGCCATAGAAATGGAAATAGAATACTTGATTCAGAGACAGTTCAGAAGTTGACTCATTAGAAAAGTTAGATGGAAATCAGAAAAGAATCTATTGTAGAATTTTGGTCTTGGTGGATAACCTAATTCACCTCTCTGTTGTTAGACATAAGGTCTTTGAGACAGTCTGTGGTCAAGTGAATTGCATTACTAATTACCGACAGAACTGGTTTCCCAACTTTTTACACTTTGCTTCCTCTTTGTTTCCAACATATTTTTTCTCTTTGATTATTCTCTCAGTTTATGTTTGCTTACACTGAACAGGGAACTTTATATTACCTGTTTTGACTTGTTTAGAACAAGCAATATTATAACCTTTCTGAACATAGGAAAATGAAGTACTGAACCAAGTATTCAGAATTTTCTCAGCTTTATCATCACCTCATAAATATCCTATTAAGAATTTCCTTTTTAAATATATAGGATTTTATAACTGATAGTTTTATTTATTAAGTTATATAGTACATATACTCCTGGAATTACCTCCAAGTTTAAAGTAGATTTTACAGCTGTGCGTAGTGTTGCACATCTGTAATACCAGCACTCTGGAGGCTGAGGCAGGAGGATCACTGGGAGTTCAAGGCCAGCCTGGGCTACATAGTGAGTTCAAGGCCAGCCTGAACTACCTAGAGAAGACCCTGTCTCAAAAAACAAAAAAGTAAAGTAGATTTTACATGTATCAATATAAGGTGGTTTTGCTTTTGGTTTCTGTTTTCTCATTTGGTGAATCATTTGTCAAGTGAAAAAATATGTTTTCATTTTAAAATTTTTATAATCTGGTTTTATTTAAAGCTCACCATTTTCTTAAATGGTTAATCTCAAAATATTCTGAGGACCAATTTTTGATGATAGTATATAACAGAGGATTCTGTTTAAATACCAGTTTCATCACTTACTGCAAAGCCTTGGGTATTTAGTGAGCCTATATCAACTCACTCATCTTCAGTATTATATAATAATAATACATAATTCACATTTACCATAAAGCATTTATAACAGTTCCCAAAACTTAATAACTAATTGAGAGGCATTATTAACTGTTATTAAACTTATTTTATATTGTTTGATGCTAATGATAATGTAGTTATAAATACTGTTAGAGTCAAAAGGAAATGAATTAACATTTTCTTGTAAATTTTGGGTTAAGTAATTTCTGTGAGTTCAATGGAACTAATATGATTTTTATTTTAATACATTCATAAAATATAATTAAGAAATAAAAGACGATAGTTCTTAAAGTAAAATTACTTTCTTCCTAAAAGTGTTCTTTATTTTGAAGTGATCTAGATTCATGCTTACTGATTCATTAGTAAATTGAAATCTTTTTTCTGTTTTAGAAAGTCTTATTCTAAAATCATTTCCTCTGAGAGATCAAGATGTTGAAGCATACTTGATTTTGTAAAAATGCCAAAATTTTTCTATTTTGTCCTATAGTGTAACAGGATAGTCTCTGAGAAAGTAAATATATTACCATGGGATGAATGTTTTGTTTTTATTTTTTCTTTTTGGTACTGGGGATCAAACTCGGGACCTTATGCTTGTGAGGTAGGCGTGGTGCCACTGAGCTAAATCCCTGGCTGGATGTTTTACTTTATTATATTAAGGAGTTATATAATACATACTTAAGGAGTGATAAAGGCATTGAAGCTTTCATTCATGGAAAGGCCAATTGACAATATTTTTCTAACTATAAATTCAAGAAATTATAGACATAAGTATATTCTATATAGTATACTTGCTATGTAATTTCTAAAGATGATTAAGTTCTTTTCTTCAATGAAATACTTTGAGTTATTTATATATTAACCACTTAACAGTTTACCCCAAGTGTCAGTTGAGCAACACATTTGTTTACATACTATCCCAAGTGTCACTCAGGCAGGTGTCATTTCAAAGAGTCAGTTCATGTTTGCATGAGATACACTCATTTGTCCATTTGTTTTATGTCAACTGTTTTTTGCATACATTTTATTTAGAATGTTGTCTTTGCCTTTGATGTTGTTTCTAGTGAAATCTAATAATAAGTTCTGGTTATTTTCTTTTACTAATTCATGTTTAGTTTATTTGTTTTTAAAAAACCTATAATTTTTGTGCTACAATCTATAAAAAGTCTTATCATAAGTACATTAGATATAACTTTTGTACTTCTCCAGAACTCAGTGATGTTCTTTTACAATACAAAGAGAACACATTTGGGACACTGAGACTGAGTAGGAAAGAAATGCCAAAAAATCTGAAAAAGAAAAAAAGTTAGCATATCAAAAAGGAAAAGTCTGTGTTATGAAATGGAAAGACAAAGAAGATGTCTCCTTATTGTCAACTGTTCATAATACAGAAATGATAGAACGTGAAAAGAAACAAAATTTTTTTGTTTTCCAGTACCGGGGATCAAACTCGGGTCCTTGCACTTGCAAGGCAGGCGGCAGATCCATTGAGCTAAATCCCTGGTCCGAAGAAATAAAATTTTTAAAACTCCAATAGTGGTCAGTGATTATAATTCTACGGGTGGTGTTGACAAAGTTGACCAACGATTAACAAGCTACCCTATAATCAAAAAGCGAGGAAATATATTATTATAAAATATTTATGCACCTTTTGGACAGACAATGTGGAATTTGTTTGTTATTTATTCAAAACAGGGGTGTTTGGAATCATTTATAATTTAGATTAGGTCTAATAGACCAAATAATTGAAAAATATGCCATAGTAAAATGCCAACCAGGATGTCCATCATCAACTTCTTACCATTACGTTTAGTGGGTAGACATTTTATTGAAATTATACCACACACAGAAAAAAAAGAAGGCCAGTATGACAGTGTAAAGTGTGTATTAGTCAAAGAAAAACAATAATGCAAAAAGAATTCGGAAAGAGACCAGATACTACTGTCCAGACTATAATGTTGCATTGTGTCTTGAGTGTTTTAAGATATACCATACACAGAAAAACTATTGAATAAATTTGATAAAATTGTCATTTTTATATTTCCTGTTATATTATCTAATAAAAATTAACAAAAAATGCAATTTTTGGTCATCTTGTATTTAAATAATTGGACTGGTAAGTGATTAAAATAATTTTTTCAATTAAATATTAATTAGCTATATATTTCCTCTTTACTCTTTAACATCCTCTTGTTAGTAGTAAATATCTCAGAATTTTAGATACAAATTTAGGTACATAGAGTAATGATTTACCAAATTTGGATTTCTAATTTTTTTATTTTTTATGACTATAAGAACAGTGTACATTAATTTACTTTCCTTTTTAGGCAAGCCAAGTTAGATCTGAGAGTTTCAGTAGCAAAAGGAGAAGAGTTAATAAAAGTGACTGAAGATCTGCAGGGACAAATGCAAAAGAAGGTACTTTCTATTTCTAAGACAATAGGATGTTTGTGTCTTTATTTCTATGTTTATTTTGGAGCAGGTATTAAAGAAGGTTTTTAGAAGTTTTTTTTTTTTTTTTTTGGTACCAGGGATTGGACTCAGGAGCTTGCGCTTGTGAGGCAGGTGGCAGAACCACTGAGCTAAATCCCCGGCCCTTTAGAAGATATTTTATTGATCCTTAAATATAAAATATGAAAGTAGTAGGTTAAATTATAATATTGGAAAAACTGTATCAGAAAAATTCTATTTCCATCCACGTTAGCCTAATTCAATGAAACATAATCATCCCTAAGCACATCATTAGTGAAATATAGATTAAGGTCAAATTTTCAAATTGGTTGTATGCAAATAGAAAGTAAGCATTTAATAATGTATTTTATTATTTATAAAATAGTTATTGGCATTCAATAACAGATTCTTTTTATATGTCAGAGAGAAATTTTAGGAAGATGTTAAGGAAAAGTCAAGATTTAGATGGATCTAATTATTAAAAATTCTCTGTAACTTTTTAAGCTTTATTTCCTGATCTCTAAAAAGTTAAGTATGGATCTCCAATAGTGAAAGATTTGTGAAGCGATTACAAGAACCCTCCCATAGAAAACAGTTTAAAAAATTGGGTAATTTTTTATAAACTAGAAACATTCAAAGCTGAAAAGAAAGAGGTAAGAATTGTTAGGTAAAAACTGATCTGGTTATTCTCCCAATCCTCATAGCAAAGGCTTCAGAAAACAACAGCTTTAAATGGGCATAAGGTACTCATGATCAAAGTTTCAGTCTAGGAAAGCAGTTGGAAATTTAATAAGAAAAAACCTGGAATAAGAGAACCACGTAAAAAATGAAAATCTTACTAGGCCTGTGCCTAAGAGCCAAATAATCCACATGGGGTTTGGGGACAACCCCAGGGAGTTCAATAAAGAATCAGGCAGAAATCTGAGAAAATTTACTCTGGAAAGATATATGTATATGTGAAACTAGATATTTGAGTTTGCTGTATTTTATGAGTGAGTACAGGGCCGGGGATTTAGCTCAGTGGTTCCACTACCTGCCTCGCAAGTGCAAGGACCCGAGTTCAATCCCCAGTACCAAAAAAATAAAATAAAATAAAAAAATATGATTGAATACATTCTAGATATATGTAAAAGTTGAGCAGCAGAAAACTGAAGATACATCACTTGACATATCAGAGGGCAGACCACCCAAAGCTGGAAATTAGAAGAGACTCTCTAGCAGCAAGGAAGTCACAAAGAAAGTGAACCCTACTTCTTTGCAAATCTGGACTGATTCTCAAATTATGCAGGCACAGATAATTCCCTAGGAACCTAGCTGCTGCATATTGTAGTAGGAACAGATTTCAGAGTTCAGATCCAAGCAAGATAATTTCCTACTTGAACAACAACCAAAAAAACAAACAAACCATAATCCTCAAAAGAACAAATCAAAAATTTAGTGTAACTTCAGTATATTATCTAAAAAGTTCAGCTTTTAACCAAAAATTACTAGATAAGAAAGTATGGTCTATACATGTTAGGGAAAGATTAGGGGGATAAAGGAGAAGCTTTCAGTAGAAATTCTCAGTGGGCCCAGCTGTTGGAGTTAGCAAGAACAGACTTCAAATCAGCTATTATAAATATATTCAAGGAATTTTAAAAGTCTGATTAGATAGAAATTTCCTTCTACCAAAAGAAAACAGTTAAAATATTGAAGAGATCTTCGGTGTATTAGCTTTCCTGTTACTGGACAAAATACTTGATCCAACTTAAAGGAGGAAAGGTTTAATATGTCTCATGGTTTGGCAGATTCATCCCATAGTCAGCTGGCTCCAAGGCAGGGACGTCATGGCGAAGAGCCTGGCAGAACAAAGATGCTTAGTTTATAATCACCAGGAAGTTGGAGCAGAGAAACAGCACCAGAGAAGAAGGGGTAAGAGACATAGATCACAAGCTGTGCCTCCATTGACCCACCCGGACACACCCTGAAGTGTACTTCACCAATCCTCAGGGGATCCCAAAGCCAATCAAGTTGAAACTTGACCTTAACAGCCCTGGCCCCTTCTTTAATATATTTTAAAAATGGGGTGTTGTGGGGCCAGGGATTTAGCTCAGTGGCACTGTGCCTGCCTGGCAAGTGCAAGGTCCTGAGTTTGATCTCTGGTGCTGAAAGGAAAAAAAAAAAAGGGAAAAAATAATTTTAAAAAATATTGAAGAGCTGTAATAATTAAAACAGCATGATATTGGCATGAAAACAGACAAACAGTCCAGTGGAAAGAATAAAGGACCCAGAAAATGAACCTACACAGCCACAGCCATCTGATTCTCCATAAGGCTCCAAAAAATACATTGGATGAAAGATACCTTCTTTAAAACAGTAGTAGGAAAACTGGATATACATATGTAGAAGATTGAAATGAGATCCCTATCTTTTACCCTATGAAAAAATCAACTCAAAATGGATCAATGACCTAAGTGTAAAATAAAACTACATTGAGATTCCATCTCTCCCAGTCAGAATGGCTATCATCAAGAATACAAAAAATAATTAATTGTGATGAGGATGCAGGGAAAAAGCAATCATTATACACTATTATAAACAAGTACAGCAACTATGGAAATTAGATATTGGAGTTTCCTTAAAAAACTAAAAATTAAGCTATCATTTGAACTAGCTATATTACTCAGTATATACCAGAAGGAATTAAAGTTAACTGTGTGTGTGTGTGTGTTTGTGTGTATTTCAGCCATAAGAATGAAATCATGGGACCAGGGATTTAGCTCAGTGGTTCTGCCACTTGCCTTGCAAGTGCAAGGACCCAAGTTCGATCCCTGGTAACCAAAAAAAAAAAGAATGAAATCATGTCATTTGCAGAAAAATGGATGGAACTGGAGATCATTACATTAAGCAGAATAAGCGGAACTCAGAAAGACAAGTATCACATTTTCCCTCACATATGGAATCTAGAAAAAGAAAAAAAAGATGACATGATAACAGAAGAGAGATTATTAGACAAGAGGAAGGAGATCAAAGGGAAGAAGGAGGGAAGGCAAGGGAAGGTAACTGAGGGATTGGAATAAAAGAAACTGTATATTAGTCATTTTCCCATCTCTGGACACAATACCTGATACCCCCAACCTAAAGAAAGATAGGTTTATTTGACTCAGTTTCAGCCCATGGTCAGCTGCCTCCAAGGCAGAAACAAGATAGCAGAGAGGCATTGTAGAGGACAAGGCAGCCGGTAAACAGAGAGAGAAGGGAGCCAAGGACAAGAATATACTTTTCCAGGTCACCCCTCACCCAAGTGACCTATTTTCATCGAGGTCTCATCTCCTAACAATATGTTTAGCTACTGAACCCATCAGTAGATTAGTCCATTGATGACTACAATGTACCCATGATCCAGTCACCTTCCAAACACATGAGGCAGTGGTGGGGACATTTAATATCTAAACTGTACCGTTTCACCCCAGCCCCCCAAAAGGCTCATGTCTTTCTTATTAAGTACAGTGCACTTAGTCCATCTGTAAGAGTCATGAGCAGGACATCCTGGGGTTCTCTTTTCAAATGAAAGCTTAACAGTTCTGTACCCCTGTGCCAGCAAAGGGTGGGGACTTTTTAATGCTTCAGAAGCTTTCAAGCCATCTTTTCTATTGTTCTGATGCAAAGTACTTGGCTTCTTTTTAATGCTAATCTTTTTCACAAACAAGCTCTCTATGGCCCAAACATTGAAGGATCTTCCTTTCTGTTGAAACTCCAAACTTCTCACAACTTTTGTCTCTAATATTTGCTCAGGTTTCCACTGTTGATTAGCTAAAGTCACCCAGCAATACCCATGCCACAGCCTGAACATCGGGCTGCTTTGAAATTTCCTCCACCAGATTAACTGGGCTGTCACCCTTAATTTCAGTCTCCCACAAAGTCTCAGGAAATAGGCAAAATACAAACAGATTTTTCTGCCAGAGTGTAACACACATAGCCTCCAGTCCAAATGCTAATAGAGACCTTGTTCCCATTTGAAACCTCCTGAACCTGGCCTTTTCTGTCTTCATCTATCAGCGTTGTTGTCTTCTGAGCTGCAACCAGAATCTCTCATCAAGCTTGGCTTATATCCTTCTAGGGCTTCTCTGGCTAACATCTCTAAACCTTTCCAAACTCTTCCCATGAAAAATTTCCAAAGAATTCTAAACCACATGGTCAGATATAGTCAGAGCAATGACATTTATTTCTCTGGTTTTGTCTTAGCAAAAAAAAAAAAAAAAATGTTTTTTGGAAGTACAAAACATTGGAATAATATATTGTAAGTGCTAAAGGGAAAAGAAGGCTCACTAAGAATTCTATGTCCAGTAAAACTATATTTTTGAAATTGAGGTTAAAAAAAACATTTTTGAATAAACAGAAATAGAATTTATTCCCACTAGGCCTGCATTTTTTTAAATTCTAAAGGAAGTTTTTTAGGCACTAGAAAGGAAATGGAACTAGATGGCAACTATAGGAATTAAGAGTAACAACTGGGAGGAAATCATACATGTGCATTTTTTCACTTAATATATTTAAAAGAAATGACTACTTACAACAGAATTAACCCTATTTAATGACAAATTTTTAAAGTATATAGATAAATGATGACACTGACACTATAGAGACTTAGCTAATACATGGAAATATATTGTTGCAAGGTTTCAATGTGTTCTCTGAATTGACTTAATATTAATCTAAATAAGTAGAAATTAAGCATATAGAAACCCTTCCCCAAAAAATAATTCAAAGAAATAAAGTTAAGAGCAATAGATAAATTAAAGCAACATCATGAAAATATTTAATGAAAGCAGGCAGGAAGGAATAGAGAATTTTTTTCTGAAAAGATGATACAAATAAAATCTATTCATATATTTCACATCATCACTAGATAAAAACTGATATTCCAGAGATTGCTTTGATAGATGGTGAGAAATAGTATAATACAATAAATAGAACATATCTTGTAAACATTGTCTACATAGACATCACTGTCTTGTTTTGTTAGACTTACACTATAGAAATGGTTTGGAACATTGGTAGAAATCTATATGCAATAAATGTTTTGATTATTTAATATGGTACTGATAGTATGGTTCTTTTCTTTTATTACATTGCTTTAAAAAATTTATATATTAAAATTCTAACAACACAATAACTTTGTGGTGTGAATCATTTTCTTTATGCTATAAGTTGTTGAAATAATTTTTCCAAATACTCAAAGTAAGCTTCCAGTTTCCTTATTTTCTAGGAGGAGGATATGGTGTCTGCCCAAAGAAGAGAGGATGCATCAGATAGGCGCTTACATCAGTTACAATCTAGTATAAAACAATTAGAAACAAGGTAAATTGGTAAATACATCTAGTGTTGTCTGTGTTCTTCAAAATATATGCCACGGTAGAATTTTAATTTATATTTATTAGAATATACATTTTATAGGGCTAAATCAACTATAGTCATAGATATAATCTGATTTCTGTATATTATTTTAAAAATTATATTTGAAAGATTGTCATACTTTAAACATATTTCCAAAATTATTTATTTAATGAGTTAAACCCTTTACAGAATACATTAATTTGTGTCATAAATTTGAAAGTTGTGTCCAATTTAGTCCAGTAATTTATTGAAAAGAAAACTGAGCAGCTATGGTTTTTATTTTAAGACTAAAGCACCCCTTCATTTTCATTCCTTTTGAGTGAACAGATTTTGGAGTGAACCAAATTGATTTTTAGGAATCTAAAATCCTTTCTTTCTTTTTAATCCTTTCTTCTTAAGAGCAGTTAAAAATTTTAAATCATATCAGAAAAAATTGTGATATTATCTCAAACCCTCCAAAAATCTATATTTTTATTAATAATGCAGTTACATAGAAGTAAACCATTGAAACAGAAGGCAATGAAAGGAAAAGAATGTCAGTTTTAAAAACTTTTTTTGGAATCATGGGTCATAAACCCTGAAAGAATTAGCTACAGAAGCTGAATGTTATAGATTCTTTTTGCATCTTGGGCTCAGTATGTCAGGAAAGCCTTGCAAGCTGAAGCTTGTTCCTTCAGCCCTGTTGATTCCCCCAGAAGTCATGCTGCTAGGGCATCCTGCTCCCCAATACTATTCTTTCTTGTGTTGAGAATTGTAATTTCCAGTGGCCTTTCTGATTTCTTTTCCAATCACAGATCTCTGCCTTCTAGCCATCATGAGTTGATGCCATGTTAGGTTTTTCAGTGGTACTATATTACTGACCTATTGGGTTAGACAACTGTTATTTCAAACTGTGCCAATAATTATGGAATATTTAGCACCCCTAACACCAAACATTAAATTCTAGTTGCACTTCATATCATTGTAACCACCAAAATTTGTCCACACATCTCAAATGCCATTACTATCATATTTGCAGAGGATTGAGTATCAGACATCGGTATGTCAGAATGATCCCCTTGATGTTCGTTCTACTTAATCCCTTTTCTTTTTGCATGCTAAACAACATGACTTGAAATTAGGTTATGAACTTCTGTTTAAGTGAAGAGAATATGCCTTTAGACCATATGTTTGTCTTTTCTGAAAGATAGGAAGTAATTTTTAGCATACTAAAAAGTTCCCTTGTTTTAGATATCAGTTGAATATTTTGACATAATATCTACATGTATAAGCAAAAAATGTGTTATTTCCCCAAACTTCTACTTTAATGATTGGATTCTTAAATCACAGCCCTTAAAATGTTTTTAAAGATTGAGAGAATATCACAGTATTTTTGGTATTTCATATTTTCATCATACACTCCTTTATATATCTCCATGGTAACATGAAATATAAAAATTAGATATTTTCATATACTTTTACAATTTTGTTATAAAATGAATAATTTATCTGCTTAATAAAATCTTTCCAGTTAATACAATACTTGTAATAAAATTGACAAGAATATATTCTTCCCTCCCATTTTCACATTCCTCTTTTATACTAAGAATTTTATTGTGTAAGATTTAGTACTTAAATTGGCAGAAGAAAATAGGTATGTCCCCTGAAGGAATCAATAATAATTCAATTTGAGGAGAGAAAAAAAGACATGGTAAATTATAATAATTTTATTTGTTTTGGGCAATTTTATTTTGAACAGAATATAGTAGCCATATGCTAAGCATACTTGAAATTCATGTTCAACTTGTTCCCAGGCCCAGGTCCAGCTGCTCGCCACTCAAAAGCCAATACTCAGGAGACAAGTGTTGGTGGGAAGGAAATCAGTTTTATTCAAGGGCATCTTGAGATGACGAGGGAGACTATTGCCTCAGAACCCCATTTTGGGGAGCTCATTAAGGGGATTTATAGGTTGGGACAGGAGGAAAGAGAATAAGCAGAAAAAGAATATGCTGAGTGGGATCTTTCTCACCTAGAACATGTGTCTCCTCTTTTCTTTCTTTTCTTTGGCCAGAGCATTGCGATTGACCTTGACCTTCAGGGTTAGTTACAAACATGTTACTTTTCTGCGAGTTAAACATCACCGCAGTCTACATGCTTTGTGTTAGTTGATGTGCAGAACTAAACAATAATGAAAGATATTACATATTCTGATGTAATCTGAAAGTAACTGGATATCTGAGTTCTGTGAATATTAAAAAAGATTGTTTAGCAGTTAATGTCTTAATCATTTAGATGTGGCTTCTGTTTAAAATTTAGAAAGCCAGGTAAGGGGATGGGAAGTATACTTGCAAAGAACAAAGGGAGGGGAAATAATTCTGCAAAGGAAGTGTCTCAAAGGAGCAGCCATTGTTATACTGGTTATTGAACAGGAGTAGTAGAAAAAGACCTCAGAAATTTGAAATATATCCCAATGTAACTAAATAATGATTTCCCCTGCATTATGAGGAGAAAAGTCTTGGAGAAGGGCTTCCATATTCACATGAAGCATCATTTATTCAATGTGTTTTGAGTACTGCTAAGCACAGTGCGAGAGCTTCTGGGGCTGTAGCAATGGCTAGCGTCTAGTAACACCTGACCTTTTTATCTGTAAATGACAGGGAAAAGTCCTTAAATTATATCATATTTATTTAGTTTAAATAGTGCAAAATATGTTCTAAAGTGTACATACTGTTAAATGTTTACCATGTTTTAATTATCAGTAGGGAAAATTGACCAGTGGATGCTACAGTTAAAATAGGGATTTTATTTATTTCACTTAAGAGTATGACCTCAATGTACATCCATTTAGCTATAAATGTCTCTAGTTTCTCATTCTTTATGGCTGAGTAGTACTCCATTTTATAAAAGACACATTTTCTTTATCCAGTGTCCAGTTGTTGGGCGTTTGGGCTACTTCCAAGTTTTAGCTATTACAAACTGTGCTGCTATGAACATGGATGCACATATATCACTGTGGTATGATTCTTTTAATTCTTCTAGGAAGATACCCAGCAGGGGAATCGCTGGGTCAAACTAATCCTAGTTTTTTGAGGTATCTCCATACTGATTTCCACAGACACACGTGTAAATACTAAATAGTTTCTCAGGTGTGAGAAACAAAGTGTAAATAAGGATCAAAATGTATAATAGATAATGTGAAATAGGAAGAAAAGGTCCAAAGGGGGAGAGCACATGGGAGGGGTAGGGGAAAGGAAAGAAGGGAAAGGAATAAATATGAGAAAAGAAAAAAATGGAAACAAAGTCTTTGTAAATATGGAGGGGTAGAAGAGAGGGCAGGGGAATGGGGAAAAAATAAGAACCAAGATATATTATGTAAAAGTACAAATTCTCAATAATGAATGTCCAGGGCCAGGGATTTAGCTCAGTGGCACTGCACCTGTTTCGAAAGCACAAGGTCATGAGTTTGTTCCCTAGTACCAAAAAAAAAAAAAGTCAGCATATTGTATGCCTGAAATGTACCAATAAAATTAGTTTTAAAAACTAATAAAAAAATTAAAATTAAACAGCACTGATAAAAAATACGGGTTTTAAAAGATAAGTAAAAATTTAGAATAAAGGCTTATTAATAGGTATCACTTGTACAATTCTACTTCTGCTGACTTCCCCCAAATCATTTATATGCTTAACTCTTTTTTTGTTTTGCTTTGTTTTTTTATATGCTTAACTCTTTTTTTTTCCATTAAGTTTATTGGTGCATTTTAGGTACAAAATATACAGTTACATTCATCACTGGGATCTTGTACCTTTACATGAGTATCTTGGTTCTTATTTTTATATGCTTA
This sequence comes from Heterocephalus glaber, assembly GCF_053883595.1. Taxonomy (NCBI): domain Eukaryota; kingdom Metazoa; phylum Chordata; class Mammalia; order Rodentia; family Bathyergidae; genus Heterocephalus; species Heterocephalus glaber. The sequence continues at coordinate 10,048,947 of NW_028258364.1, read as the reverse complement.
ACTCTTAAAGGTGGTTACTCAACAGTACAATTAATTGACTGTTGGTTGGCTACCACTATCAACCTGAATTTGTGTTTGAGATTTCACCTTTATTTCCTAAAGAATACATACAGATTTATATATCTTTGTATACTTAGCATACAAATCACTTTTTTTTGTTCTCCCTTCAGGAAATATTTACTTCCTAGACTGTAGACATTTTAAAAGACAAGATTACCATAGAGTATGTGGGGAGTGTTAAGAGATTGATAGGGAGTAATGTGAAAGTGAATGAAAAGTAGAACTTTAAATTTTTCTTTCATTTCAAGGTTTGGCTGAATAATTTAAGGACTCTTTAATACAATGAAAGACCAGATACACTGGATAAGTTTAGGAGGTTATTTATTGAAGATATTGCAGCATAGAGTATATTCATTAATGAAGAATGTTTTAAAAATTAGAGAAGGGGCCCAAGGTTTTATATAGGTAAATTTAAAAATTGAGTCATGCATGAGTGTTATGGGAGTCATGACAAACATCAGAAGTGGGTCTTATTTGGGATATTAATAGCGGGGCTATCCTTTGCTGTTAGCCCTTTTCTGGAAGACAGGATAGAGGGTTCTGGAAAACAAGGATAGGGGAATTTCTTGGTCATTCTTTTTCTCCCTGTGAGCATAGGGGTCGAATACAGTCCTATATCATCTATACAAAGGAAAAACAGAAGGAGCATACAGCAGATGTAATATCCCACTAGCATCTGTTCCCAAGTTCTGAAGTAGATGCTGGCTGTACCAACTACTTAGTGGTATAAGTTAGAAATGGAGACAATATAAGGATTCATTATGAATGAGAAGACTGTTTCCATTACATAATAGCAGGCTAAATATTTTGGGGAAAGCCCTCTTGATGCGAACATATTTATGGTAAATTAAAACAAACATGCTGTATTATAAACTGAGCATTTAAAAGTGAGAGATATATCCCCAAGGGTAAATATAAACAAACCAGGGAACTAAAACCAGGGTGATAAATAAACAAGGAAATCGGGGCTAGGACTACGTAATGGGGCAGCTAGCTAAAGCTCCAGCCTGCCTTAACAGAACCCTTGTAGGAATGACAACTTTTATTGAAAGGCTAAACTAGGAAAAAATATTTGCCTCTTAACAAATACAGCCAACAAGGGAAGCTATTTCCTATTTTGCCAAATAGAAAACACAAACTATGATAACTGAGAATATATAATCATAGTCCTACCCTCAGATAAGCTTAGGGTTCAAATTTATAGAACCTGTTCATGTGGAAACCTGAAGCCAAAAACTGCAGTGGCAAGAGCTTGGCAGTAAGTCTTGGTGCACAGAAGAAGCAAAAGTAAATTTCTTTTAGGAGGAAATATTTTTAACTTAAGCCTCTCAGAATTCCACACATAAATTCAGGCAGATATGAACTTACTCAAAAATTATCAAATGCATGAGAAAATAAACCACTTGGCTGGCAAGAGGGAAACAAGTAATGAGTTTTGAACGAGTACTCCCCCAGAGAATAAAATAATAAAATACAGAAAATAAAATATGTATTAAACAAAGAAAATAATGAAGATTTTTGAGACTAATGACAAACTCCTCCTAGAAATACAAAAGTCTGTTGATTTTTTTTGTCTTTTGTGAGCATTATCATTTAATAAAATTTATTGGTATTTGAAAAAAATGTAGTTATAAGACTAATAAATTATATTTATTCCTGGAGTTAAAAGTATATTTTTCCAGGGGCCGGGGATTTGGCTCAGTGGTTTTGCCGCCTGCTGCACAAGCTCAAGGACCCAAGTTCGATCCCCGGTACCAAAAACAAACCAAAAAACCCCACAAAAGTATATTTTTCAAGTCTCAGTGGGCTTAATGAAATAGAACAAGGTAGGAGGAGGGTATAATAAAGTATTACAAAGAGTAGATTTTAAATCTTTTCTGCGATAATGTCTTTAATTTATTGCAAAATGATTATTGTTAAATGTTTTTAAATTAATTTCTGAATTTCTAAAAATATTTCTGTTGAGCAAATAAAATCACATTAATTTTTATATCAGTTCTATAGGACAGTTTTGTTTTTTGTTTTTTTATTTTCTTACACAGGGTCTCACTATGTAGTTCAGGCTGGCCTTAACTTCACTATGTAGCTCAGGCTGCCGTCAAACTCACAGAAGTCCTCCTGCCTGAGCCTCCTGAGTGCTGGGATTACAGGTGTACACACCACACCAGGTTTAGGGCAGTTTTTATGTATATATTGAATAACTGTGAGCTGGCCTTACTCATTTTCAATTTTATTTTTATCAAGGGAAAATATATAGTTTTAAAGTCATGTACCACAAGCACTATAATGAAAAGTAAGTTTCATGGTAATAAATATGAGAAAGATCATCTTTATAAAAATTAAAATCCCAGAAGTTAAAAAATTATAAAATTCATCTGTATTGAATTTTTAGTATGGTAAAGATTCCCTAAGTAGTCAGTAGCCAATAAAAAGTAAGTTTGGAAAAAAAAATAGTCTCAATGTAGAGGACAGACCAAGGGGTAACAGCTGTAATATTCAGAATTCTTACAGAGGGTCAAGTAAACAATTCCTCAGAGAAAAAGTGGGCCAAGAAGATGAAGAGGAAATTAAAAGAGGAAAATCCACATAGCTTACCAGTATAGGAAAATATGCTTAAACTCCCCAATATGTAGTCAGGAAAATACAAAATAACAGTGAAGTGAGGTTATATCCATCAGACTAGGAAAAAAAGGAGCTTTGGGGTGTATTTCTTGATGAAATTTTTAAGATATTGAATGAGAAAAGACTATACCATGATTTTAATTGTTATAAGATAAAAACTATGTTCAGAAACCTATGGATAAATGTGTATGTGCTGTTATGTATCAGTATGCATGTGCATATATGTGTATGATTCTGTGAGCCTAGAGGAAAATATTCAAAGATGTTTATTAGTAAGTCACATGGCTTTCCTGGGTTGAAGGTGAGAAAGGGTAGGCAAACAATCAAGAAAAAAATGACCATATAAATATAAAGAACAACTCAGTCTCTAAGGATGTAAAGACTAAAATATTATCATATGACTATATTATATAGTGTGACTTTAATTAGAGTCAGATATTTAGGCTCGGTCTCAACCCTACTACTATGTACCTATATGACCTTAATCAAATCTTAAACCTTTATGGGTATGTTTGTTCTTTAAAATGGAGATAATAAAACCAACTTCGCAGAATTGTAGTGAAAAAATACATGTGAAAGTTACTGGTATTAACACCTGTTCTCTATTAGAGCCTTAGAATATCTCTCATCTCCTTCCTTTCCTTTAGAAAATATTTAATTTTCACAATGTAATTATTAATTTATAGATTATGCATGGCAATCCAAGAAGCTGACCAATTAAGAGCAGAAAAAACACATCTGGAAAAACTAACCAGAGACCTAAAAGCAAAGTGCAATGAATTAGAAAATGAGAAATATGAGGCTATTTTAAGAGTAAGAGATAGCATGCAACTCTTAGAAGAAGCTAACCTTCAAAAAAATCAGGTAAGAAAACTAATAAGCATATTTATAAATAATAAAATGCTGAACATTTCCCCATGTGACCTAATAGAAAAGGCATCAATAGCTCCAGAGTAAATGTGTGAAAATAACATTTCTGTGCACTCCATTAAATAGACATGCTATATTTTGGTTGGTAAGACTTAGTATCATAAAATGTGATAAAATGTCAATCCTCTTCCAAAGCTAATATTTTAATATCAGACTTTTCTTATATTCTAACCCCTGTGTAACTAATCATTAGACCTATAGCCTAAGATGCCATCAACAGATGAATGGATAAATGCTATATATACATAGTGGAATATTATTCAGCCATAAAGAAGACCCAAATCATGCTATTTGCAAGAAAATAGATGAAACTAGCAACTATCATAAGTGAAATTAGCCAGGCTCAGAAAGTTAAATACTGCATATTTATTTGTTCAGGATTGCTTTGGATATTGTGGGTCTTTTCTGATTCCCAATGAAATTGAATATTGCCTTTTCTAAGTTCTGTGAAGAATGTTTTCGGTTGCATTGAATCTATAGATTGCTGTTGGTAGTATGGCTATTTTAACAGTATTCTGCCAGTGCAAGAACAAGGGATGTCTTTCCATTTTCTAAAATCATCTTCACTTTTTTCAGAATTCTGTAATTTTCATTATAGAGGTCTTTCATTTCTTTGGTTAGATTGATTCCTAGATATTTAATTTTTTTGAAGTGATTGGAAAGGAAATGTTTTCCTGATTTCTTTCTTGGTGGGTTCATAATTAGTGGACAGGAATGCAATTGATTTTTGTGTATTAATTTTGTATCCAGCCACTTTGCTGAATTTGTTTATAAGATATAAAAGACTTCTGGTGGAGTTTTTTGTGTCTTCTATGTGTAAAGAATTATATAATTTGCAAATAGGGATAATTTGAATTCTTCTTGTACTATTTGTATTCCTTTTATTTCTTTTTCTTGCCTGATTTCTCTAGCTAAAGTTTCAAAAACCATATTGAACAAGAGTGATGACGGTGACATCCTTGTCTTATTCTAGACTTTAGAGGGAATTCTTTCAGTTTTTCCTCTTTCAGTATTATATGGGCTATTGGTTTGTCATACTGGCTCTTATCATTTTGTCATTAAGTTCCTTCTGTATCTGTAGGATTTTATCATGAATGGGTGTTGGATTTTGTCAAAGGCTTTTCTGCATCTGTTGAGATGATTTTTACCTGTGATTCTATTTATGTGGTATATTATTACATTTATTGATTTATGTGTGTTGAACTATCCTTGCCTCTCTTGAATAAAACTAACTTGGTCATGAAATATGATCTTTTTAATGTGATATTGATTTCTGTTAGTGAGGATCTTATTGAGGATTTTTGCATCTGTGTTCATCAAGGATATTAGTCTGAAGTTTTCCCTGTTTTTGTTGAGGCCTCACATAGTGTTGGTATCAGTTTAATACTGGCTTTATAGAAGGAATTTTTTAGAGGATACCATCTCTTTGTATTGTGTGGAATATTTTGAGGAGCATTCATGTTAGTTTTCCAAAAGTGTGGTAGAATTTAGTTATAAACCCATCTGGTCCCAAACTTTTTATAGTTGATAGAGTTTTGATTACTATTGCAGCATTATCACTTGTTCTTGATCTGTTTGGAATTTGTGTATGATCTTGGAGAAACTTAGGTGTATGTCTAGCAGATTATCCACTTTTTCAGATTCTCCAATTTGTTGACATACATTTTGAAAATAGTTTCTGATGATCCTCTGGGTTTCAGTGATATCTATTATAATTTTGGCTTTTTCATTTCTAATTTTATTAATTTGGGCCTTTTTCTTTCGGTAAATTTGACTGAGGATTTATCAATCTTTTTTATCTTTTCAAAGAACCAACTCTTCGATGCATTGAGCTTTTTTTGTTGTATTTTGAGTTTCAATTTTATTAATTTCCACTCTGATCTTTATTATTTCTTTTCTTCTGCTGGTTTTGGGTTTGATCTTCCTCTCCTAGAACCTTAAGATACAGCATTAGGTTATTTGTTTGGGCTTGCTCTGTGTTTCTAATAAAAGCAGCCATGAATTTCCCTCTTTTATCTGCTTTTATTGTGCCCCACCTATTCTGTTATGTAGTGTTTCCACTATCATTTAATTCTAGGAATTTTTTAATTTCTCTCCTGGTTTCTTCAGTGACCTGTTGATCAGTTAGGAGTATATGATTCAACCTCCATGTGTTTTGTAGTTTCTGTGTTTTTTCTTGTTTTTTAATTTCTTTTTCAATTTTAATTAGTACATGTTTACAGTATATAATGATTACAGTAATTATGGGGAGTTGGTACATGTACATAACACATCTGAATTCTTTTTATTTCCCTTCTTGTCCCACCTACCTCCCTCCATATCTTGGATTCCCTTCCCATTTTGCTATTATTTTCTAGTTTCATTACATTGTGATCTGATAGGATATATGAGATTATTTCAGTTTTTTGTATTTATTGAGACTTGCTCTGTGGACTAAAATATGGTCTGTTTTGGAGAAGGTTCCATGGGTTGCAAAAAAGAAAGTGAAGCTTGCTGATGTTGGGTGAAACACTATAGATATTGGTTAAGTCCATTTGGTTCATAGTGTAGTTTAATTCTGATGTTTCTTAGTTGCTCTTTTGTCTAGTTATCTTATCTATTTGTAATAGTGGGGTGTTGAATTCTCCCATTATGATTTCACTGGGGGCTGTCTGCCATTTTTTCTGAAACTGGGTGCACTAATGTTTTGTTCATATATATTTATGATATTTCTTTTTTGGTGAATTCATCCTTTCACCAATATGTAGTGGCTTTATCTCTTTTGACCAGTTTTGGTCTGAAGTGTACCTTGTCAGATATGAGTAAAGCTACTCCTTCAAGTTTCAGCTGCTTGGAGCATCATTTTCCCTCCTGTCACTTTCAGTCTATGCATGTCTTTGCAATGAGGTGTGTTTCTTTTAGACAACTTAGGAATGGGTCTTTTTTTAAAATTAATTTTATTGATACATTTTAGGTATACAATATAATGTCATTCATCATTGGAAATTTGTACCTTTACATAATCTATCTTCATTCTTATTTTTTTCCCCATTCCCCTGCCCTCCCTTTAACCCCTCCATCCCTCCCTATTTACAAAGACTTTGTTTCCATTTTTTCATTTTCTCATTTTAATTCCATTCCCTTCTTTCCTTTCTTGTACCCTTTTCCTTCCTGTACTCCTTCCCCTTCCCCTTTCCCCCCTTTCAAGAATGGGTCTTTTTTGATCCAATCTTCGAATCTGGGTCTTTTAATTGGAGAATTAAGACCGTTTACATTATTATTATTCAACGATAAATACTAGTTCATGACATTTTGTTGTTTTTCTGGTGTTTGATTCCTTTGTTTATTCATTTGTCTTCTCTGCCAGTTAGTTTTATTCTTCCCATCTGTCTCAGAATTGTTCTCTTCTTCATCCGTGTTTAGGATTTACATAAGTATTATCTGCAGTGATGGCTTGATGGTTTTGAGTTTCTCTAGTTTGTATTTATCATAGTACCTCTTTGTTTCTCCTTTGATTTTGAAACATAGCTTTGTAGGATATAGTAATCTGTGTTGGCAGTTATTTCCTTTCAAAACTTAAAAAAATTTATTCTATGTCTTCCTGGCCTCTCAAGTTTCTGTTGGGAAATCTACTGTTATTTTGATGGGCTTACCCTTATAAATGATTTCGGGGTTTTTTTAACAGTTTTTAATATTTTTTCCTTGTTTTTAATTTTTGGCATTTCACCTATAATAGCATCACGGGGAGGTTCTTTTCTCAAGGTGTCTATTTGGGGTTCCCAGTACCTTCTATACCTGGGTATCCAGCTTAATCTTCAGTTTTGGGAAATTTTCTGCTATAATTTCAGTGACTAGACTTTTTAAGCCATTATTCTGTTTTTCAGTGCTTTCTTTTAAGCTAATGAGCTTTAAGTTATTTCTTTTAAATTTATCTAGCAACTCCTCCACATCTCTTTAATGTTGCTTTTTTTTTTTAGGTACAGGGGATCAAGCTCAGGACCTTGTGCTTGCAAGGCAGGCGTGGTGCTACTGAGCTAAATCCCCGGCCTCAATTTATTATTATTTTTTTTTTTTTTACTTTGATCCTGTCTGAATGTTTTAGTACTTCCATGTCTTCAATTCGTGATTGTTGCTTCTGTCTGATCAAGTCTACTGCCTCGATATTAAGTTGCATTTTCAAAAATATGACTTACTGAGGTTTCATGTCCTGGATTTCTTTTCCTTTTTTTTTCTCATTAAGTTTATTGGTACATTTTAGGTCTACAATATGATGACATTCATCATTGGGAATTTATACCTGTACATGATGTATCTTGGTTCTGAGATTTTCCCCATCCCCCTACCCTTCCTTCAACCCCTCCACTCCTCCTTATTGACAAAGACTTTGTTTCCGTTTTTTCATTTGATCGTATTTTTTCTTTTCCCCTACCCCCCCACTTCCCCTTCCCCTTCCCCTTTGGGCCTTTTCTTCCAATTTCACATTATCTATTATACATTTTGGTCCTCATTTACACTTTCAGTTTCTTTCATCAGAAAAACTATTTAGTATTTACACATGTGTGTCCTGTTTATTTCACTTAAGAGTATGGGCTTAATGTGCATCCATTTAGCTATAAATGTCTCTAGTTTCTCATTCTTTATGGCTGAGTAGTACTCCATTTTATTATTATTTTTAAACGTATCTTCTTTATCCAGTTACCAGTTGATGAGCACTTGAGCTGTTTCCACCATCTAGCTGTTACAAACTGTGCTGCTGCGGTATGATACTTTTAATTCTTTGGGGAAGATAACCAGCAGGGGAATAGCTGGGTCAAATGGGAGCTCTAACCCTAGTTTTTTAAGGTATCTCCATAGTGATTTCCACAGTGGTTGCACTAGTCTCCACTCCCACCAATAGGGGAAAAGGATTCCTTTTTTCCCCACAGTGCAGCCAGCATTTGTTATTGGTTGATTTCTTGATAGCAGCCATTCTTTCTGGGGTGAGGTGGAATCTCAGCATTTTCATTTGCATCTCTTGAATGACCAGCGATGTTGAACATTTTTTCATATGTTTATTTGCTATTTCTACTTCTTTGTCTGATAAATGTCTGTTCATTTCAGATGCCCATTTTTGTAATACTTTTTTTTTTTTTTTTTTTTTTGGTACCGGGGATCGAACTCGGTGAAACCACTGAGCTAAATCTCCGGCTTTTTTTTTTTTTTTTTTTTCAGATGCCCTTTTTTGTACTGGGTCTTTACATTTGGGAGGTCTGAGTTTTTTTAAGTTCTTTATATTCTAGATAGTACACCTTTGTCTGAAAAACAGGTGGTAAAAATTTTTTCCCTCACTGTGCATTGTCTCTTCACACTGTTGGTGGTTTCTCTTGCTGTACAGAAGCTTTTTAATAAGAAGAGATCCTACTTGTTGATTATTTGTGGTAGTTCACGGGCAACTCAGGTCTGAGGTTGTGTTCATAAAATTTTTTCCTATGCCAATGTCTTCAAGAGTTCTACTTAACCTCTCTTCCAGCCAGTTTAGTGTTTCTGTTTTAATATTTAGATCTTTGATCCATTTCAATTTTAATTTAGTGCGTGGTGAAAGACACAGATCTAGTTATAACCTTTGGTAAGTTGAAACCCAATTTTTTCAGCACCATTTATTAAAGAGGCTGTCTTTCCTCTAGTGAGGGTGTTTAGCTCCTTTGTCAAAGATGAGGTGACTGAGTGTGTCTGGAGTTATTTCTCCAACTTTTAATCTGTACCATTGATCCTCAGGTCTATTTTGTGGCCAGCACCATGCTGATTTTATCATAGTAGCTTTGTAGTATAGTTTTGAGCTGGGGCTTGTGATACACCCTGCCTTGTCTTTGTTGCCTAGAATTGCCTTTGGTATTCTAGATCTCTTCTTGTTCCAAATGAATTTTTGAATTGCTTTCTCTAGTTCTGTGAAATATACTGTTGGAATTTCATTTGAGATTGCATTGAATCTATGTAGCAGTTTTGGAAGTATGGCCATTTTCATTATATTGGTTCTTCATACCCAAGAGCAAGGGATGTCTTTCCAAAATTTTCTGATATCCACTTCAGTCTCTTTTTTCCAAGCTCTATAGTTGTCAAAGTAGAGGTCTTTCATTTCTTTTGTTAGATTGATTCCTCAGTATTTCATTTTTTTTGGATGCTATTGTGAAAGAAGTTGTTTTTCCAGTTCCCCTCTCAGTGAGTCTGTTGTTCTTGTACAGGAAGGCTATTGATTTTTGTGTGTTGACCTTGTATCCAGCTACTCTACGGAATTTGGTTACTAAGTGTAGAAGACTTTTGGTGGAGTTCTTGGGGTCTTCTATATAGGTATTATGTCATCTGCAAATAATGGCAATTTAATGTCTCCATATTTTATTTTTATTCCTTTTATTTCTTTAATTGCTGTGGCTAGTATTTCCAAAACTATATTGAATAAGATAGTGATAGTGGACATCCTTGTCTTCTTCCTGATTTTAGTGTGAAGGATTTCAGTTTTTGACCATTTAGTATGATATTGGCTGTTGGTTTTTCATAGATGACTTCTATCAGTTTGAGGTAGAGACCATCTATTCCAATTTTTTGTAGGGTTTTTAATCATAAATGCATGTTGGATTTTATCAGATGCTTTTTCTGCATCTATGGAGATAATGATATGGTTTTTGTCCTTGGCTCTATTGATATAGTGTATTACATTGGTTGATTTGCGTGTGTTGGACCATCCCTGCATCCCTGGGATGAATCCCACTTGGTCAGGGTGTATGATCTTCTTGATGATCTTCTACATTCTATTTGCCAGTATCTTATTAAGGATTTTTGCATCTATGTTCATTAGTGAGATTGGCCTATAGTTCTCTTTTTGGGTTAGGTCTTTCTCTGCTTTGGGGATCAAGGTGATGCTTGCTTCCAGGAATGAATTTGGGAGAATTGCTTCCATTTCAATTTCATTGAAGAGTTTAAACAGTAATGGCAATAGTTCTCCTCTAAATGTCTTATAGAATTCAGCAGTGAAGCCATCAGGACCTGGGCTTTTCTTTGAGTTGGTGAGTTTTTAATTATGTTGGTGAGTTTTTAATTATGTTTTCAATTTGTTGATTGTTATTGGGTTGTTTAGAATTTTTAGATCTTCTTCATTCAACTTTGATAATTCATGTGTATCTAGAAATCTATTTCTTCTGTGTTTTCCATCTTATTGGCATATAGGTTCTCCAAGTAGGTATTGATGATCTTCTGGATTTCTGCTTAGTCTTGTAATTTCACTCTTTTCATTCCTAATTGCATGGATTTGGGCCTTTTCTTTCCTTTTTTTTTTTTTTTGATAAGGTTGGCTAAGGGTTTGTCCATTTTATTTATTCTTTTGAAGAACCAACTCTTTGTTTCATTGATTTTTTTGTATCATTCTCTTAGTCTCCATTGTGTTAATTTCTGCTCTAATCTTTATAATGCCCTCCCTTGTACCAGCTTTGGGTTTATCTTGCTCTTGTTTTTCTAGAAACATGAGGTTCAGCATCAGGTTGTTTATTTAAGCTTGCACTGTTTTCCAAAAACAAGTATTCACTGCTCTGAATTTCCCTCATAAGGCTGCTTTCGCTGTGTCCCATAAATTCTGATATGTTGCATTGGCATTATCATTGTAGAAACTAATTTATTCTTTAATTTCCTGTGTGACCCATTGGTTGTTCAGGAGGGTGTTGTTTAATTTCCATGTGTTTATGAAGTTCTTTTGGTTTCTTTTGCTATTGATCTCCAATTTCATTGCACTATGATCTGATGATATACAGGGGATAACCTCAGTTCCTTTGCATTTACTTAAACATGTTCTATGAGCAAGCATGTGGTCTATTTTGGAGAATGACCCATATGTCACTGAATAGAATGTATATTTTGATTTTTGGGGGTGGAACACTCTGTAAACATCTGTTAAGTCCATTTGTTCAAGAATTTTGTTGAGTTCTTTTATTTCATTATTCATTTTTTGCCTAGTTGATCTGTCTATTTGTGACAGTGGGGTATTGAGGTCCCTCACTACAGTTCTGTCAGTGCTTGGTGCATATATATTTATGATTGTTATCTCTTCCTCTTGGATTGTTTCCTTTAGAAGGATGCAGTGTCCTTTTTTGTCTCTTAATCAGTGTGGGTTTGAAATCCGCTTGGTCTGCAAAGAGGATAGCTGCTCCTGCTTTTTTTCGGGTTCCCATCTCATGGAGTATTGTTTTCCACCCTTTAGCTTTCAGTCTATGAATTTCTTTTTGAATTAAATGTGTTTTCTTGTATGCAGCATATTGTTGGATCTTGCTTCTTGACCCCATTCTGCCAGTCTGTTTCTTTTGATTGGTGAATTGAGACCATTAACATTGACGGCCATAACTGATATGCATTGACTTATCCTTGTCATGACTTTTTCTTTTTGTTAGATTCTCCCCCTTGGCATTTAATTTCTTGTCTTACCTGATGGATTCATTCTGCTGGGCTTCCTGGGGTTGTGACACTCATTGTCTTTTCCTAGGATATTGTTTAAAAATTTCTGGAGTGCTGGTTTGGTATTCACGAAGTTCCTCAGGTGTTCTTTGTTGTGAAAGTATCTTATTTCTCTATCAATTTTGAAAAATAGCTTTGCAGGATACATCAATCTGGGTTGGAAGTTGTTTTCTTTTAGGGCTTGAAATACTTCAGTCCAGGCTCTTCTTGACTTGAGGGTTTGTGTTGAGAAATCTGCTGTGATTCTGATGGGCTTTCCTTTATATATGATTTGTTTCTTTTCTCTAACTGCTTGTAGAATTTTGTTTTTCTTTTGGGTTTCAGGAATCTTGACTATTATATGCTTAGATGTAGTTTTTTTTTTTATCATGGCTAGTTGGAGTTTTATATGCCTCACTTATCTGTATGTCAAATTCTTTTCCCCTGCTTGGGAAGAAGTTTTCTGCCAAAACTTCTGTGAATTTTTTTTTATGTCATTTACACTATCTCCTGTTTCTTCATTGACTCCAATCCATCTTATGTTATTCTTCTTTGCATCAACTATCATCTGCTTGATTGATATCTCGTGGTCCCTTGCTATTTTAAGAAATCTTTCTTTTCTTGGTCACTAACTGCAATACTGTCTTCTATACCTGATATTCTCTCCTCACATTGGCTCATTCTGCTGGGTAAACTTCCAGTGGTTTTTAATATCCTGGATATCTTTTTGAGTCTGTTTTATGGATTCCATTTCTTTCCTGTGCTGGGATTGCATCATGTTCTTGAGCTCCTGTATTTTTTTATCTGTCTGCTTTAGAATTATTAATCATGTCTTTTACTATGGTCACCATCTCTGTTGTTATCTGAGAAATTATTTCTTTTTTTTTTTGCACTTTATTAAATTCTTTTATTGGTACATTATAGGTATACAACATAATTACATTTCTCATTGGGAATTGTACCTTTACATAATGAATGCATCTTGGTTCTTATTTTTTCCCCATTCCTAGCCCTCCCTTCACCCCCTCCACCCTTCCCTATTTACAAAGACTTTATTTCCATTTTTTCCATTTCTCAGCATTTTTCCTTTCCCTTCTTTCCTTTCCCCTGCTCCTCCCACTACCCCTACCCCTTTGGACCTTTTCTTCCTATTTTGCATTATCAATTATTCATTCTAATCATTGGTACATTTTAGGTATACAATATAATGACACTCATCATTGGAAATTTGCACCTTTACATAATCTCTCTTGGTTCTTATTTTTCACCCTTGCCCACCCCTCCCTTCAACCCCTCCAGTCCTCCCTATTTACAAAGATTTTGTTCCTATTTTTCCATTTTCTCATATTAATCCCACTCCCTTCTATCCTTTCCCCTAGCCCTCCCACTTCCTTCCCCTTTGCCCCTTTTCTTCCTATTTCACATTACATATTATACATTTAGTCCTTATTTACACTTTCAGTTTGAGAAATTATTTCTGATTTCATTTTTTCTACCTCCTCTTACGTTGCCAGTTCAGGGAGTCCAGGTGGTTGAGTTTTGGGTTGTTCCATCTTACCCCCTGGATTTCCCTTTAGTGATCTAGAAGTCTAGATCTGCATCTTGTTTAGGTGTCTTCTAATTTCTATTTTTTTATTATTGTTGAAGTTTTTGGTTCAATTTGTTGCTTGTAAATTGCTTATTGTATGTGTCTTTATTGCTAGTATTTAGAGCCCTTAGAGAATGGCTACTTCTTGGATTGTCTTCCTGGTATAGTAGGCCTTTGGGTTTTGACTCTGAATGGCCTTTAAATGAGCTCAGTCTTGGTATACCAGTAAAGACAGTTGACTAGAACAATCACATCACCTTGGCCAAAGTAATACAATCAGCAACAATAGCATCAAACACAGCTTAGAAAATGACAAATTTGGGGATTATTATTCTGACACCTTTACCTGTATAAACTAGACTTGTGGTTATGTATCAAAATCGAGGACCAACTAGAAATATGTTTACAGTTAGCAAGCCCTTCACTGTATCAGCTTTACCCTCCCGTAAGAAGACTTAGAAGGAGTTGAGGAGGATAGAGAGATGGAAGGAGAGGTTAGAAGTAGGGCTAGAGGACACAGGAGGATCTGACAAACTTTGGGAAACTGGTGACGATGAGAGGAAAAGAGAGAAGGGAAGCACAGAAACAAGAACAGAACAAACTAATAGCAACTGGAAAACTAGAAACTGTATTCACACCCTTTTAACAGTAAGAACAATTAAGAAACAAACAGGAACAAGAGAGTGGAGAAATGAAGAAGAAGACAAGAGAAGAAAGAATAAAAAGGAAAATAAGAAAGGAAAAAAAAAGCTTCCCTTCAAGGTGTGACTCTGCTGTTGCTGGCATACAATGTGGGCAACAGCGTGCAGAGCTGAGTCGATCAATCTCAGCAAACCTACCGTAGTCCAGTGAGATTCAGGCTGGTTTCTGAGCTGGAATTGAGCTTGCTGACCTCCTGCAGGTTAGAACTCTGCAAGATTCTACTGCAGGTTTGAGCCGCCCTTCCCCCATTACAGGTCCAGGTTCATTAGGAGGTGCTGGTCCCAGCAACTCACCAACTGCTGCACTCCACTCTTGTCTTCGCTCTCCCAGTGGGCTTCAGTTTTCAACAACAAGCCTTGGAGAGACCCTCTCTCTGATGTTCACCACTGTGCCATCTTCTCAAGCTCATAGCAGTGGCTCTGTGACCCCAGGTGCCTCTGCTGCAGGGATCTGGATCTGAGGGATGCCCTCCCAGTCGCAGGGACATGACACATCTCAAGGGATCCGGGAACAGGCAGGTGCATGCATGTCTTGCCCATTTCCTGGATTTCTGCTTGGTTTTTTTGCAGAACTTCTCTTTTCTGAAGTGGTCTTTTATATCCTTTCTTCTTTAATTCAGTCACCTGTTTATTTGTATCTTCATGGATCTCATTGATCATTCTAGTAATTGATTCTTTCAGCTGCTTATTCATCTCTTCTTTGATCTCATCAATCATTTTAACTGCCAGTTTTTTAATTCCTTGAAATTTCATTCACTTCAGTATTTATGGGACCAAATTTGGAGAGTTCTGTATTTTTGGAGGCATTTTGTTTTCTAATTTTATTTGAGCTTATATACTGAAGTTTGTAGGACAGTTGGATAAAATGTCTCTTTCACGGTTGTATGAGGTTCTTTTTTGTAAGAGGCTTTCTCTTTAAATATAGTTTGTGTGGCTGTCTATCTATGTGAGAGTTTCTACTCAGTCTGCACTGAATGCTAGCCTTATCCCCTAGTGGTGCTTTGAGAAGACAGAATAGTCCCAATAATATCAACAGTTGATACCATAGACTATTTCATACCTAAGAACTTGATGAGAAAGATCTGTAGTATTACACTAATCTAGTACAAGACCCACCAAGTAATATAGCATACTTGCCTAAACCAAATTCGGCATTGATGATATTCGAATTGTTTTAAGGCCAGGGATGTAGCTCAGTGGTACCACGCCTGCCAGGCATGTGCAAGGTCCTATGTTCAATCCTTGGTCCAGCGAAAAAAAAAAAGTGTTTTAAATAGTAAATAGGTAAATAAGAGGAACAGATAGCAGGGGGAAAATAGAGAATAAAAAATAATAATACCAAAGAGGGGGTGGTAAGAGAAAGGGAGAGTGGAAAGACTGAAGCAGGTATATAGGAAGAAGTAATGAAAATAAGGAGGGGAATATAAATGAGAGGTGAGAGAAAAGAAAAGGGGCCTGTATCCAGCTGTTGATCAAACAAACAAACTTAGATATTCCTAATGAGCAACTTTTGGTATGGGAATATATTACAAAACAAGGTAGGATGCTGTGGAGTTAAAACAGAAAACCAGTAATTCACAGATGGACCCATACATACATGTATAAAAAGACTGGCCTTTTGTTATACAAAACAAATCACTCATAAAGAGGTAACAAGGCAAAATATAAAAGGAAAGGAGGGAGGGTGGCAACTGTCCTGTTTTATTGATTATGATGAGTATCCCTGCACAGTTTTTTTGCTGCCACCATCTTCAGCACACCGTGTTTGGAGTCATCTAGCATTCTCAGGGTCAGTGGCCAGACCTTTATTTACTCTGCCCCCTCCAGTGAGTCTCAGCCCAGGGTTCTCAGCCAGCCACAACCTTGTAGGATGTTCCACCTTGTCCTGGAAATTCCTTAGCTTGCTTAGACCCTGTGATTTCAGTGGCATTCAGGGTTGGGAATGAGCTTTTTTCAGCAAGGCTGTTTCTCTTCACCTCCTGTGCCTGTGTGCCCCAGTGGCCCCAGATCTCTGAGTTTTTCTGTGGCATTTGTTTCTTCTATCCAAGAAGAAACCCAAGCCAAGACTGTCCAGTCTGTCTTTCATCTCTTACAGCGCTAACTCAGTCCTCAGAATGGCTTGGTCTCTAGACTTGCCCTGAGAACAGAGCCCAAGGATGGGGAAGCACTTTCCTGTTATTATCACATACTCTGCATCATGTCCCAGAGGGAGAACTACATGGCTGGGCCAGCTCTGCAGGTAGTGGCATGTGAGTTGAGTGCCCAGCTACAGCCACTGCCCCACCCATCCCCAGATTCTTCCCCTAAAAGTTTGGTGCAATTTACAGAATGACACTGGCCCTGCACCTTGACCTGTGCTGGGAGCAGCACCCAGGTTGAGAAGGGGCTTCACTTCTTACCCTTGCTTTTCCTTTTTTCTGCATTTCAACTCTTTACTATCCTATTCAAGTTGTATTTCAGTACTTGGTGCCTCTCCCATCTCATGTAGTTGCACACTGACCTTGGTAAGTATCTCAGAGCTCTCTGAGTGCTGCTTCCTCTGCACCACCATGATATTCCTCAAAATAATTTTAAAACCCAGAGATGAGAATGTGATTGGTGGTTGGGAGATGCTCAGGTCAACACACAGGGCCCCGTACTGTGTACAGAAAAAAAAGATTCAGTCTGGCCTAATTACAGGAGTTCCTAACTGAAATGTTTTTATTAGAGATGTAAATTTGGAAATTGTCAGCATTGAAGTGATATTTAAAAATCAGAATATTTGGTTAAATCACCCAGAGATGGATATAGATAGGTAGAGAAGAAAACCAAGAACTATGTCTTGAGTAGTCAATTGTTAAAAACACATCAAAGAGACAAAATCCATGCTATCTTCAATGATCAAGGTGTGAAGTAAAGAGGAACATAATTTGAATGGTATCAAATAGTGTATTTATAAAAATGAAACACAAGAGACTTTTCCAAGAATATCAGACCTAGACATGATGACTTACTTTGTATAGGGGCTTGAAAGAGAAGAAAAAGTAGTTAAAAATTAAAATATAATATATTAAAATATAATAAAAATACTAAAATAGTTCTAAAATCTGTAGTGATTAGATTGATGGCAATGCTGGCTGAAATAAATGCAAAAGAAAAAAAATTTTTATCTGGGCACTCTGCATTGGTGCTCATCTATAATCCTAGCTATTCCGGGGGCTGAGGCAAGAGGGGCATGCGTTTGAGCCTGGCTGAGCAACACTGACTTCAAAATTCTGGGCCAAGGGTGTAGCTCAGGGGTGGAGTGCTTGCCTAATATGCCGGAGGCCCTGGGTTCAAGCTCCAGAACGAGGGGAAAGGAATCAGGACAGCGGTAGGTGTGGTTAAGAAAAGTAAGTATCTTTCATGACAGAGGCAAGTTCAGGTAGAGAGATCCCAGAAATTTGGGGTGATAACTCTTAAAAAAGTGGCTAGCTTTTTTGATGTGTTATCTTTACTAATAATGATGTGATCTATAACATGAAATGATTATTTTCTGAAGGCTCTGCTTGAGAAGAAGCAAAGAGAAGAAGATAAAGAGAAAATGAAACAAGTATTTTCTCAGCTCATACAAGATTCTGCCATTAGAACCAGGAAAGAAGTAAGGGGTTTTTAAGTATTTTAAAATTCAAATTTTAAGTTTCAACTAAAGACTAAATAATATCTAAATACTTTTAAATTAAAATAGTTGTGTACATATTTATGACTACATTAAATCATTAACATGAATCATGTTATAATATTCTGGTTAATAACTAACTAGAATAATGAGAAACCTTTATATTTTATATTTCTGCAGTGTGTGAAATTTCAAAGAGTAATTATTATTTTATAAAGCAACAAAATATATATATATGTATTATTTATACACTATGAAAAATTTTTCACCTATTTCTTTTCTGGCTATAAAATACAACAATGCTTCTGTTTTTAGTACAAAAATACTTTTATCTCAGTTCTCAAATAAATACAATTTTTGAAAAAAATAAAACATTGTTTACTTTTGAGTTTGAGTCATGACTAGCACCCTCGTTGGCCTTTCCTATTTCTCTTTCTTGTTAGTGTACCTTACAGTTTAGTTGGTAAACATCCTTACCGATAAAAATTATAGAAGGAAATGTTTACATGAATAAAATGAGGTTCGGATGAGAGAGGAATATTAGTCTGTGGATAGACTTGAGAACCTCAACCACAACGAACCACCTCATAGTCGTATGTATTTGTTCCATGTAACAAGGGTTTATATTTTTTCATCAGATACTAACTCTAGAAAATTTCCTACGGAGTATGGTTCACAGATGATATACTATCAGCTTCAAGAGTTCACCTTTCAAAAAGTATCAATAGTTTAATTCAGCTGAATTTGCCATCATTAATATAAAATATTTCAAAATATGCGTTTTACTGTTGTCATAAACCCTCAACTTAGCTCTATCAGTTTTAAACACTGAAATGAACACATTTTACAAATTTTGTGACAGGCATGACTATGTTTATAAAAATCAAAACTTTTATATTACGGGAATATTTATGTTTTAAATTCTCTTACCTCAGTATTCCATTGCTGTAACAAATTGCTATAACAAATGCCTGAGATAATCAGTTTATAAAGAGAGAAAGTTTATTCTGGATATGGTTTCAGTTTTCAGTACATGATTGGGTGGCCCCATTGCTTTTAGGCCTACAGTGAGGCAGCACATCAGGGCAGAAGCATATGTTGGGGTAGGACCACTTAGCTCATGGCTAGGAAGTGAAAGAGAGGAAGAGGAAGTGGCTGGGATTCCACTCTCCCCTTCAAGGCCCTGCAGCCAATAACCTGAAGATCTCCCACTAGACCCCACTTCTTAAAGATTCTACCACCTCCTAATAATACCTTGCTGGGAAACAAGCCTTTCACATATAGGGTTGTAGAGGACATTCTAGATCCAAAGTATAACACTCAGGCTTGCTCCTCTGTAGTGGAGATGATAACTACCTCATGGGCTCTTTGTAAGAGTGAGTGACGTAATAACATAACATAAGGCATTCTGAACAGTACTTAACACATAATGCTCAATATATACTAAGCTGTGTTATCACTGACAGAAGAGATTGATCCTTAATATCTTAATCTTTAACTTGTAGGAAAATTCAACATCAAATTATATAACCTTAAATAGGGCTGAAATAGAACTATATATAATGTTTGATAGGCCTTCAAAAAGATAACTCATATTAATTAACCAAATAAACTATGTATAGTGTCGTAAATGTTCCACAGAAAATTTATGTTTTTAAATAATTTATTTTATAATTTTAAAAGATACTATAATTTCTAAGATTTTTTAGATTATAGAAGTTTACTGATGATGTACCATTAGCATCAGTACTCTTTATAATCCTTTTTAAAAACATGACCAGCAATTGGGGAAAAATTACTGTCTTAGGAGCCATCCTGTGATGTGACCATTCTTCAAAATATTCTGCACACAAATTGTACTGGTTCTGAAAATAGTTAAATGTTAATTCACATAAAGATGACCTAAAATGTAATTTACTTAATCCTAGGATGTGATGTTCATTGCAACAGTGACTTTGTATTTGTAAAATAAAGGTGCCTTTAAAGTTATTACTTACATTTTCCATGTGTGAATTTGCTTTCCTGTCCCCCTCCAGCATGAGGGATGGAACCCAGGTCCTTGCTCATGCTAGGCAAGTGCTCTAACACTGAGCTATATCCTCCCTTCCTCCGCTTTTCTCCTGCTTGGCTCTGTGGCAACAGTTTTCAAAGAGTTGTTCAGGGATTCTTCAAGATCACACCTACTTTCCTAATTATGTAATACTTTGCTTTTTTTCACTCTCACTCTCTCGTGAGTGTGCAGTGTTGTTTTCCAAAAGTTGCATAATTGGGCTGGGGATTGAGCTCAGTGGTGCTGTGCTGCCTGGCAAGCACGAGGTCCTGAGTTCAATTCCCGGCACAGGAAAAAAAAAAAAAACATTGGAACTAAAAATTGCGAAATATACAGAAACACAACAAGTTGAATACAGAAGCAGATATGAGAATCTAGCTTTCTTTTCAGCCAGACATTAAGGAGATTTACAAAAATATAAAATAATGCCAAAAATCTTTAGTTTTGGAGAATACACTTATTTTCATAAAATGTGTTTTATACTAACAGCTAATTATTTTAATTATTGTTTTAAAGGAATAATTAAAATTTTATTTCTAATAATGATAAAATATTGGTAGAAAAACACATTATATTAGAAGTATCATCCTTTTCTCTCTCTTTCTAATCTCATGACAAATTCTTGGTTATTGGACACCTTGTGTGCTTATTTATCTTTTATGACCTAAAAGTTACAACTTTATTTAAACTATTATATAAAATTATTATGTGATTATTATTCTAAGTTTTAATGTTTTATAAACTTACACTAAATTTTTATCAGTTATTAGTCATTATGCATTGCCTAAATAATTTCTATTGTCTTCTTTTACAGATTGAAAACACCAAAAAGCAACATCAAGTACAGATTTTTCAACTAACAGAAGAACTTTCAGCTCTTCAAATGGTATGTTAGAAGCCTATGTTGAAGCCTGGGGATGTAGCTTAGTGGTAAAGTACCTACCTAGTATGCACAAGGCTCTGGGTTCAATCACAAGCACCACAAAAAAGAAAGAAAAAGAAGAGACTATATGAATATTTTACATATTGCTTATTTTAAAGGACGAGATATATGCTATTGGGCATTTGTTTATTCAAAATATACTTATTAAGTTAGGACCTATGCTAGGTGCTAGGAAAAGCATGAAAACACAGATAGACATGTTTTTTTACAGTCTAGTGCTATATGTTCTACCAGGAAAGATAGCATCCATGACATTTTATGTAATTACTTCTCTTTAACAGAGAACGCGTAGAATGCCATTAAGACACCCAGCTGTAGCTCCTACCACACTCTGGGTTTAGACGGGGGGGGGAGCCACCTTGTGGATTCAGATGGAGGGGGTTAATGTATGACAGTAAGCAGGAAGAAAGACATGAAAATTTCCCCAAAACAATTCATACTGAAGGATAAGTAGGCAAAATGGTAGAGGACGTGAGTACTTGTGTGACTAGAGATTGTATTAGGAACGTAAATTTATCTTGAAGATCTAATGAAATGAAATTTGATAACTTTACTTACATGATAATAGAAATACAAGAATTTCTAAGAACTGGAAAGATATTTACAACTTCAAGAACTCATCGGTTCTGAATCCTTGTGTCGTTTCTCATATCAGTGACAAAATTCAGCAATAAATTTTATCACATAATATATATTATGTGATAGTATTTGTTGAGTGCACAACCACTCATGTACATTTGCTTTTTCACTCCATGAAAATCTTATCTCTTCAATTAGATTACACAATAGAGGAATCTTATCTCTTCCTTCAGTTTCCCCAGTGCCTAATACAGTGTTTTGCATAGTACATTTTTAAATAAATATTTATCTACTAAATGATATTTACATACTTCTGAAAAAGGGATCACATCTTTTCCACATTTTATAAACCCTGTAGTGTACATTATAAGACTTAATCATTGTGTATTGGTCCTGAATATAATAGAACTGAGAACAGTGTTAGTTTTTATTTGTTTGTTTAATGTCATTTGTTTTAATGATGTAGGAATTGTGTAAAATTAATGGGATGCAGTATGGCTAATTAGTCATGTTTAATTCTTTGTTGTTATGCAGTTTTGCTTCTTTTTCTATCACCCTGTTATTTTATCTGTTCTCTTTCATGAAATAATTATCAAAAGACTCACATCTTTGTGAAACAATAGAAATAATAGTGTCTTTACCCCAGACTAAGATCATTTAACGGGCTGTAAACTCTGCAAGGGTGTGAACATTTGTTCTCCTTTCCCAAAGGAAGGAGAACTGGCTATACCCTGCTAGGACTTTTTAAAAAATAATTGTTGTGGGGCCCGGGATTTAGCTCAGTGGTTCTGGTGACTGCCTTGCAAGCGCAAGGACCAGAGTTCGATCCCCGGTACCAAAAAAAAAATTTAATTTAATTTAAAAAAAAAATTGTTGTTAGGTGTGTAACAACCAAAGCTGTATTACACTCAACTTATAGTCATTTTGACAATTTCAGTTTATTTTTAAAAGTGTATCTTATAATTCATAGTAAAAACAATTTTATTTCATAGCTAAGTGATTTTTCTAAAGATATGAAACATCTGATGAAATATTGATTCTTTGGGGAAAATTGTACTATCTAATGATAAATGTTCAATATATTAAAACATTTGAAGGGAGACATTTTCTTTTGTTTACTTTGAAAAGCAAGTTTTCTCAGAAAATCTGACCTATACAAGCTTAATAATGATATCTGTTGTTTTCTATCATTAAATAGCAATCGTGACATCTAAGTCTAAGAGGAAGTTAAACATACTTTGGCTAATCCAAAATTAAGCTATGCTTGCAGAAAGGGGGAAGAAAATCTCGTATTTTAGGTTAGTGTGCAGAATTTTTAATAGATTAAGATAAGGCCAGAGGCAGTGTATTCCAAATTATCTGTCTTTCTTTGGAGACCAACACACACCTAACAGGTTTTTTTGTTTTGGTTTCCTTTCCATTTAGTTTATTGGTACATTTTAGGTATAAAATACAGTTACATTCATCATTGGGATCTTGTACCTGTACATGATGTATTTTGGTTCTTATTTTTTCCCCATTCCCCTGCCCTCCCTTCAACCCCTCCATCCTTCCCTATTTACAAAGACTTTGTTTCCATGTTTTTCCTTTTCTCATATTTTTTCTTTTCCCTTCATTCCTTTCCCCTACCCCTCCCACTTCCCCTACTCCTTTAGACATTTTCTTCCTATTTCACGATATCAGTTACACATTTTGATTCTTATTTACACTTTTAATTTTTCACACCAGAGAAACTATTCGGTATTTACACATGTGTGTTCTATTTATTTCACTTAAGAGTATAGCCTCAATGTGCATCCACTTAGCTACAAATGTCTCCAGTTTCTCATTCTTTATGGCTGAGTAGTACTCCATTTTATGAAAAAACCACATCTTTATCCAGTCTCCAGTTGATGGACAATTGGGCTGTTTCCAAGTTTTAGCTAAAACACCTAATAGTTTTTAATTTTTCCTCCAAGATGTAGTTTCTCTTAAGAATCTCAAGGTTTTTCCTGCCATGTAGCAGATTACTATTAATCTACAGCAAATGGGGAAGAATATTAATTATGAAATGTCCAAATACAGAGAAGTAAAATAAAACTTGTGCCAGGATCTTTTCTTAGATCTATGAATCTTTTGAAAGTCTATTTTTTCATTTCTAAGTACTACACAGAGATTTAGACTGTCTTTTTATTGTTGATTTCTGCTTCAATTATATAAGAACCACAGATCATGGTCTATAAGCCATTGGCTCTTAGTATTTCTTGAGACCTAAAAAAAATTCTATTATCACATTTTGTCATATTTCTCCCACAGCTAGGTATATGAATGTTGATTAGCAAATATCTATATCTCTAAAAAGCTTCATAATAATTTTTAATGTTTGCTTCATTATTATACTGCATTTTTAGTAGAATTAGTATGATGATAATTCTCTAAAGATTTCATCTTTTCTTGTTTCATCTTTGCTCCCCCATGTAAACCATTCTTTCAACCATCATCATTTGTCCATGTAAAATGGTAGATTCAGTGTAGCATACTTATGACATACCTTTCTTTCCATGCCATTTGTCAGACCCACAAGTGTGATCCAACTGTGTTATCAATATATACTATATATTACAAGCTCTATTAGGAGGAGTTACAAACATAGAATGAGAAATATAATCAAAAGACAAGGGCTGGGGATGTAGTTCAGTGGTTCCGGCGCCTGCCTCGCAAGCGCAAGGTCCTGAGTTCGATCACCGGTACCAAAAGAAAAAAATATATATATATCTTTTTGTTTTGAGCAAAACAGTGGTGCTATCAGAAATTAAGAAATCTGGATATTTGAGTCATTTTTACAAAGAAGACAAGTGAGTGTTAGGAATGTCAAATTTATAGTGCCAGGAATATTTAGAGGAGATTCCTTTTATAGATTTTGAAATGTTGAAATCATTGGATAGTGAGAAATTCTTTATACTTGTAATTTCCTATTAAAAATTGTATGAAGAGACATTAAGATATATAAAACAATTAGCATATGGATGATAAATTAACAATAAATAGTATCAAACAACAGAAACAAAAACTCTTTTAGAATTTATATACCTGTGCACTTAGTAAGCCATAGGTTATCCCTCAGGATATTCTGCCACTATCCAGTTCTACACTGCCTTTTTTTTAAAAAATTGATGAGTATATAAAAAGCAAAGCTGTAACATGAGACGGTGGCTCTGTTTACTTTTTCTTCCTGACTCACCCAACCTGTGTGTCCTACCTGGTCTGTTTAGTTAGAGCCCCTTGGGACCCTATAAATGGAAGCAATTTCTGAAACCCTGGAATAGCTCTTTGAAGATAGAGTCTTGCTTTGTTTGGTTTTGGTTTGTTTTTAGTGATTACTTTGTTAAAATAACATTGATATTGCTGTTTGAATCATTTTGCTTCTCCATTTTTACTTATTTTCCTTAAGATTTTACCAAATATACTGACTTTTAATTACAGGAGTGTGATGAAAAACAAACTCAAATCGAACGATGCATTAGGGAAAAAAAAGCTGTGGAGAAAGAACTAGAAAAGGTAAAAAGAAAAAGGAAATATAACTACCTAAAACCCAACTACAAATATTCAACATTACTATCTGCTTTCATCACACTGTCTACTAGCAACCCTTATATTTATAAGTATTCTCCTGGTGAGTGATTTTTATTTTCTTGGAATATAGTCAGTCTGAATTTAAATACTATTGCCTTTGTACATTTCTTTCTAAATCTGGCCATATTCTTTGAACTTTGTACTTAAAGATATAAATTTTATGAAGTAGCTATATTTCTTGCTTAAACTTTATCCCAATAATAAATTTAATTTTGTCTGTCTTACTAGGGTTGCCAACTCTTACTAGGGTTAAGAGGTCATTTGTAAATTTAAACAGTCAGTATAAAGAGAAAATTATAGCATTGCTCTGATAGTTACCTTTTAAAAGTACAATAATTAGGAAAAATATTTACCCCAATTACATTTGAAAAGACTATTGGGAGAAATCTATACAGTACTTTATAATTTCTTTCTGGCCCTGCATATTTTTTTTAGCAATAAATATACCAGTCTTTTAAAGTACTTTGGGAAAAGAAAGGAAGATCAAATTTGGGCACATACATACTGTGTTTTTTTGTTTTTTTGGGGGGGGTACTGGGGATTGAACTCAGGTCCTTGTGCTTGGGAGGCAGGTGGCGGAACCATACTGTCTTTTAGATGCTGTATTAGGAACTTTCATAGCAAGGTTAAGTAACTTTCCCAGTGTAAAAAAAAAAAAAATAGAATCAGAATTTGATTTTCAAAGATGAGGTACATAACCTAAAAATCGTGTGAAATATCCATGTCATCAAAAATCATGCCAACATTGCATAGTAAAACAGTAATTTACAAAGCAGAACATAGTATACAATTCCACTTAACAGGAAAAAAAAATGTATGTGTTCAAAGCAGGACCTTATTGGCTACCACTTCCCTGCAAGGCAGATCCTTGTTAGTTTCTCTCAAATAGGTCCTGTTTAGATTGCCAGCTGCTATACCCATCAGGGTTTGGGATGAATTTTTAATGTTACATGGCATAGGTTAAGGAATAGGCTTTACTGGGGAAATGTAAAACCTTTAAAGCGAAAGGCAGCGCACAGAAAGAAGGCACAGCTCCCTGTTCTCTCAGTGTCCCATGGACAAACATACCAAGGTCATAGTGTTGCTGGGACTGCAGTGTAGTTCTGGATCCCCGAAGTGGAATAGTAAAGTGCTTATCTTCTACCTTTCTATAGAGCGGGAGTGACAACTTGGGCTTGTCAACAGGGGAGCCACAGGTTACTTGGCCAGGCAGTGTCTCAGCCCTTGTTCTGTGAGAGGAAATGCAACCTTGTGGGAAGTTAATCTGAGGTACAGCTGCTGCTAGTGAAAGAAGGATCTCCCATTCCAGCTAAGTTATTGTCCAGGTGACCCAGAGCGAGGTTCTAGGGTCCTTTTCAAATAATTCTACTCACTGTCCCGCAGCATATGTTTTTCTGTTTAAATTAGATAATTGTCTTGAAGTATGCTCATCAAAAAAGGATACTCTCTAAGTGGTTATCTCTAACTTGACATTCAGATTTTTTTTTACTTTGAGCTGCTTTACATTTCTATATTATTAGAATAATTTACAATGGGCGTGAATAGTTCCTTTTAAATAAAAAATTTCTTTATATCTCAATCATTTTATACATTTTTTTGGCATTTTATTTTGTAAACATGAAATAACCAAAATTAATCACAGGGCCCGGGGATTTAGCTCAGTGGTTTCGCTGCCTGCTGCACAAGCGCAAGGATCCAAGTTCGATCCCCGGTACCAAAAAAAAAAAAATTAATCACTGATATGTTGTAATGTTACAGAGGGAGCAGATGAACACATGATCATGGTTTTTTTATTTCTCATTATTGGTTTCAGTTTCTAAACTGTATACTTTGTTCAGACCAAGTATTTCCTTCTGTATGGTAATATACATATAAGCCTCTTCTGCAGACTTACCGTGAAGGCAGAGGGAATGAAAACGATTACAGAAAACTGGAAGAAATGCACCAAAGATGTCTTGTTGCTGAGCGTTCAAAGGATGATCTTGAGCTAAAACTTAAGAGAGCAGAAAATAGAATAAAACAACTTGAAATTAAGTAAGTTTTCTTTTGGTTTTGCTATAGTATCTTCTTTACCATTCACATGATTTCTGACAGGTTCTCTACCATTATTTATTGGACTCATATGTTATTTTAAAAGGACCAATTTTTTAAGATTATTTCTTTTTTTTGGTACCAGAGATCGAACTCGGGACCTTGCGCTTGCGAGGCAGGCAGTGGAACCACTGAGCTAAATCCCTGGCTAGATTATTTCTGAAAACTAATTTCTTCAGGAAGAAGATTTAACAGTATACCATTTTATTTTAAATTTACCATTTCTAGCAATTAAATATAATGTTCATTCATATTATGTAGCTGTTATATTAGCTTATTTCTAAGCATTGCTTTTATACCATATGTACTTCATATTATTTTTGTGTTATTAGATATTCTGTATTGATCAATCATGTTTATTTATTAAATTATTTAAATGATAAATTTATGATAGAATGGATCCATTATAAAAGGGTTTTTTACCTTTCTCCCTCCCTCAATGTTTCTTTAAACTGCATAATACTTGATACTTAAGTTAATTAATAAATGTTTCCAAAAGGAGATTCTGCAGATTTGTTTCATAAATATATGTGTAATTTTCAGTTATCTACCCAGATAATGTGCTTATATTATTACTTCTAAAGCAAGCAGGAGAAACCACTTTAATCCAATATGACTATTCTTATGTGTAGTAAGCAAAGGGTCATGCATGAAAACTTTTATACCATGTATCATAGGATTTCTCTGCAATATCCATATCCCATGTGTCTTGTGAGGGAAGAAGATTGAATAAAAGTATCCCACATTTGTTTCAATTCACAAGGTCTCTCTGCAGTATGAGTTTTCCTGTGTGCTATAAAAGAGAAGTCAGTGAACTCTTCTTTTTGTTCCTTATATTCATAAAAAGGTTTTCTCCAGGGTGAATTTTAACATATTTCCTGAAGGATACAGGCACAGAAAACTTCCTATTTTCTTTATTCATAATGTTTCTCTCCACTGTGAGTTTGCATATGTTTCTTAACTATCCAGGGAAAACTGAAGGCTTTCCCACATTCCTTGTATTCATAAGAGTTCTTTATAGTTGTATATTCACATTTTTCCTCAGGGATAGGAAGGCAATTAATACTTTTCCACATTTTCTACATTTATAAGGTATTACTCTGCTGTAAGTACATTCATGAATTTTAAAATATAAGGAAAAAAATAAAGGTTTTTCCCACATTCTTCATATTAATGTAGCCTTTCTCCCTTATGTATTCTTACTTGTTTCCAAAGTGAAAAGCAATAATCTGAGGTCATACTACTTCCTTACATTAATAATGTTTTACTTCAGTTTGGATTCCCATGATTTTGCTACAAGGGGAGTAATAGCTGAAGTCTATTCTACAGTCCTTAAATTCATAGAATACATAGTTTTTGCCAATGTGAGTATGTAAATATTAAGTTTTGAGTGCCAACTGTAGCTTTTCTAAGTTCCTTGTATACCTAGTAGGGCTTTCCTCTGCTATGAGTTTATTCGTATTTGTTAAGATACATTAAACATATAAAGTCTTTTCTGCATTCTTGACCTTCGTAGGGCTTTTCTCCGATGCACACATTAGGTAATGCAAACTTTCTAAAGCCTTTCCTACATTCATTACATCATAATGCTTCTTTTCCGTGTGAGAGCTTACATACTACTTTTCCATTTTTCTTCCATATAGGTTATCTCCAGGGTAGATTCTTATGTAAGGTATGAGGATGATCTGAAATGTTCTCACATGTTCTCGCAATCCTCACATGTATAAGAATTTTTCTCAGCATGTACTTTTATATATCGAATAAGGTGTGAGGACTAAGTGAAAAGCTTTCCCATGTTCCTTACATGCAGGAAGCTTCTCTCCAGGATAAATTTTAAGTGCTCAGTGAAGGGTGAAGATAGGCCATCTGTATATTTACAGGCTCTTCTTGGGGAGTTCTTTTGCTTTTATAAGGAAATGGGAATTGCTAAATGCTTTCACACATTCTCTACAAGCAGTGTACTTGTCTCCAGTACAAGTTCTTACATGTTCAGTAAGATGTGAGAAAGCAATGAAGGCTTTCCCATATTCTCCATGTACATATGGTTTCTTGCAGTGTAAGTTTTCACATGCGCTTTAAGGTACACTTCATAAATGTTTTGTTACAGTCACTTACTTCGAAGGGTTTCTCTTGAGTGTCTGTGAGTTCTCCTGTCCACTTCTGACTTTAGGAATACTAGGAGTGATGTTTCTTAAGTCTCATTTAGTCTCAGTATTCTTTTTTTTTTCTGGTCTTCAAATAATTTATTGAAAAGGCAGTTATTTTGTACTGTAAAGTTTCCTTTATTACACACATATGTATGCTGTGATTTACTTTGTTTCTCTGACCCATGTAATTTCTAAAAACTAGTAAGTAGACCAAGAGGCTTGATCTAGTCTTGCTTTTATTTTTTTTTGTAAGAATATTTCATAGATGATGATATTGTGGACTTCTGTTAGGAGGCCCATAATGTGTGATTATTTCTGGTTATAGCATCTTGATGTAAATTGCCATTGCCTAGGTACATCATTCATTAGAAACTTTATCAGCCAAGGTTTAGATAGGAAAAAAGAGCTGCCAGCTGTATGAGAATAAAGAATTTAATGTAGGAGTTAAAATTTATAAAATATAGGAGGAGCTGGGAAAACAGCAATCTAGAATGGCAGAGGTAGATGTCAGAGAAAGTCTCTGTGTCCACCTGAAGCACTGGCAGATATGGACAAGCTGTACTCTCTAAGTAGACCTTAAAGATATGATACATGGTGGTAAAACTACAACCATGTGAAACATGTTTGTACAGTGTATGATCAAAATATATGGTGAATGTTCCAATTTAAAGAAAAGAATTATTACAGTTGAATACATATAGCCATTAATCCCTCTCAAAATACTCCCCCTTACTTCGAATACACTTATCCCTTCATTCTTGCTATTTTCTGAAGCTGTCCAGAAAGTCCTCTTTCTGAGAGTCTTTACAAGGTATAATCAAAAATATGGTGCCATCCAGTGGAAAGGCAGGCTTATAAAAACATTATGGTGTGTCCTCATCCACCTTATTTACGAGATCTGGCACCATGAGACTTCTGGATCTTTCCCAAAGTCAAGAAACGTAAACAATTTGAATTGATTCAGAATATCAAGGCCACCACAACAGCACAACTAAAGACATTCACTAAAGAATTGCTTTTATAGAACTGTTTCAGAAAGTGACAGGAACTGGAATAAGTTTGTTTAAAACAAAGGAGGGATTTTGAAGAGGATTAATAACAATGTATATTTTACTCTAAACATTTTTAATTTAAACTTCACCACCATCCCTAACTGAACTAGAATTTATAAAGACTATTTCTAAGACATATATGAAAATAGAATTTATTGTTATAATTTAGTAATATAGTCAGCTATTGTGTTTTCCTCTGGAGCTGATTGATGGAGGAGTTTTGGTTACCTCCCTACTTCATCATTTTTACTTTGCCATTAGTTTGTTCCTTTGAAATATCCTTCCACAATGATTCTCCATGTTAGTAAAAATTTGAAAGCAGTTTCATATTGATTTTCTAGATGAGTGAGTTCAATTTATCTATTCTTAGTTAAGATTGGTAAATTAAATGTATTTTCCTGGTATTACATAATGTTTTGAAACCACATAAGCTGTAAAATGTAGACAGACATCTCAATTTCTACTATAGATTATTAAGTTTAAAGCTTCTTTTTTGTTTCTGTTTTTTTTTAACAGTTCCTCAGAAGAAATATCATGTTCCCATGAAATGATTAAGAAACTTCAAAATGTGTTGGAGTCGGAAAGAGAGAACTGTGTCTTTGTCAGTGAACAAAGGCTTAAACTTCAGCAAGAAAATGAACAGTTACACAAGGAAACTGAGCATTTAAGAGATATTGCTCTAGAGGCTGAAAGAAAAGCTAAATTAAAGGTATTTTCAAGACTCATTAGAGTTAGATGTGGTTTTGAGAAAATCAGAGTATGGAGAGTAGAGAAAAAAGTATAGAGAGACCTAGTAAAACATTTTCAGGCCATTTTTTTCCCCTTCTCATCAGATAGCCCTAAATCATAATTTAGTGTGTTAACCAGTCATTGTAAAACTTGGCAAGCATACTTGAAAATGATTGCCTTCACTATCTGCACACACACAAAAAAATTCTTTTCCAACCATGAAATATGCTGATATTCCTGCCAAAGCAATTTAAGCAGCACTAGCAAAGCCATAGATTAGATAACTTTACAGACTACCTTGTTCTCTTCCCCCTTTATTATAGCCTCTCAAAAATTGAACTTCTCTAAAACTGACTGTAAGAGTGTGATATGTCAGTGTGCTTTGAGAACCACTCATACTAGTCTAAAACCTCCGTGCCAGCAAGAAGGCAAGGGGCAAAAGTCTCATGTAAAAATAAAACTTTCCTGACTTTTGTCTCCCTTTTATTCTGTGCTTACATGCATTAGTAACCTGGTTACTAAATAATAACCTGGTTAAAGGATTTTCAGAAAGCACATCATCATCTCATTTACCTTTCTCCATTCCATGAAACTTCTGTAAAACGTGGAAGAAATTCTTTGTGACATCTTCCAAGGATACAAGACAGTAGTAGTAGTGGTTTCCTTTTTTTCCTGCTGCAATGACTCAAGTCACATTCCAACCTAATTCGTATCAACATATATTTAATGAATGCCTCCTATTGCAAGCATCAGGCACTCTAGGTATTTATAAAAACATGAACTCTGAAAAAAAATGAAAAAAGAGAGACTGATCTATCATACAAAGAAGTTTGTGTATTATGTTTTCTGCTGTGGGAAGTCTTTAAAGAACAAGGAAAAGAACCATACTTGATACAAAGCCACAGTAATTAAGACAGTGTGTTTTCAACATCATATAATAGGTTGATCAATGGTATAAAAGTGAGTACAGAATGAACTCATTCACTCTATCTAAAGTGCCAGGCATGGTACCACTGAGCTAAATCCCCAGAAAAGCACTAATCATAATGTAAAGAGGAATGAATTAGATTTCATTAAAATTATTATTTTTTATTCATCAAAGACACATTAAGATAATGACAAGCATCGGGCTGGGATTTAGCTCAGTGGTGCTAATGCCTGCCTCACAAGCACGAGGTCCTGAGTTGGATCCCCGATACCAAAAAAAAAAAAAAAAGATAATGACAAGTGTGAGAAAAAAAAGAAACTCTCATATCCACAATATAAAAATTCTTACCAGTTAATAAAAATTATTAGTAAGGAAAAAACAGCTAACGATAAGCAAAAGCAGATGATCCATTTCCAAAAATGGGCCAAAAGACTTAACAGTTATTTCAAAAGAGAATATATGCAAATATATTTAAATTAATAATTATTGAGACAAATGTAAATTCAAACTACAATGAGGTAACACTACAGGCCTACCATAATGGCTAAAATTTTAAAAACTGACAATATTAAGTATTAATAAGTATATAAAGTAATGAGAACTTTCTTACAGTACTGGAAATGTGAATAAAACAACTGTCATTTAACTGTCTTAAGGATAAGCAGACATATATCCTATGTCAAATAATCCTGTCTTTACATGCAACCAGTACAAATGCTTACGCTCATCAAAACATGTATATGAATGTTCATAAAAAATTTTAATCAAATCAAAACACTGAACTCAAATGTCCATCAACATGAGATCATATAATGAAACTGTGATATAGTCATGTAATGGACTAGATGCAGCAATGACAATGAACTATGCTTATAAGCAATAGGGGATAGGTTTTGTAGATATGCTGTTAAACAGAGAAGCCAGAAATTTAAAAGCTTATGTTTTATTACTTTGGTACCTGAAAGTGAAGAATAGGACCAGTTACCTGTGTAAGGATGGGGTCTTAGAATAGTGGTGACCTTTTTAGATGGGCACACATTGATAAGGGCACATGAGGGAGCCTCCTGGGATATCTGAATCCGAGATGACTTTGTTGTGTCAGTATATGGGTAAAAACTGAATCATGCCCTTAAAACGTACATACTGCATTGTAAGTAAAAGATAAGTCTTAAGAGAGGAGAGTAGGTAGGAACATAGGTAAAACAAAGGTGGTTGTGAGTTCTATAGTTGTGGTTATAGAAGCTGGGTGATGGGCAAACAGGAATTCATTATAACATACTTTATGTATACTTAAAAGTTCCCATACTAAAACATTTCTGAAATTTAAAAAAATAAGCCAGTGTACTTTAGGGAGGAAATACTATATATTCATCATAAAATTTATATAAAATGTATGGATTTAACAATTTAGTGATACTCTGAAACATTGGTAGGAAATGTAGGTGAATGTTGAATTGATTAAGAACTTTTTAACAAAAGAAAAATGGAAGAAATTACAAATGGCAATATTAATATATTATCATATAAAATATTTAAAACTATTTTTGTAACTTTTAAAAGAAGTAAGGGTTAGGGCAAGGGATTTTTAGATCAGTGGTGCCACTGCCTGCCTTGGAAGCACAGGGCCCTAAGTTTGATCCCTGGTACCAAAAAAAAAAAAGAAGTAATGGTATGTGATTTTAATAAATATAACAAATACCTGAGAGCCACCAAGGTTTTCTTCTTAACCACAGAACATGGAAAATTATTCCATTGACTATTTTCTCAGGTTCTCCAGGACTGGTACATAGTAGTTCCATTTTAGATGCAGACAAGAAAAGGTAATTCATTATATAGATAAGATGCCTTAAAGAATTAGAGTTTAAATCTCTCCCTCAACTCCAACTGAGAAAGCTTTCAGACTGTATGTTCATTGTTCATTAAGGTGTTACTAGTACAATAATACAAATTCCTAGGAACATCATGAAGATATTCCCATGTGAGATTCCCATGTGGTTTTTTTCCTGAAAAAATATACATTGTTTATTAATTCTACAACTGAATTGGTGAAGAAATTCCAGGATATAATTTTCTTTTACTTCACAAAGCTCTTTGAAAAAAACAGTATATAAATAAAAAATTATTTGAATAAAAACCTAGCATTCAGTTACTAAGAGCATGAACATTTTTTGTGGATTCTACCAGCAAAAGTAAAATTAAATAAAGAAAATGGTTGGGCCGAGGATTTAGTTCAGTGGTTCTGCTGCCTGCCTCGCAAGCGCAAGATCCCGAGTTCGATCCCAGGCAGCAAAAAAAAAAGTTTAGAAATAAAGAAAATTGGTTCTAGGTTATATACTTTTTAAATACTGGCATTTTAAGGTGTTGGGGAAAGGGTTGCAAAAAAGTATGGTCCATCATAAGTCTAATTTAACTCAAATTATAATATAGGATGCCTTTATTTGTGATTAAGACACATTATAAAAGCAATTTCTTAAATTTCTCAGAAAAGCATTTCTAAAACTCGGACAACATAATGAATAATCTTTTTCATATACTACATTGATCACTATAGGTCTTAGAATAATAGGGAAAACTTAGTGTGTGTATTTTATTCTTTAGATCAGTACAATGGAACATGAATTTTCAATAAAGGAACATGGGTTTGAAGTTCAATTAAGAGAGATGGAAGACAGTAATCGAAGTTCTACTATTGAACTGAGGCATCTCTTAGCAACTCAACAGAAGGCGGCCAATAGGTGGAAAGAAGAAACAAAGAAACTCACTGAAAGTGCAGAAATTAGAATCAGCAACCTAAAGTAAGTCCACTATTAATAACTGACATGTTTTAAAGAATAAATTAAAACTATAGTTTATGTTTTTGCCATAATCTTTTTGTAATTCTGTACCTTCTACTTAGATTTTTTTATTCAGCAAATATTTATTGTCCTACTGTAAAAATATTAAGCATTGTAAATCAGAATAAATATTGTATATTTTCATAAATTTCATGTATATTCCACAAAGTTCTATGATTTTTGTTGTACTTGACAGTTTATAATCTTACTACATAAGATGTAACCTGTATAATATTCTGTAGTTACAGAATCCATTTGACCTGCAAAGTCTAAAATGTTTGCTCTCTGACCCTATAAGAAAAAGGTTTTCTGGGCCAGGGATTTAGCTCAGTGGTTCCACGGCCTGCCTGCCCTGCAAGCGTAAGGACCCGAGTTTGATCTCTGGTACCAAAAAGAAAAAGAAAAGAAAAAAGTTTTCTAACCCTTCCATAGAACAAACTTGAGATTTTGTGCCGAATGCAATAGGAAGCTCTAGAGCTTCAACTAGGAATGAGATTGGAAGGCTCTGAGCAAAGTGAAGTGATCAGACTTAAATTATCAACAGATGACTTTGACTGCTGTATGAAGAATAAATTTAACCTAAAATTGCTCTAAAAATGAAGTATATTTTAAAAATACACAGGCTGTAAAGATACAAAGGTGCTGTAAGGGTCTAAGTATAAAATCGTGGTGCTTAGGACTAGGTTTTAAAAGATTGGAAATAATCAAAAAAAGTTTGCTATGGGCCATGTTAAGTGTGACTGCTCAGACGGTACTTAAAAACCAGGCTATAAAGTCAGTCAGTTGTATGTATAAGTTTAGCATTCCAGGGACAGACTGCAACAGGAGCTATGAAAGTGGCAATCATTGCCATACACATGATTTTTAAAGACATGGAATGAGAATATGCTGGAAAAGAATATATAGAGAAATGAAACTGTCTGAGGATCAACTAGCAGAATGTAAACTTTAAGGATATTAAGATTCTACTGAGACACTAACAAAGATTATCCAGAGAAATAGGAATCAAAGCAAAATGCTTTTTAAAAACTTTTTTCTGAAAATACTTGTGCAGAAAGGAAATAAGCAGTGATGGGTGATATTTACTGAACACGTGCTGTGTACATTGTTCTAAGCAACTTACATATACTTAATCTTCACAGTACGTAGCATAGTATGTAACATAGCCATGCTTTATACAAAGTGAAACAGAGACCGAGACAGGTTAAGGAACTTACTTAAATTCAATTGGGCAAGGACAGTATGTTCTTAACCATTATGTTTTATAAAAATCTACTAATTGATCCATGTGAGATCTGAAAGTGAACCTTTTACCTCAGCACCATGACAAGATGAGTTTTGGGTTCAGAATGCTAAACTGAAATTTATTTAGACTGAGAAAGAATTTCTGCTCGCAATTAATAGTGATCTAGGCTATTTGAACCAGTTCCTCACCATGACTATAAAAAGTCAGATGTTAGTTTTCTTTTTTTTTTTTGGTACCAGGGATCGAACTCAGGACCGTCCACTTGTGAAGCAGGCAGCAGCACCACTGAGCTGGATCCCCAGCCCATGTTAGATAATTTTCTTTTAAAAAATCTACTGAGAGCATTAAAAGAACTAGCAAAAACATCATTACTTTCAGCTCTCTCTGAAGAATGCAAAGTTGGTATAAGATTAGAAAATCAGCTGATATATTTACTATATTGTTATTGAAAGAGAAAAATCATAAGATTTGAATAGATACAGAAAAAGCATTTGACAAAATTTAGTATCCACTCACAGCCTTTTTCTTAAAATCTTGGCAAACTAGGAATTGAATCTTTTTAAGTTTGTAAAGGTAGCTATTCTACAGCAAACATGATTCTTAATGACAAAAAATATTGATAACATTTCTTTTAAGATCACAAGGGACTGAGGATTTAGCTCGGTGGCGTCGCACCTACCTTGCAAGCGCAAGGTCCAGAGTTCAATTCCCAGTACTGGAAAAAAAAAAAGAAAGAAAAGAAAATCTGAAAGTCCACTATTACCACCTCTGTTCTTCTTTGCACTGGAAGTTCTAGTCAGTATTGTATGACAAGAAAAAAGAATCAAAAGATTGACAAAGGAAGAAAGAAACAATCATCCTTCACAGACAACATGTTATATATATAAAAAGTCCCAAATAATTGGTAAACAAATTATTAGATGAATATATAAAAATCAACCATCTACATACCAACATCAAATATTTAAAAAATAAAAGTTTAAAACTAGTTAAATTTACAATTACATTAAAAAACATTAAATATCTAGAATAAATCTAACAAATGTGTAAAATTTCTATGTGAAGACTATAAATAATATTAAGGGCAATTAAAGAAGACCTAAGTAGGGGCCGGGGATTTAGCTCAGTGGTTCCACCATCTGCCTTGCAAGTGTAAGGACCCAAGTTCGATCCCCGGTACCAAAAAAAAAAACAAAGAAGACCTAGGTAAATAGAGGCAAAGACTATGTGAATCAATTAAAATATTTCATATTGTAGTTATGTCAGTCCCCCACCCAACTATCTATAGATTCATAGCAATCCAAATCTGCATCTAAATAGATACAGCAATATCTTAAGTGAACAAAACAAGTAGTATAACACTACATATGGTATTCTACCCTTTATCTAAAAGGGAAGAGTGTGTGTGTGCATATATTCATTTATCTACAAACGTATTCAGTATACACAAACATTCATATGAACACATACATATTTCTATCTTTAGATATGGAGACGTGAACCAAAAATAATTTTTAAAAAATAGTAATCTGTGAGAGGAAAGAGGGGACAGGATGAAAGCTTTGAATGAACCTTGTTTTATAGATTGGCTTGACTTTAAAACTGTATAACTATTTATATAATTATTTTTCAAATTAAAGCAAAATGCAAAAACCAATACCTAAAAATCAAAAGTAAAATTTTAAAAATTAACTTATTTAGGAAGTTGATTACTTGACTACACAGGTGAGTTATTTCAAGTGAAATTATGCACAGTAATTACACTGTATAGTCCTAGTGAGATAAATCCTAAGAAATACAAAAAAAATCCACAAATTGTTTGTCATAATCATATGGTAAGCTATATTGATGTTGTTCTGAAATGTATAATTATAGGATGAACCAGTTGATTCATTTATACAAATGTCTTTAAGAACCAAGATTTTCTTTATAAATGGGAAGAAATTAAGTTTAATTCTAAATTGTAATTAGAAAATATTAGCATATGAACTCATAATATGCTTTACTCTTTAAATGTACTTCCTAGCTCTGTCCTTTCAGTGGACAGTAAAATCAGTGACCAGTATTCAGCTGCAATGAAGTCAGTATTCCTTGGAAAAATTACTGGTTATAGATTTAGGACAAGAAAGTACAAGATGAGCCTAAAAAACACTTTGTCAAAATAAGGACTAGTTATCAAGATTGCTGCCATCATGTTAAAAGAATCCACAAACCAATTTGAGGATGATTCTGCTAGCCCATTTGAGAACAATTTGAACATCAAAATATTTTCAGTAAATTGACAGATGTCGAATATATCAAAAATTCATGACTTCAGAGCAGTAATAAAGAAAAATAAGTCTTTGAACCTTTGGAAGAACTCATACTGAAAAAAAAGATGAACAAAAGGAAAACACGACCATTTATTCTACCCTTCCTTTACTCGTTATATTTTATCAAATGCCATATCCTTTTTATACTACAATAATCCTCTCTTCACTAATCAGAGAACCAATGTAGAAATTCTTTTTCCTATTGTTCAATTTATCTATACCAATGATGGATTCCAAAAACCAAGACTTTAAGGGTGGGATTATGGAAACCCTGGACCCACTATGAGACAGCCCAAGCCAAAATTCCATTGATGACTTGGCCAAAAGAAATGCCTCCTCTGGTTGAGGAGCCACAGAGGAATTTTCTGTCTCCAGGAATTTGTCAGTTCAGCAACAAC
Organism: Heterocephalus glaber; assembly: GCF_053883595.1. Taxonomy (NCBI): domain Eukaryota; kingdom Metazoa; phylum Chordata; class Mammalia; order Rodentia; family Bathyergidae; genus Heterocephalus; species Heterocephalus glaber. Next base: position 10,010,058 of record NW_028258364.1, on the reverse strand, counting down.
AGCTAGTAATCATGAGTTTCTAGATTTCTCCTTCCCCATTGTATAGCACCCTGCTAAATTCACATGCCTCTTGGGGGAAAGGCCAGGAGATAATATGTGTGGATGTATAAAAGGATCCTTCTTCAAAGTCTGCTGTCCCTCCTTCCTTCACTCAAGGGGCTCTGCAGTTTTGAACTGGCAAGTTTGAAAATTGTTTGACAGGACAAGACACTCAGTGATTCAAGTCAATGTAGAGCTTTCTACTTCAACAGATCAAGTAAGACATTAGTAAAGCTGCCCATCTATTTCAACTTTAAGGACAAAATGGCCAAACTAACTAACTGCAAAAATCTCTGCAGATCGGAATCTTCTGATTACTGCTTTAACTCTCCTATTTATTTCAGTAACCATGTCCACATTGTCCTTGAGATTTAATGCCTTACATCTCTCTTGCTGTCGAGAATCTTAATATGTCCATTAAACTCAGAGAGCCCAGTTCCATGGCAGCAGTGTACATATAATTCCTATCTTCTTGGAGCTCTTCATCATAATTCACTTTTTTGTCCTCAGTATCAGATACTCTGTCTTCATATTGGTCATTTCTGCAATTTATGAATTTTATAATTTTTCGTTTTAGACATTTCTGTCTGACATTTTTCCAAAGATTCCATATCCTTTTGAATCTGTCAAATTTTGAACAGTTTTGATTAGCTCGTCCTATTTTTTGCCTATTTCCCTGAAAACCACCATATGCATATTGAGTGAAATTGCTGTGAACTTTTGGTTTATTGCCTCTTTGAACTCATCTGTTTTCTTCATTCCTTCTATGAGCTTTTCATAGACTTCTGCTACCTGGTATTTGTTGTCTTCTCCCTTTGTGAGCCCTTCCTCTGCCCTGGGAGAGTTGGGTGAACTTGGGGATCTTCTGTTGCCTTGCTTTCCCATGCTCATATGTGTATCTGTATATATCCCACTTTTTCCCCCTCCTTTTTTGGGAGGCATGTGGATACTGCAGGTTGAGGACTAGAAAAGTGAGGAGAGTTTGTGTTACATGGAGATTTTTAATAGAATGTTGCCTCCCTGTGAATAATTTTCAGCTTTGTGTATCCAGTGCAAGTCTTTACTCCATTATTTGCTTTAAGTGATTTGGACTCTGTCCCTATATTTTGCTTAAAGATTACTTCTGGTTATAACAGCATGAAAGGATTCAATCATACAACACTTTCATATGATAGGCCTTGCAGTTACACTGCTCCCCTTTGTCTATCTTTTATGCACACTACAACTATGACAGTTTATTTACTAAACAGAACCTTAGTTGCACAAGAACTAGCAGCAAGAATCGATAGATTATATTAGACTAAAAGCTTCTGTACACCAAAAGAGTCAATCAGTAAAGAAGCAACCTACACAATGAGAAAAATATTTTGCCAGCTGCTCCTCAGACAGAAGACTAGTATCCAGAATATTCAAAGAACTAAAAAAATGAAAACACCTAAAATTAAAGGTCTAAGCAAGAAATAAGAGAAATGAACAGTTACCTCATAGAGAAAAAAATACAAATGTTTAACAAATATATGAAAAAATATTAAACATCTCTGGCTATTAGAGAAATGCAAATTAAAACAACACTGAGACTCCATCTTACTCTGGAAAGAATGATAATCATTAGGAAATCAAACAGTGACAAATGCTGGTGTGGCTGTGGTGAAAAAGGGTGGATTCTCACCCTTTTTCATTGTTGGTGGGAATATAAACTAATACAACCATTATGGAAATCAGTATGGAGATTCCTCAAAGACCTAAATTAGAAATTCCATATGGCCCAGCTAGCATCCTTCCAGGTATCTTCCCCAAAGAGCTTAAGTCATCATACTGCAGCGATACATGCATACCAGTGTTTATAGCAGCGCAATTTGTAATGGCTAAATCCTAGAAACAGCCTGTATGCCCATCAACAGATGACTGGGTAAAGAACATGTGGTATCTATATATAATGGAATACTACTTGACTATAAAGAATGCCAAATTTGAGACATTTGTAGGAAAATGAATGCACCTGGAAAATATGTCGAGAGAAATAAACCAGACATACAAGCTTAAATACCATATGGTATTTCTCATTTGAGTGAGGCAAAGTACAAAGAAAATGATATAGAATGGATAGAAAGGGATAAGGAAATGAATCTCTTACAATTAGGAAGTGATCCAAGGGAAAAAAGGTGAGGGTGAGGAAGAAGGGAAGGGGAAATAAGAAAAATAAAGATACGCCACGTACAGAAACCTAATAACCCCAATTAATGTAAACATTATAGGTCATAGCATGAGCTTAGACAGATACTACCAACAAGAGTGAAAAATGGGATAGACGAAGTGGAGGAGGAGGGAGGGAGGGGAAGGAAGGGAATTAAAAAAAGAAACATGCTATAATATGTACATGTAGTCTGCCATGGTGGCACACACCTATAATTCCTGTATTCGGGAAGCTGAAGCAGGAGGATGACTATGAGTTCAAGGCCAGCCTGAACTACATAGCAAAACCCTGTCTCAAAAGAACCCCCAAAATTTTATATATATATGTCACCATTCCCCAAGACAGTTGTAAACTACATGAACTGCAAACGTACAAATAAAATTTAAAAGTTAAAAAAAAGAAAAGAAAATGCTAAGACTCTACTATTTGGCCCTTTCTTTGAGTCTCATACCTTGTGCATGGCTCCCTATTTTCATCATTAATAAATTAGTATGCTTTTTTCCTGTTAATAATAAATTGATTAATTAAACCATATAATTTTAATGTATCCTGTGACCAGTCTTTCTCCAGTGTTCCACACCCCCAACTCAGCCCCTCATAACCAGCATTCTACCCCTTATTTCATCAGTTCAAGTTTTTTAGATTCTACACATAGGTAAAATCCTGCATTATTTATCCTTCTGTGCCTGGTTTATTTCACTTAGCATAATGTCCTCTAGGTTCATTCACGTTCTCACAAATGGCAATATTTCTTTATTTTTAAGGCTGAATAGTTTTCCACTGAGTATATATTCCACATTTTATTTATTCATTAATGGACAATTGTATTAATTCAGCATCTTGGCTATTATGAATAATGCTGCAGTGAACATGGGAGTGCAGGTGTCTTTTTAATACACTAATTTTGTTTCCTTTGGATGTAGACGGATTGGTAGGTCAGATAGTAGTTCTGTTTTTAATATTTTGAGAAACCTCCATAATGTTTTCTGTAATGGCTCTACTGATTTAGCGGGGGAAAAGCTTCTTTTATTACTCAACCCCAGTTTTCACATATTAGGAAATACAATAGATTTTAGGAATAAACTTAATGATCTGTCTAGAAAATTTAAGGCAGGAAACAAGCTTCATAAAAAATATTCAAAGATCAGTAGTGAATAATAATTTCGGAGGAACATATTTATTGGAAGAAAGACATTAGTGACTAAGAACTAATAGTAAATGACATCTAATGATTTCTGATTTAAAATTATTTCATAAGCAAGTGTGAATATAATGAAATATATCAGCATTTCTTGATTTTTAAGATGCAGCTAATCTTGACCATTATAGGTAGTTCAGTGCTGAAACCTAAGAAAGAAATACCACAACCATATTATGGAATTATTATTCCCACAGAGGTTATTTTGATCTTCGCTGTTTGGGACTTTAATTATCTACTTTATGCTGAATTACTAATTTCTTTCTCCTAAAGCTCCCAGTTTATCCTATTTGGTGAAAAAATAAATTTATGGTTTCTGTCCCTTCCCCCCAAAGCTGATTAATTTTCCCTCCTCCTCCCCATGCACCTCTCTGTCCTTTTCTTTCTTGTCTGGCAACAGTGTTAGGTGCCTATACCATTATTTAAAGTGGAAATCCTTTTCCTTTTTTCTCCTCCTCTTCCTCTATTTCCTCGTCTTCCCCCTCCTGCTTCTTTGTTTTATTTTCAAGGTTATTCCAATCAAATGTTTAATAACTTTACTTTTTCTCTATCTTTATATACTTACATATAGGCTTCAAAGAACCTAGTCTGTACAATCTTCTCAAATTATTTTCTTTAAAATGATAATCTTCTTATTTTACTTTCATCTCTGTTGAATTTTTCACTTCACTTCCTCTCACTCTACATCTTGCCCAATATTTGTCCTAACTTTGCAGCTGTCCACAGGACATTCACAATGTGTCTCCCTGTTATCTTTATTTCTATATTCTAACTCAGAATTGCCAACTCTGAGAATCACTCAGTTTCTGAGCATTAGGAATCCAGGCGTGTTTGAATCACAACTCCCTGACTCAGGATCTCTCACGAGGCTGCATTCAAGAGTGTGACCGAAGCCCCAGTTACCTCAAGGCTCAGCTAGGGAGGATCCTCTCCCACATCATTCAGTAGGTGCTGGCAGGCTCAGGACTTCACTGGTTTAGCAGGAGACTTCCATGCCTTGACTTGTGGATCTCTTCATAGGTCTACAACATGGCAACTTGCTTCTGTCAGGGTGAGAAGAGATGAGAAAGAATGAGCAAGGAAGGTAGAGAGGTTGAGGAGTGGAAAGCAAAACCGAAATCAAAGTCTTAACCTAATCTTGAAAGTGATATCCAATCACTTTAACCATATTCCATCAATTACAAGTCACTGGGTACAGCCCACACAAGGGGAGATTTCATAAAGGCCTGACTACCAGGAGATAAGGTCCATTGGGGTCTTTTTCAGAGATTACCTGCCACACCATTACATCACAGCATATGCAGAAATGACTTGAAATGAATCATAGACCTAAACATAAAAAGGAAAACACCGAAACCTCTTGAGGAAAATCTTGTGATAAGCAAAACGAACAGTATATAAATGAAAAAAAATGATCAGTTGAATTACATTACTGAAAACTGTTCTTCAAGAACCACCATTAAGAAAATGAAAACAAAGCAGAAAGAAAATGACAGAGTGATAATCACTAGCAAAATTCAGCTTCTCTAAGATCTGGAATCAAGAACCTGGAAAAATAACAACTTGGCAAAGAATAAAAAGCAGGAGACCCCTGGGACTCAAGAAGGAACTGACAGGAAAAATTAGAAGCTACAGAGAAGCTGGAAAGAGAATCTACAATGCAGAGAAAAGAACAAAATAGTCTGGACTCTCTTCTGAGCTCATGACTCAAACACAGCTCATGGAGAGGGGAACCTAGCTTCCAAGAAGCAAGGCAAGCACCCAAAGACTAGGAGATCCTGGAAGAAATGGCAACAGCTCATGTCCATTGTGAACTGCAATAAACAGCCTGGGATTTTTCCTTTAAAGGGACCCTTCCACATTATAGATTTCTTTTGTAAGGTTAAGGGTGGTACAATAATGGTTCTTGTGGTATGTCAGTTTGTCTTGGACAATACTACTATTGCTGATTTTCTTGATATTGCCAGAGGTGGCATAGTTGTCTTCTCTGTATGTCAGTGCCTGGATTACCTTGGTGACATTAACAATGCTGCACTCCATTCCTGGATAACTGAGTGCTGCATCCTCCCCTCCCAGATAAATAGAGGAGGTCGGTTCTTAGGACAGAGGCAAAGGACTACAGTTAGCCACTCTACTGAGTACATCATTGAAAAGCAGGCTAACTAAAGAGATTTCCATACTAGTAACAAAGTCTTTCTACTATGAGTGACTGCAGACCTAAGCACAAAACAAAAATAAACAAAACAACAGAAACATGAGAAGTCAAGGCAACAAAACTCCCAAAGCAAGGCTCCCAAAACTCCCAACTCCCCCAAAGCTGATCCATGGGGCATCAAGGGCGAGGAAAGCAAAAGCCACACGGGATATCAGAGATTTATAAACAGATCAGTAAGGTGCTTGGCAGGCGCACACACCTGATGAGTGAGAGGGTCTGCCACCCACCCCTGTCTGCACCGTCACAGCGACACATCGCAGGTGTGAGGAACTGTGAATGCCATCCAGGGCAGAGCAAGTGCTTGTGCTGCAGTGTTCTGGCTGCTTTTCTAGTTATTCTCTTTCATTCAATAATTCAATAATAGTCTTGAGGGTTTTTTTCTTGTTTGTTTGGGTTTTTGTTTTGAGTTGTTTTTTTTTTAGATTTTCATCTCTTTAATGCTTTTCTAGAGTTTTTAATGGGTTGGTTAATCTGAGTAATTCATTGTGCCTTTATTGATTTCAAACACATACTCTTTAAAAATATTCCACCTCATTTACCACAGTAATCACTATGTCTTGGTGAAAAAACAGGCTTTTGATAACATGTGTCTGTAGCCAAATGCAGCGTCCTAGGAGTTGAAAGGGACTGTGGCTACAAAGTAAATTATCAGAACAAGTTCAAGGAATTAGCATAAGGTCATTAAAACTTATGTTGCACTTATGCTACATATTACTATTCATTAAGAATCATTATAAACAATTTTAGTATTATTTCTTGACTATGTTTCCTTTTTATTAGAGCATGTTACTAATACTGAATGGTGAGGTTTGTTCTGGGATGTTGGTATATGTATTTAACATATCTCAATCATTTTCACTCCCATTACATCCTTCTCTTTTCCTCTCCCCTTCCTTTAATCTCCTTCCCCTTTTCCAAAAGTCTGCTTTCTAGTTTCCTGTCATTTATCCATTGTTTGTTTGTTTCTTTGTTTATGTTTTAGCTTAACATGATGGTCATCACTTCCATCCATTTTCCTGCGAATGAGACAACTTCATTCTTCTTTAGGGCTGAATAATATTCCATTTTGTATACATACCACATTTTTTTTGATACCAGAGATCAAACTCAGGACCTTGTGCTTGCAAGGCAGGCACAGCACCACTGAGCTAAATCCCTGGCCCCTAATGCCACATTTTCTTTATCTGTTCATCTGTTGATGATGCCCTTGTATTTTTAACTGTGTTACCTTGTATGATTTATGTTGAATCCAGGTACAGATCAGGAGAGGGAAAATATAAAGAGTTTTACAGTTTATTATATTCACAGTTCCCTGGAAAAACACAGCACACCGCACAGGACCACTCAGAGGAAGAACCAGAGTCAGTTACAAGCCAGAGGGAGGAGGGAGGAACAGGAAGCCAGTACCTTTATTGTGGTTTCCTTGGGAGAGAGTTGATTGGTAAGCATATTAGAAGTGGCTAATTTGAATAACTTCACTGGATGTGGAATACAGGGCCTCTTCCTGTTTGTCTAGTACCTGGCCCTGGGTAATTAGGATAGGTGCATAATAGCCTGTACAGGCGAAGTGGGTGGGGTGTAGACTCAGCTGCTCTGCCCTCTAGCCAGGACCTCAGGCTAGCATTTAAAAGCAACTGCATTCTACAGTACCTTAAAGCAACATACCTTTGATTTGTTTTTTATCACAGTGTTGAAATGCTAGGCAGGAAGGTGCCTTGCATTGGCTGAGATCTTAAGAACATCTTAGGAAAATGTACTCCAGTTTTTAACTATACTTCTTGCTTAGGAAGAGACTGCCCATGCAGAGGCTGTCCTGGAAAGATTAAAATGGAGAGAGGGATGGGGAAGTAAAAAGGATGAAGATGTCTTATGTACACGTAGCAATGCCTCATGATGAATGCAATCATTGTGTCCTGCAAACAGTTACTAGTAAAGTTCTTTTTAATTTTTAAAGAAATCTAACATTCTACTTTCTAGCATAATGGCTTTTTCATCTGTCAATATGCTTTGATGGTTAGAAACTGTAAGCCCACGCAGAGAAAGCTTTTGTCACTTGGTTGATATTTTGTGATAAGTTTAAGAAAAAAAGCAGACACACCCCTTTGTGATTCATATTACGTTTGGTTTTTCCATCATTCTCAGGGGAAAAAAAGAATAAAATAGTTGGGTTTAACATTATCTTTGTGTTGAAAATAGCTTACAGATAATTCAAATTATATAGATGAACCCTAAAAATAGAGAAGAATGCTATGGCTGCTTTCATTAATATTATGTATACTTGCTTTATTGTATAGTAAACTTATCTGCAAATATCTAAATATTCTCTGATTTGGGGTTTTACTATCCCTTTAATAGTATTCAGCAAGACTCTTAGCACCTTAACTATGTCTCTTCACTCTAAGTTCAGAATTACACCATGCATTTTAGAGTGTTTAATACTTCAGTTTGCAAACTTACACAAAAACATCCAAAACAAAAGCAGATACCTGAAATCTCCCTTTCATTTGTATAACAAACTAAGTGACAGTTCTTTAAGTATTCTGCTGATTGCTAGAAACACAAGATGAATATCCTAAGGCCTTGACCCTCAGAAGTTTTTCTGTCCTGTTACCCTTGGTTCTCCCTGCAACATTCATTATCAGTAATTATATTTCATATGTATTGTTTTTATATTTTTTTCTTTTCTGTGTTCCCCAAGGGAATAAAGTGACTTGTCTCTTGTTCTCTGCTATATCCCTGTGCCCTAAAAGATTGTCTCTATCAGAACATAGTGTTAAGAGGACAAATGGAAGCTAGTGAGTTTTTTCAGTTTCTGCTTCTTTCCTCAGCCAGATTCCCTTTCCAATTTTGATCCTTTCTGCAGACTGTTAGCTTTTGAAACATATTTGAATTTTGTAAACTATGATAATGTGCCAATATTTAAGGCACCTCACTAAGAAACTTGGATTCCCACAATTATACCATTGTCTTACTACGAAACTTGTTTCTCACAAACTTTTTCAAGTGCATCTGATTTCTAAGAATTGTTATGAAGATTGTTGATAACAAAGGAATATATATAATTTGGGATGTACGCATTACAATAAGTTGAGTAAAAATCTGCTCATAATCAAGATCATCCTTCCAGAGGAAAAATGTTACACAAAACAATATGGCTGCATGCCAAGAGTGGTGGCACATGCCTATAATCCCAGCACTCAGGTGGCTGAGGCAGGAGGATCACTGCAAGTTCAAGGCTAGCCTGGGCTATGTAATGAATTCAGGGCCAGCCTGAACTAGTGAGATCCTGTCTCAAAAAAAACAAGAAGAAAAACAAGTATGGCTAGAGTTATTTACCCAATCATGTTTTCTAACTCCTATTCTAAAATCTAAGTAAGTATACATTGGTCATAAAACTTAGACCTCTGTAAACTGCATGTATGCCTGCAGATGCCAGGCTCCCAGCAGTTACAGCACATAAATTTGTTGAATGAGTGTGAGTATGTGAACATAAATATTTATGTGAATATAACAGTTCATATCATGGTATTGAGTGCTTAAATAAGTATTCTTTGAATGTTTAAAGATAGTTTGTTTGAGATTTGCTGAGATGTGATTTTTTTTTTGAAGGACTGTGCTAGCCAGCAGTGTAAGACTAAAGCCGAGTCCTTTCAGCTCGAATTCTGGGGCACAGTACTGGCTGTGTGAGCGAGCAAACTAGGTACCCCAGATATAACCAATTTAAAGCCATTGCCGGTATGAGTCCTGTGTCAAAAAGCCTAGTCAGTCCTGCTACTTGTGATGATGCCATTGTGGCTTAATTCATTTGGACACAGAAAATTATTTTCTAGAGAGATTTTTTGGTGGGGTGGTATTGTTAGCTAAAATTATACCCTGGAAGTAGCTCAATAGTTTCCAATCGCTGTGATCTGAAGAACAACCTGGATATGGTCCATAGAAGGATTAGGGGGCAGATTGTCCTGGGTGCCTCTCTCTACCTACTTTCCTTCACCGCCAAAGTCACATCAAGCCTAGGTGCTTCTGCCTCCATCACATTTTTCAAATCCACATGCCTTCATTGCCACTACCCCTACCTCAGTTCAGATGACCCTCATCTCTGAATGGCTTCAGGAGTTCCAGGCCTGTCTTCCTTTTTGCTAAGCCAGGAAGTAACTTCTGTAAAGATAGCCAGCTAATTCATTGTACTCCTCTGTCCCTCTCCAACACCCACTCTGAAAGACTGGCTACAGGAATTTTATGATCTGGCCCTTATGTATTTCTAATCACATTTATCATAATATTCCACTTTTTATTATTTTTCTGCTTAAGAAAATTTTAAAGAAATCACCTGAAGCTCCCCTTATTATAATCAGAATAAGAAATTAATATTACTACCATAGTTTAAAATAATACCCCATGTGCCCAGTGCTTTAAAAATAGCCATTAGTATAATTGTCTTATGTGTTTTATATATTTTTTGGCTTGTTAGTATGTTTGTTAATCTGTATATATGATAATTAACTTTATAAGAACTTAGAAATAAATGAATCTAAAATAAAAGAAAGAAATGAATCTGATGCTGGCAAAATAAAAGGGGATGGAAGGAAGGGGGAGAGAATTGAGATGTGTTATGTACATGTTCCAGTTCCTTACAGTGAGTATAATCACTATGTACTGCAAATATGTACTCGCAAAAATTAAAATGTTTTTTAAAGAGAAAAAAATAGTTGTTAGGTAATAAACCAGCCAGTCACTTTTTTTGTATATGTGCTGCCGAAGCAAGCACACAGTCACTTTTTTTGTTAAACGACAGGGCAGTGGTAGCAAGTTTCAGATACTAAAAACTTGCTCCTCCTATTACCTAGTAAGGAATCATTTCTTTTAAAAGTTTATACAATATTTTCAGTACATCTACATTTTTACTACAACCCATCACGTGAAATCTGTGTGGAATTTTCCACTAGAGGCCGCATGTGGATGCTCAAAAAGTTTCAGATTTTGGAGTATTTAGGATTTTACATTTGGGTTAGCAGTGCTCACCTGTACTTAAAGGTAAATTGGTTATCAAAAGTAAAATAGATTACATCCTTCACATGCTTGGAAATTTCCAGATGCAGTCTTCTTTTTTAAAACATCTTTTGAAAAAGGAATAATTATGTTTAAGTGAAATATTTTTGATTACATGATAATTTTATTAAAAATATAGAACTGTGACAAAGGATCATATTCTAATAAAGAAGATGCTCTTCCACAAGATTCTTGAATTAGGATTATTCCCTTTCAAGAAAAGATTGTATGCCTATTAGTGATGTGAAACAGTCTGATACTTAAGCATATAAAGAGAGGCAGCATAGCATTGCAGAGAAGAAAACTGAGGCATCAGTCAAACCTGGATTTAATCCCATCCATCTCTAGCCCTTTATATCTGCCAGTTAACCCCATAGTTGTTATGAAGCTTCATTTATATGATAACAAATATAAGGCATTTATTCCATGCCCAGCATATTAAGTATTTAGAAAGCAAACAGTAAGCACTGGACTTAGAGAGTGAATAGCCTGTATAGGTGCTAAGAGATTAGGGCATTCAGAATAAACCATGATATAATTCAGGAGATGTGTAGGAGAAGCTTGTGAACATATTTCACCTTTGACTGCGTGAAAACATTACTAGTTCTATAAAGTGCTAGATTTTAGGCAAGATTTATTTGTTTGAATCATCTTTTTCCTCATGAGAGACAAATAATACTAAAAAGTGTATATGAAACCAATAAAATATACCTACTAAATTATTTTCACTGACCTAACTTACTTATTAGTCATAATACAGAATTACATGATATTCATAATAAATATATGATTTTGCTATAGAAAAACCTATCCCAATGAAACAGTATGAAAGTGATGGTCTATCCTGGGCATCTTTACAGCCATGTCCTTACTGGGCATTAGCAGTGTGGTGTATGCAGTGTTATACCAGTAATGTACCAGAGTGACTGCCAGATGTACTTCCAGATTTTCAGGGAAGGACTCTTTCACTCTCCTTACAAGTACCTTTGTTTTAGCATGATTCAGTGGCATAACAAAGTCTTCAACCAATTAGGTCTTTTATTAATAACTGCAAAATAAACAAGAGAGTAAAACATCAATAAAGCAAATAGTTCAGTTGATGCATTTGACTGTATATATCATGAATTATACATTCTGTCATTTATATCAAAATTATTTATGAACAGCTTTCAAAACTGAGCCTTTTTACATGTGCTCCCAGCACCTTTCCACCCAGTGTGCCATTATTGGCCTTACTGAGTGTCAAAGGTTTCCCTTGAAAATATCCCCATTAGTAAATGCTAGGGTTGCTTGGTCTCTTAGGTTGTACTCACCCAATAAGATAATTGGTTGTTTGCTTTTGTCCTTTTTACTTCAAAAAATTAAAGTCTTATAACTGCCAAATCCTTAGGATGCTGGAGTCCTCAGTGGACTGATTTTGCTGCTTTTGGAAATCTGTTTCTTCTGGCAATGAGCAATTAAATATGATTACCAGATACCTGTGTTTTTATGATAAATAAAATGAGAAATAATTAAAATAATTGTTTGTAGAAAACAATTTTCATCTTAATATTAAAAAGCTTAGGATCAGAAGCTTTTCAGAAATTTCAGCTCCCCTATAATACCTCCTTTGAGTTGGAAGTTTAATTTGCAAAATGTTATTGCTTTCTATATAATTATTCCCTCTTACTCTTTGATCTTTTGAAATTATTTTCTAAAAGGAAGCAGTTTTAATAGTTAACTTATTAACACGTAACTGCTATAAATAATATCTCTACTGATCTCACTGGAATGCAAGATCACTGCTGTTATTTTCATAGGTTAAATTAGAAAAAAAATCTGTCTGGAAAAAAATCAGATGAGATTTTTCCCTACCAAATATCAAAATATATAATTTTGCTCATGATGGTGGCATTTAAAATCAATGATGAAAAGATGGTTTTAGAAAAATAGAAAATCATTTAGAATATTCATTATTCTCTGTATAAAATAAATTCCAGACGGTTTGAAGTACTAGGTATAAAAAAGAAGGTATTAGAAGAAATAAGATTATTTTTATTCTCTTGGCATAGAGAAGTCTTTCTAATGAAAACACAGAACTCAGAATCCAAAAGAGAAATTTATTTGTTTTTATTAAATTCTTTTATTGGTACATTGTAGGTATACAACACAATTACATTTCTCATTGGGAATTGTACCTTTACATAATGCATCTTGGTTCTTATTTTTTCCCCATTCCTAGCCCTCCCTTCACCCCCTCCACCCTTCCTTATTTACAAAGACTTTATTTCCATTTTTTCCATTTCTCAGCATTTTTCCTTTCCCTTCTTTCCTTTCCCCTGCCCCTCCCACTACCCCTACCCCTTTGGACCTTTTCTTCCTATTTTACATTTTCGATTGTTCATTCTAATCATTGGTACATTTTAGGTATACAATATAATGACATTCATCATTGGAAATCTGCACCTTTACATAGTCTCTCTTGGTTCTTATTTTTCACCCTTGCCTAGCCCTCCCTTCAAACCCTCCAGTCCTCCCTATTTACAAAGATTTTGTTCCTATTTTTCCATTTTCTCATATTAATCCCACTCCCTTCTGTCCTTTCCCCAGCCCTCCCACTTCCTTCCACCTTTGCCCCTTTTCTTCCTCTTTCACATTACCTATTATACATTTAGTCCTTATTTACACTTTCAGTTTCTCACACCAGAGAAACTATTCGGTATTTATTCATATGTGTCCTATTTATTTCACTTAAGAGTATTGCCTCAATGTGCATCCACTTAGCTATAAATGTCTCTAATTTCTCATTTTTTATGGCTGAGTAGTACTCCATTTTATAAAAAAACCACATTTTCTTTATCCAGTCTCCAGTTGATGGGCATTTGGGATGTTTCCAAGTTTTAGCTGTAACAAACTCTGCTGCTATGAACATGGGCGCACATATAGTATGATTCTTTTAATTCTTTGGGGAAGATCCCCAGCAGTGGAATAGCAGGGTCAAATGGGACTTCCAGTCCTAGTTCTTTGAGGTATCTCCATACTGATTTCCACAGTGGTTGCACCAATCTACACTCCCACCAGCAGTGGAGCAGGGTTCCTCTTTCCCCACAGTCCCACCAGCATTTGTTATTGGTTGATTTCACGATAGCAGCCATTCTTTCTGGAGTGAAGTGGAATCTCAGCGTTGTTTTCATTTGCATCTCTCGAATGACCAGTGATGTTGAACATTTTTTTATGTATTTATTTGCTATTTCTACTTCTTTGTGTGAGAAATGTCTGTTCATTTCAGATGCCCATTTTTGTATGGGGTCTTTAAATTTGGGAGGTCTGATCTTTTTAAGTTCTTTATAGATTCGAGATAGTAAACCTTTGTCTGAGGAAGAGCAGGTGAAGATTTTTTCCCACATTGCGGGTTGTCCCTTTACACTGGGTGAAGATTTTTTCCCACATTGTGGGTTGTCTCTTCACACTGCTGGGGGTTTCACTTGCTGAGCAGAAGCCTTTTAATAAGAAGAGATCCCACTTGTTGATTGTTTGTGCAAGTTCATGGGCAACTGAGGTTTTGTTCATAAAATCTTTTCCTACACCGATGTCTTCAAGGGTTCTACCTAACCTCTGTTCCAACTGGTTCAGAGTTTCTATTTTAATATTTAGATCTTTAATCCATTTTGATTTTAGTTTAGTGCATGGTGAGAGATATAGGTCTAGTTTTAATCTTTGGCAAGTTGAAGCCCAATTTTTCCAGCACCATTTCTTAAAGAGGCTATCTTTCCTCCAGTGAGGGTGTTTGGCTCCTTTATCAAAGATGAGATGGCTGAGTGTGTCTGGCGTTGTTTTGCTGCATCTTCTAATCTGTTCCAGTGGTCCTCAAGTCTGTTTCTTTGCCACTACCATGCTGTTTTTATTATAGTAGCTTTGTAGTAGAGTTGCAGGTTGGGGATTGTGATACCCCCTGCCATGTCTCTGTTACCTAGATTTGCTTTTGCTATTCTGGGCCTCTTCTTGTTCCAAATGAATTTTTGGATTGTTTTCTCAAGGTCCATGAAGTATGCTGCTGGGATCTCAATTGGAATTGCATTCAATCTATATAGCAGTTTTGGAAGTATGGCCATTTTCACTATATTAATCCTTCCTACCCAGGAGCAGGGGATGTCTGTCCATTTTCTGATATCATCTTCAATCTCTCTTTTCAGAGTGCCATAGTTTTCAGAGAAGAGGTCTTTGATTTCTTTCGTTAGGATGATTCCTAGGTATTTCAGTTTTTTGGATGCTATTGTGAAAGGAATTATTTGCCCTATTTCTCTCTCAGTGAGTCTGTCATTGGTGTAGAGGAAAGCTATTGATTTTTGTGTGTTGACCTTGTAACCAGCTACTTGACTGAATTTGGTTATTAAGTCTAGAAGACTTTTGGTGGATTTCTTGGGGTCTTCTATATAGGGTATCATGTCATCTGCAAATAATGACAATTTGACTTCTTCATTACCTATCTTTATTCCTTTTATTTCTTTCTCTTGTCTAATTGCCGTGGCTAATGTTTCCAGAACTATATCGAAGAAGAGTGGTGATAGTGGACATCCTTGTCTTGTTCCTGATTTTAGTGTGAAGGATTTCAGTTTTTCACCATTTAGTATGATATTGGCTGTTGGTTTTTCATAGATGACTTCTATCAGTTTGAGGTAGAGACCATCTATTCCAATTTTTTGTAGGGTTTTTATCACAAATGCATGTTGGATGTTGTCAAATGCTTTTTCTGCATCTATGGAGATAATCATATGGTTTTTGTCCTTGGCTCTATTGATATAGTGTATTTCATTGATTGATTTGCATATATTGAACCATCCCTGCATCCCTGGGATGAATCCCACTTGAGCAGGGTGTATGATCTTCTTGATGATCTTCTCCATTCTATTTGCCAGTATCTTATTAAGGATTTTTTTCATCTATGTTCATTAGTGAGATTGGCCTATAGTTTTCTTTTTCAGTTGGGTCTTTCTCTGCTTTAGGGATCAAGGTGATGCTTGCTTCCAGGAATGAATTTGGGAGTATTGCTTCCCTTTCAATTTCATTGAAGAGTTTAAACAGTAGTGGCAGCAGTTCCTCTCTAAATGTCTTGTAGAATTCAGCAGTGAAGCCATCAGGGCCCAGGCTTTTCTTAGTTGATAAGTTTTTAATTACATTTTCAGTTTCATTGTTTGATATTGGGTTGTTCAGAATTTTTAGGTCTTCTTCGTTCAACTTTGGTAAGTCATATGTATCTAGGAATCTGTCCATTTCTTCTGTGTTCTCCATCTTATTGGCGTATAGGTTCTTGAAGTAGGTATTGATGATCCTCTGGATTTCTGCTGGGTCTGTTGTAATTTCAGCCTTTTCATTCCTAATTGTATGGATTTGGGCCTTTTCTTTCCTTTTTCTGACAAGGTTGGCTAAAGGTTTGTCAATTTTGTTGATTCTTTTGAAGAACCAACTCTTGGCTTCATTGATTTTTTTTTGTATCGTTCTCTTAGTCTCCATTGCATTGATTTCTGCTCTGATCTTTATAATTTCCTCCCTTGTATGAGCTTGGGGTTTGTCCTGCTTTTCTTTTTCTAGAAGCTTGAGGTTCAGCATCAGGTTGTTTAATTGGGCTCGTTCTGTTTTCCTGATATGCGTATTCACTGCTATGAATTTCCCTCGTAAGACTGCTTTCATTGTGTCCCATAGATTCCGATATGTTGTATTGTCATTGTCATTTAATTGAAGGAACTGTCTGATTTCTTCTTTAATTTCCTCTGTGACCCATTGGTTATTTAGAAGTGTATTGTTCAATTTCCATGTGTTTATGAAATTTTTTTGAGTTTCTTTTGCTATGGATCTCCAATTTCATCGCACTATGATCTGATAATATACAGGGGATAACTTCAATTCCTTTGCACTTCCTTAAACATGTTCTATATGTTAGTATGTGGTCTATTTTGGAGAATGACCCATGCACAGCTGAGAAGAATGTGTATTCTGATTTTTTGGGGTGGAAGACTGTAAACATCTCTTAAGTTCATTTGTTCAAGAGTTCGATTGAGTTCTAGTATTTCATTACTTAATTTTAGTCTAGTTGATCTATCTATTTGTGACAGTGGGTTGTTGAGATCCCCCACTACAATTGTATTAGTGCATATATGACTTTTCATGTCCGTTAGTATTTGTTTTATATAGTTGGGTGCACTAGTGTTTGGTGCATAGATATTTATGATTGTCATCTCTTCCTCCTGGATTGTTCCCTTTACAAGGATGTAATGTCCTTCTTCGTCTCTCTTAATCAGTGTTGGTTTGAAATCTACTTGATTTTCCAAGAGGATAGGTACTCCTGCTTTTTTTCGGGTTCCTGTCACATGGAGTATTGTTTTCCGCCCTTTAACTTTCACTCTATGAGTTTCTTTCTGAATGAAGTGTGTTTCTTGTATGCAGCATATTGTTGGATTTTGCTTCTTGACCCATTCTGCCAGTCTATTTCCTTTGATCGGTGAATTGAGACCATTAAGATTGATGGTTATAACTGAAACATATTGACTTGTCATTGCCATGACCTTTTCTTTTTGTTGGGTTCTCCTCCTTTACATTTAATTTCTTGTCATGCCAGATGGGTTCCTTCTGCTTTACTTCCTGGGGTTGTGATCCTCAATGTCTGTTCCTAGGATATTGTGTAAAATTCTTTGGAGTGCTGGTTTAGTATTCATGAAGTTCCTAAGGTGCTCTTTGTCATGAAAGTATCTTATTTCTCCATCCATTTTGAAAGATAGTTTTGCAGGGTACATCAATCTGGGTTGGAGGCTGTTTTCTTTTAGGGCTTGGAATATGTCACTCCAAGCTCTTCTTGCCTTGATGGTTTGTGTTGAGAAGTCTGCTGTGATTCTGATGGGCTTTCCTTTGTATGTGATTTGTTTCTTTTCTTTGACTGCTTGGAGGACTTTGTTCTTCTGTTGTGTTTCTGGAATCTTAACAATTATATGCCTATGTGTAGATTTTTTTGATCAAGGCTATTTGCAGTCCTATATGCCTCACTTATCTGTATGTCAAGCTCTTTTCCCCTGCTTGGGAAGTTTTCTGCCATTATTTCTGTGAAGAGATTTTTTATGTCATCTGCACTCTCTCCTGTTTCTTCGTTGAGCCCAATCAGTCTTATGTTATTCTTCTTTGCATCATCTAGCAGCTGCTGGATTGATTTCTCATGTTCCCTTATAATTTTGAAGGAATTTTTCTTTTCCTGGTCATTGATTGCAATCTTATCTTCTATATCTGAAATTCTGTCCTCACATTGGCTCATTCTGCTGTGTAGACTTTCAGTGGAGTTTTTCATGTCCTGGAAATCTATTTGTATCTGTTTTATGGATTCCATTTGTTTCTTATGTTGGGATTCCATCATGTTCCTCAGCTCCTCTCCAGATTTATTAATCATGACTTGCACTAGGGGCACAGTTTCTCCTGTTATCTGAGAAATTATTTCTGATTTCCTTTTTTCCAGATCCCCTTTTGTTGCCAGTTCAGTGGGTCCAGGTGGTTGAGTATCAGAGTGTTCCATCTCATTTCCCTTTGGGGTTGCTGTAGGTGATCTGGAAGTCTGGTTTTGAGACTTATTTACGTGTTTTCTCATTTCGACTGGGGCAGGGGGCTGTTCGCACCTGCACGGATTACCTCCTCTGAGATGGGAAAGGTGGGACAGGGGCCGGGAGCAGTGGTAGGGATGATAACCCAAAAGCCCTTTCCTGTGGGCTCGGAGCAGCGGGAGGGATGGTGGCCGGGAAGCCCCTTCCTCTGGATCAGGAGCAGTGGGATTTGGGCTCAGAATCCCCTCCCTCTGGGCCGGAAGCAGTGGGAGGGATGGTAGCCTGCAAGCCCCTTCCTCTGGGCCAGGAACAGCGGGACAGAAGGTGGCCCAAAAGCCCTTTCCTCTCGGCTGGGAGCAGCGGGAGGGATGGTGACTGGGAAGCCCCTTCCTCTGGACCAGGAGCAGTGGGACGGTGGCTCAGAAGCCCCTACCTCTGGGCGGGGAGCAGGGGGACTCCGTACCTTGGTCTGGTGGTGTGGTGTCCTCTGCGTCTTTGTAGTGTGGAACCAGGTGGCTGCCTGTCTGCAGCGGGGTGATTCGGCATCTTCCATGCGACTCAGGACCTCGGTAGGGCGTGCACAGACCTGCCTGTCTGCAGCGGGCTGATTCAGCGTCTTCGGTGCGACTCGGGACCTCAGTAGGGCATGCACAGTACTGCCTGCCTGCAGCGGGCTGATTCAGCTTGCATCAAGAGAAATTTATTTAATCATAAAAATTAAAAAATTAAATTCTATGTAAAGATATTTAACAAAAGTAATGAACAGGTAACATACTGGAAGAATAAAACAAAAGATGAATACACAGAATTTAAGTTTCACAACTTAAAAAGTTAACAATGGATTGATGGACAAAGTGCATGAACCAGCAGCTCACAAAAGTAGAGGTGCAGAACTTCTTTAGACATATCAGCGCAAGTTGAGCCTTGCTGCTCTTTGAAGAGATGCAAATTTAAACAATAATTTTACCCAGCAAGTAGGTAAACATGTAAAAGATGGTTAACATGCAGGATCTGCAAGTACTTGGAGAAACAGGAATATCACACAGTCTTGCTTGGAATGCAAACTGGAAAATCCATTTTTATAAGGTAATGTGGCAGAATCTAGCGAAGACTGAACTCTGAGATTCTCTTGTAGTTCCCGACAGGAATCCATCCTTCAGAAATAGTTGCATATGTGTTAGCATGCAGTAGCATACCTGTCCCTGTGGGCTGGGCGGCCAGGCCCCTCTCCGTGGCTCTTAAAGTAACCCTCTTCACTCTGATTTCTCTGTCATCAGTTTTTCCTTCTTCTCTTCCATCTTTTATATTGCTGTCAGAATTATTTTCCTAAAAAGCAAATAAAATCCTAGCCCCTCCTGCTTCATGATTTCTGTTCTATTGTTGCTTATAGGTTTTTCACAGTCTTTCTCCTCCTTATTCATCCATCGTCTGCCTCTCCCTCTGGTCCTGGAGTTCTCTATGCTTGAGCCACACTGAACAAGTGCCTCCATATACTGGAAATGTTTAGCAGCCCTATCCCAGCATCTTAGTCTGCACATCCCTCCTTCATCACATTTATTGAGCAGGCATTATTCTGGAAGTAATGGAGATTCAGCAAAGTCTCTATTTTTTTTTTTTTTTTGGTACCGGGGATTGAACTCGGGTCATTGCGCTTGCGCAGCAGGCGATGAAACCACTGAGCTAAATCCCCGGGCCAAGTGTCTATTCTTTTTAAATTAATTATTCACAGGGAAGTAGAAATTATCAACTATGTACATGTTTAAAACCACATTGTATTAAGCAAACAGTTTAGAATATGTCAATATAATAATGAATATGTGGATACCTGACAGTGGGTAAAAAGAAAGATTTGTGAACAAATGAATTAAACTGAGATATAGTGATTCAAAGGATCCTGTCATTTAAAGATCAGGAGAAAGCACACAAAGCAGAAAGAACAGCTTGTTTGGAGACCCCTAAAAGAAGAATACACTTGATATGTTTGAAGTAAAAGATAGACTATCTGTGCTGGGGATTTAGCTCAGTGGTTCTGCCACCTGCTTCGCAAGCGCAAGGTCCCAAGTTCGATTCCCAGTACCAAAAAAAAGGAAATATATGCAAAATGAAGGCAGTAGTAGTGTAAGATAAGGTCGGGTTTAAGCAGCATATTACTTTAAATAGTGCCAGCCCCCACAGGAAACGAACAGGAATCTTAAGGATAACAGCAGGTTGAGTTTTTGCTAACTACATGTCTAAGGTAGTTTCGCAGAAAGACCCTGCTGGTGGAGGTTCACCATCTTGAGCACGTGGTTTTCTGACATCTCTGGAACAGGAAAAGAGAGAGGTGGAAGAGGAATGTGAGCTCTTGGCTAACAGCCTTTTTTTGGCCAGAGTAGTGCTATGGACCCAAAGTAACCACATAGGAGTCTGGGAAAACTACAGAGCATATGGAACATTTGATGCACATTAATTATCTCTGCTACAAATACAGACTTGATCCTGTAAGGTTGAGGGGGGTTGTTTTATTTTATTTTTTGTTTCTTGAAGTGCTGAGGACCAAACCTACAGCCCTGGCCTTGCTAGGAAAGTGCTCTACCACTGAGCTACAGGCTTATAACACCCTCTTATGGTGTTATATTGGCCAGGTTAAGTAAGGAATTAAAAGTATGAAAAAAGCCATTAGATAGTTTTCAAAAGAGAAGTCACTGGATCTGATTTTTTTGTTTTTTAAAAAAAGATCACTGTAGCCATTAGAGAGTACATGAGAGGAAAAGCTGAGGACCTTAGAAGGCTATTTCAAGAATGTTGGTAAGAGATAATAGTGACTTAGGGAATGTTAATTAGTACAGCCATTATAGAACACAGTACAGAAGTTTCTCAGAAGTAACTACCGGGCTAGGGATTTAGCTCAGTGGTTCCGCCACCTGCTTTCCAAGCACAAGGTCCCAAGTTCGATCCCTGGTACCAAAAAAAAAAAAGTAGAACTACCATATTATACGACTGCCCCAGGACTAGTGGTATAGCCAAAGGAAATGAAATCATTATATTAAAGACATATCTGCACAGCTATGTTTATTGCTACATGATTCACAATAGCAAAAATATGAAATCAATTTAGGTGACCATTGATGGATGAATGGTTACATAAAATTGTCTAGCTATTACATGCTATCCATTTACCCATCAGTAAAAGCTGTGTGTGTGTATATACACTATATATAGATACTATAGTATCTGTATATAGTATCTGTAGAGATAGTATAATGTGTGTGTGTGAAGAGTACTTTTATGCATCACAATCCACCATTAGGTATATATATCAATTGACACTATATGTATACTATATCTGCTATATATGTATATTATTTTTATGCATCCATCCATGTAATAGAATATTATACAGTCATGAAATCCTGGGTTGTTGTTGTTTTTTGTTGTTTTTGTTTTGGTAACGGGGATCAAACTTGGGTCCTTACGTTTGCGCAGCAGGCGGTGAAACCACTGAGCTAAATCCCCGGCCCAAATTTTTCTTTTTTTTTTCTTTTTGGTACTGAGGATAGAACTTGGGTCCTTACACCTGTCACCTATGAGGCAGGCAGCAGAACCACTGAGCTAAATCCCCAGCCCATGAAATCCTGTTTTTATGGCAACATGGATGGAACTAAAGGTCATTATGTTTATCGAAACAACCCAGGCACAGAAAGACAAATATCACACATCCTCACTCCTATCGGGAAGCTTAAAAAAAGTTAATATACAGTTGGGGGTTGTAGCTCAGTGGTAGAGTGCATAGCGTGCACACAGGCCTGAATTCAGTCCCCAACACTCCAGAAGGCGGGGGTTAATCTAATATAAGTAAATAGTAGAATAGTTATCACTGGAGTCCAGAAAGAGTAGAAGGAAAAGAGGATAAAAGGAGGTTGGATAACATATACCAAAATATAATCATATAGTAGGAATAAGTTTCTGATGTTCTAAAGTATAGTAAGGTTAAAGCATTTACTATATGTTTTATAAGGAATTAAAGGAGAAGCATATGTTTACACACAGAGAAAACATGATAAATGTAAGGTAAGGAAAATGCTCTCATTACAATTATATGTGTGTATCAAAGTGTCACACTATATCCTTTAAATATATACAATTATCCTGTGACAATAAAAAAGAAATAGCAATAAACTTTTTTGTTTGTTTGTTTTGGGGTTTTTTTGGTACCGGGGATCTAACTTGGGACCTTGCGCTTGCGCAGCAGGTGCCGGAACCACTGAGCTACATCCCTGGCCCAAATAGCAATAAACTTTTAAGATTAGAATTTCTCACATTCTATTCATGTTCAAAATTTTTAAAAAGATGATGGAGGTTTAGACTAAGAAGTAAAAGAAAATGGATTAGGTGGGTTTGTTTGTTGGGTTGGTTAGAAGTAATAGAGGGTGCGATGGATTGCACTGGATTGCACGGAGAGGATGAAGGAAGGGCTGGGAGTGAAAGATGGCTTAGGGGCAAGCCTGTGCACACTGTTTCCCTCTGTGGTTACCCTTTCCCGGCTCCCCACCTGGAAAACCTCTCTTCCCTCCAGACCAACTCAAATACCAATGTTTCTGGAAGGTGTTCCTCATTCTTTTGAAAGATTTCTTTCCTTTTTCTAAACTCCCACACCATTCTTCTCATTCTTGGGGGGGGGGCTTAACCAAATTATAGTAGAGACTATCATTTATGTCAATCTCTTTTTAAAAACCATGAGCTAACATCTTACTTGACATGGTCAATAAAATTGAACCTGTTCAATAAGATTATATTGAATAAATGAGCAAATGATTGATTATACAATGTGTAATATTTGCTTCTCTAATTCAAAACAAACTGTGAGTGTGTATTTATGTGTACACACACAGAATGAATATCTTTCTGGAATGGTTAGGACCAGTAGTATTTTAGATTTCTGAGGTTTGGGGAGGGCTTGATGTTTTTTTTAATATTTGCATAGAATTTACCAGTTGGCATCCCCTACTCCAACACCTAAAATCTGAAATGCTCCAAAATCCAAAACTTTTTTTTTTGGTACCAGGGATCAAACTCAGGACCTTGCGCTTACAAGGCAGGGAGCAGAACCACTGAGCTAAATCCCCGGCCCCAAAACACTTTTTTATTATGTCATTCAATCCTCAAGGGGTTTCAGATTTTGGAGCATTTTGGATTAGTGATACTCACCATGTGTGTGTGTGTGTGTGTGTGTGTGTGTGTTACACAGCATTTGAGCTTAAGGAGTTCCCTTCACTCTCTAAAACATTGTAATTTCTTGACTGTACATCTGTAATGTTTGGCTGCCATAACTGCTTTTTTTTAAGTTTTTTTTTTTTTAATCAACAGGATGAGAGGCAGCTGCAGGTACTGGCAGATTACAAAATATGTAATTACTAAAAGTAACTGAAGCATATTATAGTATAATTCAACAGGAAAAAAACATCTGGCACATGCTATGTTAATTTGTCATAAGAGAGTTTTGTAAAAAGCACTTGCTGCAGCTGGCAGATCCATCATTTCCCTGAAATGAATAGTACACCTATTGTTTTTAATTCTCTCGTATACTATAGAATAGAACCTTATGTGATTCAGTCTTCCATCATCAGTAAGGGATTTCATGCATTAGGGGAATTTTCCCTTAACACACCAAAATTGCCATGGCTCAATCTTAAACTGTGTTGCAATAATAGCAGAATGATCTGAGCAGTTTTAGTAATTAATTATAATGCCTTAGACATTGGCTCAAATGTAAACCTGTTATCTCATGTGTTAAAGGGCTGTAGCTTTTCTTATTTGTCTTATTTAAAGTATTTGTAGTAATTTTTAAAGAGACTAATGCATTGTAGGGAAAAACTTGCTCTTACCTCATAACCGTATCATTTCATATGCCAGTGTATACAGAACTGAAGTATATTTAACTTACAATTCCCCTTTCCATATGGGTTGGGATACTGTTTCTGTGATAATACAAAAGAGGTAATTATTTTTATAAAACATCTAATGCTGACCTTTTTGAAATAATCTGTATTTCCAGCTCAACCAAATATTTCCATATCAGACTCCATATGTTCACCCGGAGCCCATTAATGTATTTTACCCTGCATTTCCCATTTCTGTGAATGGTGATATCCTCTACCCAGTTGCTCAAGCAAAATTCTGAGTGTTGTCCTGAACTCATTCTCTGCACATCTCTAAATCTAATGCTACTAGTTCCACCTCCTAAATATCTCTGAAATCTGTCCACTTCCCTTCAGTCACTGTAGTTTAGGCTATCAGCATTGCTCACCTGAACTATGCTGGAACTCCCTAATTTGGCTAGTCTTTTTCTTGCTGCAGTCAGCAAGATTTTCAGATGTTCAAATCTAATCAGGTCACTTCTTGTCTTAAAAGTATGTCAGCACCTTTCCTGTGTGTTCAGGATAAATCTCAATTTCCTGTCCTGGTTTATAAAATCCCTTGTGGTCTATATTTCTTACATTTCTAGCTTCTTCCTCCCTCACCTCCACCCCACCTCCTGGTAACACTCTGTGTCCCATTCATCCTGAACTTTCAGTTTCCTAAATTTATTATCCTTTCTTATTTCCTGGCCTTCACACATGGGTTTGGTTGTCTGTGGCTTTCTTCTTTTCCTTTTCTTTCTCAGTTTAAAAGCCTACTTCCTCTGGAGAGACCACTCTAATCCTCCATATGTGTTCCCATAGCACCATGAACTGTTAATAGTATTTAATACCTATATTTTAAGCCTGGTAGCTTTCTAGTATTTCCAGCAGTTCATAAGCAGTGACTCCATCTTACTCTGTCTCCCTAGGACTCAGCACAGTATGTGGCATGTTGCATAGCTCATTTCAGTGTTTGGTAAATGAATGAACTTTGCATTTTTCCAATGTTATTTTAAGATAAGCACTTAAAATTAGATGTTAGAAGGGAATTTCACTCATTACATTGTAACTTTGAGTTTGTTCTTCAAATAACTTTAAAATAAGCCTCTAGAAATAATCTTTATAAAAGAGCTTTAGAACACGTCAGTTTTCCTAGCAATGGTCTCTCAAATTTATTACAGCACTTGATGACTACTTTGAAAATATAATCACTGAATTATCTCAGTAGTTCTATTATGAGAGCAAGTAGTTAACATAAACTTTGGAAAAGCAAGAGTATAGCATATTAGAAATGTTATTATTGAGCTAGGCATGGTGTGTACACCTATAATCCCAGCTATTTGGGAGGCTCAGACAGGAGGATCACAAGTTCAAGCCCAGCTCATACATACATACGTAAGAAATGTTTTACCATAGTGTGGACAGTCACCTGTTTCTAGGGAATTAACTAAAACTGTCTAGGTTAAGCTGGGTGTGGTGGCACATGCTTGTAATCTCAGCACTTGGGAGGCTGAGGCAGGAGGATCACCATGAGTTCAAGGCCATCCTAGGCTACATAGTGAGTTCAAGGCCAGGCTGAACTACATATTGAGACCCTGTCTCAGAACACACACACACACATGCACACACACACTCCTGCACACACACATTCATGCACGCACACACACATGCACACACACAAATACATAAAATTTGTCTAGGTTAGACACCGTCTTCTATTTCCAGACACTGTTCTAAGCTTTGTAAGTGTAGTTTCCCATTTGGAGCTTTTATTCTAGTGGGAAAAGGCAAATAATAAGGCAGTGGATAAACAAGATACTTTGGGCATTTTAAGTGAACTGAGGAAAATAAATGGGGTGGTGTGATAGTAACTAAAACAGAAGTAGGAGCTCTAGAGGGCTGGACTATCTCAGAAAGAGTAGTCAGAAAAAGTGACATTTAAACTAAAGCCTGAAAGATGAGAAGTAATTAACTATACTAAAAAAAAGTCAGGAAAATATTCCAGGCAGATGGACAAAAGCAAGTACAAAAGTCCAGTGCTAACAAGGAGCAGACAGACCTTTGTGGTTGGGGAGAGTTAGTGAGCAGAGAAAACACTGCAAGGTTGAAGGGCTAAGCAGGGGTCAGAACATAAGTGGGCTATTTTAAGGAAGACACTTGTCCTTAAAGTAAAATGTGTAAGTCGGACTATTTTAAGTTAAAATCCAAAGTGCAGCAGTGCTATAAAATCACTAGTGAGAAATCTTTAGATTTTTAAAAGTCCCTCTTAGCTAATACTGTGTAAAATAGACTAGAGAGAAGGCAGAACAGGAGTCAGAATGACCAGATTTTAGAGTATTACCGTGTTCCGGTAGCAGATGGTAGTGGTTGGGAGGAGGGTGCTTTCAAAGCAGAGACAGAAATGGAGAGTTTGAAATAAATGAGGGAGGTAGGACAGGACTTGGCAGTAAATCAGGTAAAAGGGATGAGGAAAAGAGAGAAATCAGAGGTGATAACCAGGCCTGGGATTTGAGCACCTGGGTAGATGCTGTTTGCTAGGATGGAGGAAACCACAAGAAGTAGTTTCCTTCTGGGACAGGTTATATTTGGATGCATATTCATGTTGCTGGTAGACATGTCAAGTAGGCCATGGAATATACAAGTAAAGAGCTCAGAATGAGACCCGGCTCAATATATAAATTTATAAGGTTGTATTCAGGCCTTGAGTAGTTAAGCTTGCTTAGGGGAGAAGCACGAAAGGGAAAGAATAAACCTGAGACTATACCCTAAAGCTCTGCAATGCATCTAAAGCTGACCTGCCTCCTTTAACTTGCGATATTTTTGGTTAACTGAATGAGAAAAGATTTGGAACCTTGCAGTGAATTTCCTTTTTTTTTTTTTGGTACCGGGGATCGAACTCAGGTCCTTGTGCTTGCAAGCCAGGCGGCAGAACCACTGAGCTAAATCCCCAGCCCCTGAATTTCCTTTTTTAGTAGTCAGGCCTTTTGTAGCCATACAAAAATTTGAGATCGCAATTTTTACAGTCACCATTTGTCACATTCTAGGATTAAATTTTATTGTTCAAAATATCATTATTTTCCCTATTTGGTGTCAGAATTATATGTCGCAGGTATGACTAAACAACAACTCTTTTAACTGATGGACTTAAAATGAAAAGCAATATGATTTCAATGAGAAAACATTTTGATTTAAAGTATAGGAGCTCCATTTTTCCATGAGTCACTAAATAGCCTTAGGAACATTAAATAAATTCTTTACTTTCCTTTACTTATAATATAAAGTTCCTTTACTTACAGTATAAAGTAAATTCCAGTTCCTTTACTTACAATATGAAATAATAACTACTTTGCAGCCTTAACATAAAGATAAGGTGCAATAGAAAAGGGTTAATTTTGGCTGCCATCCACTTAGTCATCTCAGGACATTAATCAGTGAACTAAATTTCTGTGCAAAGCAAGCTTACCATTGCCCAAGGAGTTTTGGTGATCCTTACCTAATTAACTGCACTCTCATGTTATTGTTTCTCAGTTGCTTAACAAGTGTCAGGGTTTTTGTTCCCAAACCACTTTACACTGGTTTTACTTGTTTTGGAAATACATAATTTAAACTTTAAATACATCAGTAATACATGAATACAAAAAGAGAAAATTACTGTTTTTTTAAACGAGGTTGAAAACCTTACAAGATTTGCCACTGAATTAGGTAGAAGGAAGCCGACACTAATAGAACAGAAAGAATGCCAAAAAAATCTAAAATAATTTTGTACTAGGTAGTTTAGCAAGTGGCTTTTAAATTCTTGCACCACATTAAAGAAAGCAAAAGTAGAAATAATTATAGAATATATTGCTATGAATATGCTGTGTGTAAGAAATTGAACATTGAAACAACCAGTGTATCCATAGTTTAAAAAGATAAAAAGTACATAAATTCCAGACAGTAAACTCAGGCAAAATTGTCTTTACTTAGGCCTCAAAATTCCTTTAAAAATCTCATGAAATGTATGACCCTCTTGCCAGAAAAAGTAAAAAAACACATAACATCTTTAGTGTAATTTCAAGGTATTTGTGAATATCTGTGAAGTCTGTCTGTGGGGCACAGATTAGGACCTTGGACTTACACCCTCACCCACCCACTAAGAAAAGAAAGAGAACCAGAACCGCAAATAGTCAAAACAGTGGGGACACTTTCTGTTGTTCATTGAGTAATCCTGACAACCCATAAGTGGCCAATTTGATGGCATATCAATATTGATTAAAGCATTTTGTTTAACAAAGAATTTAATGTTTTCTTAATAGATAAATTATTTCACCTATAAATTTAGTAAAATTTTTTACAGAAATTATTTTTTTGCAACTATTTTTTTTCTAAATTATATTCTATAGACCTGACAAGAATTTTCTGTCATGTAAACACGAACAGTATAAGTGAACTAAAAATATCCGGGACATTGTGTAGCCAGTTGCTAGTGATATTCTAAGGAATTCCTCATTCTTCTCTGCATGTGCTTTTAAATTAGCAGAAGATAATAATTTACCTTAAACCTTACATAATATGCTATGCCAGAAATCACAGGGAAATTACATACAGTTTCATTTCGTTAGTGTAAAATACTCAGTAATGTCATGTAGCAACTGAAAATGTCATTTATCTTTGTACCTTCTAGCAGGCTACTATTAAATCATTCCTGATGGGTAAGAATATTTCTGTTTTCAAAGGTTTCCAGACAAGAGATTATGTAGCTTTACTTGGCAAGTGTTTCAACTGTAATACCCCTATAAAACTTTCTGGAAATCTTATTTAATATTTATTCCCAATCACTAATATTCAGGGAACTCTCAATTATGTTCTCTAATGAAGAGAAAATTTCATCTAGATAATACAGAGTCAGCTCATCCTCTGGGGTCTTTTCTTTATCTCTGCAGTGAAATATCCTGACAGAAAAATGAGCAGTCACCAAGTACTGACAAGTACTCTCGGGGAGCAGAGTTAGTGACATTGATTTTCTCTTCAGCCTTTAATACTTTCTAAAATTTCATTCAGATGACAACCATAAGATTGAAAGAAATACCTAAGTGAAAACTAACCACTTCAAGTTCTTTGTAGAAAAAAGTAGAATAGTCATAAACCTAAATAAATAAAAATGATCTTTGAAATGTTTTTCTTTTTAAAATTAACTATTGTTGCATGTTTGATATGCAACATAATGGTCACATTCATCATAGTGAATTTGTACCTGCACGTAATATATCTTGATTCTGCTATTTTCCCCCATTCTCCTCCCCTCACTTCAACCCTTCTTCCCCTCCTAGTTTACAGAAGCTATGTCGTTTTCTTCCTTCTGTTCTCTTTTTTTCTTTTCCCTTCTTTCCCTCCCACCCCTTCCCATTTGAACATTTTCGTTCTGTTTACCAATATCTATTATACATTTTGGTCCTTATTTACCCTTTCAGTATCTCACACAAGAGAAGCAGTGTAATATTTAAACATACGTATTTGATTTATTTCATTTAAAATTATAGTCTCAAGGTGCATCCATTTACCTAGAAATGCCTCAAGTTTATCTTTCTTTACGGCAGAGTAGTAATCCATTGTATATAAAAACCACATCTTCAAAAAAAAAAAAATCTTCTTTATCCATTCATCCTTTGATAGGCATTTGGGCTGTTTCCAGGATTTAGCTATTACAAATTGTGCTGCTATAAACATGGGTGTGCGTATATCACTGTGGTATGGTGTTTTTATTTTGGGAATATACCAAGAAGGGGCACAGCTGAGTCAAATGGAACTTCTAATCCTAGCTTTTTGAGATTTCTCCGTACTGATTTCCACAGTGGTTGCACCAGTCTGCACTCCCAGCAACAGTGGAGAAGGGTTCCTTTCTCCCCACAGCCCTGCCAATATTTGTTATGCATTGATTTCTTGACAATAGCCATTCTTTCTGGAGTGAGATGAAATCTCAGTGTTGTTTTAATTCTAATTTCTTCTATGACCAATGATTTTGAAATTTTTTCATATGATTATTTGCTGTTTATACTTCTTAGTCTGAGAAGTGTGTATTCATTTCAAATGCCCATTTTTGGATTGGGTCTTTAAATTGGGGGGGGGGGCGGTTCTGTTGTTTTTGTTTTTTTTTTGGTACCGGAAATCAAACTCGGGACCTTGCACTTTCGAGGCAGGCAGCAACACCACTGAGCTAAATCCCCGGGGTGAGTCTGAGTTTTTTGAATTCTTTATATATCCTAGATATTAGCCCTTTGAGAAATAGCTGATAAAAATTTTTTCCATTCTGTGGGTTGTCTCTTCACTCTGTTGGTGATTTCTTTTGCCATGCAAAAGCTTTTTAATACGATGAGACCTCAGTTGTTGATTCTTTGTGATATTTCCTGTGCAACCAGGGTTTATTTTTTTCATGAAGTCTTTGTCTACACCTGTCTTCAAGAGTCTTACCTATTGTATCTCCACCAGGATTAGTGTTTCTGTTTTAATATTTAGATAGATCTTTGATCCATTTCGATTTTAGTTTAGTACATGCTGAGAGATAAGGGTCTAGATTTAATCTTTGGCAGGTGGAAAACTAGTTTTTCCAGCCTCATTTATTAAAGAGGCTATCTTTCTTGCAATGAAGGTGTTTGGCCACTTTGTCAAAGATAAGGTGGCTGAGTATGTTTGGAGTTGTTTATGCATCATCTAATCTGTTCCATTGATCCTTGGGTCTTTTTTTTTTTTTTTTGCCAGTACCATGCTATTTTTATCACAGTAGCTCTGTAGTATAATTTCAAGTCAGGGATTGTGATGCTCCCTTCCTTGCTTTTGTTGCCCAGAATTGCTTTTGCTATTCTAGGTCTCTTCTGGTTCCAAATGAATTTTATTATTATTTTCTCTATTATTTATTTTCTCTAGTTCTGTGAGGTATGCTATTGGTATTTTGGGACTGCATTAAATCTGTATAACAGTTTCAGAAGTATGGCCATTTTCATTATATTGGTTCTTCCTACCCAAGAACAAGGGATATCTTTCCATTTTCTGATATCCTCTTCAGTATCCTTTTTCAGAGCACTGTAGTTTTCAGTGTAAAGGTGTGTTACTTCTTTCATTAGATTGATTCC
This sequence comes from Heterocephalus glaber, assembly GCF_053883595.1. Classification (NCBI taxonomy): domain Eukaryota; kingdom Metazoa; phylum Chordata; class Mammalia; order Rodentia; family Bathyergidae; genus Heterocephalus; species Heterocephalus glaber. Next base: position 9,978,825 of record NW_028258364.1, on the reverse strand, counting down.
TAAGTATTTCGTTTTTTCTTGATGCTATTGTGAAAGGTGTGGTTTCCCTAATTTCTCTCTCAGTGAGTTTGTTATTTGTGTACAATTGATTTTTGAGTGTCGACTTTATATCCTGCTGTGCTGCTGAATTTGATTATTAAATCTAGGAGTCTTTTGGAAGAGTTTTGGGGGTCTTCTAGTAGGTTATCATATCATCCACAAATAATTTATAATTTAACTTTTCCTTTTCTCTCCTTATTCCTTTTATTTCTTTATCTTGTCTAAATGCCCTGGCTAATGTTTCTAGAACTATATTGAATAGGAGTGGTGATAGTGGACGTCCTTGTCTTGTTTCTGATTTTAGAGTGAAAGCTTTCAGTTTTTGTCCATTTAGTATGTTTTTGGCTGTTGGTTTGTCATAGATAGATGCCTTTCATCAAATGGAGATAAAGATATTGTATTTGAATTTTCTGTAGTGTTTTTATCATGAATGGGTGTTGGACTTTGTCGTATGCTTTGTCTTCTGCATCTATTGAGCTGATCATGTGGTTTTTGTCTTGGCTATGTTAATATGGTGTATTATAATTAGTGATTTGCATGTGGTGAACCATCCCTACATTCCTGGGATGAATCCTAGTGGATGATGGTATATAACCTTCTTAATGATTTGTTGCATTCTTTTGCCAGAATCTTATTGAGGATTTTTGCATCTATGTTCATTAGGGAGATTGGCCTGTAGTTCTCTTTTTTTGTTTGATCCTTCTCTGGTTTTGATATCAGGGTAATGCTTGCTTCCAGGAATGAATTTGGGAATATTGCTTCCCTTTCAATTTCATTAAGGAGTTTGAGGAGTAGTAGCATTAGACCTTCTCTAAATTTCTTGCAGAATTCAACTGTGAATCTTTCAGGACCTGGGCTTTTCTTTTTTTTTCTTTTTTTTTTTTGGTACTGGGGATCGAACTCGGGTCCTTGTGCTTATGCAGCAGGCTGCGAAACCACTGAGCTAAATCCCCGGCCCTGGGTTTTTCTTTGTTGGTAGGTTTTTAATTATATCTTCAATTTCATGACTGATATTGGGTTGTTTAGAATTTTTATATCTTCTTGATTCAGCTTTGTAATTCATATGAATCTAGGAATCTGTCCATTTCTTCTGAGTTTTCCATCTTATTAGAGTACAAATTCTCTAAGTAGGTATTGTTGATCTTCTGGATTTTTTCAGGATCTGTTGTGATTTCACTCTTTTCATTCCTAATTACATGAATTTGGGTCTTCTCTTTCCTTTTTGTTGATAAGGTTGGCTAAGGGTTTGTCTATTTTATTTAATCTTTCAAAAAGCAACTCTTTGATCCATTTGATTCTTTGTATTGTTTTCTTAGTCTCAATTGGATTAATTTCTGCTCTGATCTTTATAATTCCCTCCCTCATATGTGCTTTGGGTTTAACTTGCTCTTCTTTTTCTAGAAGCTTGAGGTTCAACATTAGGTTACTTATTTGAGCCTGCGGTTTTTCTGATGTGGAAGTTCACCACTATAAATTTCCCTCATAGGACAGTTTTCATTGCATCACATAAGCTCCTATATGTTATATTGGCATTATTGTTTAATTGTAGAAACTGTCTAATTTCTTTTTTAATTTCATCTGTAACCTATTGGTTGTTCAGGAGGTTGTTATTTAATTTCTATGTGTTTATGCAGTTTTTTTGGTTTCTTTTCCCATTGATTTCCAGTGTCATTGCACTATGATCTGATAATATGCATGGGATAATTTCAGTTCCTTTGCATTTACTTAACCATGTTCTCTAAGCTAATATGTGATCTGTTTTGGAGGAAGTCCTGTGTGCAGCTGAGAAGAATGTGTATTCTGATGTTGTGGGGTGCAACACTGTAGATATCTACTAAGACCATTTATTCAAAGATTTGGATCAGCTCTGATATTTTTTTGTCTAGTTGATCTATTTGTGACAGTAGGGTATTGAGATTCTCCCATTACAATGTATTAGTGCTTCTTTGATTTTCATATCTGTTAGTACTTGTTTTATATAGTTGAGTGTGCTGGAATTTGGTGCATATATATTTATGATTGTTATCACTTTCTCTTGGATTATTCACTTAACAAGGATACAGTGACCTTTTTTGTCTCTCTTGATCAGTCTTGGCTTGAAATCCACTTTATCTGCAAATAAGATAGCTACTCCTACTTTTTTCAGGTTCCTGTCACATGGAGTATTGTTTCCCATACTTTGACTTTCAGTCTGTGAATTTCTCTTTAAGTTAAATGTGTTTCTTGTATGCACCATATTGTTGGATCTTGTTTCTTGATCCATTCTGCCAATCTATTTCTTTTGATTGGTGAGTTGAGACCATTTACATTGATGACTATAGCTGATATCTGTTGACTTATTCTTGTCATATTATTTTCCTATTGTTGGTTCCCTTTCTTTTCTCATAGTTAATTGCTTGCCTTGCCTGGTGAATTCATTCAAAATTGATGAAGAAATAAGATACTTCCATGATAAAGAATGTCTGAAGAAATTCTTGACCACCAAACAAGCACTCCAAAATATTCTGAAGGATATTCTAGAAAGAGACAACTAAGACTACAATTCCATGAACCCCAATAGAGTGAACCAGTTGGTAATTGCAACAAATCTAAAATGCAAGTTCTAAGAACATGAATTGTTACAGATCCTCAGCCATGTGTATGATGGAAATCAGACATGGGCTGACTTTTTTTTTTCCAAGTATTAGAAATTGAATCCAGGGGCTTCACACTAAGGTATACCCCTAGTCCTTTTTCTCTTTTTCTATAATTTTGCAGTAGCCTCTCTTAGTGAAGTCACTAAGTTGCTCAGGCTGAGCTCAAACTTGAAATCCTCCTTCCTCAGCCTTCCACGGTGCTGGGATTACAGGTGAGTGTCACCATGCCTGGCTGGGCTGATTCTTGAGCTACTTCCCCATTGCTAATGACCATCACTATTGTCCACCTTCTTCAGGGCCCTCTAAAGAGGAGGGTCCTCTTACAGGCTTTTAGAAATGCTCCCAATTGGCTGAAGGTCCTTGTTCAGTTCATATTGGAATCACAAGTAGGCAAGATGTAACTATTTCAGCGTTAACAGCCCCGAGGTTTGAACATCAGCCACTATCAGCTCTCAGGGTTAGCATCCCTCCTCACCCTGGAGCCAGCAGCTACCAACTGGAAGCCCCTGGAAATGAGGGATCCTGGCAATTTCTCTTGCTCTTCATCATTCCCTGGCTGCCAGTGACCTTTGGTGTCACCAGCTCCAGCTGCCGGCTGCTTCTGGCACAAGCAGCCTTTTGTGTTAGCCCCAGCTACTGGTCATTTTCTGGCCAGCAGCCTTTGGTGTTACCCGCTCTTAGTATACCAGTTGTGGCATGTTCTACTCAAGATATAAATCATGAATACACAAAAATATGCCACCTGGAAGAGGTTTCATTAGGGTTTGGGTAGTAGCTGGGCATGGTGGTGCACGCCTGTAATCCCAGCACTCAGGAAGCTGAGGCAGAAGGATTGCTGTGAGTTTGAAGTCAGCCTGGGCTACATAGTGAGTTCAGGACCAGCCTGAACTACACAGAGATACCCTATCTCCAAAAAAAAAAAGGATTTAGGTAGTAGCATACAGACGAACAATCCATAACCTGCTAAGGGTATGGGGAGGTTGCTTTTAGAAAGGAAGAAAGTCAGGCTCACACATGTGCAGTGTCAGAATTTTTGTTTGGTCATGGTGGGAGTGGTGCTTTGCAGACCTGACGAAGAAGGCTGCAGAGGGGCAGGATCATCCAGAGAGGCTGTACAGCATAGTCATCTGGAATAGGTCCATGTCCAAAGCCGGCTACAACCAAAGCAGTGTGTCCTGGCCCAGCCAGCTGGGCTGCCTACAGGGACACACATAAGGCAGCTGGGGAAGAAGAAGAAAAAGTGCCTGTTACAGAATGAGCCCTTCTCTCCTATCTCAGTAGCACTAAGTAGGAATGAAAAATGGGTGCAAGAAACATTTTAAGGAAGACTAAAGGCAGACAAGATATTGCATTTAAGAACATAAGATAGTTAACTTTAAAGTTTTTAACCTTGAAAATTGAGATGTCACAGACATCAGTATAAAAATGGAGTTACAAGATGAATTATAGGTTTGCATAACAATGTGAAAAGTTTGATATTGGGCATGTTAAGTTTGAATATAAGACTATAGACTTTTAAGAAAGAAGTCAGAGTGAAGATTTAACTTGTTAGGGCTGGGGATTTAGCTCAGTGGTTCTGCCATTTGCTTTGCAAGCACAAGGTCCCAAGTTCAATCCCGGTACCAAAAAAGAAAAAAAGATTTAACTTGTTAGGTTTCCAAGTATAAATATTTATATTTCTAGAATGCTGAATTCATCTCTCTCTCTCTCTCTCTCTCTCTCTCTCTCTCTCTCTCTCTCTCTCTCTCAGTTATTTAACAAAAGCAGTTGCTTGCCATGTTGCAGTACAGAGCAGTGGGTAGGAGCATGTAGCTCAGTGGTAGATCACATGCTTAGACTGTGTGGCCAGGGTTCAATGTCACCAACCCTCCCCACCCCCCAAGAAAGGCTATTAAAAGCATAGGCTTGAAAACCAGAGGACTAAGGTTTTAATCCTGACAACTGACAAGCTTTGTGACCTTAGGCAGTTCCTTTATTTTTAAATTTCTGTTTTAATTTTCTCAGAATTGTTTTGAAAACTAAATCAATTGAATTATGAATGCACATAGATCACTCCCTGGCACATAGGAAGTACTGGGAAAGCATTTGGTATTATCACTGTCATCAGCTTCTTCACTCTTATTTGCTAAGCTTATTTGAATACTAGATTATAAACACACAAACAAGAATTGCAATGTTCCTCACCATGTAATGGGCATGACAAAGCTTGACATACAGAGAGATAAGCATAAAGACATAAATCAAGTGTATTTCATTTAATGTAATTTGTATCTGTGTAGTCTTAAATATATGAAAAATTATTACTATCCATCATTGAGATAATTGTCTTGAGCATTGAGTAATTTGTTTAGGCATCAAATTCTGCAGTAGATGTTTTCGGGATTTATGTAAATGATGTTAGCTATCCTTATAAAATGTGATCATTGTTTCATCTCACTTATACTCACAGGTTATTTTTCAGCAGCACTAAGAAGCATAACTTCTACCTTTAATTACATTTGGCTTAGAAGACTGGCCACATCAGTCATTTTAATTTTTCTCTGTTATAGTTGCTTTCCTTATGTTGTGGGACAGGAATTTTAAGCTGCATCAGATACATTAAGGCACAACAGTTTATTCTACTTTGTTTTCATCACCAAGATAAAACATTTTTCTGTCATGTGATTCATGGTAGACACTCAAACTTTTCATAGTCGATGAAATTGCATCAGTGAAGCTGTGGGGTGAGAGTCAGCAGCCTCTTCCCCAGTGTGTGAGTCCTGTTGTGGCAGCAGCTGCCTTTATCACCACACACCTTGCACCTGGCCCACAAGTAATGTCCAGTAAATATCAGTGCAGTTGATGAGTGGACAACATGACTTTTTGCTCTGACCTATATATTTATAACAGAGAGCTTACTAGTTTTAACAACTGTTCCCCCAAATACAGGACACTTAAAATTTATTAAGTTTCTAAGTTGCTTGTGTGGCTTATTTGAAAAACAGGGAAGTGATTTTGGAAGTGTTAATTTGTTGATTGATCTAAGCAGTACAAGTAAAGTCAAAGGACAAAAGTCAGTACTGAATTTAGTATTTTAATGCTGAGAAATTGATTTGATCATTTTTTTCTGATTAAGTTCTTTTTAAGACTTCATGATATCTATTCTTAACCTTGGACTCTTGAAGTGACTTTTGGCTGAAAGCAATCTACATATGTTAAACAGTAACAAATGATGATGATAAAGACCATGACAGTTCTGTATATCACATAATTTCAGCTAATGAAGCACACAAGATATGAATGAGTAAAAATACAGTACATATATCACCAAATCATAAATACTGGTCCTGAATATACTACACCAAAGTGATGTTGGAGTAATGTTACCTTAAATTTCCAAGAGTTGAACTCCCCTATGAAGCATCTTATATGAATCTTAAAAATGCATAATGTAGGGTGGAGGATGTAGCTCAGCGGTGCAGTGCCTGCCTGGCAAGTGCAAGGTCCCGAGTTTGATACCCGCTGCCAAAAAAAAAAAAAAGAAAAGAAAAAAAGCATACTGTAGCAAAGAACATAGGAGGTTATAGGGGGGTTTTTTTCCAGTACTAAAGATTAAACCCAAGACCTTTGCTCTGAGCCACATCCCCACTTCTTTTGTTAATTTTTTTATTTTGAGATAGGGTCTCACAAAGTTGCTAAGTTTTCCAGGCTGGGTTCAAATTTAGCAATCCTCCTGCCTCAGCCTCCCAGAGTGCTGGGATTATAGATGTATGCTGCTTTACCCAGCTAGGACCTTATGAAATGTTATAATAATACTATATCTATTTAATATAGTAGTATCACAAGATAATAAAATTGAAGGCACTTTTGCAGTTTTAAAATATTTTTATTTTGCTTTTTTAAAATTGTGGTAACCACTTCTGACTTCTGGGCTGGGGATTTAGCTCAGTGGTTCCGCCGCTTGCCTCGCAAGCACAAGGACCCGAGTTTGATCCCTGGTACCAAAAAAGTAAAATAAAATAAAATTGTGGTAAAAACTCACAATGAATGTAATCATTATATACTGCACACATGTACTAATAAAGAAAACTTCTTAAATAAATAAGTGGTAATATTTATAGCAAAACTTATCATGTGATAAGTTATGATTTTTTTAATTGTGATAATTTTTTAACTTAAACAAAACACACGTCACTTAAAATTTGTCATCTTAACTATTTTTAAATGTAGAGTACAACAGTACTAAGTATATATATACATTGTTTTGCAGGTAGCTTCTAGAATATATGTACATTTTATAAAGAAATGTTTTTAAGATGCCAGCTGTTAAGTGATTTTATGTTGCACATCAAGATATTTTTGTTCAAAAAATATCACTAATAAACATTGAACCTGTATATCACTAATAAACATGTATATCACTAATGGACATGTATATCACTGATAAAGATTTTAGATTTTGAACAATAATATTAATCTCTCTTTCTCTCAATTAATAGGAGTGAGCTGAGTCGACAAAAACGTCATACCCAGGAGCTACTCTCTCAGCTAGAAATAGCAAATGAAAAGGCAGCCGAGGTAAGGTCATGATTCCCCGGGGAAGTACTTCCGGCTGCAGCGTGATACATTAGAGAATTTTATCTGCAACAAGTCCAAATTAATCCTCCACTTGGAAGTAACCACATAGAAATTGTCCATAACCCCAAAAGTCCACACATAATATAATATGTATAAAAGCTTTGAAAGCCAGTGGTTGATGATCTGTACATTAAAAAAGGGTAGTGATCTTATTTGAATTCTACTAATATATACTAGTGTAGCTTGTATAATATTTTGAGAATCATTAGGATCTTTTTTCCTATGAGTTTCTACGATTATCCTATTTAACCCATTCCTCTTACTTTGTTTTAATTGATCAAGAAAGACACATAGAAAATACTTTTGCTACTGGACTATATTAAAATATATTCAGATTGATGCCTTACAACTAACTATAGCCAGTTTATCATTGTTTTTATTTTATTGGTACATTTTTAGGTGTACAGTATAATGACATTCATCACTGGAAATTTCCACCTTTACATAATCTCTCTTGCATCTAATTTTTTCCCCATTCCCCTGCTCTCCCATCAACCCCTCCATCCCTCCTATTTACAAAGACTTTGTTTCCATTTTTTCATTTTCTCATATTAATTCCATTCCTTTCTTTCCTTTCCCCTACCACTCCCACTTCCCCTTCACCTTTGCCCCTTTTCTTCCTATCTCACATTATCTGTTATACCTTTTAGTCCTTATTTACACTCTCAGTTTCTCACACTAGAGAAACTATTTGGTATTTACACATGTGTCCTATTTATTTCACTTAAGAGTATCGCTGCAGTGTGCATCCATTTAGCTATAAATGTCTCAAATTTGTCATTTTTATGGCTTAGTAGTACTCCATTTTGTAAAAAAAAAAAAACACATTTTCTTTATCCAGTCTCAAGTTGATGGGCAATTGGGCTGCTTCCAAATTTTAGCTATTACAAATTGTGCTGCTATGAACGTGGGTGCACATATATCACTGTGGTATGATTCTTTTAATTCTTTGGGGAAGATCCCCAGCAGTGGAATAGTGGGGTCAAATGGGACTTCCAGTATCTCCATACTGATTTCCACAGTGGTTACACCAGTCGACACTCCCACCAGCAGTAGAGCAGGGTTCCTCTTTCCCCACACCCCTGCCAGCATTTGTTATTGGTTGATTTCATGATAGCAGCCATTCTTTCAGGAGTGAGGTAGAATCTCAGCATTGTTTTCATTTGTATCTCTCTAATGACCAGTGAGGTTGAATATTTTTTCATATGTTTGTTTGCTATTTCTACTTCTTAGTCTGAGAAATGTCTGTTCATTTCAGATGGCCATTTTTGCATTGGGTCTTTAAATTTGGGAGGTCTGATTTTTTAAGTTCTTTATAGATTCTAGATAGTAGACCTTTGTCTGAGGGACCACTGGTGAAAATTTTTTTCCACATTTTCATTTGTCTCTTCACACTGTTGGTGGTTTCTCTTGCTGTGCAGAAGCTTTTTAATAAGAAGAGATCTCGCTTGTTGATTGTTTGTGCTAGTTCACATGCAGCTGAGGTTTTGTTCATAAAATCTTTTCCTACATCAATGGCTTCAAGAGTTCTAACTAACCTCTGTTCCAGCTGATTCAGCATTAATTTTAATGTTTATATCTTTAATCCATTTTGATTTTAGTTTAGTGCATGGTGAGAGATATAGGTCTAGTTTTAATCTTTGGCACCATTTATTAAAGAGGCTATCTTTCCTCCAGTGAGGGTGTTTGGCTCCTTTATCAAAGATGAGGTGGCTGAGTGTGTCTGGTGTTGTTTCTGCATCTTCTAATCTGCTCCACTGGTCCTCAGGTCTGTTTCTTTGCCAGTACCATGCTGTTTTTATCACTGTAGCATTGTAGTATAGTTTTAAGTTGGGGATTGTGACACTCACTGCCATGTCTCTGTTGCCTAGAATTGCTTTTGCTATTCTGTGTCTCTTCTTGTTCCAAATGAATTTTTGAATTGTTTTCTCAAAGTCTGTGAAGTATGCCACTGGAATTTCAACTGGGATTGCATTGAATCTATAAAGCAGTTTTGGAAGTATGGTCATTTTCACTATGTTGATTCTTCCTACCCAGGAGCAAGGGATGTCTTTCCACTTTCTGATATCATCTTCAATCTCTCTTTTTAGAGTGCTATAGTTTTCAGAGAAGAGGTCTTTGATTTGTTTTGTTAGATTGATTTCTAGGTATTTCAGTTTTTTGGGTGCTATTGTGAAAGGAATTGTTTGCCCTATTTCTCTGTCAGTGAGTCTGTTGTTCGTGTAGAGGAAAGATATTGATTTTTGTGTGTTGACCTTGTATCCAGCTACTTTACTGAATTTGGTTATTAAGTCTAGAAGTCTTTTGGTGGAGTTCTTGGGGTCTTCTATATGGAGTGTCATGTCATCTGCAAATAATGACAATTTGACTTCTTCCTTTCCTATCTTTATTCCTTTTATTTCTTTCTCTTGTCTACTTGCTGTGGCTAATGTTTCCAAGACTGTATTGAACAGGAATAGTGATAGTGGACATCTTTGTCTTGTTCCTGATTTTAGTGTGAAGGATTTCAGTTTTGGGCCATTTAGTATGATATTGGCTGTTGGTTTTTCATAGATGGCTTTTATCAGATTGAGGTAGAGACCATCTATTCCAATTTTTTGTAGGGTTTTTATCATAAAATCAAGTTGGATTTTGTCAAACGCTTTTTCTGCATCTGTTGAGATGATCATATGGTTTTTGTCTTTGGCTCTATTGATATAGTGTATTGCATTGATTGAATTGTGTATGTTGAACCATCCCTGCATCCCTGGGATGACTCCCACTTGGTCAGGGTGTATGATCTTCTTGATGATCTTCTGCATTCTATTTGCCAGTATCTTATTAAGGATTTTTACATCTGTGTTCATTAGTGAAATTGGCCTATAGTTCTCTTTTTCCTTTGGGTCTTTCTCTGCTTTGGGGATCAAGATGATCCTTGCTTCCAGGAATGTATTAAGGAATACTGCTTCCCCTTCAATTTCATTGAAGAGTTTAAACAGTAATGGCAATAGTTCCTCTCTAAATATATTGTAGAATTCAGCAGTGAAGTCATCAGGACCCGAGTTTTTTTTAAAAGTTGATAACTTTTTAATTACATTTTCAATTTCATTGGTTGATATTGGGTTGTTTAGAAGCTTTAGGTCTTCTTCGTTCAACTTTGGTAATTCATATGTATCTAGGAATCTGTCCATTTCTTCTGAGTTTTCCATCTTATTGGCATGTAGGTTCTCAAAATAGGTATTGATGATCCTCTGGATTTCTGCTGGGCCTGTTGTAATTTCATCCTTTTCATTCCTAATTGCATGAATTTGGGGGGCCTTTTCTTTCCTTTTTCTGATAAGGTTGGCTAAGGGTTTGTCAATTTTGTTTATTCTTTCAAAGAACCAACTCTTGGCTTCATTGAGTCTCCATTGCATTGATTTCTGCTCTGATATTTATAATTTCCTCCCTTGTATGAGCTTTGGGTTTGTCCTGCTCTTCTTTTTCTAGAAGCTTGAGGTTCAGCATCAGGTTGTTTCATTGGACTCTCTCTGTTTTCCTAATATGAGTATTCATTGCTATGAATTTTCCCAGTAAGACTGCTTTCATTGTGTCCCATCAATTCCAATATATTGTATAGTCATTGTCATTTAATGGAAGGAACTGTCTGATTTCTTCTTTAGTTTCCTCTGTGACCCATTGCTTATTCAGAAATGTGTTGCTCAATTTCCATGTGTTTATGAAATTCTTGCAGTTTCTTTTGCTATTGATCTCCAATTTTATCGCACTATGGTCTGATAATATACAGGAGATAACTTCAATTCCTTTGCACTTACTTAAACATGTTCTATGAACTAGTATGTGGTCTATTTTGGAGAATGACCAGCATGCAGCTGAAAAGATTATGTATTCTGATTTTGTGGGGTGGAACTCTCTGTGAACATCTGTTAAGTTCATTTGTTCAACAGTTTGAATGAGTTCTAGTATTTCATTGCTTATTTTTGTCTAGTTGATATGTCTATTTGTGACAGTGGGGTATTGAAGTCCCCCACTACTATTGTATTAGTACTTATTTGATTTTTCATGTTCATTAGTATTTGTTTTATATATTTTGGCACACTAGTGTTTGATGCATATATATTTATGATTGTCATCTCTTCCTGTTAGATTGTTCCCTTCACAAGGATGTAGTGTCCTTCTTTATCTCTCTTAATGAGTATTGGTGTGAAATCCACTTGATCTGCAAAGAAGATAGCTACTCCTGCTTTTTGGGGGGATCCTGTTGCATGGAGTATTGTTTTCCACCCTTTAACTTTCAGTCTATGAGTTTCTTTTTGAAGTGTGTTTGTTTCTTGTATGCAGAATATTGTTGGATCTTGCTTCTTGACTCATTCTTCCAGTCTATTTCTTTTGATTGATAAATTGAGACCATTAACATTGATGGTTATAACTGATACATGTTGATTTATCATTGTCATGACTTTTTCTTTCTGTTGGATTGTCCCCCTTGCATTTAATTTCTTGTCATGCCCAATGGATTCATTCTGCTGGAGTTTTGATCCTTGTTGTCTTTTCCTAGGATATTGTCTAAAATTTTTAGAGTGCTGGTTTGGTATTCATGAAGTTCCTAAGGTGCTCATTGTCATGAAAGTATCTTATTTCTCCATCAGTTTTGAAAGATAGTTTTCCAGGGTACATAAATCTGGGTTGGAGGCTGTTTTCCTTTAGGGTTTGGACTACATCACTCCAAGCTCTTTTTGCCTTGATGGTTTGTGTTCAGAAGTCTGCTTTGATTCTGATGGGCTTTCCTTTGTATGTGATTTGTTTTTGTTTTTGTTTTTGTTTTTTGTCTAACTGCTTGTAGGACTTTGTTCTTCTGTTAGGTTTCTGGAATCTTAGCAGTTATATGCCTATGTGTAGATTTTTTTTTTTATTAAGACTAGTTGTAGTCTTATATACCTCACTTATTTGTATTTCAAGTTCTTTTCCTGTGCTTGGGAAGTTTTCTGCCATTACTTCTGTGAACACTTTTTTATGTCATCTGCACTCTCCTGTTTCTTCATTGACTCCAATCAGTCTGATGTTATTCTTTGCATAGTCTAGCAGCTGCTGGATTGATTTCTCATGGTCCTTTACTATTTTAAAGAAATTTTTCTTTTCCTGGTCAGTAATTGCAATCTTATCTTCTCTATCTGAAATTCTGTCTTCACATTGGTTCATTCTGCTGCGTATACATTCAGTGGAGTGTTTAATCTCCTGGAAATCTTTTTGCATCTGTTTTATGGATTCCATTTATTTCCTATCTTGGGATTCCATCATGTCCCTCAGCTCCTCTATTTTTTTATCTGTGACCACTCTAGATTTATTAATCATGTCTTGCACTATGGGCCCAATCTCTGCTATTATCTGAGAAATTATTTCTGATTTCATTTTTTCCAGATCCTCTTTTGTTGCCAGTTCAGCGAGTGCAGGTGGTTGAGTATCAGATTCTTGCATCTTGTTGCCCTTTGGGGTTACCTCAGGTGATCTGGAAGTCTGGTTTTGAGGCTTGTTTACATGTCTTCTCATTTCAATGGGGCGAGATGGGGTTCTGCTGGCACCCACACGGCTTACCTCCTCAGCTCTGGGGGCGTATATGTTCCTTGGCGGTCGGGGAGGTCTATCATTTTTTTGTTGTTGTTGATGCCTTAAAAACTAAACAATCTCTAGATTGTATTTGAGGCCTTCTAGAACTCATTTGCTCTTCTAACTTCAAATGTTCATTAGTAGGCCATATGGTCCATTATACCTTAGAGGCCACAGTAAACTCTTTTCTTTTAAGCCTCATGACATTATAACTTGATATGATCCACTTAGAAGGCAATTAAGGAATAGCTGTTAAAATAGTCTTAATGTGTCTCCCATTTCCAAATATCTGTTCTAAGAAAAAAGGAAGAGTGTCAGTGTAGTAATATTGATAATATTGGAGCCTCAAAAGAAACCAAAAAGATCAATTGGGGGAAAAAAAACCTTGTTTAAATTATGATTTGCCCAATCAGATCTGTTTCTTAACCATTATGATAGCAGTATAGAAAAAAATGCACATTATATACAGTCCAATTATAAAGATGAAAATTATCATCACATATGATGGGATTTTCCCCAAGTTTTCTCCAATGTGTAATATGCCTCTTAAAATTTAAGACTACTGGGCTGGGGATTTAGCTGAGTGGTTCCACCACCTGCCTCACAAGCGCAAGATCCCAAATTCGATCCCCGGTACCAAAAAAAATTTAAGACTACTTATTTAAACATATGACAAATTGCTACAACCAATATAGTTCCCCTAATTTAATTTTTCTTTTGGGCATGGTAAGATAGATAATAAACTGTTTTAACAAGATAGTATATGTCATTTTATGTTACTAGACATGACATTCACTCTAACCTCTTGTACATATTTGGCATTTTCTAGCCATTCCTTATTGGGCTTATATTATTCCCTTGATTCAGATAAATACCAGAAAAATTACATAACAATTCTAGTTGTACAAAATTATTTTTTGCAAGTGCACTCTGACCAGGCAGGTAAGTATGGAGAGAGAATACATTTTTAAAATTGAACTTGTCTGTATTGCTGTATATAGTGACAATTTTGTGTTCGTGATGTCTCTACAGTTTCTGCCATAACAAAGTATTCCAATCCGGATTCCATAAAAAACAAGAAATGATTGTTGCATAGTTCTGGAAGGTAGAAGTCCAAAATCAAACTGTCAGCAGTATTGGCTCCTTCTGGGGACTCTGAGGGAGAATTCGTTCCCTGCCCCTCCCCTGGCTTCTGCCTCAGGCATTCTTTGGCTTTAGGTGATATCTTATGTCTTCCCATCATCCATATCTGTCTTTATGTCCAAATTTCCCATTCTAATGAATGGATGTCATATGGGTTGTGGCTCATTATAATGGCCATATCTTAATTTAATCATCTGCAGAGACTCTCAAATAAGGTCACATTCTGCCAGTGATGGTAGCACACACTTTTAATCCCAGCACTAGGGAGCCTGAGGCAGCAGGATCACCTTGATTGAGTTTGAAACCAGCCTGAGCTACATAGAAAGTTCCAGGCCAGCCTGAACTACATAGTGAGACCCTGTCTCAAAAAAAAAAAAAAAAAAGTCACATAGGTACTGAAGTGACAACTTTGGCATCATTTGGAGACACAATTCAACCCATAAACCCATAGCAATGCCTAATAATTCGGTTGATCCTAGTAGCGTCTGCAATATGCACATATCTTGAAGAAACAAGTAGGGTTCATCAACCCTACTACTTAAGCTATTGCTGTAAGGCCCAATGGTCTATGTTTTTACAATTTTCCCGGTGATTCTAAAGCAGTGATCTAGCATCTCAGCGCTAACAAATTAAAAATTGAAAGTCTTGCTCTTCTGATTCATTTTGCTTTTGGATTTGTTAATTCATCTTCTTTGCTTGTTTTGTGTTTTCTACAGTGCAAGGGATGGAACCCATGACCTTGCACATTCTAGGCAAGTGCTGTACCAGTGAGCCACACATCCAGCCCAGTGCACTTTTATTTGAAATATGGGGGGTAAGCAGGGCAATTTAGAAAGAATACAAAACGAACTTTGTACTTTGAACCTTATAACTTGAAAAATGTACATTTGGAAATATTATGTTTTAATTTTATAAATAGTAAAATGGTGTCCACGTGTTTATTGATTATTCCACAAAACATCTCCACTTCACATACAGATTTCTGACTTGTTTGTTTTATATTTCTCTTTAATAGAATGAAAAGTTAATTCTAGAGCATCAAGAAAAAGCCAACAGACTTCAAAGGCGTCTCAGTCAGGCAGAAGAGAGAGCTGCTTCAGCTTCCCATCAGGTGAGGCACATCCTCATTATCCTGAGATAATACATAGCCTGAGTGCATCAAAGATAAGCAGAGGTCCTCAGAAATTGCCACAGAACTAGTGCTTTTATTTTTGCTTGATTACCCTATTTAAAATTAGTTCCTGTAATACTTGTGATTAAAAAACTTTAGAAACAAAAATCAACATCAGTATCCTCCACTCGATGCCTACTTCCTGCCTACATTGTCCAACATCATTGCTGTTGACCATAGTTATTTACATTCAAATTAATTAAAACTTAATAAAATAAACAATTGAGATCCCTAGTCACTCTAGCCAGATCTTAAATGAGCAGTAGCAATATGTAGTCATAGCAGGCATATTGGACAGTATAGACATAGAACATTTATTTTATTATTATAAAAAGTTCTGTTATACAACAGCACATTGGTTCTATTTAAAACTAAGCAGATATTTACTGGCAAATTAGAAAGCACATAGCATTACTATGAATATATTTCAATTTCACTACCTTTGTTATTTTAGCTTTAAATGGAGAAATTATTTCACTTACATTAATGCACATTTTTTGAGACCAACTGAATCTCAAATACAACATAAAAGTTGTCCAATGAAAAATAGAAATTTAAAGTATCAATGAAATACTGAAGAATAATTTCTCATAGTACACATCATATAAATGAAATGGGCCATTTGTTCGAAAGTAGGGGCAGTAGTTCTGCCTATTAGGAAAAAATGAGACCAGTTCAGTGGTTAAAAATATAAGCTATAAACAGACAAGTGAAATGGAGGGATGAGTGGAACAGTAGGGAAAAAAAGCAAACTAAGTTACCATAGTATTAATTGCCAGTTGGTTATAAATGTACTGTGTGCATGAAAAGGAGTATTTTTCTTAGCTATTGTTGGCATGGCCTAGTGGCACTAAGTAGCCATGTGACTTTGAGCAATTTCAACTTCTCTAAGCCTCAGTTTCCTCATGTTTGATGTAAGCTAACACTTCCCTCATGTAGTTAGTAAAGGATAAAAAGAACTAATACATGTAAATCCTTTAATATAGTGGTAAACATACACTTAGATGGATATTTGAGAACTTAAATTTCTCTATCATGATCCGTACAATTCACATTTACTTTCTGACATGGTTTCACTGTGTTCTTGGGCTGATCTGGAACTCCTGGGCTCAAGAAGTCTTCCTGCCTCAGCCTCCTATGTAGCTGGGAATTCAGGTGCACACCACCATGTCCAAACTAACCCATTTATCTTTTTTTAAGGGATAAAATAAAGAAAATGCCTACTTAACACCAATTGCCTGGAGTTAATATAGTAAAAAGAGTAAACTATGGCACCTTATTTATGTAATCCAGTGACTTCTAATTTAATTTTTCTCTTGATAGAGCTAAATCCTCAGTGGTGATTTTCTGTTATTTAAACTCTCCAATGGCAAAGTTTCTGCCATTCTTTTAAGAGCCTATTTTAAATGTTTTGTCAGTAACTACTTCACAAATTTTTTCTGGAACATATTTTTTCTTATTCATTTCTCCTTCCATTGTGCTTTTATTTGAAAATGGAAGATAATTATTTAGTATACTCCCCATGCACAAAAAGGAAATTTTTCTCTGAAGTGAATTTTTTTTCTACTTTAAATGACACCAAGTGGTAAACTTTATAAAGCGTGTGTTGTTTTTCTCATCTTTATCTTTGCCTTTTCTGAATCCTGATTTTCTCATTTTCTTCTAACAACTAGATATTGCTGTTAGAAATGGTGCCCGACTAAGTGCACAACATTTAATGAAACAAAAGGCATTACAGGGTCTGATGTTCTCTAATATGCCACGAGCCTCGGAGCGCTGCCCACATCTGCCCTCCTTGTGCTGATGCAGCCGCACCCTGCATGTGCCGCTCCCGTTAGCTCTGCCTAGCTATCCTTCGTCCATTCTTCACATGTTACTCCACACTGCCGAATGTTATACCGTGTTCTTTTGACAGCAGGACAGTTTCTAATATTAGTATGGTGGAGCCTTTTATGTAAGAACACAAAACCTAGAGGTTATGAAGAAAGTAATAAATGTAACCGCATAAAATTTCAAATTTCTACATCAAGAAAAGTCATAGGGCTGGAAATGTAGCTCAGTGACAGAGCACTTGCCGAGCATCCACAAAGTCCTGGGTTTGATCCTCAGCACAAGGAAATAAAAATAAAGTCAGCAAGCCAGTGACAAACAGGAAAATATTTCTAGCACATATGGCAAAAAACTAATATCCAAACATAAATAAAAATGCTACAGCCTAACAACACAAATGGATAAAGAGGACTTTTAAAGAAAAGGAAAGACAGATGGCTTTAAACATATAAAAAAATGCTCCTCTTCCATAAAACAATATAAATTTCAATTTTAATCACATATCATTTTCCCATATCACACCATGAAATTCGATAATGCGCTGTGCCGGCACTCCCATACCCCAGCGGTGTGTTTGTGTTTGGTGCAGTCTCCTTGCAGCACAGCTTGGCAGTATCACTCAGAAATGTTAAGTGCACAGAACCTTTGACCCATACTTGCACCTGGAAGTCTTTGCAAGGAAGCAACCATATAAAAATGCTAATGGCAGCATTGTCTCTGATTTTAAAAGATTAAAAACCATCCAAATACTCAACATAGGAAACAGCTTAAATTATAGGGTATCCATACAGGGGATTAGTTTGCAGATGGTAAAAGAAATAAAATAGATCTAATCTAGAATTATGGAATTATTTCTCACACACATATACAGGTGTATATATATATTTTTTTCTAGAAATTACTTAAATAGTGGTTGTGTCAGAAGAGAAGACTATGGAAGAAAGAGAGTAAAGGAGAGGAAACTTCTTTTGTGCTGTATTTCTTTGTACTGTCAGATCTTTTTTACCATGTATATATATTGCAATTACAATTAATATTTAAAGTTTATTTTCCTGTTAGACTTTTCTTATTATGATCTATCATTACTTTTTAAATTACCAGTCTTGCATTGTATTTGTTCACATTTAGTTTATGCCTTAGATGCTTTTCTAATTAACATTTATCTAGATGTTTTTCATCCATCTGTGGAATGTGTTTGGAATTTCTGAGTGTATCACTCTGAGCTATGGAATATCATATTTTATATGCATTTCTCTAATGTAATACCAACACTTCAAAGTCTTCAGATTAACTAGAAGTGAATACCAAAGAAAAAAGCCCTCTTCCAAGACTTCCAATAAGATTATTTTCAACAATGAGGTTGTAATGCTTTGTTACTTTGTATTAAAGATTTTCCATAGAAAAAGTAACTACTTACTGATTGTTTATTTTAATTGCAGCTCAGTGTGATTACAGTACAGAGAAGAAAAGCAGCCTCCGTGATGAATCTGGAAAATATTTAAAAATATTCATAGTTCCCTCACAGAACTGTAGAGTTGAGAAAGCTGTTGGATGAGAAGTGTACTGACAGGGTGATGCCTGCAGAGAATGGTTACGGCTTGTGTCACTTTGCATAAGCATTTTCCATTCTGTCTTGAGGGTCATTGGATAACAAAACAGTGACAGCTTCCTGTAAGTAAAGAAAATATAATCCTACATTTGAGCTTCAGTGAAAAATAAAACCAGCCAAGAAGAACTCGCTACCTTCATCAACGAATCTATTTTTCAATTCCCCCTTTTTCCTTTGCATGAAAGTAATAATGAGAAAGAGGTCTTAAGAAAAATCTAGAATTTAATATTTCAGGTTCCAAATTTGGAGAATTTTATATCTAATTGTTACTTCTACTTCATTTTCAAAGTTCCTAAGAATTCATTTTATTATGAACTTATAAATGTAATAAATTAAGCACTTTCCAAAATGATGCTGTCATGTATTTTAATGTATAATTGTCATGCTTCATTTTTAACTTACATGGTTTCCAGTATTTCTAAAACTTGATATTTAAGAGTTTGGTAGCTTTTTTTAAATTTACTGCTTGAAACAGTACTAATCAAATGCAGATCTGAGAGTCTCAGAATGCATGGCTTTGAGCTATTGTAGCTATATGGATCTTCATGGATCCGGTTTGAGCTTGTGCACCCTGGTTTCTGTGTTTAGAGCAGATAGGTATATCTGGATAACCAAATAGGAAAGTGTTACAGTTGTCCAGATAAAAGATAATGAGTTTGAGTTCCAAGTGACATGAAAATACCCATGTGTAGATATTCAACCATCAGTCAAAGTTCGGGAATAGTGTTAACAAATTGGGGTTATCATAGGAGTCTTTGGCGTGGAGCTGAGAATCGAAGCCATGGAAATGTAGGAGCTTGTCTTGGGGCCTTATGTGATGGTGCTGGGTACCTCTTCAGCTCCTTCCCATGTCCATTTCTTGTGCTGTAGACCTGATGGCCTTCTTTTACCTCTGCAGTGCATCATCCTTCCTCTCAGTAACAGGTCTCCACATATACTTTTCCATTCATACATTCTTCAGATCTTTTTTCAGACACCACTTTCTCAGAGAAGCCTTTCCTAGACTCCAAACTAGATGAAGAGGCCTTGTGGTATGCCCTTGATAGTGTGCTCTAGTTCCCTTCATAGCACTTGCCAAGATACATAATTAACTCTGAAGTTTTTCCTACCCAATAGACTGCATGCTCCCTGAGAGCAGGATCATTTCAACTCTTGGTCACCACCATAATGTGTCCTTACTACCAAACATGTTTCCTGGCACATGGAGGATATTCAGTAACTGTCTCTCCATAAACTGAGTTTTTAAAGGGCAGGACCTCCCAGAATGACTTCATTTGTTAAATGAGTTCAAGAAGACTCCTTTTTCCATTCTAATATTAATCACCTCCTTTCCAGTTGGCTCCCCTCTTCAATACCTAGGTATTCTCCAAGAGGAAAATAAGCTCCATAATATGCAGCTACTATGCCTTCCCTACCACCTCTATGAATTTGAACAGACTTAATTTATATTAAGCTGTAGAACTGAATATGATGTTTATTATCTCATTGCTGGGATACAGTCAACACCCATAAGTTAAAGGAGGAAAGATTTATTTTTTGGCTCACAATTGGTAGAGAATTCAGTCCATAGTCAGCTGGCTTCAAGGCAGTGCAACATGGCAGAGGGGCATGGCAGGCAGGAAGCAGCAGGCCATCAGGCAGGCCGGGTTGTATATATACTGTACCCTCCTGGCCCATGCCCACAGTGACCCACCTCCTCCCCCCCGGCTTCACCTCCCAACATCACACCCAGCTGTAAACCCACCAGTGGACTAAGCCAGTATCACATCCATGATCCAGTCACCTCCCAAAAGCCACACCTATGAGTGTATGTGCCTTTGGGGGACATCTAGATATAAGCCATACCAGTTTTATTCCTCTCAAAAGTTTATTAATAATTTCTAATTAAAAATGTAAGTTTTTAACATTTCACATATTGGTCACTCAATTTCATTATCAAAGGCAGTATTATTCTGTGAACTGTACTATAGAAGACGGGAAATGAGTAAGAAAGAGAAAAGGAATTATGTAAATCTGAAATTGAAGACAGTGCTGCTAGTTCATTTTATTTATGTGTCTTTATAGTATCTCCCTGAGAAAGAAAGGAGATATGATTACCTCTTCTTTCTTTTGTATATAAATATGCAAATTGGACCCAGCAATAATCTTCTAATTTATCCTGTGGTGTGAGAACTGTAACTGCCCCAAGTATAAGAGAACATTAGCAACCACTAAGTCTTTATTCAGCGATATTGAATATTTCATAGCTACACCATCTTGCCAGAACAATTCTTGGACAAATCAGAGTCAAAAACATTTTACTATAAATTTGTTTTTTAACTATAATGTGTTTTATCATTTTTTTCAAAATAGTAAATCTATAATGAGCTATTTTCCAAAATGTTTCTCAAAAATAATTGAATTTGTTTTATTTACCTACAAATGTATATATACACATATGGATGGGATGTATAGACAAAGAAGAGGATGCTGATCGTAGCACTCTGAGTTTATGTATAAAATCTGTCCCTTTCCATCTCCATTCCACTTATAAAAATATACGGCTTTTGTGATAATATTAATGCTCTTCATATGTATATAAAGAAGAAAACTAAATATGTAGTGTCTCAATAACAGAAGTCATAGGATAGAAAAGTCTCTTAAAAGTAATTTTTTTTTACAACACTAGCAACTCCTAGCCCAGGAATTCACCACAAAACATTCCTGAGGGCCCCATGTTCCCACAGACAACCCCAGTGTACGTGCTGTGACGCCTCTTATCTCTTCTGCTCTGCTTGGAAAGTATATTGGAATGTAAGCAAGTGAGAATGACATCAGAGATAACTTGAATCTGCTCTTATTTATTATTAAGTACATATTCTTAAAGTGAAGTATTTTGTTTTTAGTAGCAAATTATTATTTTTTTTTTCCGTACTGGGGATCGAACGCAGGACCTTGCACTTGCAAAGCAGGCACAATGCCACTGTGCTAAATCCCCAACCCACATTATTATGTTGTTGTTGTTATTGTTGTTGTTTGGATTTTTTTGGTACCAGGAATCAAACTCAGGTCCTTGTGCTAGCAAGGCAGGCGGCAGAACCACTGAGCTAAATCCCAGCCCTCCAAATTACTTTTGATATGGTGGATAGCTGTTGAAATTCACTGAGAGGCAGCTCACTTCCTCTTGAGATGGCCTAATTCTTTTTCTGACAGCTTTTTTTTATTGATACAGGTTCACAAACTTGATTTTTTTCACCATTCTGGTTGCAAACCGAGTTCGAACCAAATCAAATTCAGTGGTTAGGTTCAATGTTGACTTTGTGGGGAAATCCAGTTCAGTTTGCAACCAGAATTGTGGAGAGAATTCAGTTCATGAACCTAGGTACCACTATATATGTTTACAACATAATCATTACATTCATCTTGGGGAAATGGTGCATACACAGTCACATCTTAACTGTTTTTACTTTCCCTTCTCCTCCCCACCCTCCCCTCTCACCCCTTCCATAAATCCCTTTCCTATCTCCACAAAGTCTCTCTCCCTGTTTCCTTCCTATCATCTCTTTTATTTTGCTCTTTAAATTATTTATATTTTGCATTTCTCATATAAGTATGCAATATTTAACTTTCTCTGATTTACTTCATGTAACATTATGGTCTCAAGATGCGGCCATTTTCCTATAAATGACTTAGATTTATTCTTCCTTATGGCTGCATAGTGCTCGTGTGTGTGTGTGTGTGTGTGTGTGTGTGCACGCATCACATGTGTCACATTTTCTTTATCCATTCATTTTCTGATAGGCATATAGGTCACTTCCATAATTTAGCTATTACAAATCATGCCACTGAAAACAAGGGTATGCATGTATCACTGTAATATGTCTTTAACTCTTTCAGGAAATTACCTAGAAGAGGTGTAGCTGAGCCAAATGAAATTTCTCCTTTTCGTTTTTTGAGGAATCTCTATCCTGATTTCCATAGTTCCCAACAACTTTGACCATTAGAAGATTCTTCCTTACAGTGAACTGTAGCTGTGTCTCCCTGCCTTAGTTCCACGCTGTGCTACAAAGTAAGTCTAAACTGTGTTTCAATGGCAGTTTTAAGCCTATTGAAAATAGTGTGGCCCCTGTGCTTAGTAAACATCCTCATTTTCTCAGAGGACTCAGTTTTGAGTTCTTCTGCTTGACCAGTCACCCTGTCTCAGTGAACTATGCTCAGTCAGTAAACATTAATTCCCATGTTCTAGATGCTGACAGGATGGGGAGAGGGGAAGGGATCCTTGCCTCCGTGTGGAGGGACAGCTTATTCGGCTCTCTGGGGAATAGATATGGCCTTAGACTGTAGCCTTCCCCCACACTAAGGAGATTGTGACATGTTATCTAAGAAAGTATGCTGAGCATCACTATAGTTAGTGATTCATGAAAATGTACATATATAATATTTTTATCAGTGTTTGAGATATAAAACCTCACAAACATGCAGTAAAAAAATGAGAGAAAACATGAAAATTATTGTTCTAAACTCTATACCTCCATTAATGTAAATTTAAAATGTTATTTTTCGAAAGTTAAATCACTTTTTGACAGATACTGAGCATACTGTTGACAAAAATCCTTGTCTTTTTCAAGGATTTTTTTACTAAGCCAAATCTTTGCCCCAGAAACAGGACTCTTCATATATCTGGGGTCATTTTAGCTCTGAATTCTGTCATCTAGCTTGTTAGTCCCGAGCATAGGGACCATGTCTGTCTGTCTTTGTTTACTGTACTTCTTGCACCCCAGACAATTTCTGATTTACATGAATCCCATCTGCAGATTTGATAAACATGCTACTTTTACTGTCAGGCAAATCACTGAACAGATGAAGAGGACTCTGAGTGCAGAGTTTCTTAACTCCTACCACCCACCAATTCCCTTACTTGGTTACAAATGAGCACCTATCTGCGAGGGTCATTTAACCTGTTTCAACGTAGCCTCTATCATAATCTAATAGGTTAGGATTGGAACCTATCCTAAGAACATAAGGAAGACCCAGCCTTCTGCCTCATAACATTTATTTACACCATACTACTCATATTCCCCAGACCTAATCTAGTAATCCTGTCCAAGAGGAAAACTGCTAATAATTAGTTACTCCATATAACATCCTAGTAGTCACTGCATGTCCTTTAGATGTTTATGAAAAACTTCAGTTTGTTTGATGAGGCATTGTAGAAATTTTCATTTAATATTTTTTCAAGACCAGCAGAGTACCTTTTTCAAATAAGAAAGGCATCAGAGAGTATTGTGATTGATGTATAAGGAAAACCATTATTACTTACAGCTGTGAAGATTAAAAATTTGAGACCAGTATCTCCTTTTATGAAAACTATTCCAGAGGATAAAAGAGAATGAAAGTTATAATCACATTCCTACAATACCCGAAAGAATCCTTTAGACAATCTCCCTGGATCTATGATAAACATGTATTAATATGTATCGCTGAGAAGGTGTCACATGGTAGGCATTTGCATTGCTCATCCCCTATAAACCAACACCTCTGCCAGATAACTATTATCATTTCCTTTCCAAAGCTGTAAAGTATGGTAAAAGTTAAATGATGTAGCCAGGGTCACATAGCTGGTAAGTGGTACAGATGGGTTTCAAACCAGACCTATTCAGTACCACAATTCCTTCTCCTGTACCACAGTGCATCTTTACTGTCTGAAGAATCCACACTTTCACCGCCTCTCCCATTTGCTGACATTTATTGGGTTCTCTGGGGAGCCCAGGATGGAAACTCATCTGGGTCAGGAGTCTTGAACTCACATAAACAGGTAGATGCTGCCACACATTAGGTGACTTTTCTAGCATCTATTCCGTCCTTTTTGGTTCAAGGATCAATGTCCTTGATGGAAAATGGAAACAAGGATTTGAAAGAATTCTGCTTCCATTTTTTCATTCTCCAGCTTTATAGCTAGTCTGAGCTGTGAGCCTCTTAAATCTTGTGTTGTTTGTACCAGGTTTGTGTTTTTGTTTGTATGTTCATCTGTTTTGCCCTCTGACCCTAATCCAAAGAGCCCTTTTTGTTGTCAAGTTATGTATTCACCTGGAAAACATCCTAGAGAGAAAAAAAATTCATACCTAATGGCATTTGAGAATTTTTCAAACCAAGAAAAGGAAGTAGTCATAACCTAAATATAAGTAGTATAAAGTATAAATCTAAAGAAAATTATTATAGACACTTCTTTTGAAAGTTTTCATATTTCTTTGATGAGTTTCACTAATATTGACCTAAATAAAAATCTGTGTTAAATATAGTAATTGTAAAGTGGCTAATATATTTGTATTATTTCTTTTCTTAACAAAGCATAGTGTTTTAAAGTATGATGTTTGAAAGGTATTGGGATTAGTTGAACCAAAGAGCAGAAGCATTTGATATAAAAATAAACAGAGCTCCAACAGTTGGAACTGAAGCTGGAACAAAGCCAAATTGATGAGAAAAAGGAGGAAGTCTCTTTTTTAGGTTGCTACACACAGGAAAGAAACACTACCGGAAAACATTTGCTTCATGAAGAAATTGTTTTACATTGGTAATAATCTTGAAATTAAAGCCACCAGCCAGATAAGTGGGTAAAATAATTAAGCCGTAACTATTAATGTACTACTTAAAACTCAGCCATACGCAAGCCAAACAGTGAGAATATCAGGGCAGGCTGGTGACACTAGTAATAACAGTACGAGCCAGGCACGACGCCGCATGCCTATAATCCCAGCACTCCGGAAGCTGAGGCAGGAGGATTGCCACAAGTTCGAGGCGAGCCTGAACTCATAGCAAAACCCTGTCTCAAAAAAAAAAAAAAAAGGTAGGAATGACAGTATGCAGTGTTTTTGTCTTTGCTACTTAATTTTACATTGCTCACGTATTTGTAAAAATAGCTGGATTTATTGTACTTTGTGCTTGATTTGAGGGTTTTGCACAGCTTTGATTTAAAATGTGAAAACAAGGGGCAAGGATTTATCTCAGTGGCGCTGTACCTGCCTCACAAGCACAAGGTCCTGAGTTCTATCCCTGGTACCAGTAGATAAATAAATAAATGTGAAAAGATTAGTCCTAATTGGAAGTCTGCTTTTAATTCTCTGTAACTATCCAAGCACTGTGTCTAAATATAGGAAGAATTGAATTATTGAGTACCTGATAGCAGTATTATTTTTTAATCATATAGGCATATATTTTACCTGTAAGTATGAGTATGTATGTTCCATAAATGTATGTTACTAAGTTACCTTGTCTCCCTAGAATAAGGGACTATACTCCTCTACAGCCAGACTATACTGCTCACTATCAAGTTATATTCATGCTCTTCAGTACATTAACAATATTCTCACCCAAAGTTATTAGCATCACTAGATAGAATTCATTGAACTAAAGTTCGTATGTGTAGACCTCAGTATATTCAAAAACATGTGAACTGCTCTATGTGGATTACTTTTACATTCTGAGAGGCAGAAGGCCTGGGGGCTCAATCTCAGACACTGGCTAGGATTCACAGCCCACTCTGCCACTTAACCAGCCATGAGCAAATCTTGTAACTTCTCTGTGCCTCAGTTTCCTCCAAATTGGAGATAACAGTGGCATCCTCATGTGCTAGAAGATTAAACAGATTCATACACCTAAAATAAGACCAGTCTACCACGTGATAAGCCCTCTTCAGTTATAGAGGTGAGTGTTCCCCTGAAAGCCTATAAAGAATGACAGAATCAGTTGTTTCAGAGGTTATCGCTGTGGAGAGCATATTGGCAAAGTTGCAGCTAATTAGAGGGATTAATTTTGGCACAACTTGAGTCAAGGAAACCAGGTGAGAGGCAAGAAATAAGGCTGAGCTGAGTGAAGAGGCAGGTGCGGTGGGACTGAGCAAAGCAGCAAAGACCTTACGCGGCAACAGGAAGTGGAATACATAGACTTTGACCACACCGAGGTCTCAGGCTCGGATGGCCTTCTCTAAAACAGAAAAACAGTGAGTCCCAAAATCTCAAGCACCTCTAATTCAAGAAGTAATGTCCAAAAGCAGTCCACTCCGGAAGGCCTGGAGCAGATATCAAATTCGGCAGCATCAAGAGCAGCCGAAGTCAAGGAAATGGATGGGATAATACATTAGATTTGCTTTTATCCCTTCTTCAATGACCAGGCCGTCAAAGCTCTTCTACCTTGGACTAGAACATACTTCATCTATCTAATGCAGTTCTCAGCTGTAAAGGGAAATCATACTGCAGATTTCAGCCCTGAAGTTAATGACGAAGTTTCTTGCAGATGGCCAATGTTTCAAAGGTAGAAACCATTTTCTGATTTGAGTTAAAACATGAAGATGAGTCCCTGGGGCCAGACTTCCCATCACAGATTGCAAAACTATCCATGACAGGCTCTTCGTTTGGCTCCTAGGGACTTAATTTCCCTGGGGAACTATTGTGGTTATTCAACTTTAAGACCTTGCAGGAAGCAACAGTTATTTCTCTCTGGGGTCTGACTCAGAGCAAGCAACAAAGTAAATAGTCACTAAGAAGAAAGGAGAAATAAGGTTTTAGCAAACTGTATGTACAATTCATGGTTTTTTTTAAAACGCCAAAAATTTTTGTAAAAATTATAAATTAGGCAGGAACCTCACCCTGTTGTGTCTGTCAACTAATCATAATCTACATGAGAACATGTAAGCCACACCAGATATGCTGTCCCTAGCATAAAGACAGAAAGGTACATTTCACTGTAGGCTAATTTCTGCATGTAGTGCTTATGTAAAAGACTTTCCAGCAGGGAAAACTGAAAACTAGAAATTAGAATTAGGCTTGGTTTTGCCACAGCCAAATGCTGGGATCTTGGACAAGTGTTTTTTAAGGAATATAGATAAGCTCTCTTCTTTGCCCTTGTACTCTTAATGTTCTGTGATCAAAAGCATTCAACGGACTCTGAAATTTTTCTTGGTGTGAGGAGGTTGAGACAGAGGGTATTGTTTTGTAGCTCATACTGGCTTCCAACTCCCAATCCTCCTGACTCAGCCTCAAAAATTATTTTTAAAGCATTTTACAAATCAACTTTCACATCATTCAAGATTAACAATTTTTACCTCAGAAGGCTCATTAGTTAAAACAATGTTTAAATGTAACTTCTTCCAAATGATGAAAATTATAGCCTACCACTTACTGCCTCTGTGAAATACTCTGAACTTTCTTTAAACACCAGAACAACCTAAGTAAGATACCAAGAGTTTACTCTTTTTTTACAGTTGGGAAAACAGAGGCTCATAAGGTTAAGTAACTTAGCCATGATCGGGTGGTAAACTATAATTGAACCTTTAAATATAGACAGGTTCTTTGACCCTGAAGTCTGTGTTGCTTCAACAATTAGGTGTTTTCAGATCCCAACTTGTATTCTGGGAAAAACTCCAGGTAAGGAAGACTGAAATCCAACTGTTAACTCCACAGAGCCAGAAAGCAGCCCAGTAAATCTGTGCTCCTCCATAATCTTCCTTAGTTTGTGCCCTACATAAAGTTCTCATTCCTGACCTAAATGGGAAGCAGTAGACAGTGATTCGGGACGTACACCTTTAAATGTTTAGCAAAAGCAGATTTCAAGATACTTTAAAATGTATTGCAAAATGTACAGCATTTATTCACATACAGACAAAAAGGCACAAATTCTACTAAATAGTTCCAACAAAAAAATACAGCTGTCCTCAACTAGTTTTATAAATACTTTCAAAAAGGGGATAGAAATAAATACAGGATTGGGCCATGTAATATAAAATAGTCATCTCTACATATACTTTGTTTAATTTCTGATTTTTAACTCTTCATGCACCTTTTTTTTGTCAATTTTAGCTGAATGGACACCAAGCTAGGCACATAGTGAAAATCCTCTGTACAAGGTTACAAATGTAATGACAAGTTTGTCCATTTCAAAATAATTGATTTGTACACAACACATAAAACCCTTCATTTAGATTTTGAGTTTATAACCTAACAAATGACATTCCAGGCAACTTTACAAAAGTTTTAACTAGCCTACATTTTGACATAATACACTGATCATAATCAAAGATATTTCTTGGTCAGGATGCACAAGGAAAGATGAAAAAAAAAAAAAAGAAAGCAAATGGTTCCATACTAATAGAATGCAAGTGGGTAGGTTGGGCTGGTTGCTGCTTATGGCCACCTCATACAGAGTTCCCAGCATGACATGAAACTAACTTACAAAGCTATCATTATCCTGTCAGAAACCGTGTTCTATACCATTTGCATTTTGAAGCAGGAATAAAAAGTGTGGGCTTTTATTTTTTTGTGTTTTGTTTTTATATGGGATTTTTTATTTTTATTTTTTTGTTGTGTTTTGTATTGTTTTTTGGTTCAGCTTAACTTGGAACATTTGAAAGCTTTTCAACCTAAACATGGGGAGAAAATAGGTAAGGCATTATTTTTGCACAAAACTAGCATTCCTCATAGTGCAAATGAATCTGATACCTCTTAAAATGGTGAGAGGTCATATACTTACTAGATTAATTTAGATTTTCTTTCTATGGCTTCACAAATTATCCCTCTATAAATTCTACTCTTGCCCAGAGCTGTTGCTGTAATCAAAAGATAACTGTAGAGTCCAACCTTCTCCTGTATCCAGCAAAAGGTTTTTGCTCGTATGCAAAAACATCTAAATTACTCTATGAATGAATGTACAACCTGGATTCATAAGAACCTTCTAATATAGGTAGCAACAAGCTGACCTGGACAGCATTCTTTCACAATGAGCCCCATAGCTCAAAAATAGTCAGTCTAAAAACCTGGGTCATTCTTTCCCCTCCCCTGAATTAGCTACTAAATGTACTCAAAAAAGTTAAGACTTGGTTTGAAATGTCATACATACAGTGGGGATGCATCAGATCTACTACTTGATCATCTGATAAAACTTGCATAGCAAGATGGAATTCAATAAGCCTTTTGTTTTTGCTGACAATCATCTGGAAGACTTGATAGTTAACTACAGAACTCAAAGCAGTATTCATTAAGTATTAGAATGTCCCTGCCACATGAAAACAGATGTACAAATAAATCAGAAATATGAATACTGATATTAACAAACCAAAGAGTAATTTAGGGGAAGTTGGGCTTCTTCCAATTGCCCAAAATTCTGAATCTCTTTTCTATTTAAACTTTCCTTCTCTTAAGTTTGATTCACAACTACATTGAATTCCAAAGAAAATTAACAGGACCTTAACACTATCCACTGTCTTAATACATGTACACTACAGTGAGTGCAGAAACAGAACATTGTACTCAAATTTAATGCTAAATTTATTATTGCTGATAACTTACTAGTTATTGCCATTTGCAATTAGAAAATCCAAGTTACAAATTAAGTTTAAAACTCGACTCCAGAAAACCTATTCAAGGGTACACTCTAGTCTCTTTCCTGTATAACCTTGGTCAATAGTAAGAACTTATCACAGCTTATTGCCTTTCTATTGTTTTAAAATATAATCTATTTTTTTTCTTTTTTTCCTTTTTTCCTAAGGAATCCATTCATGATGGAAACCCGGATTCACCAACATATGCACTAGTGGCTGGCTCTGGGAAGAATGTGTCATCAGTCTGGAGTTCATCACTTGAACTTGAATAGCCATTGTATTGTCAGAAGCCCGATGGCCAGGTAATAGCAATGGCTAGGGAAATCCCAAAATGACTGGTTCCCAAGAACCAGTGGTTAAGGAAGGTCAGTGGGACTGGAAAAATTGGACCCTAACTGCCCATTCTCAGAACACTTTTCTAACGCCTTCACCTTTGCCAGTCCTACATCCACTACCCACACCCAGCCATCTAGTTGCAGGACCTGTATCACCAAGGTACAGCAGCCCTACCCTGTCCTTTCAGCTCTTCCAGTAATGACCTTTTTAAAAATTCCCACTTCCCTGACTGCTGTATTTACACATGAATTCCCTAGTGTCACTGAAACTTCAGAGCTGCTGCCTGTATACTATTAATGCAACAAAAACAGCCTTGTGGGCCAAAATGATTTCAAGATCTACCACAGTCCTAGAAAACAAACTGTTTGGGCTATAAATTGTACATGAGGGTTTCTATAAATGGCATTGATTCATTATACAGAATTATATCTGATTCTGTACATTCAGGTAACCAAGAGTTTGTGCTTTGGGAAGAATGCAGAGGGCAATTAAATTCATGTAATTATTCATAATAATTAAAATTAAAAACTTAATTCATTCTTGCTTTAGTGTTTAGTTCAGGTTCTAATCTTAGCAGTGTCTCAGTTACAATCTACTCTTCTGTTTCCTCAACAAGTTGCAAATAACACAAACTTCTCATAACAGTGATTTATAAATGATTCTGGAAAAAATTCAATTTGAATTGCAAGTAAATGTGTTTGTGTATCTCGGGAATAATGTGTTTCTGCTTGTCCCCCACATCAGAGCTCTCCCCAAGAACACCCAACAAGCCCTGGTGCTTCCTGCGCCCCTCAGTATCAAGAGGCCAAGATGCTTCTCCTGATGATGTCTGTCCTCCTGCTGATACTGCTGCTGGCGTGTATACACTTCTTTTCCGATGCCTCACTCTCGGAGTCACTCATTTCTGCATCAGGGACATACCCGTCATTCTCATTGTCAGATTTTAATTTGCTTTTTGCCCTTTCCTTGGCTGGAACTCGGCCTAAGCCCAAATATGGGTAGTCTGAGTGCTGGTGGCAGGCCCCCTCATGGACCTCTCCCTGCTGCTGCCGCTCCCCCTTCTTTGGAATCCGGAATCCTCCCCAGTTTTTCACTGGGCTGGCAGGTGTTGTAGGCACTTTGACTGCAGTCTGATTATAGTTTACTTTGATTAAGGAGCCATTGCACTTGGGCACAATCTCCTTCCTGGCGCCGGGTGCTGACTGCCCCACTCCAGGGGAGGTGGCAGCTCTTGTGTTGTCCAGATGCCTCTGAGACACGTCTGTGGACCTGAGAGGCTTGTGACTCTGTTTAAAAGGTTTATCTTTTAAGTCTCCTTTAATGAGATCACAATGAAAACGATTGTCTCTTCTTTTCCCATGGTCTGGGATCACCACACCATTTTTCTGTTGTGCTGATATGAGACGTGCTTCTGCAAAAGTCTTCTCAAAACTCAGAAAGCTCTCTGGAACCACCAGCCCCTCCCTTCTGCCACACATGTCTGGCTGCTTTAGCAGGGTCTTGCCCTCGCTCCCAGTGCTATTCTGCAATGGATCTCGCTTATGAGGCTTTTTCAGCGAATGAACCAAGGAAGTACCCATTTGTTTCCTGAAGAATGCAGAATGCCACTTCAAGTCCTCTATCTTGGGAGCATCAGGGCCCACAGAAGGACTATTAAACAAAAGCATATTTTCCAGTGAAGAGGAAGAGCAGGAAGAAGAAGGCACACCTATGAACATAAAACCACAAATAAAAATTACAGAAGCAAATCCAAAGGAATGAAATTCTAGACCCTCAGCATTGCCCAATTTGTGCAAACTTCCCACCAACAGTAGAACATATAGCAACCCAGTTTGTCAAAATTTGATTTTGTAGGGCCGGGGATTTAGCTCAGTGGTTCCGCTGCCTGTTTCACAAGCACAAGGTCTTGAGTTCAAAAAAAGAAGTACCGAAAAAAGAAAAAAAGAATTTTGATTTTGTAAAGATACCACCTGCTTTAAAAATCTACTCATTCAATGATACATTTTTTCCTACAACAGCTGAAATTCACATTTTTCATAAAACAATATCAAGGACTACATTTTCCTTCCAACAAAATAACTAATCTGACTTTCAAAATAACTAATCTGATTTTCATCCAAACAGAATTCATCAGCTCATCAGTGATTGCCTCCTCTCTCCCTACCTGGTCACAGAGCAGCAACTGTACCATGTACATTGACCTCCCTTATAAGAGTGGCACCCCAAAGGGCAAGGACTGGGGTATCTCTGAGTCTTTCTCCAAAGTATCTAAGCCCTCAAGAGTTGTTTTGAGGATAAACACATATAAATTTGTGAAACGAATGAAGAAAAATGTTTAAAATAGCTCAACACATAAGCAGGTGTTCAAAAAAACACTATTATATGAAAAATCCCTTTGTTGGATTCAAATGAATTGTCATCCAACTTAAGGATAAGTTAAATGTTTTTGTTGCAAATCACAGTAAAAAGAAAACATTCACAGTATAACCAGTAAAAGCTCTTAGTTCATTAAATTAGAGGTATGACTGAAAAATACAGTGAATGTTGAAATTTTTAAAAACTGTTTCACAGTAAGGCACATTGCCATTAATCTCCATCAAAATACTTCTCCTCTCTTCAAATAAATTTATCCCATCATTCTTGCCACTTTCTGAAGCAGTTCTGGAAGTTCTCTTTCATCCGTGTCTTTAGTCACTGATGTGACCACTTTGATGTCTGGAATCGATTTGGGGAAGAGCCAGAAATCGCACACTGGCAGATCCAGTGAATAAAGTGGAAGAGGGCACACTTTGATGTTTCTACGAGCCCACCTTTCCATTAGATGGCACCAGACAGCAGCACTCCTTGTATTTTTCATCATACTTCGTCAACACATTCAAAAAAGAAGACTTCCAGAACGGCTTCAAAAAGTGGCAAGAACAATGGGATAAGCTTGTTTAAAGCAAGGGGGAGTATTCTGAGGGGGAATAATAGCAATGTGAATTTTACTCTACCATTTTTTAAAAATTTAAACATTCACCATATATGATCATCACCCACCCCTTGTATATTAACCCTCATCACCTGATCTGCACGCTAACAGTTCTTATTCTCCACTCTATTTTGATGTTTTTGATGTTAGTCAGACCCACTGAATCCATGTCACTAGCTACTAATGAATGGTAACCTCTGGTTTGAAAAACATTAGGTAAATTGATAACACACTAGAGCTCATCAGAAGGACTACATTTCTGCAGAAGCCTCAGAAACATCCAAAAGAGCAATTCTCACGTGTATGTGTATCTCCCACAAGGTCTCAACCACCAGGAAACAAGGTTCAATGCCAAGCATGGGATGCATGGACACTGTTAGCAAGCAGCCATAGGTGGCACTGCTGAGCACAGCACTGTCTGGCCACAGGGGAGGGCTTTTTGTACACTCTGTGGCTTAGAAATGCCTGTTTGCTCACAGTCAATCGTTAGAATCAACCTTCACGCTACATTGAATATACTTCTTTGATTGAGTCACATACCATGGGAAAATGGAAAAGTGAAGAAGGACAAATCTTTTCCAACCTGATTTCTACTCTGGCTTGACATGGAGTCCATGTCTCTGAAGAGCCCCATAAGCAATGTTTCCACTGAGGACTTTCCCACCCAGCAGAATCACCCGACCCATGCTCAAGAATCACCCCAGGGTTTGAACCGTAGACACCCAGAGTCTGAACTATGAAACAGCACATATAAATCATGGTCATCTGCTCTGCTTCCTTGGAATTATCTGTCTTACAAGTCAGGAGACTGACCTTAGACATGAATAAGAACACAACCAAAAATCTCTAACTGGGAAATAAAAAAAGCCATCCTATAGGGTTTCAAGTGCATTGTGTATCTCACAGGAAGAATAATGTCACTTTTACCTGCTCATAGTTAGTAGACTATCTCAAAATAAAAAGAGGATTTGTTTCCCTTTTCTAGAATAGCAGTAGGACCTCAGATCTACATTATGGTTCTGTAACTCAAAACACTTCCTTAACTTTCTGAGGAATCTCATTCACCCACCCAGGTCCAAACTTCAGGCATAAAGCACAAAAGCTGCCTGTAGTACCCATGCAAAATGAGTGCCCAAGATCAGATGAAAATGCTCTCACAGATTGTATTTATAGGTAATCACTCATTGCAGAACAAGAGTCACAGAAAGCCTTCCAGCAGCACAACTCTACAGGAACAGCTTGCATTCATGACCCCAGGCAGCACAGCCCAAGGAGTAATGAATGAGGAGGTGGCAGCTGACTTTGGAGTACAGAATCTGATTTGAGCTGTTTTTACCTAAGACATCTTACTTGGAAAATTTTGTTTTAAAGGTTGTGCAAATGAACTCCAGGGTCCAAATTGGTCCGAAGGTTGTGGGTTATTGTTAAACTGAACTCCAGGGTCCAGCTAATCATACACATTTGACACATCTGGTAAATATTTAATCTTAGGGATAAAATATCTAAAATAGTATCAGCAGGTTAATGTCACTAAAACTGTGTAACATTTCAAAAACATCATTATAAACTCCCTGGGCATTTTCTGTTTGTTCAGCTGACCAAGTCACTTCTAGCCACATATCTAGTTAGTTATAAAACAGAATTTTGGATTTCAACATTAAGAGGTTATAACAACCTCTTTGTTGTTTCTATGTGGCATAATAATCTAGATACAGAGAAAAGAAAAGCCACAAGTGCAGAAAAATAAAAATGCCTAAACAATGACTGTACAGGCCAAGCACTAGGAATATCACTGCTGTAACCTCAGGCAGTGTGAGGTAGAGACTGCTCAAGACTCACTGAAGGCCAGCCTGAGACCTACCTACTCCATGACTCCATGACTCTGCCTGGCCCACACTCAAATTGGTCTCTCTGAAATCCTTGTAGTAACTGTTTTGCTAAAAAGTATGTTAGAGGTTGATTCTACATGGAAACTCTTTTACAGATCAAAGGAATCCCAGTGAGGTTAAACAACTTGGCCCAACTTCGTATTTGATCTCCAAGGAACTCATGTGTTCTCCAGAGTACAGGAAGAATATACCCTAGTCCTTTTTCTAAAATTATGCCCAGGGCCGGGGATTTAGCTCAGTGGTTTTGCCACCTGCTGTGCAAGCGCAAGGACTCGAGTTGGATCCCCAGTACAAAAAAAAACACAAAACTTTGCCCAGCCCAGAGCAATGTAAAATAAAGGCACTAAATATACACATGAATACTGGTACCCTGTGTCAGGAACTGCCAAAATTCCATCCACACCAAAAAAAAAAATTCACTGTGATTATTATTTAAGAAATGGAACATGTGCTGTCAATCTTAAGATATGTTTTCATTATTGCCGGGGATTTAGCTCAGTGGTTTCGCCACTTGCTGCACAAGCTTTTGCAAGGACCTAAGTTCGATCTCCGGTACCAAAAAAAGATATATTTTCATTATATTACAGGTAGATCCAAAAGATTGATATTGTATAGATAAATGTGTGTATGTATTTCCATGATAAATTTATCAAGAGCTCTGGAGCTGGGAATGTAGCTCAGTGGTAGAATGCTTGCCTCATATGCATGAGGCCCCAACTTTGATCCGTAGGACCACAAAATAAATACATTAAAAAATAACTCATGCTCTTATCTTTAAAAAATTGTATATAGTTAAACATGTATATAAGTTACTATTTCATCTGAGTCTTATGACAGTTCAAAGAAGTAGCCTGAGGGGCAAGGATTTAGCTCAGTGGCACCGCACCTGCCTTGCAAGTATGAGGTCCTGAGTTAGATCCCCAGTACCAAAAAAAAAAATAGAGGTAGCTTGAAATATCACCCCCATTTTATATATGAAGAAATTGGGAAAGACAGGGAAGACTTGATTGTGTTTGGCCAGCAAACAGAGAAGACAGGACTCAACTCCTATTGGAGGCCAAATTCATTGCTCTTTCCATTATACCATCGAGCTTCTTCTAATGCCTAAAGATTTTCTTTCAAATATGAACGTCTGTGCTTCTTAAAATTTTTCTACGGGGTAGATAAAGGAAAATACAAGAACAAATTCTTTTCTCCTAGTGGTAGTGTTAAAGCTTGTAAACCTCTGCCCTACATTTTGACCTACCAGGGCTTAATCCATACCTGAAACTCTTTCTTGCTCCAAGAGCTTAGTGTAAAGATTGAATATCTGTTCCTGGACTTTGCACACAGATCGTTTAATCTTTTCCCTGCGGGTCACCATGTAAGTGAGGTTCCGAACCTAGAATGTAGAGAATAAAGATTCTAAGTAAGTAATTTATGTCAACAGTACTTTGGTGCTTTTAATTTTCTTTACTTGAGAGAAACTGGTCCTACTAGGGCCTTGACAAACATTTGAAATCAAAACGTACTTTAAGCATTTTACCCAATCTCTACTTTCCTTTTAGACAGACAAGGATTCCACTTAGTCCCCTCGACGCAGGCAGCGGCAACACTAAGAGTTAGACTGGGCGGGGGGGGGGGGGGGCTATCGCACCACACAGAGCCCTGCACTTCCTCCACACCCAGCCCATCCAGGCAGAGGCCAGTACACATGCCAAAGACCTTGCTTACCATCTGCTGGCATCTTCTTCCTATTCTATCAATGGCTCTATAGCACTCAAAAGCCACCTCTGCTACACAGAATCAAGCAAACATCTTTTGATGGCTGAACTGGCACAGGGTAAAGACCCAGCAGAGAAGCCTCTGTGCAAACCCCCTATAGGACCAAAGGGTCACCAAGAACCCAAGACAGCTCCTTGTTCACTAGACACTGAATTCTGAAGTGCCTGGAGCTGGAGGCAGAGCCCTGTGTGCTCCAAGAGAACTTCCTTCCCACTGTGCCAGTGATTTGCAGCTGGTCACCATCTCCAGCTCTAGATCATCTGCCCTCAGTTCCTGATTCATTTGTAACTGAAAAGATCCAAGGGCTGAGTTCCTCCACATTATCTGATCCAACCACTTTGGAGCACATACATGCAACAGTCTCCATAACTGACCCTTCAGTCATCAGCTTCCTCCACTTTTAAAGCCAGGACAGAACCAAAACCCAAAGCATTAGTCATTAAACCCCACTGATCCTTTAGTGGTAGAGGAATTCTACTGGTAAACCTATTAGTCTGCACAGGCCTGAAAGCACAAATGTCGTATGGAACAGGTGAAACTTTCTTCAGGAAGATGGGAACAAGACCTCAAATGATCTCAGTGACAGCAGTAGAGCATGACCATGCGTTGTTCCCCATTATCTCCTATCATCAATAGCATGCCCACACCTCAAACACATCTTCCTTACTCTACATGGAACAAGTTCAAAGATCACCAAATTTTTCTCTTGCCATGAGGATAGCTACAAGCCATACACTACTTTGCATTTGGACACCTCTTCAGACAGTTCTCCGCACTAACAATGCCAGCTGTGTTTCAGACAGTCTCACTTCCAAAAGGACATGAGACATTAAGAGCAACAGTACAGGCTGGCTAGCTTTGATAGTTGCTTCATGGTGTAATCTCCTTGTCCAAAATAGGAAGATGCCAAGTCAGGCTCTTATTGACCCTTAACAGATTCACTATCAGGGTCTTTCTGTGTTTGTTTCTATGTCAGTACTTCATATTACTAACACTTGTTTTAATTAAAGAAGTGAAAAGAAAATCCTCTCCCTGTCTGAGTTATTATCATGTGGGTGCAATTCACCTGGTTAAGGTAGTCCCTTTTGCAGGGTCCCCCTCATCAGGGAGCAGGTGTCCTTTTTAGAAATCCTGACTGATGTGGGGATGGGTGTGGCTATTAGCCTGTCAGATGTTTGATAATTACTGTCCCACCTGAGACTAGGAGTGGAAACTCAAACAAGGGGCCAGACTTAGATCTTTAAAAAACAAAAAATGAACTCAGAACAGCTTTTACACTTCACAAATCTGACTTTCAGAAATAGGAAATGGAAACAAATTCTCTGACATTCTAGGAGAGGAGAGATTGCTCTCATACTCAATTCAGATGGATAGCAGATATTTATATCTCTTAATTGAAGTTAGTCACGAAAATAGAAAATAGGGAAGCCAGTGAACCTGAACTCTGTATATTCAAATTTAATTTTGGTGGCTTCAGTACTTCACCCAGGCAAGACTTCCCCATGGCTTCTAAGTGAAAAAATCCCACTTCTGTCCCCCATGACCTTTGATGAGAACTAAATAAACCCGAAAAGCAAAGACCACACTTCCCAAATAGAATGAGCCAGACCGATCCATTTCTGACCACTCTAAAGCAGTGAGCACCCAAACCTGGCCTCCCTTACCATGCACAAAGCAGTCTCTGCAGCTCTGACCAGAGCTAGACTAATGCTTGCGCGTCTTCTTCAAGCATATCCTCTGTTTCCTCCTGCACCCTAATCACCAAACTTGCCCTTATTTTCCTCCAGCTGCCTGCAAGGCCATATCAAATATCCAGCCCACAGGGGTGGGGGTGTACTTTCACTCTAGAGTCACACTTTTCGCTAAATCAGTGGTTCTCAAACAGAAATATGTGGAGGCCTCAAGACATGGAATACTGACCCCATCTTTGACCAAACACTGCATGTGTATGAAATTTTGAGGTAATGTTGCTGCTGGTTAAGCACTATACCCTGAGAACCAGAGCTCTAAGGAATGAATGCAAAAACGGTTCCAATGGGTTTTCTGGAATCCTCAACACTGCTTGCTACACTACAGCTTAAGGAGCATTCTGTTCAGGGGACAACTGTAGCCTCAATCAGACTCTGAAAGGTGACTATGTCAGCAATAGGGACGATGGCCCCAGGACTTGGTCTCTTTCCATACCAGTCAGTGTGCAGAGGGAGCACAACTTTATCTGAACTAGTGCTCATTTCCAAGCTCGTGTTTACTGCTTCTTTTTAAAAAGAAACCTGGGGAAAACCCAACAAAAGAATGAAGTGGCAGCCTTGGGAAACTGATGTGGTCACTTGCCACAGGAGCAGCTGTGTCTTCTTAAAGGTGTGGGTTCCCAAATCCTCTTGAAACTCATTCCTGTCATCTAACTTTCTGATCCAGGACTAGTACCAGGGTTACAATGCCCCAGGGTATGTATTTGCAGGAAAGAGCTATTACCATAATCATTCAGAGTTGTCTGCATTTCTGAGGAATGCTAAGTCATTTGTCAGTTTAGGAATGACCATATACTGTGATTATGGTCACATCTATTACCCGACTTTTGAGTGTCTGCCTGAACTGATGTGTGTGTTAAGCAGAACACTAACACACTAATGAAAGAAAATCAACCTTACCATCACCCCTGCCCTGATGAGCCCTGCATCAGACACTCTCACTGTTTATAATTACGAAGAACTGTACAACTCTCTGGGGCATGGGGAAAATTCCAACTTTTTAAAGCTTCTACCATCACGGGCCTTGTACAAGTTTGGGGGAAACACACTGTTCATTACAATCAGTCCATTTTAAACTGATCCTAAATTCCCTAAAATCTCTTAGGGGTTTTAAAGAAGTAAATGCACTTAAGTAAAATGCCACACATGCATACACACACAAATCCTGATTTATTCCCTGTTTCTCATACATCACAGGCATTGTTCTACTTAAAAAGCAACATTGACTGCAAAAAAATGTTCAAATTTAATTATAAATGCATGTTAATCTGAATAACTTTAAGTACAAAAAAGAGTTAGTACACCACAAGCATTTTCTACACTTTTATTTTGTGGTGATGGTGAGACAAACACAGTCCAAACATGAGCCTTCTCATCCTCCCCTCCCAAGGACTATCTGACTCCATGCACCCACAATTACAGCAGTTGTCAGGCTGGGATGGTAGCTTCTCACCAGGATTCCAATTTATCCTTCTGAATCCCTTGCTGATCATTTAAAAACCCCCACAGGCATGTGGGTGAGGTGAGGTCTTCTTTACGCTCACCACCAGGGGGCGGATGGGAGCACAACCACTTCCCAACCTGCTCCCACTCCTGACTCCCCTTAAGCTGAAACCTGCCACTTTGCCCAGAATCTTCACCTGGTTTAGGAAGGGGCATCACAATGAGCTGGCAGTAGTTTATGTACTAGAAGGGCTTCTCATGAGTATCTAAAAATACTTTCACTTCTACACCATCTTGAACAGGGAGGGCCATGCAGGTCGCTGAAATCTGGATCTTTCTTCTGCAGTCTACTCTTTGCCTACACACTCATTTCAAATCATCTGTTGAGTCAGAGTCTCTCCCAGGCAGGTGATTCACTCCCCACTAATAAGCGAGGTGCTTGGGGGAGTTGCATTAACTGTTTCAGGCCACTTGGGTGCATTTCTGCGCAGGCTGCTTCAGGCCAGAAAACCTCAATCCCATCTCTTTCACAGTAATGAATTTAATCAGTAGCTAGCAGTCAGGGGAGTTGGTGAGGAAGGTGCTCTAAGACACATCCCCAATTAGCAAGCCTCAGTCAGGAACAACCTTCAGGGAGCAGGGGACTCTGGGGAAGACAGCCCACTGCTAATTATTCCTGCATCAGAAAGGGAGGTCCAGACAGGGACTCCAATGGTAACGGAGGGGGGAGGCACAAAGCAGCAAAGGACATGCCAGCAGCTGAGGCTCCAGGCAGCCAACAGCCACTACACTCAAGAATCTAGTAGTGTGACAATATATGTCTCTGTAGTGTACTGAGCAGAACTAGGGCCTCCTCAGACAGAGCTGATGCCCCTGTGCACCAGGAATCCCACCCTACATCAGCACATAGACACACCATGGACAGATACACACATGAGTGCACACACACTGTATATACACACACAGCCTCAGGGATGACTTAGCACCTCACTGCCAGGAGTGTCTTCGTAACAGATGTGCGTATGTAAGTTCACCACCCACATCGGCACCCTTAGCCTGCTCTGCTCCATGACAGCACTGGGAAGGCCCCGTGAATTAGCCAAGAAGGCAAAAGTGGCCTGTGGGTGGCAGTGCTTAGCTCTCCTTATCGAGCCCTTCAGCAGCACCTAGTGTCTCCCCAGTTGAACAAGAGGCTTCCCCCTCCCTACGTCTGTCCCCTCTCCCATCAATAAATCCCCACTCTGGTTTCCAAAATTAGTCTGTAAACAATTCTAAGTCAAGCCCTTGGTCCTTTTCCTGGGGCTCAGTTCCCTCCAGCTCTAGAATGAAGGGAGACAAAAAGACACACCCCATCTGATCTTGCGGAACAGTAAAGGTCAATGGGAAAGTGTTTAAAGAAAAACATGACAAAGAAGCTCCCCACTCTGTGGCAGTCTTGCACATGTGCACAATGAGTTTACCAACCCATAAATATATTCAACCAACACAACCTCATGCTGCGGTGTGTACAAGGGTCTCAGAGTAATGACTGGCTATCATTTCTTGCTCTGGGCAAGTGTTCGCCTCTTTGCATCTTCTTCTCTAAGTCACTATAAAGTGTCAGTGTCAATCATTACCCTCTCCAGGTCCTGCCGCAGGTGCGTGAACAGCTGCAGCCTCCTAAACAAGACATCCTGCTCCCGCTTGGCTAGATTGTCCTCTTCGTCTTTCTTTGGGGTGATCAGGGGCTTATTGAAGTTGACCTTCCTCTTCAACTTCCAGTACTGGTACAGGAAATCCACTACTTCTTCGGGCAGCCGCAGGGCCCTGGCCACATCAAGCAGGTTGACGAAGGTGTAGAACTCATCCTCCAGCTGCTGCAGCTTCTGCTTGCGGACACTCACCCGGTGGGCCTCCTCCCGATTCTGCTCAAGGTTGGCGTAGGGTTCCAGCGGGTCCCGGGGGGAACACACTGGGGCTCCGTTCTCCTGCGAAGTCCCCTCCGCGAGGCTCTCCTCAGGTTTTCTATGTGAGCTGTGCTTGGGGCAGTAGGACTTGAACTTGACTTCATCATTCTCTGCCAAGATGGTCTTCATCTCCAAGCCCTGGTCAAAAGCACATGTCACGTGGAAGGCTGTGCGGCAGTTCTTCACAGAGCACTGGAAAGAACAAGCAGAGAAGAGGAGAGATCATTATGGAGCAACAGAAGCCTTTCCATGCGAGACACCCCATGTGCACAATCAAGAGCCACACCTTAAGTGTGAGATAGCAACGCTTGACAAGGATTCACCCTGGCAGATCTAAGTGAGGTAAGGCTGGGGATTTGGGGGAATTCTTCAAATGAAAGCTTTCATAAACCAAACCCTTGCTTTCTCAGGAGTAACCATATCCAAATCCCCTCTTATGTCACGCACAATCACACAAATGGCACTTGTAGATGAAAGGGCATGACCTTCGAAAGAGGGTGCTCCACCAATCAGTGTAAGAAGGAAACAGTTAGTGCAGCCTGAAGCCTGAGTCCATCCAGAATGGATGTAACTAATTCTGACACCACGTTACAGATAACTAAGCACTGAAAAATAAACCCAAGAACCACAGTATATTCTACCTTTAACTTTTTGTAAACCATGTTTTGTGGATACCTTCAGTTTTACCATAAGGCTGATATATTTCAATATTTTGAAAACATCAGTATTAATTTTGAGTTGGCAGAGGTAACCTAACCAACTACCTTTATCTTTGGTACTAAGAGATATACCTTTCAATAAAATTATTGAAATGCAAAAAACAGAAAAAAAGAGGGTGCTCAAAAGAACATGTACTCAATATGCAGAGGATACTTGGGAGGCATTATTTTGGATTTTCTCATGGGTTTGCGCTCTTTTTGTATTTATATGAAAAGCTGGAACAAGAATCTCCTCAGGACAGAGGAGTACTGGTCAGTTTTTAAAGGAATGTGGTTATTCACTCTGAACCTCAGGCAGGAAAGGTCCCAACACAAGTGGGAAAATAAATACTACACATCCTTACAGCAGCACCCAGGGCTCCCAGCAGAAAGTAAAAAGAACAAGAGATTCCAAGAATCCAGCCGAGGGCAGCCCTGCTGGACACGGAGGCCCTCACGAGCCCAGTGATGTCCCGAGCACCAAGCG
The DNA here is from genome assembly GCF_053883595.1 of Heterocephalus glaber. NCBI lineage: Eukaryota > Metazoa > Chordata > Mammalia > Rodentia > Bathyergidae > Heterocephalus > Heterocephalus glaber. Next base: position 9,935,568 of record NW_028258364.1, on the reverse strand, counting down.
CCATGCCTAGCAACTCAAAGGTGGCAGCAGAACCCTCAGAGACCACTTCCTGTGGGGCCAAGAGAGGACAGCCTACAGGCTGGGCTTCATCCAGCTGTGCTCTCACTGCCTGAGCAGGGCTGCAACTTAGTGCCTCTGATCCACACGACAAGCCTCTGGCCTAGCAGGAGCAAAGCGATTAACTTCTCCACGTCTGATCTCTTGGAGCAAATCCCTGGAAGGAGGCTTCTCACAGAGGCTGAAGCCAGACCCCTAAAAGCATCCCTGTACTGCGTGAGGCCAGGTGATCCCCAGGGCACAACAGGACTGCAAAGAAAACCAGAACCCACTGGCTCCTGGCCAATTGGAAAGCTAAAACTCAACAGACCCTGAATCAAAGAAGCATGGAGGGCAGAGGCTGGAGCTGGGGCTTTTTTCCCCTCATCATCTCAGTGTTCAAGACGTGACTTGATGCCAACCATGACTCTGCCTATTGAGACTACAGCTCTCTTCACCGTTTCCTCATTACAACTACCTAAAGCACATGAGCTAAGGAATCTGTAATCTTATCTATAAACTACCTCAATTCCAAAAAAATGTGTGACATCAGCTCTGGTGGCAGAGCACACACATACACACCTGGCTACTATCATTAAAAGACAAAGTGCTCCTCCCTTGCAGCACATGGCCAAGTAGGAAGTAGAAGTGGGAACAGATGACTGAGACACTATGTGTTTGGCTGAAACTACACTTAACCCAAGCATTCTACCCTTAAAGGGAAAGGGCTGCAGCAGAGTATTTATACAGGACTTTGTAAAGATGCCAAATGGCCTTCCTCTGGGTTTTCCTATTCAGGTTGACTCAGCAAACAGATGTTTCAGAAACATAAGCCAGAGCCTTCGCAGCTGCAGACATTTCAGACAGGAATTCTTTTAATAAAATCAACCCATTCTGTGAAGATATGAAAAATCATCAGCCTTCCTTGGCCTCCTCTCCTTCAAATTAATGTTCTGGGAGAAAGAAGTCAATGGCAACAAGTCATTATAACAGCTCTCCTCAAAACAGAAACAAAGCTCCCATTTGCCCGCTTCTTTTAAACATCAATTAAGGACCAGGATTGGTGTGCTCAGGAAAAGGCATAGACTCTATGCTCCAAAGAACACCAGCTAACACAGAAGAAAATGGTATCCATTCTCCATGGGCCACCACAGCTTGTTTTGCACAGGTGAACACTTGTGTGCACACCCACATATGCACATGCACACATACTTGCACCCACTCCAGTGCCTTTTTCTATTTCTCCTCCATTCGCCTTGACTAATCTGACTCCGGCCAGAGGTGTTTGCTGTTTTAAATAGATCCTATTCACACACAAGAGAATTCTTGCTACTTTAAGGTCCCCAGCCAAATCCCACCAGCTGTCTCATGCCCCACCCTCTGAATATTTCTATTACATTTTAGGTTCTCAGACACCAGTACAAACAGTAACAAAAGTAGAGCAACCTGGCTTGAAAAAAAAAAGGAAAAGATTTAACCAGGCGCATTGATGCATACCTGTAAGCCCAGCACTCTAAGAAGCTGAGGCAGGACGACTCCAAGTTTAACCCAAGTGTGGGCAACTTACCAAGATCCTATCTTAAAAATATGTTTTAAATTTTAAAAAGGGCTAGAAATGTAGCTCAGAGGTACCAGTGGCACACACACACACACACAAAAAAAAAATTAGCTAAATGTTAGGGAGATAGATACCACCAATCAAGGGCTTTGATACTTTACTGAAATATTTATTCCAAAATATAAAATGAGTATTAATTAATTTTTTTAAAACCCAGGCCTATATTCACTGAATATTTTGCTATGCCAAAACTGTTGGCCAGGGATCTAGCTCAGTGGTTTCACCACCTGCTGCGCAAGCGCAAGGACCCGAGTTCAATCCCCGGTACCAAAAAAAAAAAACGGTTGCTGGGCCAGGGATTTACCTCAGTGGGGCCGCCACCTGCCTCACAAGCACAAGGGCCTGAGGTCGATCCTCAGTACCACAAAAAAAAACCAAAACACTGTTGCTTTCCTACATGGATAGGGACGGTGATCGCAAACAGTATCTCTCCTATTTGACAAAGAAACTGAGGCCAACTGAGTCTGAAGCCTGTGCTAGTCTATCCCAGAAGAGCCAGATTTTGATCTTTAGGGCCAGCACCAGCCACACAGCACTTCAGGTCCCTCAAACATCGTCCAGATATCAATGATGTGAGGCCCAGAAGTTAACTTCTCAGGCAGTTTTAGACCACACATACACACCTGACAGCAAGCCAACTCAATACTCTCCTTAACTCTACCCGCCTCATGACTTTCTATACTTTTCTGGATCTAGACATACAAATGCAGGCAGGTGCACAGTGTGTGCATGCGTGTGCATGCGTTCATATGTGCACGTGCACCTGCCTGCCTCCACACACAAACATAGTGACACACACACAGTGTCAGAAAGAATGAAATATCCAGACTGAACTCAGTTATGCAAAGAGCATCCAGTGCAGCACCTTATGGATGGCTCTCTACCTGGCTGGCACCCCAAGGACTCTCCCAGTGTGAAAGCCAAACCCATCCAGCACTGGGGATACCAGTGGTCTCAGGAGGCAGCTCCAGAGGCAGGTCTGGGTCTGCAGCTGCACACTGTCAATGCAGGTGGAAACGTGGCCAATCCGAGCATATCAAGGTACCATGTCAAGGAGTTTGGTTCTGGGGACAAGGTATATAATCAGCCAAGCGAAAGTGGTTGCACTGGGTTGAACTCATCCCTCAGAAACTTCTGCCGGGTCATCACAACCTCGCCCTGCTTCCTGGAGCCTGCTGCCTTCTCTGACCCCTCTGAGAGCATACAGCCCTCCCTTATCCCTACCCCTACAGTCTAGGAAAGAAAATGAAGCCATTCTTGCTCAGCTAATTACCTGTATGGAGGCCCCAAACTTCTCATTGCAGAGGCTACACACTAGCGCCCACCGACTGCTGGGGATGTGAGACACCTTTGTGATGGGCTCCATCTTCTCTGGGCTGCCGATGCTCACCTAGAGGTCAAACATAGCAAGATGGGGTGGCACAGGCCATCAGAGGCTGAACATGACATTAGGGACTCAAAGATTTGCTGCTTACCAAGGCCCAACTCTGAGCCAGCAGCAGGCAGTAGAGCCTAGAGCCTAGAGAACAGACTTCCTCTGACAGAGACATCCCTGTGCATAAAAACACTCAGAGAACTGAGCTTTCATCTCTCACTAAAGGGTCTGGTGGCAGAGACACTTAGTATGAGGACAATGCAACCTACTATACCTCTGATTCACAAGGAAGTTGTCAAGACTAAAAGTCCATCTTAAATATATTTAAATACATTGTTGATGATGGAGTAAATACATAAGCTATTCTTAATCCTTCTCACTAAAGAAAACCGTTCTCTTCAGTCAGAACACATGACTGCATTCAAAGAGGAAATCTATCAAGATAAATAAGGTATCATCTCTACATTCAGCCTAGATCACTGAACTGTATCCTGTTAATACCAAACCACAAGATCCGGTTTTACCAAGACTCAAATCATGAAACGTCAATGCAAATCATCCTTAGATAATATTCCTCAAGAGGAAAAATGCACCAAATCACACACCCAAAAAATGCTGGAATTTGAATCTCAAATTATATTTCTCATAGTGAGCCATGCAAATTAAATTAGTCAAGGTCTGGGACTTGAAATAAATTAGACTAGACCTGAAATTAAAAAGGTTGAGGCTCAGTAAGAATTTAAATAAAAATTGCAGAAGTGTGACCTAGAGCGTGGTGCTTTAAGTGCAGTGGTACTGCATATTTGATTTGCTAAGTACAAGGATTCATAGGGTGGCACAGCCATACAGGCTCCAGGTCTGGGCTGAGAGATGTGTCAGCAATGTGAGGGTCTCCAGTGAGGTACAGGAGATACAACATGTGGACACTACCAACCCGGGTCTAACTCACTGCTTCAGCCAGCTGACACTTACTTCCACTTCTGTCCCGTGACATTACAATGCACTGGAGATTTAGTCTAATGGGCACAAAGGGTAGCAGCTAAAGTTGTCTTCTTACCCAGCAGATCAACACTGCCTACTTATAAATGGTTCCCCACTCACCTACCCAATCCCCAGTTAAAAGGCAGGACTTTCTGAACTAAAATGCTATTAAAAACCACGCTTACCTCAGGAATCCACAGGGCACAGCTGACATGGACCCACTTGGTTCCGCTGCGGGTGGGCTTCATAGCTCCGCCCTTCTTGGGACACAGCAAGCATTTTGGCTGAACCCCCAGGGCACATGTCCGGCACAGCCAACTGCCCTCTGGCACCTTGAGGATTCCATAGCAGGCCTGTAATGTCACAGCACACCCCCAAAGAAAAAGGAGAAAGAAAAATCGGCTTTTCCTATTTTATCTACTAATTTCAAAACATCTAGAAAGATTCTCACAGATCCAAAGTACAGCCACTCCCCCATCCACCAAGCTGTGACTCTCCCCTCGGAGAAACACCAGGCAGCCTCACAGAAGCACCCAGGATGTGTCTGGGCTCTGGACAGCAGACTGCCTGAGGACAGAGAAGTTCTAATAACTTGCTTTGCTACAGAAACCCACCTATACCAGTTATCTACAAACTGACCAATATCCTCAAAACTCTCTAAGGCAAAGTGGAAATGCTGCTCCTTTCTGCTTTACAAGGAAGAGGTATAGAGTGAGGAGAGAGAATGCAGTGGAGCCTCTTGGTGCTACTAAAGGCAGTGCAGTGGAGACCGGAAACAAACTATGGAGCCCCCTCATTCCCTGGGCCGCACACTCTACCTACTAGGTCCCAAAACAGTCCCATGTGAGTAAACAAAACGAAGAAAAGCAAGATATCTAGACAAAGGAAGAATTTGGTCTCTTTAGCTGATATTTAAAACAAAGCCTGTTTTGCACAAGATGACAAAATTACACAAGACAGCATAAACTGCAGAAATCAAGGCTTTTACAACTAAAGTAATTAAGATGGCTTGAAGAGAGACAAGGCAAATGTTAAATAAGCAGAGTGAAGAAACAAAACCACAACGGTACCAGGAGCACATTCAGAGTCCTTTAAAAACCAAACTGTTCAGAACTTTATCCTTAAGTGAACTGAAGTCAGGAAGTCGAGAGTCACGGTAACATAGCTCCAATTCTTCAGACAAAAAACACAGCCCCTCTGCAATCTGAATGCCCAGGACACAAAAAGGAAACCACAAGGATGACAGCTGAGCAAAGTAAAGGAACCCTGAGATCAGAGGCCTAGAAGCATGTGTCACCGTATGAATAAGCCACTGTCAACAGGCTAAGTGGGAAAAATTTAATGATGCTAAATGACACTATTAAGGTTTCAAATACTAAAGGTTTGCATCAGGTAGAGTCACGTTTGGAGAATTTTTTCCACTGCAAAAATTGCTAAGATACATCTTAATGACAAGACATAAAAGATTTTGCCATAGAAAATATTAAGTAAAAGAGACAGCATGATATGGCAGAAAGAAGAGAAGCCTGGAGCTGGGGGGGTCCTCCAACCCTGCCACCAACACACTGTGAGGCACTGGACAGCCCCACTCTGGATGCTGGGTAACACATTTCTAAGCTCAGAGTTCCACCTGTGTAAAAACAAGTAAAATGACAGGAAAAAGACTGAAAAGCCATCCAAGTACATGAGAAAACCCAGCAACAATGGCAGCTACACCACCCATGATCACAACACAACAAAACCACAAGAATTCTCCACTACTGAAGGAAACTCCCTAGATAATTTGAAAATCCAGAGCTACAAAAATGAGCTTTCCTGTGACTAAAGCAAGAGATTATGGTCTTAAAAGTCCCTGTCACTATGAGGTGGAACAAGGCCACAGGCAGTGAAATCTTTGAACAGAGGCAGACAAACTACAAAAAAAGTGGTAATCAAGAAATGCATAGAACAAACTTAAGTCATCTTCCTGAGATCACCCATACAACTTCTATTCTGTTTTGTAAATGTGGTTTTTTTTTTATGTAAATGTGTTTTAAATTTCAGCATCACCAGGTAAATTCAAACAAAGTGACTCAGGATTGCCTTTTGTGCTACATAGGTGGGCACATGGACCTACACAAATTCGTGACTTCATTACTGCATTAAAAAATAAGAGGAGGAGGGGAGGGGGGGAGGGAAGGGAGAGAGGAAAGGAAGTGGGGGGGAGAGACAGAGAGAGAGAGACCAGGCACTGAGAGTGTAAAACTTTTTAAATTACCCAGTGTCCACACTCACTGAATCCTTACGACTCACCTCAGGAGGGGCAGCTCTCTTCCCCATCAATAGCTCAGTTTACATACTCATGCTAGCAATGTTATGTCCCCCAAAAAGATGCTGAAGTCCTAAATCCTACCATCTCAAAATGTGACCTTATTTAGAAACAGTTCCTGCTGACACAATTAGTTAAGATGATCACAGCTGCGCAGCTAGGCCTCTGGGGGTCCTTCTAAGAAGACATCATTGTAAAGACAGGCACATGGGGAGAACACCACATGACAATGAGGGCAGCCACAGCCAGGAACAGCAAAGACGGACCAAAACCATCACACCCTACAACAAAGAACTACCTTTTATGTTTCACAGGGAGCTCGACCTTTTAGACTTTTAGTTTTTTAGACATTTTAGCCTCCAGAACCATAAAGCAAACAACTTCTGTTGTTTTAAGATACTCTAGGAACTAACATAACAAACTAATGACTTTTTCAAGGGTTTTTTCAGTATTCTTAACTGGCCCCATGCCTTCTGGTGGTAAAGGCAGCAAGACATACTCTTAACACAATATGGACTTACAGGGGGAGGAGCGGGACACTGTGGTCACATTTCTTTAAACCACTCAAGACTGTGGGCAAAGGGCCTCAGGCCCAGCTGTATGTACAAAGAGGCCTAGGCTCCAGGCAGTACACGCCTGCTGGCAGATGGGCAATCCCAGCAGCTTCTTTCTCGAACTCCCTCCCCACCTACCTGGTGCACACAGATGTTACATTTGTCACAGAACACCATCTCATTGCCGTCCTCACCGTCGGGTGATTGGCAGACATCACAGACCACATCTTCATCATACTCGATCCCCAGTCCCTCCTCGGTCTCTATGGCATGATTCATGTTATCATAGCATCGCTGTTCAAATTCCTCCAGGACCCTTTCCATAGTGTACTCATCTAGTTCAGGCATCCCTTGAAGAAACACCACAAAACCTACTCTAATAAATCAGCATTGATGAATATTATAGGGAGACAATATGTTTACCTAAATTATAAAAAATTTGTAATACATAAATAATAAATCTATCTTTGAGTGCCCCAAATTTTCTGTTGAAAGCTTCTCAAAACCCTTCCACAGAAAGATTCTTTCATGCAAGTCTGTACCTTATGGTCAGGCCCTGAAGACGTAATAAACAGAAAAGCAAAAAATAAATCTCAAAAAGATTCAATGATAATATGTTTACTGTTAAAACAAGTCATTTCATTATAGTTTGTATGTATAACAATTAACATGTACATGACTTTCAAAACCATGACCAAATGTATTACAGTTTGGGTTTTTTTTTTTTTAATTTCCTCTTAGTGCTTAAAGCAGTGCTCTAAAGAGATTTCACTGCAAACACGTGCATGTCTTTGACTGGCTTATTCTCCTCACTCTCTAAATTCCAAAGTGGAAATGCATAGTTAACCAAATACACAAAAGACCAACACAAGAAAATGTCTGCAGCAAAGGAGACAGTTCATTGTGAATCAAACAAAATACACTCTTCTCAAGAAAGTTCAGAAATTAAAAATTTAAAGGGATTTGAAGAGTTTACAGGTGAATGGGCTATTAGAAGGCAGGGCCTAGTTGGAGGAAGTAGGTCACTTGGAATATTGTCTTTGAAGTGTCTCTTTCCCTCTCACTGGGCTTCCAGACTGCATGACATGAGCAGCCTTCCTCTACCACACCCTTCTGCCATGATGTTTTTGCCCTGAAGCGAGCCAACCATGGACTGAAATGGTGAACCAAAATAAATCTTTCCTACCTTAAGTTGTGTGTTAGGTATTTTATTACACCAACAGAAAGGTGACTGATTCACTGGTTATCACAGTATTGACTATTGGTGGAGTAATTTATTTTTCTCTACCTGTGGATGTTTTCCAAAGTTCCTAACAATAAAAACACTTGTGCAGCACCACTTGCTTCACAAGCACAAGGTCCAGAGTTCAATCCCTGATACCAAAAAAACCCAAAAAACAAAAAAAATACTTGTGCAGACAAGAAAACAACAGCTTTTTAAAAATACTCAAATATGGCTTAAAAACATATTTAAGCTGAAAGAAACTCAATACAGCTTAAATACATAAGCTGAAAAAAAATGGAAATTTCATTAGTCTACAACTTATATGCATTTTCATAAATTATAAAGCTATCAAATTAGTTTCCCACGTTCTTAAAACTTTAGAGGACACACTGGAGCAGATACCAATAAGCCTCACACACATTCACAAAGCTACCTATATAATTATGAAATGGTTTTTCCATAGCTGGCACTTTTCATCCCAATTCTTCCTACCAATTCTGGAAATACACTGACTTTGAAAATACTATGCATTATATATAATTAACTTTTGCAATTAAAAAGACTAACAGCAACCAAGAAAAACATCTTTAAGCATTATGTTCAATTTGTTATACAAATACATAGCCTATCAAAATATTCAACAGTACCTTTAAATCTAGCCCAGTTATTATTTAAAGCATTTGCAAAAGACCAAGAGTCACTGAGCTGAGTCCTGAGACTTAACAGGACACCTAGAGGCAGTCAAATACATTATACTGGTTTTTGTTTTTTGTTTCTGTGGTACTGGGGATTGAACCCAGGGAGTTATACCTCCAGGCCCACCTCCGGTGTGTTTGTTTGTTTTTAGACACAGACTCACTGGGTAGTCCAGCCTGGCCTCAATGCACAGCGATACTCCTGCCTCAGCCTACTGAGTACTGAGATTATAGGAGTGCTGGGACCGTAGGTGTGTGAGTTGCCCAGTCTGGCCTTGAAATTACCATCCTACTGTCTCAGCCTTCCAAGCAGTTGGGATTACAGGCGTGCACCAACTCACTCAACTTTACTGATCTTTATAAAGCTATAAATAAGTCAGAACTTTTGTCATCTATGACACTAAAATATAGTACTATTTAGGTCCAATAACTCTCTAAAAACTTCAGGAGATTTGTATAAAACAGCTCTCTGGCCTGCTAATGTTCTGGCCACCAATACCTTAAGGACCAAGAGACAGGAAATCTACTGTCTGTCAAAATATGAGAATAACCAAAGAAGTAGACAATAACAACATTCCTGGCTCAGTCTACACTATTTCCCTTTAACCAGCTGTTGGTCAGTGGCAGGACAAGCTGCTATTACAGGACAGGCCCTGTACCAGGCTCCATGGAAAAACTAAAAAGAGAAAACCTTTGCCTTTCAGTGCTTTAAAGCCCCCACCACTAACACCATGACTAATATGAGCTAGATGCCAATTAAGTGGTCCGGGCCACCACTTCCCACCCTGCACTTGGGCACCATGTGAAGTCAGTTACCCTTTTAGTCTTTCTCACCAGGTCCAGAGTTGACCTCACCGTCTTGTTCAGCAAAACTCTCAAGGAACCCTTAACATTCAGGTCTGGCATGCAAGAGGTAATCCGTGTGCATCCCTGGCTGCACACCACCAGCTGTAACTGATCACCACCACCCTCGGGTGACTAATTTACACAAGATGGGCAAGAGCTGGGTGCTCAGAAAGGAGTGGCTTCCCTGGAGACCCCCAGGACACAGGTAAGCAGACCAGCGGGACAAGCACTCCAGGTCTGGAGCAGGACTGAAGGAAAACTGCAGCGGAGCAAACACAGGTGGTGCGCTTGGAAAATAGTGGGTGTGGCTGGAGTGGGGTTCACTTCAAAAAATAAAGAGACTACCACTAAAGGAAGGAGGCACAGTGGCATCACAGAAAAGAAATGTAAGAGAGGCCTTGTCACAATTTCTGTGGACCTCGTTCAGTTCTCTTAATTGGGAAGTGGGGGCAAGAAATGCAGGTGCCTCAGACACAAGGAACGGGCCCATGGCAGCACTCTCCTCAGGCCCCGTCTGTCCTTCGGGCTAAGAGGACCTCGCATCTACCTGTCCTCCTGCCTCAGCCAAATGGGTGACCTCAGAAGGGCCCATGATTCCAAGACAAATGAAGCCAGGCTTCCCCATGCAAGCAGAGTTTGTACTACACATCCCTCACACTCCTCATCTTGAGGTAATGAAATAATTAATTATCACATATTCTCTCACCCATCTCCTTAAACTCTTCATTGGTGAGCTCCAGCCACGCGGCGTCCATGTCATTGAGGTCGTATCGACACACGCTGTCGGCCAGTGTCCGGATATCAACATAGCCCAACTCTGGAGGCTCAGAACCCGATGAGAGGATGTATTTCTTGGGCCTGATGAACATGAGAGACTTCTCTTCAGACACAACCCTGATTAACAAGAAAACAAGGTGGCCAGATTACCCTTTATACCTCACACAGCGAAGTGTCAAAAGGTCCCAGGTGCAGCTTCTTCCTTCCCCTCCAAACCCCAGATCATCCCCAGGTTCATATAAAGCATAAGGCTTAAAACCCAAGAGTGTGCCAGGTGCGTGGCACACACCTGTAATCCCAGCACTTGTTAGGCTGAGGCAGGAAAATGGCAAGTTCAAGCCCAGCCTGGGCTAATTAGAGACCCTGTCTCAAAAGAAGGGAAGAGGAGAGGAAGAGGACAAGAGGAAGAGGAAGAGGAAGAGAAGAGAAGAGATGAGGCAAAAAAAAAAAGCAAGAGATGTAGTTCAGTGTCAAAGTCCTGGGTTCAATCCCCAGTACAGGGCAAGAGGGGTGAAGGGGTATCTGTAACAAGGCCAGCCCTGGTGGGGATGTCATTAAAACAAGGCTTGCCAAGTCCTGGTTCTTGAGATCATCTTGGAAGACAAGAACAGCCAGTCAAGCTAAGCATGCAAAGCACACACCGGCAACCAAGGAGAGACACATATGAACACTCATCTTACAAAAGGCTTTCACTGACAGAAAAAATTAGGCACTGGCCATCATCACTAAGAAACTAAAGAATCAGAGTCCTGGCTAAGAGTCCTAGGACTCTCCCAGCACAGACACCTGATCACAGACAGAGAAATGCAAGTGTTCTCTCCTACAGCCACATTCTCCCAACCTGGTAACACCCGGAGAAGTGCTTTCCTCCTCAACCCTTTCAAAACAAGGGACCACACATGCAAAAAGCAAGCCAGCCCCAGCTGTAAGCCAAGGGAACCTTGCCCATCAGAGGCCCCAGGCTACTCAGTGCTCTCCACATCTGCGCCTGGAGAGTTTTCATCAGCACCAACAGGTTGCCCAGAGAGTTTGTAGAGGCATTTTTATTACCCTTATCATTAAAGGAGTGATTTTATCTGTGACACTGAGATAGGAAACTGAGGGATTCATTTCTCCTACTCCAGCCAAGGCACCGTTTCAAGTGAAAGCCTCCACAAACTCTGTCAGTGCCCACTTCTTCCATCCTGGGCTCCACCTCCTGGACAGGCACTGCCATGATGAAGGGGCAGTGCTGCACGTCAGGTCAGGCTTTGGCAGGCACACTAGAGCCCTGCAGAACCCAATGAGCACCCTGCCCATGGGCTAGGACCCGGCTTCCATGGGCCCTGGGGGCTGCCCCACCCACTGACAATGGACCACAGTGATCTGGACATCTGTCACCTAGAACAGACTCCTCAGAAATCCCAACATGACCACAACCAAAACCTATCGAGTACCTGAAGATACACAAGAGTGAGTGAGGACCATCAGCTAAGTTCAGTACATACTCGGCAATGATAAAAAGAGGCCATTTTGCAAAGCTGACCAATGCTGCAGCAGAGAAACCAGGTGCTGGCCCAATAGAGAGGGCAATGAACCCTTTCCCCAAAAGGTCAAAGGAGCCGGACAATGACGAAATGAGCAAACTGACAACAGTCAGGGAGGGCCCACCCTGAAAGGAAAGTGATTAGTCAGTAGATCCAGAAAATGTTGCTCAACAACATCTGGGAACAATCCATCTGTCATATAAATTCCTCCTCTAAGACCCTGGCCTGACAGGTCCCCCACACGTGTCCTCCTCAAAAGCAGAATCAAGCACTTGCTCCAGAAGTACCACTGCACTACCCAGCAAGGCCAGACACAACGTGGAGTAGAGAGAGAAAGGAAGCAGCCACAGGGGCATCCAAATTCCCTCCCCTAGCCAGCTACTCCCAAGAATACCTTGGGCACTAGCCTCCATCCCTAAGAGTGGCACCTCCTATGATGGCTGTCACTTCCCTTTGTGACTGAATTCTGTTCCTGACACATCTGTATGCCCGCTGAGATCTCACAGTATTTCACTAACTCAGAAGTTGTCTCTTCAGGCTCCTGGCTGGAGGGGAAAAAATGGATCAGAGGGTACTGAGGCATGATTCTCCTGGGGAAACCTCTACCTGGCCACAGGCTGTGGGATGGTTCCTGGGCTCACAGGCACCTGGACGCCCTTCTCCCACTCCTGTCTCCAGGGGTCTGCCAACACGTAGTATTCATCTGGGTTCAGCTGGTAAGAGTCATGCAACTTCATGGCGGTGATCAGGTCTGTCCTAAACACCTGGACAGGAGAGAAAAGGATACAGACATTTGATATTTGCATTCCTTCCCAGAGCACTGGCAGCTGCAGGGTAACCATGGAGCTGCAGTGTAACAAGGTCACTGTATCGACAGAGAACAAGTCTGACCTATTACAGAAACCCTTCACCTGACACACCTTTTACCTCGCTCAGGCTTGGGCAGCAGCAGCTGACACAACACTGCCCTCTCACTCCCTTGGTTAACACAGGCAGAGCACACACAGCAGTGACTATGGCAAATCAACAAAACAACAAAAGCATCTTCTGTCCTTTTGCCAAACTAAGGACTCTCAAGTGACCAAGAGGGCCGCTGAACACATGCCCCTGAAAAATCTCTTGGGGGAAATATCACACTTTAATCCCCACTACTGCCGAAATAAAAAAGGGGAGAGCCCTTTAGATCGGTATTTAGAAATAAAACTCCATTAACCATACAAGTACATCAAGCTGAAACCTACTCCAAGCATCAGCAAGCACCTCATCTTCTATACTGACTGCCCTCAATCAGCCCTTACACCCCCAGGCACCAGGATTTTTAGCTAAGTGTCTGGTGAGGACAAGGTCCAGGATGACCTGGTGCCAGCAAAACCAAAGGCCTGAAGAGCTCTGGGAGAGAAGCTAACAGGAAGGCCCTGGAGGCCCAAGTCAGAGCGCAGGTTTGCGGATCATGCTGGCACGCTTCCATTCCACCCCCCAGGGGGAGTAAGAGGGAAACAGAGAATCCACTCTCCACTGCCCCAAAAACAAAACCACAAGTTTCAAAAGTGCCCCTTTGCCGAGAGAGCACCCCAATTCCTCACCACAGAAAAAAAGGCAACAGCCAGAAGGGAGACTTCCCTACACCTGCTCCTCGGAGGACTCACAGCCTGTGAAAATCCCATCAGCAAGAGCAGACCCCTGGCATGGCATAGCACAGTCTCGAAGCCAAGGCTGCACAGCTGCCTCCCTCGTCCCCAGCCCACTCATGTCTAAAGGCTACATAAGGAAGTTCTGCCCTTGGCATGAGTGCTGCCCAAGGTTGTGTTTGGCACAGAGCAAGCCTGCATCTGTAAGCTGCCCTTGTTTACACAAGCCACAATGCAGAACCCTCTCCTCTCAGGACAGGGAGTTCTTTCTTGTGCTGCTAACAGCAGTTCACATCATATGCCTGCTAATAGGTCCATATTTGTTTTTCCTGGTGGCTTTTCACATTGGTCATCACTTTAATCAACTTCACCATAATAAAGTCTGAGACAGTGCCTGAATAAAAAGGCCACTTCTCCAGGCTGCCTTTCCAACTTGGGCTTAGCCCCTGGAATGCCAGTCCTCATTTCTACAGGCCTATTAAGAAGAAAGAGCCTAGCCATGCATCTTGCACAAAAGCACACCTAATATCAGGTTCCCAAAGCACGTATCCAGCCCAGTGCTGTCCCCTGGCCCCAGAGAAAAGTCCTTTAAACCTAAGCCATGTGTCTACACCTTCAGGAAGCACATCAGGTAAAATATTCCAACTAAGTCACACAAATAAATCACAAAGGAGTTTGACAAGGTAAGAAAAGTAACAAGGTAAGAAAAGGCAGCCCACCATTCCTTCACTCCAAGACCCAGAGGAAGTGCTGGTCAAGACCTGAAACAGACACTCTCAAATGGACTAAGCTCCCGAGTCCCTGGAAGAGTTCAACACGAGGCCATTAAGTACAAAGCAGACTGAACTCAAGAGAAATTTACATGGGTCAGGGACAAGGCCAGCACAAGGTCCCTGCTGCTTGGTACAGGGGCTGGACAAGTGCTCCAACTCCACTGCTAGGCCTAGCTCACAGCTGTTAGGGCCCCTTGCACTCCTGCACTAAAATAATAGTAGCACAGCATGTGCCAGGGTTAGGAAGGCAGCAAGGAAACCAGTAGCTACAGGTCATATGAACAAAAGCCTGGAATAAACCCAAGGAGTGAAATGGCCACCTGCCTACCAACCCTAGATAGACCTCACATGTAAGTGCATCTAGGACGGTTCTCTGCAATCCTGAAGGATGTACAAGTTTCCTCATGGGAGCTGTTATTCCACAGCCAACGAACTCGTCTACTCATTGACACAGCACCCACTTGGCTTCCCTGTCATATCCCAACTCCAACGGATGCCTGCCTCTCTGTGTGCTGCCATTACAGAATGCCAACTTCAAAGTCATCCCATCAAGAAGCAGCAAAAAATCCAAAAGTTCCACCCAAAAGCTCTTTCCCATAATCTGCTCACTTGAAAAATATGATAAACTAAAATGCCTTATTTGAATCCTCAGAGTCCAGCAAAGGTTTTCAGAGAAAATAGTCTCAGGACAAGTAAGGTCCCCTAACCAACAAAGGCCAGCAGGGAAATACACCTAAAAGCAATCTGAGATAGGAAGATAAACAACAAAATGCGAGGCAGCAGGGGAAACATAAGATGGGAAACAAATTGAGAAAGAGGGGGGGAGCCTTAAGCATAATCCCCAAAACAAAACTCCCAGAATTACATTGGGTTGTTGCCAAATAAGCCACAAATTCATGGCTAAAACTAACTTGAGGCTGGCAGTGACTTGGCAGCAGCTGAACCCGCTCATCTCCTGGCCAGAAGAAAAGTTGTTGGGAGCCAGCGAAGATGGAACAGGAAAGGAAAAAAAGAATACAATTAATAATAATAGCTAACATTTACTGAGCACTTTTTATGTGCCAGGAACTATTCGTGTGCTTTGTATGTATGCATCTACATGTTTTACCCCACTTACTCCTCAGGAGAATCCTATGAGATACACACCTGCATTACCCCATCTTACAGGGGGTGAACTGGGGCACCAGGAGTTAAGTGACTCACCCAGGACTGCACACAGACACACTCAGGAGGTGTGTGTGGGAGCGTGTACTCGTGCACACACGTGTATGACATGCACAATCAGCCAAGCATTGAGGAAGTACCTCCGAGGGCTTCCGATCTTCATGTCTGGAGCAGGAGCTTCTCCTGTGCTGGGACCGAGAGTTCTGGGACCACGTAGTAGACAGGCCTGAGGAAACACACACATAATTAGAAAGCGCACAGGTCACTGAGTCCTCAGTGTGTCCTTCCCCAGATGCCCTTCCTGCCCTCACAAGGCTTTTAAATGAACGCTCATTTTCCAAAGCAGGCCTAGGGTGGTCACGGGTCTGCTGGGTACAGGACAGCACACAAGCGGATAGCACTGCAGAGCACCACGCGGATGGAGCCTGTACTTCATAGAAGTTCAGCCTCACATTATTACATACAAATTGGAAAACATCCTACTGAGTTGTCAATAAGCTCTCTAGATGCCAAGATCACTATGCTAAATCCTAAGGCCATGCCCAAAATATTAAAAACAATTGTTTTTTAACTTTCTTAAGGCATAAAACTTTTAGCATTCCCTAAAACAGGGAACCTCGAAACAACTTTAAAATTGCCTATTCCACTTTCCCAAGAAAATGCCACTGACTCTTTCCTCCCTTCCTTCCAAGGAGATGCCCTAATACCATCAATGGCCTCGAACTGCCAACAAGGCTGAACTATGCTCTGACCTGAGACATCTCTGCAGCACAGAGGGCTCCACCTTGGTTAAGATGCTCTCTCTGCCTCAATGCAATTCTCTTTCCTGGCCCCCACTCTGGATTCCTCCTCTTCCATGTTCCCATAAACATTGGTGCTTCCATGGAATTTAGCTCATTGGTGCTGCCGCCTGCCTCGAAAGCACAAGGTCCTTACATCGATCCCCAGTACCAAAAAAAAAAAAAAAAATTGGTGCTTCCAGGCCAGCACACAGAGGACACTGTCAGACATGCATTCCAAAAACTGAGCTTCACTTTAAACCATACCTCTGCCACTTACATCCCTACTGCAATTAATATCAGCTCCATTTCTACTTAAGGTCAGAAATCTACAAGACTCTTTCCACTAGGGACATATCAAGTCAAATCATCAACTGAACTTTCCAGCCCCTTTTCTCCACCTATGCCCCTGCCTCCTATTAATCTATTACATGGACAATTAGAGGTTCCCTCTTTTTTTAAAAAACTGTATATCTTTTTACTGGTACATTTTAGGTGTACAATATAATGACATTCATCATTGCAAATCTGCACCTTTACATAATCTCTCTTGGTTCTTATTTCTCCCCCTTCCCCTGCCCTCCCTTCAACCTCTCCATCCCTCCCTATTTACAAAGACTTTGTTCCCCTTTTTTTCATTTTCTCATATTAATTCCATTCCCTGCTTTCCTTTCCCCTACCTCTCCCATTTCCCCTTCCCCTTTGTACCTTTTCCTCCTATTTCACATTATCTATTATACCTTTTAGTCCTTATTTATACTTTCAGTTTCTCACACTAGAGAAACTATTCGGTATTTATTCATGTGTGTCCTATTTATTTCACTTGAGAGTATCACCTCAATGTGCATCCATTTAGCTGTAAATGTGTCTAATTTCTCGTTTTTAATGGCTGAGTAGTACTCCATTTTATTTAAAAAAAACACATTTTCTTTGTCCAGTCTCCAGTTGATGGGCATTTGGGCTGTTTCCAAGTTTTAGCTATTACAAACTGTGCTGCTATGAACATGGGCGCACATATATCACTATGGTATGATTCTTTTAATTCTTTGGGGAAGATCCCCAGCAGTGGAATAGCAGGGTAAAAGGGGACTTCCAGTCCTAGTTCTCTGAGGTATCTCCGTACTGATTTCCACAGTGGTTGCACCAGTCTACACTCCCACCAGCAGTGGAGCAGGGTTCCTTTCTCCCCACAGCCCCGCCAGCATTTGTTATTGGTTGATTTCATGATAGCAGCCATTCTTTCTGGAGTGAGGTGGAATCTTAGTGTTGTTTTCATTTGCATCTCTCAAATGACCAGTGATGTTGAACAATTTTTCATGTTTATTTGCCATTTCTACTTCTTTGTCTGAGAAATGTCTGTTCATTTCAGATGCCCATTTTTGGATTGGGTCTTTAAATTTGGGAGGTCTGATTTTTTTAAGTTCTTTATAGATTCGAGATAGTAGACCTTTGTCTGAGGGACGGATGGTGAAAATCTTTCCCCACATTGTGGGTTGTCTCTTCACACTATTGGTGGTTTCTCTTGCTGTGCAGAAGCTTTTTAGTAAGAAGAGATCCCACTTGTTGATTGATTGTGCTAGTTCATGGGCAACTGAGGTTTTGTTCATAAAATCTTTTCCTACACTGATGTCTTCAAGAGTTCTACCTAACCTCTGTTCCAGCCAGTTTAGCGTTTCTGTTTTTATATTTAGATCTTTAATCCACTTCAATTTTAGTTTAGTGCATGGTAAGAGATCCAATTTTTCCAGCACCATTTCTTAAAGAGGCTATCTTTCCTCCAGTGAGGGTGTTTGGCTCCTTTGTCGAAGATGAGGTGGCTGAGTATGTCTGGAGTTGTTTCTGCATCTTCTAATCTGTTCCACTGGTCCTCAGGTCTGTTTCTTTGCCAGTACCATGCTGTTTTTATCACAGTAGCATTGTAGTATAGTTTCAAGTTGGGGGTTGTAATACCCCCTGCCATGTCTCTGTTACCTAGAATTGCTTTTGCTGTTCTGGGTCTCTTCTTGTTTCAAATAAATTTTTGGATTGTTTTCTCAAGATCCATGAAGGATGCTGCTGGCCAAAGACCCAAAACAGCCCTTATAACCACTGCAGTTTTAGTTCAACTTACTAGCAATACTTCCAAGTCCCATCCTTAACAATCAGTACCTAATCCTGAATATTTACTACACCATTTCCCGGATGTTAAGCTGAAAAAGGTGGAAGCCAAAGCATAAGGAGCTGGCACTCTACCAGTACAACCAACCACCTGTTACTCAAATAGCAGCCTTTATCCCTACAGAATCCAGAGTCAGGGACACAGAATTAAAGCACCAATGAGACCTTGGGGACGTTATGAAATAGATTCTGCACTTAAGCCTATCATCAGATTTGCAACAACCAAAACTAAAGAGGATTGCTGAGCTTGCCTCCAACCAGCAACGAGTCAGCGCTATGCTTGAGCACCTGTTCTATGACCAGTTACTAGGTCAACTGGCTGCTATTACATCAGCAAAATGGACTCCCTACAGGTGGCCCCCAGCATTTCAGTAAGTACTTCAGAACATTTTACCCCTACTCTGAAAGAAATATTCTGGGGACATGGGTAAGCCCAACTTGAAAAAGTTCTGTAACTGGTCATTACAGATAAAAGGAAAGGCAGAAATCAAGTTAGGAACATGCAGATGAAGGAATCCTTTCATCCATTAACAGTGAGGAAAAAGAAAAATCTCTGTATTCGCCTTACATGTGTGATCTGTCTAAAACCTAGACATGGCTGCTGCTGAACCAGTGAGAAGTGATGAGAAGGAACTGCAGAGCTTGGCTGTGAGAGATCTCTTCCTCTTGATTCTCTTGCTTGTATCAAAGGCAGGCAGTTCCTCTATCAAGAGCCCATTAGTAGAAGGCATGGAATTTACAACAGAGTACATAGCCTAAATGTCAGTGGTATGCATACAAGAAATTCAATATTTTTTGAAAGGTGGAGAAGTTATATTAAAAAAAAAAATGAAGGTGGCAGGCACCAAGAATATACTAGTGTTTTACCTACCAGAAGACATGGTTTTGAGCTCAAAGAAAATGAGGTCAAGGAAAATAAAGCAATATTCAAAGACAAATGGGTAAGGCTATGGCTTCCTGCTTAGAATGCACCTCCATCTATGGAAGCATTCATGGGAGTCAAAGGCAAGATTGTCTCACCATTATTACACCAGACCCCTGCCTACAGCCACAGTCTCTGGCCCAAAAGGTTAGGAAGCTCCTGGAATACTACCAAAACATTTTACATTCCTGTTTAATTAAAAAAGTGATGTTACAAAACTCTTCGTAAAGTGTGGGAGTTGGGGCAGGTCAAACTAGAAATAAGAGTATTTCAAACTGAAAGGACTGAGACAGTGATTCACACTATAATCGCACTATAGCAGAATACCAGGAACTTGGTCAAAACTGTGTACTACAAAATGCTTGGATGGTGTTGCCCTTTGCTGGGGTTTCCAGAATACTAATATTTAATGACAAACCAAAGCATATGACTTTTCTTTTCCTTTTGCTTTCCAGGAGAGAAGCTGGGAACTGTGAAAATTTGGTAAAAATGACTAAAGTCATTTTATTGCCATTCACAAGACAAGAGTGCTGGGTGTCAAATTTAAATGACTTAAAATTCTTGACATAAGCCAGACATGGTGGCACGTGCCTGTAATCCTAGCACTTGGGAGGCTGAGGTAGAAGTACTGCCATGAGTTTGAAGCCAGCCAGGGCTACACGGTGAGTTCAAGTCCAGCCTAAATTATAATAGCAAGACTTTGTCAACAATTCCTGATATACACAGTTCAAGCAACAGCAATTCTACATTAAACACTGAAAACAAGGGGGGACTTTTGTCTTGCTTTTAATATCCCTTTAAAACAGAACCTTGGGGATAAGACAAAGTTATAAAAGGCCCATAGATCACAGCACAGGGAGTATGGACCCTGCTCATGCACAACATTCTGAGCCCTTCTTTCTGGTCTTATTATACAGACATCCTGACTGTTCCTTTTGAAATATTAAAAATAGCCTCTTATCTTGCCTTAGATTTACAATAAAGGAAAACCTCAAGAGTAAATCTAATACATATTGAACACACCCTACATGAGGTAACTTCTATGTGCTGTTTCCTAGGCTGTGCTATGCAAGAAAGCCTCTGAAACTGGAATGAACCTCAGGCTCCATGTTCATAACCTATGAAAAAATCTTGCCACTAACCAAACAGCGACTCTCCTGTGTCTTGGACACTGCTCATGGACACTAAATAACATGCTTCTGCCTTTAGTAGCATTAAACCAGCTTGACACTTAACATGCGGCACCAACAAGTATCCACTCCAACACTGTCACACAGTATCAGGCACAGACCTGACATACACCCTGTGCACCACTTAAAAGCTAAGCTATCCTTATGCAAGTAAAGCAATGCCACATAAGTTCTTACCTGAAACTAAGCAAACTTCAAGTAGTTGTTAGTATTAGCTTTAACCGCATGACAGAAGACAAGTATCTGAGATAACTGTGGTTTGCACTAAGGGCTGAGCCTACACCTGCCAGAGCTCTTCCAGCCCCGCCCAGCTGACTTCTGCGTCTAACTCAGTTCCACCTTCTGAAAAACAAAGGCATCACACTTACACTCAAAGAACCAGCCCAGGAATGTTCAACCTACTTAAACAGTAAACACTTGGGCCTTCAACAAACCAACACACCAACACTTCATAGTCACCCTCCTTCCTCCTAAGGTGCAAGTCCAAAGACCAAATAAGATTCATCTGTAGAGGAGATCACTTTGTGGTCATTCCTTTGGCCAAGATGGTGCTTTGCTGCAAGATGCAAAGCAAAAAGAAAATTTGAAAACTGGCCACCCATCTGTGTACCTTGAAGAGCAAAGGTATAACACATATTCTGCAGTATTTGAGCCAGAATTCCTATGTTTCAAGAATCCCTACAAAACTCTTTGGTACCAGAAGATACAACTAATGACAGAAAAGGAGAAAATTAAATACAAAGTCAAACAAGAACAGAACTGGAAGCAGAGGTACCTTTTATGCAAATGAGACCAAGGAAGACTTACATGAAGGGTAACCAAGCCCAGATAATCAAGTGTAAGAAAAAGGTTAAGTTTTCAAAACATGTGAGGAAATCGATAAAATCCAATGAGATCTAAAGGGGTCTAAGGAGAGTAGGCTCACCAAGAATATTAGTCTCCCTTCACTATCTACATAAACAAGGCCAGAGAGCCGAGGAAAAGCAGAAGTCCATTCCACGCAGTAACTTCATGTCCACCACTCATCTGCATTCATCACCCAAAGGCAAATTAGAAGGTTCGAATTTCAATCCTCTCTTTTCTACCCTTTCCCTGTCGCCGGGGAGGCAGAGTAACCCAAGCAGAAAGAAGTGTCTCCACTGCAGTTCAGGGGTGGAAACGTGGAAACCAGGGCACCAGGGAGGTCCCCCCACAATGCCAGTCTCCAGATCTTCTTCCCACAGAGGTCAGCCAACAAAGTCCTGAAATTAGTTAAGTTAGATACAGTAACCCCGGCTTCACAACTTCAGGGGTAACTTTATAGACAATCAGCTCACTTCTATCATTTTTTTTTTTGGTACCGGGGAGTGAACTCAGGACCTTGCACTTCCAAGGCAGGCGGCGGAACCACTGAGCTAAATCCTCAGCCCCTCTATCATTCTTTTTGAAAGGGAAAGGAACCAGTTTTCCTCTGGATCTTTAAGAAGCAACCACTTTAAAAACAAAACTGTCCAGTGTCATGGTGTATGCCTATAATCATAACTACTGCCAAGTTTGAGGCCAGCATGGTCAACATAATGAAAGCCTGTCTCAAAATAAAAAACTGAAAAGGGCTGAAGATGTAGCTCAGTGCCAGAGCACTTGCCTAGCCTGTGTGAGCCCTTGGGTTCAATCCCCAGTACCAAACAAACAACAAAACAAAAAATATCACTTGTATTTGTCTACCTTACCCTACCAAAGACTGAATGTTCTGGAAAAAGGGTAAAATGCCAGATAAGAATACTGTTATTAAGTACTATTTAATTCTTTTCTAATTTTTGTAGGAAATAATATATAAGGATACAGATTGGAACTATTCATTGACAACCAGTAATATATAATTCCTGCCCAAAGGACACTTGATGTTTTAACCAGCTTCTGCAGAAAATAAGAGAATCTTTAGCTTTTGACAATCGTGAAAGTAGCTCGTGGACCCATTCCGACACTGCCAAAACCCCCAAGGACAGAGCATCCCAGTCTGTGAAGCAGGAAATTAAGGGCTTGTTTCCCTGGGCCACGCCCTGGCACAATGTGTAACTTCAGAGTTTGGCTGGGCCACCCAGTCCCAGGAGCCCAGAAATTACACAGTGCCTGCAAACACCCGACACTAACTATTCCATCCAACTGCAGGGATGGGCGCCTGCAGAAAGGCTCCGACAGCAGTGACTGCAGCTGCATGAGGACTCACACCTGGCACAGAAATGCCCATCTGTCCCCAACTGTAAATATCACACACTGGTCTTCCCTGGACCAGGCTGCCTCTCCTCCACTTGGACACGGCTCTGTGGTGGGCTGGGAACTGCTGCCAAATTCTGTCTGGCCTGCAGGCTAGAGAGGCTGGGGCATGGCCACTGTACAGACCCAGCCCTTCTTGTAAGCAAGACTCTCCAAATCCACGGGCCCAGCTGAGGCGTGCAGCACATGGGAAGTGACTAACAGGCAGAGCTCCCTTTACGGACCTACTATGGGAAAAAAGGCACAGATCCTCACGGGTGGTGCCACCCCTGACACCACCACCACATACATACAAAGGGACCAGCTCCAGTGTAAGTAAACAACTCAGAGACAAAGACCTACACTATGAACCAGCTGCCCTGGAGAGAGAACGGAGGGATGTGTTCCATGCCATGAATACGTGCATATTTTTGTAAGGCTAGACATCCCAGGAATTCTTAATGGAAGCTGTTTTGTTTACCACTATCATCATCTACCATAACTGTCAAATCATTGAGCCTGGACAGGCCGCACAAGCATAAAGCATCAACATATGTTTTATATCAAACCAACTGTTTAACAAAAGTACAGCCTACCTTCTACTAACAACTATCATCCCTACCCCTCCCATCAAGGTCAGATTTCCATGTCTAGCCTAGAGCTAGGACAGAAGTGAGCTTTGGCACCTATCTAGGTTAACCCTCCAGCATCCTAGAAATCTTTACCTTAATCCTCAGCCCATAGCTTCTTCAGGGAGGCCACACAAGCATGAACAAATTAGGAAAGAAAATCGTTCATTACAGAAAAGGTTACTTTTGATGGACACAATTCTCGTGAGAACTTTGGACTCTCTCTTCCTCCTCTTCCTCTTTCCTCTCTAACCACAGTTCAAGGTGGGGGAACATTTTCAGGTGAAACATTTGTCTTCAAGGTCTGCTATGGGCTCAACTATGATACCCACCCCCTAAATAAAATTCACATTTTGACACCCTGAGTCCTAGTCCGTCCAAATGTGACTATACTTGGAGACAGGGGCCTAAAAGCAGTGATTAAGTTAAAAAGAGGCTGATAGGGTGATGGGCTCTAGTCCAATCTGACTAGCGCAATTAGAGGAAACATACTTACAAGACAGGAAAGACCACAGGAGAATACAATGAGGAAAAGACCATCTGCAAGCTGAAGAGAAGCCTCAGAAGAAACCAAACCTCCAGACATATACATTCATCTTGGACTTTCAGCCTCCAAAACTGAGAAAAATCCTGTTGCTTAAACCACCCGTCTTTGGTGGTTTGTTGTAGCAACCTGGGCTCACTAATATAAGGACCTTCTGGGCTGGCAGGAGCCTGTGGGCAGCAAAGGAGGACTAGACTAGCAATGTGTCCAGAACTGCACATACGGCTTTTTAAATCTAAACTTAGTTTAGTAAAGTTTTAAAATTCAGTTCCTGAGATGCATTAAAAATTTCCATCCTACTGGACAATGCCAGTCTGCAAAAGAGAAGGCCCTAAGTTTGAGAGAAGAGCCTCAAGAATAATTAGAACCTTCTATAACCCATCTCTCCCCTGGGAGGAAATGAGGTGATGATGCTAGCAAAGAGTAAACACAAACCTGTGGCTCAATGCCAAAACAAATAAATAAACAAATAAATAAATAAAGTAGAACACTTAGCCTTTCATTGGGCAATGTTAGTATATGGAAATAATTCCTAAGACCTTCTGATTAATTCTGCACCTAAACAGCAAGGCTTTTCTTTAAATTGCTGCAAGACCAAACTGCGTACTCAAGCAAGCAGCAAGCATTTACTGAGTACTTAACAACTCATGAGGACACTTTGACAGGCAACACAGAAGGGCAGAGAATACCAAAGCCTGCTTTTGCCTGAGGAAATAGTACTTTAAACTGTAAACACTGGAGCAAACAAGTAGGAAGGGCTGTGAATCTACAGAGCCTCAAGTTCAGAAGGCAGCACTCCCAAAGGCTCATACAAGTGGCTTTACCTGCCTGCAGCTGGGTCCCACCTGAAATACCTCTCTCTAAAATAAGAGAAAAGCCTTTCTCTTTAGAGCCTATACCCTCTCTTACTTAGTTAACCCCTCCCCTGCTCCTAGTATCAGTAGCTACTCTACCTGCCCTAAAAGCCCCAATCCCTTAGCTCCTCACACCAACCTTTCAGGTCTGGTCAGTTTACTTTTGTACTTTACACCCAAACCTCTGACACTATGCCCACTGCCTCCAATTCTACTTCCCACTGCTCCATGCCTGCACCAAGAGCACAAACCAAAATGCCATGTGGCTATGTTTCATGTTCCTGATTCCCTCCTACATTTTCCTTGGCTATCAACACAGCCCCCTGCAGCAACAAACCCTCACTTTCTAATGTGCAGCTCTTAACCTGCTGACAGTTTAACAGACCAGGAAACTAAAGACAATCCCATTTGCCTAAAACCTATTTCATCTTTCAGGAACTGCCCAACCTTCACCTCCTCTATAGATTTCCCTGACCCTCACCTCTGAGTTCATGCATGTATTTCTACAGCACATCAAAAAGACAACTCTACAACTGCCCTGTTGACTGCATAGCACAGCTGTTTTGACATGTGTCTGAGGTGACATTCCTTTCCCATCACATACTACAGCAAGCATTTTTCAAGGTTTCTTGAGTTTAATCTATAATGTCAACAAGCTAACGGGCTCAGGGACTGTGCTAGGCACAAAATTTCCTTCCATTGTCTAAGGAGCTCTTCTCTAGTCTGTTAGCTTCTTAATCCAGATATTGTGCAACATTTTTTTTTTTGTACCAGGGATCGAACTCAGGACCTTGCGTTTTCAAGGCCGGTGAGGTGCTTCTGACCTAAATCCCTGGCCTGAGACATTTATTTTGACTGCCTGGAAGCCAACTAACTTCTGGTTCTCAGCTGCACTGAGAAAATATGAGGTTCCTGGGGCCGGGGAATTAGCTCAGTGGCACCATGCCTGCCTTGCAAGCGCAAGGTCCTGAGTTTGATCCCTGGTACCAAAAAGAAAATGAGGTTCCAGAGAGCTGAGATGCACACAGCAGTAGTATGAAAGTGTCACATTAAAACCAAGGGAAGAGCAGGGACTTCCGCACCCAAGAAGAACCTGGGCTTGCTCTGTTCACATCCCATTAGGTAGTCCTCAATCTTCCTTTGTTTGGAGTTGAACTAGTTAATAATTACTTGGCTTTGATTAAGTTCCCTTTTCATAAAAAGCAAGCACAAAGTGCCATAAACGATGTTTAAGAAAAACAGACACACGAAGGACTCTTGGAACTGGATTATTCATGCCTGGATAACAAACAGGAAGCCTAAGGAATGCCTGCCTGCAATCAACCTTACCCGGAAAGATCCAGTTACAGAGCTGCAGTATCACACTCAGATGTGTTTCTCCAGGCCTGGCTTTCTCTGACCTGCCTGATATGCAAAGGGCCTTGGCTATTTAAAGCATTACATTAAAAAATCATGTTTTTACACTGACCAAACCCTAGTAGGTTCCAAGAACAACAAAGCAGGACTTACTGCCATTGTCGTCAGAATCCTCACTGCTGCTGGGAAGGCGACCTCGTTTCATGATCTCCCCGGGGAAACAGCAGGCAGCCTGCAAAGCAATGAGACAGCACTTAACCCAAGATGATAATACACAATCATCAAGTTGTGCTTCAGATGGCAGCCCAGGATTCACAGCAAACAAAAGCAAACAACGGGCTTTAAGTAGCATTTGAATTGCAAACGTAAAAAGACCAAAGACATAATTAGTTTCAATCATTAACAGACCAGGTTTTAAAATGAGGGGGAGGGGTGAAGTCACGTATCAGCAGGTCTCCAAAGGTGCCAGGTTTCTCTCTATATTCCTGAGACATTATTACTACAACTACTCCAGGAGTCTCTAGCTTAGCTGACTGGCAGCAAGCACTGCAGAAAAAAATTCACAGCAATGAACACTGCTTGCTCACTACAGACAGATTCATATTTTATGGAGGGGGGGTGCGGCTGTGTCTGAATGTGCGAATATTTGCACTGCACGGGCATGATTGCGCTTCTCTGACAAATTTTGCTAAAATAATCCTAAAAACCAAGTAGCCTGGAGTTCTAGAAACAAAACCCGTGGCTAACAGGAATGCAAATGTCTCCTCTAGCCATCTCCAATCCCTCAGCAATTCACAGCTGGAACAGGAAAGGGCCACAGACATCATCTAATTCTGATCCAGACTCCATTTCTTAGGAAACAAGTTAGAACAGGATAAACAGGGACTTCTCCAAGGTCATATTGTAGGCAAGGAGCTTCTATTTAAAATACAAAGCTGTTGCCACTCCATTTCTTTTTCCACCCCAACTCCTTTCAGACCAAAAAGAAATCAATTCAAGGCAACACAAAGGCACACATCTGTAATTGCAATACTGAGG
Source organism: Heterocephalus glaber (assembly GCF_053883595.1). Lineage (NCBI taxonomy): Eukaryota > Metazoa > Chordata > Mammalia > Rodentia > Bathyergidae > Heterocephalus > Heterocephalus glaber. Next base: position 9,908,361 of record NW_028258364.1, on the reverse strand, counting down.
GAGGGGTTAAGGCAGAAGGATCACAAGTTCAAATCCAGTCTGGGGATCTTACGGTGACCAGGTCTCAAATTTTAAAAAAAATAATAAAAAGGGATAAGGATGTCACTCAGTGGTAGAGTACCCCTAGGTTTGATCCTTAATATAGAAAGGGAGGGAAGGAATCCATTCGTATAAATACCCAGGCCACCTGGCCAACTCGTCCCAGCTAGCTAGTGGTGACAGGCCTCTATCATTACCCTCAAGAGAAAGACTGCAAACAGGACAGTGGGCCGAGGCTGAATGGCCACTCACTGAACTTTCTCAGGTGAAAAGTGCAGTTATATTCACACAGGGCAGACTCTTAAACAAATCCAAGTTTTTCCAGATTAAGACTATTTATCTCCCTGACATCTGTAGAGCCCTGATCTGAGGGCCACATCAATGACACCCAATGGGGAAAGAAAGACTCTTCAAGTCAGAAAAAGTATGGCAGCCCATTACCTATCCATCCACTCACTCAGACAGGTACCCACCAGCCTTCTCCTTACTGGGAATCACAATACACAACGTGGTGTTTCTGATAAAGTGGCACAGAGAAACAGTGTGGAGAAAGTAGGAGAACCACTGTGACAGAACAAGACAGTAATTTAAAACCCAAAGCTCCACTCTAAGTGACCTGTAAAAGAGCAAAAGCAGCTGCATCACAGTAAAGGGGATCAAAATCTGCCACTTTGCTCAAAGAGTTATTCTGAGTTGAAGGAAACTGAGAAATACCAGACTCAGAAGGGGGTCTCTCCCTTCTCCCTGTAAAAATAAAAGCAGGGCATAAATTTCCCTTGTGTAAAGGAAATTTCCAGTTGTAATGCCCCCCAAGTGTTTATGTATAAATAATCCCTAGCTTACCATTAGTTTACCCCACACATCTCCTAGTCATCTTTCCACAATTAGCTTCCCTAACCCCAAATCCCTTACTCATCATCTATTACCTTTGCTAATAGTATATAAGGCCCCCAGGTCTAGCTGATTTTAGGGGTCTTTCACTTCTTTTCTGTGACATGCCATACCCTCTTCACTTAAAATTACATAAACAAGGAGCCAGGGATTTGGCTCAGTGGTTCCGCGTCTGCCTCGCAAGTGCAAGGTCCTGAGTTCGATCTCTGGCACCAATAAATAAATAAATAAAATTACATAAACATATCATCACAATAGTTTGTGTGCCTTTTCTCCTGTAATATTTTTTGTCATATTAATTCAATGGCTCCCATTAACTGACCCTGTGCAGAAGGTTCTCTTTACAGTACAAGGTAGCCCATTTTCACTTACAAAATGGACCTATATGATTCATTCAAGTATTTGGGTTCCTAATCTATAATTGCAACATTTTATATTTTCTACCTGAGAAAATCACCCCATTGGGTTTTTGTTAACCAAGTGATTCTTTAAAAACCATTCAAATTTACAAGGAAGAGGCCTAGCCAGGAATTCTATCTTAGAGACAGACAACTCTGTGGGTTATGGTTTAATGGTATGGGCAAAGTCAGTCCCAAAATTCACCCATCCCTCTTCCCCTGAACCTCACTCACTCATAATTAACACTTAGCATCCTACAACTGGACCACTTCTGCTGAGAGATTCTGTGGTGGACAAATACTTGTGACCCATCCCCCCTTCCTGACTTGTCTTCCATGCTCTGTGTGTGCCAAAAATGCCAGCTACTGACAACTAACCTCTCTTCCAACCTTCTAGAAGTCACCCTTGCTCCCCTGGGGACCCAATAAGAGGTAAAGGAGAAAAGAACCAGGCAAATCATCACTCATTCCCAACACTGCTTTAGCTCCTCAAAGCCTAAGTTACAAAGAGCTTTAAAAAAAAAAACCAAAATTTACTACCTGAAGAGTTATTCCTTAAAGTAACAGTGTGACACAACACAGCCAGAACACAACACCAGTTTGCCAGGCCATGAGCAGGTATGAGAACTATGAGAAGAGGCTGAGAAAGCCCAGAGCTCTTTCAGCTAGACACAAGGAAATAAGGCTTGTTTCATCTTCACTGATTCACACAACTTAAACCAGCCTAAATGGAAGAGCCTGTACAACTCAAAAGAATTATTCGGAATCAAAATGCCCTCCTCTCAGCTTTCAAACAAAACTCCCAGAGAAAGCACATCAGCAGTCATCAAGTGAAAACTGCAAGCATTGGCCAAAATAGAACGATGCTCCTAAACACACAGAAATACTCTCTCAAGCAAAACTATGCAAGTAGAAGAGTAAAAATAGTATTTTCCTCCTAATGAATTCCACTTTTATTCGCCTTGAAGATTTTGAGTAATGAAGGTTTAGAATGCTGTACTTTGCTTCTCCTGGGAATCCAGCACAGTGATGGGGGTTAGTGCTCAAAGAATTTCCTCCTCTGCAGCTCTAATGTACTTAAACCTTGACATCAGGCTGATTTATCTCACCCAGGGCTACTTACTGTATCAGAAAATCAAAGTCTGCATTACTATCTTTTACACAACACAGTGGTCGTACGTTGCAAACATCTGTCCACTAAAAGCCAGCATGAGAAACCAGAGTTGCCTCTGCATTATTACCTCTCCTGACTTACCCAGATGATAGTGAGATTAGGGAATAATCAATTAAAAGTACTACTCACAACACTCCAGAGAACCTAGCAAGAAGATATAATAGTCTATAATGCATCCCGCAAATCCGTGAATATCTAATATATTAAGAGGCACTGGAGGAAAATCACTGTCCCTGGCCTCTGGGAGCTTCTGGCCTAAGGGAGAAAACGGGCAAACAACAGAAATTCATCATCGGTGGTTTATAGCCATGTCTAACACTTGGTTCTGTAAGACAGGAGAGGCTGATGGATGGAACCAATGCTACCTCTAGAGTGGATCCTGGGAGAAAATCAAAGTCGGCCAGTACTGCTCTGTCTTGCTCCCTATTGTGGCTCGTGTTTGGATGCCTCGCCCCCAAGCCTCATGCTTTCTCTGAGGTGGCTGAATCTGAAGTGTGTTGATTGACTCATGGTGGAGCCAGGCCCCACAGCACTAGGTAGTCTGAATAAAAGGGGCAGAAAGATACTGTTAAGGGCCTTGTTACCCTTGCTACCTGTGCCTGCCACAGGTTGTTTCTCCTCTGTGATGCCTGTCTGCCATCCCTGCCTTGGAGCCAGCTGATTATGAGCTAAAATCTCTATGGAAATGTAAGCCAAATAAACCCCTTCCCTTTGGGTGTCAGGTATTTTGTCTCAGGAACGAGAAAGAAGTAATTGGGCCAGGGATTTAGCTCAGTGGTGCTGCTGCCTGCCTCGCAAGCACAAGGTCCCAAGTTCGATCCCAGGTACCACAGACACAAACACAAAAAAGTAACACACTCCCTCTCAAGTACTACTACCTTCTGCCCCGTATGACAAAACATGAGGGCCTCACCAGATGTAGCCCTTCAATCTTGGACTTCCCTGTCCCTGAAACCTTGACCAAGTATACTCTATAAATTACCCAGTCAGTGGTATTCTACTACAGCAGCAGAAAACAGAGTAATTCTCCACTGATTTCTTTAAACAGCCTTCCATTCTCCAAGCCTGTTTAAGTGCAAACTAGTTTAAGTGCAAACTGGTTTAGTGCAAATTGTCAAGTGAGAAACTCAGAGCTTTTGATCCTTTCCAGCTCTACCCAAGCATCTGTCCTGGGAAGCTCCAAGACTAGCTTACCTCAGCTGGGTCAGGTCTCTTCCCTTAAAACACCTTTCTTTTGATTCTCAACTTCTCATAATGTTGCTCCTGTTGCCCCCTCTTCCCTTCCTACCCAAACCCACCTCTTCTCTAGGGCTCGGCTCAAAACCACTGAATACCATGCACTATCCCAATTCGAAGCACTTACACTCCCTTCCACTCAGTTTAATGCTATATTAGCATTCCCAACACTCAAAACACTGACACACACAACTTAAAAGGACAAGTTTCTTGGCTTTTGGGTTTCTCAGAGTTCAGTCATTGGTCAGGTGGCTCCAAGGCAGAAATGGCATGGCAGAAGGCCCTGGTAAAAGAAAGCTGCTCAACCAATGGCAGCCAGGACACAAAGAGAATGCAAGAGAACCAGAACAAAAGAAAGGGGTGGGGGACAAGAATACATTCTTCTGGGTTATCCCCCCAGTGACCCACTTCCTCCAAATAGGCCACACCTCCTGATGATACATTCATTCAGCTATGAACTCAGCAATGGATTAATCTAATGATGAGTATATTACCCTCATGATCCAACCAACTTTCAAAATTTCATCTCTGAACACATGAGATATTAAGGGATATTTCAGATCTAAACCATAACAAACATTCTTTTAGAATTCTGTTTTTGCTTTCTGAGACAGGGCCTCAATATTCAATTCAGGCTGGCCCTGAACTCACTACAGCCCAAGACAGCATCAAAACTCACAATTCTGGCAGAGCTCTAAGATTATAGGCATGTCCAACCATGCCCAGCACTGGAACTTTTTGACCTTGCTTTTCAAAGTATTATTTACTTTAATACTGTTACTAGAAAAGAAAAATTTGTTACACACTAAGAAGGTAAGGCAGATTTTTATTCAAAGAAGACCAAAGAATTAGGCATAGGGACCACTAGAATGGGTCTTACAGTGGGGAAATGTCTTAGTTACTCTTCTCATTGCTGAGACAAAATACTCACACCCACAAGTTAAGGGAGCAAAGTTTATTTAGCTCAGTTTGTAGAGGTTTCAGTCAATAATCAGCTGGCTCCAAGGAAGGTGGCACAGCAGACAGGCATTACAGAGGAGAAACAGTTCATGGTGGGCAGAAGGTAGCAAGCAAAGCAAGCAAGGGACCTCAGCAGCTTCTTTCTGCCCCCTTTTATATCCTATCTAGGGTGCCAGGATTAGGGCAGTGCCAAACCAATCACTGATTTAGTAATCGCATACCCTTAATCCCAGCACCCTAATCCTGGTATTGCACCATCAGTCAATCACATACTCTAGATCCAGCCACCTCTAAACAAGCCCCATCTATGACAATGTGAGGCTTTGGGGGGACATCTACACACAAACCATATTAGGAAGCAAGATGAAATCAACTGAGCCTCCATCAAGGAAGGATAAGTGGGGATTTATAACCAAGGTCAGGGAGGATCAGCGGATGGAACATTACTAAGAAAACTTCAAGATTAAGGGGTTGCTGGCTATACTGACTTTGATAGAATTACTGCTGAAAGCAAATTAGAATGCTAAAATGGGAAGGTGGACAGACCCCAGAGAAGGCAAGAGACTTCCCCTAAACTGACAGAATTCATGTTCAAACTGGATGCAGCAAGGACAGATAGAGTGGGTAGCCCACAGTTGTGCCTAGTTAAGCAGAGGACTCAAAAGAACCTGAGTCAAGTTCTGGTCAAAGGAGTTTGTCAAAAACCAACTCCTGCCTTATTAAGGCCCCTATATATGTGTCTCTAAAGATTAAAGTAACTGGGCCGGGGATTTAGCTTAGTGGTTTCACCACCTGCTGCACAAGCACAAGGACCCAAGTTCAATCCCCGGTACCAAAAAAAAAAAAAAAAGTATTAAAGTAACTTCTAGAACAGAGTTGAATATGGAGAGAAAAAAAAAAATCACATAAAAGGGCCAGCTGCTAGTCAAAAAGAAGGCCTCATAGGGCAGCTATATCCAATGCCCCCAGTAATCTTGTCTAACCTCAACACGGCTCATCCTGCTACTCTGTCTGGATTTTGCCAAACCTGCCTCAAAGTGTCTGTTTACCATGAGAAACAAAATAGCTTACCATGAGAAACAAAATAGCTTTAAAAAAGAGACAGAGATATATAACAAGTAGTATAGTTAGTGGGCATTTGGGACTTTGCCCAGAAAGAGTGAGACTACCTGCGGAAGCAGGATTATAATGATTGCCTGGAGGAGTCAACTAAGAAGGGGGGCGCTGGCCAAAGACCCCAGGTGGATCATTTAGTAGCAATCCCTTGGCATCTCCATCCACTCTCAGGAGATGTGCCAAGACAGCTGGACATCTGTGGAGGGTGCTCAGGGAACCATCTCCTCAGGAAATGTGAACACATTCTTACCCACTGGCCCATGTCCGTTTGTTTAGATTACATGCAGATCATTCTTCAATCCTTTTTGTCACATGATCTAAGACAGTACATTAGCTAACATACGAAGTTGATGAGCATTTCATCAAGTTAGATGCCAGAAATGTGGTGAACAAGACATGGAATGGTGCACGACAGGCACTCCCAGTCCACTAGGGCAATGATTATCAGGGGACTAGACAAGCAGTTTCAGTGGGTTAAGTGCTAAAGTTACCTACCAGGTTACTACTATGCGTGAGACAGCAAGGTACCTCAAAACCTTGAAACTTAAGTCTCCTCAGACTGAAATGGAGAAAAATCAATGTACAATAAAATTAAGGGCAGCCACTAGCTGAAGGAACCGATCCCTTAGGTGGCTCAGGAATGAGTGACCTGGGTGTGGTCACAGTTAGGCATGACTGGTATGTGATTCTAAGAGTGAGAAAAAACTCCAAGGACAATGGGAAAAGGAACTGTATGAAATTATTAAGAATTTGGGAATGTTTATTCAATGCTATTCCTGAGAAAAGGACTGATTTAAGGAAACAAATAGTCCAGTACTCTCTGGTAAAATAGGGACCATTTATCAGGCCATAAACTCTGCTAGTATAATAAGGATTACACCCTAGTGATTTTAACTATCTTATGGCTCACATGTAGAAAGGCTGGTTTCTTCCTCAAAGTATCAATTTTATGCACTGTTTTCATTGTTACGTATTTCACTCCTAGAAGTTCCAGAGGTACTCAATTAAAACCCTTTCCACACTTTCTCCGTATGTTACCTAATGTAATGTTAGGTATTAAAATAACCTTAGATAAATGATTGAGTTTTGTACATAAACTGTGTACCCTACACTCACTCAGCTTTGCTGAATTAAAGATGACTTCACTTTAATATCTAATTGACCTTTAACTGGATTAACTTCTATTACCGTTTTAAATTTATAGGTGTCCTTCCATTCTGTTAAAATCTAACATGTAATTGTATTCTTAGTTATTAAGTGTATTTTTAGAAAACTAGTGGTCTGTATTTTCAGGCAGCAAGTGGCCCTACATAAACCTAAAGTATTTTAACTATTCTTCTGTTTATTTGCTAAAATCACATAATTTGAATACTGTTTGAATATTCTAAATAAGATGTAACTGATAATGTGGATTTATGAACTACTGATCACAGGATACCACCCCCTAAAAGGAGACCCTACATTTTCTTACTAGGACACCTTATTGTCTTCTAAAGAGTCATGTAACTCTTCAAGCTCCCAAATGTACACAGTAAGACCTGTCCACTTGTCCTTAAATGAATCTGGCTGGTGTCTTACCTCAGTTTTTAAAGCACGTAAGTTTTTAAACATCTAAAATGAAATTTTCAAATTGGCAACATTAGCTAATTCATATGCTAAGAGTCTAAAAATACTAGTGTAATTCAAACCAAAATTTCTCATTGTAATTAAAGGGTTAATCTAGTGTTTAAAAAAAAAAATAGCTTTAACAAATAGCTTCTATCTTAAACTTTTAACCTTGCCTAAATATTTCAACCAAAACAAATAGTTTTTAAAAATGTGTTCTTAATGATGTCATACATCAAAATTTTGAGAAAACTCTTGCCCAAGCTACTATAAGACCTATGGAAAGATACCAAACTTGAGAATATTCAGCTGAAAACAGTAAATACCTCCTCAAAAGAAAACATGATAACTCACCAGGTGATCATAACTGTAGTATTTACTCCTATGAGCATTACTAATAAAGTCCATTACCATAACACTTTAGTTCACTGTAAATTTTTTCTCAGTACTGGGGATTGAACTATTTTTTTAAGACAGGGTCTCTATATCACTAAGTTGCCTAAGCTGGACTTGAACTTTTGATTCTCCTGCCTCAGCCTCCCAGAGTGCCTGGAGAGCATGAGCTACCATACCTGGCTAGTTCACTGTAAATTCATTTTGTTTTTGTTGGTTTTGGTTTTTTCTGGTACCAGGGATTGAACTCGGGTCCTTGTGCTTGTGCAGCAGGCAACAAAACCACTGAGCTAAATCCCCAGCCCTGTAAATTCCTCTTTAATCTCAGATTTTAAAAGCCAATAAAAGCATTTTTCAGGATTTCAAGGAATGTATATATTTAAGTGGATCTGAATGAATCACAAACAGCTCTCATTTGCCAATTTATAAATAATCCAATGGTTGCTTATGAGCTCTAAGACAATCTAGTAAACTTCTCTTGGGTCTCTTAATTTTGGGTTCAACTGAGTAATAGTGGCTATGACAAAATATCCCAATCATGGGAGGGAGAAAACAGTTATGTGTGTTGAGACAGGGTATCACTACATAGCCCAGGCTGGAATCTGCAATCCTCCTCCTTCAGCTTCCAGAAGGTGTGCACCACACCTGGCTCCTGGAATGTATTTTTTTAACTTCTGAATTCACATTCAAATAAAGGCAGTCAGTCACCCTGGTCTCCAATCTTGAACTTTTATCCTCATTTCCATCTACTCAGAATTCCTTTCTGTTAGATCAATGCACTAAGGTGCAGGTACAGAAAGATGCTCAAAACATATGAAGAAAAAAGCAGGCAGATCTGGGGATGTAGCTCAGTGGTTCAGCATTTGCCCAGCATGCTCAAGGCCCTGGATTCTATGCCCAACAACACAGGGTTGGGGGGAGGGGGGCTGTACTCCAGGGGGCCAAAATTAAAACAAAACATAGACCATGCACACACACACACACGCACAAAATAAAGAGAATGCATATACCAATTCTTTATATATTCATGCAAAATTTCTAGAAAAACAACAGTTCTCTAAAAATGGGACCAAAGTGTTCCAGGCAAAACCCACAAGAACTTTTCCCTCTCTTGATGACCTTTAAATATGATTTTAATGTTTTAACATGATCCTGTACTACACTTAAAAAGTAAAGAGTTCGTCAGATGTGGTAATATGTGCCCATACTGCCAGCACTCAACAGCCTGAAACTGGAGGATCAAGTTCAAGGCCAGCCTGAGTTACATAGCAAGTTCCAGGACAGTTGAGCTATACAATGAGGCTGTCTAAAAAAAAGGAAAGGTTTAAAATTGAAGTCATTGTCTGTCTTTTGAAAGACGCACGTATATGTATTTTCAAGAAAAGGAAAAAATAATGCTCTGTGAGATTAAGTATCAACTAAACTGTTAACAATTTATAGTATTACAACTTCTTAAATTTAAAAATAAAATTTACTTCTATAATTTTAAAAATAAATAAAATTGAAGGCATTTCTTTCCTACTCACAGTACAGAAGACACTAGAACACAACTTGGCCAGAAGCATAATACCAGCCTAAACTAAGTAGCCATTAAAAAACTATATTCTACTCACTTCCTGAGATGCTAAATGGAAGACTTGCTTTAGAAAAATATCCGACGGAGCCAGTTGCAGGGGTGAATGCCAGTGATTTCAGTTACCCAGGAGGCTGAGGCAGGATCATTGCCTGGAAAACTTAGCAACACTCTGTCTCAAAATAAAATAGAAAAGACTGGGGATATATCTCAGTGGGAAAGCACTATCCTAGCATGTACAAGGCCCTCAAGTCAACCCCCAGCATTAGAGGGGAAAAAAAAATGATGAAAAGGTACAGAGGAAAAATATTAGAAAAGTAAATATAATGCCACAATCATCCATTCTGCTTGATCGGGTCATTATGAACTTCAAAAGCAAATGTTTTTAATATATAAGAACAGTCTATGTCAGTAGGAAGTCACTTAAAATACATGCAATAATAGAACTAACCCAGCCAAGGAAACTAGAGTTTAAACTGCTTTAAAGAATAAAAAGATTTCAAATTCCTCTCCATTTCAAAAGTATTTGGGAAAAGTATCTTCCAGAGATGGCTAGCTGGGCCAGGGATTTAGCTCAGTGGTGCTGTGCCCGCCTGGCAAGTACAAGGTCATGAGTTCAATCCCTGGTATCACACACACACACAAAAAAAAACAGAGATGGCCAGTAATATGCCATTCCCTCCGACCCTGGCATGGTTAACACAGTGGGTTATTTTCCACAGCCCAAAATGATTTCAGAAATCTTCTTAACAGTGCTACCTCCCAGTAAGAGAGGTAAAGTCTATTTGCCCTCCTTCCTCTTTTCAAACTTTGACAATTTACCAAGGAAAACAAAGACTAAGCTCTTCAAAATACACAAAAATGAAGTTTATGGGCCAGGGATTTAGCTCAGTGGTTTTGCCGCCTGCTTTGCAAACGCAAGACCCTGAGTTCAATCCCCGGTACCAAAAAAAAAAAAAAAAAAGTTTATTTTCCAAAGTATTTCACTGAAATCAGAAGTTCACTTTCCATCTTGTGTTGAGGTGTCTAAACTAGGTTCGAATTTATGAACAAGTTACATAGTCATACATATATGCATGTGTGCACGCACACGCACATGCATGCACACATACACACCCCTACTCAGATCACACTGAGAGTTAATTAAAGAATGACATTTTAGAAAACCCAAGTGTTAACAGGGAAGTTTCTGAAAGAACTAAGGGAAGGGCAAGGGTGGAAGAATCCTAAAGCTATTATTCCACCCTTGGTGGAATAAGCCAATAAATGCAAAGTATCTACAGGGTAATTTAAAAGATTTTTAAATGCTCAAACCAGATGTTCTTATACAGGATATACAAAGCAGCTTCTGCAGAAACCAGACTCAAGCAGCTAATGACAGTTACTCTGTGCACAGATTGAAATGCAGCTGTTTTTGAGGAACTTTGTTCCTTGATTATAGCCGGTTGTCAAAAACTATCAGTTATCACTATGTTAAGTTACCAAAAAATTTAAAAGTACTGTTTTAAAAAAGAGCAAGAGACTCCCAATGTTGTATATGGGAAGACCAAGATCTCATGCTTAACAAAAACTACATTTACATATCATCTGAATTATATATGAAAACAAACATTTCAACACAATTGCATGAGTCTCGTTATAACGATCACGGAAACATTAAGATGGTTTCAAAACCTAGAGCAAGCTCTGGATAACACTGACGCTGAAGCTAAAAGGTACCTCACAATGTGGACTGTCTTTAGAAAATCTTCCCACAAAAAAACCATAAAATCTAGAGAACCTGGAAGTAAAATAATACAATCCTCCATTCCTAATTTTAAAGACAAGCACACTGAATTGTGAAGTCAGCAGCTTGTGCAAAAACGTGCAAACAGAGCCAAGTTCCCAAGCAGGTGGGCACATTGCCTCCCAGTGCCTGGATCATGGGCCTCCCCTCCTGAATGGCTATGGGGTTTGAAAGAGTTGTCTGGAAGATTAAGGCAATGATATGTTAGCAGCAGCAGACAACTTATATGGAATCAGTGGACAACAGTCTGTTAACTTGGATACTGAAACGTGGTTTCCTGGCAAGCTGGTGTGAATGCGGTGACTGTCACTCTGCCTGGTAGAGCACACAAAAGGCAGAGCTGAAGACTGTTAGTATCTCCTGAGCATGGGGATGGGAGTGTGAGTCCTGAGAGGAACAGGCAGTCAGTTCTGACTGGTATGCGACACACACACCCTCCTTGTCATTATCTTCCTGTGGGGAATATCAATTTATAATGCATGGCCCCTCACACTGGGCTTCTGAATCCAGCCCCCTTTGTGGAACCTGAGTGGCTAGCTACCTAGGTATGTGCTTCACCAGACAGAAATGGTCCCATGTTACACATGCTATCCTCAAAAGGGATCTAGCAACGAAAGAATCAAGAATCATCACCCCTGGAACACTTTTCCTATTTTATGGAAAGAAGTATTGCCTGACTCAAGAATCTCAAAATAAAGCCAATTAAGATCTTTTTTTTGGTACCAGGGATCGAACTCAGGTCCTTGCACTTTCAAGGCAAGTGACAGAACCACTGAGCTAAATCCCTGGCCCCAATTAAGATCTTTTTAAAGAATTAAAAAGGAACTACAGGGGGCGGGGATTTAGCTCAGAGGTGCCACCCCCTGCCTCGCAAGCACAAGGACCCAAGTTCTATCCCTGGTACCAAAAACAAACAAACAAAAAAGGAACGACAGCCCTCAAACTAGCCAATTCCCTTCACCTTAATCAAACTTCTAATTTCAACTTGCTTTTTCAGGTTCCAAGAAAAGGAACTCAGCCACCAGCAGAATAATGAAATGATTAGATGCCACTGTTCTGCTACCAATTAAGAATGACTGGGAGGGCACATTCAAATGACTGGGAGGAGGGCAGTTTCGAGGAACATTTCATGACACAGGAAAAGTACACAAAATTCAAATTTTAACCACCCAAAAACAAAGGTTCACTGGGACACAACCAGATTCACTAATTTATCCTTTGTCCAAAGCTGCTTTTCACATAACTGTAGAGCTGAGCAGGTGTGACAAACTGAACTGAATCAAAGCCTGATTACCGGGCCCTTCTTAGAAGTTTGCTTACCCTTCCCATAAATCAACAGATTTGCAGTATAGTTATAAACCAACATTTTATATGTTTAATTAAAGGTGAATCGATTACCAGGTCCTGGGCAAGTATCTTAAAGCTTATAATATCAAGAATCAGACACACACATTTAAGAAGTCCTTAACTAGGTCAGGCAAGGAAAGGGGGGGGGGGTATTTAAATAAGGGCCATATCCAGAAACCAGTAACTCAGTAACTTTTCCTCTAAGGAAAAGCCCCGAGGTACTTGGAACTAGTGTACACTAAGTAAAAAAGAAAAAAACAAAAAACTAACAAGCTATTTATCTAATTTTCTACATAGTAACAGAAAACAAGCTAATAAACAGAAAAATGACTGTTTCAGACAGGAATTTAACAATACACGGTTAAAAGTAACAGTAAAAGGATCAGAGTGAAATCATAAAAAGCCGTCACCAGAACTTAAACCACTTAACTAGAATGAATCTAAGGATGTGCTTAATCAAGGGAAACCACCAACCCCTGAAATAACAGGCAAATTTCAGTAGCACCCATTTTCCAGGGGAGAGGTTGCCAGGGTTTCAGATCTCAAGTGTCTGTGAATTTAAAGGTTACCAGCCACCAGTACTCAAGCTCCACATCTTAAGTGCATCATTATATTTCCACAATGAAATCACTGATGCTAGTAAAAATGACCATGAGTAATCATGAAAATTTTAAATTGTGCTTAGTGTTCTTTGTCCTAAACAAAAACAACCTCAACCTTAAGCAACTCACTAACCTTGCTATTTCTTGCTCCTTACTCTGGAGTAAGAAAAAGAATGACCAATTTATTCTTCAGCTTGACCCTTCACCACTAAAATCTTCATTTAGAATAACTGCTTACAAACTGTCAAAGAGGGTGTGGAAACTGTCTTAGATCTCAAATTAAGTTTCCTCCAAAGGAAACAGTAAATGATCAGTACTTTTTAAAACTATGCCAAATGAGTCCTTTCCACAAGAACAAACTATGGTTTAATTTCCTCAACAAATAAACCCAAAGAACATAAGGTTTTAAAAGTAAACTTTAGCAGGCCTGGGATTTAGCTCAGTGGTGCTGTGCTGGCCTCGAAAGTGCAAGGTCCTGAGTTTGATCCCCCATACTACAAAAAAAAGCCAAAAAACAAAAAACAAAAAGTAAACTTTATTGGGATGTAGCTCAGTGTTAGATGAGGCTCTGGGTTCAAACTTCAGCACAAAAAAGTTAATTTATTTCAACTGTCTTCGGTCTCCCTTTTTGTATCTTGACACTACCATAAGAACCAAAAGCAAAAAGTAAATACTGGACTGATTTTAGAGTAATCAAAAGTTTGGTCACTGAATATTTGTTAAGTGTACATCAGATACTATATTGGTCTGGAGTAAATAAAACATTAAAAATGAAAATATGCAGGCCCTTCCCCAGTGACTGAGCTTTTCATTCTAAGTCTGGTAATCTTTATTCTTTTGGCTTTGACATAAATCATTCAAGTTCCAGGCTAGTGCCAGGGATTTAGCTCAGTGATTCCAGCGCCTGGTGCACAAGCGCAAGGCCCTGAGTTTCATCCCTCGTAACAAAAAAAAAAAAAAAAGAAAAAAAAGTTCCAGGCTAGTAGAAAAGGCCACACCATGGCCAGAGTCCAGCATCAATCCACGGCCCTCAACCCCAGCTGAACTCAAATGTCACCTCCACTTGTAGGTAAAAGGTCTTCTAGGACCATTCTTGGATTAGGAAGCACAGTATCTCACTTCATCAGATTCACCAGCTGTAAAACACCCTCTTAATCACAGACCGAAATTTTTGCAAAAGTACACCAAACAAATAACAGGCTCTTAATTCAGTCTCAACTTTGAGATTATAGTCTATGAAGACATCAAACATTCTAATTACTCAAAAATTTTTGGCAGTGCTAGTGATAGAACCCATGGCTCTACACATGCTAGGCAAATGCTCTACTACTTGATTACAGCTCTATAAGATTGTGAAAGTGCAGGAGACCAAAACACTAAAATACTTAGTACTGAATACTGTGCCTATTTTCTGTTAAAAGCTTTGAAGGAGTATATAGGGAAGGGTGGAGGGGGTGAAGGGAGGACAGGGAATGGGGAAAAAATAAGAACCAAGATACATCATGTACAGGTACAAGCACCCAATGATAAATGTAAACGTATTGTATACCTAAAATGTACCAATAAGAGAATTTAGGCAAAAATTTTAAAAAAAGCTTTGAAGGAAAGTTTAAATGTGATAGAACTTTCAAGCCAAAATTTTAATTCCAAATCAGATAAAAAGCAAAGATGTATCAGCTAAGATACCCTAATTTCCTCCAGAGGATAACCATTTTATAAATCTTACGGGGAAGCTGGGTTTATAAAGCACATCCTGACAGACTACTTTCTAACTGTAATGGTGCACAGGTAACCCAGGATGCTAAAGGACAGGGAAGAGCTTCACAAGGAATGGTACTGAAGCCAGAATCAAGCCAGACTTGCTTCCCTCCTCACTCCCAGCTCTAGATGATCAGTTTTTGACTACTTGATATTTGCAGTTCCAGCCACCTCAGAAATGAAACAAATATGTGAGAAATCTTTTTCCAACAAACACATTGCTAAATATATCTGGTAAACACATTTCCTTAAAGTATTTTTCAAAAAGATGACCTCAAACCTAAGATTCCCAAATTATAATGAGTAATTTTTTGATTTCCAGACTCTGGGAGCTAAGGGAAGGGGAACAGAACTCAGGGCCTTCACATTGGGCTACATACCCAATCCTTTTGATTTTTTATTTTGAGATGAGGTTCTGCTAAATTACCCAGATTGGGCTTGAACTTGCCATCCTCCTGCCTCAACCTCCCACAACACTGGGATTACAAGACCTGTGTCAGTCAGCATGTGGGTCTTTTTAATCTAATCAACTTTATTTCCAAAAGCTTGCCTCCTCAGATCAGAAGTATTAAAATTTACTTAAAGGAAACAACCAGATGTGATAAACAATCACTGAAGGGGTACTACTTTGACAAAGCTGCTCTATGGTATCTTAGGGCCAAATGAGGAAATCTGAACATGTCTTAGTGGATGAGAGTCAAGTTTACTAAACTCAGCTAAACACAATGGGACCCCCTGCTATAATCCCAGCATTCAGGGAGACTGAGGTAAGAGGAGAGCAAAGTCGAGCCCAGCCTGCCTTGCCTTCAGTCACAACACCACAAAGACAGAAACTAGCTGACAGAACAGTTCCTAAAAGAACTTCCTACACAGTATGACTTCATTGGACTTGTATATGCATATATCCATAAAAGTTATTTAGAAAACAGGGCCAGGGATTTAGCTCAGTGGTTCTGTCGCCTGCCTCAAAAGCGCAAGGACCCGAATTCGATCCCCGGTACCAAAAAACAAAAAAAAAAGTTATTTAGAAAATGATACAGTGGTGGTCTCTAGATGGAAGAAGCACATTTTTATTTCTCTATTTTGTAATTTTCAACATTGTACATTTAACACCACTTAAGTAATAGCTAACCACCAAGACGGGCTGGATGGCCTAACACAAGTTAGATACGTGAAACTATTTTTCTGACAGTCTCCAAGTCTTTCGGTTCATTCTTCTTCCCCACCTCTGGGCTAAGCAGAATGTGAAGAACAGAACACTTGTTTACAGACAGAAAACCTGTTAAGTGATGGAAGAATTAGGAAGATGGGTTATTTTCTTTCAAACACACATAAATCTAACTTTATCAAAACTAAGACCACTGTGGAGCCCACCCAACTTTTACTAGAAAGCAGCTTTGATCTTGAGATGGACTCAAGTTCAAGTTCTACTGCATGTTCAGGCAGCTCCCATTATCTGCTGGGTGAGAGATGAAAGGAATATTTGTTCTAGATGTTGAAAATGTCACATAAAATGAATATATAAAAATATACGAATTTAAAGAGGATAAAATAGCAAACAATCATCATTTGATTCAAAAGAGACAGTAAATGAAACTTCAGATCTTTGAGATCAAAAGGCAATAAAAATTCTAAATTGTACATAGTTCCTGTATTACCCAAGAAGATCCTATGTATCAACCCCACAGATACTCTCCACTTTACAATAACAAAGTGTTATATCAAAAGTGTTGTTGTTAGTGGAAGTGTGGTCATACTGAACACTTTCCTCCACCAACTAAGAGATTAAATCTTGATTAGCTGTGATTTGATCAAACTGTAACTTACTACAAACCACTGGTGAGTCACTACCTAAATCAGCTTTCAGGGAAATTTTCTGTAGGTTAAAACTAGTTCATTAGTTCATTAGCTCGAGAAGTGTAAGCCTTGAGCTACAAGTAGCTAGAGATCTACCTTCACAGCAGGTATTCTAACAAGGAAAAATAGTTCACCTAGTAAAAACCTTTGGGAGAGAGAGAAGCCCCTCAGCACTTCCATTAATGGAAATCTCAGATCCCCACCCACCATTCCATAAAGCTCTCAACTATTCACTGCAACTAACATTTTACAGAAAGAAAAATTAACCCCCCCTTTGGCCAGGCTAAAGAGGGGGTGACAAGACCCCGGCCCCCGCCCAGGCAGGGTGGAGCGCAGGACCCCACGCTGCCAGAAAGCCAGCTGAAGCGGCTTTTAAAACGGTCCCGGTGGCCACGCATTCCTAACGGGTCTCGAAGGCACGTTTAAATAGCCCGCGTTTTTGTTTGCTCGCAGCATTCCCGGGGCGCCGGGAGTGCGGCCGCCCCCGCCCGCCCAGGAAGGAGAGCCGGGGCGGGGAGCCGCGGGCGGGGGTCCGGCGCTGAAGCCCTGGGGAGCGGGGGTCCCGGGTGGGGGCCGAGCCCGCCCCGCGCGGCACCACCCCCTCCCCGCGGCTCCCGAGGCAACAGCGACAACAGCGCGGGAGGAGGGGAAACTAACTCCCGGCCTCCACCAGAACGCGCCCGGCGCGGCGGTGACACCTCGCGCGCGCCCCGGCCCCGCTCCCGCTCCCCTCCGCGGCGTCCCCGGCCCGCCGCCGCCCTCTCCGTTTGAAAGTGGCCGCCCCCCCGCCGCTGCTCCTCCCGCCCCGCCGCCGCCAGCTGCACCAATCCGCTCGGCCCCAGTGGCAAATCAAACGCTCCCTCGCGTCCAGAAGCCACTCGCGCGCCGCTGGAAACGGCCGCGCCGTCCCCCTCCCCGAGTCCCTCCGGGGCGGCACCTCCGGGCCGGGCGGGCGGCGAGAAACGGTTGTGAGATGGGAGCGGCGGCGGCGACCAGCCCGAGCGGACTCGGCTTCGGCTCCCGCTCCTCCTCCCGCCCCCAGACAGTTCTGGAAACTGTGTATCACCTCTGTCACAGGAAGCCATCCGGCGAGGAAGGCGGCGCGGAACCAACAAACAAACGCCTGCGGCCGCCCGCCGGAATCGGCCTGGGGACGGCGCGGGCTTCGGGCCGCTCCCGGAGCGGGGCCGCGGCGACGACCACCCCTGCGCCGCGGGCTTTGTGCGGGGCTCCCGCGCCGCGCCGGGCGTCCCCGCCTCCGTAGCCCACCGCCCCGGGGCCCCGGCGGTGCTACCAGGACCGTTAGGTGACGCTCGGGCCGCGGCGTAGCGGCGGCGCCTGGGCCGCCTCCCGACCCCATTTCCACACGGGGCCGCTCTCCTCAGCGCGGGAGGCGGCTACAAAAGTTGGCCCCGAGGCCACCCAGCACCAGCCCACGTGCCGCGGAGGCTCGCGCGCCTGCTCCCCGGCCCCTTCCCCCCGCCGCCCTCGGCCGCCAGGTCACCTATTACCGGTGGGAGGGGAGAGAGGCTGCTATTTAAGCGCCGCGGAAGTTGAGGCACCCCCACTGGCGGGTGCTGTGCACCTGCCTCCCGCCGCCGCGCTCCGCCACTTTGAGCAGCAGCCGCGTCCGCGGCCCCGCCTCTTGCCCGAAGGCGGGCGGGGGAGCGCGAAGGAGGTGGAAAGGATCGAATTTCTCCAGCAAAAGGGACCGTTCCGACAGGATTCGGTTCCCCGGTCAACATTCCACGTTCCATCCCTCTCCCGCATTAGCAAGGCAGAGCCGAGCAACCCGGAAAGCCTGTGGGCCACCGAACAACGGCCCCCAACTCGCAAACACACACTCACAGGCACAAGACACGTGCACGGGGAAGGGCTTTGCAACTTGCAGTCCGGAGGTACACACTGCATGTTCATTTAAGGCAGCAACAAGGCCAAGAGACCCCACCCCCACAATTTGCAGATGGTGCCAAAGGTTGCAATTTGCAATCCGTTTTAAGTTCATGATTAATCGGTACTTTGCTCTACCAAGCCAACTTCCCAATTTTACCAATGAAGGGTTTCACACTTTATACCGTCTCGCTATAAGTAAAAGGTCTGACCATTAGAAATCCATTTTCGAAGAATCTAATTGCCAAGCCGTCCCTCTACCCCCTGCTCACTGCCCTTGAATTGATGCAATGAATATTTTGGACATGTGGTGACGCGGTGACAAGAGCCAGGGCTGCGGCCACTCCACACACAGATGTACCTACTCACACCTATGTTTGGACAAATATAGTCCTGCTACACACACACGCAGTCACACACACTCTGGATTCATATAAGTACGCGAACCTGCGTTCTGCCATTGCCATCTGTCTACCAAGTTGCTACTATGCTTCCCACTTTCATGCAGCCTAATGCACTTTGGCTTTTTCACAAATTCTATGAACTCAACTAGGCTTCTGCTCCTGAACGCGTTGAATTGATGATTCACCTGAAAACCGCATGTTCTTCGCAAATTCAAAAGAAAAAAAGCTCTAAGTCTTCAGCGCCTCCCCCCCCCAAAAAATGAAAAAATATAATCATAATAAAACTTACTGATCCAACATAGATCAATTCTCAGAAATCAACCTCTCCTCCTCCTCCTCCGGCCCCCGCCCCGGCAATGCCCAAGTTACTGGTGGGATAGTAACGCTGCGCTCGGTGGCTGGCTGCCTCCCTCCCTCCCTCCTCGCTACATATCGAGAACCCAATCTTTTGGCGCCATATTAATGACGTACTATATTATTTCCACTAGGCAGCGACCTTCGGCATTAAATTACTCCCGAGAACTCCCGAGCAGAGCAACAAAACCATCAAATATGGCTGAGCCTCTCGGCTCGTCCTGCAGCCGTCGCCGCCGTCGCCGCCGACACCGCCGCCGACACCGCCGCCGCCGCCGCGGGACCGAGACGCGCACCCCGAGCCGCACGCGGACACGCGCGGCCCCACGCGCGCCCCCCTCCCGCCCGTACCTGCTGCGGAGGCTCCGGCCCAGGCGCCGCATGAGTTCGCGCCGCGGCGGGCTCTCGGGTGGGGAGCTGGCGCGCACACCCGGCACTGGCGCGCGGAGGACTCTCGGGCCGGCGGCGGCGGTCGGCTGGTTATGGAGGAAGGACTGTGTGAATCAAACTCATTTCTGGGTCACTGCTGCCACAGGGGGGAGCACTTTAATCCCTTGCCAAAAGGAGAGGGTGGGGACGGCGGGGCGGAGGGAGCGCGCGGGGAGCCCGTGGCGCGGGGGGCTCGGTCCTTGTTAACTCTTCGCAGCCCTGGCTGCAGGCTCGGGGCCTGCGCCGCACGGCTGGGCTCTGGTTTAAAATCTCTTCCTTCGCCTGCCTTGGGAGTCCAGAAATTCTGGAGGTGTCTCCGTGCGGTGAGATGGATTTTTAAATGATCCCCCTTCGTAGGCTGTCCTAGCTCCAACTCTTGTCTGACATCTAGAAATGGATTCTTCCAAATTAGTTTAAAATTACGTCGATTAAAAAACGTGGCTCAAAAGGCGGGTAATTTGGAAGGTTTTGTATTGAAGCTGAATGACAAAATAATTTTTCTGTAGTAACATTTTTAAGGAATGACATTTTTAAATACAGATAATCCAATTCTGGAACTGCAGCGCAGTCTTTACCTAAATTGCTTTTAAACTGATTAATTGCGAATTAGTATTAAGCCGTTAAAAGATAATGATTATTTGCTAATTGATACCACCTTCATAAATTACACACTTACAAAACTGGACATCACTTTCCAGATATGAGGATTGAGGCTGATGCTAAAACTGGAATTTCAGGGTAATACAGTATAAAGTTTGTCATCAAATATTCATTTCCGGGTATTTATGTGTAAAAATTCTAGGTTAATGATTTTCCACAAAAGACAAATTTGCTCTTACGTGGAGAGTAACATACTTCTTTCATGGATCCCCTAAGGAAATACAATATATATGACATTCAGATTCAAAAGAAAAAAGTACAGAGTAAAACTCCCATACAGTAAATAGGAGCAGTGATTACTAATTATGAGATTGAATATCGAGCCCAAAAGGCATACTTACACACTAGAACAAAATTTTTCTGAATAAATCTGGTTTGATTTCACACAATCACACACCAACTTGTCTACCTATTTCCAGAACATTATAATCTGATAAATGGCAAAACAAAACTAATTGAGCCTTTTCAATTATTTTTTGGGAAACAAGCCAATAGAAATCTTAAGTATTGTATCTGTCTTCTTTCTTCTTCTCCTATGTCTCTAATGAAAATTATAGACTCCCTACCAACCCTATTCTTGCGCTCACTTGATCCTACTCAAAGAAATCTTATGTAAAGCGCTATACTAACTAGCAGTACTTCAATATTGCCTACAGTTACATTGTTCATAGGTTTCACTACAGGCACTCAACAGAAGGAAAAGGACAGCGGCTAGGAAGCCAGCAGACCCTGGACTGGATCTGACTCTACAGGTTACCAGCTTCCAAAGTTACAGGAGTTCTCTGTAACCTCAGTTCTCTGTGCCTCAGTTTCTTTCTGAGAATGAGGCTAACAGCTGGCCCTTAACCTGAAGAGCTGTTAAGAGAAATGCGATAACCCCAAGGAATGTCAGAGCAAAGATCTTAGTAAGAAGTTGTCTATTCCTTTAGCCATCACTTCCATATCTCCCTTTGTCTTCTTTTCATAGAAAATTGCAATTGTTATAAATACTAGCCAGCCTCACTCCACTCATTCTTTTTTAAAAAAGTTAAATTATATTTGTAACTTAATGTTTTATTCATTTGTTTTTTCTGACTATTCCTACCCCTGAAACATCAAGTATCAAAAATCAAAGTGTATTGAATAAATGGATAACAAAAATACAGAGGTAAAACGGCACACACATGCCCTACACTGTTACTCTGACCAGGACTGAGGGCCCCAATTATGCCATGGTTTAAGAATCTTGGTTAGCTGAGGCAGTGCCACGTGCTCTTCATGCCTGGAAATGGAAGACAGGAGACTCCCAAAAACATACGAATCTGGACAAATCTTTCTGGGCCTTAGTGTCTCCACTGGGATGATAGGAAAGGTCTCATATCTAAACCAGGTGGGCTGGCAAATGCCTAAATTCCAACACTCAGGAGGGTAAGGCAAGACATCACTGGTTCAAGACCAGACTGGACTATACAGCCTCAAAACAAAACAACAAAAAAAAGAGGTCCCTTCCCTCTTTAACATTCTGTCATTTCTGATTATTCCTACCCAACTTAGAAAAGTGATGATTATTTGAAGACCTGGAAGACAACTTGAATCTATAAGGAACGTGTTAAAAACATTCTATCATTAATGATCAGCAGCAGTTGGCATTTCTTAAAAGAATAGGTATCTTTTGCCATCAGACCACAAAGCAAACTCATACAATATTTTTCTAAAATGGGAAAGGCAATGACATGCTTTGCCTTGTGGCAACACAGGTAATGCAGCCTGGAATGAGTATTTATCTGACAATTAGGAAAATGAGTTTCTGATTCCATTCTGTCACTCTGACCTTGCCAAAATTCAGGGTCACCATTATCTAGTCTCTAGAATATTTCATTCATTTATACTTTTTAAAAATTTTTTCTTTTTTTTTTTTCTGAGATAAGGTGTCACTATGCAGTTCAGGCTGGCATTGAACTCACTGTGTAGCCCAGCTGGCCCTGAATTTACAGTGATCTTCCTGCCTCACCCTCCCAAATGCTGGGATTAGAGGCATGAGCCACCAAGCCCAGCTAATTTACACTTTCTAATCAGATATAGAACATTCCATAAATAGCTGTAAAGTAGCCAGGCGTACCTGTAATCCCAGCACTCAGGAGGCTGAGACAGGAGGATCGCTGTGACTCCAAGGCCTGCGTGGGCTACATAATGAGTTCATCACCAGCCTGAGCCACACAGTAAGACTCTGTCTCAAAAAACAAAACCAGGGCTGGGGATTTAGCTCAGTGATTCTACCACCTGCCTCGAAAGCACAAGGTCCCAAGTTCGATCCTCAGTACCAAAAAAACAAAAAACGGGGGCGGGGGTGGTGGTGGAGGGAGACAGACAAACTGTAACAAGATTTGGGTCCTTTCTGCATGGTGATATTTGCTATTCTTTATATTCCTTGCATTCCAATGTAGTTATATATGGTTCAATTTTCTTCCATATTAATGGGTTTTTTAAGGAATACAAATTTGGATATTTATACTCTTATTACTGATTTTGAAGCCATACATGATTAAACCTCTGAATGTTTACATAGTCATTTCATTTTGTGCACGTCTGTGTGGGGAAGGAATTACAGGCCTTGACAAGATACTCAGATTTGTTCACATTTGGGAAGACTGACAGTACCGCTCAGTGGTAGTGTGTGCCTCGAATGCACAAAGCCCTGGGTTTGATAACCAGCACTACCAAAGAAAAGTTCATATTTGAAAGGGATATGTATGCTAAAGTCCTGTATTACCTTACTTCTTTAGAGAAATGAACAAGCTATCTTAACCAGCAAATATCATTGTGGGTTGGTATATATTACAACACACAGAGGGAAATTTTTAATTGCCCCTGGGCTGTCCTGGGTTGTGTTCTAAAATATATATATTTATTACATATACATTTATTTATAATATATATTATATATATATTTTGGCGACAGGGTTTCTCTGTGTAGTTCAGGCTGGCCATGAACTCCTGGCAATCCTTCTGCCTCAGCCTCCTGAGTGCTGAGATTACAAGCATGCACCACCACGTCCAACCTTATGTAATATTTTGGGACATCGAATTTGTCTCCCAAAGCAAACCTTATTACAAAGAAGGCTTCCACTGTTGAGTAGTCTTTTAAAGTCATGTTAATAACTAAATGATAGAAAAGAACAGCTTTATTCACTTTTTTGAAGATACTTATGGAAGAGTAATCTAGTTGAAAGAGGCAAAAGTATATACAATTCTGAACAAAGAAAGTTGAGAACCACATTTAACAGCTGTCAGAATCCTAGGAGAAGAAACCTGAGAGGATGTGATAAGAAACCGGGACTGGAGTTTCTGGTCTGGCCAGGTGATGCTGGCCCTCCAGTTACGTCCTTACAACCTTCAAATACTTGGACTGTGGTAAGGTCCACATCTTGTGACGCTTTCTTGTTAGTGTTGCTACCAACTACATTATTTTTTCTTCTTTTTTTTTCAGTTCTAGAGCTGGAACTCAGGACCTCATGCATGCTGAGCAAATTTTATACTACTGAGCAAAATCCCCAGCTGGTACATTATTTTTTTCTTCTTCTTGAGATTCTTTCCTTTTTTATTTTTTTGCTTATTTTTTATTTTGGTTGTTTTAATTTTGTCGATTTTCATACTTTTAATGTAAGTTAACATGTCAAAGAGCAACAAATCTGAAATGGGACAAGATAATTTAATTCAACCAGATGGAAATGCCCAAGGCTCCAAAATAAGAAAAGCTTTTCCTTAAAAGGAATACATGATAACAGAGAGAACTTTGAAACTTTAGAAAAAGTAAAGGAAAGTAATAAAACCCAATCATAGGGATAACTAGTATAAACATTGTCATATTTTAGGTGTTGTTCAATGTTTTTTTGTTTTGGTCTTTTTGGTTTTTTGAGACAGGGTCTCGCCAAGTAGTTCAGGTTGGCATTGAACTCACTATGTCACCCAGGCTGGTCTCCAACTCTGTTGGTGATCCTCCTGCCTCAATCTCCCACATGCTGGGATTACAGGCGTGCATCACCACACCTGGCTCTACCCATTTTTTTTTTTTTTTTGTACCGGGATCAAATTTGGGTCATTGCACTTGCGTATTAGGCGGCAAAACCACTGAGATAAATCCCTGGCCCCTCTACCCATTTTTAATAAAACAGGAATAATGCCAAACAATTTTTTTGAGTCTCACCCCACCTTTCTTTTTCTCTGAAAAATCACTGTAATCTATAGCCCCCATTCCCAGGCCTTCTCGTCTAAGGAGGAGCAGAATGGTGCTAACTGAAATGCAGTCTCCTGGGGCACTAGAAGCTGCAGCAGCACACTGCGAACTGATCTGGAAGGCAGGGTTTTCAGCCCTACCTCAGCCGATTAATCTGAAAGATTAGACTTCCGCTGAGTCCTAACAAGCCTTGCAGGGTAATTCTGATCCACAAGCAAGTTAAAAAATCCTTCGTCTGGGGCTGGGGATTTAGCTCAGTGGTTCTGTCGCCTGCCTTGCAAGTGCAAGGACCAGAGTTCAATCCCTGGTACCAAAAAAAAAAATAAACCCTCGTGTAAGCTTCATTCTCACTCCCACCCACCCTACTCCAACTAAACACCGTTTTCTGAACTTTCTTGTCTGGTTTTCCTTCATTCACCAGCCAAATATTTATCAAGCAATTAAGTTCCAGGCACAGGGCTAGGCACTGGAGACAGGGTGTCAGCTGGAGCTATAGCTCCATTGCAGAGCCCATGCTGAACTGTTCCTGAGGCTGTGGGTTCCACCCACAAAGAGCCCAAACAAAACTAAAAAAACCAGGCAAGTAAGCCTATTCCCTGTCCACAGTCAATGGAAAACATATATGAATGATTGCAGTAAACTACAAGTTTGAGGAAGGACCTCATTTGCTGTATGGTGAGAAGAGTGGTCCAGCCGACCTCTGAGGGTCAATGACACCAAAGTGGAAACCTGAAGGACTGCAGGCCTTAGCTAGGTGAGGAGGATGGGGGTGGTTTTCTTTCCCAGTCCTGGGGACTGAACCCACAACCTTCACACTGAGCTATGTAGCCCAGGCCCTTTTTTATTTTTTATTTTGAGACAGGATCTCAGTAAGTCCCTAAACTGCCCAGACTGGGCTCAAACATGTAACCCTCCTGCCTCAGCCTCCCAGGGTTTGGGATTGAGGGTTTACCCAACCGTGCAGACTGGAAATGTATTTTTGCAAACTCCCTGGCCTAAGTTTGGAGAATCACTCTGGCTGGAGGGAGGTGGGGAGGTTGACCTCAGGTAGGGAGCGAGTTAGGCAAGTCCTGCAGGCCCCACAATAGACAGGGAGGCCTGGCATTGGGTTGTAGATCAAGGAGACTGCAGACAGTCCAGCCCGTTATGAAGGCCCTGCTTAATTCTGTCCCTGCTCTTCTGAGGCTTCAGCTCGCCCAGGTCAGCGCCTGCTCTGAAGGGGTGTCCAGGAGACGGCTCGCAGCAGACAGGGCCCCTGGGCCAGAGCTGCCCTGGGGAACCATTGGAAGGTCCTGCTGGGCAGTGAGGAAATACAAGCCTGGAACCCCGAGGAGGGCCCCCAGGGGTCCTGCCCCACCCCTCCGCCCTCCAGCCTGAATAGGCTCCCAGGCCCCCTGGGTCCCAGATCGCCACCCCAGAGTCTCTTTATCCCTGCACGGGGAAAGCTCCGTTTTCCCCTTTTCTTCCACAGAACACCTTAATGGCCCATTATAACCTGAGCTAAAATCATTAGCAAATGAAAAACGGGTTCACTTTTCTCTCCAGCAGAGTTGGGGGAGTAGGAGGAAGCCGGGAGGGAGAAAGAAAGAAAGAAAGGTGAAGCCTTTAAATTTCTATGTTAAAATTGCTTGAATATTCGCTCGTGTTTGTGTGTGTGTGTGTGTGCCTGTGTGTGGCCCTAAACCATCTTTAGGTATGAACAGGACTTGATGGGTCGGATGTCAGAGATGAAGAAGTTGGAGACGCCTTCCAGGTTCCGGCCTCAGAGAACTGAGTGAATTCCTGACTGAAGACAGAGCTCAGGGCCTACAAGGATGAACAAGACCAGTAAACCTTGCCCTCTGGAACTTCCATTCATTCTCAAGAAGGAAATCCAAGGGTGGATATATGAGGAGTTCGATTTGAGAGACACTCAGCTGAAGACACCCAGAAAGCAGAGAACACCAAGAGAAATGTGGTGCTGGCGAGAAAGACTGGGCTGCAAATACTAGATTAGTAGTTATCAGCGTAGAGAGGTTAACTGAGGCTACAGGCCTGGGTGAAATCAGTTGGATGGGTCTATCAAGTGAGAAAACCGGGCTTCAGCTAGAAGTTAAGGAGAAATATTTAAAAGATGGGCAGAGAAAGCCGCAACACTTCATTGGTTTCCTTGAAGATCGTCTTAGAATAATTCAGATATTAGCCCCCATCATGCCTGAATCTAGAGTTCTAAGCACCGCCAGGGAAAGTCCAGTGTGTGTTTATCGTTTCCACTTCCCCAGTTCCTGAAATCACTCTTATTTCCCTTATCAATCTCCCATTCTCTCAGGATCCAGGTCAAAGAGTCCTTTCTGTCCCTAGTCTGCTGTCTTCCACCTACCTCAGCACTTGAGCAGAGCTCCCATTCTCTTACATCACAGAGGTGGCAGGCCTTTGGGCAAGAATGCCTTCAGCCTTCTAAGTCTAAGCTTGCAGGCAGCCTTCCCTACAGGCCTGTCCTCCCTGTTTTCCTGTCACACTGGGAAGATGAACTTCTGTGCTCAGACTTCCCTCCCAGGACCCTGAGCCTGGCCCACCGTCTCTGGTCCCAAGATTAGCCTTCCTCTCTCAGGACCTTATATTTGTCTGGCTACTGACTCCTTCCCACACATTTAAAGTGATAGGTCTCCCACTACCTCAGCAGCTATTATGTATAGTAGCTGCCCTCTTCCTATCGTGCCTTGGCCCCTCCCCTGTGTGACATTATGCCAAGATGGTTGCTCCCACCAAAGAACAAACCATTCTTCCCAGCATGCCCCTGTTCCCGCCTAGAGAGTAACCTAATACTCGCTCACCTCCTACCAGCTAGTGACATCACCAGCTCCTCCATTCCCTAGTCACTACCTCACTCAACCCCACCTCAGCCCCTACAAACCCTACCCCAGTCTCTATAAAAGACTCTCCCTGCCCCAGCCATATTGCTTTTGTCTCTCCTTTGTTCAGAGACAGCCTGGGAGATCTATTCCCCTAATAAAGGCTTGTTGTGGCCTGGTCTGGTCTTGGTTTTGGCCCTTTTACCTGACATTTCTGGTGCCGTGAGTCGGATGCTAGATGGTCCATTAATGGACGATGCCCTGCAGGACGGGGTTGATTGATCTTTTGGCCATCTCCATTGGATGGACCCTATCTGTCGTTGCCAGGACCCTCTGGGGCTTTCTACCTTTGCCATTGCTGACGCTACACATCCACACTGGTCACGAATGTCTGGGTGAGTGTAGGGAGTTCAGCCTCCCTCTCATTGGGTTCTCTGTCTCATTCTCTCTCCCTCCGGGAACTTCTCAGAAATCCAAGCGCTTGGTCAGAGAATCCTCCACGGCTGCTGGCCCCAGGACCGTGCCCCTGGGAGACGTCCCATCAGCCCACCTGCCTCCTCTCGTTCTCTCCCTCTGGGAGACTCACTCGGAGATTGTCAAAGGGGACAAGGATGCTTCTCCCCTTTGTCCTTCTCCCTGGGAGCTGCCTCCTCCTCACCCACTATAACATGGGGGCCCAACAATCCAACCCCCCTCCCTCAACACCTCTGGGCTGCCTCCTGGCACAACTCAAACCCCTCGGATTGTTGGGACCAAACTTTAAACCAAAAAGGCTTGTTTTCTATCATAATCAGGTTTGGCCTTAGTATAAATTAGATAATGGGTTTCCATGGCCCAAAAATGGCACTTTCGATTTTAACTTACTGTGTGATTTACACAACTTCTGTCAGCACAATGGAAAATGGTCAGAAATCCCTTACATACAAGCCTTTTTTCTACCTATGCTCTCGACCCCCGCTCTGTCAAACCTGTTCTCCTTCTCGAGTACTCCTACCCCAAGCTTCGCCACCCACCCTTCCCAATTCCACTCCTTCTGATTCCAAAACATTCAATCCAGCTGATCACTCACCACTCACACTTCCCCCACCTTATAACCCTCTAAACCCTTCTGCCTCATCCCGTGCTTCTTCTCCCCCTCCATCTTGTGACCCTCCTCCTCCGCCATCTTGTACCTCTCCTTTGTCTCCTTCCACCTCACCACATGGCCCTTCTCCACCATCTTGTGACCCTCCTTTACCTCCTGCTCCCCCATCCCCACCATCTTCCTGAACCCATTCTTGATACCCACCCTTCCAACATCAGCCCCACCCACACAGATGCCTCTCCGAGAGGTTGCCGGGACCGAGAGCATTGTTAGAGTACATGTGCCATTCTCTTTCTTTGATCTTTCTCAAATTAAAAAATGCTTAGGCTCCTTCTTCTCTAATCCTGATGTCTATATCAAAAAATTTCCCACAATAGGACTCTCAGCTAGGCTAGGCAGATAGAGGCCACAGAGACCATATGACTCTCTGCCTCATAAAAGGTTTATAGTGAGTCAGAGACAAAATATTTAAAAAGCCATAAGTAAAAGATATATTTTTGATATAAAAGGATTTTATATGTCTGGTTAAAAGGACAAGACCAAAAGGCCTAGGTATGTTGAGAAGGTGTGCAAAAGTGATTTGTGAAGGAAATATATATGTTTGCTTGTTGGTTTTAAGTTTGTTATAAAGGTTTACAGGAATGGAGTTTTGATTCCTTCTGATTCTAATTCTATAAGAGATCTCTGTTAATTGACTTATAAAAAGTTTTAAATAGTCTTATTTATAATTATAAATCTAAAATTATAAAGATATTTTAATTCCATTGGGCTAAATATATTTGAATGCACTCTAGTTTTATGAATTGTCTTATTTCTTTGGTTTTTGTCCAATCATACAGCTGTTTTGTTTTTAAAGGTTATTAAATTCAAAGCATCCTCCCCTTGGTGAACAGAGGAGCGGCCGCATGGAAATATTTTCCAGTCTTTGTTCACTAGGGGGACCTCAACAGTTTTCATCTTACAACAGACTGACCCGATAGTTTTCATAGCCTTATAAAAGACTTATATCAATAAATATTACTTAAATATATTATTATACTCTTTATATCAATTGTCATCAAAGGGATAAATTCTAAATATGTTATTATGGTATGCTTACACTGGTCATTTTCAAAGGACTAAATATCCTGTGAAAACAATAACAAGGTTTTAGTTTTTTCTGGTGTACTAAATGTATTTATACTTGCTGACTGTATAGGTTTTCTAATATTTGTTTATGATAATAACCTCTTTTTGACTCAGGTATTTGACTTTTTCATACACTCCAGCTATTTACAACAGATACATATATGGGCTGAGATATTTTCTTTAGATGGTATCCTATCAAAAGATTATTTATTTATTTTTTTTTTAAAAGATAATAATTTAGATAAAAACTTTTGGTGTTTTTAAAAAATGAGTACATTTAACAATGGCTATTTTATATCAAAATGGACATTTAAATGTGTTACAAAAGTAAAGTCATCATAATTGTCATGTTAAAATATTATTTGTGGCTCTTTTTCTGTTAATATTCTACAGGAATTCAACTACTAAAAAACAACCATGATGGATAACAGTAACAGTTCTCTATATTTTAAATTCCAAAATGCTTGTTATTCAGGTAAAATTTTAATAGTTAAGTTCATTACTCTTGTTACAATGCTAATGCTATTGACCTTCTCTTCTGGGTGTTCAACAGCTAAAGTTTGGAGACCGAAACTAAAAGGTAACTGAGCTATGAGGACAGCCAATATTTTAGCCCTGGCCCCTCAAGGTCAACAAAGTTCCAGGGCATGAGGGAACCTTCTCTACAGGGTCCTACATCTTTGGTAAGTCACTCAACCTCCTAAACTGGGAGATTGCTGGACACCAGAGGACAATGTACTGTGTGCCAAAGGAGGGTCACTGAGAAAAAAATCTCCAATGCTTTCACTGAAAGCAAGGCCATGACCCATCCTGATGCCTGACACTGACAGAAAAGCAGAGAGCCACTATGCATGGTTCCAAAGTAATGTCCTGGGGAGACTTAACTGACATTAATAGATAACAAGAGATTCATATTGATTGACACAGGTCTCACTTTACCTTGGTCTTAAACCCTCAGCAGAAAAAATAACCAAAAGAGGTATAAAACAATGACATAATAATAAAACTAGACTTCAGAAAAATTAAGACATAGCCCACCCATTAAAATCTTTTGGTTCACTCATGACACAACCATTTCAAAAAGACAAAACTTTTGGTACTAAATAGAAGGGAAAATCATTAATTAGCTACAAGTGTGTATAGATTCTTTTCAGAAAAAATTAAAATAAGTTC
Organism: Heterocephalus glaber; assembly: GCF_053883595.1. Taxonomy (NCBI): domain Eukaryota; kingdom Metazoa; phylum Chordata; class Mammalia; order Rodentia; family Bathyergidae; genus Heterocephalus; species Heterocephalus glaber. Next base: position 9,877,460 of record NW_028258364.1, on the reverse strand, counting down.
TTTACAGGTGTCCAGTCTTAGAAAACACTGGTCTACAGATCTCTCGTTTTAGATAAGTGTTTTTCTGATTCTGTGATAACTAATTAACTATCGTGTAGTGATCAAAAACAAAAAAACCAAAAAACCATAAAGTAAGAGTATTGGGGAAAAAATCACCTGCTTGTCAGCCACAGTCAGGATAAGTTCTATACCAAGCAGCTACAAGATTTATTCCTTTTAAAATAATGTACATCCTTGTTCTCTGTGTATGATACCTCTTCTCTCATTGTGCTCATATTTCCTAGATACCTACCTGTGTCTAAAAAGATCAAGCCTTTTATGTTACACTTGATCACCTTAAGTTGGCCAGTGTCCTTGTTGAGGTTATCAGTTCTCTTTATTCTTAAATATATCTAAGAGGCCTCCAAAAACAGAGATACAGGAATAAAACTGTCCTTTACACAACTATTCCATGGCTTTGCTGGAACTATCAACCTGAAATGTGTGTTTTCATGGCCTTGAATTTAAAGGACAAGTCAGGTTCATAGTAACACTACACTCATTGGTATGTTGGCTTACAAAAGACATTTCCTCAGTTACATACACCTTTTATATTCCAAAAAAAAAAAAAGGATTTAAAAGATTATATAAATTGTGTTTATCACTGTTCCACTCATTCTCTAAGAGCAAGGACATGACACATGGGCCCTTAGATCAAGAGCTATGATCTCTTCCATAACAGTCTCTTAATTCTATGACAAAAGAGCCCCTAAACATCCAGCTGTCTCTGTAAAACCTATGTAAATAATGAAAAAAAAATTACATGTCAAATGAAAAAAATTAAGACTCAATGGGCCAGATAGATATGCCTCCCAAGGTACTAATCAATGGTGGGGTATGTTTGGTTCCTGAAGCTCATGGCTGCCCTGGCTATTACTACTCTTGGGACCCCTCAGTATTATCTGTTTAATTCTCTGCTTTGGACCATGCCTGGTTTGCTATTTTCAAAATTTCTTGCAGGAACAAATGACGGCATTCACCAGCCAGACAGTCACAGAGTTCATCCTGGCAGGGTACCAGCCAGTACAACAAAAGGAAGAGGTCCCCACTTGCCATTGGCCTCATCAGATCCAGGTCTAGCCCCGATCTTTGCCCCTTGTCAGCAGGAAGCTGCTCCAGAAGAGGAGACCTTCACCCAACTATCATAAAACAAAAGCCTGGAATGATAGGTCTCCCATTACCTCAGCAGCTATTATGTATAGTAGCTGCCCTCTTCCTATCGTGCCTTGGCCCCTCCCCTGTGTGACATTATGCCAAGATGGTTGCTCCCACCAAAGAACAAACCATTCTTCCCAGCATGCCCCTGTTCCCGCCTAGAGAGTAACCTAATACTCGCTCACCTCCTACCAGCTAGTGACATCACCAGCTCCTCCATTCCCTAGTCACTACCTCACTCAACCCCACCTCAGCCCCTACAAACCCCACCCCAGTCTCTATAAAAGACTCTCCTTGCCCCGGCCATATTGCTTTTGTCTCTCCTTTGTTCAGAGACAGCCTGGGAGATCTATTCCCCTAATAAAGGCTTGTTGTGGCCTGGTCTGGTCTTGGTCTTTGGCCCTTTTACCTGACATAAAGATACTCATGCTTCCCACTGAAAACAAACCCTCTCAAAGCTCTCTTCTTTTTCACTTTTACAACCGTACTTTTTGAGAGAATGGTCTGCACACATTCTTGAGCCACCTGAAATCTAACTTATGCTCTTGACCAACTCTGTGAAACTATGTTTGCCAAGATTACCATTAACATTCTTATTGCTAAATCCCATGGTAATTTCTCATCCTTGTTTTATTTGACCTCTCCCCAGCATTTGACACTGTTGTCCATTCATGCTCTGTTTTTTGAAATATTTTCACCTAGCTTCCATAACACTAACATTCTTATGGTTTCTCTCTTACCTCTCTGACCTCTACTCATCCTTTTGCAGATTCTTCTTTCATTTTTGTGAAAGCAGTACCTTAGACAAATGGGGTTTAAACACATGAGAAGAGGCTTTTTGAAAAACCCAACTGAAAGAGTAATTTTGGTTGAGAGGTAAGGAAAAAAAGAATGATTCCCTAACCACATTTAGAATGGACACAAGAAAAGAACATCTGGTTAAAGATTATTAGACTAGTCAATCAGTTGGGTGGGTAACCCTAGCTTCCCAGAAGGAGTTCTCAGTCTTATTAAAGTCTGTCAGAAAACTGTTCTCACACTTTATCAGGAATGCTAATTGCTTCCCAGAAGGAGTTGTAAATTACATCACATAAAATAATTTCTGTCCCAGACCAAGTCTGAGTCCAGTTTCTTCTTACTCTGGTTCTTAAGTGCTAGTTTCTTTGAGCATTTTGCCCAAGGCCTCCTCTTATTCTACATATGATCTTTATGCACTCTCCTATGATCCCTCAAACTGATCTTTACAGGCAGCATCACACCTGAGCTTTAACTCCTGTTTTCAATAGCTTCCTGAACTTGCCTTTGGACTTCCCAAGGCACCTCAAACTGAACTCATCTTCCTTCCGCTTTATGCCTTTTCGTCTGTCCCTTATCACAATTAGCAACACCACCATCCACAGTTGCCAACACAGGAGGGAAAACATCATTCTCAGCTCTTGCTTTTCCCTGACACTTCCACTACTTCTATCACCAATCCAACCTATCATCAAGTCACTTCTACATCAGGCCTGCTCTTTCTATCCCCACAGCTGCTGTCATCATCTCAGTGACCTTGCCCATTGCTCTGTTAACTGCCATTTTTTTCCTGTTCTCCCCACCACATTTTTTTCCTGTTTCTACACCACCACCACCTCCCTGGTACTAGGGATTGAACGTTCATGCTAGGCAAGCACAATACTCTACTACTAAGATACATCCCCAGCCCTTTTTTATTATTTTGACACAAGTTCTCAAGAAATCACTAAGTTGATCAAGCTATGCTAGAACTTGCTGTCCCCCACCTCAGCTTTGCAGAAGGTTGAGATGACAAGCGTGTGCAACATAGTGTATGAGGACCCTATTTTTCAATTCCTACTTACGTTTGTCAGTGTTCCTTCCAAATCCTTCCCTGGCCCAGACCTTTTTACTTTTCTTCAGTATTATCACTTCAGAAACTTTGAAATGTTTGTTCCTAAACTTGGATGGTTCTTCCCTAAATACATCCTTTCTTTTGGCTCAAACTCTTTCAAGGTCTAACAAAAACACTATCCTACCTCCCAAATCCTTAACCATCTATGCGCTTCCATGACACCCAGAACTATTTTTGTAGAATCACTTCTTATACTGTTTTGTAATTTTTGTGTACCTTACACTAGACTTTCTGTGATTCAAAGTCTTTGTCAGTTGTGTCCTTCATTGTATATCTAACATTGGACATACTAGTGGTAGGCACTTAACAACTCCTTTTGTTTTGTTTTTTGTTTGTTTGTTTTGCAGTACTAGTGATTTTACCCAGGGTCCACTGAGCTACATCCCCAGCCCTTGTTTATTTTTTATTTTGAGACATATTGCCAAATTGCTTTCTTAAAAAATACTATAATGAGATGCCTACTCTCAGGGCATTTGATGGTTGTTGAGTATTTGCCACTTCTCTGGCAATGACTACATCTGTGGAGGGCTCAGGGCATGGCATTTCAGACAGCAGAGATGGCAAGCAGGATGCTCACAGGGAGACGCATGGTTGTGGGGAGATATGTATGATGCAGTGTCACTGAGCTACCCTCCTATTCCTGCATCTTTAGTTTTATATGAAACTGCCAAGGTGTTTCTAAGAGTGGCTGGAGCATTTTTATATTCCCATCAACAATCATGAATAATCCAGTTTCATAATACAAATATTATAAAACATACATGAACAATAAAGGAAACCTAAAACATACAGGAACGCCAAAATTTAAAAAAAAAATGGATGTAGGAAATCCTACTAAATGCCAAAGTTGGTTGAGAAAGTTTCACAGAATAATTAGGACCAAGAGAGGTACAGAGAAAAAAAACAAAGACTGTGGAGAAGAAGTTATGAAAGGTACTCAAGGAATCTTTGCATGAGGGATGAGAAGGAAAATTATTATTTAATTTTTTTTTTGGTACTGGGGATCAAACTTGGGACCTTGCGCTTGTGAGGCAGGCTGTGGAAACAATGAGCTAAATCCCAGACCCTAAGATTAATAATTATTGAATGTTTTTTTGTGTATGTGCCAAACACTATGCTAAGCATCTTACATGCAGTGTTTATGCTGTGAAGTAGCTATTATTATTTCTATCCAGATGTGAAAGATGTGAAAAACTGGGGTTCATAGGGACTTACAGTACTAAAGATCACAAAACTATTTCCAGGTGGCACCAGGTTTGAACCAAGGCAATTTGGCTCCAAAGCCCACACTCTGAATTATATCACTCAACTGACTCATTACAAAGTCAGAATCCTGTACTAATCAGGAATTGTATGCATAATTTGATATCAGTGACTTGAGTCATAGTTGGCACTCAGTAGATACTTGAGAAAGAAAATAAGGACAGAAAGGACTCCACATGCTAAGACTTATTTCAGACAGCAGAGATGTCAAGCAGGATCTAAACAGCTACTTAAAAATATGTGGCAATGGACTTAAATGTAAAATGTAAGGCTGTAAGACTTTTGAGAAAAAAATATAGAAGATCCTCAAGATCTCAAGCTAAGCAAAAAGCTCATAAACTTGATGCCAAAAGCACAATCTATAAAAGAAAAAATAAATATATTGGAACTCTCAAATTATAACTTTTCTGAATGATCATGTTAAGAGGATAAAAAGAAACAAGCTACAGACTGGGAGAAAATATTTGCCAAACATGAATCTAACCAAGAAATACTGTCGTTAGGGGAAAGGAAAGAAGGGAATGGAATTAATATAAGAAAATGGAAAAATAAGAACAAAATCTTTGTAAATAGGGAGAAATGGAGGGGTTGAAGGGAGGGCTGGGCAAGGGTGAAAAATAAGAACCAAGAGAGATTATGTAAAGGTGCAAATTTCCAATGATGAATGTCATTATATTGTATACCTAAAATGTACCAATGATTAGAATGAATAATCGATAATACAAAATAGGAAGAAAAGGTCCAAAGGGGTAGGGGTAGTGGGAGGGGCAGGGGAAAGGAAAGAAGGGAAAGGAAAAATGATGAGAAATGGAAAAAATGGAAATAAAGTCTTTGTAAATAGGAAAGGGTGGAGGGGGTGAAGGGAGGGCTAGGAATGGGGAAAAAATAAGAACCAAGATGCATCATGTAAAGGTACAATTCCCAATGAGAAATGTAAATGTGTTGTATACCTAAAATGTACCAATAAAAGAATTTAAGAACAACAAAAAAAGAAATACTGTCTAGATTGTATTTATTGTTTTGTTTTGTTTTGTTTTGTTTGGTACCGGGGATCAAACTCAGGACCTTATGTTTTAGAGCCAGGCGCCGGAATCACTGAGCTAAATCCCTGGCCCTCTAGAATATATTTAAACATACTCAAAATCAATAATAAAAAAATAAAACAATTCAGTTAGAAAATAGATAAAAAGAAAAAAAAAGGAACAGACATTTCCCATAGTGGACATATGGCTGGCAAATAAGCACATGGAAAGATGTTCAACATCATTAGCCGGCAGAAAAATAAAATGGATTGCAAACACAAAGAAATATCACTCCAGGATGGCTAAAATAAAATAGAGTGACATCTAATGCTGGCAAGAATGTGGAGAAACTGGATTATTCATAATTGCTGATGAGAATATAAAAATGATCAAGCTATTCTTGAAGAGTTTGGCAGTTTTGTAAAACTAAACATGCAGGAATAGAAGGGTAGCTCAGTGCTATTGCATTTGCCTAGCATGAACAAGGGCCGGGGCTCAATTCCCAAGTAGATAGACAGACAGACAGACAGATAGATGGATAATAGGTTAAAATAAACATGCAACTACCAGCTACCACATGACCTACCAATTGCACTTTTCCACATTTACTCTAGAATGAAAATGAAAAATGAAAACTTATGTTCATATGAAAGTCAATAAACAAATGCTCCTAGCAGCTCTGCTTGTAATAGCCAAAAACAAGATGCAACGTAGATGTGTTTCAATGAGTGAACAGTAAAACACACTATAGTTATGTCCATACTGTAAACTATTACTCAGCAGTTAAATAACAAAAAAACCCAAAACTATTGATATATGCATGAATCCCCAGGAATTTATGCTGTATAAATTAAAAAAATACCAAATGGCTTCATACTGTATGATTCCATTTATGTAACATTCTTGAAGTGACAAGATGTAGAAATGGAAAATAGATTAGTGGTTGCAGGGGGATAACAAAGAAGTCAGGAAAGGAGAGAAGTATATGTGGTTATAAAAGAGCAATAACAGAGACCCTTGTGATGATGGGGTTTTTATGAATCTTAACCCTATCAATGTCAGTATTCTGGTTGTCATATTGAACTGTGGTTTTGAAAAATGCTACTTTTACGAAAAGAGTACACAGGATCTCCTTCTTAGAATGGTATGTAGATCTATCTCAAAATTAAAAGTTTAATTTTATATACATATATTCAATTAGAAAAGAAAACTAAACACTGAAATATTTCTAGAAAATAATTTAAAAGATAAAGAAACTTCTCTATGGAAAATTAATCTATCCATAGGTTATACTGATATATACATCCCCAAGACTTCTATTCTATTGCAGGAAAGCTCACCCTGTAAGCGCTAATAGACGAGGACAAGCAGAATTGCAGAGGTAAAGAGAGAAAAGAAGCATTGAAAATGAAAAGAAAAAAAATAAACTAATTTTTCTTACAGGTTTTTATAAATATTCTCTGTCACCTGGCTTTCTGGTTTCCACTGAAAAACCAAAATGGATGAACAACTGTGCCACTTCTGTGGTAGAAACCCAACAGGGACCTGAGGTGAGGGCAAGGTAAGTCTCACCTCACATCTGCCAAATCTCCTAACCATTTTTCTCCACTTCAGTCTTCGAGGTCCTTTCCCCATCCTCTCAGAATCCCGTTCCCCAAGCTGCAGAGCATCCATGCACACATCTAATATATTACCGCCTGACTTCTCACTGACCACTAGGTCACTCTGTAACATTCATCTTAGTTTTAAAAATATGAGTGGGACATTGTTGGCAAAGATCCAGAGGTAATGAATTCTCTGTTCTAGAAACAGAGAAACTGAACTATTTCAATTTGAAAGTAAGAGCTCGCAGGAAACCAACAGAGTGAAGTCCTTTGGGGGAAAAACAAGCTAGTTAGTTAACTTGTAGGTCTGTAAGGTGGGCAGATTTCTCTAAAAAGCAAACAAAGCAATTTTAGACTTGAGAGACTTAATTAGCATCCAAGGCCAAGAATATGAATTATGTTACATAAAAACTTTGCTCAAGTGAGAATTCTGCAATCGAAGCATTCTGACTCTAATAACTAAAGTTTAAAGAAAAAGAATGCAGAAAAGAATGTTTATTTATCCAGTCATAAGTTATAAACCTTTCATAGTATCAAGATACAAATCTCATATTTGGTTCACCATGGCTCAAAAAGGTGATGCTTTTTAAAATTTCTATGACTATGAAAATAAAGAGTTAAGCTGCTCTTATAGGTTATAGACAATGCTGGCATACTCTTGCATTTGTTCTTCCCTCAATAAAATGAGAAACTTTATATGTAAGAAAAAATTAGAGAATTAATAATGGCTTCATAGCAATTCTAGATCACTTTGGTAATGAAGGACAGGAATAGCATTTGAAGATATTAAATCAATTTACTTTAACCCTTTCCTTTTCTCATTTCTTCTCACTGTCTACTAAATACCAGCAGTGAAGTGAGAGAAAAACACAGGAAGAAAAATAAAAAAGTTAAGGACCTAGGAAAACTGTACCTATGTCATCTTTCAAATTATAAGCATCATTGGATAGACAAAGATTTATACATAAAAATGCTCTTTTCTGGTTGTGTGTGGTGGTGCACACATATAATCCTAGCACTCTGGGAGGCTGAAGCAAGTTCAATCCCAGCCTGGGCAAGTCAGTGACTTGGCAAAATAAAAAAATAAAGAAGGGCTGGGGATGTAGATTAATGTAAAGGCCCTCAGTTCAATTCCTAGTACAATACCAACAAAGAAAGAAAGAAAGAAAGAAAGAAAGAAAGAAAGAAAGAAAGAAAGAAAGAAAGAAAGAAAGAAGAAAAAAGAAAAGAAAAGGAAAGAAAGGCTCATTTCTGGGTTCATTTTTTTTCAAACAAAAAGAGAAACAATCTAGATGTTCAAAGCCCCAAAACCAAAACTTTTTTTCTTCTTAGTATACTGAGGTTTAAACCCAGAGCCTCACACTCGCTAGACAAATACTACATTGCTGAGCTATATCCTCAGCCATTTTTATTTTGAGACAGGGTCTCACCAAGTTGCCCAGGGTGGTCCAGAGCTTGCAATTGTTCTGTCTCAGCTCACCAAGTAGCTGGAATTATGGGCATATGCTTCTGAATCTAGTTCTAAAAAATGTTTATGTAATTTATGGTATGTTGATATGGCAGAATGTTTTGTAGCCATTAAAAAAGTCACATTTTCAAATAACAAAAAATTAAAGAGTGAAAATACCTACTAATGGTGGGAAAAGGGAGAAAAGGAAACTCCCATACAATACCAGTGGAAAAGTGAATTGTTACAGCCTTTTAGGAAAGTAATCTAGCAATACCCATTAAAAGAAAAGAAAAACATTACTCAGACAAGGACCCTGGTGTAAGGAGTATTTAAAAAAATGACACAAAAGCAAGTTAGGGATATGCCCTGAATCCTATTATACAAACAGAATAATATTCATGGAAGTAATCCAGACTGAGAGAGGGCTTACTTTCATGATTCTTCCTTTTCGTCATTCTCCTCCTTCCACTCCATCATACTGTGAAAATTATCTGGTTAACTCTGATTTGGTACTGTGTCTTCTACTCATCTTTTTCTCTTCATTCTTTTTTTTTTTTTTTTGGTACTGGTGATCGAACTCGGGTCCTTGTGCTTGCGCAGCAGGGGGCGAACCACTGAGCTAAATCCCCGGCCCTCTTTCTCTTCATTCTTACACTTTCTATCCTGACTCAAGACTGCATTACCTTTCACCTGACTTGTCAGATGTATAACTGGTTTTCCTGCTTCCTTATCCCTCCCTGTTCCAATTTGTTTTACACACGGTGACCCAAACAATGTTTTGTGAAACTGTGACCATGAAACTCTCCTATTTAGAACACTTGCTTCCCTGGCACTGGGTATACAGCGAACCTCAACTCTTCAGTCCAGCACTCCAGGTTCCCAAGTACCTGGGTGTAAATACGGGCTGAACTTGCAGATCCAGGCCTTTGTGTATTGAACCAATTGGTATACTGGGTTGAACACTGTCCCCCTGCCACTGCCCACAAATTCACATCTACATGAAACCTCAGAATGTGACCTTACTGGGAAATAGCTCTTCTGCAGAAATAATCAGTTAGGACAAGATCTTGCTGGATTAGTCACCCCAGTGACTGGTGTCCTGATAAAAAGACCATGTGAAGTCACAGAGACATAAGGAGGGAAGATAGCCCTGTGAGAATGGAGACAGAAATGGAGTCATGCAGCTACAGGCAAAGCAATGCCATGGATTACCAGAAGCTACAAAGAGTCTAGAAAGTATTCTTTTGTGGAACCGTCTGTTGACACCTTAATTTAGAATTTCTATCTTCCAGAACTGTGAGAGAATAAACATATTATTTTTTCTTTCTTTCTTTTTTTTGGTACTGGGGATCAAACTCGGGGCCTTGGGCTTGCAAGGCAGGCGACAGAACCACTGAGCTAAATCCCCAGGCCATAAACATATTATTTTAAGCCACAAAGTTTATGGTGATTTGTTACAGTAGCCCTAGAAAACTAATGAAATTGGTTAGGAGATTTCTAGGCAAAACAAAATGAAATAAAAATCCAATTTAGCTTAAGAACAAGACAAATTATGATAAAGATATTACCATATTTTAGGGAATCCAGGGGCAGAAATGTGCTGAGCCTCATGATTATCCAGAACCAGACACACAAAAGTCACCAGAATTCTCTCCCTATGATATTTTCCCCTGTGTGTCTGCTTCATCCACCCTTCTTCTGTCTTTCTCTCTCTTATCACAGTTGCTGTCTTTCTTCCTATAATTCTCCAGGTTATAGTCATCCACAGATTTCAAATTTACCTTTTTGGGCCAAAGAGAAATTGATTATTTTTTCTTAGTTGCAGTTCTAACAGTACCAAGGAAGAACCTAATGGGTCAGAATTCCATTAACATACACTAACCCATAATATATGGTCAGAAAGTGGGATCATATGGAACAAGATGATTTTTATAATCATAAAGATGGCCATGGTTGTATTTGTCACCAGATGCAGAGTTTGCAAACAGAAGCAAAATATTTCCAAACACCAAAATGTTTGCAAACAGAAGTGTTCATGAACCAAGGTATTATTGTATTAATAGCTCCAGTATTATTATTATTATTATTATTATTATTTTATTATTTTTAGTACCGGGGATTGAACTCCGGTCCTTGTGCTTGTGCAGCAAAACCACTGAGCTAAATCCCTGGCCCAGCTCCAGTATTATTGAAAAATCCAAATCCAAAGCCTCTGAAACCCAAGGCAAAGTTTTAACTGTAAGCCTCTGTAAAAAGAAAGGGCCGGGGATTTAGCTCAGTGGTTCCACCGCCTGCCTTGCAAGCACAAGGACCCGAGTTTGATCCCCGGTACCAAAAAAAAAAAAAATCAAAAGTTTAAAAAATAAAATTAAATTTAAAAAAAAGAAAGTTAAGTGCTTTCAACATACAATGACACAAAGTAAACATTCTCATTTTAAAAGGGAGAAATAGGGGGATAGAAAGGAATCAAGCCAAATCAAGACCAAAACTTATACCTCTACATGTATGTTTAGCACCTGGGGCAGTTGGTGGTGAGATATGAACTCCCAAAGGGCTTAGGCAGCATCACCCTTATGGCCTTGTTGGTTATAACCCAACAAGGGCTGGGTTCATTTATAGCCCAACAATGGACTGGGTTCATTTGCTATCTGAAGCTTTCTTTAGCAGATGTTCCAAATTCCTGGCATCTCCAACACCTTCAGCTTGACACCCTCACGTTTTCACATTACCTTCTGAAGTGCACATGGCCTAGCTTCTCAGGCCTTTCTTTGAAATCTGGTAGGAGTCTCCCTGACTCCACAATTCTTGCATTCTATATACCTAAAAAACCACCACCACATGGCTGAAACCAAAGTATGCTGCCAGCTTGAGCAGTAGCCAGACCCCCTGGGACCAAGGCTGCAGCAACCTCTCAGAGTCCCTGGATGGCTGAATTCATGGTATATTTCCTAGGTGGCCCTGTGTGAGAAGGGAGCCATGGAGATGTCTTCTCAAAGCAAACTCTTTCAAAGGAATTTACCTTCAAAGGAATTACCCTTGAGCCTTTGATGGGTAGGGTCTAGTTATCTCCTTAGATGCCCTCAAGGCATCTTTTCTATTGTCCTGATGCAAAGTACTTGGCTTTTTTTTTTAAAAAAGGAGCTATACTCTCCTCGGTCCCAACTTTATAGACCTTTCTGGTCAAGATGCACAATTTCCACATCTTTAGGCTCTGCTTTTTGCACCTGATTCTCATTGTAAGTCTGACTAAAAGTAGCATCCCTAAACTTTGGATTGCCTTGAAATTTCCTTCACCAGATCAATTAGTCTGCCACCTTTAAATTTAGTCTAACATAAAGTCTTAGGACATGGACAAAACTTAGACAAATTCTATTTTAGCTTCTTTTCTCATTGCTGGGACAAAATACCCGACACCCACATGTTAAAGAAGGAAAGATTTATTTTAGCTCACAGTTTGTTGGGGTTTCAGTCTATAGTCAGCTGGCTCCAAGTCAGAGAGGCAAGGCAGAGGGGCAAGAAGCAGTCTATGTCAGGATAGGCAGGAAGCAACAGTCTTCCTTCTGCTTTCCCTTATATTCCATCTAGGCTACAAGCATATTTGTTGGTGCTACCTACACCCAGAGTGGGCTTTCCCATTATCCACATCCAGAACTATTCTAAACCAATCTGGGTACTAATTTAGTTATCACATACCCTTAATGCATATTCACACACCCTAGATTCAGTCACCTCCCAAAAGCCCCACAGATATGCACATGAAGCTTTGGGAGGACATCCTGATATAAGCCATAACAAATTCTTTGCCAGAGGAAACATGTATAGCCTCTAGTCCAGTGTTTAGTACAGTCCTTATTCTCATCTGAAACCACGTAAGCCTGACCTTTATTGTCTGCATCCTTTGCATTGTTTCACCATTCTAATCTGAGCTCCCACCAGCATCTCACATCAATCTCTGCTATAGCATTCTAAGGCTTCTCTAGTTGGCATCTCCAAACCTTTCCAAACTCCTTCCACAAGCCAATTCCAAAGGCTTCTAATCCACATGGTCCGGTACAGTCACAGCAATGATCCCACTTATATAGTACCAATTTTCTGTTTTATTCACTTTCCCATTGCTGGGATAAAATAACTGACACCCAACAGTTAAATAAGAAATGGGTTGTTTTGCTCACAGTTTTATTGGATTTAGTCCATGATTGGCTGACTCCAAAGCAAAAGCAACTTGGTGAAAGGGCATGGCAGAGAAAAACTGCTCACCCCACAACAGCCAGAAAACACTTGAGTGTAGGGAGGAGCTGAGGAAAAGAAAACACTCTTCCAGGTCAGGCCCTCAGTGACTCACCTCCCTCTTGCCAGACCCCAATTCTAACCATATAAAACTTTGGAGGGACATTTTAGATCTAAACCATAACAAGCTTAAATGTTACCTTTTTCATAAAATTTGTCAGCCTATGACATTAGGCTATGACAAATCTTCAAAAGCAGAAAACATGTCTCTAATTCTTTCTTATACTCTCTTCCCTTAAACAAGCATCAGAAATTTGTAGCTACTCTGTGAAGCCTTCCTGGATCTATCAATTCCGAATTCACCCCACCTTTTCTCCACTCTTCCACCTCTTTCATATTTGCTGTCTTCTGCCTTTTATCAAAGATGCTTGTAAACATACTGCTCTCCCTCTTAGTAAGGTATCAGTTCCTTGCAGACAGGGTCTAATACTTTGCATGCAATGGTCAGGTAGTAACTCTGTTAAATAGAACTTCTCGGCCGGGGATTTAGCTCAGTGGTTTCGCCACCTGCTGCACAAGTACAAGGACCCAAGTTCGATCCCCGGTACTCCCCCCACCAAAAAAAAATAACTTCTCATCCCTATCTCCTTAAAAATCCAATTAACAGGGCTGGGGGTTTAACTCAGTGGTGTTGTCCCCTGTCTTGCAAGGGCGAGTTCCTGAGTTTCGATTCCCGGTACCAAAAAAAATTCAATTAACATTATGTAAACTTTGTTCCAATGAAAATATGGAAACATGTATACTACTGATGTATTTTGGTCCTCAGTGTCTGCTTAGTTTCTACCCCTCCTTACTCCACCCTCAACCCATTGTACATAGTAATGAAGGCCCCTCTCCTGCCCTCATGGCTGGTCCTTGGAGCTCAGGGCCAGGAGGAAAGATGTCCCTGCTGCAAGATCATCCTTTCAGGGCTCCTGAGAACTGTGGGAAGGATGGGCAGACATAGGCAGGAAGAAAAGGGCTCAGGCACACTGCTAAGGACCTGGGTGTTGGGGGGCAGACTGTTACCTGGGATGGAAGAATGACAAGAGCAGAGAAAAATGCTGAGATCAAACAAACTCTGAGAGCTGAACCAACAAGTTTTTCCTGCAACCTGGGAACCCAATCCAGTACAGTCTAGACTCCAAAATATGGAGGTGGGGGAGAAAATAATGGCCTAGGTCTTGTCAAACTGAGATTCTGCAAAACAATCTGGGACCCCTTTTGGGGAGGCAAAACATCAGAAGTATCAGTCAGTTGGAGATCTCCAGACTTGTGACCTGGGCCTACTAGCCTCCCCTGTGGGGGGATTTAAGAAGTCCCACCCTGCACCAAGCCAAGGTGGAGGCTGCACCTGGGCACTGGGGCTGTGCCCTGGAGGGCCCAGGTAGGGAAGAGGAAAACACTAAGTAAAAGTCGCAACTAGGGCAGGGTGGGTGCTAAAGCCTACGTGTCAGAAAGGCAGTAAGGTCTGGTACTCACAAATGCCAAGTGCCCAGAACAGGCCACCCTGCCATCCTGCGTCAAAGAGCAGCCTCAGCTAGGCATGATGAAGCATGCCTGTAATCCTAGCATTCTGGGGGACGAGGCAGGAGGATCACAAGTTTAAGCCCAGTATGGGCAATTTAGCAAGACTCTATCTTAAATATTTTATTACTCATTTATTTATTTTTACTTTTTGGTACTGGGCATCGAACTCAGGACCTTGTGCTTGTGAGGCAGGTGCGGCGCCACTGACCTAAATCACAGGCTAAAAAATTTAAAAAGGAGCTAGGGGGCCGAGGATTTAGCTCAGTGGTTTCACCGCCTGCTGCGCAAGCGCAAGGACCTGAGTTTGATCCCCGGTACTGGGGGGGGGGGGGAAGGAGCTAGGACTGTAACTCAGTACAAAGGCCACCACCACTACCATCACAGACACACACACACAAAAGGCAGCCCCTCACTCTGGAAGTCAGAGGCTTCAGAGGATTTCTTTGTGCACCTTGATGTCATCGTAGGCAAGCAGCACAAACAAAAAGTTGAACTTTGATCGAAGACAGAAAAATACACTTAATAGGAAATTTAAGGGCACCCCTGCCCACAACATACTGGAGATGGGGTTCAGGAGTAAGATCAGTTACAACAAATTTTAAAACCAGTTTTGTTTTTTGTTTTTTGTTTGTTTGTTTTTTGGTACCAGAGATTGAACTCGGGACCTTGCACAGAGGCAGGCGATGGAACCACTAAGCTAATTCCCCCGCCCTTTAAAACCACAATATTATAACAAAAACTAAATGTGAGATCCTGATGCCCACTGTTAATCACTGATTGGCTGGCTGTGTTTTTATTTTATACTGACCAGTCATAGCCTTAGAGCATCATGAATTTGCAGCTCTTAAACCCAAGACCCTCTCTGAGTTTTACTGTACTCAGCCACAATTAATTCTGCAAGTCAGTTAAGAGTCCTGCCTTGGTTACTTTTCTTTTGTTGCTAAGACCAAATACCCAACACCCAAAGTTAAGGGAGGAAAGGTTTTTTTGGCTCATGGTTTGTAGAAGTTTCAGTCCTGAATTGCCTGGCTCCAAGGCAGGGTGGCATGGCAAACAAGCATTGCAGAGAAGAAACTGTTCATGGTGGGAAGAAGGTAGCAAAGCAAGCAAGTGGGATGACCACAGCTCTTTCAACCCCTTATATCTTATCCAGGCTACTTAGGGCAGGTAACACTCACACCCTTAATCCTAGTGCCCTTGATCCTAGCACCATGAATCAATTCCAGTGTCACACAGTCTAGACCAATCCATCTCTGAAAAAGCCCCACCTATGACTGCATTAGGCTTTGAGGGGAATCTGAACACAAACCATAACAAGTCTCTTGGACAATCAAAGGGCAAGTTAATAAAGAAAGCCCATTATACTATGTGCTCAGCTTTTTTGAGAACAAGAGCTATGCTGTGAATTGGTATTAAGGCCAGCACATCACTTATTGTATGCACAGAGCACAGTAGGGACAAGAGGGTGGAGGATGAAGACAAATCAGGCTCTGAGAGCTCATACTGGGAGCAGTTCACCCACCCAGGCCAGAGCAACAGTCAGCCTCAGGCTTACTCAGGGCCTGGGACATTAGTTAAAATCTTTCTCCCTCTGTCATGATTAGATCTTAAATATTCTCTGAAGTCTAATGTGTTAAGGGGATAATGGCCACCTGAGGGTACAGGAAGACAGTGGAAATACTAAAAGTTAGGGAAAAAAAGATAGGGCAAAGTAGGATGTGCTCTGGAAGGGTATGTTGAGACTAGGCTGATTCCTCTTCTCCTCCTCCTTCTCTTCCTCTTCTTCTTCCTCTTCCTCCTCCTATTCTTTCCCTTCCCCTTGTCCTCCTTCTCCTCCTTCTCCTTCTTCATCCTCTTTTCCTCCTCCTCCTCCTTGTCTTCTTCTTCCTCCTCCCCATCTTCTTCTTTCTCCTCCTCCTCTGCATCCTCTTCCTCTTCCTCCTCTTCCTCCTCCTCTTCTCTCTCTTTCTTTCTTTCTTTTCTTCCTTCCTCCTCTCTCTCTATCTCTCTGTTTCCTGTTTCTCATGAGGCAAGCAACTTTGTTCCATGAGGCATCCTTGCCACAATGTCTGCCTTGATGCCACAAGCCTACAGTGACCAGGCCTGGTGACCATGGACTGAAACTTCTGAAACTATGAGATAAAATAAATCTATTCTTTTCTAAAGTTGATTATCTTAGGTATTTTTGTCACAATGACAGAAAAGTAACACACTTTCCTCTCCCTTTCTTACCTGTTATCCAAATAAATACATTTACCCAAAGGTGATTTTTGGGCCTAAAAAAATTTATTCAAAAGGTACTTGGTTTTGAAAGTTAGTATTTGACTTTACAAAAGCAAAACCTGAGAAGATTTTTCAGTAATTTTATAAATTAAACATAAATTTTATTGATATAGTAAATTTAAACAATCATTTTTTGTGTGGTGGTGATGAGGATTGAACCTAGCGCTTTCACATTGAGCTATATCCCCACTCTTTTAATTTTTATTTTGAGACAAAGCCTCATAAGTTGCCCAGGGTTGCCTTGAACTTATGCTCCTCCTGCCTCAGCCTTCCAAGTAGCTGGAATGACAGGCATGTATCACTAAGTCTGGCTAAACAATCACTTTTAAGGAGCTTTTGATTAATTTTTGGTTAGATTTACAAATTTCCCTAATAACCTACTTTACATGTTTTAATTGCATTTATAAATTTAATAGATTCAATTTATTTTGTTAAGTATATGACTGACAAAAAAAATCCTTTCCAAGTACTTACGTCATATATATCCAATAAACAAATCAATCTTATAAATATGTTAATTTTAAGTTCTTTTAAATGTCTAATATTGCATTTACATTTTGAAATAGTTCCACTTAAAATCACTAATGTAAATCAATTTCTTGGATTATGTTTTAAATAAATACTACATGCTTAATATATTATTTCAATAAGCCATTTTCTTAAACATTATAAGTGCTTATAATACCAAATATACAGATTCCTTTACACAAAATACTAATACAACATGTACAATTTCCTTAAATATTGTTATAATTAATTGTAAACTTTCCCATTATTTTTATTAATGCTTATTGCTTTTAAAATTTTTATTTTTTCAAATTCTTTGGAGCATATCTTCCAAAGACTTGAATTGCTCTTCAGGTCTGGAGCCACAGACATCCAAGGGAGTTTTGCTCAAGACACCGCACCAGGAGTACGTCATGAACTTCAAAACCTAAAAAAGGGCTGGGTGTAATGACAGCTGTAATCTCAGCTACTCAGGAGGCTGAGGCAGGAGGATCGCAGATGCCCCTCCTGGGCAACTTATTGAGACCCTGTCTCAAAATAAAATATGAAAAAAGGGCTAGGGAAGTAGCTCAGTGGTAGAATAACCCTGGGTTCAATCTCCAGACTACAAAACTGAAAAAACCAAGAAAACCTACACAAAGTGTTTTATTCAGTCTCCAGAAAACCCTCTCAAGATTCCAGGATTCCCACCACCTGGAAGTCATTCTACTGGGTAGACATTTTTACTCTGAGAGGGCCTGACCTGTATAACCCATAAGATATTGTGAAAATAATAGTGACTTTGAAAGCCCAGTCATACATGACTCTGCTTCTTCTACTTTGCTTGCTCATGGATTGTTTGCTCAGGAGGAAGCCAGCTACTCATGGAGCCCTGCAGAGCAGGCCATGTGGTAAGAAGTGAATACTCCAGCCAATAGCCAGGGTTAGTATGCCATCTGTGTCAATCATTCATCTAGGAAGCAGATCCTCTACCCACACAAAGCCAAGCCCTCAGATCACTACAACCCTGACCAATATTTTGACTGTGACCACATGAGAGACTGGCTCAAAACTAAGCTGCTTGCCACGTGTGGTGGTGTGCACCTGTAATCCCAGCTATTTGGGAGGCTGAAACAGGAGGACCACAAGTTTGAGCTCAGTCTGGGCAATTTAGTGAGACTGAAACTCAAAAAAAAAATTGCTGGGGGTATAGCTTAGTGCTCCATGGGTTCAATAGTCAATAACACACACACACACATACACACACACACACACACACACACACACACATTGCAGTAGTAGCATCAACTGTCCCAAGAATACCATGAAAATACCAAGCTGTTTCCAAATAAAGTATAGTCATTTTAACTCACATCCCTGAACTTAAATCATATTATTATCTAATTTTCAAGACTGATCAGCTCCTATGAACCTCCACTATGACTATATCATTTGCTTGGATTAAACTATCACTTTGTCTCATCCTGATTCTTCTTTGTTACGTCCATTCTATGTGAATACTAAATCATATCAAATTCTGAGTCTTACAAACCTATTCCTGACTCTACTATCACACCTTCAAGGAATGACATTTTACTGCCACCTGTCATCATGGCACCCTCCACTTGACCAGACTGAGTCTATGTTTTGATAATAGAGGATGGAAGCATCTTTTTCAGAAATCCATTGTTAAAATGTCCATGATATCTAATTAGTATCACAGCCTTACTATGGCTACTGTAACCACCTCTTTCTAGTCTTCCATAGATTTACAAATGACATCAGCATCCAAACAGTTTAGTATCCAAAAAACTAAATGTCACTCTTGAGTCTTCTCTTCTTCTCAGGCCATTGGTAATGCTCTTAGATTCCATCTCCAGATCAAATCCTGAATTCACTGGCTTCTCATCGTTTCCCTTCTTATCAGCCTTGGTCAAGCCATCATCTTCCATCAGGACTACTGAGGTGGCTTCCGAATAGCAATCCCTGATACCCCCTTAAACTCTTTCCAAAAATCAGCTACTGTGAAAATAAAATGGCTATCATTACACATGGGTCTTTTTGTAACACATTTGATTTCCCTTGGGTAAATAGCTACAGGTGAGATCACTGAGTCGTATGGTAAATAACTATTTAATTTTATAAGAAACTGCCAGACTATTTTCCAAAGTGGATGTACCATATTGTATTTCTCAAGAAATATATGAGATTTCCTGTTTGTCCACATCCTCTCCAGCACTTGTATTTTTTTTTTTTTTGGTACTGGGAATTGAACTCAGGACTTTGCACTTGTGAGGCAGGCAGCGGCATCACTGAGCTAAATTCCCGGCCCACTTGTATTGGTTTTTTAAAAAAATATTTTAAAAGTTATTTTAATAGGTGCATAGTAATGTTTTTATTGTTTTTTAATTGAGGCAAAATTCATGTATAGTGAAATGTACCAATCCTAAGTGTACAATTTGGAGTTTTGATGAATGTGTACACCCATGTAATTAAGATGCAGAACATTTCTAATTACTCTAATAAATTCCCTTTCATTCATTCCCCACCCCCTAGAGCCAGATATTTTTTTTTTTTGGTACCAGGGATCAAATTTGGGCCCTTGCGCTTGCACAGTAGGTGGCAAAACCACTGAGCTAAATCCCTGGCCTAGAGCCAGATACTTTTGATTGCTATACCATAGATTAGTTGATTAGTTTGATGTCTTCTTTCACTTTCTCTCTCTCTCTCTCTCTCTCTCTCTCTCTCTCTCTCTCTCTCGGCTTTCCTGGTACTGGGGATAGAACTCAGGACCTTGTACTTTTGAGGGAGGCTTTGTGCCACTGAGCTAAATCCCCGGCAGTTTGATGTTTTCTTAAACTTCAAAAAAGTAATGCGGCATATGACATATATGTGTGTGTATGTATGTATTTGTTTTAGTATATGTGCTGACGAAGCGAGCACAATGTATATATTTGTTTTGCAGTGCTGGGAATTGAATCCAGGGTCTTGCATATTCTGGGCCAGAGTTCTACCACTGAGTTACATCCCCACTCCAACATAATGGTTTTAAGATTCACCAATGTTATTGCAATCATCAGTAGTTCTTTTTTTGAGGCAGAGTCTCACTATGAAGTCCAGGGGGGCTTTAAATTTGCTATGTACCCCAAGCTGGCCTCGAACTCCCCATCCTCCTGCCTTAGTCTCCTGAGTTCTGGGATTACAGATGTAAGCCACTCCACCCAGCTCATCAGTAGTTCTTTATTTTTATTGTGAAGTAGGATTTTATTGTATGAACATACCACTCTTTCTTTATCTATTCACTTTTTGGTGGATCTTTGGGTTGATTCCAGAAGTTCCATTCCTAAGTATTTTCCCAAGAGAAATGAAATCATATGTTCACAAAAAGAACTGAATAATAATAGCCAATTTCTTTTCTGATCCACTACAATCTAGTCTTTATACAGCAACTATAGGGATTCTCTTTTTTTGGTACCAGGGATCAAACTTGGATCCTTGTGCTTGCAAGGCAGGCGGCAGAACCACTCAGCTAAATCCCCGGCCCTACTGTAGGGATTTTTAAAGTGAATTACTCAATCCCATCACTTCTCTGCTCAAGATTCATTAGTGACTTCTACCTACTTAGGAAAAAATACAAACTACCTACCACTACATGTGAAACCTGGACTTCCATGAGTCTCAACTTGGTGCACACCATAATTCTCTGAGAACTTCTGATGCCTGGGTCTCCCTCAGATCAAGTGAAACAGAGTTTCTGTAGGAGGGCCCCACATGTTCTTTATGCTCCTAAACAGGCCCTGTCAGTGTGTCCTAGCCCCTGGCTTTGCCACTTTGTCACACACCACTTTCCACCTCCTCCTCCTCCCAGTCCTCTAAACACAGTGATTTCATCCCCAGGTCAGGGGCTTTGTACGAGTGTCCCTTCTGTCTAGAATGTTCTTTAGATCTTAGAGTGACTGGTTCTTTCTTGTGCTTCAGCTCTAAGCTGTCACACGTTCAGAGGGGCTTTTCCTGCCCACCCAGTCTAAACGAGCCACCCTGTCTCCCAGTAGCACATCACCTATTCAAATGCTCCCTGTCACACTCCTACTTTGCCCTGCTCCTGTGCTTTTCATCATGTTTCCCTGTCTCCCCTCCAGAATGTACACCACATGAGAACGGGAACCTTGTCTGCCCTGTTCACTGCTGTGTCCGCATTTATAATTGTGCCTGGAACACAGTAAGAACTTAATAAATGTTTGTCTACAGTTTCATGGAAGAAGGGAACATGAATATTACCTGGGAAAGAGGACAGCAACACAGAAAGGTTCTTCGACTTTATGTTCTTTCTCCAGGTGTTAGTGCTGAGGCAGTAGATTGTTAGAAAAATGAAAACTCTAGCCTGAGGGAATTAAAGTCAAGTACTAGGGTTCATCAGGCTCAAAGACAGAGATATCGCTTTTGTTCTCTAATGTCTTATCTTTGTCCTGATCTCACGCTGCACTCAGTGACTATTTTTTTTTTTTTTTTTTTTTGGTACTGGGGATCTAACTCGGGTCCTTGCACTTTCGAGGCAGGCAGCGGAACCACTGAGCTAAATCCTCAGCCCTATTTTTCTATTAACAGTGAACTGACTATGGTCTGATTTTGGGGGCAGAGAGAGAGTGGGCCCAGAGGGGATGTGAGGTATAGGGCTGAGGACCAGGAGCAGACAACAGTGTGTGAGTGCAGATTAAGGGATTGTGAAACAAGAAGACAGAAGTATATCTGGGCCTCTATCCTCATTTTAGGCAACTGCCACCAATTCAAAACAGGGAATTCAGTTTAATCTATTCTACACAGTTCCATCTTAATGCACTGTCATACTCTAGATGTAATTTCTCTTGAAAAACAAGCCAATTAGTTAAAGCAATTAAAAAGAAAAAAACTCCACTGTCCTGAGACTATGTAGTCCAGGCTGGCCTTGAACTCACTATGTTGCCCCAGCTGGCCTTCTCCTGCCTCAGCCCCTACTGAGTGCTGGGATTACACACATGGGCCATCATGCCTGCCTGGCTTGTTAAAGCTTTTTGTGTGCATGTGTGGTACTGGGGATTGAACCCAGGGCCTTTGCACTGAACTATATCCCTAGCCATTTTTATTTTTAGACAGGGTCTTGCCAAGGTGGGACTGGAGTTTGGGATTCTTCTGCCTCAACCTCCCAGAGTGCTGGGATTAAAGGCATGTGCCACCACGCCTAGCTTGGTAAAGCTTTTTTTTTTTTTTTGGTACTGGGGATCGAACTCCAGACCTTGCACTTGCAAGGCAGGCAGCCGAACCACTGAGCTAAATCCCCAGCCCTTGGTAAAGCAATTTTTAAAAGAAAATTTAAAAGAGAGGAAGGAAGAAAGGCATGGAAGAAGAGGAGGAAATGAGAATGAAATTGTAAGCATCTTCTGTGTGCTAGACAATGCATGTTAGTCATTTACTTATTTATCAGTGTTATGCGAAGTAAATACATTTCTAATCACATTAGAGGTAGAGAAACTAAATGGAGCTCAGAGAAAAGTTACTTTTCTTTTAAAAATCTTTCCACTTAACTCTTATAATAACATTGAATAAAAATATATAAGAAACAAACATCAAATGACAGATGACATTAGCAGTGGAAAAACCGCCTGATGTAAGTAAGAGTCATCGATTCAAAGATTTGAACTGATATCGTTGGGCTTGACATGGGGCTAAAGCCAACAGTTAGGCACACTGTGATGGATCATGTGTAAATCAGCTGCAAAGGTACAGAAAGAAAGAACTCATTTACCTAGAGTTTGTGTAAATATGATCTTGTGGATTTAGTTGAGTGTTAGTTTAGTTTAAGCCAATAGTAGTTGCTAAACGTGACTAGGATAACTCAAGCATTTCACTGTGGTCTTTACCTTATTTGACTTCTTTCCAGTATTTATCTCTAGAGATATTTTTTAAAATGTTTTTTATTGTCTTCCAATTTCTGAAGAAGATTCTCATTAATACTAAAATTTTTAAAGAGATGGTAATTGGTATTGAACTCAGGTAGTGCACTACATCTCAATGCTTTTATTTTATTTTATTTTACTTTTTAAATTTGGAGACAGGCTCTCTCTAAACTGCCCAGGTTGGCCTTGATCTTGTGATCCTCCTGCCTCAGCCTCCCCAGTAGCTGGAATTATAGGTGTGAGCCACCACACCCAGCTAAAACTAACACTTTAATAGCCCTCATTTTTTAAAGATCCTATACTAATTTCACATATTATCACATGTAATTGTTCCTTTTAGGAGCACTAATAAAATGGGTATAATTATTTCCTACATTTTATAGAGAAGAAAACTAAGGTTTAGAAAATGTCAGTGACTATCTCTTGATTAGACAACTAATAATAAGAAACACCCAAACCCAGCTGGTCTGAGTCTGGAGCCCAGGACCTTAACCACTGGCTCAGTTCAGCTTCTTTCAGAGCCTGTTTCGGCTTTGCTTACTCCTTCAGGGTCAGTGTCCCTTAGAATCTTGTCCTCAGGTCTTGACTCATCTCATGGCCTCTCAGGTTATTCACAAGCAGACATGGGGCTGCAGTCGGCAACTTTACTTAATGCTGCTGATGACTGCTTACCCAGCGGTGCTTACCCTCTCCATGTCTTCGCTAGAAGGGACCTCTGTAAGCTTCAGGGGAGGCCAACCCCAGCCTCAGAGAGTGAATGTTACCCTTGGAAGCCAAACAGCATGCTCCTTTCTGTTCAGTGAATGGCGTAAGCACTAGAAGCAAGTCTACTGGGGGATTTTTGATAAAGGTTATCCTGGCTGTTAAGCAGAAAAATTAATTAGTGGATAATCTCTCTTCTATCACACTGCCATGTCTGAGTGTGATGTCCACACAAAGCAGCCATCTTGGAGCCTTTAATCATTTTCAAGAGTGTGAAGGGCTCCAGAGACCAAAATGTTTCAAAGCTGCTGCCTTGTCCATGCCAGCATCATCGCTCTGGATTACTGAAACCATTTCCTAAAAGCTTTTCCTGCTGCTAATCTGTCCATGATCGACTTTCCTACTGCTAATCTCAACCTCAATAGGCTAAACTGCTACTAGGGTGATCTTCTCAAATAATAACCAGGTCATTCACTTAATCCTTCAGTGGTTCCCTGTTGCTTTTAGTTAAACATGTAACATCCTATTCTTCTAGTTTTACTTGTTCCTTTCCTTTCTCACACATCCTTCATCCTAGACCTTCAACTCATAGTTGAAGTTTCTAATCAGAAATGGTGTTAATTGCTTCCATATATTTCCATCTGTTACTTTTTTTTTTTGCTTTGGAATAGAGGACATTTAATACATTGAACTAGTTACACAGATGATGAGAGAGCTTAGGAGTAACTGGGATTATAGTCAACCTAGAGATGCACAACAATAGTAAGCCACTGCCAACTAAGCTGATACCAATTAAGCCGCTAT
This sequence comes from Heterocephalus glaber, assembly GCF_053883595.1. NCBI lineage: Eukaryota > Metazoa > Chordata > Mammalia > Rodentia > Bathyergidae > Heterocephalus > Heterocephalus glaber. The sequence goes on along the minus strand of NW_028258364.1, from coordinate 9,853,017 downwards.
CAAGGAGGACACAGTGTCACCAGGCCCCAAGGGTCAGTGTTACCCAGGAAAATCTAGAGCCACAGTGGGCCTATTCTGCAGGTGCTGGGACCATGGAGGAGCCAAGCTACTACCAACAGTGCCTTCCAAAGCCAAGGTCCCCCACCTGCTCTTACTCCAGCCTGGCACAACCCACCCTCTCATTCTCTAGTTAGCTACCAGTCTCTTGCCATTCTGTAAAATCCAGCTGGAGTCACTCTGCAGGAATCTCTTTCTGAGCCCTGAGAGTAATTTATCTGTCCCTCTTCTGTGCTTCCAAAGCACTATTTGTCAGCGTGGTCATCTGAAAGCTCTGTGACTACCACTTGTATGCCCAGTGTGCCCACTGAGCGGTTAGTCCTTTGAGGGCTGGGGTGGCATCTTTTTATCTTTCTATTGCTTGAGGTCAGAAGAGTAGCTGACTGCAGTGCTGGGAGTTGTTGTAAGTGCCCAATGTTTCCTGAACATAATAATTAATGAGTTAACTCTAAGATAATTTGCTTCTGGAAAAAGTCCCCAATTCTGAAGCTTTTTTTTTTTTTTTAATGTGTCCAACAAGAAGGCTGGACTATTCAGAACCTTCTTATACCTCCTTTCCAATTTCTTCCTGGTGCCTTCAAGAAGAAATAATATTTAATTTCTTAATACCATTTGTGTAGCTTGAAAAAAGACAATTTAATTTCTTTTCACCTGCGTTATGGAGCCTCAGCCTGAGACTTCACTCCAAACTGCATTTCCTGGGGTAGAGCCTCCATGGTTTCTTCCCGATTCTTACACTTGGAGGAATTTAATTCATTTTACACACTGCCTTCTAAGAGAAGCCAGAAATCTTTTTCCTTACTGTTTTGTCAGTCATGTATCTTTTGTGCTTTGTCATACCTGTCTTCTTTCATTTTGGATAAATATAATAAGTGACAAAGGTTGAAATATATTTTGAGAATCCATTCCTCTCTTTTAGATTTGACCTTTACTATTAGTGCAATGTGTCTGAGACAGGCTTTGCCTGTACAAGTACTAAGGAAAGCTTTTTAGAGAATAAGAAGTTAATGAGCATGGGATGAGGATAAACAGAGTATGTCCATGGACATTCCTTTTACCTTTATTTTTCTGTTCTTTCTTTTTTCTTTTTTTTCCTCTAGTACTGGGGATTGAACCCAGGGCCTTCACACTGAGCTACAGCTCAGCCCTTTTTTATTTTGAGACAAGGTCTCACTAAATCACTAAATTACCCAGGCCCCAGACTGGGCTCAAATTTGCAAATTTACTGTCTCGACCTCTGAGTACTGAGATTGCAGGCATGCACCACAATGCCTGGCTTCCTCTCTTTGTCTTAACAGTTTATTGAGATATAAATTACATTGTATACAAATCACTGATTTAAAGTGTACAATTCAGTATATTCACAGAGGTGTGCAACCAGCCCTGCAGTCTATTTTAGAACATTTGCATAATTTCAAAAACATATCTTCTTACCCTTTAATTACCCTCACCTCAACAATTACTAATTTACTTTCTGTCTCTATAGATTTTCCTGTTCTAGACTTTCATATCAAAAGAACCATATACTGTAATATGTGGTGTTAGGTACTGGCTTCTTGGATAATATTTTCAAGATGCATCCATGTTGTAGCTTGTATCAGTACTTCCTTCCCTTGGGCAGTTCTCCTCAGACACTGGGACCAGACCTGCCCAGCACTGTCATTGAACTGTCAGTGTAAACTAATCTGTTTTACTTTGGTGAGAAGATTTTTACCTGAAATAGTGCCTTGTTGGCAAACCTCATGGATGCCTGCTCTCTGTACCTCTTAACCTAAGCAACCAGTGTTAGAAGACAAAAAAATTAATCTTAATTACATATAGACTGTGCCAAAACATTGTATGACTTTTGAGCAATTAAATTCATAAGAAAGCATGCCCAGGCTGTTTCTTCATACAATTCCAGCAGACCACCTGGGTGGATACAGCAGGGCAGACCAGACTACTGATAAGACTAATTCCGACGTTCTCTGCTGCATGGTCCCTCAGAAAGGCCACATGGGTGTCCCTTGGGAAGCTTGTTATAAATGCAGACTCTCAGGCCTCACCCCAGACCTTCCAATCAGAAACTCTGAGAATGGAGCCCAGCAATCTGTTTCAACAAGTTCTAGGTGATTCTGAGTCACACTTCAGTTTGAGAACTAGTGATTATTAATTGGTATAGTTCTATCGGGATTGGCACATGAGTGCGAATTATTACTGACAGTTTATTGTTCATCAAGTGTATTTATTTACCCAGTAGATGAAAAACATAGCAGATTATGATACATATCCTGAATTGTATGCATTGATATGACAATCAATTTTATTATTCTTCCTCCTCCTATCCTTATTTCCTGTTAAAATAATGCTTTGATAAAACCATACTTAAAAAATAATAAATCCTGCTAGGTGTGGTAGCACATGGTTGTAATCCCAGCTACTCAGGAGGCTCAAGCAGGAGAATCACAAGTTCAAGGGCAGCCTGGGCAACTTAGTGAGAACCTGTCTCAAAGTAAAAGAAAATAAATTAATGAAAAGAATTGGGAGTATAGCTCAGTGGTAGAACATTTGCCTAGTATGTGTGAGCCCTGGGTTTAATCCCTAACACCAAACAAGTTTTAATAAAGTTATTGCCTTTATAGTGAAGTTTATTTCCACTGTAGGCTGAGAAGCTCTTATAGGAAGATGGCATTTCTAAAATTCTTGGTTCAGAAAAAATGAGTTCCTGATATACTCACACCAGACACAAGCCTCTAGAGATAGCTGTTTTGAGTGAATGCTTTGTCAACACAGAGACAGTATCAGGCCATGCATTTTTAAAGCAACAGGTAGAATCATGCCCGTATTCAGGGACTACCAAGATTTCAATTTGGACACACCAGGGACTTCTCTAGTCCCTTTTTATTAAGCCCAAACACTTTTTGCATACTCTGAAGATGGTCATTATCTTTTTTCAGAAAGAACACGAGAATTACTTATTTTCAGTTCATCTGAATAGATTTGACTTGTGGTTAGCAGTTTTAAATTTCTGCTAAAAATGGCTAAATACAGAGATAAAGGTATAATGCTGAGCAAAGCAATTTTATTTGTCAAAACTCACTATTGCAGCTTTATTGAAATAGTAGCCATTATTTCTTTAGCACCTATTTTCATCTTGTTTGAAATGTCATTAAATTGAATTTTAAAAATCTTCTTTTTCTTTGTATTAAATTCTTTTATTGGTACATTGTAGGTATACAACACAATTACATTTCTCATTGGGAATCGTACCTTTATATAATGCATCTTGGTTCTTATTTTTTCCCCATTCCTAGCCCTCCCTTCATGCCCTCCACCCTTCCCTATTTACAAAGACTTTATTTCCATTTTTTTCATTTCTCATCATTTTTTCCTTTCCCTTCTTTCCTTTCCCCTGCCTCTCCCACTACCCCTACCCTTTGGACCTATTCTTCCTATTTTACATTATGGATTATTCATTCTAATCATTGGTACATTTTAGGTACACAATATAATGACATTCATCATTGGAAATTTGCACCTTTACGTAGTCTCTCTTGGTTCTTATTTTTCACCCTTGCCCAGCCCTCCCTTCAACCCCTCCATTCCTCCCTATTTACAAAAATTTTGTTCCTATTTTTCCATTTTCTCATATTAATCCCATTCCCTTCTATCCTTTCCCCTAGCCCTCCCACTTCCTTCCCCTTTGCCCCTTTTCTTCCTATTTCACATTACCTATTATACATTTAGTCCTTATTTACACTTTCAGTTTCTCACACCAGAGAAACTATTCGGTATTTACACATGTGTGTCCTATTTATTTCACTTAAGAGTACTGCCTCAATGTGCATCCACTTAGCTATAAATGTCTCTAATTTCTCATTTTTTATGGCTGAGTAGTACTCCATTTTATTAAAAAACCCACATTTTCTTTATCCAGTCTCCAGTTGATGGGCATTTGGGCTGTTTCCAAGTTTTAGCTATTACAAACTGTGCTGCTATGTACATGGGCGCACATATATCACTGTGGTATGATTCTTTTAAATCTTTGGGGAAGATCCCCAGCAGTGGAATAGTGGGGTCAAATGGGACTTCCAGTCCTAGTTCTTTGAGGTATCTCCATACTGATTTCCACAGTGCTTGCACCAGTCCACACTCCCACCAGCAGTGGAGCAGTGTTCCTCTTTCCCCACAGCCCTACCAGCATTTGTTATTGGTTGATTTCATGATAGCAGCCATTCTTTCTGGAGTGAAGTGAAATCTCAACCTTGTTTTCATTTGCATCTCTCGAATGACCAGTGATGTTGAACATTTTTTCATGTATCTCTTTGCTATTTCTACTTCTTTGTCTGAGAAATGTCTGTTCATTTCAGATGCCCATTTTCGGATTGGGTCTTTAAATTTGGGAGGTCTGATCTTTTTAAGTTCTTTATAGATTCGAGATAGCAGACCTTTGTCTGAGGAAGAGCAGGTGAAGATTTTTTCCCACATTGTGTGTTGTCTCTTCACACTGCTGGTGGTTTCTCTTGCTGTGCAGAAGCCTTTTAATAAGAAGAGATCCCATTTGTTGATTGTTTGTGCTAGTTCACAGGCAACTGAGGTTTTGTTCATAAAATCTTTTCCTACACCAATGTCTTCAAGGGTTCTACCTAACCTCTGTTCCAACTGATTCAAAGTTTCTATTTTAATATTTAGATCTTTAATCCATTTTGATTTTAGTTTAGTGCATGGTGAGAGATACAGGTCTAGTTTTAATCTTTGGCAAGTTGAAGCCCAATTTTTCCAGCACCATTTATTAAAGAGGCTATCTTTCCCCCAGTGAGGGTGTTTGGCTCCTTTGTCAAAGATGAGATGGCTGAGTGTGTCTGGCGTTGTTTCTGCATCTTCTAATCTGTTCCATTGGTCCTCAAGTCTGTTTCTTTGCCACTACCATGCTGTTTTTATCACAGTAGCTTTGTAGTAGAGTTGCAGGTTGGGGATTGTGATACCCCCTGCCATGTCTCTGTTACCTAGAATTGCTTTTGCTATTCTGGGTCTCTTCTTGCTCCAAATGAATTTCTGGATTGTTTTCTCGAGGTCTCTGAAGTATGCTGCTGGGATGTCAATTGGAATTGCATTAAATCTATATAGCAGTTTTGGAAGTATGGCCATCTTCACTATGTTGATCCTTCCTACCCAGGAGCAGGGGATGTCTTGCCATTTTCTGATATCATCTTCAATCTCTCTTTTCAGAGTGCCATAGTTTTCAGAGAAGAGGTCTTTGATTTATTTCGTTAGGTAGATTCCTAGGTATTTCAGTTTTTTGGATGCTATTATGAAAGGAATTATTTGCCCTATTTCTCTCTCAGTGAGTCTGTCATTGGTGTAGAGGAAAGCTATTGATTTTTGTGTGTTAACCTTGTAACCAGCTACTTGACTGAATTTAGTTATTAAGTCTAGAAGACTTTTGGTGGAGTTCTTGGGGTCTTCTATATAGAGTATCATGTCATCTGCAAATAAGGACAATTTGACTTCTTCATTACCTATCTTTATTCCTTTTATTTCTTTCTCTTGTCTAATTGTTGTGGCTAATGTTTCCAGAACTATATTGAACAAGAGTGCTGATAGTGGACATCCTTGTCTTGTTCGTGATTTTAGTGTGAAGGATTTCAGTTTTTCACCATTTAGTATGATATTGACTGTTGGTTTTTCATAGATGGCTTCTATCAGTTTGAGGTAGAGACCATCTATTCCAATTTTTTGTAGGGTTTTTATCACAAATGCATGTTGGATTTTGTCAAATGCTTTTTCTGCATCTATGGAGAGAATCATATGGTTTTTGTCCTTGGTTCTATTGATATAGTGTATTACATTAATTGATTTTCATATATTGAACCATCCCTGCATCCCTGGGATGAATCCCACTTGATCAGGGTGTATGATCTTCTTGATGATCTTCTGCATTCTATTTGCCAGTATTTTATTAAGGATTTTTGCATCTATGTTCATTAGTGAGATTGGCCTATAGTTCTCTTTTTCATTTGAGTCTTTCTCTGCTTTGGGGATCAAGGTGATGCTTGTTTCCAGGAATGAATTTGGGAGTATTGCTTCCCTTTCAATTTCACTGAAGAGTTGAAACAGTAGTGGCAGCAGTTCCTCTCTAAATGTCTTGTAGAATTCAGCAGTGAAGCCATCAGGGCCCGGGCTTTTCTTAGTTGATAAGTTTTTAATTACATTTTCAATTTCATTGGTTGATATTGGGTTGTTCAGAATTTTTAGGTCTTCTTCATTCAACTTTGGTAATTCATATGTATCTAGGAATCTGTCCATTTCTTCTGTGTTGTCCATCTTATTGGCATATAGGTTCTGGAAGTAGGTATTGATGATCCTCTGGATTTCTGCTGGGTCTGTTGTAGTTTCACCCTTTTCATTCCTAATTGCATGGATTTGGGCCTTTTCTTTCCTTTTTCTGACAAGGTTGGCTAAAGGTTTGTCAATTTTGTTGATTCTTTTGAAGAACCAACTCTTGGCTTCATTGATTTTTTGTATCATTCTCTTAGTCTTCATTGCATTGATTTCTCCTCTGATCTTTATAATTTCCTTCCTTGTATGAGCTCTGGGGTTGTCTTGCTCTTCTTTTTCTAGAAGCTTGAGGTTCAGCATCAGGTTGTTTAATTGGGCTCGTTCTGTTTTCTTAATATGCTTATTCACTGCTATGAATTTCCCTTGTAAGACTGCTTTCATTGTGTCCCATAGGTTCTGATATGTTGTATTGTCATTGTCATTTAATTGAAGCAACTGTCTGATTTCTTCTTTAATTTCCTCTGTGACCCATTGATTATCCAGAAGTGTGTTGTTCAATTTCCACATGTTTATGAAATTTTTTGAGTTTCTTTTGCTATGGATCTCCAATTTCATCGCACTATGATCTGATAATATACAGGGGATAACTTCAATTCCTTTGCACTTACTTAAACATGCTCTATGTGTGAGTATGTGCTCTATTTTGGAGAATGACCCATGTGCAGCTGAGAAGAATGTGTATTCTGATTTTGTGGGGTGGAAGACTCTGTAAACATCTGTTAAGTTCATTTGTTCAAGAGTTCGATTGAGTTCTAGTATTTCATTACTTATTTTTTTCTAGTTGATCTACCTATTTGTGACAGTGGGGTGTTGAGGTCCCCCACTACAATTGTATTAGTGCATATATGACTTTTCATGTCCTTTAGTATTTGTTTTATATAGTTGGGTGCAGTAGTGTTTGGTGCATAGATATTTATGATTGTCATCTCTTCCTCTTGGATTCTTCCCTTTACAAGGACGTAGTGTCCTTCTTTGTCTCTCTTAATCAGTGTTGGTTTGAAATCTACTTGATCTGCCAAGAGGATAGCTACTCCTGCTTTTTTTCGGGTTCCTGTCACATGGAGTATTGTTTTCCACCCTTTCACTTTCAGTCTATGAGTTTCTTTCTGAATTAAGTGTGTTTCTTGTATGCAGCATATTGTTGGATTTTGCTTCTTGACCCATTCTGCCAATCTATTTCTTTTGATCGGTGAATTGAGACCATTAATGTTGATGGTTATAACTGAAACGTATTGACTTGTCATTGCCATGACTTGTTCTTTTTGTTGGGTTCTCCCCCTTTACATTTAATTTCTTGTCATGCCAGATGGGTTCCTTCTGCTTTGCTTCCTGGGGTTGTGACCCTCAGTGTCTGTTCCTAGGCTATTGTGTAAAATTCTTTGGAGTGCTGGTTTGGTATTCACAAAGTTCCTAAGGTGCTCTTTGTCATGAAAGTATCTTATTTCTCCATCCATTTTGAAAGATAGTTTTGCAGGGTACATCAATCTGGGTTGGAGGCTGTTTTCTTTTAGGGCTTGGAATATGTCACTCCAAGCTCTTCTTGCCTTGATGGTTTGTGTTGAGAAGTCTTCTGTGATTCTGATGGGCTTTCCTTTGTATGTGATTTGTTTCTTTTCTCTGACTGCTTGGAGAACTTTGTTCTTCTGTTGTGTTTCTGGAATCTTAACAATTATATGCCTATGTGTAGTTTTTTTTTGATCAAGGCTATTTGGAGTCCTATATGCCTCACTTATCTGTATGTCAAGGTCTTTTCCCCTGCTTGGGAAGTTTTCTGCCATTATTTCTGTGAAGAGATTTTTTTTATCTCATCTCTACTCGCTCCTGTTTCTTCATTGAGCCCAATCAGTCTTATGTTATTCTTCTTTGCATCATCTAGCAGCTGCTGGATTGATTTCTCATGTTCCCTTATAATTTTGAAGCAATTTTTCTTTTCCTGGTCACTAATTACAATGTTATCTTCTATATCTGATATTCTGTCCTCACATTGGCTCATTCTGCTGTGTAGACTTTCAGTGGAGTTTTTCATGTCCTGGAAATCTATTTGCATCTGTTTTATGGATTCCATTTGTTTCTTATGTTGGGATTCCATCATGTTCCTCAGCTCCTCTCTAGATTTATTAATCATGTCTTGCACTAGGGGCACATTTTCTCCTGTTATCTGAGAAATTATTTCTGATTTCCTTTTTTCCAGATCCCCTTTTGTTGCCAGTTCAGTGTGTCCAGGTGGTTGAGTATCAGAGTGTTCTATCTCATTTCCCTTTGGGGTTGCTGTAGGTGATCTGGAAGTCTGGTTTTGAGACTTATTTCCATGTTTTCTCATTTCGACTGGGGCAGGGGGCTGTTAGTACCTGCATGGATTACCTCCTCTGAGCTGGGTGAGGTGCGACAGGGGCCTGGAGCAGCGGTCGGGATGGTGACCCAAAAGCCCTTTCCTCTGGGCTGGGAGCAGCCGGAGGAATGATGGCTGGGAAACCCCTTCCTCTGGACCAGGAGCAGTGGGATGATGGGTCAGAAGCCCCTCCCTCTGGGCTGGGAGCGTTGGGAGGGATGGTGTCCCGGAAGCCCCTTCCTCTGGACCAGGCGCAGTGGAACGACGGCTCAGAAGCCCCTATCTCTGGGCCAGGAACAGCGGGACTCAGTACCTTGGTCTGGTGGTCTGGTGTCCTCTGCATCTTTGTAGTGTGGAATCAGGTGGCTGCCTGTCTGCAGCGGCGTGATTCAGTGTCATCTGCTTGACTCAGGACCTCGGTAGGGCGTGCACAGACCTGCCTGTCTGCAGCGGGCTGATTCGGCGTGTGTTCTGTGCGACCGAATTTAAAAAATCTTAAAAAGACATGTAGAATCCTGTCACATGGTACTTACCACACCCCGAATCCCACTATGCATTATTGTTATCTGTGTCTCACCCCTCCCCTAGATTTACTCTCCCTGAGCACAGTCACCATTTCTTGCATGTATCTGTTTGCCTCACCATTTCTCTCAGGGTTTTAAATGTAAAAGACATCCATTGAACGTATATGCATTGATCAATAGACATAATAGCATGAAACACCCATCCTCTAGTCAGGAACAGGTACTCTCCCAAGTACAGTAGGTCAGCTTAGAAGACCACTTCACAGATATCCAAGGACATAAGCAAATCGTACCTAGACAAGGAACTGGACATTTAGGACCCACAGCCCGTCCCGTCCTTTCAACCCTCTTGGGATCCTATGCCTTCAGTTCTGTGGTTCTGTGTGTTTCCTTCCTTCTCAAGATTTTTGGGTAGACTGGCCTCTTTTTTCATTGCAGCATCTCCATTCCTTGAAAATAGGTGTTTATATACTTCCTTTGGTTTGTCATGGACCTCTGACAGAATTTTACTTCAAGTGTTTTTCAGCATCTAATTGGGTTGATTTCAGTGGCCCAATTCCAAATGTTGTAGAGAAATAATTTGATGGGTGACCCAGAACAATCAGTCATGAGTGGAAAGCAGCAGGTGTCAAGGACCAGGGTGGTATAGAGAGTTGTCTCTCTCTCCAGGGCTGTGGATGGAGCAGGGTCACTAGGCAGGCTTTGTGGCATATCTACCCAGGCCACCTAGCACAACCTAGAACTCCAGCATGAACAAAAAGTTAGATATTAGAAGTAACTAGGGTCACAGATATGTTTCTTTCTTAATGTAGATCAGGGACTGGCAATTGTGGCCCTTCGAGCAAATCTAGCCTGTACTCTGTTTTTCATTTGCTTGTTTTGTCGTTTCTTTTTTCTTGTTTGTTCTGTAGTCTGTTTTCTGTAAAATTAAGAATGACATGAAGAATAGGTGACAGAGATCTTGGGTGACCTGCAAAGCCTAAAAATCTTTACTGTCTAGCCCTTTACAGAAAAAGTTTGCTAGCCATTGTACCTGGTGATCTATTTTCTTCTTTTCTTCATTCATTTAATAAATATTCACCAAATACCAAGTTCTGGGTAGTGTTCAAAGTAATGGAGCTGTAATGATGTTACAAGGCAAATATGATTCTTGTCCTGGAGGAGCTTAGCTTCTGTTTTGGGTTGGAAAAGGCCAATAAGAAGCATATCCACTGATGAATAAATAGAACAATTTCAGATTATAAGTTCTGTAAATAAAATAAGGAATAGTAATTAAAAAAACAGCTAGAGAGGAAGAGCCTGCTTTAGACAGATTGGTTGGGAAGGTCCTATCTTTGGAGATGACAATTATACTCGGACCTAAAGAACCAGTCATGGGGTTAGCATTCCAGCCAGAGGAAGCCAGGGAAAAATTTTTGAGGCAAAAAAGAGATTGACTTGGTCAAGGAACCCCAAACAGGCCCATGGTATGGGGGAGCAAGTTAGCAAATGAAGTTGGAAAGTAGGTGGAGGCCAGTCCATGTGTAGTCTTGTAAAGGTGCCATTGAAGATTTAGTGACATGAGCTCATGGATGTTTTTAGTCTCTCTTTTTGACTGCCACAAGATAGATTATAGGGAAGCAAGAGTGAGTTCTATTTAAGAGGTTATTATGATAGTTCAGATGAGACATGATTGTGATTTAGACTAGATTAGCACCACAAATGGAGAAAGTGGAAGAATTAAAACCTTTTCAAAGGGGGAAACTAATGGATTGGGTGTGAGGGGTGAAAGAAGGGAGGAGTCAGATTCCATCCTAGATTTGTTTCAATAGCCGAGTGGGCGGCGGAGTCTGTCACCTTACCTGTATCGTCTTTGATAGCTGAGGAGCTGCAACTTTAGAATTAAGAATATTGCTTACATATCAGGCAAGTTTTCAAAGCAAGAAAAAAAATTACTTCCATTATTGAATTTTCTCAGCCTTTCCCTGCATACTTTTCTATATAGGTTAATTGAATGAAAAGTTCTTCTTTAGCAAACTCCATACTACCCTTAGCTAATGGAAAGTTGCTTTCTTCTCTCCAGAATAATAGTTTATAAATGCCTGCAGTCAGTGGAATGACCTCTCAGGGCTGCCATGTTGTCCCAAGATTTTGTGACCCTGGTTCTCCCTTTAGGAAATTGCAGCGAAAAGGCAGAGAACCACAGGGCCCTCTCTGGAAGGTCACATCTGGTCCTCTCCATCTTCCCCATAAGGACTGTGGGCAAGATGAGAACCAGCATTAGCCCACTGATGCTATGATTTGTTTTGAAGCATTCAAAGAGGAAGTGAATGCTCAGGGGAAGCTTTAAATTTCTTTCTACTTACAGAAGTTGAATTGCAAGAGCTATCTCTTTACCATTAATCACCATGTCTAGTGTGAAGGCAGCCAACTTCAGAGAGTTAGTTAAAAGAGGTGACTAATGACTCAACTCTCTCCTTATCTTACTCTCTCTTCAGGTCTGATCTCACCAGCCACTCAGGCTGCACTTCCCCCCTTTAATAAGAGCTTTTCCAGGGTGCCACAGGGTCCAAGAAGTGCTTGTTTAAAGGAGCATGTTCTGTACCCCTGTTCAGCCGACAGATGGGAAATTTCAATGCGCAAACTGGGACATAAATGGGGCTGAGGGTGAAATGATGAGCTTCCTACTTCTCCATAAACATCAAACTTAACGGTGATAGTTTAGCCATGACCTAGAATCCCTATGACATCTTGATCATTTTAGTCTAAAATGACCCTTATTATATAGAGAAACTTTTTTTTGAAGTTAGTGCTTCTAAAGTCTGCTTTTGGTCTCCGCTCACTGATTCCTGCAAATACTTATTTTAGATACGAGCTTTCATGGCTATCCCTATTGTTCCAGGTGCAGTGATCAAAACATCCAAGACTGTGTTTTGATTCTACTTCTTTGTAGTTAGTCAGTGTAGCCTGGGTCTTTCTGGGTCTTAGATTATACTAAGCAACTATTGATTACTTTCAATCCACAGATTCACCATGTGACCCCTGATTATCACCAAGCATTGCTCTCCTAACATTCAAGTGGAGCTTGCTGTTCTAATTGTGCATATCTCCAGCAATGTGCACTGTCTTTCACACACTTGGGGCTCCCTCTGCTCCCCTCAACCATGGCTACGCAATTCCAGGAGGCCCTTTGCCAGCATCCAGTCAGGTATATCGTAGGTAATGAAGTCAATAGGGAAAAATAAACAATGGAAATATACCCAGATGATGTCAATGGACTTGTTTAACTATTTAAGGCTGTATCTCAAAGTATAATTGTGTTGCAGTGTGTTTTCCAAAGTAGTGCTTATAATCCATTGAGCTTTCAAAATAGCTCTCTTTTCTATTAAGCCTGCATTGAGAAGTGGGTTTAATTTGCCAGAGTACTTTTTTGTGATAATTACAGGACTTGCAGATTAGCTTGAGTGAATTGGCAAGGTTCTGTAGCTAATAAAAAATACTCACAAAAAAATTGTAGCATTCAATTGCTTCAAGGTTTCTCATGAGAGAAACATTAAATATTCCTGACAGGGCAGTTCTGAGTCCAAGCTAGCACATTAATGTGTACTTAGGGAAAGATATCTTTCAAGTGACATGTGGCCCAACATTCCTTGAATAAAAGGCTTAATTCTGCTATTCAGAGGTTTCAAACATAGTGGGTGAATTAATAGCAGATAAATCTATGAAATAGAAGGTACATAACACATTTTTTAGGTGATATTTATTTTACCATCCAGGCTCTATAGCCCTTTCCTCTTTTAGAGCCTCTTATAAAATATTGTAATTCTGCACTGAGCTTTAGGAACATATTGCCATTTATTTAGCAAACACTTGTTAAGTATTACTAGGTGTCAGGTGCCATGCTAGGCTCAGGAGATGAAACTCTAACAGGTAATCCTACAAGAACACTTGTACTCAAAGATTCGATAACTAAGGTCACCAGTGTTACTTCAGATTGGTTAAAACTATCTTTTCCTAGTTGCATGTGTTTGAACTTTGAGGAGTGTGAAGGAATCAGTCCTCTGTTTTAGGAGCTACTGGCCATTCCCCGGCTGCCTTGGGAATCTCTTCCAGTTCCAAGAAGTTATGTGGCATAGGTATATCACTCACTGAAGGGCACCGAGGCGGCTGCCTTCTGCAAGCTCAACTGTAACAGCGAAGGGAAGAAGAAAAACATGTTCTGTGTCTCAGAATAAAGACCTCTTATGTGTTTTGCAAAAAACAAAAACAAAATTAAAAAACACAATAAAATATATTCCCAACTAGAAGATATGAAAGCAAATTTATTTTAGTTATATGTAGAGGGAGATGAGGACACAAATCAGGGCATATTTTTACAAGGTACTCCATTGACCATCAACTTTATTACCCTTCTTAACTTGTATTTATTTGTTTTTAAAGGTTTTTAGAAACAAGGTCTTCATTACATTGTCAGGCTAAACTTGAACTCCTACCCTGGACCAATCTTCCTGCCTTAGCCTCCCAAGTCACGGGGACTTCAAGTATGCACCACTGAGCCCATCTTCATGATCCTTCTTTAGGAAAAATTTTAGATTTACAGAAAATTGCAAAGGTAGTACACAGAGCTCCTTTATTATCTCTACTCCCACCCAAGTATCACTTATTGACATCTTATCTTAGAACTGTACATATTACAATCAAGGAGACAATATTAAGTTATTAATATCTGAAGTCCAAGCTGGATGTGGTGGTGTACACTTGTAATCTCAGCTATTCAGGAAGCTGAGGTAAGAAGATCACAAGTTTGAGGTCAGCCTGGGCAATTTAATGAGTCCCTGTCTCAGAAAAGAAAGAAAGAAGGAAGGAAGGAGGAAAGGAAGGAAGGAAGGAAAGAAAGAAAAAGAAAAGAAAGGAAGGAAAGAACAGAAGAAGTCAGAAAGAAAGAAAGGCCAGGTGCACACCTATAATCCCAGCATTCTGGGAGGCTGAGGCAGAAAGGTCACAAGTTTGAGCCCAGTATAGGTGACATAGTGACTTAGACCTGCCTCAAAATAAAAAAATGAAAAAGTGCTGAGGATGTAGTTCAGTGTGAAGGCCTTGAAGTAAAAGAAAAGAAAAGAAAAAGGAAGAAAAGTCCAGTGGTAGAGCACTTGGCTAGCCTGCATGAAGTCCTGTGTTCAATCCTCAGTATCACACACACATAAAAAAAGGTTGGCCTGGGTAATATTTACTAGACAGTTTTATTTTTCCCTATGTCCTTTTTGAGTTCCAAGAGACTGCATTATATTTTAGTAGTTGCAACTCCTTAGCTTCCTCTTGGCTATGATGGTCTCTCAAACTTCTTTGTTTGTGATGGCTTTAACACTATTGAGGAGTGCTGGTCAGTTCTACTGGAAGGTGCTCCTTGGTTGGAATTTATCTGACTGAGATTATGGGGTATTGGGAAGGTTACTGAGGTACGGTGTTTTTTTCGCCACATAATAACAAGGATCCATCCTTGTTAATAACATGATTTATGACTACTCATATTACCCTTCATCACCTGGCTGCAGTTGGGTCTGTCCAGCTTCTCCAATGTAGTCACTCTTTATCCCCCCTTTCCATATTCCACAGTCTGGAAGGAAATCAGTATACACAGCCCCACTCTTAAGGAGTGGACAGTTATATTCCCCCTCATTATGGGCAGAGTATCTATATAAATTATTTGTAATTCTGCAGGAGACAGAGAGATTTGTCTGTTCTCCCCAATTTATTAATCTATTCCAATATTTATTTATATCTGTGTGGACTCATGGATATTTACATGTTGTATTATAATCCAATACTATTTTGTTATTTGGTTGCTTAAACTAATTTGCTTTGGCACTGGGGCCTCCTCAGTTATTTCCGGTGCCTCTTTGCCATCTCCCCTTCAAAGTGGGTTTTTGTTTGTTTCTTCACAATATCCTTTTATACTAAGAAAAAATCTTTCATAAGTAAATCTGATATTGAGATTCATGAAGATGAGAGTGTTTTGGATTTTTTTAGATGTCTGGGTCTAGTTTGCCAAACTCATGATGGAGGTACCCATCAACAGGCTCATTCAATGACTAAAATTGTCTCTGCTGCCTACATCTTACCCCTACCCCTTGCCTGGGCATAGAAAGAGGAGTTACTCATATTCTTCAGTTCATGGTATACTATTATAATTGGTCTGTGCACATTTCTGTTCTTAATCTATGCATTCTCTTTTATTCCATTACTCCATACCTTCCCCATACCCCTCCACAAATCATCCTAACACGTATTATTTTTGGTTGAATGTGTTCTTGAAAAAGGTATATTGTTCTGTGCTCAACTTTCCCTTCCATTTATTTATTTATTTATTTATTTATTTATTTATTTATTTAATGTTTGTGTGGTACTGGGGATTGAACTCAGGGCCTTTGCAGTGATCTGCATCACCAGCTCCCTTTTAAGAAAAAAAATTTTTTTTTGAGTCAGGGTCTCACTAAGTCTTTGACTGCCTACACTGGGCTCGAACTTGCAACCTTTTGGCCTCAGCATTCCAGAGCACTGGGATTACAAATGTGCAAAACTAAGCCAGCTCAGGTTTTCTTAAACACATGGTGTATTGTATGCTTTGTTCTTTTCTTTACTCGACTGTATTTTAAATGTCCTTACATTTGTGCCTCTGCCAGTTGCTTCTGTCCGTTGGTACTGTGACCCTCACCTCTTCACTCCCCAGATTGCCTCCATCTGCCCACACCCACAGACAACTCTGTCTCTAGCATCGTTGTACCTATCCCTGCATGGATCTGTGTGGGAACTTCTTTGACACACAGATCCAGGAACAGAACTGCTGGATTTTGGAATATCTTTATACTTCGTTTAACTAAGTAGAACCAGATTGCCTTCCCCAAATACACTGATCTACATTCCAACCAGCACACAACACCACCAACACTTGGCATTAGCTAGCTAATTTTTTCCGGGCTACTCAGTGTAACCTGATATTTTGTTGTTGTTTTAATTTGAATTTCTCTAATGACTTGTTGCTTTAAGTATCTCTTTGCATGCTCCTTGGGTTTTGAGTTTGCTCTTTCATAAACTGCTTAGTTGCAGCGTTTGCCCATTTTTCCACTGAATTTACTGTCATTTTCTTGTCAATTTGCAAGAAATCCTGGTATATTTTAGATACTAATCTCTTAACAATTTTAGGTAATGCAAATATCATCTTCATTCTTTTCATCTCTATGTTTTTTCATGAAGATAAATTTTTAACTTTTATGTAATCAGATGCATCCATATTTATATTTTGAAATCTTTGGAGGGGGACAGATTGCACTCAGGGACTTGTACTTGCTAGGCAAGAGCTCTAGCACTGAGATACATCCACAGTCCCTTATATTTTGCAATATTGTTTTAAAAACCCTAATTATTGTTATCTCATAGCTGTAATGATGGCATTATAGTTATATTGAAAATGTTTTCTTTTTCTTTTCTTTTTTTTTTTTGGTACCAGGGATAGAGCTAAGGACCTTGAGTTTACCAGGAAGGCATGGTGCCTCTGAGCTAAATCTCCAGCCCTTCATATATATATTTTGTTTTTTGGATTTTTTTTTTTTTTTTTTTTTTTTGGTATCAGGGATTGAACTCGGGTCCCTCTGCTTGTGAGGCAGGCGGCGAAACCACTGAGCTAAATCCCCAGCCCGAGCCCTTCATATTTTTAAAAGTATGCTATGATGCTGGATAAAATGATATAAAGTCTTGGATTTGCTTTGGCGAAATAAAAAAAAAGTGGAAAAGGGCATACAGAAAGCAATTGTAACAATTTTATTAACTTTACAATTTGGGTAATGGCTATATTCATTGTTCATTGTTCTGTTCTTATTATTTTTGAATACATTTGAAAATTTCCAAATAAAAAAATGAAAAATGAGTTCTTTGTTTTCTTTAGGTCACAATTAGTTTACTATGTTTTCTCTTATAATTTCGTAATTGTACTTTTCATGTTTAGGTTTTTATTTCAGTGTGCAGTTTTAGGCAGAGATCCAGTTGTGTTTTTCCCATGTAGTAAATCAGTTTTCCCAAAGCTATTTATTAAACCATCTTCCCTTCATTATTTTGTAGTACCACAAAATTAACAAATATCATTGGTATCTTTGTCTGGGCTGCTCTAGCAAATACCATAGCACTAGTGGCTTGTAGCAAAAATGTATTTCTCACAGTTTTGAAGGCTGGGGAGCCCAAAATCAAGGTGCCAGCACATTCAGTGTCTGGTGAGGAATGCTTCCCTGTAATGGGCATTTCCTCACTGTGATCTCATGTGACCGAGGGGAATCTCTTTGGGGTGCCTGATAAGAACTCTAGTCCCATTCCTGAGGGTTCTTTCCTCCTGACTAATCACCTTCCAAAGGCCTTTCCCCTTCATACCATTGCCTTGTGGGCTAGGAGCTCAGCATTTGAATTTTGAGGGAATGTAAACATTCAGTCCATTGTAATTGCTGTATCTCCGACCACTTTATTCTATTTCATTCTTTGATTTGTTCTTGCACTGACTCTGTTATTATTGCTAAGACTTTGTGTTATATCTCAATGTCCTATCACTCCTATTTTTTAAAAAAATTAAACTAGCTATTTCCATATCTTTTCCATATAAATTTAGATGTTTTTATAAGTTTTCTTAAAAGAATATAACTGGTAGTTTGATTAGAGCTATACTGAGTTTATAGATACAATTAGAAAGACTGGACAGATTTATAATTATTTTACATCTCTTTTCCTGTGAAGCTGACTTAATAAAGGGATAGTCCTATATCTCTTCTATCAGCTTCCTGGCCAATTCTTATTACTTATCTATTTACAGGCTAGAATTTAATTGGATAGTCATAAAAGTAGATAGAACTGGTTTCAAAATACTAAGCTGGTAGCAAACATATCAGAAAGCAGAGTCATAAACAAGCATTTACTAAACTCATAATTATTCTCTGTTCCATGTTAGATTCTGTACCAAAAAAGAGATAGATGTATATATCTCATTATTCAGGGGTTTATGTTTAAGTAGGCAACACTGAGTAGATAAATATGTATAAGAATTATCACTAATCAAAGGAAGATATAATGTGTTTTGGGCATACAGAAGCGCAAAGTAAATGCTTATTAAGGGTGAGAAATGTGAGAGTGGGAAAGAAGAAGAGAGAGAATAGAGGAAGCGTCCAAAGGTATTGATTTATTTATTTATTTATTTATTTAGCTGGACTTTACACTCAGAGCCTTTGCACTGAACTCTGTCCTCAGTCCTTTTAAAAAATATTTTTATTTTGAGACAGAGTCTTGCTAAGTTACTAAACTGCCCAGGCTTGGCTTGAATTGAAGATCCTCCTGCCTCATACTCTCATAGTCCTGGGATTATATGCATGTACCATGGTGCCCAACTTTAGAATTTACTTTTACCTGAAAGCATTAAGCTCAAAAGTATACAAAATAAACTGCCATCAACTAAATCATTTTATTTTTCTAATTTAATAATTTTAAAACAGTTCACCTGTAATACATGCATTATAGCTCATTCACATCACAGTTATGTATTTCTGAATTAAATCCCTCTAAATTAAATTTTGCATATTGATTTTTCAAATCACTTATTTACTTTCAGTATATATGTTCTGATTTCTTCCTACTTAAAATTTAACTAACAGATTCTTCCCACTTATAATTTAACTAACAGATTCTCCTCTTGCCCTTTTTTGAACGTTTTTAATTATATTCCGTTACAGTTCTACTTCATTTTCAACATAAAATGAGTTTCTCTGAAAGCTATAATTCAACAATTATCTTATGTTCCTTACTGCTACTCTTAAAAATTATGTGACTTATTTTTAAGCTATCTTCGTTATAATTTTATTGGAATCATGGACTGAAATAAAGATTTAGCTATATGTAAGGATATATTGGCATTATGTATGAAAGGGAAAAATTAGCAACTTAAATCAAGGAAGAACTGAAGGCTTGCTTGTTATTGTTGGATGCCTTCTCTTTCTGGCTCCCCTTTGACTTCCCACTGCCTACGAGCTGAGGATATTAAGTCAAGGTCTTGGCATGCAATGAGGTTCACACAAAATATTTAACGTACCTAGATCCTAAAAAGACAAAACAAAACAAAAACCTCATCTGTCTTCTGAAAGATTAGAGAACTAAATTTTACTTAAAACTTTTATCAATGAAAGCAAATAAAAATTCTATTAAAAACCCTAAATGTAACAACATTTAATTACATGAATTACTTTATAGCCAGACTTCTTACAATGACATCTCACAGCTACCACTTACTAGCTATGTAACCATGGGCAAAAGTTTGACAGAGAGGGAGAGGGAGAGAGAGGGAGAGAGAGAGAGCATCATAAAAATGTATACATACTTCAGGAAAAGAACAACTTGTATAAATATTTTAAAATTAAATTTATTGAGACATTGTGAGATTAATACAAGTTACCTTTGGCCTCTGCAATTACAAGAGGTGCTCAAAGTGGTAGCCATGAGCTTCCAGACATTTATTAGTACAACAAACTGCTGCTTGTGTAACCTTCGTCATTGAGATTGCTGCACATGCATTTTCAATTTCTTCTCTAAGGCCCAGCAGTGTAGGAGTCTTCTGTAATACATCGTTTAGGGTCCCGCATATGAGAGTAACACCATCTGTTGAAAAAGCATTATATTATTTTTCTTTTCCTGAAGAATATATAGATAGATAGATATAGATAGATATCTGATATAGCAAATTTAATTATTTTGTACCCAAATAAAAAATGGGGATCTACTATCTGGGATACTAATTTCTTTCTTTTAAAATTTTACTTTTTAAAATACAGTTTTCCTTTGTAGAACCATTCTAGATTGGCATCGTCATGTAATATTCAGCACCTGTGTTGGTACACCTCAATTTCCCACACAAAAAGTTAGCTACGACTTTATCAAAGCTGGGATTTGGTAGGTGACACAGGTCATTTTTTCTCCACATTCTATTTTTTGCTTTCGATTCTTTCTTCTCATCTTCAACCAGATGGTACTTCAAGTGATTACAGAATTGAGAAACAAGGTAGGAAGGAAAAAGCCACCTGACTTGTGAAACCCTTAGAGATTTTACTAGCAAAATGAAGACAGATACAGACATTATACCTAGTAAATGCTCCAGGAGGATGAAAAGAGAAAACAACTTCAGCCAATAAAGCATAGCTACTATAGAAGCTTTTTCACATCAGAACACACTCTGACCTTATTCTGGGAGCTTCTCGCTGCTTAATCCTTTCATGGACGTTATATGCACTAGAGGGGACAAGAGCAATAAGAGAATAGGCCATAGAGTTGCAGAGAAAAAGTAGAGAAGAGGTTTTATTTTATTTTTGAAGATTTAACAAATAGGGAGAATAGTCATGAACATAAGAAATGAAATCAGAAAGCTACACATCTACAGAGGAACATAGGAATAAATGTAGTGCTTGGTAGGCAGCAATAAGCAGAGTTATTCAGTGATGCCTTGGTTCATGAACTCAGTTCTCTCCATGATTCTGGTCACAAACAGAATTGGATGGGAACCGAATCAAACTTCCCCACAAGGTCAGCATTGAACCTAACCACTGAATTTGATTTGGTTCTCATCCAGCTCATTTTGCAACCAGAATCTTGGAAAGAATCAAGTTTGTGAACTGAGGCACCACTACTTTGAAAAAAAGAAATCAAAAGTCAAAGAAAAAATCAGAAAACTAGAAAGTGCTGAAAGGGGATGAACCCAGAAAGAAAAAAAGTTTGAATGCACAATAATTTCTGGAAGAGGGAAGAAAAATTTTCTTAATCTTTAAGATTCCTAGGGCTGGGGATTTAGCTCAGTGGTTCTGCTGCCTGCTTCTCAAGTGCAAGGACCTGAGTTCAATTCCCAGCACCAAAAAAAAAAAAAAAAATTCCTGGACTGGGGATGTAGACCAGTGGTAGAGCACTTTCGTAGCATATGCAAGGCCCTAGGGTCAATCCCTAGCACCACCAAAAAAAGAGAAAGATTCTTGTCCTCTCTGAAAGTATGGTCACTAAGATGTCTTTGTCATATTCACCCCTCCAACTGGTTTCCCCCCTTTTCCAATACTTGTTTTCATTCAAGTAGGTTGCAAGTCACTCTTACTGGACACTCTCTTACTTGTATTTCCAGAGTTTGGGAAGGACTTGAAATGAGGTCCTGGGGTTGACTGTTTCTTTAGGTCACACGGCATTAGGCTGTCCTGCATAGGCACAAAAGCAGCAGGCAAGCTGAAACTGAGCTCACAGGTTGGAATGGAAGTCTCAGGTTACTTCCTCATGTGACCTAGTTGGATTTGCTCTCTTCTGTGGCAGCAAACTGAATCAGCAGCCTCCGCCAGTGGTAACAAGGCTGCCAATGGTGAAAGGATGTCCAGGGTCTTAAGGCAGCCTCCACTCAAGGCACGCCTTAGCCCTGAAAGGCTCCAGGGCTGCCCACAGTTGGGCTAAAGTAGAGCCCAGTGTCCTATCTTGAAACGTATCTGCATTAGGGGCTAGGTTTGGGGAGTCTAAATAGGACTGTGAAGCTTAAGAAAGAGCTCTCACTTACTGGGAGAGTTGCGTTGGGCAACTTTTTTCTTCCTTCTTTTCTGCCTTCTCAGATTTAGAAAGTTTTCTGGATTCCCCCCACCCTCCACTTCTCTTTCCCCTCTACACTTGGTTTAGAAACTAATCTTCCTTTAGTGGTTTTCATTGATTTAAAAAATTACTGTGGAGGGCTGGGGATGTAGCTCAGTGGCCTCCTGCCTGTCTTGCAAACGCAAGGTCCCGAATTTGATCCCCAGTACGAGAAAATTTCTCAAACATACACAAATAGAAATAATAACACAAATTTCCCAATGAATCTTCTGCATAGTTTTATCAGATATCAATAAATGGCCAGTTTTATTTATCTATATCTCATTTATCATCCCATTCTTGATTATTTTGCTTTTTGGTACCTGGGATTGAACTTGGGTTCTTGGGCCTGCAAGGCAGGTGGCAGAACCACTGAGCTAAATCCCCAGCGCATTCTTATTTTGAAGAAATCTTAGACAGTATATTGTTTCATCTGTATATATTTTAACATTACATCTAAAAGATAAGGAATCTTTTTAAAAAACTTAATTGTTTTGGGGGGTTTTTTTGCTACTGGGGATCGAACTCGGGCCCTTCTGCTTGCGAGGCAGGTGGTGGAACCACTGAGCTAAATCTCCGGGTAAAAACTTAACTGTGATACCATCATCAACCTAAAAATATTAACAATAATTCCTTCATATCAGATCAATGTTTACAATTCCCCAGTGATCTTACTTTTTTTTGGTACCAGGGATCAAACTCGGGTCCTTGCACTTGCAAGGCAGGAGGCGAAACCACTGAGCTAAATCCCCAGCCCATTCACTATGTTCTTTAAGAAAACATGTTCCACTGTGCCATGAAGTTCTGCAAAGTAGAAGTTTGATCTACAGGCTTTGTCCAATATTGTTCGTTCTTGCTGTTAGCAAGACAACTTGACATAATGTTGCACACATCATCTTCCTCTCCCTCCTTCCCTCTTTCTCCTCCTTTTCCTCCTTCCTTTCTTCCTGTTCTTCTCCTCCTTTTTCTCCTTTCTTTTAATAGCACTGGGAATTGAATCCAAGGCCTTCACACTGAGCTACATCCCCAGCCCATTTTTAACTTTTTATTTTTATTTTTATTGGTACTGGGATGAAACTTGGGACCTTGAGCTTTTGAAGTAGGCGGCAGCACCACTGAGCTAAATCCCCAGCCCTTTAACTTTTTATTTTGAGACAAAGCCTCACTAAGTCACTAAATTGCCCAGGCTGGACTTGAACTTGTGATCCTTGTGCCACAGCCTCTCAGAGTGCTGTGGTTATAGGTGTGTGCCATCATGCCTGGCTCTTCCTATGATATTATCTGACATTGACTGTTGTAGCCTAGAGTCTATAGTTAATTAGGGGTTACAAGTGGTGAGTTTTAAAATTCTTTCTTTCTTTTTTTTTTTCTTTTTTTTTTGGTACCGGGGATTGAACTCAGGACCTTGCACTTGAGAGGCAGGCACCGTTCCACTGAGCTAAATCCCCAGCCCTTAAAATTATTTCTTTATTAGCTGAAATACTTTTGAAGAGAAAATGTCTCCTCATCAAATATTCATATACTGAGATACAGATCATATGGAAGGATAACTTCTTTTTTTTGGTAAGATAAATTCTTACCAGATTTTAAATCAAGCTACTTCCCTAGCATCTTTTGAAGATGGTCAATAAGGTTGTATTTTTTTGGTTAGGTGCTCTCATTATGACCTAGTGGATTTAAACATGAATTGTGTTTTGGTTTTTTTTCATCTTTTACATTTTTTCTTTGTACCATCATCTTTGTTATATCTTTAAATTTTCTAAACATGAATTGTAAGTAAATAAATAAAATAGTGTGATGTAAACGATTAAGTATTGGGATAGTTTGTTACATGGTGTCAGATAACTTCAACAGTCTACTTCATGAATAGACATGTTAATCAAAGTATATTTCATGATCATTCTCACTGTCCTTCTGTTGCAATCTTGAGTGACATTCTAATGTTGATGGTAAGATGGGCATTGCCATTTGTTTTAGAAACTGCTGCCCATGTTATGTCTATCTACATAGAGCAGGGTGCCTGGTCAGTGTGATGTGTTCTCCATAGACCCTTCTGGCAGTGTTGCCTCATGGACACTGCACTGTATTTACTCCCTTGAGAGTCAGCCCCCAGACCATGACCAGATTATCTGGTTTCTTCCATTGCTTTCAATTTATTGGAGACCAGATGGTCCTGGTGTAATCTTGGCACTCCGGAGGCTGAGACCATCCTGGGCTACTCAGTAAGGTCAAGGGCAGTCTGGAGTACATAGTGAGACCCTGCCTCGAAAAATGAAGAATCAAAACAAAACAAAAGAAAAACTTAATGTGACCCATTTACTTCAAATCCAGTGTCTGACAGGCTCTTTTCTGGAGACAAAATAATTTCAAGCAAAAATTAGTCAGTATGTTTTACTTATACTAAAGCCATGACTAACCTGTAGGTGGATAATTTTACTATGACTATAACTGGTTTTCTGGCTGAATGACTGATTTGTTTGGAATCAATTTGAAAATCAGGAACTTTCATGGAGCTTTCAAATAATCCATCTCTATCTTGGAGCCTACAGAATGATGGTAAGCACAAATGGAATACAAATTTAATAGTAAAAATTTAAGGGCTATGCCTAGAGGCTTCATAAGTACCCATAGTTTCAACATTAATAATTAAGATACATCTAGATTTGTTCACCAACTGACTCTCACATACACAAACTTTCAAGCTTGGGTGATTCTTTCCTGTGAAGTATTTACAGACATCATCTCATATAATTCTTATAAAATCTCTATGAAACAGGAGTTCCAATTGCAGGCTATAACACATTGGGAGCCTTTAGTCACCTTCAAATAGCGAAGCTATAAATGTTGCATTGAAGTGTGCCAAGGGTTTATTCTATTCACTGTAATGTGAATGCTCCTCACTATCACTGTCAAGGTTTATTGGATTCCTAACGAGGTACCATGGAGCTAGTAAAAAAAGTATAAAAAAGAATCTATAGTTTTGGTGGTCATATCCTTTTGGATTAAAATTATGTGCTAAATGGACAACACCTACAGGCTGACTTTGCCTTCTGGACACTCTCCTTGCTTTTGGTGTGTAGAAGTTTCCTAGTGCGAAAGAGAAAACATCTACTCCTAGGCAGCAGAAGAGACAGAGAGAGAGGGGCAAAAGGAAAAATGCAAAAGAAAAAGAGAGAAGCCTCTTTGACATAATAAGACGTACCCATGAATCAGTGTGATTAACTTAGGCCAGAGGGAAATATACTAGATATGTACCATTTCTTGCTTTGTTTTATTATAATACCATAGATTACAGCAACAGAAGAAAAATAACAAGACAACACTGAAAGACAACAACAAAAACAAACATTCTGACAGGCTGCTTGGCTTCCTGGCATGATTTGCTCTTAGTCAAATTGCTACTGTTATGGCGGGGGGAGGGGTAACAGGAAACAGGGAAGCGATACATGTAGAACTACTTCTGGGGAAATCCTCAATTAAAGTCAATGACATCTTATTAAACTTCAAGCTTGGTAATTTATATACACACTTTTATCTAAACACAAGCACACTCTGCTGCCCTGGTTCTCTAGCAAAGAGAGGGTAGCTTATAGCTGAAGAGAAAGCACACATTAAAAAGACTTCATTACTTTTACAAAATATGCAACAAAGGACATTTACTAGTGCACTGAGAGCTATTATTATAAATAATTAAAACTAAACTATTCTTCTCTAAATAAATGTATAAAGTACATCGGGTGATTCAGAGCCCTAAGCTTTCTCAACATACTGCATTGTATACTTACAACGCAGGAGCCAACCCAGGCCATTAAAATCATATTCCTGGTTCTTCATGGAGACTTTATAAAGCAGACTTGGATGGTACACAAGAACTGAGGATATGGAAGCTCTTTCTTCTATTTTCTCATTTTTTTCTCACAGTAATTATTTATAAGAAAGTAAAAATGCTTATAGACATCTTTACATGAACGAATTATGGTAGTATTTTATACAAACACTTTGATTTTATACAAGCACTTTGATTCACAGTGCAAAAGCCTGAATGTTAAGCAACATGGCACTTCTTAAGCACTACTGCTCATCAAGGAAGCCATTGGGATTTGTGTTAAGAGGTTGCCTTCTGGAGTCTTCCCTACTCAAAGAATGTAAAATGAAGACCATAGCAATGTGGCCAAAAGGATTTCTTAGGCCCTTAAGCCAAATGTTCTCAAAACACTGAATTAGATACCTAATCAGTGTGTAGCTTGCTTCAACGAGACTCTCGGAGGAAACTGAGTTTGCCTTGAGAGTGAAAAGTGTTTTTAGTTTTCTAGAGTCAGGATCCACCTTAGTTGTTTCATAGACTTTCTTACTCTGTCTTCTGTCTCACGGAGGTGAGTAACCTTTAGGGGTTTCAGCAAACTTGAGGTCTCTAGAGTTAGTATGAATGAATCCATTCTCAGAACTAAATTTAATTCAAAGGCAGCCTACAGAGAACCTAACCTAGGTTTTTAATCTTATAATCTCTTTAAGCAAAACCAACCTCCCCTCTCTCCTTTCTCCATTCCTATAAAAGCATTCAACTCGGTAGAAATCTTGTGAAGAACTCAGACTCTGTATATCACAGAGGCGGTACCAAGCACTGGTGAGTGAGTCAGAAGGAACCACAAGACTGAAAGACTTAAGCAAAACTCACATCCAAGAAACATTATCATCACAGGTTAAAGTTACAACCAAATGATAAGCTAAGACACTGAAGAAGTGGGTATATAACGGCTTTTTATTTTTATTTCTTTTATTTTTATCCTTTTAAAGTACCATGAAGCTCACTGTCACTCATCAGAGAGCGATAAAACAAAACAAAGTGCAAACTTCATTTCTCTCCAAACATTATTTATTTATTTTTTTATTTTTGGTCCCAGGGATTGAACTCAGGACCTTGCACTTGCGCGGCAGGCAGTGGAACCACTGAGCTAAATCCCCAGTGGCAATTTTCTCCAAACTTTAAACTCATCTTCTATCAGGTTGTTACCAGTATGGAGGTTATCACAGTCTTGTGACTTTCCTTTTCTCTTCCACTTTAACCTTATCACCTGCCACCAGCCTGAATGTGCTCAGCAGTCTAGGATATTCAAATACATGTGATCTACCATGTGGTTTTGATCTTTGTTTATTCTTTCTCCTCCAATGCAAAGTTTTAGACAAATATGCAATTTTGAAGAGGCAATGGGTCTATTAAATAGGTCAGCTTAGCTCATTTTCAAACAACATCTGACAGATTTGCATTATAAGTTATATGAGATGTTCTAGCCTCCATTCCATCAAAGGTTGCATATAATAAGAAGAAAATCAACAAAAAGTGCCTAACCAGAAAGAATCAAAAGGATGAGAAAATGTAATTAGAAGCCAAGGTACAGACACAGTGAGATTTTACTCATATTGAAAGGCTTCCTCAAGCCTATCTTTCTTTATTAGGTCCTACTGCAAATTATGTTGTTTGCAAACATCATATTACCCTCTCTTTGGGCTCAGGCACAGTTTGGAGGTATGTGGCACTCACGCTATCACTCTCTATCCTATTCTTGGGGCAGGCAGAACTAATCTACTAAACCCAGATGTGCCCTTACAATACTTCTGAACATTCTCCAGAAAGCCACTATCAACTGTTGGTGTTAGCCCTCTAGGAGAAACCTATTTGCTGTTTGAGGTTCAGGCCTTGAAGTCTTCAAAAGTAAATGAATTGTCAAACACAGTGCCATTCTCTGGAATAAAGAACTCCAAAGCTCAATGTTTATATCAACTGACTGTTAGACCTGATAAAATGGGGAAAAATGTTTAGTGGAAAGGGAGGAAAGGTTGAGCCATGAATTTGGGGCAAGGAGCGAAATATTCCATAAGATACCCTGGAAGAGGAAGGATTGAATTACAAAATGAATAAATTCATCTGTCTTGTGCAGATGAAGTTTTCATAAAGCAGTAATTTTTTAGAATGAACACTAGATTTTCAATCCATTTGTTACCCTGTTTCACTTCATCAGAAACCAGAATATGATGGATCTTTATAAATATTTTAAATATAGCCAGAAAAGAGAGATTAGGAAATAATTTTATTTTTAATAGCTTAACCACTCTTACTTCTATGAAGTTTTCTGTTCTGTGAATGAGAAAATGAAGAAGATGGTTGAAGAACAAGTTTAGAATGCAGAAAAGTGTGACCCAAAGACAATGTGAATCTTGGTAAAAATAAAATCAAAGAATTTTAGTAGAATAATTACAGCAACAAAAGATTTTGCTATCAGGAATCCAGGAGGGCTGGATCTTCTAGTATTTAAAGTTGGAAAGCTATTATTTGGGGGACTGTTTCTGCATTTTGAGTGAGGAGCAAGGAACTAGAATTGCTCTTAGGTTAAATCCTCATTTGTGTTCACTTTGGTAACTCAGTAATAGGAAACTAAAGCCCATTAGGACCCAATAACATAGTAAGCTGTGTCCAGCCATTTGTTCACATGGTGATTCAGGAGACCAGATTGTGGTATGAAGGATGCTCAGGCTAAACTTTTCTCTAGCTTATACCTGAGAAAACAGAACCTCATGGAAGCAGACTGAGTGTATTGAGAGCATCTGGGCTGTGTATGGGGCCGGCCACACAATTTGTGGGGCCTAGTGCAAAATGAAGACACAGAGCCCCTTGGTCAAAAAGCAGGAAAAAAATACCAATAAATGTACTAAAATATATAGCTTTTTCTTTCTTCTTTGTCTCTTTCTCAACCTCCTATGGCTTTTGGCTTGTTTGTTTGTTTGCTGTTTAATGTCATACTCCTTCTAACACTAAGACACTTACAAAGCAACTGTAGCATGTAGGAGCCCAGAAAGTGTCTCCTTGACCAAACTCTAATCAGGATCCTGCTGTCTCCCCTTAGTAATTTTATATCCACTGACTCCCCAATTCTAATAGTTGGCTATGAACCCCAGATTGTTCCATATCTGGAGTTGAGCACTGTCTGACTCATCTCTTAAGATAGTCTTGTCACCTATTGTAATCCAAAATTTTCCTTATCATCCTAAGTGTCAGAGTAATTTTTGTCTTAAGCATAGTTGTGGTACCGTGACTCACATAGGTTCAGCTTCATCACTGGGCCCTGCCCTCTCCTGCAGTAGCCAAGTGTGCTCCTCTGTGGCCTCTGTCCTGCTAACAGGGATCACCTTGGTGCCACCTGGGACTCCTGGGCTGGAGATGCAGGTGCAGCCTGTAGAGTGTGGTGAGGACAGAGTTGGATTCTCGAAGTGGTGAGGATATTCTCTGGGGCTGGGTTAGAGACTCGGGCTTCTTTGCTGGAAAGATACCTCCTGGACTCCAAGTTCTCCTTCCTAGCTGCTTATGACAGGCCTAGATCCACTCCCTAACTCCTGGGCTGGAAATTTTTTACGGGCTCCTTGTGAAGCCTTTTTGTTCTCCATGTTTGAGCCTGATTCTCCCATGAGAACATCTCAGTAGACAGAACCCCATTCCCAAACTCCGGCTGACTACATGCTTCACCTCACTAACTCTGCTCCTTTCCTCTTTGGCATAATTTTACCAGGATCTCTTGGAACTGAAGACCTCCCTGAACTGGCTCCTCTAAGCCTAACACTAACCAACAAAGCCTCTCCGTTCCATCAACTCTGTCTGCTCCCCATTCCTCCTTTTACCACCTTGATCTTCCCCTGGCCTCTAGAAACTTTGATGGGTCTCCTCCAGGCCTTCCTCCTGCCCACAGACCCTCCCTTTCCCACTGTGGGGCCACTTTAGGCACTGTTCCTCTAACAAGGGCTCTCATGGGGCCCAGGGACCCCTGGAAGCCAATACCTGAAGTTGAAAAGGAAAAAGGGCAAATGGGGCAGTTGGATATTTTATCCTCAGATGGGCTTTGAGGACAGCAAATCAGCCCCTTCATCTCCCTCAAGGGTCTTGCCTGAAACTGAGTCCATATCCTCCATCAGATTTTGTGGAGGAAAATCTATGAGATGTCTCTAAAAGCTTCCTCCTCTACTGAGTAATTCACTTCAACTGTGCCATTCACCAGAAACACAATTCAGATAAAAAGTAGAGTGGAACAATGATGAGCGCCAACTCTTTTTGGTGAGCCAGTGAGTTTTGTATTGTATTTAACTGGCTCATGGCTAAAATTTCAGAATGGAATTATAAGATTTTTTATACAGTATGTTATATGTACATAATTGTTTTCTACCCTCAAGCAGTATTATCAAATTAATTTCTAAAATCCCATTAAGGATTTAGAAGTTCTATTCAAACTTTCTTAGAGATCAATGAATACTTATATAAATTAAATATGCCTAAAACTCTCAGAAATATAAACTAACCTGAATGTTTTCAAGTTCATATGTGTTGAGTAAATCTTTGATAAAGAAGACTGGATTGGTCAAATAGAGTGGTGCACATCTGTAATCTCAGCTACAAGGGAGACTGAGGCAAGAGATCACAAGTTTCAGGCTAGTCTGGGCAACTAAAAGAGATACTGTCTCAAAAATAAAATAAAAATAAGAAATAAGCAAATAAATAACTAGTCTGGCTTGGCATTATTGGTTTGATAAAAATGAGTATGTCTTCTGATTTTCAACATTAAATAGAATAAACTGCTCAGTTTTATTCTACCTGTGGTTACTAGTCTAATGAAGTAATATTATATCTCTATATGTTTAAGATTTTTTTAAAGTATGAATTCAACCTAAGAACAAATATATGAATAGAGAGGCAATGAAAATGAATTGCTTACTATCCATTACTTCATGGATATCAACCACGCAATAATTTTTTTAAAAAACTACTCATGTATTTAGCCCTTTTAGGCTTTTGCTTTTGTGCCTAACATGTTTGTGCTGTTAAAACAGTTATGAGAAATAACATGACATGATGCCTAACTACGCTGAATGATGGATCTTCCTCAATGTAGTTTCCATGATCTTTTTGGTAACTTGCAAGCTTCAAATTATGCTAAGTTATGTTAAGTAATATACATTCACTATATATATATATATATTTCTAAATAAGATAGTTAAAACATTTATGATTAAGCATAAGCTTAAGTTTATATACTTTTGACTTTTATTTTTATATGGTTCAGAGAAGCTAAATATATTTGGATCTGTTAATAAACCATATTTTTATTGGAAAATTGTACTATGAAGAGACCTGTACCTATAAAAATTGTAATATATTATACATTCATAAAATTTATTAGTCTGTTACAGAGTGCTTGTATGTGACAAACAATTCACAATGGTCTGTTTCCTAGTTTTTTTTCAATGAGAAAAAAGGTTACTAATGATTACAAATTGTAACCAATATATATAAATAAAATTGTTAGAAATAAGGACAAAGACAAACAACTTTGCTTGAAAACTATACAAGGAATGTAAGATGTGTTTCTGGTAGGAGAAAAAAGGGTAACTTTGTCATAAATTGAAATGCCTGGTTATTCCAGAATGAGAAAGCAGAAACGTGTAGGTTTAAAACCGAATGGATATCAAAAGTGGCAGGAGATTGTGGAAAAGGAATTTTGGGAAAGAAAAATTTTTTTTTGGTGCTGAGGATCAAACTCAGGACCTTGAGCTTGTGAGGCAGGCGCCAGAACCACTGAACTAAATCCCCGGCCCATGGAAAAGAAATTTTCTGTGATCAAAGATGACTAAATGGAATGGGTTTATTTAGAAGGGGTTTTAAAAAATAAAAAAGCACACAAAGAAAGTGAAAGCGGCCAGGTGTGGGGTACATGTCTGTGATCCCAGCACTTGGGAGACTGAGGCAGGAGGATGGAGAGGTCAGGCCAGTCAAAACCTTCTCTCAACCCTGACCTCCCAAGTACAAGTACACAACAAAAGTACACTGATGTGAAACTAGAATTTGGTTTTCACTCTGTTAAAATGACAAAGTTCACATGGATTATTGGTCTGCTGTTATTAAAAGATTGTGAAAGTTTTGGGGTTTTTTTAACCTTGTGAATAGTCTGTCTAGGTAAACAAGATTTTGTGTCTCATCTGAATAATTTTCCATGCTTTATGTTAACCTCAACCCTAACCTTGATTATTTAAGTCAGTTGAATCATATCATTTTTAAATTTTATTTATTTATTTTGGTACCAGGGATCGAACTCGGGTCCTTGTGCTTTCTAGGCAGGCTGCAAAACCACTCAGCTAAATCCCCAGCCTGAATCATATCATTTTTTAAAAGAGCTAAAGTTTTTGGTATAGCCATGTTTCTTCCTTTATTTATTTTTGAATTCTTTACCTGTTGCTTTGGTTAAATAGATAGCTAAGCATTATTTCACAGTGGCCTGGAATTTTCATTTAGTCAAATGTATATTTTTGACAAGTTTGTCTTCTCAAAATCAAATTTCAAATGAAATCTTGATCTTGAACTTATTTTGAGATTTTCTAAAAGACTTATGAAAAATCCCAAATGATTCAAAAGAGAGATTTCTCCTTTAATTTATTGATATTTTAATTTATTTTATGTTTAATCTTTTGGTGTTGGGGATTGAACCCAGAGCTTTGCACATGTTTTTAAGCACCTATTCCAGCACTGAGCTACACTGCCAGCAAAGCAGATTTTTAAAAAAATAAAGTTGAGTTTGGTTCCACTGCTCCCAGCCCAGAGGAAGGGCTTCCGGGCTGCTGTTCTACCACTCCCAGCCCAGAGGAAGGGGCTTCCAGGCCACGGGTCCACCCCTCCCAGCTCAGAGGAAGGGGCTTCGAGGCCCTCCATCCACCGCTCCCAGACAAAAGGAAGGTGCTTCGGGGCCATCGTTCCACCCCTCCCAGCTCAGAGGAGGTGACAGTGACTCCCCCCATCCCCAGACCATGAAATGAGAAGTCTCAAAACCAAACTTGCAGATCACCTAGAGCAACCCCAAAGGGAAATGAGATAGAGCACTCTGATACTCAACCACCTGGACTCCCTGAACTGGCAACAAAAGAGGATCTGGAAAAAATGAAGTCAGAAATAATTTCTCAGATAACAGCAGAGATTGTGCTAGTAGTACAAGACATGATTAATAAATCTAGAGAGGAACTCAGGAACATGATGGAATCCCAACATAGGAAACAAATGGAATCCATAAAACAGATGCAAACAGATTTCCAGGAGACCAAAAACTCCATTGAAAGTCTACGCAGCAGAATGAGCCAATGTGAGGACAGAATTTCAGATATAGAAGATAAGATTGCAATTAGTGACCAGGAAAAGAAAAATTGCTCCAAAATTGTAAGGGACCACAAGAAATCAATCCAGCAGCTGCTAGATAAGGCAAAGAAGAATAACATAAGACTGACTGGAATCAATGAAGAA
The DNA here is from genome assembly GCF_053883595.1 of Heterocephalus glaber. NCBI lineage: Eukaryota > Metazoa > Chordata > Mammalia > Rodentia > Bathyergidae > Heterocephalus > Heterocephalus glaber. The sequence continues at coordinate 9,819,824 of NW_028258364.1, read as the reverse complement.
ACAGGAGAGAGTGCAGATGACACAAAAAAAAAAACTCTTCACAGATGTAATGGCAGAAAACTTCCAAAGCAGGGCAAAAGAACTTGATATACAAATAAGTGAGGCATATAGGACTCCAAATAGCATCGATCAAAAAAAAATCTACACTTAGGCATATAATTGTTAAGATTCCAGAAATCCAACAGAAGAACAAAGTTCTACAAGCAGTTAGAGAAAAGAAACAAATCACATACAAAGGGAAGCCCATCAGAATCACAGCAGACTTCTGAACACAAACCCTCAAGGCAAGAAGAGCTTGGAGTGACTTATTCCAAGCCCTAAAGGAAAACAGCCTCCAACCCAGATTGATGCATCCTGAAAAACTATCTTTCAAAGTTGATGGAGAAATAAGATACTTTCATGACAAAAAGCACCTTAGGAACTTCATGAATAACAAATCAGTACTCCAAAAAATTTTAGACAATATCCTAGGAAAAGACAATGAGGATCACAACCCCCAGGAGGCAAAGCATAATGAACCCATTGGGCGTAAATAGAAATAAAATGTAAAGGGAGAGAATCCAACAAAAAGAAAAAGTTATGACAATGATAAGTCAATACGTATCAGTTATAACCATCAATGTTAATGGTCTCAATTCACCAATCAAAAGAAATAGACTGGCAGACTGGGTCAAGAGGCAAAATCCAACAATAAGCTGCATACAAGAAACACACTTAATTTAAAAAGAAACTCATAGACTGAAAGTTAAAAAACAATACTCCATGGAACAGTAATCCAAAAAAAAGCAGGAGTAGCCATCCTCTTTGCAGATCAAATAGATTTCAAACCAACATGAATTAAGAGAGACAAAGAAAAACACTACATCCTTGTAAAGGGAACAATCAAACAGGAAGAGATGATAATCATAAATATCTATGTACCAAACACTAGTGCTCTGAACTAAATAAAACAAATACTAATGAACATGAAAACTCATATACATACTAATACAATAGTAGTGGGGAACCTCAATACACCACTCTCAAATAGATAGATCAACTAGATAAAAAAATATGTAATGAAATACTAGAACTCAATCAAACTCTTGAACAAATGAACTTAACAGATGTTTACAGAGTCTTCCGCCCCACAAAATCAGAATACACATTCTTTTCAGCTGCATACGGGTCATTCTCCAAAGTAGACCACATACTCGGGCATAGAATATATTTAAATAAGTGCAAAGGAATTGAAGTTATCCTCTGTATATTATCAGACCATAGTGCAATGAAATTGGAGATCCATAGCAAAAATTTCATAAACACATGGAAATTGAGCAACACACTTTTGAATAACCAATCGGTCACAGAGGAAATTAAAGAAGAAATCAGACAGTTCCTTCAATTAAATGACAATGACAACACAACATATCAGAATCTATGGGACAAAATTAAAGCAGTCTTAAGAGGGAAATTAGTAGCAGTGAACACTCACATTAGGAAAACAGAGCAAGCTCAATTACACAATGTGATGCTAAACCTCAAATTTCTAGAAAAAGAAAAGCAGGACAAACCCAAAGCTCATACAAGGGAGGAAATTATAAAGATCAGAGCAGAAATCAATTCAATGGAGACTAGGAGAATGATACAAAAAATTAATGAAGCCAAGAATTGGTTCTTTGAAAGAATAATCAAAATTGAAAAACCCTTAGCCAATCTTATCAGAAAAAGGAAAGAAAAGGCCCAAATCCATGCAATTAGGAATGAAAAGGGTGAAATTATAACAGACCCAGCAGAAATACAGAGGATCACCAATACCTACTTCCAGAACCTATACGCCAATAAGATGGAAAACACAGAAGAAATGGACAGATTCCTAGATACATATGAATTACCAAAGTTGAACGAAGAAGACCTAAAAATTATAAACAACCCAATATCAACCAATGAAATTGAAAATTTAATTAAAAATTTACCAATTAAGAAAAGCTCAGGTCTTGATGACTTCACTGCTGAATTCTACAATACATTTAGGAGGAACTATTGCCACTGCTGTTTAAACTTTTCAATGAAATTGAAAGGGAAGCAATACTCCCAAATTCATTCCTGGAAGTAAGCATCACCTTCATCCCCAAAGCAGAGAAAGACCCAACCAAAAAAGAGAACTATAGGCCAATCTCACTAATGAACATAGCTGCAAAAATCCTTAGTAAGATACTGGCAAATAGAATGCAGAAGATCATCAAGAAGATCATACACCCTGACCAAGTGGGAGTCATCCTAGGGATGCAGGGATGGTTCAACATACACAAATCAATGTAATATACTATATCAATAGAGCCAAGGACAAAAACCATATGATTATCTCAATAGATGCAGAAAACGCATGTGACAAAATCCAACATGCATTTATGATAAAAACCCTACAAAAAATTGGAATAGATGGTCTCTACCTCAATCTGATAAAAGCCATCTATGAAAAACCAACAGCCAGTATCATACTAAATGGTGAAAAACAGAAATACTTCACACTAAAATGAGGAACAAGACAAGGATGTCCACTATCAGCACTCTTGTTCAATATAGTTTTGGAAACATTAGTCACGGCAATTAGACAAGAGAAAGAAATAAAAGGAATAAAGATAGGAAATTAAGAAGTCAAGTTGTCATTATTTGCAGATGACATGATACTCTATATAGAAGACCCCAAGAACTCCACTAAAAGTCTCCTAGACTTAATAACTAAATTCAGTCAAGTAGCTGGATACAAGGTCAACATATAAAAAATCAATAGCTTTTCTGTACACCAATGACAGACTCACTGAGAGAGAAATAGGGCAAATAATTCCTTTCACAATAGCATCCAAAAAACTGAAATATCTAGGAGTCATCCTAACAAAAGAAACCAAAGACCTCTTCTCTGAAAACTATGGCACTCTGAAAAGAGAGATTGAAGATGATATCAGAAAATGGACAGACATCCCCTGCTCCTGGGTAGGAAGGATTAATATAGTGAAAATGGCCGTACTTCCAAAACTGCTATATAGATTTAATGCAATTCCAATTGAGATCCCAGCAGCATACTTCATAGACCTTGAGAAAACAATCCAAAAATTCACTTGGAACAAGAAGAGACCCAGAATAGCAAAAGCAATTCTAGGTAACAGAGACATGGCAGGGGGTATCACAATCCCCAACTCGAAACTATACTACAAAGCTTTTGGGCTTAAAAATAGCATGGTATTGTTAAACAGACCTGAGGACCAGTGGAACAGATTAGAAGATGCAGGAACAGCTCCAGACTTACTCAGCCACCTCATCTTTGACAAAGGAGCCAAACACCCTCACTGGAGGAAAGATAGCCTCTTTAATAAATGGTGCTGGAAAAATTGGGCTTCAACTTGCCAAAGATTAAAACTAGACCAATATCTCTCACCATGCTCTAAACTAAAATCGAAGTGGATTAAAGATCTAAATATTAAAACAGAAACACTGAACTGGCTGGAACAGAGGTTGGGTAGAACTCTTGAAGACATTGGTGTAGGAAAAGATTTTATGAACAAAACCTCAGTTGTCCATGAACTAGCACAAACAATCAACAAGTGGGATTTCTTCTTATTAAAAAGCTTTTGCATAGGAAGAGAAACCACCAGCAGTGTGAAGAGACAACCCACAATGTGGGAAAAAATTTTCACCTGCTTTTCCTCAGACGAAAGCCTATTATCTTGAATCTATAAAGAACTTGAAAAGATCAGACCTGGGCCGGGGATTTAGCATAGTGGTTGCACCGCCTGCATTGCAAGCGCAAGGACCTGAGTTCGATCCCCAGTACCAAAAAAAACCCCCAAAAAACAACAAAAAAAAATCAGACCTCCTCCCAAATTTAAAGATCCAATCGGAAAATGGACATCTGAAATGAACATACATTTCTCAGACAAAGAAGTAGAAATAGTAAATAAACACATGAAAAAGTGTTCAACATCATTGGTCATTCGAGAGATGCAAATGAAAATAATGCTGAGATTCCACCTCACTCCAGAAAGAATGGCTGCTATCATGAAATCAACCAATAACAAATGCTGGCGGGGCTGTGGGGAAAGAGGAACACTGCTCCACTGCTGGTGGGAGTGTAGACTGGTGCAATCACTGTGGAAATCAGTATGGAGATACCTCAAAGAACTAGGACTGGAAGTCCCATTTGACCCAGCTATTCCCCTGCTGGGTGTTTTCCCCAAAGAATTAAAAGAATCATACCACAGTGATATATGTGTACCCATGTTCATAGCAGCACAGTTTGTAATAGCTAAAACTTGGAAGCAGCCCAAATGCCCATCAATTGGAGATTGGATAAAGAAAGTGTGGTTTTTTAATAAAATAGAGTACTACTCAGTCATAAAAAATGAGAAATTAGAGACATTTATAGCTAAATGGATGCACATTGAGTCCATACTCTTAAGTGAAATAAATAGGATACATGTGTAAATACCAAACAGTTTCTCTAGTGTGAGAAACTGAAAGTGTAAATAAAGACTAAAAGGTATAACAGATAATGTGAAATAGGAAGAAAAGGGGCAAAGGGGAAGTGGAAGTGGGAGGGGTAGGGGAAAGAAAGAAGGGAATGGAATTAATATGAGAAAATGAAAAAATGGAAACAAAGTCTTTGTAAATAGGGAGGGATGGAGGGGTTGAAGGGAGGGCAGTGGAATGGGGAAAAATAAGAACCAAGAGAGATTATGTAAAGGTGCAAATTTCCAATGATTAATGTCATTATATTGTATACCTAAAATGTACCAATAAAATAATATTTTTAAAAAATCTAATCCGAGGTTTCTTATAAAAAGTTTCAGCCAAGCAAACTTCTAAAAAGCCGGTTGTAGTCATTTACCATTCCAGTTCTACTTATATAAGTAGTCAGTCCAAATCTGAGACCCGATTAATTCTGTAAACAAGAATCATATGGAAGGGTGACCATAGAGAAAAATCTTATGTTTCAATGGAAAATTATAGCACACCCATGTGGGTATCGGATTTTGTGTTCATTGCAAAGTTTTGTTGTTTATCTGTAAATTGGATTGTACCTTGCTTTTTTCACATTTTCTTGGTCCTTACCAAAATTTCAATTCTTCTAGTTTCCTCACATATTTGGCTATAGCTTTCTGAATGAACCATTCCAATTTTCTCCCATACTCCTGATTTAGAGTCACTGAGAACTACCACCTGACTCTCCAGACCCTTATTGGGATTCTAGTTGCAGTGGATCTAAAGAAGCCCAGCTAACTGAAGCTGGGCAGCAGGCAGTCTCTGTGGCTGGAGCTGCCACTGTGCAGACCAGTAGGAACACTTGGATCTTCCATGCTGTGCTTGAGATATCATGACTGACACTCATGTCTGTGATATCGCCAAAGACATTCAAACTGCAAGCCAGAAATCTGTCAGAGTGTCAGTATTGTTCCACTCCAACATCTAAACATGCTTTCAGCCCAACCCCTAGAGTCTTGGAAGAGCTGTCCCATTACTGAGTCTCAATACAAGTTCAGCTCTTTCTTAATAAGCAAAAGACAACTAACGGGGAAAGGAACTTGAATTGTCCACTGTCTTGTGCTGTCTCTTCTTCCTTTGAACAAGAGGAGGGATTGATAAAGATTCTCTCCTTGACCAAACTTTAGGATTCTCTCAGCCATCTTCTTCTAGAATCTTCTTCTCTGGGCTCTGTTCTTAGTGGACCTATATTGCCCAGTTATAGCAAGAATCCTGCTAAATTTAGAGGCCGTCCCTTACCCTTAAAACCTGATTAATCTTTTTTTTTGAAGTCTGATTAATCTTGATACCTAATTATTCATCTCCCATATTTGATGGTGATCACCCTGGTCTGCCTTTGGCAAGAATCCTATTAAATTGGTGCAGTGGTTAATCTTGATTATCAGCTTGATTGACCTGAGAGACACCAGGCAGATTAGTAAACACACTTCTGGGTGTGTCTGAGTGAGTCAGGGGGTGTGACCTTGAGGATTATATCTGTTCTCTGGACCTTTTCTGTTTTTCCCTTGTGGTTTACTTTATGGCTGTCAAGAGATTGGCAGTTTTCCTCCACCGTGCCCTTCAGCCATGATGTTTCTGCCTCAGAACTAGGCAACCATGGACTGATACCTCTGAGACCATGAGCCAGAATAAACCTTTTCTCTTTAAAGTTGCATATGTCAGCTATTTTGAGCCAGTAACAGAAAAGCTGAACAATACAATTAATTTAATAAGAATCCTTCTACCTTTGATGTGTCCTCTTAGTACTTTTCCATCCACTGGCATGCCTGTCTACACACACTCTGCTCCTTAGTTATGAATCCCCACTTGTCCTTGCTCTGTTTGGAGCTGAGCCCAATCGCTCTCCTTTATTATAATATCTTGAAATCTTCCACAAAGTTTTGAATAGAGTCTTTCTTACTGCTTTAGCAAGTGTCAATATTTTCTTTGACAGTACTCCAGGTCTCTGCCTGCAACTCATCATACAGTGCATCAGGTGCCCTCCCCCAAACCCCCACCACCTGCTACCCCAGCACCATCAGCCCCAGGTCAGGGAAGTTGATTCGAATCTGTGTCAGTAAGTTCAAGGTGCTAGATCAGGAGTGCGAAACAGGCCCTGTTTCCTCCTGCTCCCTAGACAGGGACAGGGCAAGTTAGAGGCCACAGTAACAGACCTAGTTGGGCAACACTTGTGCCCAGCAGCTTGGATGTCTCACAAGGGGCAAAGGCAACACCAGCAAAAGAGGCCTGAGTGGAAGAAACAAAAACAAGCTGAGAGATTTGTTCTGGAGCACATGAAGAAGTATTCTGAGAAATATCCAGAAACAGCCAAGGGAAGAATTAAAAGGAACTACATTTTAGCAAATGAGTCAGCAATAATTTATTACAAAAAATAAGTGTAACTTCATTTTGAAATTAAACACTGCTGAATCCAGGATATATTAGTTCCACATTCCACAGATGATGAATAGCTGGGACTATCATTCTTTTTCGAAAATGCAAAGAAGAAAATCTACCCCTATTCTAAAAAATTAAGATAGAAATAACTTCTTGGAAATAATGCCAAAAGCCAGAGAAACAAAAGAAAAAATAGACAAATTGGACTTGATCAAAACTAAAAACCTTTGAGTATCCAAGTACAAAGGCAACTTATAAAATCTTTGCAAATCACATATCTGATTAGGGATTAATACAGACAGTAAATAAAGATATATGAAAGGAGAGATAGGGAACTAATGTCCATTGAGTATAGAGTTTAGTATGTCAATGAAAATGTTCTGGAAATGTTCAATGGTTGCACAATAATGTGAACGTACTTAATGTCACTCAACACAGTTAAAATGGCAAGTTTTGTGTTATATATGTTTCACTACAATAAAAGAGCCAGGGAAACCTAACTACCAAACAAACTTGAATTTATTAAGCCAATAAATTAGGTGATGGTTATTTCAACTATAAATGGATTTGCCAATTTTAAAATGATTTCCTTTAAGCTAAACTCTTTCCTAGTTTAGGAAACTAGAGCTTTACTATTTCTGTGCAAATCATTAAACATTTTGCTGAAGTGTTCAAGAATGAAAAGGACAAGGATAAGGGGGGAAAAAGCAACACATGCTAGAGACCCTTGCAAAACTATGTATTTAACTGGGCTACTGAATATTCTTTTTATATGAGTTTTGTCAATGTTTTGTTTTTGAAAAAATTTAAAATACACATATAGTACAATGAATATCCTTATACCTGTCATATAGGTTCATGAATTGTTAATAAAAAATAAATTTTCTTTTTTCCCTCTCTCTATATGATCACTTTATTACTTTTGATGAAATATGAACAATTAGAGGATAAATTTCAGACATTACTCTTTACCTATATATAATTTTATCATATAACATAAAACAATAACATATAGCATAACACATAAAACCAGTGACATCATATTGTATGGCTACAATACCATGATCAAATTCAGGAAATTTAACATTGATTCAATATCACACAATGCATGCACAAATGTCTCTAGTTTTCTCTTTAATGTCACTTATAGAAAAAAATAATTATCTGATCTGTCCACAATCTTGTCCAGGTTCATTCATTGCATTTAGATGTCATGTTTGTTAATTTCCTTTCACTTGATACTTCAGTCTTTCATGATCGAAGTTTGAAGAGTTTAGGTCAGTTATAATTTGCCCCTTTAGTAGAGTAGGTGTCATCATTTTTAAATTAGTTTTAGGTTATATGTTTGAGGCAGGAATGCTACATAGCTGATGCTGTGTCCTTGGTGTGACACATCAGTGAGCACACAATACCAGTTTGTCCTTTCTACCCTTCCCCCTTGTTATTGTAATTTGGGGCAAAGTACTTTATGACTAGGTAAATATACTGTCCAACTTGAACTCAAGGGTTTGATCATTCACTGATGATTCTTGCTTGAATCAATTATTTCTATAATCATTGGGAAATAGTAATTTCTCTTGTTAAATGTCATTTTTACATATAGTGTTTTTATAGCAAATATAGCAAATATATCAGAAATAAATTTACTTGAAGAGTGTTCATGTGAAAAAGGTGTGCTAATATTTTGACTTGAACAAGACTTCAGGTAGACAAGTTTTTTTTTCCAAAAAGTAGAAACATTTTTTGGGATGAAAACAGTCATGTAAGAACTACACTAGTGATTAATGTATGTCCTATCTTCAAAATTAGCATTTAAAAAGTGAAGCAACATTGTAAAGAAGTATGACTATGAATAACCAAGCTGAGAATAAACACTGATTGTTAATTAAGATTGAAGAGAAAAGTACCAGATCAGTTTTCAGCATTTATTTCTTTAAAGCTTAAGTATTAGTTTAAAATAGGGCAAATAATTATAATTTTAAATAACTGCCTTAATAGCATGCAATCATTTTATTTAAAAAATTTTGAGTGTGCTAAGTAATTTTTCTGTTCCTTAGACTTCAAGGCTGCCGACATAGTGGCCAGGGAACTAAGGGATCATTACTTATACAATGACAGAATACAGTAATTGCATATAATAAACTTGAAAGAAACATCTTCAGATGTTAAAGTTGCAAAAATAAATATATTAAGTGAGAAAAGCCTTACCTTGGTGGTTCTAAGCCTTGATAGAACAGGAGAAACATCTGGAAGAAACACTGCAACCTCATTATTCCAGAGTCTCAGGGAGTTTGGCCCTAGCAAGGCTCCCCAGGTGATTCTAATGCACACCCTGAGAAGGAGACACTGTTCTGAAGGCACCACCTATTGAGAAAACAATGAGGCCTCAGGCTGGTTAAAGCTCCATGGGTACTTTTTCATGGCAGGCCAACATCTTTTTCTCCCAAAAACCTCTGGGATTTGGCGACAGAGCCTTTTTTTTTTTGCCCCCCCCACAGCTGTTATCTCCTGTCCTACCTCTTATACTTCCTCCTTTGTGTTTGTTATACATAAAATAAAAATTTCCATTTCTCCTGTTTCCTCTTTTACAAAGAACCTCTTTTGTTTTAAGAGTTTCAATGCAATAAACGAAATAATAAAATATACATGGTAAAAACTGCAAATATTATGAAGATTTTAGTTAATTTTTAAAGTATCTATTTATCAAAATACAAACAAAATTCAACCTATTTTCCCTAACTAGCCTGTGTTCTTTGATGGTCTGAGGAATAATTCTTTATACTTTCATTCTATTGTTTTTATCTACCAGATGTTCTTCATTCTTGATAAAAGTCCTCACACTGTCTATTTAATACCCTTCTTCCAGGTTCCAGTGATTTTACTAAGAAAAATACATCAATACTATACATATATATATATGTGTATATGCATCTATACCCATACACATGCAAGCTATATACAGCAGAACATTCAACTGCTTCAAGACCTCAGCTATTTATGTATACTTTAGGGGAACTGGTTTACTAGGAAATCTTAAATTTTTCAGTTTTGCACAGGAAAATTCACCCCATAGTTTCCTGTTGCTGTATATTGAAAATCATAATATGTGTAAAGATAAAATGCATGTAAAATTAAAATCTAAGCCAATATAATAGTTTTGTAAAATTTATTAACCTAGGTCGGCGATTTAGCTCAGTGGTGCTGCACTTGCCTTGCAAGCACAAGGTCCTGAGTTCAATGCCCATTACAGGAAAAAATAAATAAATAAACAAAATTTATTAAACTTGTTATGAAACATGGTCAGCAGGAGTTAAATTAGAATTAGATAAAAGTGAAAACAGAGAAGTATATATAATAACAGTAATTATAACTTCTGATCAATAGTTATATAAGATACATTTTTAAAGCAAGGCAGTGTCATAAATTCTTGCCCAAAAGTGAAACATATTCCTGAACATCCAATTTTTGGAAATGTGTTCATTTAAATAAAAATGCTAGGAAAGTATAGTTCTTTCTTCCTTCTTTCCTTCTTTTCTCCTCTCTTTAAATTTTTATTTTGAGACGGTGTTTCACTAGGTAGCTAAATTGCCCAGACTGGCTTTGAACTCATGATTTCCCTGCTTCAATCTCCTGAGTGCTAGGATTACACACATGTGCCACCATGCCTGGCCAATTCTTTCCAATCTAAAACAAATACTGGTAGAACTTTAATTAAAGGTTCTGTTTAATCAAACAATTCTATCTTTGAGCAGATGTAAGTATATTACTCTGGTCACAAGAAGTAATCCTACACAATGCTTATTCCTGTGGTCTCAATCCATAAATTAGGGTGACTTACTAGTACAAATTCCTCACTGGATGCTGTTAATATTGCATGTGAGAAAAGAGCTATCTTAGCACTTAGAAATTTTTCATTCAATAGGCAAATAACCATTTGCTTTTAACTTGTTCACATTCTCGCCACCTCAAAGATCAAAACAAACAGTAAGATTACATTTAAGCTATCAATACTTTATTCACTCTTTTAAAAATGAGATTATGATTTCTAGCTCAACATTCACTGTAGCATTAAACCATTACACTAAAACAATTGAAAATTGTCACCATGCTAGTTGTAATAGAATTTACAGTTGGCTTGTTTGAATCAGGAACGAAAATTTTTCTACATAATGCATTTTTTTTTTATTGTTCTCAGGTCATTTTTTTTAAAGCTCTGATTCCACCTTTTTCTTTTTATACATCAATTTATTATAGAAACTAGCTCATTTTTTTTTTTCTGTAAGATGAACCTATTCTGCATTTGGCAGGCTATTTCCTTGTGGTTAACTTGTTCCTATGCTATTAAATATTAGAAAATTAGGAGCTACAACTGGTTTTAAAAGGTTGATAAGACTCCAGAAAAGGTAAGATTTTCCCCAAACTTTCTGAATATAAATCTACATTATTTATTTGGTTGTGCTGGTGATCAAACCAATGGCCAGGAACATACTGGGCAAGCACTCTACCATTGAGCTATGCCTCTATCCCTAAATAATTTTTTTTTTTTGGTACCTGGGATTGAACTTGGGTCCTTGTGCTTGTGAGGCAGGTGGCAGAACCACTGAGCTAAATTCCATCCACCCCCCGCCGAAAAATTTTGAAGAGATCAATAACAGAATAAAGTACTGGCCTGGGAATGTAGCTCAGTGGTAGAGTACTTGCCTAGTATGTGCAAGGCTGTGGATTTGATCCTCGGAACAGAGAGAGAGAGAGAGAGAGCCATATAAAATAGGAGTTAACAAACAAATAAACAGATGTAGAGTAATAAAGTCTTTGGGTAGGAAGCACTTGATTATCCATACTTGGTTTTTACTTCTTGAATTACTCTTTACAGAAATTCAGCTACATTTAGGAGATGGTGTTGCTGAGTTTCTTCCTACTTTGGTTTTAAGGATCTTTAGTATCAGTCAGACAGCTATGATGCTTCTCTAATGTTCACTTAGCTTCCTTTAAAAGTGCACAATTGCATGCAAAATGCCACATTTCTCTTCATTTGAAAAAATGTGCCTGATGAGCTTTATTGCTTTACTTCAGTAGAACCATGCACAGCTCAGACAGGTGCTTGTAATCTTCCCTCAGCTTTGGGGAGATGCAATGATCCTCTGATCTAGGACAGTCCTGACTTCCTATTCATTTATTATAGAATGCTTTGAAAATAAATTGTGCAGCAGCTTTGGATAATAGATGGGCTTCCATAAAGATGAGGTTAAAATCCCAGGAGCAGAGCTCAAGTGTAATAAATCGCATCAGACACAGCAGTCCTCCTATGTCAGAAGAGGCAGAAGACTGAGTCATCAAGTCAAAAGACAACTTCTAAACTGAATCAGTGTGGCAATGACCTGACTTAAGATTTTGCTCCATCCCAGACACCTGGCTTAGGCATGATGAGAGGAGGAAAACAACTATTTTTTTTCAATTTTATTATCTTATTTTATTTTAAAAGAGAAACTATTGTGTCAAACCCCATGAATTATTACCCAACTTCAATAATTACCAATGTTTTGCCAGTCTTAGGGGAAAAAACTTTTAATGCTAGGGAGAGTGACAGTAGTTAAGACTGTCATGGTGAAAATATGACAAAGCTGATCTGAAAAACAATATACAAGAAAACTAGAAGAATGGTAGTCAATCACCCAAAAGTTGTTTTCCTCTGGCAGTGTGCTCAATGTTGTTCAATACTGTAAAAGTTATTGCTGAATGGTAAAGAAAATTTTCAGCTGCAGCAACAACATAAACATTGCCTTTACCATTGGGAGAGTGGTGTATCTTTTCCAAGACTACAGCAGGGTCCTAACTTCAAAAGATGATGGTGCACGTAAGGATGGAGAGGATCCAGGATGAGGCTTAGAAAGATTTAGGTTCTATTTCCAGCTCTGCTGATAAATGACTAAACCACTATTAACAGAGTAAGAGGCCACTATTGGAATAAACTATCATATAAAATAGGAGCAAAAAAAAAAAGGTGTAGAAGAAAATTATGTAAAGCTTCAAAACATCAAGCTAGGAATGATTAAGACTTGAAATAGATGTGTTGCTAAAAAAAAAAAAAGAATTGGACTTCAGTCAGCCTCTAAATTTGACCATTTATAGGGATAAAGAAAAAAGTTAACTACAAGAAACAGTCTGTCAAACGCAGAATGGGGACATCTTACAGAAAAAAATGAGCCAGTTTCTAAACAAATTGAGGTGACAAAATAAAGATGTGGGATAGAGGCCCTTGTAGAAGAAAAAAGACTTAAGAAGCATTAAATTAATGCACTGTGTGGCAAATTCTTTGCTCTCAATTCAAATAGTTGTAAAAGACAGCTGGGAAAATTTGGAGGTGGCCTGGGCATTAGATATAAAGGAACTATTGATAATTTTATTAGGTGTGATAATAGTATGGTAAGTATATCTTTAAAATAAGTCTTGTTAGAGATGTTGATTAAAGCATTTATAAGAGGAATGATATGATAATATCTGAGACCAAATATTTTCAGCAATAAGAAAAAGAAAAGAAAGGAGGGAGAGAAAGAGAAGAAAGGAGGAAACAAAGAAGAAAACAGAAGTGAAGTCAGGAAAAGAAGAAAAATATATGGTGAAAGGATACATAATGCTAGATAAAAATGTTAATTTTTGTTGAAAGTAGGTCATTGGTACATAGGAATCCATTAAGCATTTGTTTCTCTACTTTTGTGTGTGTGAAAATTTCCATAATTAAGCGTATTTTTAAATGGCTGCTTTGGTGCATGTTGGGGGCTGTGACATTGATGTCCATCAGCCTGCTTCTTGGGATTTATAGGCTGAGAATTTTTCCTCCTACTTCACAGCAAACAAAGCAGTAGCATTTACATGACACATACAGCTGTGATTTAGGTTAGGCCTACTCTACCATTGTTCCCGTAATAATTCACTGTTGTTGAAGGACTGTTTATTATCTTCTCATTCACTGTTTCTGTAACACATTTTCTAGGTTTTGAATTCTGTGTTTTATGAGACAATATTTATAAATTAAACACTGCTTGAGTCCCCTCATAGGCCACTTAGAAAACAAATGAAGCAGAAGTATTTTTTTTTTTTTTAAAACCTCAGGATTGCCCAGGAAAGTAAACTTCATTCTGAGAACATTCATGGACTTGGGTGGAACTGTGAACATTTCCTTTACTAGTTAGGGTAGGCAAAATTTATCAACTCAAGATCCTAGCCCTGGCAAATATGAATTACGGCACTTGCCTCAGAGCCATATCTGTCTGGAGAATTTGACCTTATTCAACAGTAAATTTTGGTCTTGTCAAATGCTTCTGCCCCCACAAAAAAGCTGCTAAACAGTGGATGGCTGGGTTGTGACTTTCTGGTGCCCAAGTGAGAAATCTTTCAGAATCTAATCTCATAACAAAATCTTCCCCGTAGGTTTTTAATATGAAAGAAGCAAACATCAAATAATTATTTAACTTGAGAGCTAAACTTGATTTAAAAATTACTAGCCAGATGTCATTAATTTGTTGTTAGAGTAGATTCTTAGTAAAATTCTAAATATTCTAGAGCAGCTGTTAAATTATGAGTAGACCAGGGCTGGGGATTTAGCTCAGTGGTTCTGCCGTCTGCCTCAAAAGTGCAAGGCCCTGAGTTCAATGCCTGGTACCAAAAATAAATAAATAAATAAATAAATAAATAAATAGTAGACCAAAATGTGATTAATTTTTCAAAACTGGAAGACAGTAGTAATTCTTTAAAAGTTTTTAATGACACCTTCAAAGATGTATCTCTAAGTACACATTCTTTTTTTTCTTTTTTTTGGTACTTGGGATCAACTCGGAACCTTGCACTTTCGAGGCAGGTGGCAGAACCACTGAGCTAAATCCCTGGCCCCACATTCTTTTTTTTCAGTAGAGGCCAAGCATGGAAAAACTGGTGCAAGTCATAAAGGGACAAAGAATAAGTTCAAAAATGGAAATACTACAAAAATTAATATATACTACGATGTATCCCTTAAAATAGCTGATATTTACCTTTCAATAAACTCTCTATTAGGAATATAAAATAATTGCCCCAAAGGCATTTAAGTGTAGAATCAATACATTTTCATGAAGTGATCACATCTGGGTACTTACCAAGTAGATTGGAAAACAAAACAGTAGCCAGCAGCCCTCTCTTGCTCACTATCCAGTTACTAACCCCCATCTTCATTGTAAGCCTGGTTCTGTTTTGTTGCCACGTTTTATTTTTGTCATTTTAAAGTTTTGCATAAATGGAATCATGCAGTATAATATTTTTATATGTACATTGTTTGCAAAATCATTTGTGTTGTTGTGATTATGCTATGTTCGTTGTGGAATAGTATTTCATTGTATGATGATCCAAAAGATTTTTTTTTTGTTCTTTTATTGGTACATTTTAGGTATACAATTTGTTTACATTTATCATTGGGTGTTTGTACCTGTACATGATATATCTTGGTTCTTATTTTTTTCCCCATTACCTGTGCGCCCTTCACCCCCTCTGCTCTTCCCTATTTACATAGATTTCATTTCCATTTTTTTTCTTTTCTCATAGTTTTTCCTTTCGCCCTTTTCCTTTCCCCTTCCCCTCCCTTCACTCCATCATCTTTGGACCTTTTTTCCTATTTCAAATTATCAAGTATTCATTTTAATCATTTTAACCCTTGTTTACACTATCAGTTTCTCACACTAGAGAAACTATTTGATATTTACACGTGTGTCCTATTTATTTCACTTAAGAGTATGGCCTCGATATCCATCCATTTAGCTATAAATGACTCTAGTTTCTCATTCTTTATGGCTGAGTAGTACTCCATTTTATAAAAAAACCACATTTTCTTTATCCAGTTTCCAGTTGATGGGAACTTGGGCTGCTTCCAAGCTTTAACTATCACAAACTGTGCCACTATGAACATGAATGCACATATATCGCTGTGGTATGATTCTTTTAATTCTTTTGGGAAGATACCCAGCAGGGGAATAGCCGGGTCAAATGGGACCTCTAGTCCTAGTTCTTTGAGGTATCTCCATACAGACTTCCACAGTGGTTGCACCAGTCTGCACTCCCACCAACAATGGAGAAGGGTTCCTTTCTCCCCACACCCCTGGCAGCATTTGTTATTTGTTGATTTCTTGATAGCAGCCATTCTTTCTGGGGTGAGGTGGAATCTCAGTGTTGTTTTCATCTGGATCTCTCGAATGACCAGTGATATGGAACATTTTTCATATATTTGTTTGGTGCTTTTACTTCTTTGTCTGAGAGATGTCTGTTCATTTCAGATGCCCATTTTTGAATTGGGTCTTTGAATTTGGGGGGTCTGATTTTTTTCAATTCTTTATATGTCCTAGATAATAGTCCTTTGAGGTACAGCTGCTAAAATTTTTTTCCCATATTGTAGGTTGTCTGTTAGCTCTGTTGGTGGTTTCTTTGGCAGTGCAGAAGCTTTTTAATAAGATGAGATCCCAGTTGCTGATTCTTTCTGCTAGCTCCCGTGCTGCTGAGGTTTTGTTCATGAAGTCTTTTCCTATGCCGATGTCTTCAAGAGTTCTACCTAACTTATCTTCCAGCAAGTTTAGTGTTTCTGTCTTAATATTTATATCTTTAATCCACTTCAATCTTAGTTTAGTGCACGGTGATAGGTATGGGTCTAGTTTTAATCTTTGGTAGGTTGAAATCCAGTTTTTCCAACACCATTTATTAAATAGGCTATCTTTCCTCCAATGAGGGTGGTTGGCTCCTTTGTCAAAGATGAGGTGGCTGAGTATGTCTGGAGTTGTTTCTGGATCTTCTAATCTATTCCACTGATCCTCAGGTCTGCTCCTTTGCCAGTACCATGCTGATTTTATCACAGTAGCTTTGTAGTATAGTTTCAAGTTAGGGATTGTGATACCCCCAGCCATGTCTCTGTTGCTTAGAATTGCTTTAGCTATTCTAGATCTCTTCTGGTTCCAAATGAATTTTTGGATTGTTTTCTCTAGTTCTGTGAAGTATATTGTTGGAATTTCAATTGGCATTGCATTGAATCTATATAGTAGTTTTGGAAGTATGGCCATTTTCACTATATTGGTTCTTCCTATCCAGGAGCAATGGATGTCTTTCCATTTTCTTGTATCCTCTTCGATCTCTTTTTTCAGAGTGCTGTAGTTTTCAGTATAGAGTTCTTTTGCTTCCTTTGTTAGATTGATTTCTAGATATTTCATTGTTTTGGGTGCTACTGTAAAAGGAATTGTTTCCCTAATTTCTCTCTCAGTGAGTCTGTTATTTGTGTACAAGAAGGCTATTGTTTTTTGAGTGTTGACCTTGTATCCAGCTACTCTACTGAATCTGTCAATTAAGTCTAGAAGTCTTCTGGTGGAGTTTTTTGGGTCTTCTATGTAAAGTATCATATCGTCAGCAAACAATGACAGTTTAATTTCTTCTTTTCCTATCTTTATTCCTTTTATTTCTTTCTCTTTTCTAATTGCTGTGGCTAATGTTTCCAGAATTATATTGAACAGGAGTGGTGATTGTGGGCATCCTTGTCCTGTTCCTGATTTTAACATGAAAGTTTTCAGTTTTTGACCATTTAATATGATGTTGGCTGTTGGTTTTTCATAGATAGCCTTAATCAGGTTAAGATAAAGACCTTCTATTCCAATTTTCTGTAGGGTTTTTTTTTTATCATGAATTGGTGCTGGATTTTGTCAAATGCTTTTTCTGCATCTATTGAGATGATCATATGGTTTTTGTCCTTGACTCTGTTAATATGGTATATTACATTTATTGATTTACAAATGTTGAACCATCCTTGCATCCCTGGGATAAATCTGACTTGGTCAGTTTGTATGGTCTTCTTGATGACCCTCTGTATTCTGTTTGCCAGTATCTTGTTGAGGATTTTTGCATCTATGTTCATTAGGGAGATTGGCCTGTAGTTCTCTTTTTGGGTTGGATGTTCCAACATTTTTATCTGCACTCCTACTCAGGCCTTTTGGGTTGTAACTGGTTTGCTGCACTGTAAATAGAGCCTCTGTGAAAAAAAAAATAGAGCCACTATGAAATTCTTGTGCTATCTTTTAGTACATACACATATGCATGCCTGTCTGTTGAGTATATGTAGAAGGTGACATTCCTTATTTGATGACCAAATTACTTTCCTGTGACTAGGTCGTTAAATGAATTGGTTGCTAAATGAGGACTTCTATATAGTTATGTACCTTACAATATTCGGAACAAAGAAATGGTCAAAGGAAACTCCAACTTGATGACTTTGCTTTTATTTGCCTAACTCTTGGTTTTGTTTTGGTTTTTTTTTTGGTACCAGGGATCAAACTCAGGACCTTGCACTTGCAAGGCAGGCATGGTGCCACTGAGCTAAATCCCAGCCTTATTTGCCTTTTACTTGCAGTACAGTAATATATAACAGAACATAAAACTACAGCACTGTACTGCACAGTACAATCAGGAAAAATGACAGTGCTAAATAAATAAAATATACTGTACCAAAAAATACATTGATGTTCTAGAAATGAGATATATAGAACTGTACAAAAAGAAAAGAGACAGGCCATAAGTCCAAGTAGCGGGTCGTAAATCCTAACACCACGCCTAGGTTAAGTCTGAGCAGTCATTAAACAGGTAGGATGTTAAACAAGGAATATCTGTTTTTGTTTTAATAAAACCTGAGGCTTACAGTGCATGGACCTTATTTTTCTTTATGTTTGTGGTCTCAAGACTTTTCAGTGCCTGATATTTAGTAGCTATTCAATGAATTTTTGCTAAATAAATGAATGAAGAGATGATTACTGAGGGTGACTGTTTTTCCCTTAGGACTTCATACCACATTACTGATATTAGAATATTTTATTGTGTCATTGAAATCTTTCTGTTTTATGTTTGTCAATTTTCCTTTCAGTTGCATATCATCTCAGAGGTTTTGTGTGTTGTGTATACTGTGTGTTGTAACTAAGGTGATTGATGCCCTTCAAGCAGTTCAAACAACATGCATACTAAGCCTGCCCTCTGCCTGGGGCTGTTCACACCTTGGGTTTTTGCTTTGTGAGCTGCCTGATACTCCAGGAATCGTTTATCATTAGGGTGCATTCCACAGTTAACTGTCTGCTACACTTTCCAATACTGTAACCATAGCTAGACTTTCTTGAATGATCTCTGGTTATAATACCAACTCTTACAAGTTGGTTATATAGCTTAAAATAATGAACTTTAAACTAAAATTTTTGACTTTTATCTTTTTTTGCAATGTAGGCGTAGGACAAAAAGCACTTTTTGAGGCTTTATTTGCATGAAATGAGAAATACTGTGGCATATGCTGCAGGTGCTGATATGTAGTCAAAAGAAATGGCTAACAATATTAGTATCTTACCTTATTTTATTCTCTCTAGTTCAGAAAATGTTAATTTTTCATTGTGGGTGGCATTCATTAATGTAATGAGAAGATGGTGCAACCAGACCCTCTCTCTCTCTCTCTCTCTCTCACACACACACACACACACACACAAATCACAAGCTTTTTGTGGTACTATGAACACTGACAAGATACCAAACCAGGTACCAAACCACAGTATCTTGGGACCCAAGAATATGTGACTTCTTACATTAGCAACCATGCTGAGCAGGTAACTTAAAAGAATTTGCTCTAAAAACTTTAAAAACTAGAAACAATATATGACTTACCATACTTTTTTTTTCTTGCTGGAGATTAAAGGTTTTCCTGAAGAGACTTGTTGAGGGAGACCAACCCAAAAGTCTTTCAGCAGGGAAACATCTAAAACAGTCATGTTTGATGCTTTGTCCAATTACTTAGAAATGTCCTAGACATTTTTCCTCTGGGAAGAAAGACTTTAGGTGACAATTTTTATGTTGAGGTTGTTTGGGGTGGAGAGTTTCTCTTTCCTTGTTTTTCAAGCCTTTAAGCAATGGGAAATGACATTGAACCTAAACTCTAGTGCTTTATTCCTTCTTATATGGAGGTAGCTACTTTCCGGGTCATTACATTTGTAGTTTCTATTTTTTTTCCTTCCTAAAGTCCTTTTGATATCTCATCATTTAAAAACTACTATTCCTTAGGCCTGGGGGTGTAGTTCAGTGGAAGAACACTTACCTAGCATGAGCATGATCCTGAATTTGATGCCACAAAAAGAAAATAGAAAGACAACAACTAAATTCTACCCTTCCCAAAGGCCTCTCACAGTTATCTTTTAGATGACTGATTACAATCAAAAGAAGAAAAAAGTAAAATAAACTTCAAAGGGGAAAAATCCAAACCATTTAAATCAGTGCCATAAAACTATTTTAGAAAACCAGCTTTCTATATTTTAATGCTTTCCATGTCTGAGGCATTTCTCCAGACTTTGGTGCTATAATTGTAACACCATCTTGACACTTCTACTTTTAAGCCATAAAGTTTTTGCCTTTTCCTTTTTCAAAGAAAAAAAAATGTTGCAGCCAAGTGACCACTATGCATACCCACAACACATAGGTAATGGAGGCAGCAGAGACAGATACACAGTGAGCAAATGGCTCTGTATCCTGTGCTTTTTGACCATATGTAGAGTAGGGAAGGTGGCCAGGGCACCTAGGAGAATGTCTGAAGTTTGGGCCTGCTCTGCCTTGGACCAAGAGACACTGCCTATAGGCAGAAGACAGCAAGATTGCTATGTAGGATTCAGGAAATCAGGTGTATTAATTACCCCGACAGCGTAGACTTGTTAGAAAAGGGTTTCCTGTTTTTTTTCCAGTGGATGCAATTGGGTCTCAGCTTAGATATTAACCCTGCTCCAGCTGTGGTTAATGTGCTGGGCTGTGCACAGGACACAGGCTGCAGCCAAGACTACGAGGCAGCCATGTTATTTACCGCAGACCTCAGAGGGGGTATCTGTCCAGGTGATTTCTGGGTTGTTAAAAAATGACCTTTTTAAAACAGCATCATTGGGGCAGGAGTTTTTAGGAAGAAGCAGTTTCCTGAGCACGTACTTTGGGATTGTTGGAGAAGAGGACAGGGAAAGAGGGGGACAAACAGCCTTGTCACAAGACCTTCTTATGAAAAAATAAGGAGCTGCAGTAGGCAGAACTGGAGAAACCATAATAGGTAGAAGAAAGGAAAATCATATTTACAAAATGCCTCTCATGTCAGGTACTATTAGGTGCTCTTAATCATCAGGGGATGGTAATAGATACTATCTTCATTCTGTCCAATTTAAAAAAGGATAAGTAAGTTATTCAAGGACACCAGATTAGTAAGTGGTAGAGTCAGTCCCTAAATATCACAATTCTTAATGGCCAGCTTTTATAGTTTTTACATTTATTGTCCCCCAGATCTGGCACAAGAGACCTGGGTCTGGATGGTGAAACTGCTGGCTACCTTTGAGTATCCATTCTGCTGAACTCTGATTTCAGCTGAGCATGTGGCTACTCAGCTAACAGACTATACAACCCAGACTTCCTTGCACATAGGTCTCACAGAGCTGTCTTCTAGCCAATGAAATGTGAGTACAAGTACAATGAGGAAGTTTCTGGAAGTTCCTTAATAGGAAGCCATATAATATGGATGTAATCTTCAACCTTGATGTTGTGTTGGGAATTAAAATTAAATATGGCATACGAAGAGATAGAAGCCTCCTTTGGCCCTGTCATAGGTTATCTACTTATAGACTTCTTCCTCCTTCTCCTCCTCCTCTTTCCACCTCCTTCCCATCCTCCTTCTCCTCCTCCTTCTCATTCTCCTTCTCCTTCTCTTCCCACACCAATGACTTTTTTTCTCCCTTCTTCCTCAGTGCCATCTTGTTACACTTCAGGCCACTTTTATGTCAGCTACTGCTTTTCTCTGACACTGAGGTTTAGTTAGGATCCTTCAGTCCACACTAATAGGTTTCTCTGATTTTAAATATAGAGGGGTCAGTCCCTTCCCTAGGGAGATTTAAAGATGAGGTTTTAAAAATCCTTTTCAGCAAAACCTCTGCTCACCAAGAATTATTACTGTCTTTGACAAATTCCCCAAATTTCCACTATACCTTTCCCCCAGAACAGTATATACTTATTCATCCTCAGTTATATGACCGAGGGACCTCAGTTTGTCAATTTCTACATGATTGTTCCTCTCCTCAGGCAGAGAAGCAAGGTCATGTCCTGGTTCCCAGCTTGAGTAGCTTTGTGAACAGGGTATTACATCCATTTGTGTGGGTTGCGCATTGCACAAACCATTTGGCCTGAGGAAGGGGCAGAGTCTACTAAGAAGCACAAAGGGCCTGTCTTACTGTCAAGTGATGGCCTGCAGGATGACACTTGCCCAGGCATTGGGTGACGGAGTTGTGTGCCTATGACAAGACTTCAACTTCTACTAGTCTTGGTTTTCTTAGATAGATAGATAGATAGATAGATAGATAGATAGATAGATAGATAGGCAGATAGATATAGATCGATTCCCAGAACAAATGTGTTCTTAAGACAAAGACACTGGAATAGGGAGATATTTAAAGTTCTCCACAAAGTCTAAGAAATTTTGCCCTACTATCTCTTTAAGACTCTCGGTGACCACTCAATCTGGAGTTACCCCTACAGAATCCTGTGTATACATATCACTTTATTGTCTCCATATGTCTGATCATCACCTACAAATGTTCTATTCACTTATTGTGTACTTCCCACTCCTCACTGTTCCAGAGTATGAGGGCAGAAGCCTTACTCATCTTGGACATTGCTATATCCACTATCACCCAGAGTTCTCATCACATAGTAGCTTTTCAGTATTTGTTGACAAATGAATGGCAATTTTGATAGTACTGTGAAATTTTTTTTAGCGCACAGTACTATTACTTGTAGTCACTTAAAGCTTTAATAACTTAAGTTTTTCTCATCAAGAGCTCAGCCTTTAAGCCGCTTATCACTTTTAGTGCTGAGACTTTTTTCTTTGTTTTCTTTTTTTCTTATTTGCAGTACTAGGGATGGAACCTAGAGCCTTGTGCATGCTAGGCAAGTGCTCTACCACTGAGGTACACCCCCAGCTCTTTTTAGTTTATTTTGAGACAGGGTCTCACTAAGTTGCCCATGCTAGCTTCAAATTCGTAATCCTCCTGCTTCAGCCTCCTGAGTATCTGGGATTACAGGCAGTGCCACCATGCCTAGCACTACTGAGACTTTTAAAGTTTATATGGAAAAAAGATGATGAAAGAGAAATTCTAAAGAAAGACCAAAGTGGTAGCGCCTTAATGAGGAAAAGGATGATGGTCTCTGCTTTTATCCTATGCCTGAGTTGAAAACAGCAGCTACCTTATTCTAGCCATTCAGAAACACTATTTTAAATTACACATCCAGAAAGCCATCAGTTTAAGATTTCTGCACAGTAAAAGATGTCTGCCAAAGAATAACCAAGAGATAGCTGTCCTGCTCTGAATCTAGACAGAAACACACAGGTGACTTGTAAGCCTCTAGTTGTCTTTTATTGTGAATCCCTCAGGGGTACCTTTCATTTCTGGAAAGACCAGAATTTCTACAATTCCCACAACCTCCCCCACATAGTGAGGCCGAGCAGAAACCCCTCTCTTCCTATCTATGCAGCACCCTTTTCAAGAGAAGCATCCTTTTCATGGGCTTCTCATTCCAGGATTCATACTGGCTCACTATTTGGGGAGCAGTCAGTGTGTATTTGGCATTTTCCCGGTGTACTCTGGTCACCCTTTTAAAAAAGCAGCTTTATTTCCACTTCACATGAGTATTCTTTTCAGGCTTAAGAAAAATAAAATTAGAGAGGAAGAGGTAGAAAAGGAAGAGGAAAACCAAGGAGGGGAATGTTTGGTCATGACTGCTGCTGTGAAATATTAAAATGCCAATGACATTACCCTTTCATAAACAGAATAGATATGTGCAAGCAGCATTTGCAGGGTGTGATAAATGTCCTTAAAAGTAAGAAGGTGTAAAAATGAAATGGGATAGAAGACAGATCAGGAGGAAAAAAGCATGACGGAAATAAGCAGCAGAAGAGAAGCCCTTCTCATCACTCATGGAGCTTGTGAAATAACATTTTAAAAAGAGGAATAGTCCAATACAACTTGATTTCTTCTGTATCTCAAACCTTTAGTTTTTTTAAAAATGCAGATTGTACTGAATATATTAAGAATGTTTCTTCTTTTAAAAAAAGATGCTACAGGTTTGTGTATATTAATTTGTTAAAAAAGTAGGTTTTTGAAAGATAGTTTTGGCTACTGGGTCATTTTATAAAATGTAATGGAATACAAAGTATAATTTCTAGGTTAGAAAAGTAACTTTTTAATAAGATAAAGCACACTTATAATGTATGCAAAGGTGGAAGACCTAAAAATACATCGAACATTTCAGGATACATGGCCCCCGAATATGACATCTCAGCATATTGAGAGTGTGTATGTGTGTGTGTGTGTGTGTTTGCGTGCGCAGCATTGGAAATTCAAAGCAGAGCCTTGTACATAGATGCGCTGTGCCACCCAAGCTGCATCTACAGCCCACTGAATATTTAAAGCTGAAGGAATTTGAGGAAATGGTAGGAGCAGGAGGGTTACTCTTGCCTTCCCCCAGACTTCCCACAGCAGGTCATAAGACCCTCATCTGTGAAGTCACATTCCTGGAAGAAGAGCCCGGAAGAAAGGAACAATGTCCTTATCTCTGAATACACAGAGATGCAGGGAAGAATCTGAACAAACAGATCTTGCTAAGTTCCCCCCAGTTTATTACCATTAGATCATACTCTTTTTTTTTTTTCCTTGAATCATATTTCTCCACAACTATCTACTTTTCATCAAACAGCTTCATACAAGGACACAAATGTACTTTTTTCCTTAAGTCTTCATTTCCTTTCACAGGCTCTCATATCATGTATACTAAATAAATTTGTATATTTTTCTCCTATTTGTCTTTTTTACTATAAGCATCTCAGCCACAAACCAAGTGATAGGTAAGGAAGAAGTAATACTTTTCTCCTACAACATTAAGACAAATATGTATATGTAAAAAAATAAAGTAATGTTTTCATATAGAGAAGACAAATTAGAAAATTCATGAATTAGAGTTTTATTCATTGTTACATTTTAGAATAACTGTTTGCATAGGTAAGATCCTAGATCTTAATTAGCATATGAGTATATATATATTATTTGAGCTTGAATTCCAGCTGTTAAAGAACTCTTACATATTCTTTGAAAATAGTATCATTCACTAAAGCTTATCAATGATAAAACTGAAAGTTAAAGACAATTCAAAAATGGTTAGAACTTAGTCTGTGATAATATGGTAAGGTAAAAACAGGATCAAGCTTTGAAATCAGGTAGACCTGGATTGTGGCCTGATTCTGACTTACTCCTAAGATCTTTAATAGTCTACTTAAATTCTGAGCTTTGTCTTCACTAGCTTTAAAATTGGGAGATTAGTCTTACCATACACTAAACTAAAATAAAAATGAATCAAAGATCTACCGGCTGGGGATTTAGCTCAGTGGTTCCGCTGCCTGCCTTGCAAGTGCAAGGACCTGAGTTCGATCCCTGGTACCAAAAAACCCCAAATAAACAAACAAAAAAAACGGATCAAAGATCTAAATGTTAAAATAGAAACACTTAATCTACTGCAAGTTAAAGTAAGTACAACTCTTGAAGACATAGGCGTAGGCAAGGACTCTGAGTAGAACACTAATAGTCCAAGAAATAATACTGAGAATCAACAAATAGGATCATATCTAATTAAAAAGCTTCTGCACAGCAAAAGAAACAACCAACAGAGTGTAGAGAAAATCTACAGAATGGAAAAAAAATTTTTGCCAGCTTTTCCTCAGACAGAGGACTAACATAAAGAATTCAAAAAGTTAGATACCCCCCCCAAAATAAAAGGCACAATCAAAAAAATGGGCAACTGAAATGAATAGGCACTCAGAGGAAGTACAAATGACCAATAAGTATATGAGAAAATGTTCATTACCTCTGGTTGTCAGAGAAATGCAATTTAAAACTACACTGAGATATTGTCTGACCTCAAAAAGAATGGTTATCATAAAAGAAAATCTAAAAATAACAAACGCTGTTGTGGTTGTGAGGAAAAAGGAATTCTACTGCATTGTTGGTAGTAATGTAAACTATGGACATCAATGTGGAGATTCCTCAAAAACTAAAAATAGAAATTCTATTTGGCCCAGCTATCCCTGTTCTAGATATCTTCCCAAAAGAGTTAAAATAACCATATTATAGGGATACATACATATCCAAGTTTAGAGCAGCACAGTTTATAATAGCTAGATCTTAGAAACAGTATATATGTCTATCAACGGATGAATGGACAAGGAAACTGTGATACTTATACACAATGGAGTACTATAAAAAAAGGTAAACTTGAAGCATTTGTAGATCATTAAATGCACCTGGAGACCATAATATTAAGTGAAATAAGTCAGACACACAAGCTTAAATATCACAGGGTTTCTCTTATATGAGAAACACAAATAAAGAACCAAATAGAGGAGAGATAACTAAAAAAAAGGCAAAAGTTCAAATACTTTCCCAAACTGCAAATTATATGTTTTAAAAAATATATCTATATATGCTAATTGGTTTCATTTATACTACTAGTTTATCTTAGTTTGTTGAAAAGAAAGATTTGTGTTATTATCTGTTTGTTTCTTTTTTGTAAGAATCTTTTTGGTTTATGTTATGTACTCTGAGTAACTATTTTGAAGATAATGATACAGCATATAATAACTTATTATTCTCTTATTATTTGAGTAGAAAAATTTTGTTTTATTTTTTCATAAAATAAAAAATAAATAAAATTGGGAGATTAATATTTGTCACACAGTTGTACAAATTAACATAACATATTTGAAAGCATCCTTTTCTCTGTGAGGCATATGAACACTCAGGAAATATTAGTGTTCCCAGTTTACCTATCGAGGGAACAAGTCTATCTTGAATTTCTGAGTGCAAAGTACTCTAACTTTAGTAATTACCTTTAGACTTTTTTGAACTAAATGTAAAATAAAAAGAATATAATATGAAGGAAAACTTAAGACTCAATTTACCATTAAATATATACTTATAAAGATTGACAAAAGCCAGATATTAAATTAAAATATTTTCTCTGAAGCCTAAAAAGCTTTAGAAAATGTACAATGGAATCATAATGTCACATTAACTATCATGATCACTTTATAGGTTTTCATTTTCTAGCTTTATAAGAATAGGCTAGATTCCAAAGGGCTCAGACTGGGCTGGTAAGATTGGCTTCTGACTCAACAAGCTCTTCTCTCTGAAATGACTGCTATTTCATGAATTTAAACAAGTGCCACAAGTGCTCATTTTCATGTGTGACATTTTTGATAAACTTCCAGGTTTCAGAGTGGTTAAGAGAGCCAGATTACAAGCCAAATTTTCTTACTGTGACAGCAAACTAGCTCCAATATAAACCCTCTCAATACTTTCAGTTAAATTCCTCAAATATTAGCCGATTACTTTATTGAGAACACAACTAGCTAATTGCTCTTCTACCTGT
This sequence comes from Heterocephalus glaber, assembly GCF_053883595.1. Classification (NCBI taxonomy): domain Eukaryota; kingdom Metazoa; phylum Chordata; class Mammalia; order Rodentia; family Bathyergidae; genus Heterocephalus; species Heterocephalus glaber. Next base: position 9,792,416 of record NW_028258364.1, on the reverse strand, counting down.
ATAAGAAACATAATGGATAGGAAAGGGAGAGGTTTGTGACTGAATGGAACCTTGTAGAAGCTCCAAGTAATAAAACAATCACAGTGTACCACCTCATACATGATTCAAAATAAAAACTATACCAAACCATATAATAAGAATAAAGAACTCCAACAACATTTGGATTTTCCACCGGATGACTCTAGAAGTCTTTTTAAAGGAAATAACAACTATTATATTTAAAATAGTATTTTCTTGTTTCCCTGGCTTTACTGTTTAATGTATCAAATTGTACCATACTGTCAACCAAAGACTTCCCAAGAAGATACCTGAATAATTTGCTGATCAAGCATGGCTATACATTAAACCTATTGCAAGAAAGGAGATCACCTTGACAGAGTCCTAACAGTGTCTCAGAAGGGGAGCCCAGAAGCAGAAATGTATAGAGTTTGGGGTGTGAGCCTTTCAAAATGGGCATCTACCAAATCAGGAACTTATATAACATAATAGTTTGGTATTGATGGATACAGTAATTACAGGATCTTAAAGAAATTTTTTTCCTTTTGTTTTCAGAAAGTGTCTCCCTAAGTTCAAAGGCTTGCTTTGAACTTACTGTGTAGCCCAGGATGGCCTTGAACTTGTGATTCTCCTGCTTCAGCCTCTTGAGTGCCAGGATTATAAGCCTATACCACCATTCCTGGATCAAAGCAATTTTTGATAAGTGAGCAGTTATTTGAAGAGCAAACCATTCACCTGGTGGGTAATCTATTGTCCTGAGAAGAGGCTGTTTGCACACATGAGCAAATTTATTGATCTTCAGAAAATTCCTGATGCAAACAGTGAATGATTTATTGCTCTACAAGTTTGTCTTCCTGGGCAAGAATTTCCTAGAACAAATATTAAGTCATGCTGATATAAGTGGTCTCAGCTTTCTCTGCTGATGGTTAAGCTCTGTAGATGCTCTCAGTGCCTAACATGGAATCCAACACTAGCAAACCTCAACATTGAATTGGATATTGAATCAGGAAAATAAAAGAGAAGGAGATATGGAGCAAGTCAACAAAATAATACCAAGCAGTCTTAGAGCTAACTGCTTTTGCCAGAACAGCAGGGTTGAGGAACTTCAAAGTTAAACTTTTGCCTGGAACTGCCCAAATATACCTGAACTCCGAGCAGCAGAGTTCTCTTCCAGGGAAAGAAGATTAAGCTGCAGCTTATATAGACTCGATTAACCAACTTGACAGCTCTGAGATGCTTAGCTCTAATGGTGTGTGCTTTGAGAACTGGATCTGCCCATTCGATTTTGTACCTTTAACAGAGAACAAAGTCATTAAGTCTTTGAGACATGAGTGCTGAAATAGATGAGGCTGTAATAAAGGTTGTAAATTGGTGTCTGAATGGGGAGGTAGATAGAGCATGTATAGATGCAGGCTTGACTGCATGATAAAAAGTCCATGTTTAAAAGCTGAGCTTTAGCCACACTGAGAAACATGAACTAAGAAAAGACACAATTATGCTAAAAGGACATAGAAACAGATGAGGTAAAGGAAAGAGCACAGAAGAGGAGACACCTGATAATTAAAAATAGCTTATATTTACATAGTGCATTTTAATATAGAATGTGTCTTCATTTATGTTGTTTCATTTGTTCTTCACAATATTCTTGAACAGTGTTATAGTTTGGATCTTAAACGACCCCCAAAGGCCCATATGGTAGTCTTGAGGACCACCTTGGGATGCTACTGGGAGATTGTGGAGACTTTAAGAGGTGAAGAGGTCTTTGGTCATTAGGAGGTATCTTAGTTACTTTCCTCATTGCTGGGGCAAAATACCTGACACTCACAACTTAGATGAGGAGAGGTTTATTTTGGCTCACAGTGTATAGAGGTTTCCTGGCCCCAAGGCAGGATGGCACAGCAGACTCCTGATGCCAAAATCTGTCTTAGTTATGGTCTTGTCACTGAGGCACAATACCCAACACACACAATTTAGAGGAAGAAAAGTTTATTTTTGCTCATAGTTTATACAGTCCATAGTTGGCTGGTTCCAAGGCAGGGTGGCATGGCAGAGGGGCATCACAGAGGACAGTTGCTCATGGCAGGGCAATGGAAGCACAGACAAAATGAAGGGAGGATCGAGGAAGAGTTAAACCCTTCCAGGTCACGCTCTTCAGAAGAGATCCCACCTCTTAATAGCAAGCCTTCATAATTCAAAGACATTCCAAAAGCCCCACCTATGAGCTCATGAGGCTTTGGAGAGACATTTTAGATCTAAACCATAACATTCTCCCCTTTGTCCCTCAAAAGACACATGTGCATCTGTTTATGCACTTAATCTATCTCTAAGAATTGCCAAAGTCCTGTTTCAGCATTGCTGAAAAGTTCCAGTCCAAAGTCTCTGAGATTTAAAGCAAACTCTTAGCTATGAGCCCCTGTAAAAAATTAAAAAGAAAGTTAAACACTGTTGACACACAAAGGTAGAGGATAGGTATTCCCATTCCAAAAGAGAGAAATAGTAGAATAGAAAGGAATGGGACCAAAGTAAGCTCCAAACTCACCAGGGAAAACATTAAATCCTATAGTTCTATGTCCAGCACATGGAGCAAGGTGTGAGATTTGAACTTTTAGTGGCTTAGGTGGCCTTACAACTATGGTATTGCTAGTGGTTTTAGCCCTCATGACCTCTTTCTTGAGCTGGCTTTGCTCACTCCTTGCAGCTTTCCTCTGATGTTCCACATTCCTGGCTTCTCCTAGTACATGGGGCTTCTACTGCCTATTCAACTTTACTCTCAGAGCTTTGCACACTGCCCTCTCAGATCCACACTGCCTGGCCTCCCAGGCCTTCTGAAATCTGGGTGGAAGACTCCATGACCCAGTAAATCTTGCATTCTGCATGCAAGTAAAGCCAGCCTTGTGATATACATGTACTAACTTCCCACAAGGAATGTAAACATTATGTACTATATACATGTACTAATAAACTTAAAAAAAAAAAAAAGTGAAGAAAACCCTCAGCCTTGTGGATAATGCCAAGGTCTGTTATCAGATACAGCAGTAGCAGAGCCCTTTTGCATCTTGCTGGTGGTTGCAGAGGCCTCTGGATGCCTGGATGGTCGAGCCTGGAGAACTGAATCCTGGGGAATCAATTCCCTCAGGGGTCCTTCTCAAACAGAGTGGTTTTCAGATCTCTTCTCAAAACAAAATCTTACTTTTTTAAGCTGAAGGATGGGATCTTGTTCTTTCCCAAAATGCCTTCAAGTCATTTTTCCTATTGTCCTATTGTAGAATACTTGAATTCTTTTTTTTCTTTTTGGTACTGGAGATCGAACTTGGGACCTTGCGCTTGCGAGGCAGGCACTGGAACCACTGAGCTAAATCCCTGGCCCCATTCTTTCAATGCTAATCTTCCCAGCAAACAAGCTCTCCTGTGTCAAAACTTCAAAGGCTCCACTTTTACAGGACTTTCCTTTCTGGTGAAACTCAAAACTTTTAAAATCACTCAGTTGGCCATTTTCTCTTGATTCTCAATGTAGCACTGACTAAAAGCCCACAACATACCCAAGCCACAGCCTGAATGTTTGTTTCCCTGCTTTGAAATTTTCTCTAAGTGATTAATTAGTCCATTGCCCTTAATCTCAGTCTCCGGAAAAGTCTCAGGACATGAGCAAAATATAGACAAATTTTCCACCAGAGCATAACACACATGGCCTGAAGTCCACTGCCAATGGAGTCCTTTCAAACTGAAACCTTGTGAGCCTAATCTTTTCTGTCTGCATTTCTATCAGCATTCTGGTCTTCTGAGCTCTGAATCAAATCTTTCATCAAGCTTGGCTTATAGGATTCTAGGGCTGTTTCTAGCAGGCATCTCCAGACCTTTCCAAATTCTTCCCACAAACCAGTTCCAAAGACTTTTGAACCACAATGTCAGGTAGTCACAGCAATGATTCCACTTTTCTGATACCAAAATTTGTCTTACTTTCCTCATTGCTTGGACAAAATTCCAACACCCACAAATTAGGTGAGGAGAGGTTAATTTTGGCTCACAGTTTGTAGAGGTTTCAGTCCAGAATTCCCTGGCTCCAATATAGTGGACGAACCCACTGATGAATGTCACACCCCCATTATCCAATCACCTCTCAAAAGCCCCTCCTATAGGTACATGAGGCTTTGAGGAGACATATAGATATAAACCATAACAGGAAACATGTCGCTGATCCCAGGGAATTGTGGGAGTCTGGACCCTCCCTCATTCTCTTTTTGCTCTCCGCCATATGATTTGAGAAGTTTTGCTTTGCTATGTGCTCCTGATACAGTGTGATGCCTCACTACAAGCTCAAAGCAATGGGATTCATCAGTCATTGGCTGAAATCTTCACAACTGAGAGCCAAAATAAACCTTTTCTCTTTCTAAGTTAACTATCTCAGGTATGTGTCACAATGATGGAAAGGAGAAGAAGCACTATTATCACCATTTTATGGATAAGAAAATTGTGGCACAGAGGTGGTTAAATGTCTTGCCTGAGGTCACAGCATTATAAAGTTGCAGACAGGCCCTTGGGCCTCACTCTCCTGAAGCATTTTGCAACTGTTAAGAGTTGGAACTGGGAGAAGAGTGAGAGAAGTGCTTCTCTTTACCCCTCCAACCATAAGGACCAAAGTTTGTCATGTTGTAAACTCTGTAAATAGACAGCGTGTGCTGTGAACTGTGATTGAATGGGACCTGTCAAAGGAGTTGTCAGACCCTGTACACTGTGCCCTGAACATAGCCTCCGAACCACCACAAGTCTATGCTGCTATCATTTCAGAACAGATTACTTCTTTTATGCCAAAGTCCTGCCTGGTCACGTGTTTCTACAGGCAGCAAAATTTTAGTATCCCTGTCTGGCTGGGCTTAAGTTTTTGGCAAGAATTTCCTTTTCCCTTGTGAACATCTTGGAAAGCTTTTAACTGAGCACAAAGATGTTTATTTTGAGAAGCAAAAAGGACTAACTAAATATGTCCAAAAACAATCTCTACCTCTTCCCCCAGATGATCCTCACTTTTATCATGTAAGATATTTTGCTGCCTCCAACATCTAAATAGGCAGAGTACACAGGTGAGACGTCTAGGATGGCATAGAAGAAACAAGTGATTCTCTCTGTGACTTCTGGCCCTGAAGAGGTATTAGGAATCTGGAGTGGGGAATCATGGAGGGAAACAGAAAGGAACAGAAGCTGTGGGTGTAGGAAGGCAAGAGTGGTGGTATTAGGTGAACAATAATCACATGGCTGCTCCCCATTGCCTGATCATTTCCCAGGTACCTTTCGGAATGGTTTTCACACGAGTTTTAGATGATATCATATCGATGCATAGAACATAATTCTGTAGGCCCTTAAAGAACAGTGGTAAATATTACATGACCAATAACTTTTGGAGCATGTTGATGTGTAATCATGTCAATTTAGAATTATAGCATAGTTTAGGATGAGTGGTTCAACTTTTTCATTTGAGAGACGTGGAAACTAAGAACCAGAAAGTTAAGTCACTGTCTGGGGTCTTACATATCTCAGCCATGGTCAAGATTGTTGATTTTTGTAGTTATTGAACTATATGGTGAAATAGGTATTCTGAAAGCCAATATTTCTTGTCCTTGTTCTTCCCACACTTGATGTCTCACTCTTTAAAGATATTTCCCTTCCAGTGTGAAAGGACCTAACTAAAAAAAAACCTCTCGGAACTGAAGTTAGCAGAAGTAAAATACTTTTTCTAAAAGTTTGGCTCAAGGATCCAAATTTCTTTTAGTAAACCTTTAGTAGACATTTGCTAGTAGAGACAGGGGTATAATTTTAAAAAATTAATTTTTTAAAAAGGGGGATTGAATGTTTCAAAAGTGAGCAGCCAGATCCCTGAGGGGTTGGGGACAAGTAAAGGGACACTGCTTTAGATCAAGATGAAGTTTTAATTTCTTCATTTTGGAAAGTGCCAAAATTTCATGACCAGGTCCTTGAAGCAATTGTTTACCTCAGGTTTATGTAGAGTCCTTTACAAGCTGTTAATTAGTATCAGAAAGAATCACATCACTAACACCAACAGATGGTGTAAAATTATAGATCAGTTTTGCTTGGGGAGGGAGAAGATTAATTTAACTTCAATCAATACTGTCTTTATTCTTTAAGGACAAATTCAGGTGCAGAGGCCAAGTGGGAGAAGATGTCTGTGGGATCCCTGGATGTTCATAATCTCTGAAACTCACAGTTTTCTCATTCCCTGACTCTGCCCGACAAGTTACACCCAATACCATGTGCCTTTTCCATCAAGTCCCAGGGTTTACAACTAGGCAGTTAGTTTTTCCGCAGTGCTGTGTTTGCATTTCTTTCAATGCATTTCATTCTTCCTTTTTATGTTCCCAAGATACCAAATTTCCCCCTGATAATTACAATGTACAGTTTCTCTCCTTTCTCTTAAGAGAACAATAAGTAATTGGAATATAAAGTAAACCTGTTTTCTAAGAAAGTATAATTTTTACTTTTTGTTTTTAATTTTTGTGGGTTTTGTTGTTACTGTTGTTGGTGGTGGTGATGGTGATTAGTTTGTTTGCTTATTTATTTATTTATTTATTTATTTATTTATTTATTTATTTATTGAGAACAGGGTCTTGGTACATAATCCAGGCTAGTCTTGAGTTTGCTATGTAGCCCACATTGGCCTTGAGCTTACAATCTTACTACCCAGCTTCCTGAGTCCTGGATTATAAGAGGACACCACAATGCCTCATTCAGGGAATAGAGTTTTTAGAAATACGTTCAAAAAGTCATTTACACATTGCTATGGTCTGAATGTTTGTGTCCCCTCCAAATTTCACATTGAAGCTTAATTCTCAATGCAGCAGTATTTACAGAAAGGGTTTTAGGGAGCAATTAGGCTGGGAGGACTTCTCCTTTAGGCATGAAGTTAGGTCACTTATAAAAGGGCTTGAGGGAATGAGTTCACCCCTTCTTGGCTCCTCCACCTTGTGGGGACCCAGATGATGTAGGCACAAGGTACCATCTCGAAAGAACAGACTGGGTACTTATCAGATAATGAATCTTCTGGTGCCACAAGCAGACTTTCAAAACTGTGAGAAATAATTTTTTTTTTTAATTTAGAAATTACACAGTCTCGGATATTTTGTTAGAAACATATTGAGGCTTGGGTCTCTTTTCAAAAGATAGAGACTAATTCCTCTCCCCTTGAATGAATGTGGGCTGGACTTAGTGAACTTCTAATGAACAGAATGTGGTAGAAGTGTTGCTATGTTACATCCCATGCTAGGCTCTAAAAAAAAAAAAAATCACTTCTGCCTGGCTCTCACTCTCTTGGCTCACCTGGTCTGAGGAAAGCCAGCTGCCCTATCACAAGAACACTCAGCAAACCCTGGGAGAGTTTTGTGAAAATCTGAACTCTCCCCTGAAATCCAAATCACACCTGGGAACCAGGATGTCTTGAAAGGGGATGAGAAACTCTGGCAGAAGCAATCACCTAAGCTGCTCTGGAATTCTTGACCTACAGAAACTGTCAGAGATAATGACTGTTTATTACTGTTTGAAACCACTAAGTTGTGGGGAAATTTGTTATGTAATAATGGATAACTAATACAGGAAGCAATTAGCAAAGGATACTGTTCTATTCTTGAAATCCTTGAAGTGAAAATAATAATTATTGTACAGAGAATTCTTTTTCCCCCAGCTATTTACATTTTATTCTCATTCAGTTGAATCACATAAATCCCACCAAAAATGCTCAGAATCTTTACTTTTCCTCCCATCTGTTCACATTTGAAAGGTTGATATGTATTATTTGCATGTGAATGCATAAATGTAAATGGAGCAGAAATGACAAAAAAGGGTTAAGAAAACTGAAAGCTAGGTAAGATTCTGGAAAGACCTCCTCTTTTGTCCTCTGACAAAATACTTTTATAAGGCCCAGATCTGACTCGATTGCCTTTTCACTCAAGAATGATCAAAGGTTCCTCATTGTGTGCTAGACTGAGATTCATCATTCCATTCTAACCTCCCTTGCTATCCCCATCTCATATATATGGTTGGAGACAGGGTTCAAAACAAGACAGAATATGGGAGATGTTTTATAAACTGGAAGAACATACATGTGTGAGGTGTCTTCCTCCTTAACCTTTGATAGTACTTCCTAAGGTTTTCCACTTCCTAAGGGACAAGAGTGGCAACCCAGGCTTAGTAGTACTCACTTTCCTCAGTGATAAGGTGTACTGGAGTCTTGGAAATTTGTTGCCCTTTTCTACATAATACAAGACTTCCTATTTTTTCCTATCCCTCCATCAGTCTTAGTGACTGGCTTGTTTTTGAAGAAGATAATTTTAAAATCAAAGGCAAACCCATTTCCATCCTGTTGAGTGTTAATGTGCTACCTGAAGTGGTGGTTTGGAGTCAGTGAATATCATCTTCCTTTAAACATTCAAATCATGAATTTCATAAATCTTGGATCAAGTTGAAACCTTATGAAATTAATTAGTGTGACCTTTGGTAATCTTTTTTTTTTTTTTGGGTACTGGGGATTGAACTCAGGTCCTTGTGCTGGCACAGCAGGTGTTGAAACCACTGAGCTAAATCCCCGGCCCTTGTAATCTTTTAAATCTATGCCAGTTGCTAAATTTTTACTCTCAACTCCAATCCCAGTCTTTGACACTCTGCTCTGCATTTCTGCTTTCCCAGTGACTTCTGGTTAGATTCTGTAGATAGGTAGGAAGACTAGATAGCTTGGGGAAGAAGGAGAGCCCTGCTCTCTTTGCTTTTTGTTGGTTCTCTGTCTTCCTGTAATTCCTGTGAGTATCACTCCAGCAATACTTCTTCATCTCTGAGGCAGTAGTTCCTTCCCACTGCAGCAGTGGAATTTACTTTGTAGTTTTCCAACTACAAACTAACTTCATCCCCTTACCACCCCTCTAGCACCAGCTGGTGGGAGCCCTTCCTTAGATGTCTGAGTTTCAGCTTCTCAGTGCCCTCCTCTAAATTTTGAAGTTTAAAAATATTCTCACCTCCTTCCTTTCTTCTCTCAGCCCAGGGAGTATGTGGTGGCTATGCAAACATACCTCACAGACCTTTAACTGGAGGAAGTATTACTATAGTTGTTAGATTTAGCAGGCAAAAAATAGGATAACTGCCAGATGAGTTCGAACATCATATAATTATTTAGTATAAGTTCACCTTATGCAATATTTGGGATACATTTCCACTTGTAATGGGGGTCTAAAATGTCCTCCCAAAGGCTCACTGTCCTGAAGGCTTAATTGCCAGCTGATGGGATTTGCTTGACTAGATGGATCATGCGGGCTCTGTGTTCATCAAGTGGATTAATCCGTTGATGATTTTACAGCCCACTGGGCTTACTCGGAGGTGGGGCTTAATTGTTTGAGGCTGTTTACTGGGGAAGAGCTTTGAAGGCTATATTTTGTCCCTGGCCTCTTCTTCATTGACTCCTCCTTGCTTTCTCTGCTTCCTGGGCACTGTGAAGTGAGAGGCTTTGCTCCACAACACCTTTCTGCCATGATGTTTCTGCCTTGGAGCAGTGAACCAAATTAATCTTTTCCTACTTTAAATTGTATATGTCAGGTATTTCATTTAGGCATTTGAAAGGTGAATAGAACATGAAAAATTTATTCATTGTTTATCTGAAATTCAAATTGAACTGGGTGTCCTATATTTTACCTTGTAACATTAAGCTTAATTGACCAAGCAGCCAAGCTACTGCTCTTTGAAATCCACCTCCCCCTCCCACCTCCATCACTATCTGCTTTGATGCTTTGGCTCCCATTGTCTGCTCCTTCTAATAACTGACCATGTCCAGATGCTGAGGCAGATCCCAGGGAGACATGGGACCCCCATCACCACCAGCAACTTTGGCTCAATGCCGTTCCTATGGCTTTGCTAATTCTCCCTTAGATTTTATGGCTCTACCTTCTTCACCCAGGTTATACTGGCATCTCAGTCTGTGACAACTCTCCAACCTCCACAGCTCCCTCCTAGTTTTCTTTCACATAGCCATTTTCTCTAATGAAATCCTTACAGGTGTAATCTCATCTTCATGTCTAGCACAGGGCAGGCTAACAAAAGATAGTAGCAACTTCCTACAGTTGTTACACTATGATGCTTTAGCATTCCTTTTTATCCTCTCAGTTTAATATCCTGCTAACAGTTCTTTGTATTAAATCCTCTCTTCAAATAACTGGTGTGGCTTCTATCTCCTGCCTAGATTCCGACTGGGTGCCCCTGAGCCTGGTGAGAATTCTAAACGGCTCCAAGAAGTTTAAGACACTAAGCCATTTTATTAAAGGGATGTGGGAAGTTATTTTCCCTTAACTTCTCTTGTTATTTTACCACAGAGTTGGCAAAACAGGTTGAGCAAGATGACTGCCTGTTATAAATGTGGCATCAGACATTTGTTATGTTGTGTTTGATACTGGGTGTCACACTTGGACACATTGGCAAACTAGCACGCCTCCGCAGGAAGGTAAAGTGACAGATCTTGAAGCCATTCCCCAGACGGATGTTCTGACTTCATCTGGAGAAGAGAACCCTGCAGGAAGATGGGGTAAATAGCTGTTTTTAAGTATCTGAAGGTCATTTGTACAGAAACTAGATTTAACTTATTTTGCATGGTTCCAGATGTTAGAACTGGAACCAATCAGCAGAGCCTGTGGGCTTATAACTTGGCAACAATACAACAATACAAATCTATATCCCTCTAGTGTTTCTTAAACATGTATCTGGCAAGAACGGGGAGAAATTATTTTTTCTGCTAATAAAATGTATATAGCTCTTTATGTTCAAAATAAAGGATTTATTACTTGTGGTAACATAACAATAAAATGTTAACTTTTTGAAATTTTTTCCAGTTTTTATGTTACTCATCACTGGATAGCATAAATCACTCACACTCACTAAGTAAGAATAGGAGTAACTTACATCTCTATCATTAAGAATTCATTTGGGGCCGGGGATTTAGGTCAGTGGCTCCGTGCCTGCTTCACAAATGCAAGGTCCTGAGTTTGATTCCTGGTACTGCAACAAAAAAAACCAAAGAATTTTGTTCAGATATATTTGGGAGTTCTTTCATTAGACTTTTCTGTAGGCAAACATTCCCTTCTTTTTTTTTGGTACCGGGGATCAAACTCAGGACCTTGCACTTGCAAGGCAGGCGGCAGAACCACTGAGCTAAATCCCTGGCCCACACACTCCCTTCTTTTATCCAATACTTACTGTATTATAATCTTCCTGGGTTATTTTACAATTGTCTGAATGGAAAAATTATAGCCTAATGAAGAATTTTTGATTTACATAATAAAATAAACTGTAAACAGTGTGTAAATCTAGTAAACAGTGTGGCATTGTTGGGTTTTGGAATTTCTTAAAAAATTTTTTTTTCAGTGTTTTCATTTTATTTTTAAAATTTTAATGTAATACAAGTAGATATCAATAAAGAAAATATAAAAATGGTTCTGTGGAAAAATAATTTTTCATAACAAAAATAATTAGAGAATAACAAAGATAAATACACTCTATGTCATGATCTCAAAAGAATGTATTTTCAATTCCTAATCCATCTTTCAACTCATTTCCTAATAACATTAAACCTTTGGGTTTGGAATTTCAGTTGGCCACATCTTTGGACAAGAGTCAAAATTGGGGGACTAGCTCTTCGTTGCTTTGTGCTACGTATGCATTTGTCTCCCAATAATATTCAGTTTAATCCAGACAAGGAATATATTTTTGAATTTTCCTTTGAGAGCACTGTCTACTTCCATTTACATGATCCTGTTGCAGGAGGAGTGAAGCACAATTTTAGTGATATTTTAACATCACCTTTCAATTAATGCTCTGCTTGGTTTTTCTGTTCCTTAATGTAGATCTTCTGTGGGTAAAAGTTATCTCTACAAGTATAAGCAAGTCCTTGGTAAGAACTGCAGCTTCCAACAACTGATTTAGCTACCTTACAAAATAGAGAGTTTTTTAGCATTGAATATCATTTGTCATGGATATCCAGAAAAGAATTTTGCAAGGGGAAGGAAGACAAACTAGAATAATAGATAGAAATAACTGCATATAAATAAATGTAAAATTCCAGTCTTGTTATGCTTTAACAGGTTGTGGGAGACTGGTTAAACAGTGATTCATGGTAAAAATGATGTTAAGAGATGTTTGATGATACTTGAAGATAAAGCAAAAGAAAGAGAGAACTGTATGTCCTTTCAAGGTCAGAGTGACATTGTGCAAGAGGCTTCTGAGGTTTTTTTTTAATTTTCTAATACCAGGATCGAACTCAGGACCTTGCACTTGTGAGGCAGGCATGGTGCCACTGAGCTAAATCCTGGGCTCTGAGGGGGTTTTTAATTTTCTAGGTCCCTGTGCCTTGTTTGATTCTGTAATTCAGTAGCACTTATACCCCAGATAGTGTGAATACATGTTAACTTATAGATTTTGATGCGAAAACTTTCTCTCTAATGGACAAAATAATTACAGAAGTTATACTTTACTGTCTTATTGGCTACTAATTAATTTTTTTCTAACTTAAAACAACTATATAAGTCCTAGTTCCTCAGATGTTTTTAAACCAGCTTTATTATCTTACTTGTTGTCTCATTAATTAATGAATTGAATGAATGTTTCACGATTATTCATTCTGTATTTCTATGCAAGTCATGTCTTTAACTTTTGAAAATTATATAACAAAGACATGAGTTAAAATATGAAACAATTGTCCAAATGGCTAAAAAGTATTAATACCTTGAGAATTCAGAACATTGTACTAATCAGTTGATAACTATGGCATTTGATTAGACCATGAGTACCTTGTTTTGAGAATGACACTATCTAAACAGAGATGTACAAGGAGAGGTCAACTAAGACGAGATGTCTTAAAAACATGGAAGATGAAGTACTAATAGGTTTAAGGAATTAAAACTCAAGAGGCATATGTTGCGACAATTTACTTTTTTTTCCCCACTGCAGCACTGGGCCTTTGGACTGAGCTACGTCTTCAGCCCTTTTTAAATTTTTTATTTTGAGAAAGAGTTTTGCTAATTTACTAAGTTGCCCGGGCTGAACCATAATTTGTCTCCTGTTCCAACTTCCCAAAGTGCTAGGATCATAGGAGTGTGCCACCATGCCCAGAGGCAATTTTAAAATTTTATCGATGATTGCATCAAATGTGACAAATCACAGTGCTGTACAAATAGGGAAAAATCATTACTCTCTCTGGTTCTCAGTTTCTTTATCTGCAAAACAAATGAGTTGTACCACCTCTACAATCCTAAAGTAATTGTACTCAATATTGAAAGCTCATTGAGTAAAAAAAGGATTTGATTTATTTTGTATGTTTCCCAAGAGCATGACTAAGCCCTCTGGTTGGAAGCTATAGGAAAATAGATTTTTGGCTGAATAAAGAAAAGCTTTCTAACTATGAGACTTGTTCGCAAATCCAACAAGCTGTCTTGTGAAGTGCTGAGTGCTGGGATTACTTGGGAAGAACGACTGATATAGTCACCTGCTGGTGCCATTAAACTGCAGGGCCTGCAAAGTGTACCTTATGGTCTAATTAAACCCAGCCACCTCTTTTCCTGTCTTGCAGAGTGAATCCCAAATGGCTAACTCTGAATTTCTCACTGTTTCCTTTCTTGTTTCTGATTTTGTGTTTCTGTTTCTGTGTCTTGGCCCAGCCTGCTAGTCTGTCTCTTTTGGCTAACTTATGGTCAAGCACAGCTGTGACCTGGAGCCAGATTATACTGTTTTGTGAGGACCAAAGACAAGCATCTCCTCCTAATTCTGTGATCAAGACGTTGTGTTGATAATGTGAAAATAGCCATTATGGGAGAATTTACACCACAAAAATGGGCAAATGCTACACATTAGGATTCGTCAGCTGAGAGAGTTGGTAGGTATATCTGCCCCATTCATCTTTTTCAACACCTGGGGTCAAACACTAGTGATTCCATATTTTTATTTAAAATTAACATCAACTAAATAATCTAAAGAGTCCTCTTGTAAAACTTGTGGTCAAAGCCAGATCCTTTTCTAGAGCTACAACCAAGACCGCTAGGCAGTTCTCAGTTCCATGGTGAAGAGATGGCCATGTGTTTGTGTATATGTGATGTGTGCATGTCAGTGGCTGACTGTTAAAGGCATTTGGTTTTATGATGTGACCATTTGATGATCTGTGTAATGTGGATAATGGGGTTGTACTTTCTATCAGGAGAGAGAGGATAGCTAATCCAGTTTGTCAGTCTTTTGTTGTTTATTCATCTACTCTTGAGCTCAAATTAATTAAATAGTATTTTGTGCCCACTAAAAAGGAAAATGGGAATGCTGAATTCATTGTTTCTATGTTTGTATCTGATCTGTGGCTGAGATTATAGAGCTGAAGCCAGCCGGCTCTCTGTAATTGAGGAAAGCTTTTCTCTCTCATTGTATGTGTGAAATGTTTTCTTACCTTGGGAGGTTATTAATAAATTATATTATAATGTCTTTTAAATTAAAGATATTTTGTTCTAGTTGACTTATACATAGTAGTAACCACTTACAAAAATCTAATATTTCTAGAATTCCTTGTTATTAAACTAAATTTTTAATACTCTAAATGTTCTATATTTTTAATAAAAATTCTTTCGGAAAGTGCTGAGAAGCATTTTTGTATGATCTATATATATATATATATATATATAAGATATAATACAATGAACAATAATAGTAAGTGTGTGGATATATCAGTCTAATTTATAATTTCAATTTAAGAAAATATAATATTTTCCCCCTGGCTTTAGTGTATTAAGTATAATGCCTTTGTACATTTTAAATTTCAGAAGATCTAGGTTTGCTTTCTGGTTTTCCTCAGTGTTGTATACTAGTTTATTGATGAAATAAGCTAACATCAGTACTTAATAATGTTAATGATTATGAAATACATAAACTTATGAGTTGAACCAGATTGAATTATAGTGTTGACACTCTTAGGTATCAGCAATAATATTCTATAGTATGTTAGCTAAACATAATTTCTGATATCCTCAGGTCATTATTTTTTTTCTTTTGGTACCGGGGATCGAACTTGTGACCTTACACTTGTGAGGCAAGTGGCAGAACCACTGAGCTAAATCCCCGGCCCCCTCAGGTTAATTTTAAAAGGTTGGACTAATTAAGGTAATAAGTAGATAATCTTTGCAACCTAGATAATTTCTATAATAGAATATAAAAAAACATTGGTTACTAAATATGGCTTTAAAATACACATACATCAATTTCTTATTTTACAATACTACCAAGTGATATACTTGTGGGTCATATTAATGAATGTGTTCAGTTTTGCTTTTAATATAGCATTCAATTACCAATTTTTCATCTTCCATTTCTCTCCATGAAATGAATACTGGTTAATTTGTTCAAAGTTATAGATAACATGGGTGACTAAGACTGTATAGCAGGGTGTGGTGCCACACAGCTGTAATCCCAGCACTGGAGAGGCAGAGGCAAGACGATCACAAGTTCAAGACTAGTTTAGGAAATGTAGCAACTCCCTGTCTCAAAAAATGAAGAGTTGTGGAAGTAGCTTAGTAGGAAGGCTCAGGTGTCAATCTCCAGTCATGCGTACAAACAAACAGTTGTAATAGTGTAGAGAGGTAAAATAAGATTCCCAAAGTAAAGGAATTTTTGTTTGTTTTTCAGGGGAAATGTGAATAGTTTGTTCTAAAGGAAAACATCAGCTCTAGAAGATGAAATAAGAGAGAAAAACAAAACACAAGTGAATATAGAAAACTGTAGATTTGCCGAAAGTAAACTCTATTTGTCCTTCTTGTCTGAAAAGAAGCAATAAAATATGCTAACATTTTGGCAAAGTTTTCTTAGTTTTGATGGATTTGTTCAAAAGATAACTTTTTAAAAAGAACTTGGAATCATTTAATGCCAAATATTGAATTAACTCAAAAATAGAATTTGGCTTTTCCTCTATTAAAATGATAAATTGGTCTTAGAAAAGATAAAATGGCATTTGTTAACTTGATAAAAAATAATAGCTTTATTGAGCTATAATTTATACCATACAATTGACTTCTTTGAAGTTTAGAGTGTCCTTTAGTATATTCACAGACTTAAAGATACTAATCCTCATCATGATGCAATTTTGGGACATCTCACCCACCCCCAAATCATAGAGCTCTTAACAAGAGGTAATAAGCAGTTATTATTTACCTATTGGATAATCAACCCAGATAGTAGAGATTATACTGCACCATTTTCTGTGCTTTCTGTTGATATTTATCATGTCCATGATTACAAAGAACAAAGTCTCCTCTCTTCTCGAAGAGCTTAAGAGTCTTCAAAATTGTTTTACCTGCTTCTGTGCTTATCTGAAAATATGGAATAGTTGCCTTAGTTTCCTCAGGCACTCTTTCTTAATCTTACCACATCTCCCATTAAATCTGTAGGTTCTGTCTTCCTAAGATCAGACCCTAAATTCAGAAAAAATAAACTTCTCAGGATCTCTTTACATTGAAAACTACCTTGGTGGTTCCCAGAGAACCTATGGAAAAATCAGAGATTTGCTCTTTCACCTTATGAAAAAGGGAATGTTAGAAATAATTGAGTTTGTTGAGTAGTTCAGTTTTTTTGGAAAAGATCAGTGCTATTGCAAAAGTAGCATCAAAAGAGGTGTCAAACCAGAAGGGATGTGCAGCCTCCTCTAGGTTAAGGCTGTGCAGGTAAAACGTTACTGGTATAAATAGTTCAGAGACTGTACACTTTACAGGAAAGTCTTGAAGATTTTGTAATGCCCTTGCTGCCCATAATAGGTTCTCACCCTTCTGAGGAAACATTGATCAAATCCTTACAAAACACTCATGCATTACACAGTTTTGTTCTCCATCTGGCACTGCTGGTTACTACAATAAATTAACCATAGCCATCCAGTCTTACAGGTTCTTTCTGTTTCTCTCCCATGCTTGCCTTTAGGTTCTGCTGTAAGTAATAAACCAGAGATCAGACCTTTAATCAGACAGTCTTGGAGCCTCATGGAAATGACAGCTCTGGGTACTCTGAACTGTTGATACTTGAAAGAATGGACTTCTGAATATAAGCTTCTAAGCTGACTTCCTTCAAACAACTTTCAGACCGTACTGGGAAACTAAGTCAGAATTTCCAGGGCTTGTTTTGGTTTTGGTCTGGAAGCTGACAACTTTGTGAAATAAGATAACTGAACCAAGATCCAATGGAACCAGAGTTAATTATATAGGACCAAAGGAACTTGTGAAATATAATTGTGATTATTTATTTGAAATATTATTGATATTTTCAATGCTCTATATGTTGATGAGTTATACTGGTTTTTTTTTAAGGTGGCCAAAGAAATTCAGTTGTTTGTTTTTTTGTTTGCCTCTGTCTTTTTTAAAAGAAATTTTTATCTTTTAGAGAGACATGCTGAAACATTTTCAGATGAAATGGTAAAATATCTGAGTAGCTTCCCAATAATCCCAGGGAGGAAGTGTGAACAGGCAAATGAAGTTAATTTGCTCTGGGTTGGTAACTGTTAAGCAGGTTGATGGATACATAGGGTTCATCATGCAGATGAGAGACTATATAATTTTGGTTTCAGAAAAATCAATGGTTTTTCTCTAATTTGGTGGAAGTATATTTGCACATTTTATTTTTAGAAGACCTGGAATTGCCTTCTGAGCTTCCCCAACTTTGTGTATTTGCTTATTGATGAAGTAAGTTAACTTTACCACTCAATAATATTAGGGATTATGAAAAATGTAAAATGTATAAGTATTTGACATTTTTTCATGATGAAAACTATTTTTAAATTCCCATAATCACCAATTTTCTCATGAGTTTAAGGTCTATATAATCATCGTTTAAATACTTACATATTATTTGGAAATATATGTAAACTACTATTTGCTTATCAATCTTTATTGTTGGATCTAGGTTGCTTTCAATCTTTTATTATTTTTTTTCTGCTACCAGGGATTTAACTCAGGCTCTGTGAGTCAGGCGTGGTGCCACTTCAATCTTTTATCATTACAAATAATACTGGAATAAATTTGTTATGTATAAACTTTTCACTATATTTTGTTGTACATATACTTAATAAAATTATTTCTATAGTCAAGCAAATTATATATCCATCTCTTTACATATCATGTGTGTGTGTGTGTGTGTGTAACAAGAACATCTAAAATCCATTCTTAGACAATTTCCAAGTCTCAGTGAAGCATTATTAACTATTGTCACCACATTGTATATTAGATCTTCATACTTAATCTTCCCACATAATTGAAATTTTGTTTCCTGTGACCGATATCTCCCCATTTCCCATTCACATTGTGGATCTTTGACAGGATCTTCTTTTAAAAGGCTGAATACTATTCATATATATCCCACATTTCCTTATCTATTCATCTGTCAGTGGACTTTTTGGTTGTTTGCATATCTGGGTTATTACAGATAATGCAGTGGTGAACTTGGAAAGGCAAGCATCTCTATGAGTAACTGACTCACTTCATTTAGGTACAGAACCAGAAGAGGGATATCTGGATCACACGCTAGTTCTATTTTTAACTTTTTGAGGAACCTCTGTACTGTTTCCTCAATGACTGTACCAAATGACACTCCCATCACCTGTACATAAGGGTTCTCTTTTTTTTTAACATTCCCTCCAACACTTACATCCTGCCTTTTTGATAACAGTCATTCTACCACATGTGACATGACCTGTTATGGTTTTGATTTGCATTTTCCTGATGACTACCAATGTTGAACACCTTTTCATCTACCTGTTGATTATATATTTGTCTTCTTTGGAAAAATATCTATTCAGAGATTTGGACCATTTTTAAATCTGATTATTATGGACTGAGCATTTCTAATCCAAAAAACCCAAAATGGAAAATGCTCCAAAATCTGAAACTTTTTGAGCATCAACATAATGCTATGAATGGAAAATTCTGTATCTGACTTCATGTGATAAGTTGTAGTTAAAATGCAGGTCCATTCAAAATATTCTTTATCTTCAGGTTTTGTGTATAAGGTATATAAGAAACATAAGTGAATTTTGTATTTAGACTTCAGTTTCATTCACCAAATTCACTCATTTTCTATGTGCAAACATTTTGCCGTCTGAAAAAAAATCCCAAATCCCAAACACTTCCGGTCCCAAGCATTTTGGGTTAGAGGATACACAACCTGTTTGGTGTTCTTTGTTTTGTTTTGCTATTGAGTCATGTGAGTTCTTTATATATTTTAGATAGTAAGTCCTTATCAAATATATAGTTTACAAATATTTTCTCCCAATCTGCAGATTGTTTTCTTATTTTGTTGATTATTTTCTTTGCTGTGCAGATGAGTTTTAGTTCCCTGTAGTTCCACTTGCTTATGTTCACTTTGGTTGCTTGTGCTTTTGGTGGATATCTATGGAATCATCATCAAGACCAAAGTCAAAGAGATTTTCTGCTGTTTTCTTCTAGGAGTTTTACAGTTTCAGGTCTTATATTTAAGTCATTTTGAGTTTATTTTTGTGAGTAGTGTAAGGGTCAATTTCATTCTTGCACATGTGGAAATCCAGTTTCCCCAATACTCTTTATTGAACACACATTTTGCCATTGCATGTTCTTGGCATCTTTGCTGAGAATCAACTGATGATACATGCTTAGATTCTATATGTCTGTTTTCATGCCAGTACCACACTATTTTAATTACTAATGCTTTATAATATAATTTGAAATCATAAATTATGATGCTTCTAATTTTATTCTTCTTGAGGTTTCTTTGACAATTTGGTGTCTTTTGTGGTTCCTTTAAGAATTTTATAATTACATTTATTTCTATGAGAAATGCCACTGGAATTTTGGTAGGGATTACTTTAAATCTGTACATCACCCTGAGTGGTATGAACATTTAAATAATATCAATGCTTCTAATTCATGAACATTTATTTATATCTTCATCAATTTATTTTATCTGTGTTTTATAATTCTTAGTGTAGAGATCTTTCACCTCTTTTATTAAATTTTTCCTATATTTTGTGATGGTGTCATAAATGGGATTATTTTCTTTCTCAGACAGATTATTTTTGGTTTACTGTGCTTTGGAGTATTCCCAGAAGGACATGTTGGATTAAGGGATATAAAATTCTTTTTTTTTTTTTTTGGTACGGGATCGAACTCGGGTCCTTCCGCTTGCAAGGCGGGCAGCGGAACCACTGAGCTAAATCTCCGGCCCATGGGGATATAAAATTCTAAGTCTCTTGATAATTGTTAGATCTAAATAACACACCAAAGTCTCAAGTGTACAGAGGTTTTCAGAAAGCTATTGGATATTGAGCGTGCTATATTAATCAGTGATTCATTGATGAGTTCATAGCTAATATGCTGTTAGGAGGTGGGGACTGACCAGAAGACTTGGGGTCACTAGGCACATGATCTGGAAGAGTGTATTCTTTTTTTCCAGATTTTTAAACTCTGAAATTCTTATTAGTTCATGTTTTTAGTACATAATGATTATATTCAACATGGCGAGTTGGTAAATGTGCATAGCACATCTTAATTCTTTTTACTGCCCCTTCCCTCCCTCCCTGGATGAGTGTGTTCTTGTCCTGTGCTCTTTACTTCACACTTTGCTTTCTGGCTACTAACAGCTGAGTAGTTTTTCTCCTCTGTGTCCTTCCATAATGCCAGTTCTGACTTGAGCCAGCTGACCACGGACTGAATCCTCTGAAACTGTGAGCCAAATAATCTCATTCTTTAGGTTATGGGTGTCAGGTATATTGTCCCAGGAATGAGAAAGCAACTAATACAATTATAGAGCCATTTAATTTCACAGCTTTACCAATATACATATGCACACTATAATTCAAATTAAGTATTTATTTTCATATTTTCAATTTTGTGAGATAGTATCTTGTACTTTCATTTAAGAATTATTCCCAGCAGGATGTTCCTGAGCTGTTGTTTCAATGTCTTGTGTTCACATACTCATCATTCCTACTGAGCAAGGACTTTGATATTTGGCGGTTGGTTGTGATCCCTTGCCCCTTAGCCAAGTAAAATTTCTGTGAGTTCTAACACTGTGATCCTGGAAATTTCTGGCTTCTGGTGTGAAAAAGAAGACTTAGATGAGTAAGGAAGAACATATTTTGTTTGGCAGAATTGAAGCTTTCAGTCAGCAGATTAGAGCACTGTCGCAAGCAGGTCACGAGCCATAGATGGAGACAAAGTAAGAGTGTCTAGAGCCTGCAGTTTGGGAGGAAGTGATAGGGATAACACGAAACTTGAGGGGTTAAGGTTTGCATTCAACTATGGGTTGTGTCATTAAAACAAAGAGGAAGAGAATGAGTTTTCCAGACCAACAAACTGTTCACCAACCAATATTTTTATCTTAAAGTTGGATATAGCAAATATCAGGGCAATTTAATTAATATAAAATGTGCCAACAAACTGCCCTGGTTTGCTGGATTTTGAGGCTACTTTGCAGGCAACAAGAAGGCAGGGTGATTGAGCAACTTTCTGAGCTATTTAAAAATATCAGGAGTAAACTACCTACTGATAAGGATATGGCAAACAATGACCCAATTTTCTCAAGTCAAGTTTTGTTGGGTACAATTTTAAAGTTTTCTATAATACTCTACCATTGAATATTTCATGATGAAAATTTGAAACAGAAAGATATACTAGGGAAGAAAGGAGCAAGGTTAAGGTAGGAAAGTGGTAACTGCACACAGATCCTCTGTTAATTACTTCTTTAAAGACTGTTTACAAAATCACCTTGCCTTGTTGTTGCAGTTGATAAATAAGTATGAAGCTCTTGGGGAAAACTCTGGAAGATTTTGAAATGGGCAGAAGATTACTAAGTATTCTTTGAATGAAAAGCCAGGCTTGGTCTAGAAGACCCTTGGGTCTTATAGGATTTTACAGAAGCCCGTGCTTTTCTCTGCTTGTGCCTAGGTTACTTTACAACTCTGCTAAGTTGCAGAAAATTTTAATTAATGTAAATGATTCTTACCCACAGAGATGCCAATGAATAATGTCCAATAAAGATACATTTGATTTTCCCTTGTAGAAAGGATAATTCCAATTATTACATTTTACTGATCTATTAACAAGTATTAGATCTTTGAACATTTCTTCTTTTCTAATGACTTATATAAATGTGCTTTAAATTTTCTTTGAACCTGTAACATCTTATTGGTTCCCTCATTAATAAAAGAGTTATATAAAATCTTTGGCCCATATTCATTACCTTCCTGCCCCTATGCTAAGTCAGCCTGTTCCTTGAAGTCCAGTTTATATGATAAAACAAAGCAAGCTGATGATGTCACTGCTCATGTAGCCTAATATATGAAACCTCTGTCCCTGATATAACCAGACACAGGACAGAGCATTGTGGAGAGCTATTTCCTGCTGGCTGATCCTGGACTTGATGGTGGTTTTCTCTCTGCCTGATGCTAGGAGACATGTTGGCAGTTTTCTGTCTGGCCAGCTACCATTGGACCTTATGAGCAAATTCCTGTCTAGCTTGTCACCACTGGGCCCTGTCCTTTCCTGTTAGTAAGTCTCAAACTATCCTGTTGGTTTCTGTTCATGCCCATTAATAAGTCTTACAAACCCTCTCTCTCACAAGCCATCTCTAGGTATTTTCTTTAGTCTTTAGACTTACTCCACTGGGCTGTGGACAAGACAGAGCCATTATTTTAAGTTTGAAAAAAGTGGTCTTTTAATGGTTCTGAGCTCAATTAAATCTGAGTTAATTTTTTCCTCCAAAAACATTAATGATGCTTTTGTTTCCAGAGGAAGCTCCAGAATTTTCTAATATGTATGAAAGGCAATCAGGTCTCAGGATTGAAACAAATCTCCACATCCAAAGTGGGTAGATCTCTCTCTCTGCTGTTCTATAACTTGAAGCAATAGCTGAGATTATTATGGTTGGGTGTTAAAGGTTCCCCCAAAAGCTTATGTGTTGAAGGCTTGGTCTCTATCTAGTTAACGACACTATTGGGAAGTGGTGGAAACTTTAGGGGTGGGGTCTAGGTGGAAGAAGTAGGTCACTGAGGCATGTGCCTTGGAAGGGTACGTTGGGATCCCAGACTCTATTCTGTCTCTCTCTCTCTCTCTCCCTCTCTCTCTTCCTCCCCCACCCCCTCTCTCTGTCCCTCCCTGTCCCTCTCCCTCATTCCCTCCCCCCCATCTTTCTCCCTCACAGGCTTTCACCATGGGGTATTGCTTCACCACATGCCCAAAAGCAATATGCCAAGTGACCATGGGCTGAAACCTCTGAAAACATAGCCAAAATAAACATTTTCTCCTTTTAAGTTGACTTAAAGGCTATTTTGTCACAATAGAAAGCTGACTAACATATAGACTAAACAACCTTGCAGAGTTTCTAAAATGCAATGGAAACATGGAGAGAAAAATGAGAGAAAGGAAAATGCAATATGTGACTAGTGATAAAATCATGGACTTGGCAGTTACTCCTTTTAATACAAAGAAACGTTTGAGGTGGGCTCTCTTAAAGCAGTGTTATCTCTTATGGTTATGCACTAACTGATAACAGGGCTGCTATTTTTGGAAGGTGTCTCTAATAGTTACTTTTGCCTCTCTTCCCTTTCTCCCTCTGCCCTTCCCCAATACTTTTGCAAGGGTTACATCCAGCATTCTAAATTCTAAAGAGAAGCCTCATTTAAATGGTTAAAATGTTACTGCTAAATGATCTTTTTTAAGATTCATACAATGAAGAACATCTGTTGAAACTTTTAATGCTCTTCACTAATTTCTACTTTTACCAATTTTTTTTTTCTTTTGGAACCGGGGTTCGAACTCGGGTCCCTGTGCTTGTGCAGCAGGCGGTGAAACCACTGAGCTACATCCCTGGCCCCTACTTTTACCAATTTAAGTGATGTCTGTATTAAAAGAACTAGGGGCCAGGGATGTAGCTCAGTGGTACTGTTCTTGCCTGGCAAGTGCAAGGTCCTGAGTTTGATTTCTGGTACAAAAGAAAGAAAGAAAGAAAAAAGAACTGTATTAAAAGAACTATAGGACCTATCCCTATGAGGTTCACATCTATTGCCATGTTCAGAGAAGAAGGAAAAGGAAGATATACACCTGGATTGTGACAACCGCACCCAGCACGCAGCTTTCCTGCTCTGCTCCTCCTTTCCCTCCCTGTAAAAATTCTATGTGTCTCTGAGCCTCCCAAAACAGAACTTTGAGAAGATGCCCCTCGGGCTTCTCAAGATTGCTGGCCTTTAGATGAACATCGTTCTTTCTCAATAGTTCTTGTCAGGCCAGGGATTTAGCTCAGTGGTGCCACCGCCTGCCTTGAAACCGCAAATTCCTGAGTTCAAACCCCAGTACCAAAAAAAAAAATAGTTCTCATCTCCTAAATATTGGCCTTTGAGCTGTGAATAGTCTGGACTTATTCTGATAATAGGACTGAATAGCTAAGTCATTTCTCAACGTCTTAAACTTGTATTTAAGGGAATAAGATTGAGAATGGTGGTATAGTTTCCAAAATCTCCCTCTCTCTGAATGGTAAAGTGTCTGCTGATTTCATTCAGAGCATGATACCCAAAATATGACAACGACAGATCAGAATATACCACTCCCAAATATGTCTCTTTGGCATAAGGATCATTTTGAGCTCATTTTCTTTCTTTTTTTTTTTTTGAGCTCATTTTCTTTGGAGAAACTTCAGACATAAGAGAATCCCTAAGACAAGTATGGTAAACAAGGATAAGGTTTGTTGTGCAGATTTAAGTTGATATCTTTTCTATTGATGAGATTTTGTGTGTGTGATTTTGTCTCTCTTTCTGGTAAGAGAGAGAACTATCTTTACAAATGGAGATGTCTCTTAAAAATACACATTTCTCTTACAAAGTGACAATTTCTATTCTCTTTTTAGAGAATTTTAGGTTAGCACACTCAGAACTCCACCAGCAGTGTTCACCACTCACAGGGAGCCTTTAGAAACTCTGATGTCACTCTCAATTTCATTCCCCTCTTAAATCCATGGCTAACATTCATGCAAGACATTTAGAAATGACTTAGCTCTTCATTCCTGGAGAACCACTTAGTGTCGAGCTGTGAGGCCCTATATGGCTAACACTACTTCAACAGACCTCTCCCACCCTGAACATTAATTTTTCTTAGTGTGAAAGAGAAGGACTGTCAAGTCCATAATGTTCTCACTATAGAACATACTACATTTCCCTCTTATCCCCCTCCCATTTTTCTCCTACATTTTGAATACTTGTCAGGATTTTTATTGGCAAGTAGTGCTCATGCAAGGTGAAGACACACTTTCATATTTCCTCAGGTGGCCAATGGTATACACACACACACACACACACACACACACACACACATATTTTCCAAGAATAAAACTAATTTTTAGAAAGTCAAAATCAATTTTTCAATATGCAATATCATTTCAGAAATTCTGACAAAAACAATTTCTCAACTGACATTATATGTAGAACAAGGTCAGCTGTCTTTGTTTGCCCTCAGACTGTTCCCTAAAACCTACCGTTGCATAACAAATGAGGTCCATTCCAGAGTCATCTTCCTCTATGGGGGACACCTATAGTTTCACAAAACCCACAAAGGCATTAGTCTTAAAGTTTTTTTTTCTTTAGTACTTTCTGCAGGCCCTCCCCTCTTTCCAGTGTGGGGATTATGGGCATGAAAAAAGATGCAAGGGTTTAATCTCCTCTTCCAGCAAATACCTGAGTATTGGGAAGGGAGGAGCACTGTGGGGAAAGGGGGAAGACACTTTCTTCTTTCATTACAAAAGATGATAGTTACCAGATTGTTAGATCTGAAAGGGCATTAAAGATAATTATAGACAAGCCCATCCAATTCTACATTGGAGAATGGTGCTTACAAAGTCAAGAGGACATTTGTTTTCAGTCCAGCATGGGATGCTTATAATACATATTTAAATGACTCTTTTCACAAAAGTCTCTTCACAATTAAAAATCTTAAAAATAAAAAATATATTCTCTCTCACATACTGGAGATTGGACCCAGGGCCTTCACACTGAGCCATATCCCCAGCCCTTTCTAATTTTTGTATTTTGAGACAGGGTCTTGCTAATTTGCTAAACTGGCTAGTTTGGGCTCAATTTTCTGGCCTTTCCGCCTCAGCCTCCCAGATCTGAGATCACAGGCATGCACTAGCGCTCCTGGCTTCTTTTGACTGTTTTTTTTTTTGAGTCAAGGTCTCTCTACTCAGCTCAGGCTGGCCTTGAACTCAAGGCGATCCTCCTGCCTCACCCTCCCAAGGGCTGGGATTACAGGTGTGCACCACTACATCCAGGTTCTTTTGATTTTTTAAATCACTAAATTATTCTCCTAGCCCCAACTTTTAGAAAAATTTTCTACAAACAGTTAAATATTTTGTATGATTTTTAATTTCAAAATTGCCTGCAGTTTCCTCATTCCAATTTCCTTGTTGCGGAGACCCTTGGGACACTCACACTGAAGGATGCAGCTTCCAATGGTACATCAAGGATGAGCCAGGAGCAGTTTACCCCTTGGGGTGGGCAGTAAAGGGCACCCTTGTCAAGAGAATTTTAAAACTATAAGAAAGCTAAGAGTTGGACTAATTTTTATTATCACCATTCTCTGCAATTATAAAGAACATCAACAATAAAACTGTCCTCCCTGAAAAAAAAAACAAACCTCTGTTGGTCTATATTCTAAACAATTACTGCAGTTTTTGTTGAGTTTTAATATATAAGTAAGTTTTAAATTACTTATTAGCACTTTTAAATTAATTTCCTTCAACAAACATTGCGTTCTACTAGAAATGAATGTAGGATACTCCCAGTTAGCCCAGGAGCCTTTCCCACACATGGACTCGATTCCATATTTATTTTCATAATAAGCCCTCCAACCCCTGTGGCACTTCATATTTCTATACTTCAAATGTTTATGTATAATAAATGACAGCACAGTGGTTTTAAAGATGAAGGAACAAAACTCAAATCGTTTCAATTCTGCCATTCTGTGTGACCACCTGTTTCTATTTGTGCAGTTTTTTGTTTAAGTGCAAATTTTAGTTCTTATGTGAATTTTTTTGAATTTAAATACCATCTCTGAAATAGAAATCTATCCTTTTTAAATTGTTCATTGTTCTAAAACTGAAAGTAAATCAAGGAAATATAAATTACATCCATGACAGAACTGAGTAGTTAACTTAAATTAGTATCTTTTGCTGAAGTTATAGTTAAAACTTACTTATTAATTACTAGAAAAATTTTACATGAGAACTTATTAAGCCCTAACCAACAGATGAAAGCTCAAACTATCAAGTAGATGCAAATAGTCAAAATGACCAAAGATGTTATTCTTTATTGGCAGAAGGTAGGAAAAAGAGAATGTTTGAATGTCTCTGTCATTTTCTGTGTGTGTGTGTGGTACTGGGGATTGGACTCAGGACCTTGCACTCGCCAGGCAGGTGCAGCGCCACTATATCCCGGCCCTCTGACACTATCACAAAGACTTGGATACCCGTTCTAAAGCAAAGGGTCAGATGGTGCTAAAATTTATGACCATACATCTCTCTTAGATACTTGTAAAAAAGAAAAGCTTAAAAAATTTTCATCAAATATAAATGAAATTCATGATTGGTTTTCCAGAGATCTTTCAGTGGGAAATATGTGACTGTGAAGATATTTGAAAACCATTAGAATCAATCCCAGAGAAACTAAAATGGAAATTATTGCAATTTCTAGAATTTATTGTGAAATGAAATTTTATAAATCTATGGTCAACTCATTCTATGTTCAAGACTTTCCCTAATTATTTGTGTATCTAATAAATTCATGTGAAGTTAAAATCAATCAAAAGTGTTCTTTGATCAACTATGAATGAAGATAGATTGAGAAATCTGTTTAAGATACCTATTAAAATGAATATGCATTTGGAGACTTTTTCTTTCTTTCTCTTGTTCATTTTATATTTTTTCTTTTCTTTTCTTTTCTTTCCTTTCCTTTCCTTTCGTTTCCTTTCCTTTTCTTTTCTCTTCTTTTCTTTTCTAGACAGGCTCTCACTATGTGTTCCAGACTATCTTTGAACTCACTCACTCTGTATCCCAGGCTGGACTCAAACTTGTGGTGATCCTCCTGCCTCTGTCTCCTAAGTGGTGGCACCAATCACAGGCATGTGTCACCACATCTGACTACATTTGGAGACTTTTGGCAATGAATGGCACCATAAGGACCTAGACCTACAGAAGAGTAACATGGTAATTGTAGTGGCAGCTGAGAGAGTTCTTTAAGACCGTGTAGAGGACAATAAAGACAGCTGACTAAATTAAGGGAGAATTTGAGGATGGGTGGGTTTTCTGGTGAGTATTAAGAAACTGGGCTAGTAAGATTCTATTTTGTTAATGTTATGATGCCTTTAGTTTTATCACAGGTTCCTATGTCCTAGGGATATGTCAGTTATAGTTGTAAAGTTCCCTTCTCTTGCCACAAAAAGTGGATTCAAAGAGCAGATCCTCCTATGAAGCAGATTTTTCCCCATCTCCCCCACTGCCCATTGTCACAAGGATTTGCTTGTCTAGTAGGTCAGTCTAATCCTTCCCGCACAGCCGCAGAGACTGCAAGTGCTGCTGGACTTTCCTTTTTCCTAAAAGGCCAGAGTTCCTTGTATCTGGTTCCAGTTTCTCACATTACATTTGTCACTTTTTTTTCTGTTATCTTTGCAAACATTTTCAAAATCTCATGGATTTTGAGAGTACAGTATAAGCATGTGTAGCCCGTCCACCTTGCGGTCCATTCTTAGCAAGGAAAGAGACTAGTACAGTCTCCAAAAATAACTGAATATAAATTAACATCTTCTTGTCGACTTTTTTCTTTGCTTAGGAAAATAACTCAGGATTTGGGATTCTTTTTTTAGTAGCGCTCAATAAACGTCTTAAAATTTTCTTTCCATAACTCTTCATTTTGAAGAAGAATCCAGTCATTGTCCTAACTCTATTTTGTCTGACACATTTTCTCGCCTTGAGTCATTTCTTCTTCCTAACTTATCTTAAATTACAGAAACAACAAGCCTTGCTGGCAGCCACACCATGGCAAGAACTCAAGTAGTAATGATTTTCTTGGCACCAGCAAGACCCCACAAAACCAGACTTGATAATAATCAACCAGACCTTAGTTTGAAGAAGACTGCTTGACTATGCATACTTCTTGCCCTAGAACATCCCCAGCATTATCTTGGAGCTATTTTTCAGTATCTCAAAGACAGATCCTAGGTCTCTAGACCTTTATTCTTTGTGGCGTGGCCACACTGAGAACAAATTCCTTTCCTGTTTCACCACCACTTCTCTTTCTCTGATTGAACTCTTGAGGTAATGGGAGGCTGAGCCAGGTCTATTGGAACCCCCAAAGCCAGGGGTCTCCAGTAATATTTGTCCATAACAATTTTCATATATGTGGGATTAGCTCCCCAGATTGTTCATTCCTCATCCCTCTAAACTCCTCCAATTTCTTCCTGAATCCAGGGCTTGCTAACTTTGGTCTCATCTTCCTTTCATTCTTCATATTTCAGAACTATTCATTTCTGTGTGGTTATAACCTCTAGCTTTCCCCGCCAGGCAGCTGTGATGCTGTCCTTCCCCCAAACCCAGAATCTTCCCAAGATCCTGGGAAATATGCTGACCTCAAAAGTAATTCTGCTTTATTGACAGAGGGGAGAAGTGATACATATTTATCTGTTAACATATTTATCTGTTTAAGAATTTCCTCTGTTAAGTATAAACCTGTCTATGAGCAAGTAGTGATCCAAATTTTGGTCTGTGGCTGAGAAAGAACCTTCAAGTGTTTAAGGGCAAGAGAAGCCAAATGTTACGGTGATATATATGTAGCACTTGAAGACTACCAAAAGGGAAAACTTTTCCTTTTCCATTTGATGGTGTGTTGTAACTTGTTCTCATTTGTACTCTTGAAGAATAAGGAGAGAGTTGTAGTGATAATGAAGAATAAAAATACTGTACAATGGAGGGCCATTTCCTTATTAGCTCCATGTGTCAGCCTCAGAGTTCCTGTAAGACCTGGGGAAAGAGCATGGGCTTTGGAACTAGAGAATTACACTTAAGCTTGAATCCCAGCTCAGTTACTTTCTAGCTGAGTATAACTTTTTTTTTTTTTTTGCTGAGTATAACTTTTAACATGACAGTTATGAGCTGAGGGTATAGCTCAGTGGGAGAGCACTTCCCTAGCATACGTAGTCCCAAGTTCAGTTCCTAGTATGGAAAAATAGTGACAGTTACTATCAGGGCCAGAAAAGAAACATTATCTTCTGCAAATGAAGATAAAAGACGTGTGGCAAGATTATTGTGAGGAGTAAAAAGAGAGCCTTTGTAAAGTGCTTAGTAAAGTCCCTGTCGTATATTTAACATATTATGTTCTACATAAAATATATTATATAATACATAATAATATAAATGATGATATAGCTTTGTTAAAAAATTTGAGTTCAGAAGGCTCTGCCCAAACTTCTTCTATTTATAATGTTCTAAAGTTAGTCTTAGTACTGTTTTATGCTGGTTTTACTTAAAATATATATCCAGAATTTTAAAAACTCAACAAATATTAGTGAGATGCAGAATCTGATTTACCAAACTTTTCATATCTCAGTGGATGATGGCATAACCAAGAACTTGAATAACGGCCTATAGGTGGTCAGAAGGGAGCTCTGTTTTGGCTGTAATTTTTACTTTCTCACAAGCTCTTCTCCTGGTCTCTTCTTCATGACCACCAAGGAGAGCTAGAGGACCTTTGAGAGGAGGCTCAGAATAGTACTGCCTTGATTTTGGCAACATGCATATTGTCTCTTCAGCTAACTCAGCGTGCTTGAGATCATTTTAACAGCATAGTGTTAGCATGTGGTTTCAGTAGAAAAAGTCCCTATGTAAAAATAGCACCTTCTTCCTCAGCATGTCTGCTCCCTTTAATGAAAATAAGGCTTCAGCTTAGACTGAGCCAATGCAGTTATCAAGGCGTGAGCTAAAATCTCATCTGCTTCCAATGCTGTTAGCCAAAATCACTAACAGTGGTACTTTTAGCCGTTGAAAATAAGAAGGACAATGCAGTAAGGGGCATGAACAATATAGGATAATTCATATTCAGTACACAATACTTAAGCAGCACTTTCCTCTAGAATGAGCCCCCAGAGAATATAGTCAATGAGAAGAGTCACAATTGCTCTATAAGAATATTTATGACCATACGAACAAATCAAAAGGAGAAGAAAGGAATCGGTAACATTCACAAATTCTTACCCAACCCAATTAAAAACAAAAAGAGATAAACTAAAGCACTTCTAGCCATATGGCAACCCAGTAGGCTGCTTCTTCTTGGAGGATGGTGTTTCATTCATTCTTACCATCCTGCATTTTGTCACATCATGTTCCATTTTGGGAATGGGAACTTCAATGTATATTGTTGATATGAAAATAAAACAAAGCAAAGGTACTTTATTTCATATTTTAAAGGAAATGCAAAGGTACACTATTGAAATTATCCTAGGAAACATAGTTTTAGAACCTCTTCTCTGGTGATCAGTACCGTCTCAGATCATCTTCAGAGTCCAGTTTACCTTAATCCTGATGACTTGATTAATTATGTTTACTAGAGTTCCTTCAGAAGAGTGACACTAGAGTAGAAGTCTGGCTACAAACGTATAGCTCTGAACTGGCTAATCATTAAATTTAGCCAAGGATTTTATCTTAGGATATAACTGAAGTAGTACTCATTTTATGATCACCAGATTTCGCTTTCATAGAACAAAATCTCAGAACAGGAGAAATGTTACCAGGTGCTTACTTTGGGTTCTAGAAGTCTCTTAAGTTGTTTTATCAGGGAGAGAAAAGGAGAACTACTATTTTATTCTGTAATGCATTTCCCCCAGAAACTGGACTTTTCTTAGGGGAAGGATGTTTCTTTTTTGCAAACCCTAAGATACCTTTAGCAGAGAGTCTTTGAAAGCCATTCGATGCTGTCAGACAAGAGAGATGTCCACAGCCTCATTTCCTTTGGTGTTACTGCAACCTTCACTGGGATATCAGTGTCTGCAAGCTATCCTGGAGATTCTATATCAAAATCAGATGGACTGCTTTATCTACTATTTGAAAGCAATCCTAGATATTCAACTCTGCCAATTAAAAGACCACAGCACTTCACATACATGAGGCTTCAGCAAATGCTAGTTAGCCCTGCACTGCTTCCCTCCACCAATCATAGTATTTTTTATTTGAATGACACTGTAGAATTGAATAATCTAAAGGGTTCATGAACATTATAGTTACAAGCTCTCATCACTACATTATTTGTTTCTAGTCAAAATAGTTTTCAGAGAAACTAGATAAAATAGATAAAACAACCGTCCAGATCTATATATTTTTATCTATATTTTATATAGATAAAATATTTGGTTAGAAATATTCAATAGGCCACTTAAAGAAAAATGAAGGCAAATTCTGAGACAAAATTTAGGAATTGGGGATATAGATTGTGAAATTATTTGCCTGGAAGTTAATTATGAAGTCAAGAAGCAAATGAGTTTATGTAGATAATGTGATAAAGAAAAGGTAGTTGAGAATTTTGTTTAATCATGGAGAGAGGAAAAGAGCTCTGAAAAGAAAATAGAAAAAGCAGTCAATAAAGTAGCAAAAAAATAAGTATTTACTTGTAATAAAAACTAAAGACATGAGTTTCAAAAAAAAGGAGGTTAATTGTGCTAATGTTTGTAAATTACAAAACATTCAAGACAGATAAAGACTGAGAAGATGTCATTGATCAATGGGCTAGTAATCTAGTTACTGAAATAGTTGCAGAAACTGGCAAGAATTAAGAAGTGAATCTAGAATGAGGAAGTGAAGGTGATGCAAACAGCAACTCTTTCAAGAGATCTGATGGGGGCAGGAAGGCCAGCCTTAGCTCAGCATATCAAATGGATGGAGTTTCCATGTGGGGCACACACTGAGCCATGGCACATGGACTGTGAATGTGGTAAATTGTAGAATGTGTCCCCAAACCTTTCATCTTTATATGTGTCTTTCTCTGCACTGACTTTGCATCCTGTCCCATCAAGATATGGCGTCCGTTTTTCCCTTGAATTTGGCTTTGGTCATATGACTTGCTTTGGCTGCTGGGACATTAGCAAATGTAACACAAGTAGAGGGTTTAAAAGTGCTAGCATAATGGGGTTCACTTTCTCTTGTCCACAAGAACAAGCTTAGACTTGTCTACTAGAGACCAAGAGATGACATGGAGTGAGGTCTCAGCTCTTCCAGCAGGGTCCCTGACATGTGAGTGAGTTGAGCCCCAAGTGAATATGCCTCGACTAGAAAAATTGCCCAGCGAGCCATACAATGGTGAGAAATAACAACTGCTATTGTAAACTATTGCATTTTGGAGTGGTTTGTTACACAGCAAAAGCAAATGATACAACAAGGCTCTGTCCTTTTTAGCTATTGTTTGAACATTCTT
Source organism: Heterocephalus glaber (assembly GCF_053883595.1). Lineage (NCBI taxonomy): Eukaryota > Metazoa > Chordata > Mammalia > Rodentia > Bathyergidae > Heterocephalus > Heterocephalus glaber. Next base: position 9,758,917 of record NW_028258364.1, on the reverse strand, counting down.
AATTCTGAGGCAAGAGTGTTGAGTGACCTCATCTTAGAAAACAGACAACCACGCCTGCAGATACCAATAATATCCTGTCCATCTCATGGTCAGATTGTGAAAACCATAAGCATCCAGAATACAATAGTGACTGTAGAAAGTACTGATGAAATTATAGGAAGACTGTGTCATTTATTTGTGGCATAAGCATGGGGTCATTTCTAAGCCTTTATATTATAACTTCATGATAGAGAGTTCTGTATGAATATGGAGGCACGTTTGAAAAGCTTGGTGATTTGATTTCCATAGCAGCTATCACATCATAAAAGTTATAAATTATCTATTAGGAGAATTGTTGGTAAAAGCAGAAGGACTTGAAACTAATGCAGATGTAGGACCTAGCATGAGAAGCCACCATGGTGGTCCTGGAAGACAGGACATTTCCCACCTCTGGGTCCAGGAAAGATTGCAGTGGACACGCACATAAGCCCCATATATTTCATGAGCCCTTGAGGGCATCTTGTGCCACTGCCCAGTGGTGTAGCTGATGTTCACAGCAAGGACTCAGAGCCATCAAGAACAAGTTAAATGATGTTCATATATTCTGTTTAATGAAGCTGAGAGGAATGGAATTCATTTTATTACAATTTCCATGAAAATGACTAAACTTACAAAAAGTTTGATACTTGAACAGTCTAAGCTTCAGTTCCCTGGAAAACGCACTTCTTTGTGACTCCTCATTTCCTGACAATAAGATTGGCGAGGAATTAATCTAGACATATTCATTAAGCAAAATACCGTATCCTAACTATAATATGACAATTACTTCCAGAGACAGAAGAGAAGCATTGTCCAGTGTATGGAGAATAGCTAGTACTTTGTTCAACTTAAGAAAGAGATGTTGGTTTGACTTCTTCATGGTGGCTTAATTTTATTTATTTATTTATTTATTGTTTGGTACCAGGGATCGAACTCAGGTCCTTGCATTTGCATAGTAGGAGGCAAAACCACTGAGCTAAATCCCTGGCCCTTCATGGTGGCTTTAAAAACAAATCTGTCAGTGTTCTGTGGTCTCCACTGTTCACTTTTTCAAGGAGCCTGATCCTATCATTAGCTCCTGGTGCCTCTTTTAAGCAAGTGCTGGATTAGCATTAGTCCTTTTGGTTCAGCAAGTCCAGGCTTTAGATTAGCCTCCAAGAATCCATCTTTAGTGAGCCGACATCTTGAATTCCTCCTTCATCCTTACTCTTATTCCCTGAACATGACATAATTATTGTCATCACAGCTCATGTTTTTTAATTCACTGAGGGCCAACATAGTTTCCTTGTAAGACACAATTATTAGGGATACAGTGATACTTTAGTCCTTTGTCCCATCTTGCCTATTACCTCATTTACAAGGTCTAATTTTCACACCAGGCTATAGGCATCCATCACTTTGCTTTCTAATCCACGGAAAATAGAACTAGTAGACTTGTGGAATATAATATTCTCAGTCCTGGGGTTGAGTGGCTTAGTAAATAGCAGAGCAGTTACCCAGTTTGCATGAGGCCCTGGGTTCAATTTCCAGCACTGAAAAAATATTTATTTTCAGGTGACCTTCGAGAGTGCGTGGTGGGGTCTGGCGCGGCCTGGACGGTTGTTCCCGCCAAGATGCTTCAAAGCTTCATTAAAAATGTCTGGGTCCTCTTGGAGCCATACTATACCCAAGTTTACCAGGAGATTTGGGTAGGAATGGGGTTGATGAGCTTCATTGTTTATAAAATCAGAAGTGCTGATAAAAGAAGTAAAGCTTTAAAAGGTTCAAGTCCTGCACCTTCTCACGGCCATCAGTAACCAGCTCTCTTGAGTGCACATGGGACGAAACATCAGTCTGCCTGTAAATCTAAGCCAGCTGTGTCAGATGGGAGCACAGAACATCACTGTAACCTGCATAAGTAGTGTTGGCTCTGAGGCATGAATAAATGTACCTGTGAGATGCACCTCCCCATTCTGGGGCTGTTTTGTGTGTCCCCTCGCAGACCCTCTGTAGGTAGCAGCTGTCCTCAGACCGCCCACCCCCTCCCGAAGAGCCCGGGATGAGGAGCGCACGCCTTGGTTGTTCACCGCAGGGCTTGGTGGTCCAGGTCCAGGCACTCACTAGGATTCTGATACTCAATAAATGTCTGTTTACCAAAAAAAAAAAAAAAAAATTATTTTCTTGGTGCTTTTAGTTAGTTCCCAAACTATTATATTGTTACCTAACATATAACACTCTCCAAAAACTACAATCTCTTTGAGATCTTTGGATTGAATAAAAGTGTTTCTAGATGTACGGTGGGTTATTAAAACAAACAAAAGCATAGACTTTGGTATAATACTTGAGTCCTAGTCCTGGTTCTGTTTCATGGTAACTATGTGATCTTTGACAATTTACTTAATCTCTCTGAGCCGCAGTATATTTACCTTTATAAGGAAGTTATTGCAAGGGTTACTTGAGGATTAATGTCATTGCAAAGGTTAACTCATTGTAAAGGTTAATTCATGTATAGAAAGCACACAGTATAGTTCCTGACAAATAGAAGATACTCAATAAATATTGACCCTTTTCATTTTCTCCCTCCCTCATAATTAATCTATGTCTAATTTAGGATATTGTTTTTGGATATTGCTTGCTTTTAACTAAGGCCATGTATAACAAAACTTTTCAATCATTTTCATGAACTTTCAGCTTCTTGTCAAGTATTATATATGAGTGTGGGAAAGGCTGGGTAAGGGAAAGTTATAATCTGTTCATTGCCTATTTGTGGGCTGGTATTTAAGAAGATGTCTCCCAAACTTCCCTTCCATAGCCCATGCTTCCCACTTGTCATGTATCCTTTCCCTTTAAATATCCAAGAATTTAAGAATGGCTTGTAAGGAAAACAATTTTTTCCTCACTCCAAACATTTGGAAAAACAGGAATTTCTTCCCTCTTTAATGAATTATAAAAGTTGTATATCCCCTTCTTATAATTCCCACCATTTTTTTCTCTGGTGCTATGGTCTGGATGCAGTGTCCTCCTAAAATTCTGATGTTGAAATCCTAAGGTGATAATACTAGAAGGCAGGGCTTTTGGAGAAGTGATTAAGTTACAACTGTTCCATCATGAGTGGGATCAGTGCCCCTATTAAAATAAGGCTGATTGGCTCTTTCTTTTGCCCCTTGCACCATGTAAGGACACAGCTAGAAAGTGTCATGTATGAACCCTCACCAGACACTGAATCTGTTGTCGCCTTGACCTTGAACTTTCCAGCCTCCAGAACTGTAAGAAATAAATTCCTATTGTTCACAAGCCAAGCAGCATATATGATTTCGTTATAGTGGTCTGAGATACTAAGGGATGAAGACAGAGGAGTCCAGTAGGTGACATCAGGAATGAATGGAACTAGTTCAGCTTTTTCAGGCTTTCTCTTTAGGGCTTCCTGCCTACAAGATAAGCACCACTCTGCTCTACGTGGTCTGGAGCAACACACAACAAGAAGTGGACCACCTGGCTCCATTTAGCTGGGTGTGTGTGTGCTGCTCCTTCCATGGCTCCCAAAGTACAATCTTGATGCAAAGAACAGAAAGACAGGTTTCAATCACAGTCCTATTCCAGTTCTACTCCAACTTGTTTTATTAAGAAACTCAATATTTGGATCCTAATGGACATATGTAACTATTTCTCACTTAGTACTTCAGAGAGCTCAATACCAGCCTACTGGTGACCAGAATTTAGTATGATCTGGTCTCTTCTATTCCTTCTCACTAGTGCTTAGTTACTATGAACATATTATCAGAGGAGAAATTTAGACCAAGCCTTCATTTTGTAGACAAGGAAAATAAGGCTAGGAGAGACTGAGTCACCTAGCCTCATGTATGTAGTTGGTGGTAGAACCAAAGCTTGGGATGAATCAATGTGACCTGACTCCTGGTTCAGTGTTCTTGTTGAGACACCATGTTGCCTTGTCTTAGCTAAGCATAATTCAAAGCAGATCTCTCTTGGTGGAAAAATTCTTTGGATCGTCCCACTAGGTTCTGACTCTCTCATAGGTTTCCACTCTGTGTTTGATATGGATTTAGTAATTAGCTTCTGGTCTTCTTATTCCACGTGAATATGAAGACTGAAGGCACCACACATCTAGGTATCTACAACACATCTTCAGGCCTTCGAAGAATCATAGGGTACAATTTCTGAATCTTCTAAATCAACACAATCTAGTTGGAATTAAGGCTGTGTAAGTTTTGTGTAGGGCATGTAAGGTCAATTCTAACATTCTAGGGACTTTGTCCCATCAATGACTTTTCTAGGGCTAAGCACTGCGCAGTTGTTTTATCCTTCCTTCCTTCCTTCCTTCCTTCCTTCCTTCCTTCCTCTCTCTTTCTTCCTTTTTTTGTTCTTTCTTTCTTTTTCACTATTTAATGTCTTAAGTTTAAAACTATCTGGAATGATGAAAGTGTTGTGGCAGATGCTATTCCACATAAGTATACATATTTGTTTAATTATTTTCAAGCAAGGTGGCATTCTCAGGAGAATCCTCTCTTTCTTTCCATCCCCTTCTGCCCTTTGCCTTCCACCGTGGGATGAAGAAGCAAGAAAGCTGTCACCGAATGTGGCCCCTTGACTTTAGACTTGCCAGCCCCTAAGACTGTAAGAAATAAATCTCTGCTTTATAAATTACCCAGACTCAGGTATTCTATTAGAGCAGCACCAACAGACTAAGACAGGAAGCAGCAGCAACAGGGTCTCTGCTGTCTGAAGGGGAGGGAAGACTGATAAAGTAGGTGACTGATCTCTGGAAGGCCCAGGTGATGGGGACTTTCAGAGTGTTCACATAGAGATGCATGTGTTTGATGATAGGAGGAACATAAGGTGGGTCATGAAGAGATCCTCTGGGTTTCTTCTTATGCCCTGTCTTCCTGGAAGCTCTTCACTGGCAATAGTATCTTCCAAAAAGAAATGATTCCTGTAGCCACAGTGGAGTGAGACTCCTGGGCACAGTCCCCAGTCCACCACCCCAGTGGCTGATACTTAAGTGTCCCTATGACAGATGCACTTCGTTATTGGGATTTTCAAAAGATATTAAGCTATTTTATCAGCAATCTCCATCTTTGCCTAATTATCTTCCCTAGAAGCTAATGTAGTAGACCAAAAAATGCTACCTTTTATAAAGAAAGGCCTAAATCTGATGGAATAAGGAAATGAGGAAAAGTCCCTTTGTCCTGGAAGACTATGAAAATCATGCATTTAGCCATGTATGTTCTGATTTAAGTCCTGGCAAAATCCTGGAGGAAGGACTAGTGAGAGGTGTTTGAGGGGGAATTCAAATTCCAAAGAATCTGTGCCTTCCTTCTCTGATCAGGAAATGTATTTTTCATGTACTGCATTAGTGGGCCAGCTGTATCTTCTCCTCCAATTCCTGGAGTGGCCTCCCCTGCAAGCTGGCTCCACTGGACCAATCAGCCTGGATAGTGAAAATGGTGGCACTGTGCAGTGAGTTGGAGAAGGCTTCCTTCAGCTGTCTGCAGCACCAAAAATGTGCAGAAGTCTCATTAGCTCTAGGGCTGAGGATGTAGACAATGGGCCTGATTTGAGAATCTGGCAGGGGACCACCATAGAAGTGAAGTGATTCTGTAGCAAGGTTCTGAGGGGCACATGAGAAGCCTGAGACAGTAGACCCCCAGCCAGACTCAGGATTTACAGAGCAACTGTCTCAGGTCCCAGTCAAGCTAAGAAAACAAATGATATGGAAGTTTGTGTGTAAATATAGCTGCTATCTTTTCCTCTTTCACTTGTATGTACAAAGAAAGGGAGTCTATCTTCTTTCCCTCAAATCTGGCGGGCCCTGCACCTGTTTTGATTGTGGCAGGGAGGATGCTGAGCCCGTTTGAGAACATAGCCCAGCAGCTTTGGCTTTTCCTCTCAGGAACCAGTTTCCATGTTGTAAAACAACACAAGCTACACTCTTGAATAGTGAGAGGATGTGAGGGAAAGATCATGAAAGATGGAAAACCATCTTGGATATTCCATCCCAGCCAATCCCCCAGCTCAATACTGTCACACGAATGACTTTATGGACACTATCTAGAGCAGAAATTTTGGCCAGTGGAGCATAGTCAATCCACTGAATCATGAGAAATACTTGTTGTTTAATAGTTTAAACATTGTCGGTTTAAGTCATTGAGTTTTGAGGTGACTAGTTACAAAACATACGGTAACTACAATTGTGTGTTATCTTGACAATGGGGACATGTTCTGAGAAATGCGTCATTAGGGTCATCAGGTAATTTTGTCATTGTCAGAACATGAGAGAATATATGAATATACTTACATAAGCATAGGTGGTATAGACTATTATCCATCCAGAATATAGTACAAGAATTACAGGAGACTAAGTCAATCACAAGAAACGATGTAATCAAAAGATGTGGTAAGCACAGGATGTATGAGATTGCTGCTGGTATAACATGGGGCCCTGTTTTATAATAGATTTTTTTCTTTTTTTGGTACTAGGGATCGAACTCAGGACCTTGCACTTGCGAGGCAGGCGGCAGAACCACTGAGCTAAATCTCCAGCCCTATAATAGCTTTTTAAAGTAAGAGTACACTAGAAAATAGTGACAAAAAGTGTAGTATAATAAGTATGTAAGTCAGTAATATTATTGTTTATTATCATTGTTACTGTGCATAGTACTTTCATATGACTAGCAGTGCTGTAGGCTTGTTCATCCCAGCACCATCATAAACACATGAGAAATAGTTCGTGCTACAATATTATGACCGATAGCTATGACATCAGTAGGGAATAGGAATTTTTCAGCTCCATTATAATCTTATGGAACCACTGTCCTAAATGTGGTCTGTTGTTGATGGAAATGGTGGTGCATAATTGTATAATAAATACACATGTACTTGTCAAAGATCAGTCAGTAGGATCCAGCTTAGCCAGAAACAAGATGTTTTAATTACTTTTCCTCATTGAGGAGATAAAATACCTGACACCCAAAGTTAAAGAAAAGTTATTAGCTCACATTTGAGGAGGTTTCAGTTCATAGTCGGCTGGCTCCAAGGTAAGGTGGTGTGGCAGAGGGCATTGGAGAGGGGAAGCAATTCACAGCAGGCAGAAGGCACCAAAATAGTGAAGAAGCAAAGCAGTAAAAGACAAACAACAGGCAACAAGTGATGATAAGCAACCCTCTTTTGGTCCCTTATATCTATCTTCATCCAGGCTACCCACCTTTAGGATGTGTAGCACTCACACCTTGAATCCTAGCATTGCACCCTTGATCCCAGCATCACACACTCTAGATCCAGCCACTTCCACAAAGCCCCACCCATGACTGCATGAAGCTTTGAGGGGACATCTAGATACAAGCCATAACACAAGACCAGCCCAACTCTTTGTAGTGGAAGCCATGGGATTCAGAGGACAGGCAACTCTTAGATATGAGGCCCCCTTCCTCCTCTTCCCATGGCTCCAGGTGCTATCTTGGGAGGAATACCAGGAGAGAAAGAAACAATGGAAAGGCCAGTGTGATAGACTGAATAATAACACCCCTACTCCAAACATGACTACATTAGAGGCCCTGAAATCTGTGAAAAATTACCTTAGATGGCAGAAAACAATTAAGAATGCAAATGGAATTAAGGTTGCTAATCAGCTATTTTAAAATAGGGAGATTATTCTGGACAGGCTCTATGTAATCATGTCTTTAAATGCGGGAGAGTCAGGTCGGAGGAAAGAGATGTGAGAAGAACACCACTCATTGGCACTGACTGACTTTGGCAATGGAGAACACCATGAGCCAAGGGAAATGGGCTAACTCAAAGCTGGAAAGTGAAAGAAATGGATGTCCCCAGGAGCTTCCACCAAAGAACCCAGGCCTGCCGATACATTGATGGTAGCCTGGAGGAGAAGCATTGTGGACTTCTGAACTATAGAACTATAAAATAATAAATTCATATTGTTTTAAGCCAGTAAATCTGTTCTCTTATAGCACCAACAGAAAACTAATATAATTGAGTAGTAAGTGATTACATAATTCAAAATAAAACTATCTTAAATTGGAAATGACTGAAATGGCTTTAAGGAGCAATTTTAAGATTGTTTTTCCATCTCACCCAGCTTGGGGAAGGCTGGAGAAGCAAGATTAGATCTTTTATGGAAAATAAAGAAGTTGCTTTTTATATTTCACACCCCTGAGTATAGTGAGTCAAATCTGAGAACTTGTTGTACCTTTGTTCTGAGACTTAATTTTCTGTTCAAATGAACTCCCCCTGAAAGATCCATACTTTCAACTTTCCAGAATGAATGAGTTTATCTGATTGCTCCTGAAACAAGGCTTGAGGGAAGAGAATTGGCAGAAACAGAGTCTAGTGCTGGGCACCTCGACTTCTGGGGGTGGGTGGGGAGGGAGATGTAAAGTGCACAGATGTCTCCTGACTAAAAGGACACTGCAGACACTGCTGAGCGTCCTGCTGTCCTTGAGTAGAACTGTCACTGGCCTCGCTCAACATCTCTCTTTACGCAGGGTCTCAGAAGGGCCATAAACTGCACCGAGTGGTGCTGAGCACAGGCAGGAGTTCATTATGCCCAACAGTGAGACCAATTGCATCGGGATGCTCAGGGCCTTCGCATTTGCATTGCTTCTTTCCACTGCATTTTCAATACCTGTGGTTTCAGCTCTATAATTAGAACCCCACATTTCATCACCAGGCCCTAAGCTCCACAGTAAAGGCTTTCTGATTCAAAAGTTAGATCATTTTTAGAGTTTAAAATAAATGTTCTCTCATCATTATCACTCATTATTCTTTGTCCGTAATGTTAAGTGGAATAAATCAGACACAGATTAAATGTCACATGGCTCCTCTTATATGAGAAACTCAAAGAATAAACAATTTAAAGAGCAAAATAAAAGATAGATGGTAGGAAACAGGGAGAGAGATTTTGTGGAGATGGTAAAGGAGATCTGTGGATGGGGCTAGGCAGGAGGGCAGACAAGGAGAAAGGAAGTAAAGAGGATCAAGATGCGATATGTACATGTACCAGCTTCCCACGATGAATGTATTTAATATGTATTACAAATATGTACTAATAAAATTTTTTTTAAGGGCCAGGGATTTAGCTCAGTGGTTCCAGCGCCTGCCTCGAAAGCACAAGGTCCCAAGTTCAATCCCCGGTACAAAAAAAATTTTTTTAAAATTATTATTATTCTTTGTAATTGGAATGATCTCCTATGATGAACAACACTGAACAAGTGATCAGGAAACACTTCACAATAATACCACACAATTACAGTATTGTGATGCTTGCCAGGGATTTGTCATTCTTAACACACACACATACTTGGGGTAATTCAAGGGCAGCTACTCGGGTACCTCAGATGCTCTCAAATTCGCCCCAGTGAAGCAGTCACTCTGGTTCTGAGAGGGTTGTGAGAAAATAAAATAGGAAAGATGAGGGCAAATGACCGTCCAGCAATTGGTAGAGAGCGGGCTCAGGCATTAGCCTACGTAGAGTGGGTTCAAAATCACTTAAATGCTCTGTGGCTCAGGGAGGTTACTTCATCCTCTTGTCTATTTAAAAGAAAAAAGAAGTAGGTGGTGATAAACAGTGCAGCCTGGTAGAGCTGATGTGATGATGATTAAAGAATTCATTTTTTTAAAAAGCCATTTAGTTCTAGGTAGAAAGTAAATGCTTGAGGCTATCAGTCATTTTTATACAGAACCCAAAAGTCGAGAAATCAGTACTTCCTTCATACTACAGATGCTTCTCTCTTTTATTGTCCATTTTTACTACATGGTGAGAAACATGTTTAGCTCCCTTCCATGCACTCTCACGTGAGCGTGCAGTCCAGTTCCTCACACACCTGGAGTCCCAGGAAATGTCCGAGAAGATGGGTGCTGTCCCCACGCTCCCTTATCAGGCTCCCGTTCCTGTCTCCCAGCCCCTGCCTTTCCCCATGTGGTTCCAATACCGAAAGATTTAGTCCATCTGTCCCAGAGGGTTTGGCTTTCTCTTCATTTGGGCTTCTTGAAATAATATGCTCCTGAGGCACAGTCTGTTCCTTCATCACTAAAAAAGGTCAAGCATTTATTAGTCTGTGTATAAACATGACAACAAAGGAGGCCTTGTAAAAATGGAATGTTCGACTTGGATGGAACACAGAGTAATTCCCCTCAAATCTGGCAAATTCCCTTGGATTTCATATTCTTTAAATACACCATGTTAATGTCCCTCTTTCTTTCTGGAATTCTCCAGCCTTAGAAATCTCTGTGAATCCTCTGAGGTGCAAGTTTATTCATTTATTAAACCTACAAGTGCAATTGCTTTTTCAATTTAGGCACATTAACAGGTTGTTCAGAGACCAACTCTAATATTATGGATAAAAGGTGAACACTCCTGTGTTTCACAACCAATTATCACAAAAAGGAAGAAAGACTTTCCTTTGCTTACCAGCAGCCGTTTCACACAGATGTGATTTCCATCCTTTGGGGCAACAAATCCCAGGAGACTAATCTTTGATTCCTTTTCTTCTTGTTCTTTGACAATGTCAGCCCAACATAGAGGTCCACTGCAGGGATTCTCAATCTACCATGGCAGCCAAACGCCATCTATACCAAGTGCCTCCTTCTTGCACCTTGGTCCTTCAGATATTATAAATGATCTCTCTCTATATAAAACATAGCCTCTGACTCAGCAGTATGCATAGTCTGGGCCTAAAAATATTTTCAAGTTTCCACCTTGTGTCTTTATAAGGGGCTGTTGGTGCTATTTGGTAAAAATAATTCTCTTTTTTTTCTTTATTCAAGGATTGAAAAAGAATTGTATTTCATAGTGAGGAATTTCCTAGACACCCTGGGCTAAAACTTATCACAGAGAACGATGACGACACTCCCATGTTCCTTCAAGGGTAGCAGAGCAAAATCAGCCACCTCCGATTAGGGAGCTCAGATTTTGTTTCTTGTAAGACTAACATGTATGTAAGCCTTGTTAAAACCAGTTTTATAATTCCACATTCCTTCTCCTGCTAAGATTGTTTCAGTATGAGAACACTGTACATGAAAATAGAGTTGTTGGTCTTCTCATTCTTGTTTTTGTTCTTATTCTTTTTCTTCCTCCTCCTTTCTCCTTCCATCCTTCATTTGTTCCTTCCTTTCCTCCTTTTCTTCCTCCTCCTCCTTCTTCTCTTTCTTCTCCTTCTTTTTTTCCTTAACCTGACTTGGCTTTTTGTCCAGAGTTGGCCAAGAGAGCAATGAGGCTTGGAAAAGAATCCACAACATATTGACTCGTCAAATACCAACTTCTTTGCTACAAATTTCTTTGGAATATAGCAGAAAGTCACATGGTAATACATTTTTAACTTCATGTCAACTTGTATTAGTTTGTAAATACATAAGTGAATATCAGCCCTGAAATTTAGCAACCTATCCTTTTCACAGGAAGTACAAAGTACATTTCATTGAAGTGAATGAAAGAAACATCTGCTTTCAGGACTGGCCTCAACTTACTTTTCTAGTTTCTTCTGCTACCATACTATACTATTCCCTTTTCTTCAAGCTTAGAATAATTTTTGAACTGCAATTAGATGAATGAATGAAATAAGCTGTACAATTACTCTGTGCTCATATTCATACTTTCCTTGTCTTTCAGAATACCTCTTCTCCTACCACCCCATTTTTATTGAGGAAGTTTCTAGTCATTTTCAAAGCTGTTGCCTCTTTTTTAAAATCCTCACTCAGCATGACTCTCTCTGTCCTCCTTATATTTCCAGTGTCTTCTTTAAAAATCATTCTTGCTCTGTCACTTATCCATCCACTGCCCCTTTGTTTGTTTGCTTGTCTTTCTCTCCATTTCAGTAAAAGTTCTTTCATAGTAGAAAATATCTTTCATCTCTGTACCACCAAGTGCAGCATAACGACTGCCATGAGGCAACCACTGAAATGTTTTATGTCTTGGTTTGCTATTTATTGGGCTGTGGGAGTGTGAATTTCAAATTCCAGGCCTGGCGTACAGATGCAGTGTGCCCATCAATGAAGAAAGACCTAGGATACACAGCAGGCGTGGGAAGTGAATGTAGGCATGCTTGTGCAGGCATCTGGTAATCACTTGAATCCCTAGGTCTGGCGCTCAGGAGAGATTAAGACTAGACAGATAGAGTTGGGAGTGACCAGTGCAGACATGAGAATTGAAACCTCGGGAGTGAGCACTGAGAACAAGGCATAGAATGAGCACTGAGGAAGCTGAAGACAAACCCTGAGGAAAGTTATAATTTAAAGGCTGAGTGATGGACAGGATCCAGCAGTTGACACTGAAAAAGAAGGTGAAGAACAAGACAGTAATGAGGTCATAGAAGCTAAAGGAGGAATCAAGTTCAAGAAACACGGAGTAGTAACTAGGGTCAAATTCTACAGTAAGAGGGCAACAGCTAGACAAGAGTGCAAGGTCAGTATGGGACTTTCAAACAAGAAAAGTGTACTTTTCTTTGAAAGGTTCTTATTTTCAAGGATGAAACAAATACTTGATCATTAAGGGGGCTAGGAGCTATAGGATCCAAACTGTACTAAGACAACAATAAACCTCATCAAATCTTACCAAGAAAATTATATTCTAATTTGAATTTCCTTTTTCCTCTTTATTTAAGGGATTGCAGAGATAGAAGAGGAACTTTTGTCCACAGCCTTTGACTGCTTTAGAGTAATTGAGGGACTCCAAATCATATGACCTTCCTTGTTGATGAAAACTAGCTTTGTGGGGTCACTGTGAAGAGTTCCCAAGCAAGGCCTTAAAGGATGTGAAGAAAAATATTCCATCACCATTGAGTCTCCAGGAGAAAGAGAAGCGCCTAAAAGTAAAAGATACCTTGAGACAGGAGTTCTGACTTATTGCTACCATAATAATGATCATCACAATTTGATTTGTATTTATTTATATTTGTCTTATTTATATTCAAAGAAAATGGGCCTTCTTTCTTGAGAGGCAGGCAGTGGAACTACTGAGCTAAATCCCCAGGCCCTGGCCTTCTTTCTGAAATGGATTAAGTTAATATCAACACAGAAACAATTACATGTTTTTATTTACTTTTTTTGGAGAGAAGAGCCAACACATCTCTCTACTTTGCCATCTATCCATCCATTCATCCATTTATCCATCCTTCTGCCCATGCAAATAATTTTTAAGGTCCTCCTTATGGATTTTATGCTTTAATTTATTTATTTATTTTGGTACCCAGGATCGAACTCTCAGACCTTGCGCTTGCCAGGCAGGCAGCAGCACCACTGAGCTAAATCCCCAGCCCTCACTTTTAAAGTCTGAGTCCACAAAGAAGACTAAGATCAGATTAACATTGTCACCCTCCAGTATATAGTAATACATTCACCTAAAACATCATTAAAGTTATGTCAGGGGTCAGGGTATTTACCACATTGCTTTAAAATTAACCTGCATGCATGCTTTAGGAAGCATCTCTGTACTTCTACAGTACACTAATGCTTCCTGACATTATTGCTATCACTGATAAATGTCAAAGGGGAGAGTGATATTTTTGGAGCTGATTTTTTTTACTCTATTACAAAAATAGATTATAAACGCATACACATATGTCACAGAGAAAATGTGGCCTAATATTTCTAAACAGGGATAAGCATTAGCATATTTTTTAAGTTCACATTGCATTTCTGTTGTCAGTTATCTTTCAGTTTGAACTCCTTATTTTATGATAGCTATCAAAATCTCTTGGTATAACATAATCTGGTTAAATTTCACAAGTGTATGAGAATTTTATAGTCAAAGAGTTCCTAAAGGAGGCTGCACACTTCTATATTTTCAATGTAACCATCTTCATAAAGGCACAGAGCTAACTTAAACTAACAAATAACAATCCCTAATGACAGTAATGCAAAACTATAATGGAACTCAAATTCGTGAATGTTTTATTTTTATGTAGTTGATCCCTGTTCAGGACATTGTTCTAAGTCAATGTTTAGGCATGTATTTTGGAGGGAAGAACATAGACAAAACACAAATGAGTCAAAGTTGTCCAGGCCACCATGTTGCTCTACCACAGGCTCCTTTGTTCCTCTTGGAAACTCTTTTGGTATCTCCAGTGTTGGAGAAAGCACTAGATTAATCTGATTGCTGCTCAGAGGAGTAAAAGATGCAGTGCCTTTTGTGAAGGTCTTTGGAGAAAGCTAGTTTTTCTCTAACTTCGAGGGGGACACTATTATGGTTTAAATCTAAAATATCTCCCACAGGCTAGCTCATATGTTTTTAGAAAGTGATCAGATAACCAGGACAACAGCCTTATCAATGGATTAATCCATTGATGAGTCCATGGGTGAAGGGGATATTAGGAGGTGGGACCTTGTTGTACAGAATGGGTCATGTTAACATGAGCTTGGGAGCTATATCTTGTCCCTGGCCCCTTCCTTTGTGGCTCTCTGACTCTGTTTCCTAGCTGCTATGACATTAGTAGCTTTCCTCCACTATGCTCTTCTGCCATGGTGTTCTGCTTTGGTTGGAGCCAGCTAATCATTCATTGAACCCTTGTAACCATGAGCCAAAATTAACCTTTCCTCCTTAAATTGTTTTTCTCAGGTATTTTGTCACAGTGACAGAAAACCGACTGACAAAGCCTTATATCAAAGATCATTTCTCACTCCATTGGCAGTTGGAATGTCATACAAGCACCAGACTGTGATTTATTTAGTTAAAAGAGATTGTTACGGGTAGTGTCAAAACAGCAGGGACAAGAACTGCTGGAGCTCCTATCATGCATCACAGTCTGACAGGTTGGTGGTATAAAACCAGTACTGGTGGGATACTTGATTCATAAGCTTTGTTTTCCTGTTCCACTCACACAGCATGAATTAGTCAGCTCTGCTACTGTAACAAATGACCCCCAAAGTCTCAGTATATGGGACTTTTGGATCTGAAATAAAGAAGACACTTGCCTCAAAATTTGCTGGGTGTCTCTGTCATTCTAGATCCAGGCAGAAGGAGTAGCTTGGTTTTTGGACATGCCATTCACATGGTAAAGAGAAAGCAGCAAGAGAGCTGGTGGAATATAATTGCTTTTAAAGCTGTGACTCAGATGAGGCACAATCAAGGTCACCCACGTGCCACTGGGATAAATACTCTGTGGTGAAGCTTGATGTCAAAAGTGCAAAAACTGTACGTCCTGCATAGGGAAGCACTGCAGGTTATGCAACCCTGTCCCAGAAGGAGGAGTGACTGCTGGGAAGGAAGACACAATCTGTCTCACCATGTTCCTTACTACAGCTCCACCCAAATCTCCTGCCTACTCCTTCAATCCCTGCCTTTCCACCCCAGCACAAAAGGAGACTTCTTTGGAGGAAGAACTAAAGACAAGGTGGGAGACAAGTGAGAGAACTGGAAGCTTTCTAACTAAGAAAGGGGCTTGTGAGTAATGTTTGAGGCAAGAGAATGAATCCTAGGTGAGGGCTGGAGGGCTGCGCTTGGGACAGTGTGATTAAGCGCTCAAAGCCTTCATCCTCTTCAGTTAACATTTACTGAGCATCCCCTGAGACACTGACCCAGGACTGGGAACTACAAACTTTCCTGGGCTGGGAAAGGCTCTGACTGATCTTCACATTAAAAAGCACACAGACCAGGGAAACCCACCTTTCTTTCAATTCCCAGTCACCCTGAAGAGAACTTCTGTCCTTCATTCACCTGTGGAATCCCAATTAAACATAGTAAACAAAGGAAACTTTGTACATTGTAATTTTCCTCCCTCTCCCTGTGTTTTGTTTGCAGTCTCGATTTATTGTTCAAGAATCGCCTCCTTTAGGCATCATCTCCTATTAACCAGAGAGATAAAAGCTGTAAAAGGGAAGGGAACTCCTTCAGTTCTCTGCCAGTTGTGAAACTGAGCAGCCGCCTCTACAAGGGGAGTTGACATCTGTTGACTGAGCTGAGCCTGTCCTGCACCCGTGCTGTGCTCATGTCCAGAATGCAAACTGCAGCTATCAGACTCGGAGCTGGGTTTAATAACTTCTTGAGCCCAGAGCAAGTCTACTTGGGCACTAGAAAAGAAATTGTGTGGTTTTAAAGCAGATGTATGTTCTTAACGGGGTTGGCTTGTAAAGCAATAAAATGTGGGGTTTTCCCCCCTTAGCCTATCACAACTGTTAGAGTAAATACTGTAACTCAAGACTGAGCAATTCTATCACAATTCCATGTAGTATTTTGTCCATGTAACAGGATGAAACTTAAATTAGCAGCACATATAGAAGGCATCTCATTTTCTCACGTATGGTACAATATTAGGAGCAAACAACATATGTCTCCATGGTTATAAACAAAGGTGTCATGTTTGCAAAACAGATCCTATATGTAGAATGTCTATAAATGGGATGAAATATGGGGTTTTAGTTGGTTGAGATGATGTGAAATATTTGCAGGCGCATGATCTTTATATGAAACATTTTCTCCTCTGTGGACTCAGTCGGAATTGTCTTTATGTCATCTTTCTCCAAACTGAGCTCCTGGCTCAGCTCCTCCTCTGTGACCTTGGAAAAACCAACAAGTTGGAGCTTCTGTTTCCTCACCAGTAAAATAAAGGTGCTGGGCTAGATCCAGGTTTCTGTAAATCTATTTGGGGGGAACATTATTTTTGAGGAAATGAATGAGAGTAATCTTTTTTTTTTTTTTAAAAAAAGGGGGGTCTTACAGTCAAACAAGATTTGGAATTGTGACATTAAACAAAATTAAACACATTTATTTTCTCACAACTTTAGTGTGCTAAAAATATTCATTGTGATTCTCCAAGAGGGAGACAGAGTATGCTTTGGGTCTCCAATTTATTTTATCTTAAAACTTTTTCCTGTGGAATATTTCTCAGAAGCAGCCTAAACATTAGAATGTAAATACCCTGACCTCATGACACTTAACGATTTTATTGTTTGTTTATTGTGCCTATCTTTCCAACTTCTTTCAACTATTTCTGAGAAAGGCTTCTTTCAGCTTTTGAATTCATTAAGAAGGTGAAATTCAGTTTGTTCATCACTCCTTTCTTCCTGTTCTTTTTTTTTCCCTTAAGGTTTTTTATGTTTTGGGGATTTTTTTGGTACAGGGGATTAAACTCAGGACCTTGCCCTTGTGAGGCAGGCGTGGGTGCCTAACTTTGCAGCCCTCCCTTAAGGTTTTGAAACGTTGAAAAGTTTCAAATCCTCAGGAAAGTTGGAAGGATACTACAGTAAGTATATACTTAAAATCACTTAAATTTAACCATTGCTAACATTTCCCTCCAATTATTCTATCTCTCCCCTTTTTTTCTATGCATGTACTCATACATATTATACACCATGTGCATAATTTTATGGCTGAACTATCTCAAAATAAACTGTAGACATCATGATACTTTATCATTAAATACCTCAAGATGTGTCTCTTAAAAACAAGGACATTTTCTTATATAACCAAAGAATGACTACTGGATCTGAGAAATTTAACTTTGATTAATATTATCTAATGTATATTCTACATTTAAATTTCCCTAATTGATCTGAAAATGTCCTTTACACATTTAAAAATGTTAAAGAATATTTTATTTAAAAGATTAAAATGATTAAAATGAATAACTGATAATTTGAAATAGGAAGAAAAGGTCCAAAGGGGTAGGGGAAGTGGGAGGGGAAGGGGAAAGGAAAGAAGGGAAAGGAAAAATTATAAGAAAAGGAAAACATGGAAACAAAGTCTTTGTAAACAGGGAAGGGTGGAGGGGGTGAAGGGCTCACAGATAATGGGGAAAAAATAAGAACCAAGATACATCATGTACAGGTACAAGCACCCAATGATAAACGTAAACATATTGTATACTTAAAATGTACCAATAAAAGAATTTAAGCAAAAAAAGAGAATATTTTATTTAGCCTAATATAGTCAAAATACTATTTTTTGCAACATGTAATCATTGAAAAATTCTAGTCTTTTTAAAACAAATTTTCTTGTATATGAGATCTACAACATGGTGTTGTAAAATACATATAAATAGTAAAATGGTTACCATAATGAAGTAGATTAACATACCTATCATCTCTCAATGAATTTTTATTTAAAAATCTAAGATCTATTTAGGATTTACATATTAGATTTAGTTATATCTTTTCATTTAAAAAAATCACTTGATTTTCATATTTATTTCTTTTGAAAAGTCCAGATGATATTTTTTTGCAGAATGTCTGAAATTTTTAATTTGCATGATTATTTCCTCATAATTATATTCTGTTGAAATACTTTTGGAAAGATATTAATAGGTGATGTTACTTCACATTGCATCATATCAGGAAGCATGTAATGTCAGTTTGTCTCTTTACTGGTGGTATTTTTAGTAATAGGCAGATTAAGATATTGTTCATTACATTTCTCTATCACAAAGCTGTCTTTTCCATAACAAGTCATCTGAGAGTCTTTCTGAGCTGCATTGCTGGAGATTGAACCTAGAGCTAGGTAGGCACTCTACCCCTAAGCTGTCCCTCGACCCACGTGACAGTTTTTTTGTTTGTTTGTTTTGAGACAGGGTCTTACTTTTTAGCCCAGATTGGCCTTGAATTCACTATGTAGATCAGCCTGCTCTCGAACTCATGATATTCCTGCCTCTGTCTCCTGAGTGCTGGGATTCAAGTTGCCACTATACCTGTTGATAGCTGAAATTTTGAGACTGATGAATGATTTATTCCCAATAATCTCTCACTCAATGACTTGAAACTTTTTTTGAGTGTTGTGATTGAACCCAGGACTTCACACATGCTAGGTAAGTGCTCTTCTACTGAGCTACACCCTCAGCTTTTACCCAGTGGCTTTGATGTTTACTGATAATCTTTGGCTGGACCAAAAGTGATATTGGGTATTGCAAAATAGTGCAGAAATGGTATGATTTTAATCCCTTTTACTTTATTAGCTGTTTTTCTTCTGTTAAAGAAGAGCTTTTCCTTTTCTTCCCTCCTCTCTCATTAGGAATCATAATGCATCATATGTTCTTTTTTATTCTAATATCATATAATCTATTCTTATAATTCTCCTTTTAAAACATTTATTCAGAAGCCATTCTGTGTCTGTGGCTGAAGTGAGATTAACCTAATGTTAAGCTTAGTTTCCTGCACCTTTCCCTGAAAATGCTTAAAGAGACACTTATCGAATCAGTACAGCACAGGCCCAGGCCAGTAATCTGGACCCTCAAACTGGCCACCACTTTGCCACAAAGGCTTGTGAGGTACGAGAGGGAACTGAAGATGGAGATGGGATTGGAGGGAGATCTCCAAACTGTAATTAGTATTCCCCTTCTGACCCCTTGGTGAGGCTATGGTGGGTCTAACCATCATCAAATGCTCATCTAAATCATTACACAGGAAAGGAAATAACTCAACTGCCATCTTCGTAGAGTTATGCTAGTCTGTGTCAAGAGGGTAAGAATTCCAACACAAAGAACTCAGTCCCTGGCACTTGGGCTCAGATTTGGTGGAAGGAAAAGCGCAACTCTTGTTTTCACTCTGAGCACAAAATGAGCCTTCTCATGGTCACTGATGTCACTAGAATGCCCTGGGAAATATGCTCAGATCATTAACATACGGTAGGGGTTTCAGTGGATATAGAGGGATGGAAGTTCCTGGGCAAGAAGGGAAGTTGAGAAGCACTTCCGGTTCAGGCACAAGACACAGACCTCACAGAAGCAGGATCCTCACCTCTGCACAGGATTTGAAGGACAGATTTTAAATGATCACTAAATCAGACAGAGAACAGAGCTGGGTGGGTACTCTCAGGGGAAGGATGAAAGACACTCTTTTATCTATCCTGGGACAGAATAGACTGACCCATCTGGGCAAATTCTCCAGTGGAAGTCATGTTCTGAGTGTTATGCAAGAGGGGACATCTTGCAGTGTGACAAGCCTGGGTTCTGTGGGACCCTGCTGTCCGACAGAGGTCAGAAAACATATTCAAGGGATGTACAATCTTTTGTTCCTTTTAGGAAGTCTTCCAGCCACAGGAAGAAGGTACAGCCTGTGTTCCCAAAGAGAAGGAACAGGCATATCAGGAACTGGAATCCTGCTGGGAAGGGAATCAGCAGCCAAGGGAAATTTTTGCACTGAATCTTTTGTTACCTGCAGATTCACATAACTCTGTGTTTCTATGAGGCCAATGAGAAGATCGACCCAGCTGTCAAAGTACCTCCAAAGGGATAAGGGCTCAGTGGGAAAAGCCTAGGGTTTCAGACCAAAACACCCAGATTCAAACACTGTTCCCTGAAATTTATGAGGCACTGGCAACTTAATGCCAGTTCTCTCATCTGTAAAACAGAGATTAAAAACATCTCACAGATATGTTGTGAAAATCATGATAAAGTAAAACATGCGCATCGCTGTGTTAGTTGGAATTCCTTTCATTCCAGGCAATAGAAACCAACCTGAGCTCAAGGAGATGGGGAAGGGGATTAATTATAAGGTCACAGTGATGCCCCACCATTTTTTTTAATGAAAAAATTTTACTATGCCATAAAAACAAAAATTATACATATTAATAGGAGAATGTGATGTTTTTGTACATGTATGCATTGTGTAATGTTTGAGTCAGGCTAACCATATGTATTTCCTCAAAATTTTATCATTTCTTCTGGTAAAAACTCTCAAAATTCTTTCTTCTAGATTTCTGAAATGTACAGCACATTATTGTTACCCACAGTCAGCCTACTGTGCTCCTATCTACCTATAACTTAGTACTCATTGATCAACGTTTCCTATCCCCCCTTCCCCCTCTCATCCAGTCAGTTTTAACTTCAGGCATTCTGTTAAGCCCTATAATGAGTCTGGAACCAAAAAATAAAAGGTCATCAGGGGATATTGTAGCTTTTCTTTGTCAATCTGAGTATTTGTTTTTCTCCTTTTGCAAGGACTGGCTTTCTATTTTCTAAACCCACTGCACTGGCAACATGTGACTGCCCAAAGCTCTTTAATCTACATCTTCCCTTTGCAAGGCACTGATTTAAAAGAAACCAGAATCTCATAACACCAATTCCAAAGTCTCACAAGAGAGTGCTATTCTTTATCCTATGACACAGGTTTACTGTGGCAATGAGCAGATGGGGAGGCAGCAACGGAGGGAGCTCAAGGCCTGGACAGCAGATCCCAGCTGCTCTCCCTTGGGGTGAGCAGTAGAGCTACAGGATTGCTGTGGTCTGGACAGACATTCCAAAATGTATTTTCTACACACACTCCCTAGGCCAGTGTGTTGCCTAACAGGGTCTTAGTAGGTTATATATCTTTTTTGTTTCCTTCAGATCAGATCTGATGAATGGAAGAGCAGAGATGGAGATAAATACCCATATTATTCTGGAGCATGTAGGACTAAATGAACACAAAGAGACAATCATTCAGATCAATGTAGTGTCTGACCACAATGTCACTGGTAGGATAAATAAGTTGGGTTGTGCACTTTTAGACCTTTATCCTTCCTAAATTTGGCCTCTTGCTGTGTTTTCTGAATTGTGCCTGCCCATCCTTGGAAACTTCGCTGTCCTGGTGATAAAATATTAGGAATAATCCTTCTATGGAGAAAATTGCTACTACAGAAGAAGGTTGGGAAAACAGGCAATAGTTAATGAAAATACTTAGGAATCGGAGGAACAGAATTGTTACAGACCTTCATTGATATTTTTATCCTTGCTCATAGATCATACTCCTCCCTCCCTCCTTCAATCCCTTCCTTATTCTCTCCTTTTCTTTCTTCTTTCCTCTTTCTTTTTCATGCAATAAATGTATGCTTAGGCAAAAATTGTGCTGTTGACAGAGATACAGACAGGCATGGTCCAAATGTTTTACATGTCAAATTTATTTTCCTGGGAAAGCAGAACACCCAGGCTGGGATTCAGGATCTGTACCTAGAGTAGAGAAGACCATCTGCTGATTTTAGGAAACTGATCAAAGAGGTACCAGGTGAGAGCAGACCAGGAATTGAAGAAGGTGAAAACATTTGGGTAAGGTGCTGAGTGAAAAGGATGAGTCAAAACCAATGGGTTACCCACAGGGAGCCTGCCAGGCCGAGGGTGTGGTTCAATCATGGCCTGGCGAGGTCCCCAAAGACTGTGAGCAGCCAAGGCAGGACACCGCCCACCCCCTTGAAGCCCACAGGCCTTGGCCTGGGTGGGACTGTCTTAGTCACTTTCCCACTGCTGAGACACAGTACTTGACACCCACAACTTAGAGGAGGTGAGGTATATTTTGGCTCACAGTTTCAGAAGTTCCAGTTCATGGTCTACCAGGTCAAATATCGAAACAGCATGGTGGGAGGGCCTGGCTGAGGAAAATCACTCACATCATAGTGGTCAGGGAACAGGGAGGACCTGGGCAGGGAGATAGACCCTCTGGGCCACACTTCTAGTGACGACCACTTCTAACTCAGCCCCACATCTTAGTAGTGAGTCAGCTTTAGCACATGCAAGATCTAGTGAGTTGGCAAAAGCCTTGCCTCTGAGTGCATGAGAGTTTTTTGGGGGGGTCATTCTTGATATAAAACCATAACAGGGATCCCTGAGGGTACCAGACCCTTCAGAGCTGGGAGAACAGAAAGCAGAGTTCTGAAGGAAGAAATGTCTGCCACACCAAATACTTCTCTAGTAGTGGAAATAAGAATATAAAAACCTTCTTTAGTAATTCTACTTCCTGCTCAACCCCTCAACACAACTTGCAAAATTTAATGAAAAAAAGCCATACTTCTCTAAATTCACTACCAAGACTTAAAATTGCTCCCAGGGTGGGGGGTGTAAGATCAAACATGAGTTTTTTTTCTCAAAGGCAATCATGTAAATATGGTCACTTAATCACAGATTTCTTTACATCACCATTAAAAACAAATTATGGGGCTGGGGATTTAGCTCAGTGGCACCGTGCCTGCCTCACAGGTGCAAGGTCTTGAGTTTGATGCCTGGTACCAAAAAAAAAATTATTTCTGGGTGGTAAAATGTATTATGCTAGTTTTAGGGTTTTCTTCTTTTTTTGGTACCAGGAATCAAACTCGGGTCCTTGTGCTTGCACAGCAGGTGGTGAAACCACTGAGCTAAATCCCTGATTAGTTTCAGGGTTTTCTTAGTTTAGAAGCTCACATTTGAGGCAAGGTTTATCTTCATATATTGGCGTTTGTTTCTACGATGTTTTGCAACCCATTGACAACCACTGAATCAGTGGAAATATTCAGAGGACAATGAGAATCACTTGAGTGACATGTCCTATTTGACTAAATAGCTCAGCCATGTCCTCACTATGGATATAAATGCTTTCATATTACATTTATACCAATTATATCCACTGTGGAAAAAAATAGTGTTTCAACAGTAAAAAAATAATATGGCAGGAAAGCAACCCTGGGGTGTTATAAATATCCAATAAGTCATAACTATAATGATAATATTCAAATTTATCTCCAGAAGATAAAAGTTGAACTTATCAAGAGGCCACAAATGAGCTATAAAGTCTTCTTTCTTGAGAAGAGGTAAATTTGAGATTTTCAATAATCCTGTTAGATGTTCTGTAGTTCCTTATTCTTAATGCCATCCCTATTAAAATGCTCACTGCTTTCATAGTTATTGCTTTTTGATGCTTCTTCTATACCTGATGACTCATAGTAAAACACTGGTAGCTATCAAATAGTCTCTTTTCTCTGTTTTCATTTCTTCCTTTCTGACTTTCCTTCTTACTTCCCTTTTCCCCACCACCTCCCAATCCTCTACACCTAATGGTAGGACCACAGACATAAACAAGAAAAACAAAAAGCAAACAAGAATTATGTATTTAATAACAGGAGAGAGAGAAGTGTGGCACTCTTTATACTTTCTTCTCTGCCTAAACAAATCTCATTCCTCTGTCAGGCTGCTGTGTTAGCTTGCAAAGGCTGCCCTAACAACGTGTCACAGGCTGTGTGGTTTCAGCAACAGAAATTCATATTCTTGCAATCTGGAGGCCAGGAGTCAGAAATGAAGGGAGGGTCAGTTTCTTCAAAGGTCTGTTACCTTGGCTGGCATACGACTGTCTTCTACCTCTGTCATCACTTAACCTCTCTGTGCATGGATATGTCCAAATCTCCTGCTCTTACAAGGATTAGTCACATTGGATATTAGGACTTATTCTAACAACATCATTTTAACTTAGTTACCTCTTTATGAAGTAGGAAACAGTGAGGACCCTGGACAGACAACTCCTTAACATGAAGATAGAAGCAAAAAGTGGCTTTTAATGATGCTGGTGGCTCAGCGAATGACTTCTGTCAGTCTTGAGAAACCCAAATAGAAGTTTATGCTTCCTTATATACCTCTTTTATATCTACGGGGCTTAATTCCCTTGGAGTCTCTCTGGGAATATAGCAAGCAGAATTTACACAAAGCAGAGCAGAGGAGAGGAGGACAGCAAAGACTTCTGGCAGGATTTTCTCAGCCCCTTAGGCTTCTTTGATGACAGATTAGAGAAGTTGTCATGGCTACTCAGGTACATTCTACAAAGAGCATAGTTACCTAGTTAACCCGTAGTTGCCTAATAACACAGTTTACCCATAGTTGCCCAATTCCATATGGAGGGGTGGTCTCCTCGCTCACTTGAAGATTCTGTTCGCAAGCATAGTCACATTCTGAGGTTATGATTCAACATGTGAATTTTGGGGAGAAACAATACAACCCATAACACTGCTTTCATCTACCATAAACAAACACCATTTCTCTGCCATGTCTTCATCCCATTCTGATGTGGGTTTTCATCAGCCTTGGTGATCTTTGCCATTGTCTTAGTGACTGAAAGCATTTCACTGGGCACTTATGGTACTGTCTTGGTTTTGGATGAAAGTAATTTCTTCCCCAGCAAGATCCAGGAGAATGGGGAAAGGGATGCCTAGATCATTGGTGCATTAATAGATAGGCTTACAATAAAACAAAAAAGCAAAGCAAACAAATCTCAAATGAACTGGAAGAGAACATATCATTTTTTTAGTTGTTGGTTTATAGAGTTTAACCCTTTTAAAACAGAAACTCCTTAGAGGCAAGATGTGCCCTTCTAAAGAGAAAGAAAAGGAATTCATTCAGTTTGGCCAATGAAAATGAAATTTGTGCAATTTTCAAAATTCTTTGCCTTTTCCATATGATTTTTAAGTAGAGTGATGTGAAAATTTTATGAAAAGGTCAACTCCAAATTTTCATATACTGGGCTGAACAGATTTTGTTTATAGGAGCTTAGTTAACTTTGGATGATACTCACTATAAATAGTAGTAGTAACAATGATTCTTCTTTGCAGAGTAAATTTAGAATACCATAGCACATGTACTAAAAGAGAATCTTGAAAATAGTTGCTAGCAGAGCTAACCACCTACATTTTCTTTTGTGTGCTTGGTTTTTCCATTTATAGAGCTACTTCTTATAACTTTGTAAACATGGTAGAAGCTGAGTATGGTGGTGGGTGGTGGAAGCTGGGGAAACTGGGCGTGTGGATCCCAGAGACTTTGGTATGTAACCCCAGATACTTAAGAGGCTGATCCAGGAGGATCACAAGTTCAAGAGCAGCCTGGGTAACTTAGGTGGTCAAAGAAAGAAAGAAAGTTGGGGATGTATATTCTGTATTCCTTGTGGCTCAAGATTTCTGAGTTCAATCCTTAGTGCCACAAAAATACAAACAAAAAACATGGTAGATGTTTTTTTGTGCTGTGACCATGACTTTTGGGAAACCGTTTGGTTACTCACATACCCATAACTGTGTGAAGCTCATTCACAACTTGCTTTACTCATGTCTGATTAAGTTTTATTTTCTCATTCATTTGAAAATCTATTCTCAAACAAGAGATGAAATTTATGTTGTTCTCCTAGCTCTTTAGGCATATAAGCAAAAATCTGCCTTATTGAAGAAAAAGCATAATTCCTTTAGCATATGAAATAAAAGCCAGATTGAGGAAATTCCAGAATGACCAAAATAATGGTTTATGTTATCTTTCAAGTCAGCTCCAAAAGTGAAATTAACCCCCATTGTGACACAGTTGGTGATAAAGAAGGAAATTATAAGTAATAGAAATTCTGATTTGATGCTTTCTGGAGTGTTCATTCTTCAACAGCCAGGATAACAATAATGATGATAGTGATGATTCTTAAAAGGAACTAGACATTTGCATAGTGTTCAATGTGTGAGATGATACCTATTTTTAAGAGTGACTAGGATGTCATTAAGCAGGTGAGAGATACTGTGCCCAGGAATGCTGTCAAAGAGTCTCTCATTGTAATTATGATAGCACCATTTATTATTATGTGATGAGGACCTTACTTACATTACCTACTTAAATCCTCACAACAATTCTCTTAGTGAGGTAGTGCACTAGTTACTTTTCTCTCATTGCTGAGACAAAATACTAGGCACCAAAAGTTAAATGGGGAACTGACTTATTTCACTTACAGTTCATAAAGGTTTCAGTCCATAGTCGGCTGGTTCCAAGACAGGGATGGCAAACAGACATTGAAGAGGAGAAACAACATGGCGGGCACAAGATAGCAAAGGGAACAAGAGAGTTCAACAGCATCTTTCTGCCCCTTTTATCTTATTCAGATTACCAGAATTAGGGTGGTGCCAAACTAATCACTCCCGTGTGGTGGTTTGGTAATCACATGCCCTTAACCTCAGTGTCACACATTCCAGATTCAACTATCTCTGAAAAAGAAAGCCCCACTTCATCTGCATGAGGCTTTTGGGGGGAGTCTAAACACAAACCATAACAGGTAGGTATTATTCTCCCTGTTTTACAGATGAGGATACTGTGGGGGTCAAAGACTCCATGACTTCTCCAAAGTAACACAGCATAAAAAGGAGAGATATGTACAGTCTCTAGTCCAATTCACCCACCCAACATGTATCAATTTAAAGCCATAAAATCTGGGTAAGAGAAATGTTTGCCAAAGCGACAGGCTGGATTTTTTAAAAAGATCCTATCGTATTTCCTGGCCCAACTTCTTCAAGAGCTGTCCCTGTTCTCAGTTTCCATCTTCTAGGAGGAAATCCACCTGCCAGAATGACTGAGAGCTTTGCCCAGGGGTTTCCACCTGGTATGAAAGAAGAGTCTCCAAACTGCCAGAAAGATCATTATGTAGAAAATAATTATATTGTGTTTTAGTGTGAGAAAAATTTCTGTCCTCCAAATATATAGAAAAAACCACCACTTTACAGTGATAACATTAGGAGCGGTGGCTCTGGCTTCCGAAAGACTTCAATGCACTTTCCCCACATCTTCATTTCAGAAAATAATGTGGGGATGTCAAGTTCCTGTGGGCTCCTCACTGAGTCTAAATGTGCTCTGACAGGTGCCAGTGACTCCTGGCTTCCACAGCCTGCACGGACACTGCCTGTCCAGTCTAAGAACAGTGCCTTTCCTTCATTGTGCCACAGAGTCCAGCCTCAAGAACGAGGACATGGAAGAGCAGACAGAGTTGCTCTCACTGTGAAAAAGTCCTAGTGAGGCGAAAGCTTTCACACACTTGGCTTACAGAGAGATTTCAGCCAGACCTAGCAGTGCCACCAGTTGTTAGAGCCTCTTGTTGATTCCCACCTTCAGCAAAAACCTTTAGGGCAGCAAGCGAAGCAGGAAACCTGTCATTAACAACCACCATAGTGTCACATCAGCGATTCTCAGGAGTGTCAGCTCCACTATTTAAC
The DNA here is from genome assembly GCF_053883595.1 of Heterocephalus glaber. Taxonomy (NCBI): domain Eukaryota; kingdom Metazoa; phylum Chordata; class Mammalia; order Rodentia; family Bathyergidae; genus Heterocephalus; species Heterocephalus glaber. The sequence continues at coordinate 9,731,259 of NW_028258364.1, read as the reverse complement.
TCAGCTATTTACCTCATCGGGGAGAGCTTTGTTTGATTGTCAGAGAATAGAACATGTACATTTGTCTGTCATAAACACACCCAGGCTCTCCAGAGCACAAATAAACAAAACAATCATGTACATTGGTAAATGTGTTTGCATTATTTAACCAAACCAGATGACGGATGTGAATAACCCTGAATATAAAATACCATCCAGTAACTTGCTTGTAATCTGTCTTTTACAATACAGCCATTGCCACTCATTCCACTTAGCTGATTCAGACCCTGGAAATGTACTATTTTTAGATGGGCTTTGTAAACCACTATTTACAAAGACCACTGTTAAATCCTTTGAATAGCAGCCAAGAAGTTGGGTGAGAACTAGAAACCTGCCACACAGATCAGCATCCTAATCAACCCAGGGACAGCCAGAGCTAAAGATCTGCCTTTGTTTCTTTTTTCTTCTTCCCTTTTGTCTCCACAAGAATATTAATGTAAAAGAGGGCAGGAGACAAAGAGCTGGGCCTTATCTGTTCCTGTCGTTCAAATGGATTGCTTTACTCTTTCTCCTAGATAACACCCCATTTGTCAACATCTTTGGCCGTTTAAGCTGTTCTTTGTCAAAATGACTTTTGGAAAAGATTTGACCATTTATTTACATGGGAGCCAATGTGACGGCAGCAGGTGCGTCATGGAAATTTTCAATGTGGGTGCCTCAGCGCCTTGGGACTTGGCCACGTGACCACTCGCCTGCAGCCCGGTCTAGTTCACCCTGCAAGCCCATGCGCTTGGGCCAAGTGGCCACACCGGAAGAAGGGCTGGAGAGGAAAGTAGGAGGCAAACTGTTGGTGTGAGGCAAGTGGTGGATGAGGCAAGCGCAGGGAAAGGATTGCAACACCAGGGAGGAGATGAAAGGCCTCCTATCATTTTGCAGCCAACAAGAAACCTGAAGGAAGTAAGTTTGGCTCTGTTTCCACAGCTTAGCAAAAGCTAAGAATGGAAGCAATGACTGGGCTAATTCTGGAAAAAAGATTTTAAATAAAATTTTTCAGAGGAACCCAGATCTTTGCCTCAATTCTTTGCTTCTGGGTAAATTGCTCATTTTCCAAACTTCTTTAATTCTTGTAGATGATATGAATTGATTTGCATTTGATATAATGCATGGAATCACTTGAGGCATCCCTGGTGGCCTAAGACATGAAGGTTTTGCTCCAGTTTGTCTCTGTTCAGAGTCCTGCTCTGTACTTAGCTGGGTTTAGGTGGTAAACCGGAAGCAGCCACACTGTTGCTGGACATGATCTTCTGTCCCATGCCTGGCCTGTATTGTCCCCATGTTCTCCATGGTATCAGTCCTTTCTCTTAACTGAACTAACTAGAAGAGAAAGTGAAAAGGGCTTTCTGACTTTGGATCAAAAGTAGTCTCTGAATTTAAGCTATTTTATTATTTTACTCAATATCTGTTGTCCAAAAAGTTCTTTGTATTTATCGTGTTAGAGTTATTTGATGGAAAAGTTGTCTGCCAGGATGACTAATAATAAAAACAACAAACGCAGCTAACTTTTAAGCCTATATGTGCCAGGCATTGTTTTAAACACTTTATATAGTAGCTATAGTCATACAATAGCCTTGCAAGATGGGATTCATTTGCCCTATTGTGGGAAAGTACTGAGACACAGAAGGGTACATGGCCAAGGACACCAGTCAATCAGTGGGAAGATCTGAAATTCAAATCTAGGTTTGTTGGGCTCTTTTTATGACACCAGACAATACCATTTGTAAATATGCACCCATTGTGTACATCAGAGGACTACCGGCTTTGCTCTGATGAAACTTAGTTATTGCTTTCAGTTATTTTAAAAAGCTCTACATGTTTATTTATTACTTTTAAAATAGTAATAGGATTGTATTTTGAATTTTCATAGTAATACTAGGCTTGTCTGCTGCTACTTTTAATTCTGTAATACTCTCAGTATTCCATTTGACCTGATCTTTCTCTGGATGTGACATAGAAAATGAGGTCTATAGTAAAAGTGCCCTTTCTTGTATCATATACCATGTATTGGCTTCCCTTAAAGGTGCATAAATGAGGAAAGACTCTTTCCACTACTTTCAGCATATAGGCAGCGCCACTATATAGTAGGCTTATGTGTGTGCAAACTGACTGAAACCGATGACTGGGTAGTGTATGGGCAAGAGGTGGCGCTTAATAGCAAAAAGAGCAAAATCCAAGAAGACTTGCAAAGGAAACAGAAAGTATTGGTAATTTCACATACGCAATATTATCACTGTCATAGTAAATGTTCACTCGACAGGTCGTTTTCACTTTCCTCATATGTGTCTGTGTGTCTTGCTGGTAACTGTCAACCAATAAAAATAATAGGAAGAAATAACAACTGTTATTTAACTCTTAATACAGATTCTAGAAAGGGAAAACTCCCGTTTCTACCTCTAAAACCAAAGTTTTTGTCTCAGTGTAGATTGAAGAAATCTCCACAGCCTTTACTACCTGGATTGTTTCATTTTCTTGTATCACTGTGTTCCATCCCTATTTTGCCTGAAAAGAAAAAGAAATAAAATTACCTACTACACTCACACTGCTATTGACATTAAATTTTGTCTTCTTTTATTTTATCAGCAAAGTTACTCATAACATTAGAATTTTCTTTTCTTTTTTTAAAGTTATAGCAACTGCTGCTGTTGGAATAATTCATTTTGCTTTGGCACTCAGTTCCAACTAAACTCATGGCATTTGTGTACTATTTATCTTTCAGAAAAGCTATTTTCCAAGAAGGAAAAGAAAATGGGAGTACAGATTCCAACAGCACACATTTTTCTCTCCTCGGCTCTGAAAAGGGATACATGAAACAGAATTTCAGGTGTAATTAATGCAGCTCTTCATAAGATAAGAGATTGTTTTATCTACAGAAAAATAGCTGCACCAATTCTCAACAAGAATCAGAATGCTTCGTTTAATGCTCTTCCTACAAGAAGAATTTGCCTTCTTCTACATATTTACAGTCAAATTTTAATATTCTGTCTCTAGAAAGTAGAGGTGAGCAAACATGCAGTGACACTATTATTTTATAGGGCTGAGTCTAAAATCTTTAAATATTAATAGTACACTCAGACCCATATCGAATAGGGGTTATGTAAATAATTTTCAAATAACACTGATTCTATAGGAATGTACTTGTAACCACAGCTTTTAATTGGACACAATTTAAGTCCAATACTTTTGGGGGTAAACAAACTGGGAAATGCATCTTCATTTGATACAGTGAGGAAAAAGAGCTGCGGTTTTTTGCTATGCCCTAAAGTAGTACCCGAACAAGGAAGACATACCTGCCGTTCTACGTTGATTTAAAATGTCCTTTGTGTAGTTTCGAGGTATGCTTATTGCAGGTGAAGATGAGTGGGGATTTTCAGCAACAAGGTAGAATAACAATTTTTATGTAAGTGAAAAGATGTTTCAACACTTCAAAAAGATAAAAGAAAGATAGAGAGGAGCAGTGGAACATCCATATTGGTCCAGCATGGACTTTTCTCTGACATTTGTGCCCATGTTCACATGCACACACATGCAGGATTTCCACGCAAGGAAGGAGTCTTTCTTATGAGTTCACAAAGACACTTTCAAGCTCAGAACCTCTTGAGCAGGAGAGACTTTTCTTGGCAGACTATCAAGTGGTTCTGAGTGAACAAATCAGAGTTCTTTTCCTTGGTTCTTTTTGTTCAGATTGTTCACAGGCTCACAGCAAGCAGGGCCACTAGGTAGGTTAAGAGGACCCTCCAGGGAGATGAAGAGAAATTTTTTAGACTAGCTACTGAGAAATTCTAATGGTTCAGCTCATCTGTTACCCCTCTTCCTTGCCTCTAGCCCTCTGTTTTTCTTTTGTATTTTGAAAATAATACTGACATGAAATTGGGTCAGTGGAAACAATCAGTTAGCAACTATTGCTCAAAATTTTACCACTCATGAAAACATTTGGAAAATATTCCTTATCTACAGAACACACTCCACGAGACTACAAGGATTACAAGGTGGTTGATTGTTTTAGATTTAAATTTTCCACAATCAGAAATTTACCTAGTATAATTCTAATGTGCTGTGCCTCACAGAAAGGATTTTACATCTATGCAAGCAGATATATACAAAATAAAAATGCTTGCATGTGTAAGTATGTTCACAGGAACACGGTTCAAAATAGCCAGAACTATTTGAAAATTGCCTAAGTGGCCATCGGCAGGAAAATAAAGTATGGCCTTGTCACTTATGGAATATCATAAAGCAGTGAAAATGTACTGCAACTACATACAACAATATGAATAAATCTTAACAACATGATATGTGTGGAAAAGCAAGTTCCACAGATTGCTTACAATATAAAACTCCCTTGCCTTAGTTACTTTCTCATTGCTGGGACAAAATACTCGACATCCAAAAGTTGAAAGAAGAGAGATTTATTTTAGTTCAGTTTTTAGACAATTCAGTCCATAGTTGGCTGGCTCCAAGGCAGAGCAGCATGGCAGAGGGGCCTGGAAGAAGGGAAACAGTTCATGGCAGGCAGGCAGGAAGTAGGGAGCAATCAGGAGAAGATGGAGGGAGACGCCCTTTCAGGCCACACACCCAGAGACCCACCTCCCCCAGCAGGCTTCCCCTTCCAACATCACATTCAGCTATAAACTTGCCAGTAGACCAATCCATTGATAAGTGTCACACCTATGAGCACAAGAGGCACTGGGGAGACATCTAGATACAAATTGTGATACACTTTTAACGTGAAAAGGTAATTTAAAAATTCAGTTGATAGGCATAAATGCATAGAATGATGAACTTGTATATAAAAACGGAAAACAATGATTACATTAGTGTGGGGAGGCAGAGAAAAGGGAAAGAAGAGTAATACATAGGTAATTATTGTCAATGCTTCAGATAAATATTCATGTTAGCTTACTATATTAGGAAACATTAATAATAAAAAATCAACATTGAATGTCAAAGTATTGGCAGAAAGAAAACAAGATTAGTATATGGTGACATTTATATAAAAATGTAGGAGGATACTCAGTTTTGGGCAAAATGATTAACAAAAGACAGCTCATCATAAAGGGACATGCCACATGATCTGGCTCTGGCCATTTCTGACTATGCCTCACATCTGATTTATCCCTTTCTGACTTCCTTGGGAACCATCTCTCTTCCAATTATCAACCCCTAATTGTGGATATTTCCTGTAATTTTATTTTGCTTCTCTTCTCTCTTCCCTGTATAATGTCTCCTTTAGAGAGAACATTCACTCTTGTGTCTCCAACTGCCCTTGCTAATGACTTGTAGGTCTCTCCATGCAATACCAATATTCCAGCAGCAGTACAATCCCAACTGCTCACAGGGTAGCTCCTCTTGGAGTTGGTTTTATCAAAGTCAACCACCAGATACCATGAACTGTCACTTAAGCCCTCTGTATATTAATTTCCTCATCTCTGAAAAAAGAGGTCTGTGGATATAATTTCTAAACTTCTTGCTGTTTCTAAATTTCCATGACTTTATGAATTATTGACTTCTTGATAAGACCTTGTTATGGCTTGTGTCTAGATGTCCCCTCAAAGCCTCATGCAGTCTTTTTTAGAGGTTGCTGGATCTAGAGTGTGTGAATGATTCATGGTTCAACGCTAGGCTGAAGGGCACTAGGATTAAGGGTGTGAGCGCTACCCACCCTTAGTAGTCTGAGGGGCAGAAAGACGCTGTTAAGGTCTCTTGTTGCTTTTGCTGTCTTCTGCCTCCATGAACTGTTGCCCCTCTGCCTTGTGCTGCTCTGCTTTGGAGCCAGCTGATTATGGACTGAAACCACTATGGGCTGTGAACCAAATAAACCTTTCTTTCTTTAAGTTTAGGCATTGAGTATTTTGTCTCAGCAATGAGGAAAGTAACTTAAGACCTGTTTGTCTGGGATACCACTCTTCTTCTAGGTTTAACTTTACTTATTTCTACTTGTGTGTTTACTCCCAAGCTGATAGCAAATTTTTTATTTATTTTAAAAATATCTTTCAGGTTTCCCCTATTTTTATCCATTTCTATGGTTTTGCCTTAATCTTGGACCTGTTTTACAATTTAATTACTTTAAAGATGTCCTAACAAGTTATCTTGCCTTCTATCCTCTCCTTTTTTCAAGCCCTTTCACACACCACTTCTAAATTATTCTTGGAAATATTTTATAAAAGTTATGTCATACCAACTGAAGAACTCATGATTACTCATCACCAACTAATATAATTCCATTGCCCTGACTAGGTCAAGATCCTCCATAGCTTCATTTAACCGATCTATCCAACCCTCTCTCAACCCTCCTCAGCACTTAAACTACATTGAAATCAGTGTCATCAACATTACACAGATATGTATGTACATTCCTGCTTCTAAGCCTTTATTTATGTTAGTTTCTCATATCAAAGATGAATTCTCTCTTTTCTCTTTTTTTCAACCAGAGATGTCTATTTTTCAAGGATCAACTAAAATTCCACCTATTTATAGCCTTCTCCAATATCTCAAATTTCTGCTAAGGCATTCTGTTTTCACCCAGAGTAACAGTCAAAACTTGTTCATAGATAAGTTATTATTGCCTTTTACTTTTTGAGTCAGGGATGTAGTTCAGTGGTGCCACGCCTGCCTGGCAGGCACAATATCCTGAGTTCGATCCCCAGTACTGAGGGAAAAAAAAAATCAGCTGGTCATACCTTTTATTTTTTCAAGTTATTGGGACCTTTAAAAGTTTTTCAACTAAGTTATAATATTCCTAAAGACAGGAAACATATCTCAAATCTTTCATATAGTTCCAGTAGTATTCAGTAAGTACTAAATTCTAGAACTGAAAGTGTATATATCCTTTTAAAAATCAGTATGTGTGGAAATATATTCAATTTAACTTTTATTGAACACTTACTTGAATAAGGCACTAAAACAGATATGGAAGCCTTACAAAGTCAACCACATAATTCTCCACAGAAAGCTCAGAATCAATGGGGAAAAAATAAGAACCAAGATACATCATGTAAAGGTACAAGTACCCAATGATAAATGTAAATGTATTGTATACCTAAAATGTACCAATAAAAGAATTTAAGGAAAAAAAAAAGCTCAGAATCTATTGAACTTGGAGTAATATATTCTATTACTTTCACATTTTTGTCTCTAATTCTCTCCAGAGATACAAACCACTTAAATCTAGTACCTTTTAACATGCCTAATGGGCAGCTTCACAGCTACAGTAGTCCCACCTCCAGCCCTCATCCCAATCTGTGCTTTCAGTTTTCAGAATTTCAGTTACCTGCAGTCAACTATGATCTGAAAATATGAAATGGGAAATTCCAGAAACAAATAATTCATGTTTTCAATTGAATGCCAGTCTGAGTAGCATAATGAAATCTCATGCCATCCTGTTCCAATCTGCTCAATATATGAATCATCCTTCTGTCCACCATATCCACTCTGTATATGCTACCTGCACATTAGTCACTAAACAGCTGTCCAGGTATTAGATTGAGTGTCATGGAATCACAGAGTTTGTATTTGAGTAACACTTACTTTACTTTATAATGGCCTTGGAGTAATCCTGGCAAGAGGACTAATCCTGGCCATTTTTTTTTTGGTACTGGGGATCAAACTCAGGACATTGAGGCAGGCGGCGGCACCACTGAGCTAAATTCCCGGCCCCTGGCAATTTGAATATGCCAAAGAGGAGCCATAAAGTGTTTTCTTTAAGTGAAAAAGTGAGAGTTCTTGACTTATTAAAGAAAGAAAAAAATGTATGCTGAATTTTCTAAATTTTATGTTAAGAATGAATCTTCTAGCCAGGTGTGGTAGCACATACCTGTAATCCCAGAACTCGGGGGGCTGAGGCAGGAGAACACTGCACATGCAAGGCCAGCCTGGGCTACACAGTGAGTTTGAGGCCATCATGAACTTCACAGTGAGACTCTGTCTTGAAAGAATCTTCTATCTGAAAAATCATGAAGGAAAAAGACATGTGTGCTAGTTTTGCTGTCACGCCTGAAATTGCAAAAGTTATGGCCACAGTGCATGCAGGACAAATGCTTAGTTGAGATGGAAAAGGCAAATTTTAGTTCTTCCTCCCTTTTATCTCTAAATTAGACAGGATCATTTAAAGATTTATTCAGTAATGTATTCAGTTATAGCATCTTAATCTGTTTTATGCTGCTATAACATAATTCTTGAGATTTGGTGATTTATAAAGAACACAAATTTATTTCTCCCAGCCTGGAGGCTGGGAAGTCCAACATCAAGGCATCTGCCAGCTAGGCTTGGTCTCTTTGTTGCCAAGATGTGCCTTGAAGGCTGCATCCTCCAGAGGAGAAGAACAGATCCACTCCCATCAAGGCCTCTGTATGGTTTGTGCCTACATGCTGCCCTAAAGCCTCACGTGTTCACAGGTGGAGCTTTTGGAAGGTGATAGGATTACGGAGGTTATAGCTGACTTGTGGTTAGGAGCTTAGGTCTCTTTGGAAGAGGCGGGTCACTGGGAGTGTGGCCTGAAGGGTTTATCTCCCTCTCCAGCTCTTCCATTGATTATAAGTCTGCTTCTTGGATGCTGGGATGAAAGCAGCTCTTCCTATTCTATGCTCCTCTCCATGTTGCCCTGCCTTGGAGCCACCAGACTATGGACTGAAACTTCTACAAACTGTGAGTCAAAATAAACCTTTCCTCCTTTAATTTGTGGGTGTTGGGTACAGTGTCTCAGTGATGAATAAGGTAATTAAGCCTCCTTCCTTAATGTAGAATTAATCTGTTCACAAGGGCAGAGTCCCTAAACACCTCGCAGTACTGTTGGATTGGGGATTGTGTTATCGCATGAAGTTTGGAGAGGGTAAAAGTATTCAAACCATAGTGCACGCATTAACAATTACTTTGTTCATCACTCCTTCTTGGACTTAAATCTTTCCCTCTGGATAAATTTTTTTCTCCTGAAGTACACACTTTAGAAATTATTTTATTTATTTATTTATTTATTTTTTGGTACCAGGGATCAAACTGGGGACCTTGCGCTTGCAAGGCAGGTGGTGGAAATGCTGAGCTAAATTCCCGGCCCTAGAAATTATTTTATTAAGAATTGTTTGTAGATATGTCTACATGTGTCAGGTGCCGTATGTCTGGAAACTTTTTCCAACTTATTCTCCTTTCTATTGTGAATAACTTTCTATTTGACTCAGTTAACTAAACAGCTATATTTTATATTTCTTTTTTATTTTCAATTTTATTGGTACTATCTAGATTTACATAATGATCGTATTCATTATAGAGAATTTGTACCTTTACATGATGTATCTTGATTTCTTTTTTTTCCCATTCCCCTCCCCTCCCTTCAATCCCTCTTCCCATTCCTTATTTACAAAAGCCTCATTTCCATTTTTTTTCTTCTTTTCTCATTTTTTTCTTTTTCCTTCCTTCCTTCCCCCCCTCATTCCCCTTCCTAGTGATTTTTTATTCACATTGTCTATTATGCATTTTTGTCCCCATTTACATTTTCAGTTTCTTACACCAGCGACAATGAAATATTTGTATGTGTGTCCAATTTATCTCATTTAAGAGTATAGCTTCAAGGTGCATCCATTTAGCTATAAATGTCTCAAGTTTATCCTTATTTATGGCTGAATAGTACTCCATTGTATAAAAAACCCACATCTTTATCCATTCATTGGTGGATGGGTATTTCGGTTGTTTCCAAGATTTAGCAATTATGAACTGTGTTGCTATAAACACGGATGCTCATATACCACTGTGCTATGATGCTTTTAATTCTTTTGGGAAGATACCCAGAAGAGAAATAGTTGGGTAAAATGAGGCCTCTAATCCTACTTTTTTGAGGAATCGCCACACTTTTTTCCACAGTGGTTGCATCAGTCTGCACTCCCACCAGCAGTGGAGAAGGGTTCCTTTTTTCTCACATCCCTGCCAGCATTTGTTGGTGGTTGATTTCTTGATAATAGACGTTCTTTCTGGAGTGAGATGGTAACTCAGTGGTTTTTTTTGTTTTTGTTTTTTTTTGGTACTGGGGATCGAACTCGGGACCTTCCGCTTTCAAGGCAGGCGCCGGAACCACTGAGCTAAATCCCCGGCACAGTGTTGTTTTAATTTGCATCTCTTGGATGACCAGTGATGTTGAACATTTTTTCATATGTTTATTTGCCATTTGTACTTCTTCATCTGAGAAGTGTCTATTCATTTCAGACATCCATTTTTGGATTGGGTCTTTAAATTTGGAGGTTTGACTTTTTTCATTTCTTTGTATCTTCTAGATATTAGTCCTCTGTCTGAGGGACTACTGACTAGAATTTTTTCCCACTCTGTGGGTTGTCTCTTCACTCTGTTGATGATTTCTTTTGCAGTGCAAAAGCTTTTTAATAGGGTGAGATCCCAATTGCTGATTCTTTATATTATTTCCTGTGCAGTCTGGGTTTTGTTCATGAAGTCTTTGCCTAACCCTATGTCCTCAAGATTTAGTGTTTCTGTTTTAATATTTAGATCTTTGATCCATTTTGATTTTAGTTTAGTGCATAGTGAGAGACAAGGGTCTAGTTTTAGTCTTCGACATGTAGAAAGCCAGTTTTTCCTGCATCACTTATTAAAGAGGCTATGCTTCCAGTGGATGTATTTGGCCCCTTTGTCAAAGGTAAAATGGCTTGGCCTGGGATTTAGCTCATTTGCACCGTGCCTGCCCGGCAAGTTCAAGGTCCTGAGTTTGATCCCTGGTACCAAGAAAAAAAAAAGATAAAGTGGTTGAGTGTGTTTGGGGTTGTTTCTGTGTCTTCAAGTCTGTTCCATTGATCTTCAGGTCTGTTTTTGTTGTTGTTGTTTTGTTTGTTTGTTTGTTTTGTTGCCATTATCATGCCGTCTTTATCATGGTAACTCTGTAGTATAATTTCAAGTCAGGAATTTTGATGCTCCCTGCTTTGCCTTTGTTGCCCAAAGTTGCCTTTGCTATTCTAGGTCTTTTCTGGTTCCAAATGAATTTTTGGATTGTTTTCTCTAATTCTGTGAGATATGCTATTGGGATTTTGATTGAGATTGCATTAAATCTGTGTAATAATATTGGAAGTATGGCTATTTTCACTATATTGGTTCTTCCTACCCAAGAGCAAGAGATATGTATCTATTTTCTAATATCCTCTTTGATCTCTTTTTTTCAGAGTACTGTAGTTTTCAGTGTAGAGAAATTTTACTTCCTTTGTTAGAATAATTCTTAGGTATTTCTTTTTTTCCAATGTTATTGTGAAAGGTGATGTTTCCCTAATTTCTCTCAGTGAGTTCATTGTTCATGTAGAGGAAGGCTATTGATTTTTGAGTGTTTATATCCAGCTATGCTACTGAATTTAGTTATTGAATCTCATCATTATCAAATCCATTGTAGTCATCTCCACTGCCACCATATCCACCTCCACCATGGCTGCCACCCAAAGACACCTCGACCACTGAAGTTTTCTCCTCTACCAAAATGGTCGTTGCCACCAAAACCACCTCCATGATCACTACCAATATTTCTAGAACCACTCCAACCTCTTTGGCTAGATGAAGCACTGGCCACCTGCTGCTTCAACAGGGCTTTCCTCATTCCACAGTTGTGGCTGTTCACAGTATGGGAGTTCTGACTGACAGGCTTATGCACAGAATCATGGTCATCAAAGGCTACAAAAGCAAAGCCCCTCTTCTTTCCACTGCCTCAGTCAGTCATGATTTCAATTACTTCAATTTTCCCAACTGTTCAAAGTAATTGTGTAGGTGATGTTCTTCAGTATCCTCTTTAATGCCTCCAACAAAGATCTTCATAGTTAAGTGAGCACCTGGTCTTTGAAAATCTTCTCTGGAGACAGCTTTCTTTCATTCCACAACTCTTCCATCCACCTTGTGTGGTCTTGCATTCATGGCTGCATCTACCTCTTGCACAGTGCCATGAGTGACAAACCCAAAGTCCCTGGAGCGTTTGGTGTTTGGATCTTTCATTACCACACAGTTTGTGAGTGTTCCTCATTGCTCAAAATGGCTTCTCAGACTCACATCTATTGGTTCAAAGCTCAGTCCTCCAATGAAGAGCTTCTGAGGCTATTTGGGCTCCTTAGGAGACATGACTTAGCCATGACAGTAGTCGGAAGAAAGTCTAACAATGCATCCTTGATGGCATCCATGAGCAAAAAGCTATATTTTGTATTTCTTAATGCTCTGTTTTGTTCATACATTGTTTTCAGTTTCTCCCCAAAGTTTCTTATTATTTTCTTATAACTTAGATTAATTCTTTTATATCTTTGTCTTAGTTACTTTTCTTGTTGCTGAGACAAAATGCTGACACCCAAAGTTAAAGGAGGAAAGGTTTATTTGGCTCACGGTTTGTAGAGGTTTCAGTTTATAGTCTGCTGGAGCTACCCTGCAGGGTGGTATGGCAGATAAGCATTGCAGAGAAGAAACAGCTCATGGCAGGCAGAAGGTAGCAAACCAAGCAAGGGACAACCACATTTCTTTTTATCCCTTATATCTTATCCAGGCTACTTAGTGTTGCACCAGTGAGAAAGAACCAACCAGAGACCGATATTAAATCCACACAGGAGTTTATTACCGGCCGGAACCTGAGCTGAGCATCGGACTTGAGCCTCGACTAGGGGTTGACAAACATGTTTTATACACCTTTGAGGCCAACAGTTTCTAGGCCCCCCTATGGGATAGAACTAGTAAAGCAAGCAAAAGGTACAGAAGCGGAACGTCCTGCTGTTAGAACATTTGCAAAACAATAGTTGATTAATTGTTATTTCTAAAGAGACTTTCTAAGGGGAGGAGGTTTTTAAGCTTCCTCCTTCTGAGTTCATCTAAAGGGCAGGCAGGTGGGTCAAGCAGCAATATGGAGTCTGTCTTGCTAACTAGGGTCCTTCACTTAGGACGGTAGCATTTACACTCTTAATTCTAGTGCCTTTGAACCTGGCATTGCACCATGAACTAATTCCAGCATCATACATACTCTAGATCCAGCCACCTCTACAAAAGCCCCCACCTATGGCCATCTGAGGCTTTGAGGGGACATCTAAACACAAGCCATAACAATCTTTAATCATGTTTAAATGCTTGTTTCATAGTCTTAAGTCAGTAGCTCTATTTTCTGAAGTTTATTGGGAATCACCCATGCTGTTTTTCATCTTTGCAGATCTTTGCTTATAGTGGCTTTCCTTCTCCCCACATGTGTTTCACTGTTTTTGATTGAACTCCTCTTCAGCAAGGCTTTACTGTGAGAATCTTGTGTGGATTGGGTTGAGGGTATGTTTTTCCAAAGCAGTTTTTCATCTGCTTCTATTGGACAAACATGGTTTGTCACTGGCTTCTTCTGATGTTGATTTCCAGGGTGAAAGATTCCTAGAACACTCAGTCTAAATTTACATCAAAACTTACACGAAGCTTTTCCTCCCTCCATCCAAAGCCCAGGCCAAGACCACAAGCTTCCTTATCCTCTCTTATAGTCTATAGTTGATTTTTGTTTTTTTTAAGTGGAGGTCGATGCCATTACTGATCCTGGCTTTATGCCCGGGTCTTGTTCAACTCTCTGCTTTACTAGAACTCAAAGTCTCATGTCTTGTATCCAAGTGGGTTTTCGTAGGTCATATTAAGTCCAGAAACACACCCTCCACGCGCACGCGCACACACACACACACACACGCACGCACAATTCACCAGAATATCAGCTCAAACTCTTTTTTTTTTTTTTTTTAAGCTTTTCTTACCTCTTAGAGTTACATTCTTGGGGATTTACTTTCCTTTATTTTAAGTTCCGCTGCACATTTTATGTACCATTTTGGGAAAGGATCTTCAGGTTATCTCATCTGCTTTCTGCTATAATCCAAAATATAAGCCTACTGTTTTAGATCTGGATCTTGCTTCTCTACCAATTTCCTTGGGCTTGCACTTTAGGGTGTACCTTTCTTTTAAAGCACCTCACCCAAGACCCAGATTCTGTATTTTTTCCTCCACTCACATAATGGCCTCAGCTTTCAAAGATTCTGGCAAGACTATATCCGCACTTCTGCCTACTGCCTAGAAGGAATTATTTGCAACAAGGGCCTCCTATCTCATTACCTTACCTACAGTCTCTTGACTTTGTACCCCTCCTTAAATTGTCTCTAGAATGACTTTTCTAAAACCTAAATTTCATGCATTATCCCCTATATAAAATCTCTGCACCAAATGAGCTATGTTGTTCCCCAAAAAGTTAATGTCATAAAAGCCACACAAAGGCTGTGAGAATGTTCTTCATTAAAATACTAAACAGACATGACAACTCAGAGTAATGCTTTATCACAGACTGGAATCTGTGCTAGGAGAGGAATTTCCTATAAAAGATGTTACTGCTTCAACTCCAAAACCTGGCACATTAATTTCAGGTTAGACAAGCAGTACTATATTAGGGTTAAATTCCCTGAAGTTGATAACTCTTCTGTGGTTATGAAGAGAATAATCCTATTTTTAGAAAAAGCAGAAATCCAAGAGGGTATGATGATGTAATCAATTTACTTTCAAATACTACTGAAAAATTTACATGTGTGTATATAAATATGCACTTACATATGTATGTATAATGAAAAGAAGAGAAAGCAAGATCAAATAAAAAGCAAATGTGACAAAATATTACCAATAGGTGAATCTGTGTAAAGGATCTGGGTTTCTTATACTATTTATACTTGCAGCTTTTCTGCAAATTTGAAATTATTTACAAATAAAAATGAAAAAAATAAGCAAATACAAATCCTACTAACAGCCTGATTGTGACTCTTTTCTGGCTGCATCTGTTACCATGTCCCCTCCCACATCCCAACAAGCAGCCCAATGCTTCCCATTCCCCAAACAGAGCACGCCCCATCGTCTTTGCACCTGCAAATCCCCATGCTTGGAATAATACGCCGCTCCTTTACTGCTCAGAAAATCCTTATTTCCCCAGGGCTCAGTTCAAAATGATCTCTTCCATGACATTCTCTGAAAAAGCTGTTAGATAGCTTTTGGTCAAAATTAAGATGCTTAGAAAGCTAGAAAGAAAGAAACAATGCACTTTGTTTAAATTAGAAATGTGGAAAACTAAAGTTGGCCAATTTTATCTTACAACATTTTTTGTTAAGTTTTACAAATATCTGATTGATTTAGCGTATATAGCTTCAAACCCCTCATCTAACATGGAACTTGTATTTAAATCTTTCTACTATGTTACAATATGTTATATATTACAACAACATCTTGCATATCTTATATCTTGCTATGTCATAATTATTTCTTCAGCTATTGGTTTCATCAGTCACAAGTAGAATGAGGACTACCATATTCATCTATATATCCTCTCCAACTCCAGCTCCTGGCAAGATGCCTAGCATGTAGTGGGCTTTAAATAAATTGAATGGTCGTTGTATAAAATAAACTAATTACCAAATTTAATTTTAACATACATAAACATACAACTTTCAAATTCAACATTACCATCATCCTAGCAAACAAATGGCAAATGTTTAGCTAAAATGTTTTCACTGGACCTGCTTTTCCTATGGACAGTCTAATAAATAGAATCTATTTTTCTCCACTTTTCATCAGGCAAAATGACGTGTAATGCTTGGGTGAAGAAGTGGCTATAGGCTTACATAGTCTGAAATCTTTCAACAGCAAATTTACATAGAGCCAAATCTAGTTATAGTTGGAATTTGAAAATCCCACCAGACGCAAAGCAATTTGTAAGCAACAAAATTCCATTTCAAATCTATTTGTCTCTGGTTTCTTAGACTATGTTTTAAAAATACTTCTGTCTGTACATAAATCAGTCATTGAACAAATATCAATATCTGTGGTTACATTTGCCAGATAAATGTGTATATTTATCCGCCTCTCTGTTAAGAAAATAAGTAATTTTATCCTTTGAATTCATGGGAGAAAATATGTTAGTGGATATTTAAATACACACCATCCATGTATTAAATTTTGTAGAGAAAAAAGGAAAGAATTTCTTCTAGGTTTTAAATTAAGATTAAAATCAAAGTAAATTCATATGTTTATGGCCCTCACCATTGAAAATGTCACATGTAGCTTTCCAAAATAAAATTTAAATCTTAGCTAAGAATACATTACTAGAGCAGCTGTTTCCTGAAATTTTAATGTTTGAAGAGGTGGGAAAAAATGCATTTTCTTTCTTCATTTAAAGATGGAATTAAATAATGAGTAATAATTTTATTTTATACCACGAAGCTATAATGTTTTGACTAATATTGTGCTTTAGTGCAATGTGAAGTTTACATATTCTGATATTAATTTACCCATCTGAGACACAGTCTTTAAAAGTAACAAGTCTACATTTTTGTTCCATTGCGTCCTAAGACTCCGCTTCATGCTACAATTAACAGTCTTAGATTTTTTTTCAAGATAGCTAGTTCTTTTCTCAATTTAAAAATTAAGGATACACTGCAACCAAGATCTTGAATTACAGAATTTAGTGAACACATTTGATACAAGATCTTCTAATCTACAATTAGGAAGTAATGAGGACATGTTAACCCCAACGGTTGAGAAGTATC
Source organism: Heterocephalus glaber (assembly GCF_053883595.1). Taxonomy (NCBI): domain Eukaryota; kingdom Metazoa; phylum Chordata; class Mammalia; order Rodentia; family Bathyergidae; genus Heterocephalus; species Heterocephalus glaber. Next base: position 9,714,691 of record NW_028258364.1, on the reverse strand, counting down.
CATTTAATGACCCAGAGTAAACTCTTAACTCCTTGAGTTTCCACAATTAGCAACAGCACACTATTTTCTCTCCCCTTTCTTTATTTCCCCTTTGTCCCACATATGACATTTAACCCTGAAACTAGATATATTTCCTGGAAAAGAAGAGAATTAGAGCAACCATAACTGTAGGTGAATACTTGTAGATTTTGGCTCCGGAAGACAGAGTCTATGGATGAAATTCATAAGGATAACAACACCAACTCAAGCATAGACTCTCTAATAATAAACAGCCACTGAGAACAGAAAGAGAGTCCAATGTCCTTCCCATCAGGAGAAGTGGTCAATGGGGCACAGATGACTGTCAAGGGAGTTCTAACATTAGACCAAATGACTCTATAGTAAGTCAAAGCCTAAGATTCTATAATTCTGTAATATTAGAGATTAATGCTTACAATACCATTGTCATTCTTGATACTAAGTCTTATTCTAAAGTTTTTCAGTAGAGGAGAAGGTATCATTGGAGGTATCAGTTTCCCAGTCTATAGAATAGGTGGATTTGATGATTTGTTCTCTATATTCCAAGACTACTCACATTCTGCATCCATAAATATGGGCCACTGTGTACTTACCTTACTAATCCTTTTTGGTTAGCATGTAAGAAATTCAGCAAATGTAAAACATTTTCTGGCAAAACTTACAACTGTACCAATCAGTTCTTTTTTACTGATTCGGGTTTAGTCATTACAATTGCTTTATCATTGGCGGGAAGTGTCATATAACTGAAATAATAAATAACTTCCCAAATAATTTATATTTATTAATCCTGTGACAGAACTTCTAGCTATATTTTGTTAGAACTCAGTTAAAAAATAACAGATAACCTGCAGCTTTTGCAAGTTTTCACAATTAAAAGATTGAGGATGTGCCACAACCTAGACTTCTTGAATTGTAGAGCTCAGTGATTATATTTGATATGAGCTCCTCTGACCTACAGTTAGGGACTTCTGAGGACATGCTGTTGACTCAGAAAAGTTGGAAAATTGCACATCATTTGTAGATTCCTGGGACCACCATACCCCAGGCTTCTCAAGTACAGATATGAAACTTAGAAGATTACCAACATTCCACTCTCTGGGACTAGGTTAATTAATATTCAACCTCTCAGGTTCGTATCACTTCATGTAGGATCCATCTCTTTTTGGAATTCTTTATATCTAACTCTGAGATAGCCAATATTCTGGTAGGTGTTGAAGACAAAACTGCTGAGACCAACACTAGCCAAGCTGTACAATGGCTGAAAGGGCCACCTCTGGCTCACAAACATCCCTAGTAGTGTTGCGTACAGAAAGTCTTGCAGGATAGCCTCAACCCAGGTTCAGTGAGTCAAGTTCCCCTCCCATTTGACAGTCACTCCCAGGCCTGTCCATTTATTTTGTCAGTTGATGCTGGAATAGCAGTCCACCTCAGTCATTAGCCCTCTAGCTCTGATATCCCCACTGCTCTTTGGATATGTCTGTTGCTCCTCTTCATCTGCCTAAGCCCTCCATGCCTTCTGCAACTATTGTGTCTGCAGATTCAACAAACTTTCTGCTTTCTGAACAGTCCCCTCAACTTCTTGCTCCAACTGAAACCTGGCTTCTGTTTGTGGACACTACTTCTCCTGTGAGTCTCTCATGTGGCGGTTGTTTATTCTCTCATACCAGGTCCCAAGGGGGGTGGTGTTTCATTGTCTCCTGCTGCCATTTCCAGACCCTTCCTCCACTACTCTTGACACTTGCTCTTCTGAGTTAGTGTCGGATCATCTGATAATACCTCCTCTCCCCTACTGGTAGGACTCATCTCTGGGCCTCCCATTCAGTCTTTGAGGCTGTTCCACTCACATCGAAACCTCAGTCAACCTTGCAGTAATTTCAGAATCCAGAATGGACCCATATGATAATCCATCCTCTAAGTATCAGCTTTCACATCTCCAGTGACCTTCACCTTCTCTCCCTCCCAATTACCTAGCTTTGGTGTCACGTTTGCACTTTATCATCATCTGCAACTGCTCTACAGAGAAAATCATTGACTGAAACTTCCTGCTCTCAGCTGGGCATGGTGGTGCACACCTGTAATCTCAACACTTTGGATGGCTGAGGCAGGAGGATTGAAAGTTCAAGCCCAGCCTAGGCAATTTAGTGACTTAGCTTGCCATGATTTAAAAGCCAGGTGTGGTAGCACATGCCCATAATCCCCGCACTCAGGAGGCTGAGGCAGAAGGATTCCCACAAATTTGAGGGCAGCCTGAGCTACATAGTGAGTTCAAAGCCAGCCTAAACTATATACTGAGACCCTGTTAAAAAAAAAAAAAAAAAAAAAGGCCCTGTCTTGAAAGGAGGGAAAAGAGGGAGGGAGTAAGGAAAGAACAAAGGTAGGAGGGAAGGAAAGAAGGAAGAAAAGAAACTGGGGATGTAGCTCTGGGCAAAGGACCTGAGTTCACTTCCTAGTACCACAAGGGAAAAAGAAAAATTCTACCTGCTCTCTGACTACACCTTCAGCTTGCCCCTGCTATTATGACTACACTGAGTCTGAATTTGGATTTTCCGTGCAGTGATCACCCTCCTCACCTTTCTACCAATCCATCAGCCTCCTTCTTTCATTCTTTTCTTTCTAACCAAGCTAAAATCCCAGGTCTGTCATTACAACTGCATTTTGTAAACTGTGTCTCCCTCCACAGAGCCTTTGCACATAACATTCCCTGTGCCCCTAAGGCTTTGCTTACTGTTTTGCTGGGTGATTCCTTCCATCATTTGGCTCCTGCCATTATTCTGGTGCTGCTGTTCTTGACACCACCCAGCTGTGCCTATTGAACACTTGAATCACTTGAATGTGGCTAAAGTGACTGAGAAATTAAATTTTAAATTTTCTTTAACTTTAATTAAAATAATCACACATACTTTTTTAAAAAATTTTTTATTGGTACATTTTAGGTATACAACACAATCACATTTCTCATTGGGAACTTGTACCTTTACATGATGCATCTTGGTTCTTATTTTTTCCCCATTCCTAGCCCTCCCTTCACCCCCTCTACCCTTCCCTATTTACAAAGACTTTATTTCCATTTTTTTCCATTTCTCATCATTTTTCCTTTCCCTTCTTTCCTTTCCCTGCCCCCCCCACTACCCCTCCCACTACCCCTACCCCTTTGGACCTTTTCTTCCTATTTTGCATTTTCAGTTATTCATTCTAATCATTGGTACATTTTAGGTATACAATATAATGACATTCATCATTGGCAATTTGCACCTTTACATAGTCTCTCTTGGTTCTTATTTTTCACCCTTGCCCAGCCCTCCCTTCAACCCCTCCATTCTCCCTATTTACAAAGACTTTATTTCCATTTTGCCATTTTCTCATATTAATTCCATTCCCTTCTTTCCTTTCTCCTACCCCTCTGACTTCCTTCCCCTTTGCCCCTTTTCTTCCTATTTCATATTACCTATTATACATTTTAGCCCTTATTTACACATTCAGTTTCTCACACCAGAGAAACTATTTGGTATTTATACATGTGTGTCCTATTTATTTCACTTAAGAGTATCACCTCAATGTACATCCATTTCGCTATAAATGTCTCTAATTTCTCATTTTTTATGGCTGACTAGTACTCCATTTTATTTTTAAAAACCACATTTTCTTTATCCAGTCTCCAGTTGATGGGCATTTGGGCTGTTTCCAAGTTTTAGCTATCACAAACTGTGCTGCTGTGAACATGGATGCACATATATCACTGTGGTATGATTCTTTTAATTCTTTGGGGAAGATCCCCAGCAGTGGAATAGCGGGGTCAAATGGGACTTCCAGTCCTAGTTCTTTGAGGTATTGCCATATTGACTTCCACAGTGGTTGCACCAGTCTACACTCCCACCAGCAGTGGAGCAGGGTTCCTCTTTCCCCACAGCCCCGCCAGCATTTGTTATTGGTTGATTTCATGATAGCAGCCATTCTTTCTGGGGTGAGGTGGAATCTCAACGTTGTTTTCATTTGCATCGCTTGAATGACCAGTGATGTTGAACATTTTTTCATGTATTTATTTGCTATTTCTACTTCTTTGTCTGAGAAATGTCTGTTCATTTCAGATGCCCATTTTCGGATTGGGTCTTTAAATTTGAGAGGTCTGATCTTTTTAAGTTCTTTATAGATTCGAGATAGTAGACCTTTGTCTGAGGAAAAGCAGGTGAAGATTTTTTGCCACATTGTGGGTTGTCTCTTCACACTGCTGGTGGTTTACCTTGCTGTGCAGAAGCCTTTTAAGAAGAAGAGATCCCACTTGTTGATTGTTTGTGCTAGTCCATGGGCAACTGAGGTTTTGTTCATAAAATCTTTTCCTACACCAATGTCTCCAAGAGTTCTACCTAACCTCTGTTCCAACTGGTTCAGCGTTTCTACTTTAATATTTAGATCTTTAATCCATTTCAATTTTAGTTTAGTGAATGATGACAGATATAGGTCTAATTTTAATCTTTGGCAAGTTGAAACCCAATTTTTCCAGCACCATTTATTAAAGAGGTTATCTTTCCTCCAGTGAGGGTGTTTGGCTCCTTTATTGAAGATGAGATGGCTGAGTGTGTCTGGCATTGTTTCTGCATCTTCTAATCTGTTCCACTGGTCCTCAGGTCTGTTTCTTTGCCAGTATCATGTTGTTTTTATCACAGTAGCTTTGTGGTATAGTTGCAGGTTGGGGATTGTGATACTCCCTGCTGTGTCTCTGTTACCTAGAATTGCTTTTGCTATTCTGGATCTCTTCTAGTTCCAAATGAATTTTTGGATTGTTTTCTCAAGGTTCATGAAGTATTATGCTACTGGGATCTTAATTGGAATTGCATTGAATCTATATAGCAGTTTTGGAAGTATGGCCATTTTCACTATATTAATCCTTCCTACCCAGGAGCAGGGGATGTCTGTCCATTTTCTGATATCATCTTCATTCTCTCTTTTCAGAGTGCCATAGTTTTCAGAGAAGAGGTCTTTGATTTCTTTCGTTAGGTTGATTCCTAGATATTTCAGTTTTTTGGATGTTATTGTGAAAATTGTTTGCCCGATTTCTCTCTCAGTAAGTCTGTCATTGGTGTAGAGGAAAGCTACTGATTTTTGTGTGTTGACCTTGTATCGAGCTACTTTACTGAATTTGGTTATTAAGTCTAGAAGACTTTTGGTGGAGTTCTTGGGATCTTCTATATAGAGTATCATGTCATCTGCAAATAATGACAATGTGAATTCTTCATTTCCTAACTTTATTCCTTTTATTTCTTTTTCTTGTCTAACTGCTGTGGCTAAAGTTTCCAGAACTATATTGAACAAGAGTGCTGATAGTGGACATCCTTGTCCTGTTCCTGATTTTAGTGTGAAGGATTCCAGTTTTTGACCATTTAGTATGATATTGGCTGTTGGTTTTTCATAGATGGCTTTTATCAGTTTGAGGTAGAGACCATCTATTCCAATTTTTTGTAGGGTTTTTATCATAAATGCAGGTTGGATTTTGTCAACATGCATTTTATCTGCGTCTTTGGAGATAATCATATGTTTTTTGTCCTTGGCTCTATTGATATAGTGTATTACATTGATTGATTTGCATATGTTGAAGCATCCCTGCATACTTGGGATGAATCCCACTTGATCAGGGTGTATGATCTTCTTGATGATCTTCTGCATTCTGTTTGCCATTATCTTATTCAGGATTTTTGCATCTATGTTCATTAGTGAGATTGGCCTATAGTTCTCTTTTTCAGTTGGGTCTTTCTCTGCTTTGGGGATCAAGGTGATGCTTGCTTCCAGGAATGAATTTGGGAGTATTGCTTCCCTTTCAATTTCATTGAAGAGTTTAAACAGTAGTGGCAGCAGTTCCTCTCTAAATGTCTTGTAGAATTCAGCAGTGAAGCCATCAGGGCCCGGACTTTTATTAGTTGATAAGTTTTTAATTACATTTTCAATTTCATTGGTTGATATTGGGTTGTTCAGAATTTTTAGGTCTTCTTCATTCAACTTTGGTAATTCATATGTATCTAGGAATCTGTCCTTTTCTTCTGTGTTGTCCATCTTATTGGCGTATAGGTTCTGGAAGTAGGTATTGATGATCCTCTGGATTTCTGCTGGGTCTGTTGTAGTTTCACCCTTTTCATTCCTAATTGCATGGATTTGGGCCTTTTCTTTCCTTTTTCTGACAAGGTTGACTAAAGGTTTATCAATTTTGTTGATTCTTTCAAAGAACCAACTCTTGGCTTCATTGATTTTTTGTATCGTTCTCTTAGTCTCCATTGCATTGATTTCTCCTCTGATCTATAATTTCTTCCCTTGTATGAGCTTTGGGGTTGTCTTGCTCTTCTTTTTCTAGAAGCTTGAGGTTCAGCATCAGATTGTTTAATTGGGCTCATTCTGTTTTCCTAATATGTGTATTCACTGCTATGAATTTCCCTCATAAGACTGCTTTCATTGTGTCCCATAGATTCCGATATCTTGTATTGTCATTGTCATTTAATTGAAGGAACTGTCTGATTTCTTCTTTAATTTCCTCTGTGACCCATTGGTTATCCAGAAGTGTGTTGTTCAATTTCCATGTGTTTATGAAATTTTTTGAGTTTCTTTTGCTATGGATCTCCAATTTCATCGCACTATGGTCTGATAATGTACAGGGGATAACTTCAATTCCTTTGCACTTCCTTAAACATGTTCTATGTGTGAGTATGTGGTCTACTTTTGAGAATGACCCATGTGCAGCTGAGAAGAATGTGTATTCTGATTTTGTGGGGTGGAAGACTCTGTAAACATCTGTTAAGTTCATTTGTTCAGGAGCTCGATTGAGTTCTAGTATTTCATTACTTATTTTTAGTCTAGTTGATCTATCTATTTGTGACAGTGGGGTGTTGAGGTCCCCCACTACAATTGTATTAGTGCATATATGGCTTTTCATGTCCGTTAGTATTTGTTTTATATAGTTGGGTGCACTAGTGTTTGGTGCATAGATATTTATGATTGTCATCTCTTCCTCTTGGATTGTTCCCTTTACAAGGATGTAATGTCCTTCTTCGTCTCTCTTAATTAGTGTTGGTTTGAAATCTACTTGATCTGCCAAGAGGATAGCTACTCCTGCTTTTTTTTTGGTTCCTGTCACATACAGTATTGTTTTCCACCCTTTAACTTTCAGTCTATGAGTTTCCTTTTGAATGAAGTGTGTTTCTTGTATGCAGCATATTGTTGGATTTTGCTTCTTGACCCATTCTGCCAGTCTATTTCTTTTGATTGGTGAATTGAGACCATTAATGTTGATGGTTATAACTGAAACATATTGACTTGTCATTGCCATGACTTTTTCTTTTTGTTGCATTCTCCCCCTTTCCATTTAATTTCTTGTCATGCCAGATGGGTTCATTCTGCTTTGCTTCCTGGGGTTGTGATCCTCAATGTCTGTTCCTAGGCTATTGTGTAAAATTTTTGGAGTGCTGGTTTGGTATTCACAAAGTTCCTAAGGTGCTCTTTGTCATGAAAGTATCTTATTTCTCCATCCATTTTGAAAGATAGTTTTGCAGGGTACATCAATCTGGGTTGGAGGCTGTTTTCTTTTAGGGCTTGGAATATGTCACTCCAAGCTCTTCTTGCCTTGATGGTTTGTGTTGAGAAGTCTGCTGTGATTCTGATGGGCTTTCCTTTGTATGAGATTTGTTTCTTTTCTCTGACTGCTTGGAGAACTTTGTTCTTCTGTTGTGTTTCTGGAATCTTACTAATTATATGCCTATGTGTAGTTTTTTTTTTTGATCAAGGCTATTTGGAGTCCTATATTCCTCACTTATCTGTATTTCAATTTCTTTTCTCCTGCTTGGGAAGTTTTCTGCCATTACTTCTGCGAAGAGTTTTTTTTTTTATGTCATCTGCACTCTCTCCTGTCTCTTCATTGAGCCCAATCAGTCTTATGTTATTCTTCTTTGCATTGTCTAGCAGCTGCTGGATTGATTTCTTGTGTTCTCTTATAATTTTGAAACAATTTTTCTTTTCCTGGTCACTAATTGCAATCTTATCTTCTATATCTGAAATTCTGTCCTCACATTGGCTCATTTTGCTGTGTAGTCTTTCAATGGAGTTTTTCATCTCCTGGAAATCTATTTGCATGTGTTTTATGGGTTCCATTTGTTTTCTATGTTGGGATTCCATCATGTTCCTCAGCTCCTCTCTAGATTTATTAATCATGTCTTGCACTAGAAGCACAGTTTCTCCTGTTTTCTGATAAATTATTTCTGATTTCATTTTTTCCAGATCCCCTTTTGTTACCAGTTCTGTGTGTCTAGGTGGTTGAGTATCAGAGTGTTCCTTCTCATTTCCCTTTGGGGTTGCTGTCAGTGATCTGGAAGTCTGGTTTTGAGAATGATTTATATGTTTTCTCATTTCGACTGGGGTGTGTGGGGGGGTGCTGTTGCCGCCCGTGAGGCTCACCTCCTCTGAGCTGGGAGAGGTGGGACAGGGGCTGGGAACAGCAGTAGGGATGGTAGCCCGAAAGCCCCTTCCTCTGGGCGGGGAGCAGTGGGACGTTTGGCGGCTGGGAAGCACCTTCCTCTGTACCAGGAGCAGTGGGATGGCAGCTCAGGAGCCCCTACTTCAGGGCAGGAATTCTTTAAATGCTGAGAACTTGATTAGCTCCAGTACAGTGGTCTGGTGGTCCGGTGTCCTCTGCATCTTTGTAGTGTGGAACCAGGTGGCTGTACAGAGAAGAGGCCAAATGAGCGGGGGGGGGGGGGGGGTGTCCATTGGATTGCTGCAGGGGCGTGGACTGATTCCATGTTTTCCTTGTTACCAGCGACCTTGGGACCTCGTCCGCAGACCTGCCTGTCTGCAGCAGGGTGATTTGGTGTCCTGGAAAGTCCTCAACTTTGTCCTAAGAACTTGATGTTAGAAGACAAACACACTCTTCAGAATGGTCCAGCAGTTTGCACTTCAGTTTTCCTTCAAGCATACTTCTAGCGCCAGCTCTCCCATGCAAGTCAATGGAAGGTGATGATATAAAGTGGAGTTTCTTGTCAGAAATAGTAGCTAGAGCTCTGTCAGTTTGGCAGTGCACTCCACTGTTGGAGTTACATCCAATACCATTCACATCACAATCTGGCTCTCTGCATTGCTGATTTCTGTAGCACATCTCTATGAGCCCTATACCATGAATAGCACTTTGGCCTAGAAAATGCATTGAGGTTCTGCTGAAAGACAGGTCGTGCAAAGTGCTCAACTTTGTCCTAAGAAGAACTTGATATAATTATTATTTTTTAATCAATTTTATTGGTACATTTTATTGGTGCAGTGGACTGCGTCCACAGACGTGCCTTTCTGCAGCGGGCCGATTCAGTGTTTTCAGTGCAACCCAATCACACATACTTAGCGATTGCCTTGTTTTGTTTTCTTTTTTTTGTTGTTCAATATAACTTTCTCATGCCAATTTCTTTTGGGCACCTCCCCTAACTCTCCATCTGAGTTCAGGGCCCTCTGTTATGATAACACCACCATGGCTCTTATTGTTGCCTTCATATCATCTGTCTTAGGTCAGAATTACAGATTCATTGCATGGTTATTTGATAGTGTCCTGTTTGCTCAACATGGTATTCTCATCATCTAGTCCAGCTCCTGGCATACTATAAATATTTATTAATGTATGAATGAAAGGAGGTTGAGAGGAGGAGAAGGTGTAGATTAAAATTGCTGCCAATAGTTTTCAGGGGATAATTCCTCATGGCTCAGAGCAAGAGGACTGCCTCACAGGAGTTAGAGATGCCACCATAGGGGCCACTCAACAATCCTCTTCCCAGGTGCATGAGGCATGGCTGAGGGAAGCTCCTGGTCCTCACTGAAGGTCTCGCCTCCTTATCTCTACTCTGTTAAGGTGCCATTAGTTAAAGCTCACCTGTCAAAACCACATCCTCCTCCAGCAGAACT